>NC_137706.1:17856507-19284007 GCF_964034855.1 Anser brachyrhynchus | reverse complement strand
AGAATAAATCCAAACAGGACTAAATTGTGTGGTTTTGTCATCTTTCTAATTAACCTTTTTCTTTAGAGAAATACCACTTGAATTTGGTAGTGTGGTGTGTATATCAGTGTGTATGGTTTAATTAGCATAATTTGCAGCATGCAGTGGAACAGCAGTCAAAATGTTTGTGTGGGTTTCCTGTTAAAATAGGTGTAGTAATTGATTTCTAAATTGTAATAATTGTAATTTCTAAATAGTAAATGATTTCTAAAACACATGTGAGAGTCTAGTGAGGAGCATTCACAAAGGTGATCTAATTACTTTGAAATTAAATACTTTTAGGTCTAATATTGAACTGAACAAACAGTCTCTGTTTTTAAAAACTGTATGAAAATTCTCTTTTAAAACTTCTTTTTGGTCACTTATTCAGAACTGGAAAACGCAAGTGCATCTAATATTCTCCATTTGAATTATTTAATTCATAAGCCAAGAGCCTGAGTGCAACCTTATTGGTTTTGTTAGTGGTGTTATGTGTAAAAGTTGACCAGATTTGAATCCTTTATATAGCATTTGAGCAGATCTAATACCAGCAGGTCTACTTGCAATTTTCTTATTCTTAATTCTTTGTTAAAAATGAAACTTGCTTCGTTGCTCTTTTTTCCACCTGTTTCTGGAACATATCTTTTCCATAGTAGGAATCAAAACTTTTGGCTCAGTTGGCCGCCTTAAATTGCGTATAGTAGTATTACTTGAAACTTCATTGACTTACTGCAGTCATTTGCCACGGTACAAATGCTATTTGCCTAAATTTAAAAAAAAAATAAGCTTGAAATGAACGTGAGATTATTCAGACTCTGAAGCAGTAACTTATAAAGACGGGTAGAAGTTTAGGAACTTTGTTTTGAAATATTGGATTCTTATTAAATGCATTCAAGATTGTTTCTGTGTTCCCATTATGTAGGGTGAACTGGATCCATTATCAAGTATTAAATCACTGACGTACCTGAGGTATGTAATCTTGAAAAGAGAAGTTACTTTTTGTGTTTTTCCTCTGAATTTATATCTGTATTTGAATATAGATATATCTTTATTTTAATGTATTTCATATTAAGTACCTCTTTGTAACCTTTATTTACTTTGTAGCATTTTAAGGAATCCTGTAACAAATAAGAAGCATTACAGACTGTATGTAATCCACAAAGTTCCTCAAGTCAGAGTACTGGATTTTCAGAAAGTAAAACTCAAAGTAAGTCTTCTCTCTTCTGATTCAGCACACGATGAAGACCTTTTTTCTTGTTACGTTCTTGTAACTTTAGTGGCAAGAGCAAGCTTTCTGCCATATTTGTAAATTGTATTGAAACTATGAATCCTAAGTGGCTTTAAAACATGTGCTTTGCTTTCTTTTATGATTTCATTCCGTTAAGAATCTAGTCTGCTTAATTACATTTGACTATGTTTTACTGCCGTCGTTTGTTTAGTCTGATTCTCTTCTGGCTGGCTAGTTTTCTTGGTAGAAAGAGATCTGGAGAAAGGAACGAGAAATCACAGCGGAGCCCTCTGTTCTCAGTGAAGATGCAGTGTGGGAGAGTTGTTGTTTTTCAGAGCGTTAGGCTGATATGCCTTGAGTCTGAGCATTTGGACAGTGTTTGTGTGCTTGTTGTTACGCCTGCTCTCTGTGTGCCAATGTTCGCTGATGAAGATGAGCCAAAGCATCTTTCTTTGCAAAGACAGCAACTTTGCAAAATGCAATGTTCCTAAATTAACTTTGTGTGTGTGGTATCGCTGTAGGAGCGACAGGAGGCAGAGAAAATGTTCAAGGGCAAACGGGGTGCACAGCTTGCAAAGGATATTGCCAGGAGATCAAAAACGTAAGATGAAAAATAAATTTACGCTGGCGTTCTCCTTCAGAAACACCACTTTGTGTGCGGCATTACGCACGAAACTGAAACAGCCGTTATTGGCAGGATGGCTTAACTTCGGTAGGGTGATTTCACGAGGCGCTTCTGGCTAATTTTTGGATGGTGGTGAATACAGCTCAGGAATATTTCTGAAAGAGACCTTTGGTCAGGGTGGATTCATTTACATCAACGAGCAGGAAACCTTTTTTTCCCCTCTGTTACTTTACTGCAAAGAGGCGGCTGTTGTTTGTATGTTTATTTTTCCACTCTCTAGCTGATCACTAACTGAAAAATCTTATGTTTTTCTAGGGACTATAAACAGTAGAACCTGTTTTAACTAGGAGGATAAATGCAGATGAAAACAATTTAATATAAAATATATAAATAATAGATTTTAAATTATATTTTAATATAAAAATATATGCTTATTCAGTTAAATTCTTAAATGGTACGTCATAGAATGGCTCAGGTTGGAAGGGACCTTAAATATCATCTTGTTCTAACCCTCCTGCCGCGGGCAGGGATGCCACCCACTAGATCAGGTTGTCCAGGGCCCTATGTAACCTGGCCTTCTTTTTGTGTAATTTTTCATTGAGTTGTTTGGAAAACAGAATTCAGACCACGCATGGCAACAGCATTTCCAAATTCATAGCTGAGTAACAAAAGTATCTCAAATGTATTTAGCATCTAAAACTGTAACAGGTGGACTTTCACTAAGGATTGTAAGTAAAAAAAGGGTTCAGGTCTGGTAGTTTTAGAACAGGTAAATCAGTGATCTCAATAGTTTGATAAACATACAAAGAAAATCTCCCTATAGCTGCAGAAGAGGCTGCAGGTTTCTGAGGCTGGGTCAGCATTTCAGGAAATTCTTTCCCCCTGCTTAGTCAGTAACTCCCATTTTCACAGACTATAAACGTTTATTTATTTTTTTTTAAAGCAGGTAACTCTGAGAAGCAAAAGTTTAAGATTGCACCTAGAGTAGCGCAGGCTTTAACACAGGCTGTCACAATGGCACATTAAATATGTGAGAAAAGGAAACCCCCATTTCATTTACTCTGTATTTATCCACCCTGCCTTCGTAATGGTGACGGACGAAACGGAGTGTTCAACAACATCCAAATCGAGTAGCTCTTGTCAAATACTTCATAAATTATGCCCTGCCTCTTGTTATGAGCAGCTGAAGGGTGGGAGGGGGAATGGGACCCTGGGGATGAGTTGCTGGTGTTTCTGAAGGAGGCAATTCACTGTATCAGTTTGTTAACAAAGATAAGATACTACACTTGATTGATTGAAATGCTTCCAAACCTGGTTTGGAAGTAAGAGAAGCACGTGCTCCTCACAGAGTGTAATGATACTCTGCTTTTTTTTTTTTCTTTGAAGCTTCAATCCAGGCGCAGGTCTGCCAACGGACAAAAAGAAAACTGGGCCCTCCCCAGGTGACGTCGAGGCAATTAAGGTAGGTGTGGCAGGACAGCACACGGGGACAAAAATGGAGGAGAAAAACTGAATCCAAACAGAAAAAATGTGCTTTTTTTTTTCCGGCAACATCTGACTCTGCTCAGATGAATAGGACAGTACGGCCTGTTTGTTGTAGGTGCTTGTCCCGTAAGTTTTCTTCTACGGCATACCTGTTTTTTTGAGATTTTAACTGAAACTTTGTCCTGAGCTTAGAGTTCTCCCAGAGTAGAACAGCTTGTTTAATAAGGGAGGAAGTAAGGTCGTGCTTTGTCATATGTAGAACCTTTTAGAATGTAAAAGCTTAGCTTTGCTTAGGCGGAAAAAAAAACTTGGTATGTTTATTTTAAACAGACTGACGTGCTGTGTGTGAAGGTTCATCGTGTTCTTTTGTCTGTTTTTTAGACTGCCATAGCAAATGCCTCGACTTTGGCTGAAGTGGAGAGACTGAAAGGCTTGCTGCAGGCTGGTCAGATACCTGGCAGAGAGCGAAAACCAGGTCACGCTCTGCTTCTGCTTCTGGTTTCCAAACAGAACCTACGTGTCTTTAAGTGCTCAGCAAGTGCTTTAAGGCAGAAAGGGCAAATAGTGAAAGAGTTGAAAAAAAAAGCTCTTTAAAACCCCCATAATTTGATGGCCGGAATGAGCGGGGATCAGCCCTAAGGCTCTGCGGCGAGCAGGGGAGCCGCCTGGCTGCCAGCGTGGGGTCCAGAGCTGGCACAGGGGAGCAGCAAGGTGCCGTGGTGTCGGCTGTAAACGCTTAGCCTTATGCCAGTCGTTTAAAGGACAATGATCCCAGGATTTTGGGACTCCCCCCTATTGTCCTGGGCGTCCCCCGGGGCTCTTTGGGCGTCCCCCGGGGCTCTTTGGGCGTCCCCCGGGGCTCTTTGGGCGTCCCCCGGGGGTCTTTGTGACCACAAGCAGACACCCCCTAGCTGCAGGCTGCCACCATCGCTCATTACCTGCATATGAGACCCCCCCAGTCAACCTTTTTTTGGGGCGTTTGTTAACACTTTGCACTATGACGCATTATTATATACCCCGCTGAACCCTGCCTGTCTCCCCCAGGGCCGGCCGAGGACGCCGAGGAGGAGATGGAGGAAGACGCCGTCCCCAACGGCTCCTAGCGGGGGGCCGGGGCTGCTGGGGGCTTCCCTCGGGGCCGTGCCGGGGGCTCCGCGCCGCGCCCACCCCTCAATAAAGGAGCGGGGCCGGGGGCCGCTGGTGCTGAGCTGCTGCTGCCGGGGGGCGTGGCCTGGGGCAAGGGGGCGTGGCCTGGGGGGCAAGGGGGCGTGGTTTGTGGGGAATGGGGGCGTGGCCGTGAGCGGGGGGCGGTCCTTTCGCGGGTGGGGGCGTGGTCACAGATCAGGGGGCGGTACCTGGAGGGCGGGTGGGCGTGGTCATACCATATATGGGGAATCGGGGGGCGGGCCTTAAGGAAGGCGGGACCACCTGCTGCTGTTGCGCCCCCATTGGCCCTCCGCCCTCCCTTTCTCATTGGCCTTCGCCGTTCCGGTCTCGCCCCCCTTCCACTCTGTCGTCCCGCTATTGGCCCGCGAGGCGGGGTTCGCTTAACCCCATTGGCTGCCCGCTCGTCCAGCGGGCGGGGCAATGCACGGGGCGGGCGGTGATTGGCGGGGCGGTGCCCGGCCGGGAGGAGGAGGAGGAGGAGGGGGCGGTGGCGGCGGGGAGCGGGGCGATGGAGCTGGGGGGCGGCGGGGTCGGCGGCGGGGCCGGCGGAACGGAGCTGGAGTGGGGCGGGGGCGGCGCCGAGCTGCTGCGGCACGCGGGTAGGAGCCGGGGGGGGAGAGCCGGGGGGCTGTGAGGGGAGCCGGGCCTGGGGCTGGGGCTGTGAGGGGAGCCGGGCCTGAGGAGGGGCTGTGAGGGGACTGGGGCTGGGGCTGGGCCTGAGGGGAACGGGAGCCTGGGGCTGGGCCTGGGGGTGTGAGGGGAACCGGGGCAGGGGCCTGGAGCTGGGGGGAGAACCGGGCCTGGGCGTGTGAGGGGAGCTGGGGCTGGGGGTTGAGGCAGGGGGTGCGTTATGAGGGGAACCGGGCCTGGAGCCCGGGCTGTGAGGGGAGCTGGGGTTGAGGCAGGGGGTGTGAGGGGAGCTGAACCCGGAGCTTGGGGCGTGAGGGGAACCGGGGCCTGGAGCCTGGGGTTGGGAAGTTAAGGGGTGGGAGGGGTGCATGGCTGGTGGTGGCAGGCAGCCCGCCCTAACCTACGCCTCGTCCCCATCGCAGTGGGCTCGCTGCTGGCCAACTACGGCTGGTACATCCTTCTGGCCTGCGTCGCCATCTATGTCATCGTCCAGAAGATATCCCAAAGCCTGGCCGCCAGGCCCGGCGGCCGGTCAGGAGCGGTTGATGCAGCAGATATCGGTCAGTAAAGCCTCGCGCGCTCCCCGGGGCTGTGTACGGTGGTGCTGAGGTGTGGTTGTCAGCCTCTAGGTTCCTGCTGCGCTCCTCAGTCACTGTGGGATGGCTGACAGCTGTTGGGCTCCACGCAGGCAGGATCTTGCTTAATGACAGCAAAAAGAGATTCTGCTCTGGGGGATTTTAACCGTGAGGGGTACTCAGGGTGGCCGTTAAGGCCCATGGAAGCGTGTAGATCTTGCTGAAGAGACCAGGGGGGAAACAAGAAATGTTTTTAAAAGTCTGTGTTATGGTGGGGTTGTGTTAGGAAGCAATGTGGTAAGGAGGGAAGGAGCAGGGCTCTGCAGCACAAGGGAATGGCTGGTCTGACAGTGCAGGAGATCAGAGAGCCACATGCTTCAGATGAGTTGTGGCCATGTATCTGTCAAAAAAGCTTTCAGAATTCTCAAAGAAAAACAAAACACCCAAATGGAAATACCGGAGGAGGGACCTTTTAATTAACATTCATCGTTCCTCTCCTTTGAGTTATTCCTTCGCAGTCCTGACTCCATTGGGACTATGTACATTTGGGGTGTAGCCGCCTCCTGTGTGCGTTGCCTTCTGCAGTGTGGCAAAGGTTGAAAACCTTACGCAGTCATGATCCTGCCCCACTCCAAGACCTGCTGCCGTAAAGCGCGGGCTGTGCTTGTATGGCTGCTGAAAGAAAAGTGCTTGGCACCGATCCCTCTGCTGTGCTGGCATGGCAGTTCGTGTGACCTCAGAAAACGTTACTCACTTGTCCTTATCCTACTGGTGTTTTTTTTGTAATCATAATTGGATCTTGATTTAATTGCCGGAACTGCCTATACAATGAAATTCCTGAAACTACCGAAAGTTCTTTTGTGCTCATCATTGGGTAGTTACGAACAAGGAGTCAAACAGGTGTGGAGGTACTTCAGCTACTGGAAATAAAAAAGAGTAATATTTGCTTCTTAGCATTTTTCTCTTGACCTCTTCTAAAGGCCAACTGGGTTACTCGGTGTAGATTTTCCGAGACTGCCAGTTTTCTGTTGAGATATGTTTGACGTTTGTGAGCAATTTCTCCGCTGACGGAGCAGATTAAATCTGCCGGTGCCCCGCTGCCATAATCCAACCAGCAGGACCAATTGCCAGAAGCAGTAGGAGTGAACGTGGGCTGGTTGCCCTATGCTTCTGCATAAAACGAGCTCTCCGGGTAAAAATGGAATCCCTGCGAAGCCTGGATGATATTTCTGAAACTATTTGTGTCAAACAAATCCTTCAGAAATAGAAGCAAATATTCTAGAAGCTTGAATTTTAATTTTTATGGGTTCGTTACATGGGTGTCTGTATTCATTAAAAGCCCGTTGAAGTAATTGCTCTAAAAATATTTAAATATTAAGAGATTTAAATCAGCGTATGAATTACTGTGAAAGATAAGCTGCAAACTGGACTTGAGCTGTGATTTTCTGCAAAACTGTTGTGGCAAGGGATGCGAGCCTTTCCTTGTTCCCATTCTTTGAGGATACCATTTAGAATTTATTTCGAACTGCTTTGCAAACTCTTGTGTAATTTCCTAGAGCCCGACCTGGTGGTAAGGAGGCAGGAAGCTTTGGCAGCAGCACGCCTCAGGATGCAAGAGGAGTTGAATGCACAAGCAGAAAGATACAAAGAAAAACAAAGACAGGTAACTGGAGAGCACTCCTTTCCTTAGCTCCTAAACTTGTCATCAGGTGCTTCGCTGCTGTTGTAGAAAGGTTTATACCACGCTAGTTGCCGGAAGGACAGGGGACTCGTTCTCTCTGCGGGAATGTAGGTGGTGGGGTTTCTTCCCCTTTCGTCACCTGGCCCTTGTCACCAGGCGTGTATCTGCGTGCTGCGTCAGCCTGAGGTCCTGACGCTCGCAGTTGATTCAAACTATTGATATGTTTAGTATTCTGCTCGTTCTTGAAGTGATCAATCTCTGGGACGCTTGATTCTCCACCAGTATTTGTGTGTCTGGAGCACCTTGAGCTTCTTTTATTATTTGATTTTTTGACTTTTTTTTTTTTTTGAGAGGTAAGTCTGTACCTACAGGAACGTAGGTGCACCGTGAATGGCTGGAGGGGATCTGCTGCAGTTTTAGATTACATGTACATGTGTTTTCTGCTCTTAGTGGAAAATACGAGTTCTTTGAAATGTAGTTTAGCACAACATTGCAATAATTTAGTGTTTGGAGCTACAGTTTGAGGTAGTGACAGATAGCGTATGGCTATCTGGGGCGGTGCAGAAAAGTTGATGTGATCAACACAGCAATAATATTGCTCATTAATCCCGGTTCTTCTTCTATTTTTGCTTTTGCAATCAACTACAGTCAGATTTCAATTTATAGCTGACACTGTGAGAAATGCTGGCAGTTGAAAGAAAAGTCATAGTGTGGGAGAAAATAGCCACTGTTTAGAAAATCTTGGGCCTAATGTACTTGGGCTTGGGGAGCTTGGTTTTGTTTGACTGGACGGGTCAGCTGTCTTGTTTTCTTCCTGCTTGCTGAGAGGAAGGCAGTCTGTTCTAACTATGAGTTTATTTATTTTTTTGGATTGATTACTTCAGAAGAGAGAAGGGAGAACCTTTGATAGTGTATATTGGGATGTAAATATGTAGCTGGCTTATTCATTTAAAAAAACACGTTTTCTGCCGTAGAACCCCCCGTTGTGCTTCAAATGGCCATCAGATGCAACGTTCTTTACTCAGTACTTTTTATAGACTTAGTTCTGTTTTACTTCCAAAATATTTTTAAGCATGAAGGGGTCAAAAGAAGCTGCAGACGCAGTCTTGTGTGTACTGGGGAAGAGGGGGTTGCTGTTCTGTTGTTGGGAAGATTTGGGTGTTCACAAAGCTGAGGTACTGCATCGGGTAAAGATAGAGCCGCTGGGTTCTGATGAGCCTGTTGTAGCTGTTTCTGTCACACGGGCAATTCTCTTAGTTCTAAAATCTTTGTCTTACGTATCCTCAATTTGTCTCCTAGCTTGAAGAAGAGAAGCGAAGGCAGAAGATAGCAATGTGGGAAAGCATGCAAGAAGGAAAAAGTTACAAAAGAAACCTGAAACTGAGTCAGGTAACAACCAAGTTGTTAATGAGGTTACAATTATGTATGTGTAATTAGATTAGTTGAAGTTCACATTGACTAAATTCTGAGTAACGTTTACTTTTGTGAACAGCAAGAAGTAGAATCCGGTGCCTCCACCTCATCAGCAGTCCCGAAATCTAAACCAAACAAAAAGCCTTTGAGAGGAGGTGGTAAGTGTGAAATCTTTAAGATGTTTTGAGCTTGAAACAGAGCATTTACCTACCTGCGTAAAAAGTCATTGCATAATTACCTGTAATTTCCCTCTTGTTCAGGGAGAAAACAACACTGTACCTTACAAACAAGTTCTCTAGCTTTACCCATTGTGGTCTGCTCACACTTTGTACAAAACCTGGCAGGCAGTTTCTGTCGTGCTTTTCCCCAGGGAGACAGTATTTCAGTTTTCTTGTAAATGCTTTTGCCGTAACTTAGGGAGATTGTTGTGACTCAAAAATACAGGTTCTTGCAGTATTTCTGGGACCCCTCCCCTATTGTTGGGAAAGTCCAGTAATTTAATATCTGGCCTGTCTTTCAGTCACCTGTACTACTAACTCAATGCAGGAAGAAAATATTTTACTTCCTGTTACAGACTCAGGGACATGAAACACCTCATTAAGGTAGATGTGACCTTGTTAATCAGACATTACAGTAATAACCTATTGAATACGCAAATCCTGCAGATGTATAAAACAATTGCCACCAATGGTTTCATTAAACTCAGTCAGTTGACAGTCAACCACTGAAATTTATCTCGATGGATTAACTGTTTTCTGTAGCCATAACTCCTCCCCGTAAAGGTCACTGCTGTAGAACAGCCATGCAGCTTCTCTCCTTCCTCTCCTCTTGGCCAAACAGCCTTTGCCATACCTGCAAGTGCTAATTTGGCTATAATATTTTACTTACAAATTTCCATAGCAGAAGGGATCACCCTAGACAACCTCAGTTGTATCAGACTAAAAGGGAAACGCACTTAGGGTGCAGCAGTGAGTAAGTCACTTGATTAAATGTATCAAACCTGAAGATGCTTCATTTAAACATCCTGTACCTCGGTAACTGTTCAATGCTGAAAGTTCTGCTCCGAGTATTACAGATTGGTTCATCTTAGGTTGTTTAATATGAGTGCAGTCTAATGTCTGATACTGTCAGATATCTTTTGTAGCTCTTGCACAGAACGTTTACTGCTACTGGGAACGAGAAATGCGTGATCATTCTTAGCGCATGGTTCTTTCATGTGCTGAGAAACATGATCAGGGCAACTAGGTTGAGGCATCCATCCAGCTGCTACCTGTCCTCATTTCAGCCTAAGCAAAATCTTTGCTTAAGTTTAACGGATTATAGAATTAGAGGTCTCTGATCTTCTCATGAGTTAGCTAAGGATGAAGTGAAAGAACCATCTGCTCCGTCCAGGTGCCGAATTAAGCTAGAAAGCAGAACTTAGCTCGTACAACAAAAACAAATTTCAAAGGTGGAGGTGGTGCTTGAAGTTTCAGTGGAACAGGCTGCTTTGAAACCTGCTTGGTTAGCAAGGCTTTTGGATTTCCTTTTCTTTGCCTTGTACAGAACAAACTGAATATGTTTGCCAAGTTGTACCTTTCCAAGTGCATACTCATAAAGTGAGGTTGTCTGTAGTATGGCATTGGAAGGTTCAACTAAAGTATCTGTTTGCATCACTGTGTGCTTTTGCCTTTTCAAATTCATTTAAAAATCTTGTAGTAGTAATAAGTGAATGTGCTTTTTGACCTTCCAAATATTCGTTACAGGACTGGAATTAAAGAATATTGTAAGTCCCTAACTAGTAGGACCCTGGGAGAACAGGTAAACTCTCACTGCTCTACAGCAACTGCAGAGCAGCATTACAGCTTTAAGGCAGATTTAGAGAAATTAAATGGCAATTAATTTTAATTTAATTGAATTGGTCAAATTAAGACACAAATGATTTGCAATGGCTTTTACTGTTAGCCCTATGAAATATACCATCTCAGGTCTGGATATTTTCTCTGCTTTCATTTTCCTTAAGTTGCTGCCTATGCAGTAAGTATAAGGAAGGTGCAAATAATTGTGAAATTAATTTTTGATTTGCGTGTTGATGAGTATTAATACGGTGGCTTTCTTGTATGTTCTTCTAGGCTATAACCCCCTGTCTGGAGAAGGAGGCGGAACGTGTTCCTGGAGACCAGGCCGCAGGGGCCCGTCAGCAGGTGGATGAGGCTAACCTCCCTAGTGTCTCACGTCACTAGCAGGCTTAATCCTACCCGCTGTCTGACTGCCTACAGTTGGCATGTCACAGTGACTCCTTTGGAGTGTGGTTTAGTGCAGGAGTTAATTTAAAAACAGATTTTACATCATTTGCATATATTAACAGCAGATGATACTACACACGAAAAATACCCGATTCCCTTAGAGAGGATGAAGAAAGAAACAAAGTCAGTGTAATCAGTTCATTCTCTTCCCTCTGTAGTGAGGAAGCCTAGTCTCCAGCCCAGATGTGTCACTTGTGATTGAGAGCTGGATTCTGTGGTTGGCCTTTCAAAAGACTGGCCTCGAGCCGGTGAGTGAATGATCTAGGCCTCAGTTTACCTGCGTAAAATGAGGATATTTGCCATCCTCAGACGTGTAGTGGGATTTACTGTGTTTGGCTGGAAGGCCTTTAGAAGGGAAGAATATTACCATTGGCAATCAATTTTTGGAGGAGGGACTTTGAGAAAACCCAGATGACCTGACAAACGCCCTGGATTTGCACTGAAGGCCAGTTACTTTAGAAGAGTCTCTGTGACAAGCTACCTTGAATGATGTTTTCCTTAGAAATGGTGAACAAACCAGTGAGGATTACTGATGCTAGACAGCAGATGGGGGTTTCTTGCTATTCCTTTTTTTTTTTTTTTCAACTGCTTTGTAAAAAACAAGATACAGTTAATATTAAATACAATTGCCAACAAATCCTAACTCTAGTATTTACAATCTTGTGCTTTTCTACAGCATCTTTTCTATAGAAGGCGTATGTTCTAGTGCAATAAATGTATATAAAGCGAAACGCTAAAGCGTTTTGTATATATGTGTAAAGCAAAACATATGAGAGATCAAATGAAATGATTTTCGTTTGGCTAGCACCATAAACAATAGTTTGGGGTGTTTTTTTAAAGTGGTTCTTTTTGTTTTTACGTTTTGTTTTATTTGGTTGTTCTGTGTTCCAAATCATGATTCCTAGAAGAATCCTCTTCAGGTTAAGACCAAATCAAATTTACCTCAAGTTTAAAAAGTGACACTCTCCATTCCCTACCCCTAGTAAGTGATTCGGAAGTGGGGTAGGTTGGATTAATAGTTGTAAAACTCTCCAGCTATATATAGTTGAACCTAAATCCAGAAAATCTGTATCAAACTCACTTGCTCTTAGCAGAGCAGAGGGTTTCTTTTCAAGTTGCCGCTGACAAATATGGTTTGTGGAGGAGGGTTTACACAGGCGTGTTCAGCTTGAGCTGCAAGATGTTCAAAGGGAAAAGAGAAGCCACGAACTGTGCTGAGACCTGTGTGGTGCCTTGCTTCCGGGCGGCAGGACTGCGCGTAGCTTTAGCCATGCAGCATCAGGGTTACACCAGCGTGGACAGAAAATAGAGTTGGTCATCAGAAATAAACTTCCCAAACCTCCCATCCTCTTGGTACTCTCTCTGGCACAGAATGCAGAAAATGCCTGAGATCCAAGCTGTGCGTTATAAAGGGTGTAATAGCTCCTGTTAGCGCATGACACGTGCGTGTCTGACTGCTTCTATTGAGCTTGCATGTAGGCATTATGTATATCAGTATTTTATTAGGATAGGTTAAGGCTGCATGAAAACTTGTCTCTGAGTGCTTGTGTTTGGATTATTTGTGTCCATCTGTACGTGTGATGACTGCCAGCTCCGAATACGCTGCTCATATGTATACAGAGACTGCTCCTTCTACGTGTCGCGCGATCCTCCGTGATTTTCTATGACTGTACATGTAGCAGGGGCACATTACCTGGGAGTTTTGAAGTTGCCAAGTAATGAAATGGAAAAGTGAAGGACCTTTTACTTTAGACCTATGAAGTGTGTGCTAAAATGCATGTAGAAGATGAAGTGAGAAGGCCATTAACGTTCCTATGGAAACTGGTTTTCATTTCCTGGCTTCTGTGCATTTTGATACATAACCTTAAATTTCCATTGTTGTAACACAGAGCGCAGAATGTAACTTCAGGTTTTCTTCTTGAATAAGGCAGAAAAAATAGAGGCGGGGAAATATTTTTCAAGATCTTCATCCGGGGGAGGGCTAAGTTATCTTGCTCGTGCCTGTGGGGAACGTTTTCCCCTTCTGTTTGGGGAAATAGGCAACAGTCTGAGGTGGTGTCTTCAGAAAAAGAGCCGTGGGAGATTGTTGTCTTAAAGGTACAGAATTCCTTGTCTTGATGAAGTGGCGAAGATGGGTCGATTTAGCTCAGTAAAAGCATTTAAAGGAATAAATAAGCAGGTCTGGGCTGAGTATATGCTAATCTTTCTCTGTGTCCCAAGACTAGCTTCTGGCCGGGGCTGGGATATGGATTTTTGCCCAACTCTTAAGATATTGAGACATATCCAGGGAGAACAAAGTGATTTACATATTTCTTGAAACTTCAACCTTCCCTCATTTTTTTTTTCCCCAGCCCTAAAGTCCTTAAATTTTTCTTGATCAGGCACTTCTAAGCTATTGAACAGAGTGGGAGCAAGAACCTCAGTTTGTAAGACTTTTCCTTTTGGCTCACAAACGATGCAAACAGATGGAAGGGTTTTTCCTCTGACTTCAAATAGAAAGTCCTCCCTTGACCACAAACAAGTATGGAAACGTGGCTGCTTGTTGCTTTACAGCTGAAGAGTGAAGCATGCAGAAGGCATTAGGTGAAAGTGAACCCTCTAATAAATCCATTGTTCCTGTTTTGGTATGAATTCCCAAGAACTTTAAATTATGAAAGATCATATTAAAAAGCCTTCAGGAGATATTTTTTTTCCGTTTACAGCAGTTATGCAAGAACTCGCTTACTCTACTGATGCAGATGTTCTGGAAGTACCTTTATCTGGAAGAAAATAGATAAACTTAGAGCTGATACAATGGTGTTAACGTGCTACATATAATGGTACTCAGCTGCTGAACAGTAAATCTGTCTTGGGTATCGAAAAGTCCCGAGTCAACCAATGTACAGAGGTACGAAAACATTCTGTAAGTGTTAGTTGATTGAGAAATAGAGGTAAGTATTTTTCATTGCCTTTCAGATGAGTTACATGCTGGAGAAACAGAGGTTTTTGTTTCCTTTAAATTGCTGATGAGGTTTAGTCTGTGCATTGTTCTGTTAAATCTTCACCAAGAAATACTGAGTACTGGAATTAAAATTGAACCAAAGCCACGTCACTCAAAATTTATTTGGCTTTACTTGGGCCTTTCAAAAACGCTAAAATGAAGAAAAGCTTCTAAGAGCGATAATGCGTTGCATACGTAGATGTTAACAAACAGAAATGTTTCTTACACTGGAAATTTTTAATAATGAACAACAGAAGACGGACTTGTGGGGCTGAGGGCAAACAGGAGAGCTGTTAGCAGAGCTGTTCCCAGGCATCCCAGAATTGCCTGTGTGTTGTTCAAAGATCTTGTGAATGAAAATGATCCCCCACTTCTGCAAGGAAAGGAACTGCTCTCCTAGCAGAGACTCTTTGTAGGTGTGTAACGACAGAGCTAACAAATGTCTGCCACTGTGGTTTATGAAGACCTGTGAGATTTTGATTCTAAACTCTAGAACTCAAGGACTTGGGCTGCTCAGCTGTTGCTCTGTGCACAGGCAGGTTTCACGTTTGGACTGGGCTGATACTCAGTTCAGGTGTTTGGATTGGATTGGATTTTTTGTGTGTCTTTTTTCCCCCTCCCTAGGAAGATGATTAAAGAGAGCGTTTGCATTCAGAGAGCTCTCTGGACGAGAGGACGTTCGGCGTGGCAAGCTCTGGGATGTTTTGCCAGCAGCGCTATGGTTAATGACTGCATCTGAACCATCCTCACACTAATTCATGCCTCCTGCACTCGGCGAGGCTGTTCCCAGTTCTGGCAGCAGCGGTTTTTCAAGCCTGGCTGCACATCAGCTCACATCTCTCCATCAGCTCACATCCACGCTTTGGGAGATCTCTGACCTTGTCCAGGCTACAAGGCGACACCTTTTCGGTGGCCAGGTTAGCCAGGAGCGTGCCACAGCGCGTTTCTGTCCGTGCTATCGCTCAACACTGACACTATATAATTTCCAGCTGTAGAAAAAAAGCTGGGCTAGGCTCGGATAGGCTGAAGATGTGGCTTTCTTTTTTTCCTCCCCTTTTTGGAATGAAAGCTTAGCTTTTGGAACAGCTCTGCAACCACAAAGGAAAAGCATACGGCTGCTGGCTGGGTGGTGTCCTGGCCCGGTTGCGCTGTTGTAGCTGGATGTCTGTGAGCTTCCAGCCCAGCTGTTCCAACCCTGACACACACCCTGCCTATATTCCCAGCTCCAGAGCCAGCATCTTCAAAAACTTCCATGAGTTTTTATGAAGCAGCCGATGGCTGCAATGGAATAGGTCTCCTCGGCTCAGCTTTGGTGGTGAGCCGCGTGTGAGTGCACACATTTTATCGCAGATTTCTCTTGTGACGGGCTGGCAGGCGTGCAGGCTCTGCTCTGATCCCTCTTTCTTCTGTGATCGCTTTTGTTTTGAAGTACACACCTGCTAAAAGGCACTTTCAGCACGGAGCAAGATCTCCAGTGGTAAATTAATAATTTCATTCCTTCCTCTGTGTTTGCCACGGTTTGCAAATCAAGATTCTTCTTGTGTGCTGCTTACCGAGCTCAGCTTCAGCGCTGGCACCGTGGGTACCACTGAGGTAGGGAGGGCAAGGAAAAGAACTTAAAAAAAAATCTATTTAAAGAGAATAGAAGGAAAAATGGACATCCTGAACTCTGGGGGCCTTTCAGTCTAGTTCTGGTGCTTTCACAGAATCACAGAACATTAGGGATCGGAAGGGACCCTGAAAGATCATCTAGTCCAGTCCCGCAATCTCCTGCATGCCTTAAAGTGGGGAGCCACTGTGAGGTTGCCCTACGTGATGCAATCAAAAAAAAACCACTCAAACCATGGATCCTAAAGCTTTTTTGCTTACTGAAGAGTGACGTGGTCTTGTAACTTCACTGCTTCTTGATAACGTACTTGCCACTTCGTTAGCTGTTCGCCTTCCTAGGTATATGTCATCTTGACGCTTGATTTAAATACACATTTTAGACTTTCTCAGTGTTTTTCGCTGACTGGTCTGGGGGTAGCGGGTTACAAACTCCTGCGCTCCCCCCGCGTGGTGCAAAGCAGCCATTTGGCGCAGCACAAAGCGCCCCGGCTGCTGAGGAGGGGAGGCTGGAGCAGGGAGCGGGGTGCTTTCCCTTCCCCTCCTGCACCCCAAAAAGCTGGGGCAGGTTGCTTGGCCGGGAAAGGGAGCAGCCAGGGGTGGGCTGCAGGCCGGGAAGCTGCGGTGCTGCACTGCGGTGCTGAGCCGTGGGATGGCAATGTTGGCCTGGCTTTCTGAGCAAAGAGCAGCCCGGTGGCGTTTGCGTGTCCCTGGAGCGGGCGGGTGTCTTCCGAGTGATTCAGCCGGAGAAACTGGGATTGGTCCGGGTCGGGACCAGCCGAGGATGGGGGATGAAAAAAGTGGGTGCTGGAACCGGGGCAGGAGTTTCTGCATCATTCAGGAAAATGCAACGGAGCTGGAAATACCGTGACAAAGACAAACGCTGCCGGTTGCCCAGCGAGATTTTTTCCACCATGAGTCTGTTACCTTGAATGTATGAAGTATGCTCATTTTCCAGTGTCTGGGTAGTTCTGAAAGTATCGGTTTAAGTACTGGAACGTTAATAATTAAAGTTTCTGGGGCACTGGCAAACTAGTTCGCTTCTTTAACTCTTCTTTTAAAAATATGGTGAAGATGGTAATAATGTAGTAATAATGTAGAAGGCACATCCTGTAAGCGGGGTCGTTACTGTGGATATATCACAGATCAAAACCGGTGGGAAAAAGTGGTTGCAATGCAAAATCATCTGTCTGTCCTACGTAGGGTAGTGCCCCTCTTCTGTTATCCTGCTCCTTTGTTCCAAAAGGATGACATTTGCTCCGCAAGCATACAAAACAGTTCACTGCTTCAAGTACGTGGCTTTTTTTTTTTTTTTTCATTTAAAAAAGAGGGTTACCGTTCTGTTACTCTGAATGTGAATCTAAACCGCTGGGGTCTGACAAGGGTGCTCGCCCTGGCCAGTCCGTGTGCTAATCTCGAGTGGGATGGGAGGCCGGAGGTGGGGCACGCGCAGCGAGCATCCTGTTCAGGCTTCTGAGAGTCCTCGAGAAATTTCCTCAAGCAATCCCACAAACTGCATGCAGAATAGAAAACGTGCTGCGTAAAAGTGTGCCTGTTTATGCTTGTACGCAGTTACGTTAGAAAAATACCGTGCGTTTTAGTTTATAGGAGCAAGAATATATAGCGTCAAGTATTTCTTAAAAATAAATGCTGTATTAATAGAGGAAGGCACTTAAATGTGTTTGTGAAGCACGAGCTTTCTGGGTCAAAAATTTAAAACTTACTCTAGGCCACCAAGGGGAAGGGCAGGGTTTTACTCGTGTTGGAGGAACTAACCTGTGTTGTTCAAGATTTCCCTGAATTTGCTTTTTTGTTGTTGTTTTTAACCCTATGGTGGCAACAGCGGCTGCCCTATGCAAGAACAGGGGAGGGGGCAGGAGCAGTGAAACGGGCATTCGCGCATCTGCCACTTTTGAACTCGATTTTGGCATAAAAATAATGAAAAAAAAAAGATGAGATCAGGTGAGGCACCGTAGCTGTGCCTGGGGAGGCCCGCGTGGCTGGGTGCTGCCTGGAAGGACATCGCGGTGTCCAGAGCCGCTCCGTGCCACGAGGAACTGCGGCTCTTTCGATGGGGTTTGTGCTGTGACCATGTTTCATTGCAGCATCCTCCAGGTCCCTGGGCGGAGCGATTACCGAGCCCTGGCAGTGCCAAAGCCCAGCACGGGATGCTAGTGGGGCATCTCTCCCCGGCAGCGCGCCCCGGATGGAGTTGGTTACAGCTTCTTTGAGCCTCAGACGGCAGGGCAGTGGTGTTTGTTCAGGCAGAGGCTGAAGCCTGTGCGTGGGAGGTGTTTGTGTACCTGCCTTGAAGGACGGAGGGCAGCCAGCCTCCCTGATGCGAGCCGAAGCTTAGGCTCACCTGCTGCCTGATCTCCGTCCTGCTGGGCATCTCGGCCCTGTAGCTGGCACTGTGATACGGGATCTCGCTTTGCTCGCGGTCCTGCCACGGTGAGAAGTCTGAGCGTGCCTCCCCTCACAGGGCTTAAAGGCTGGCGCTGCCCAAGCGCCCCTTCCCCTTCCCAAGTGCTCTCCCCTGCGAGCTGCGGGGCCGGAATCGCGCCGGGAGGTGGGAAAACGCCAAAACCAACCCCAGGGCAGCGGAGAACTGAAGCCCTGCAACGCCACGTGAGCCGGGCTTGGTGTCACGCTGCTGCGGGAGGCGCAGCAGCGTCCTCATGCTGGAGAGCAGCGGAGGACAAAGCTGGGTCCCCAGCGCTGCCCTGCCTGCTCCCAGCGCCGCCGCGTGTCCCCTCGGCATCGCTCCCCTCGGTTCTGCGAGCTCCTGCGCTTCATCATTTCCATGTGTGTTGAAGTCGCATGGCGCTTTCAGTTCTGATGACTAACTTCTTTTCCTTCATGGGAAGGAGCCAGCTGACAGCTCCTCAGCCCCAACCCTTCTTTTTTTATGGCCTTTTAACCACACCAGCTCTGCCTTTTCCTGTAATTCGCAGGCCACAGTGTCTTTCCCTTGAATCAGGAGATTTTTCCTGCTGATTTGGAGCACGCCGAGAGTAATCCTGTTCTTGCTCACCGACTTGCCACATCTCCTCCTTTTGGAAAGGAGGAAAGGCCTCCTTAGTTTAGTTTCAACATCTGTTGGTTTCCTGAGTTTTAGGACCTGATATTCGGGCTTATTTGGGGAGAGGGGAAGAGCAGGGTTTGGCAAGGCCCCTCACCAAAAAGGCTTTTGAAAGTAAAGGAGCCAGAGTGGCACAGGCTGAGGGTAACCCCAGGGGAAAGGGATCAGGGAAGCAACAGAAATAATAGCACAACACTAAATCCTGAGAGGTAGAAGGGAATTACAGTAGTGGGGACAGGGTGGGGATTTCCCCCTGTGCAAGGGATGGAAAGCACTGCACAGCACAAAGGGATTTTGAGTTATAACTGGTTTGGGGTCATTTTAAGGGGGATGAGCTGAGGTGAATGCTGGGTCCCACTCCCCGTTCCCCAGAAGAAGTTTCCAGATGAACAACTTTGTGCTGGCTTTGTCGGAGCAAAAGCAAAGCTCCCTGCGAGCCCCAGCCCGCGGGGCTCTGCCTGCTCTGCTCTCTGTGCCGATGGCAGTAGCGGCGCAGCCCTGCTCCGTGCGGCACAAGGATGCTTGGCGAGCCTTGGAGGAGCCCTTTTTGGGGGATCTTCAGCACTCTTATCTGCCTGGCAGCAACACAGAACTGTTGGGAAACTGCAAACGTTCGCTGCACCCAAGCTAGTGCTGCATTTTTAACCCTTTCCCCACGTTCTGCGGCTCTGGAAGGCAAAGCATCTCAGCCTCGGAAACCCCTCCCGCCTTCTGGCTGGTGTTTGCCAGGCAGTGCTTCTCCTCTCCTCTCCTTTCCTCTCCTTCCCCTGGTTTTTCCCTGCCTCCTGTCTCTTCCTGTTTGGGCTTTTTTTCACTTTCCCTGCCTTCTGCCTTTTAGTTCTCGTCTTTTTCTTCCTCTTCCTATAAACGTACATCGCACGCGATCCTGCTGGGTTCTGCCTGTTGGCAACCGAAAGGAGACCTCCTGCTCTTTGGTTTATTTGCTTGCGTTTCTTCTCCACTTCTATATATGTTTTATTTCTGTTTAATGCCATCAATTGTCATGGCACTCGGGTAATTCATTGCTCCTGACATCGCAAGATTTTATCGGTTCTGACCTCAGTATCAGGCTTGCAACATCACAGCACCAATAAAACCATGCAGAAGCGTTTTTTTTTCAAGGCACATCAGCATTTATTAAACGATTGGATTGTAATGTTACCTGCCACTTCCCAGAAACGTGACACGCCATAGGATTGTAAAAATCCACCATAAATGCCCAGGCTTGCGTCACTGAAGGCTGGCACAGCGGTCGCTTTCACAACGGTCCTTGCTCAATAACAGACTTTCTGAGCTTGTCGTGGATGACACCACGACATAAATAAATTGTAAAAGATGCAAAGGGAAGGACTGGCAATGGGAGATGCAGAACTGCATAGGAAGGGGAAGAAACCATGCTGATAAGTGGACGGTCAGTGGGCTGCACCAGCTGCGTTTGTTCCGTAAAGACTGCAGGCTTTTTGCTTGAAAATGTCAAGGGTTTGGGGCTGCACTATTTGAAGCCGTAGAGCTCTGCAGATGAAACGCATGTGGAGAGTTAGCGCAGACAGATTAAAGAGAAGTACTTCACCCTGTCTTCCCTCTGCTGAGCAGTCCTTACGGCCTTAGGATGGAAACAGACTGACCTATTTCTGCTAGCTTTAATTAGCAAGGTGGGAGAAGAGAACTGCCCGGGCCTTCTCTTCCCTGGGCACCTGAGCAGGCAAACGACACGGCACAGAGACACGGCACGGGGCAAAGCCGGGGCTGGAGCGTTTGGCCCCACACACAGCCAGGGGACGAGCCGGGGCTCGGGCACCAAGGGCCTGGCTGTGGGACGGGGCCGTGTGGCTGCGTCCCGGGGGTGTTTTGTGGCGTGGGGATAACTGGAGCCTATCTGTGCTCGATCCCTGATGGTGTAGAAGAAGGGGGAATGGAGTGTTTCTACCCCTGGGCTGTGCTGGCTGTCCTGCCCGGGTGCCAGTCCCCAGCACCCCCTGTGCCACCTCAGCCCCCACCCCGGGTTCCCATCCCTCACTTTTACCTCACAGCTCCCACCCCACACCCAAAAAAACCCCAGATCCCCACAGCCCATCCCCTGCTGCACCCAGAGCTCCTCACCCCCGGGGGCTCCTCACCCCCGGGGGCTCCTCACCCCCGGGGGCTCCTCACCCCCCCGGGCCCCCGCACCCCAATTCCTCCCCCGTGCCCTCAGCGGGGGGCTCGGTGCGGGCGGCCCCCTCCCGGCCGGGCGGAGCCAGCGGCCCCGGGCAGCTCGGCGAGGCGCGGGCCGCACACGGCGCCTGTGCCGAGGGGCAGGGCCGGGGAAGGGGAGGCGGGCGCCCCCTTCCCTCCGCTTCCCGTCCCTTCCCCTTCCCCCCATGGCGGCGCTGGGCGATTCGGCGCGGCTGGCGGCGGCGGCGGCGGTGGCCGAGGAGGAGGAGGAGGAGGCGGCGGCGGCGGGGCTGTGAGGGAGCCGCCCCGGGGCCTGAGCCTCGGCGCCGGGCTGCTTGGGGCCGGGCAGGGCCGGGCTGGGCATGGCGGGCCGCGGCCGCCGCGCCTGGCTCAGCGTCCTCCTGGGGCTGGTGCTGGGCTTCGTGCTCGCCTCGCGGCTCGTCCTGCCCCGAGCCTCCGAGCTGGCGGCGGCGGCGCGGCCCCGCCGAGCCCGCCCGGTGGGCTGCCGCCCGCCGCCCCCCGCCGCCGCTGCTGCCGCTGCTGCCGCTGCCGCTGCTGCCGCCGCCGCCCAGCCGCGCCGCCCCGGCCCGCAGGCACGGAGCTTCCTCTTCGTGGGGGTCATGACGGCGCAGAAGTACCTGAGGAGCCGCGCCGTGGCCGCCCACCGGTGAGAGGGGCCGAGGGGGGGAGGCTCCGTGAGGGGGGCAGAGCCGGCTGAGCCCCGCGGGGTGAGGGGGTGCCCCCGGGATGGGGGGGGGGGGTCGTGGTGGGGCTGAGGGGGGTTGAGGTGCTGCATGGGGCACCCTGAGGATGGATGGATGGACGGATGGACGGACGGACAGTCCTGTCGCTGAGGGCTGGCTCCGTGCTCGGCCCCGGGGGACCGCGGTGGTGGTCGCCGAGGGGTTTGGGGACGGCGAAGCGCTCGCCTCGGTGTGCCTGACACGGGCACGGCGCTGCCGTCCTCCCCTTCCGAAGCGAGTAATTGCGGTAACGTGTAAAAGGCCGTCCTCCCTTCCGAAAAGAGTAATTGCGACTCCCCTGCCAAAGACGGCAATCCTCCCCTTCTAAGACTAGCTGTAATCGCGTATAAAAGGCTTAAAAATAAAAGTTGGGGGAGCGCCGGAGAGGGGGACGAATAAAAAAACCCACCCCAACCCTGCGCCGGGCCGAGGAGATGGAGCCCCAGCAAACGCGCCTGGGAACAAAGGGTGAAGCCGGCCTCCGCTCGCCGCCTCCGCCGGGGGCTGCAGCAGGTAGGGCCGGCACAGGAACCCGCTCCCGGTCACCGTGCTGGGCTTAGGGGACACCTTTGTGCTCTGCACGGCGTGCCGTGGACCCCGGTGACGGGGATGGCGGCGTGTAGACGGGGCTTCAGCCCTCAGCCTCGGAGCCTGGCGTGCCGGAGACGTGGCCCTGCCGAAATACGCCCCTCGCTCCGGGAGTCTGAAAGAGTTAAGAGCTGGAAATGTCAGCCCGGCTCCGAGCAGGCCACAGGGGCTCCGGGGCGGGTCTTTGCCTCGTAAAACGTCCCCTCGGTGCCTGTGCTGAAGGAAAGCCTTCTCCATCGCCTCCCTGTCCCGCTGGGAAACGCGTGGCCCCGTTGGCCGGGCAGGGCGGGATGGACGTGGCCGGGCCGTCTCCTCCTGCTGCCTGCCCCTGCTTTGGGAAGGGGCAGCTCTTCGTATCAGCGCCAAACGCAGTCAAATTGCTTAATTTGGGCAATCTGCAGCGTATTGTGCACCAAAGAGGGTTGTAATGGAGACTTAATGCCTTCTTTCGGCAGTAGACCTGTAATTAAGTTACAGAGGGTGTGTGACTGATCCTTTGAAACGGGTGAAAGAATGTGTTTCTTCAGGGTTCTGTATTTTTCTTCACCGTGTGGGATGGGGCACTTTGGATTGCAAATCCCACGAGCCCTGCGATTCCCATTTACATACGGGAAGGCTGGAGTCACGCCGGGACATCACGTAGCAGGTTTTGCGGCAGAGCAATCGGTCGAGCGGCCACCAAATTTTGTGTCAGGAATCCCCGAAAGGACGGTTTGTCACGACGTTGTCCAGAGAGGGGTGTTAGTCCTGGATGTTTTCCCGTGCTGGTGTGGGGAGGGTTCTCGCACCTGGATTTGCCCGTGCTTGCTGAACAGTCCCGTGCTTGAGGAGAGCTCAGAACCAGATCTGCAACGTCTGTGCACGAATAAAACAGTTAAAGATGCAGCTTGGCGAGTCGGGCTCCTTCAGGCCCAGGAAGGAGGGCTGAGCATCACTTTTTATTGTGCTTCTATTTTGGTTTAACCTCTAGAGGGGCTGTCAGCTCTCGGAAGGGCCGAATAATGAGAGCTGGTAACGTTGCGGTAGGGCTGAACGCCTTTTTTCCCCCCCGCTACTGGTAAAAGAAACGAGCTAATGTCCTGGTGACAGGAAGGCGTCTTCGGGGGAAGGTGGGGAGGGGGAAGAGGAAGACGAACCTGAAATCGTAAATGGCTTTTGATTGCCATGAAGTGCTCCGGCAGACAATCGCTGGGATTACCACACTGACAAAGCATCCTGGGGAGCTGAATCGCTGGCACAGCGAGCGAAACGGGAAGCTGCTCGCAAGGCTTTCCCGGGGTGGCAGCGTGTGCGGAGCCTTGATACCGCTGAAAGGAATTAGGGATTCAGGGGCTGAATACCTCCGCGCTGCCGCGGCTCAAAGGCCATTGACGGGCAGAGCTAAAAGGGGCCGGAGCGGAAAGCATTCGCTGATCCTTGCTGCTGTGAATCCAGATAGGGTCTAACAAGAGGGGAAGCAATCCACTTCCTGAACATCAATCACGAGCAAAATGACCACTGCAAGGCAAAGCGGGCCTGCTGGATTTCCAGGAGCCGCCGGCCCTTTGAAACAGTCGTGCTTTTGTAGTCTGCGAGGCAGAGAAATAAGCTTCAGATCTCCAGGTTGTTGTTTTTTTTCGCAGGGCGGATTCGTAGCTTCGGCGGTGATTGCATCTGACAGCCAGGTTAGAGGAGCTTCCCTTCGAGAAGGCCGGCGAAATGCGGCCGCAGAAACTGCGGTGTCACATCAAAGGGCGCGAAATAGCCAGGAAAAGAGCAGTGCAGGAAGGAGTTAAAGTACGGCTGGGGTTCAGGGAAAGTGCAGCACTATGTGCTAATGGCTTTGCAGTTGAGGGGAGTTGTCCTGAAAGAGCTACAGGAAGGAGAGGCAATAAGGACTAAGCAGTCTCCCGCAAGATTTAAGCCTGCTGTCTCAAGAACAGAAATATCGAGCAGTTAACCCTTTTTTCTTTCCCTTTTTTTTGTTTTTTTTTGTTTTGCATAGCAACTAGATTTCCAGGGAAACCCGAAAGGAGAGCGGTGCGAATGCCGCCGATGGCTGGGTGTCAGAGGTTGGCATCCGACACCGCGCCTGCCTTGCCCGTGGCGGTGTGACTGCCCGGTGTCCCTGCAGGAACAGAGCCATGGTATTTCCCGGTTCGGGACGGTCCCCACGGCACCATGAAGTGCCACAAACCCCCCTCTCTCGAGCTCGAGGCAGAAGCTGCCCCTCGGGTGGCTCCGTTTTGGACGCACTGCCCCAGGGGAGGCAGGCCGCACCGGAGTCTCAGTACCCGAGTGCTTGGAGGAGGCGAGGTGAGAGGCAGCCAGGAGGATTTGGGGTCTCACGGCGTGGGTATTATCTGTCTAAGCCCGCCCTAGCTGCTGCCGGCGTATAATGCAAACCACATTTTCATGCTTCCTTTCAGTTCAGAACCTGGGGCTAGCTGTTGGGTGGCGGCTGTGGGGTTTTCTGGTCACTGGTGAGGTGGGAAGATGGATTGCGGAGTGTGCGTTCACATCTCCTGGGAGAATTCACGTGCACTGACCTTGAACGTCGTGACGGAGCTATACGTGTTTTGCTCAGCATATCAGCAGTGCCACAGGAAAATTCTGTGTGTCCTGCTCCTGTGCCATCCGGCACAAAGGTGACGTACCTGGGCTTTCCTAGCAGGAAACAGGATTTTTTCCTAACGTTTCTGAGAACGTTCATGGGACAGAAGGGCACAAAGCAAGTAGGATCGACTGGTGCATGGGGGATGTGGAGAAATTAAGTTGCCTGCAGGGGATGGATCCCTTTTTGTCCCTTCTTCCACGAGGAAAATCCGTGCGTACCCAGGGACAGAAAACTGGCGTCTCATTAATTCAAAGGACTTTAAGGAACTGGGGAAGCTGCTTAGGTTCTCTGTTAAATCCCCCTGTAGCAAATCTTGGTGGAAAGATGGCACCTGGGCTTTTGAAGAACAATTGTGCAAAGCTACCACTAATTAAACATGAAGTTTGCTTGAAATGTGTGTCCGAGAAGCAAGTCCCGTAGGTCCCTTATCTTGCTGAGTTCTTCACAAATAACGATTTTCTTCAGGTTAATTACCCAAGATGACCGTTTCTGCAAACTTAAAATGATTTCTCTGGTCTCTTCTAAGGGAGGTTCCCAAACTGCGCGGACAAAAGCAAAACACATTTTTCTGTAATTGTCTCTAATTCGGGTCTCTACAAAGGGGGCACTGTCTGCGTAAGGTTGCAGGCCGTTTCTGCCAAGTCTGCAGAGCTGAGGATAAAGCAAAGTAATTCAAATAAATAATAAACACTATGGAAAGTGAAGATACAACTTTCCAGATCTGTGCTGCTCCAAGCTGTGCTTTTATAGCTTACTTTTAAATGAAGAAATTAGTTACGGCAGCACTCAGAAGCTATAGTAGTGGTCACCTTTTCTAATAGATGTGTATATATTTTTTAGAACTATCTTTGTGCACGCAGTGTGCTGTACTGCACAGCTACCTGTAAGAGCTCTGTCAAAGTCTTTGCATCCAGTGTGCTGGTGATTTGCTCAGACGAAGGTGCACGCGGGATATCCCAGCTGTTATCCAGCCACTTAAGGGACGATAAAATTGACTTGTTAGCCAACAACACTGGAACAGTCCCAACATCCTCTGCTAAGAGGTTTCTTCTACGGAAGCGTTGCCTAATTTTTGCGTGTACGTGTTTGTTTAAATTGCGTTTTAATTTCTCTTGTCGGTGCTGGCTTCTAGTTTGTTGGAGTTGTTTGCCCAGTGCACCGAGAGAAACCAGGTCGCACATGCCCCGCGTGTTTCCAGCGCTGCTGCTAGGCAGGTAACAGAGAGCCTTGCTGTCCTGATTCATGCACATCCTCCCGTTTAACCGAGCAGATTCAGATTACACCAAGGAGATAAGCTTGGGAGCTGCCTGGTTTTTAAATGACCGGCGCAGTGCACGTATCGGTTGTGTTCAGAACCTGATAGTTCGCTCTGGACCGGGTCGAGCACGGCAGGACCTGAAGCTGGCCGAGGCCACCAGCGGTGACTGCAGCGGAGGCGATCACTGCAGGGGTCTGGTGGCAGAGACACTGGGGCTGCAATTCCTTTAAACAACCGAGGGTGACCCAGGAATCCACGGGAGGGGAGGGAGGGTGCCAGGTTTCTCTGAAAATGTTTTATTTTTTTCTTATTACTGCCGTCAAACGTGGAACTCATTTGCAGATGCATTCTGCAAATCTTCCCTTGGAGAAGCCTGGCCAGAAGAGCGATGTCAGCCGGTGGCAGCGAGTGCCGAAGCAGGAAGGTGGTGCTTTGAGAGCAGGGCTCTGTCAGGGAGCCCAGCAGGTCAGGTTGCTGCCCATAACCTGAGATGGGAGACGGGGAACTGACCTAAAGATGGGAGGGCTGGCAAGAAATTCCGCCGGTAACACGTGGATCTGCAGCATCGCTTGTGGCCGAGCCAGGTCTGCCTCTTTGCAGTGTCAGAGAAAAAAAAAGCAGCTTTGATCCGAATTCATCCCAGCATTTACCAGTCCTCGATCCTGCTGGTGGCTGGGGCCAGAAGGATGTGCTTGCAGTGACCTTAATATCTGTGGTTCTGCTTCTTTCCCTAGGTGCAGTAACGTTTCCTGAACAAATTATTCTTTTTGTATTCTTTCCCTAAAAAGGGGACGCACGAAGCAGCGAGCTGTGGCTTGGGCACGAGGAGCAGCCCGTGGCGGCTCCCATTGTCTGAGCCTCGGAGGAGCAGTGCTCATGCTGCCACAAACACTCAGGCAATTTGCTGGTGGGGGAGCACATTTCATCTGTCCGGGTCCCAACACACGCTGGGGACGTAAATTCCCAGCGAGTCACCTTGAGCCGGGAATTGTGCTGCCGCAGGAGACGGACGGGGGCTTCGTCGGGCCGAGGCAGCGCTGGTCTCGGGGTTATTTCTGCGCTGGGCTCCTGTTTTAGCATGAAACTGAACTGTGGACCGGGTCCAAGAAAAGATTGGGCCAAACTGGCCCTGAGCCAAGGGGCTTAAAGCAACGGGAGGGCTGGAAATCAAATCTGCCAGGGTTTACGGACGTACGTGCATTTTGTTCCCCCTCCGTTGAATGGGGGCTCTGTCCCGACAATGCTTCAGCGGGTCCCCAGGGGAGGGGAGCTGGGGAGAGAGCTGGGAGGAAATTTAAACCGGGAACCAACGCAAGGGGGGAGGCAAATAAATACATAAATAAAAGCGAAGACCACTCCTGGAGAGCCCAGAAAAGACGTAAACCTTGGGCTGGCAGAAGCCATCCCACGTTGTCTGTGGCTCCCAGCCCTTACAAAGGCAGATCTTTCAGGGTATCGGGAGCATTAAAAATGAGAGATTGAAGTTGGAACGCATCGAGAACCTGCTTTTTGGGGAAGAAGCCTGTAAATTTCGATCATGCACTGGTATGGGAAGAACGATTTTCCACGTAGCCTTTTCATTCGAACCCCAGTATTTGTATGCAAGGGGGGGCTGTCAAAATACACGGTAAAACTTCGTCTTGTTTTATAAGGGGCAGTTTTCAGTGCTTTACCAGGACGTAACCATAAGCAGGAGCACCACGCGTTAATTACATCACCGATGATTAAAGGCCTCATCACCTCTGTTGGGAAGTCAGCAGGAATGTTTCCATTGACTTCACCGTGTGCTCTTGTGGGACGTCGGGATCTAAACTTTTCCAGCAGAACGCTACCCCTATGAGTAAGAAATCCAGAAGACAAAGCCTTTAAAGTAATTGTATGGTATTTGTTACACACAGCTGGAGCAGTGCGTAGCTGTTAAGGTGTTGGAGTCGATGTTCAGTCCCGATTAAATGCTTCTGCATTTCCCAGGCAAACCGGAGGTTTAATTTTTCTGAAATATTTTTAGATTCCCAACTCGGTGCGGGAGCTAATTCTGTCGATTTTTGAATTGCATGTGGTTTGCGCTGCCCAAAATCTGCTCAGCTCTTGGCAAGGAAGCCGTGCTGGGAGGCATCTGGTGAAAGTGACAGTGATGCATGCGAGGTGCTGTGTCCTTCACCTCGAGGGTGCTTCCGCGTTGGGCTCTGAATGCAGATGAGACTCTGAGCAAAGTCACCAAACGTAACGAGAAAATATTCTCCTATCCCTATAAAAAGGGGTAAAAGCTGTCCATTTATCAATGAAAATAGTTTTCTGTATGTTCCCGTGAAGGACACCTAAACTCTGTTTTCTCGAAGTTAGAACTGAAATGGCTCTGAAAGCTCAAAATTCGTATTTTTTTAGGGCAAGGCTGTAAGGGTTACGTGCCTGGAAGTCCTCCCCGGAGGAGGCTGACTTTTCTGCTGTCTGTCTTACGGAGCAGTCCCGCGTCCCGCGGCTCTTCCTGCCGTGTCAACGCGGTCCCCGCGCGGATGGGCCGGGTTTGGTGGAGCCGAGCACCAAGGTGCGGAGCAGATGTCGCCGTGCTGCTTCGTGCCAAGCGGGCTCCCCTTCTGGGGGCCTGCCTCCTGCTAAAATCCGGCCCGAAGCGTGAGGAGAGCCGCTGGACGTGCCGCAGCTCACCGCTCGGGTTACGTGCTCCCCATCGACGTCCTAGGTCTGCGTTTACACCAGTCCTTTGCTGGCATAGAGCCTTTTGGGGTTATCGTTCCTGGGGTTCTCCAGTGGCTGCAAGCAACCAGGAGCGTTTCCCGAAGCCTTGCAGCACTTGGAGGAGCCGCCCTTTGCTTGCTTTCCCGCAGGATCCTGGCTCTTGACAAGTTCACGTGAAATTTAGTGGCTCGTTACTTCTTGGAAGTCAGTACTTCTGAACGTGTATTTGGGCTTTGGGGGGTGCTTAGGGGAGGCGGGGGGTGGATATGATGCTGAAGAGCTCGCAGGGAAGCTTTTGAGGCATGAAACCCAGTCGTACGAGTCGTTGGCCTGTCTTGGTTCCCTTCAGCTTTGCTGTTAGACCAACACCAAGTACGTGTAAGAAACCCTGCCCACCGCTACTGAACTGCTCTTACTGTATTTTTTTACAGCTACAGCTGCAAAAGCGGTGCTCAGGTGCTTGCCCTGTCAGATGTTTTTGCGTGTTCAGCCAGTTGCTCGGGGTGCAATGCGAGCGTCCGTGTTTGCATGGGGAAAAAAAAAATAACCCTTCGAGGCGTTCAAAAAGAAAATTTGTAAAGCAAATGAGGTGCAGCTCTGAGTTATCTCTGCTGGGTAGCGCTTTCTGCCTGCCTCTGTTTGCATGCTCAATCAGTTCTCGTTGTCTTTTGCAACCTAGAACCTGGTCCAAAACCATTCCTGGCAAGGTCGAGTTCTTCTCCAGCGAGGGTTCGGACACCTCCATTCCCATCCCCATCGTGCCGCTTCCAGGCGTGGATGACTCTTACCCGCCCCAGAAGAAATCGTTCATGATGCTCAAATACATGCACGACCACTACTTGGACAAATACGAATGGTTTATGAGAGCCGACGACGACGTTTACATCAAAGGGGACAAACTGGAGAACTTCCTGAGGAGTCTGAACAGCAGCGAGCCCCTCTTTCTCGGGCAGACCGGCCTGGGCACCACGGAGGAGATGGGGAAGCTGGCGCTGGAGCCGGGCGAGAACTTCTGCATGGGGGGCCCCGGGGTGATCATGAGCCGGGAGGTGCTGCGCAGGATGGTGCCCCACATTGGCGAGTGCCTGCGGGAGATGTACACCACCCACGAGGACGTGGAGGTGGGGAGATGCGTGCGGAGGTTCGCGGGAGTGCAGTGCGTTTGGTCCTACGAGGTAAGGACGAGGGGGCGGCGGACGGGGTTGGGGGGGCGGTGTTTTGGGGGAGGGAGAGGCTGGCAGCGAGGGATTGCTGCCGCGGGGCCGCGCAGAAGCGGCTCCGGGGCTCGCCTCCCTTTGCCACCTGGCGGTCCCAGCCGTGCGGTTTGTACACTCTCGTTTCTGACAAGCGTCGCCCCAGGAGGGACCTACGCGAACTTGGAAGCGGGGAGGGAAGCGGAGGCCGATTGGGCACGCCGGGGTGGTGGGAGGAACGTTCGGCGCTCATAACGGATATCTTTATTTAGACACAAAGGGAATAAACCTAAATCAGAGTGGCCACGGGTCCCTGCAGCCCTGACTGCTCAAGCCGTCTTTTTTTGAGCTGGTTGCGTCCCAGTGTCAGCGTGCAAAATCGAGGCTCCCAGTGCCGCGTTTCTTGCCGCGGTTCAAACGTGCCAGGCTGACAGATGTTTGCCTTGACAGTGGCAGTTTTTCCCACCCCGCAGCCACTGCAGAGATGTCTCATCGGTGCTGGCACCGTCACGCAGCCCCATCCTGCGCCCGCCCGCCCGCCGCGCGGCTCCTTGATGTCGGCAGAGCCAAGCCACTGCTCTTACACCGAAACTCCGGCTCTGCCCACGCGGTTGTGGCTGCGGAGTTGGCACCTCGAGGGGGGGGGGGAAAAAAACCCAAGAGTCCCCAGGCTGCTTTTGGCAGTGTTTCCACCGCGGCTTCCTGCTGCTGCGGGGTGCCGGGGCCGGCGGTTCCTCCGAGGGGCGAGGAACCCCCTCCTCTGCGCCCTTTGAAGCGAGCCCTGGGTGTTTACAGACTGTCTGATCGAAAACACCTGCTGGGCTCGAGCTGCGCTTCCTAACGCTCCTCCCAGGGAAAGCGCCGGGGGTTTCGCTGAGAGAGGAGAGAGGAGGTGAGAGCAGAAGGGAGAGCGAACGGTTTATCTTTTTATTCAAGCGTTTATGGCCAGCGTACAACTGCGGCTTTGTGCTTCTGGGAGACGTGGTAAAGAGAGGGAGGGAGATTTCTGTCTGCGTGACGGAGGAGCCGCGGTCGCGGACGCCGACGGGTGCTGCTGCTGACTCGCTCTCACCAGCAGCGACTCGTGTTGAACTCTTGATGTGTTTACTGAATCCGCTGCCCCCGAGAGCTCTTGCTTCGCTTCAGTTCACAGTTCGGTGACAGGAAGGCCGCTGTGGAAGGGAAAGGAGGGTTCCAGCTGCAGTAATTTATTCCTATCTGTCGGTCCTGAAGGCTTGCTGGACTACCAGCCGCTCCCCACATTCCCAGCTGACCGACCTGGAATTAGTTTACGCAGTGCCAGTGTCGTGGTTAGCCCTTAGCAAGAAGTCAGTAACGTTTTTTCCACCGTTTTTAGCAGCGTGAAATTTTCACTCCAGTCGTTCCGGATCGGAATAACTTTCCTTGTGAATGCCTCTCCCATGGGGCATCTGCGAGCTTACTGCAGGTCAGCACCTGGGCTCTGCTGAGGCTGCCAAAGACCCCTTGGAGTCAATCCGACCCCATTTGGGCTTGAAATAACTAATGATGGCAAACAACTGCACTAGGAGTAATATCTGACAGGGTGAGGTTGGGCTTTTCCTCAAAATCAGCTTCGTTTGGTCAGCCGCTGTTCAGTTATCCGTAGCGCTGGGTGCTCCCACGTGCCGTGAGGTCCTTCCGTGCAAAGACGTGAGATGCCAAAGCTCTGCTGCTTGGGAGGGAGGGAGGACGCTGGGTGGTAAAAGCACGCCTCTTCTGCGGGGAACAGCCCCGCTCTCATCCAGTCGAGGGTTTTCAGCTGAACAACCTGTCATCTTTCCGTTTTTTCGATGCGCTCCTCTCACTGCCCGGACAACTTGATTAAATGCGCCTGGTATTTTATTTAAGATAAAGCAATAGCTGTGCGAAATGACACAGCTGCCCTAACAGCTGCGGTAGGAGAAGCTCGGGGTAAAAGCGACGTTTCCCGTGCCTCGTACGTTCCCGAACGTCAACTAACAGGCGGCTGTGAGCGCGGCGCCAGGCGTTGTGTTTCTGCGAGCCTCTGGTGGAGCAAAGGGTTGGTCTGCGCCAGGGCACGGCGCCCTTCGCGGCTCCCACCGAAAGGGAAGCGGCTGCAGCGCGAGGTTCAGCAGGCAGAGCTGCTTCGGCCTCACGAAAACCCAAGCCAGACAACCCGAGTTTCCCCCGCTCATCCTGCACTTCCCATTGAGCAGCACCAGCGAGGAGCTCACGTCTCCGGCCGCAGTCACCCCCAGCTCCCTGCTCCCACCCGTAGCGCCTCGGACACGCGAAGCCCTGCAGGACCTCGCTTTGGGGGTGGTTTTTTTTTTTTCCCTGTGCTGTTCTCGCCGTGGGCGCTGTGCCCGGAGGCATTTTACTCATCTCCATGACTGTCACTGCCGCCTTTCTCTGACTTCGGGATCCCACAATGTCCTCACTGTGCTGCTCATCTCCACTGGCTCGTTCCCTGGGGTTGTGCCCAAGCGCAGCTCCAGCCCCGGCTCTGCGTGTCTCTGCTCTCAGCAGGCTGTCTCAAAACCCTCTTTTTCCCCCCTTCCTGTGTTTCTGTCGCTTCGCTGCTCTCCGCGGTACCTCGCGGAGCACTTCGTTAGCGGCACCGCTTATTTCAGGGCTTCTAAGGGTTTGCTCGTGCTCTCCCTGCTGTCGGGAGCTTTTCAGTAAATACAGCAGAAAGAACTGACGCCGCGATTCTTCGGGCTTCCTGCTTCGCCCCGCCCCAGAAGAGATGCCACAAAAATAACAGGCAGGTTTGGGGAGAACTGAAACTCCCCTGCGTCCGCGGCGCATCAGGAGCAGCGGATGGATTTTAGGCTCCCGGGGCCAGGCTCGTAGCCGTGGCCCTACAGGAGGCGGGTCGGGTGAGTCGCGGATGAGACACACCTCTTAAAATGTTCTGTGCGGCGAGGGGTTGGCATCGGCGTGAAAACAAAACCGAGACTGCCACGGCCTGCTCGACAGATAGCTCCAAAACTCAGCCCTCCGTGGGGTGGGGCAGACAAAGCTGTGGACTTCGTGCAGCACGCTGGGAGGAGAAGTCGTAAAAAGAACGGAGCCGTGAAGTGTTTGAGGAGTACAGACGGGAGCTCCGTGCTTCGGGGCGATGCACGGTGCGGGCCTTCCTCCCGCAGGGGAGGAAAGGCTTGTGCTGAGCTCGCTAGGAAGTGACTCTGCGCTTGTAGGGAATATTGGTGTTCTGCACATCTGGTGCTTTTCCTTAGCAGCGGTTTACACACTTAAGCCTCCTTCTTTTGTAGCTCACCCAGCTGCACAGACCCCAGGGGTGCTGGAGGTGTGCGCTGTCGCGCGCTGCGGCGGTGTGCCACGCGCCGCCCTGCTTGCTCAGCCTGAGGACGCCTTTCAGCGTTGGGGACAGTGTCTGGTTTGTCACTTAAACAGTCCCAGCGTGTTCGTGGTCTGCTTTCATTCTGAGTTTAGCGTTTCCTTTAAACGTGTCTGAGTTACGGAACTGTTGTTCTGCAGCTCGGTGTTGTTTCGATCCTGTTTGTCTCGTTTTAAGGCGCAGCGTTCAATACCCTCAGCATCAGAGCGCTGATAGCTTTAACACAAGCCCTTTGTAGCGGCCAGAAATCAGGGCGGTGCTGACGCGCACCCCGTTCACCTCGTCAGCATTAAAACCCATCCGACACACGTTGCTTTCAGGTGAGCCCAGCAGCTTTGCTTCCTGCCCTGCGGTGGAAACGGCCGGACCCAGCGAGCAGCCCGCGCTCCGCCTGCGCCCCGTCTGGTTTTCCTTCTCCTCTGGCTGAGGCAGTGACAGAAAGGAGGAACACAGCAGTAAGGGGGGGTACGGAGGGGGAAGTGCTTTCCTCCACACCACCACCGAACGCTCTTAAACCTCCAGAAGCGAGATTTTTTTTTTTAATATGTGTGATACAAATGGCAAAAGGGGTCGTGACAAAGGGAGCGAGCGCAGCAGGGAAGAGCAGCCCGAGCCTCTGGGCGTCGGCTGGGGGAGAAGCAGGGTGGTGGCGACTGCGGGTACTGGGGGGCTCCTGGGAGGAGGGTGGGTTCGAATTCGCGTTTTGTGCGGTCTTTCATCTGCAGTAATTGAAGATAATTGCTGCTCTGAAATCCACTGAAGTTAGGAGAGCCCTTAAAGTGCGCCTCGGATCTGCCAAGTACGTTGGCAGCGCTGGAACGTGCTGCTTCTGGAAGGGACTCTGCCCTGAGCAAAACTCAAGTTCAGGGTTGTATGAAATAATCCGAACGACGTTCAGAAATGCCTTCTGTCCCTTCCAGAAACCTACGATGTGAGCTGCAAGTGTGGGAGAGAGGGAGGATACAGGCGTGCCCCCTCTTTTAGGGTGGATGTTTGTAAATGGACCTTTCTTAAGCGCTCTGTTTCATCTTTGAAGCGCTTCAGAGGTGTCTGCTTGGCTTCAGAATGAGAAGTGGGTGGCTGTTTGTCCCGGGGGGGTGCACGAACAGAGCCTGAGCTCCGTGAGGGTGGTGAGCAGCGGTTCCTTGTCAGGGCACGCAGGTAGGAATAGAGGAGAGCCTTATCCGGGCAGGGGGGTGACGCCTGGGCAGACTGAAATACCTGCCCGATGTGACAGGTGGTCTGTGGCTGCTGGGGGGGGGTGGGCAGCGAGGTACGGCCGCGGGGCTCTAATTTTAGTGGCGGTGTTTGCTCAGGAGGAGGGCAGGGAGGTCACAGGAGGGAGCAGCCGGGGTTGGCGAAGCCAAGGTGTGGGCTGGGAGGATTCGGAACGGGAGGAGAGCCCTCAGATCTGCGCCCAAGTCCTGACCAAGCTCTTTCACTTCAGAAAATAATTACGTATTTGAGAAACAAATATTTCAGAGGGGAAGAACTGACTTGACACCGCTAGGTCGTTGCTGACTGACCTCTGAACTCAGGTTGGTAAAGGCTTTTTGTGTGGTGTGGGGATCAAGACCTGCTCTGTATCGAGCTCCGAGCATCATACCGAGGTCACTGGAGCCTGGACCTCGGTGACTTTCTGCCAGCCCTCGCTCTGAAAGGGGGAGGCCGCGTGATTCGGGCTCCCATGTGCCTTGCGAGCTGTAGGTGCTGCTCGGGACCGACCCGTTTTTTGTGAGCACAGAGGCAGCGAGCGTGTTTCTGGCGAGCTGGCGGGCTTGCCGCAGCGCCTGCGCTGGGGGCTGCGTGATGCTGTAGCGCAGACACCAAGGAGGCTTCCCCCGTGAAGCCAGAAAACAGAAATATTGCTTTTTTTCCCCCCCGTTATTGGCTTTTCGAAGTGCAGCAGTTCTGCTAGGAGTCAGGATCCGTCAGCCTGCCGAGTTAGGTGGCTGTCTGGCTTAGCTCTTAACCGTGAGGACGAGCCAGCAAAGGCTAATCCGTCGTGGCACGGCCGGATAAAGAACCCCGCCGTAATACCTCGCCATCCCGCTTGCTTAATTAAGGCGCGCGGAAGGCGCGTGGGGCTGTGAGTTCGTTCAGCTGAGCAGCCGTGGGGGCAGGAGGGAGGGGAATCGGAGCCCAGAAGCTTCCCGGAGGATTTTTCCCTTGTGGGCTGGCTGCAGAGGCTGCCCCGTTTCTGCAGGGCGGGCGCCTGCTTTGCGGCCCGCGAGGCACAGCGGGGGGAGAAAATCCTTCCTCTGCCCCTAAGGAGCTCGCCGGCGACTTTGCGCTGTAATCCCAGAGCCGCACGCCGCCTGCCGTGGGCGAATCCCACCTGCCTGGAGACCTTGAAAGGGCACGGGGAAATTCGGCCGCTGGTACCTGTGTGGGCAGCTGGCTCCCGTTACGCTTCGAGCTGGCCGCTTCCACCTTAGTTAGCGCTTATCTCTGTGTATAAAAGGCCAGGGCGGGGTGGAAGAACAAACCTCTCCGCGCTTCCCTCCGCGTAAACAAAATCTCGGCGAAATGCCCCAGGTGACAAGACAGGGGAAAAAAAAAAAAAGTTAAAAAAAAAATGGACTTTCTCACTTGCAGTGGACACGAAGCGGCTTCAGCTGGGGCTCTTGGCCCCCCTGGCTTGGCCCCCCTGGATACTTTGGGAGCGAGGTGTGTGTAAACCCGGGGGAGAATACCTGCTTTTCTCCCCTCGGGCTGCTCCAGCCCAGTTGGGTGAGCAGCTTAAAGCACCGCCAGCACGGAGGTGTCGGAGCCTGCGAGGCGGGGAGAGAAAAGCCAGGCTTGTGTGGCGATGGGAAAGGAAAACAAGGTGGGGAAGGGGCTCGATGTGAACTGCCTGAGGTCACCGAAGGGGTGGCAGAAACGCCTCCAGCGCCGGTGCTTCCAGTGCTGGCTGCACTGTGCTTGGTATTTGGGGGAATACTTAGGTTTTTTGATCAAAGCGATTAAATTATTGCAAAGAAATAAAAGGTGGAGCTTTGAAATGGATGGATACGGTGGGTGTTGATATAATATCTATTTTCACTTAGATAAAAAACAGTTTACCGTAAAGCATCATTTTCTTTTGCACCCAGAGTGAAGGAGCCCAGATCGTTACCCAGAGCTGCTCTAGGCACTGCTTGCAGCCAGCCGTGTAGCATCAGCCTGCTTCGAAGGCTCTTCTTAGTGCTTTGGGGGGAAAATAGCACCCAGTGGGCTGCGGCTGCTTCGATGCAGCGCTCTGTGAGCGCTTCCCCGTGCTTGGTGGGCTGGGGCAGCCCCTTCCTGAGCTGCCAGCTCACCGCAGTCTCACAGGTCTCACAGGTCTCAGGTCTGCTCACAGGTCTGCTGCTGGGGAGAGCTCTCAGAACCAGGGCAGCCCCCATCTCGGCCCAGGAACTGCTGATTCCTGTTCTCTTTCCGCATTTCCTCCTCCGAAAGCCACCGTCGGGTGCTGCCGAGGCAGGCGGCGAGGCTCAGCGTCGGCTCTGGGATGGTTGGCGCTTCGCGGGTGGCCCTGGAGAAGGTGCAGGAGGACAGCCCGCAGGTTTCGCGCGGGGCTCTGCCTGTGTCTGATGGCTCTGCGGGTGGCGCGCGCCATCCTCCTGCAGCCTGTGCCCTGTGCCGCCGGAGGATTAATTGCTCGGCATCTGCCTAACCTCATTTCCTGTAGAAACCTCCCTGCCGGAGACCTGCTGCTGTTGTTTTGCCTTCCAAACCCATCCGATTTGGAAAAAAAGAACTCGGTCCTACTTTGCTGGGCTGTTGCACCGTCCTTAATTGATGGCTGAAATGCTTAAAACGCGTTAGCACTAATTTCCTGTGTTAAAAGCTTATCTGGGCTGCTGGCGGTGCGAACGTTCATGGTTATCAGCTGGAGACCTCTTAAAATCTTGCCAGAAATCCTGCTTGCCCAAAGGGTGGGGATTATCTTCCAACAAAATGACCTTTACGTGGCATGGAGAAGTTGGGAACATAATTGGGAGGGCCGGGGGGACCGACTGGTGGTGATTTCTTAGATCCTGAAATTCCGGGTAGGAAGCACGTTTGGGGTCCCTGCAGAACCGAGAGTTCGGCGCTGGTTAGTTTCTAAACCCCACTCCTGAAGGTGGGTTTCCGCTGCTGCCCTCAGTGAAAGCAAGGCAGTCGTCAGCGATGATCTCAGCTGCATTTTGAGCAAGTTCAAAATATTGCTGCAGTAGGGAAGCAGAAGTTGTGGCAGCTTTTTGTCGGTGGGACGCTCGAGAATGGGTTCAGCCTCATGCCGGGGGCTTGCAGCTTGTGTGGCGATGACGGTGGCTTCAGAAAAAGTCAAAAGCTTGAGTGTAACTTAAATTGCTGCTGGTGGCCCCAAACGCTTCCTAAGACCTTTTGAACTGGAAATCTCCTTATCCACCTATACAACGCCCGTGCCGCGCTGCGTACCGTGACGAGGAGCCCTGTGGACGGAGGAAGGCCCCCGTGGCGAGCCCTTTTCCAGCCCAGCAGGTTCCCTGCGCCCAGGTGAGCTCTGCAGGCTGCGCGGCGCCCTTGGAGCCGAGATGCTGTGCATCTCGTGACGCCCTGGCGACGTTGCTGGGGCTGCGTTTTGTGTCCGCTCCGGCGTGCGGCTGAGAGCACGTCAGGGCAGGATGGAGCCCCGGGTGGTGCAGCTCCCGGACCTCGTACTTAAGAGGAATTAACTCAGAAAGATGGCTGGGAGAAGGCACGACGTGCTCTTGTGTAACCGCGGAGCACGGGTAGGGTCGTGCCCACTGCATCTAAACTCCATGCAAGGCTCTGGGGTTAATCCTCCCTACTGAATGGCTTTGGGGAGCTCCAGCTGGGAGCCGTGTTTTTGTTCTTGGAAGCTGCCCTCGGAAGCATCTGGCACTCTTCGGGGATTAAGCACAGGTTCTTAGACAGAGGTTAGGATTAGCAAGGAAGGAAGCAGGAGCCCACAGTTTGGGCTCAGGCAGCAGTTCGTTAGGAAGCAGGATGATGGTGGCAGAAGAGCTGCTTGCGGGTCCCGGAGTGCTCCTGTCCTCTTCTCCCTGCTGGCACGAGGAGGGAAGCACAGCGAGGAAACACCACGAAACCCCAGCCATGGACTGTGACCATGCTCGGCCCTTGTGGGTGGCTTGGAGAGGCACGGGGCTGGTGGTGGAAGCTCGCTGCCTGCTCCTCCCCACGGCTGCTGCCCCAGCTCGGTGCCACCGGTGAGAAAAGGGCGCTGAGACTCGCAGCGGAGCATTAAGGAAGGTTCCTCTGCTCATAAGCCTTCAATGGGCTTAATCACTTGGCAGTAACTTCTTTAAACCTTATTTGAGTTGAAGCTAAATGTTTTGGCTGGTTATGTCACCGCTGTATTAGCGAGGAACGCAGGAGAGTGTGCTAGTTTGTATTAACGGAGCTGCCTTAATCCTTCGTAGCCGTGCTTTTTAATGTGTTACTGTCTTACAGGGAGAGAAAACATTTGCCCATGAGACAGCAGAGCTCGCTCCTCAGCGTTTCTGCGTAAGGCAAACGTTCCTTGTCCTTAATAAGGACTGAGAAATTTCTCAGCAGTGGGTGTCCATAATTAATGGTCAGTGTGCATGAGTGCTGGATGGCCAACTGTCTGCGTCTGAGGTCTGGCCTTTTATAAATACTTTTTCCTACAATCCTCCTCCATTTATGGGTGGGTTGGAAGCCTGACCCCATTTTTAGTGGTTCCATACAGCCTTCAGCCCCGATGCTTCCCTAGCTATGGCCCTGTTGGCCTGGGGTGACTCCAGCACGCACGCCTCTCGCGTTCGCAGTCCAGGTCAGCAAAGGTTTTCTTGTGAGCACGCGTATCTTTGCTGTCCTGACAAGAGAGAAATTTGTTTAACCTTCTCACGGATGATTTGTTAAGAAACCTCACCCTTACCTTGCCTTACGTGTTTGTTTAACCTTATCACAGCTTACTGAGCTGACATGCTCGGTTTTATATCCTTCTCCTGTCGAAGACACTTCCTAACATCTTTGGCCAAGGGGAACTTCATTAAAGACAAAAAAAAAAAGCAAAAACCAACCAAGAGACAGTAGTGGGTTTAATCTTCACAAAGCAGCAGGGCTTTTTCCTCCCTGGGAATATTACGAAGCTGTGACTTTTCCAGGTTTTGAGCAGAGCGATTTTTTTGTGACTTTTCCAAGTAACCTTTCTCCCCCTTCTCTGGCTCCTTGGCATTGAAACCGTGCTGCAGGCGCTGCGAGAGCCTCCTGCAGCTGCGTGTCGCCTTGCCGCTGCGTCGTGACGGGCCCAGCTGCAAGCAGAGCCACCTCCGATCCCGTGGAATAACGTGAGCAGCCGAGTCCTGACGTCTGCTGCTGGTATCGTCACCGCCGCGTGCGCTTGTTCGGGGGAGAAAGCGTCCACGTGGCTCCTTATCTATTCCGGGCCAAAAATAACACCGCGGCTCCTGCGGCCTCAGAGAACGAGCCTGGACTCGGAGCGGGGAACTAGGGTGAAGGTGAAAAGGATAAGTGATGGGGTAAAAGGCAGGACGGGGGGCCGGGGGTGGGATTAGGATGGCAGGGCTCAGGACCGCGTGGACACCGCCGCGGGGACGAGTCCCTGCTGACCCGCAGCCCTGCCCGCCCGGTGCCACGCAGCACGGGTTTGGTGCGGGAGGAAGATGAGGGGTGAGGGCGGCGTCACCTCCGCGCCGTCGCGGCACGGCTCCCCACGGGGGACCCCCGCGGGGCTCTGCAGGTCGTGTCTGCGTCCCGCCATCTGCCCTCGCGGCTCCCGGGGCGGAGGAAGCGTGCAACGCGCGGCCCCGCTCGCTCGGCTAGGTGGTCGGGGACAGAAAATGCCTTGTTCCCCGTCAGCCGGCACAAAGGCTCCTTTATAGGCGCTTGGCCGTCCGTCTGCCGAGGTGCCTCAGCCTGCTAGCAGCGGTTACCGCTGGAGGTATGCAGGCGCTGGGGCCGCGACGGACAGGGGGATGTTGTTCGCGCGCTGCCTCCCCTTCCTTCTGAGGGCAGGGAGCCGCGCGGCGGCCCGGTGCTCGTGGTGATGGAGGGGTGCCTCGGAGGCTTTCCCTTGCGAAAGCAGGACTGGAATCCTCCCGTCACACACGTGGGGACAGACCTGGCCTGAAACACGGCCTGCACCAGTGTGGAGGGACCCCTGTCCCCCGCAGGGCACGTCCCAGCTGGAGGGGATCCCCGGCTTCGTAACGTTTTTGATTTTCTTTGCAGCCTCTGGACTGCTTTCCCCCTGTCTTTCCCCTCCCCAGCTTCTTGCCCCGTCTGCCCGAAGTCATTTTTCTCCTGTCCGTGTCCTCGTGCTGATTTCACGCGGAGGCTTGGCTGCAGCCAGCCCTGCCCAGAAACGCACACTCATCCTTTGAGACCTAGGGGAGGGAGCGAAGGGAGAGAGGCGGCCGTCAGCCGGCGGAGCCCTGCTAAGTGCTCGCTCTCTGAAGTTCGCCTCCTTTGGCTTTTAGGCATCTTCACAGTTTGCCATCTCCTGCCTCCTGTGTTTGGTTTTCTTTGCCCTTTTTTTTTTTTGTTGTTGTTTTTAACCCCCCAAAGCTAGCTGACAGTCCTCCAGTTCCGTTCCCAAATAGCATTCTCATGCTGTCACCGCTGGCTCTGGGACTCGAGGGAGAGCTTGGGTGGAAAAACAGCTTCTCATCGAATTACCAAGAGACGGATCTCATGGGGTGAAGGAAGAGCACAGGAGGGACGTGCCCTGTTTCCCATTAAGCTCTTTCCCTTGAACATTTTCTTGTGCTCCAGTAGCGTGGATAAATATTGAAAACTGGGAGCTGAATGTGTCAAAAGGTGCCACGGGGCAGGTCCGGGGTACGAGCCACCGCCGGGTCTGTGTCCCTCGGGAGCAGCAGCTCTGCCCTGGGGACGTGTGCCCCCACTTGCTCTGTCCTCATGGGACTGTGCTGCTCTCGCTGAAGGTCGCTTGGGCTTTGAAGGACGCGTTTAAGCTTTCTGCGGCCTCTCTCACGAGCGGGTGAGAAATTACTTTTCGACTTAATTTCAGACTGGCTGTCGTTCTCAAGCGAGCCTGGAGAAGCGCGGTTTTGACCTTGCTGGCGGGGAAAGCTTGGAGGAACCAGATTTCCCAGGACGCCGAGGGAGGATTCTTAGGTCTAGAATCCTGTGCTTCGGCGTCAAAGTGCCTGCAAACCTTCCCGTGCCCCCTCGGTGGAAGGAGAGCTCTCCTGCACGGCGCAGGGTTATCCCCAGGGCACCGCAGGAGGAACCGTCAGGGCAAGGTGGGGAGTCCAGGAGGTCCTGGCCCGGTGTCCTGCAGCCAAACCACACCTCCGCTCCCCTCCTGCACCAGTCGCTTCAATTAAAATTCCACCGTCAGGGCCGAAGCGAGGGCAGGCAGGAGCAGGCTTGTTTTCGGGAGGGAGGGCTGAATTTTCTGCCGGAATGGGCCTTTTCTCAGGGTGAGCTCAGGAAATGCTCCCCCCCCCGCCTCCTCCACCGGTTCGGTGCAGAAAAGCCACAGGTCGAAATTGCAAAAAATAATCAGCATTGTCTGCTTCGGATCCCAGAGGGCATCAAAGAGCGAACGAATTGAGGAGCCCTGCAGGGACAAAGCTGCGGTTCTCCGGCAGCCTCTCTGAACCAGAGCCCAGGACACTCGTTGAAGGCAATTTGTTAATGAAGATGGGGGGAGCCAAGCAGGAGAAGAGATCCCCCCCAGCACCGGGAGCAGCGTGCAGGGATGGGGAGCAACCTCCTGGAGGTGAAAGGTGGTGAAAGCAAGAGAGCCAGAGCGAAACCCAGGGGGGGTCGTAGCGCGGTGGAGTCTGAGAAATTCCAAATATTCTAAACAGAGGTCCCATGAGCAGAGATACGAGGGAACCAAATTCCTTTGGCGTTTGCAATATCGGGCTGGCTGAAGTAGCCGCTCTTGTGCAATGCTCTGCTCGATGGTTACTGAGCAAACGCTGCTCCTTCTGCAGCTCACAGCGAACCAATTTGTTTCCAGCCACCCGTGTAAAGCAGGTAGCTGTGGCACGGGTGCTGATGTGCAAAGGGTCAGCGCAGCGACACGCGTTGAGGTTGGAAGTGCTGGAGGGCGGAGGAGAAGCAGGCTTGCAGTTCCTGAGCAAACTGTCTCGTTGAGGAGTGTGAAGACGAGGCAGACCTTCACGGCCCCCTGGTTGCCGGCGGTTTCTCCGGTGAGAATGCAGGAGCTGGGCAGGTGGTGGGGGGGAAGGCAGGGGAGGACAGAGATGAGCTTTCAGAAGGGAAATCGGTCTCAAAAAAAAAATAATTAAGTAAACAGCAAAATGTTACAAGGTGTGAGTTCAGGAACAACCTGCCGTTTGCCCTGGCTCGCGCTGTGACACGGCTCTAATCCTCAGAGCCGGATATCGTATCTGATGGGCCGCGACGATCTCCTTCTTTCTAGACGTAGAACTCCCCTGTGCCTGTCTCCCCCAGGCGAGGAGGAATACCTGCCAGGAAAGCAATGCTCTCTGATTCTCAGCTGCTTTGGCACGCCAGCAGAACCGTCCTGCACTAAAGCGGTGCCGCAGGGACGTGTTCTGGCGTGGCAGCCGAGCTCAATCGAAGGGCGAGCGCTCGGGCACCTGCCTGGTGGCCAGCACAGACGAAGCGCCGAGCAGCCTGCGTCATAGCTGGTATCATTTCGTGCCTCGTTACCGTGCTAAACAGTCAGCTCTTCGTTCGGAACCGAGGTCTGAAAGTCACTTCTGAGAGCGTGTTTTCTTCCTGGCCAAGCAGAGGGTGTGCGGCGAAGAACAGTGGCTTGGGTTTTGTTTTTCTTCGGTAGCCAACATAACGTCACTGGTTGTCTTTGTGCCTGCGTCTCTTTGTGTGGCGGGGCGGAACAGCCGCGTCCAGCTCGGGGTCGGTGCCAGTTTCATCAATATGATGATTATACGCGGAAGAAAGGAGCTGCAGTGGTTCTCGTGGTGTTTCAGTGGTCAATAATAGGGAAATATGGCCACATCTTGATATTCTGGTTCGGCTCCCCTGGTTGCTGTGCATTGTGCTGGAAAGTCCCCCTTTCCTTGTAACCCTGCGTGCTCGTGCACTCTGTGGTTGGCTAAAGTAAATGTTCCCGTCCTCGTGTGTGCTGGGCTATAGCAGAACAGCTGTAAAATACTCCAGACCCCGTTCCTGAGCGTTGCTGCATGGATAATGCTGTCATGTTTTTCTTTTATTTTTAAATCCTAAGAGTCGCTGCAGTCCTTTCTATGCCAGCCTTTGGGAACCAGACCACAGCTATAACTTTGAAACTTGGAAATACCCGGGCAGCCTCAGTCCTGCGTCCCACACCAGACAATAATGAGCGCTGAAAGCTAAACTGAGCCCATTGATATGGTGATGATCAGTACTTTTCTCTTTCTGATTAACATTCAACCTGTGTCTTCTATAACGTTTCGAACAAGCCATGGGATTGTCCATTCTTCTTCGATCCAGTTGCCCGGTGGATTCGAGCCCATCCTGCCAGGGAAGTTGCTGGCGCCGTGTCCCGTTAGGGCGGTATCCCTGTTGGCCTGGGATGCAGTTTTGGGTGATAACTGTGACCCAGTTGGGGTTGTTTTCACTTCCCCACGAGTGAACCTGTGACAGACGGACAGCGGAGCGAGGTCCTTCTGTGTTCGACCCGCTGCAATCCCGTGCGGGTTGCTGCGTCCCTGCACATCTTGCAGGAAATGCCGGGGGCCGTGAGCTGCAGCCCTCGCTTGGGAAAGCTCCGGGGCCAGGAGATTTTGGGAGAGGCGCGGTAAATGGCCGGACGCCACACGGTTCTTTGGGGAGCGATAAGCGAGCGAGAACAGACGCAGATATTTTTAATGGGGTTTTAATGTAAATCTAATGCAGTTTAGGCAAGCAGCCTGGTAAAGGGAGAGCTTCTTGCCGGTGCTTTAGGGGAGCTTTTATTCCTGGGCAGCCTCTTGGTAAAGCCGGATGCTCCGGGTCCCCCTGAGCTCTCACCAGCGGGTCCCTGGGGTGGTGGGTAAGCTGTCTCGTGGCCCTCGGCCGTAGGAAGGTGTCTGTAAGTCACCAGCCCTTGGCAGTTGTCCTCTGGGGAGTGGGAACTCGGCCGTGCCGGGCTGGCAGCCCTCCCAGGTGTGTAAGGCACAGCGAGGGAGGAACGGGGAAGGAGGAGGATCCATGCCATGAGGGCAAACGCTTGGCTGGAGGTCAGAGCTGGGAGGTGTTCGGGTGCTAGGACAGCCTGGGGAACTCAGATGTCTCGGGAATTGGGAGGTTTGTAAGAGCTGAAGGTGAAGCAAAATGGAAGGGCCCACGGAGGGCACCGGGGCACGGCCGCCCGTGGGTGTTGAGTTCCAAACCAGAGCTGCTGGCAGCGTGCGGGGCTTCGTTGGGCGGGCGAATCCCTGCCTGCCCAACCCAGAGCCCGCTGGGCAGAACGGGAGCCTGGAGAGGTGACGGGTCGCTCCGGCTCGTTTCTCTGTCCTCTGTTTGTGGGGACGTGCTAGAACGATGGAGGATTTGCACGTGTGTGTGTGTGTGCTGTGTCTGTATGCCCCTGAAGGAGAAGGCACCATGGAGGTGCTCTCCCAGCACGGAACTGAGGAGACCAGAGGCAAAATAGCAGATGGGGGGGCTAACCCAAGCTTTATTCCTCTCTGCAGCAAAATAACCTCGGTTGATGCAGGTCTGTTGTAACTCTCACCCCCTCAGCAAGCTGCTGGAGGAACCTGCTGGCAGTGTCTCCAGGTAACAGTGGCAAGCAGGCGATGCTGACAGGATTTCACTTACCACACGTGAAACACGTGAAATGCCCGCGGGATGGCTGCAGGCAGGCGGCCGGAGGAGAGGCCGGCGGGCAGCTCTGCTCTGGGGGCAGCACCTCGGCTTCCCGGCACCCTCCATCGCCACAGCTCGGGATGAGGGCTTTTTTCTCGTCCTTTCTTTCTCTGTTTTTTTTTTTTTAACCGATTTCTAGGAAACGCAAGATGAAGTGGGCTTTCTTTGGACCCTCCCCAGCAGGCACTTTGTCACGCCGGCGAGGCGGTGCTGGGTGACGCGGCACAGAGGCAGACTTGTTGCTCGCTGCAACCGCTGCTGCCTTCGCAGCCGGAGAGAGCCGGGCTGCGAGCTCGCCTGAAGCACTCCAGGGCTAAATCTGCTGCTAAAGCCCTTTCAGGGGAAATCCTTGTGGCAGAAGGATTTCAGGTTTATTAATTGGTCTAATTTCTCTACCTAGCGAAAGAGGTCTTAAATCATTCCGATAGTGAGGAGTCAGGTCCAGGTAAATTTATATTTAATGAGATAACATTATAATGAAAGAGAACGTTTTAGCTGTACAGAAATGTCTTAGTAAATGCCTTTCGCAGTCCTAAAATGGAGTAAAGATTTTTTTTTTTTTCTCTTGCATTTTTTTTTCTTCCCCCTCTGGGCAAAACCTTGCTGAACACGTCTGGACAGTGAAATGTTCTTTTGTAGGGATGAACTCACGATCTCCGAGGTTACGTTTGCTCTGAAAGGTGTTTGCACACAATAAAGCACTTTTATACGTGACATTTACTGCACTACAGCAGCTAGCTTTAAAAATAGCATTTTGGGAAGGCTTCGTTTCACATGAAGTGTACGTACCCTGAGCTTCCTCTTTAAAATGTCAGTGCCACTTGACAAAGCCCCTTAACACCTTCCTCGCCGCTGCTGCCTGTCCCTTCCCAGGAGTGCTGTGTGGGGTGTCTGGGGGTGCTGTGTGGGGTGCCCAGGGGTGCTTTGTGGGGTGTCCGTGAGCTCAGTATCAATTCTTGCTGGTCGGAGCTTGGGAACTGCCCGTGGTCCCTCTGGTACAGGCGTGTGTTGTTGTACACTCCTCAGGTTGTGCGTAATCCCCCCTTGCTGCAGGGGGGTCTCCGGTTTGTAGCTCGCTGCAGAAGTTGAGGAGAACTTCACCCAAATAGAAGCCAACACACGGCTTTTCTCAGCACCCCTCTCCCAGCGGATGCCTATGCATATTGCCATTATTTTCAGTTCCTCATAGCTGTTCGAGAGCATCACCATTAGTACTTTACCTGCACAGAGTAAGTACAGCACAGCAGCACTCTGTGTAGCGAGAGGCTGTGTGTCTTTCCTGGCTCCTCTCGGCGCATTTAGTGGCTTTTTTCCCTCTCTCTTTCTTTCTTTCCTCTTACAGATAGGTTTTGGCCACTGCTTTTCAAATTGTTCAAATTTCCATCTTCAGTAGCTGAGGCTAGCCACTGAAGCTGTCTTGCTTTTAATGCTATTCAGGATGTGTCTTTTTTTTTTTAAATTTTTTTTTCTTTCTTTCTTCAGTCAAGTCTACAAAGAATACTCTGTTTTATGTGCTTTATATGTATGATTTCTTCTTAAAGGACAACTCATTTCCTCTACTTTAGAGGTATTTTCTTAAATCTGTCACTTCCTGTCTCTTTCTTGGCTGTCTGATTTGCCAGTTTTTTACATTTTTTTATAACCGTTCCACTCATTAACTTCTCAAATCCGCTGGGAATTGCATTTTGCCCAGGCGAGGTGAAACTCCCTTTTTATTCTCTGGCAAGAAATATTTGACGATTAATTTAATTGCTAAATTGGCTTCCAAGCAGAAGCAGGCTTGGAAAACTGCAGGGGAATTAATCATGCCCGTTTAACAGAAGGGACTTGAAAATGTGGAGGCTGTGCTAAAGACGTCACTGAAAGCCGAGGTGCATGGCAGCTAGCAAGCTCTCAGTATTTTATCGTGCTTCAGACCTTCTTTGTAATTTCTTGCTGGCTTTCACCACATTTTTCCACTCGAAGAGCTGAGCGTGCCCTCCCACGAGGAGAGCAGAGCCCTCGGCTCCGGGAAGCACCGGCCAGCAGCGGGGCTGAAACCCCGGGGCTCGCAGTGGACACCCGAAAATTCAAGTACTGGCACAGAAAGCACGTGCAGGGCTGCCCGCAGACCGAAGTGGGTGGGCGCTGGCACCCAGTGGGTCCTCGCCCTGCTTTTCAGATGAGTTACTTCTGAACAGGACATCTCCTAAGGCTGAATTTCCCTCTGGTGGAAATGGCACGCGACTTGATCAGGTAGCAAGGTTGTGCTGGTTTACGTCAGCTAAAAGTTAGGCTTAGACATCTTGCGTGTGGCTGTCAAGTACCCCAAGAAAACAGTGAGGTCTAAAGGATGGTTTTGTTCAGGATTTCATTCAAGCAAATGGAGTCCCTTCTTCAAAAGCTTGCAAGACTGCATCTGAGTTGCAGTGAGCTCAACTTCATGGGACTCCAAAGGCATTATTACAGCTTCTGTAATTATCCAAAATAGCTGTTCTGTACATGAGACTGGCAGGACTTTAAAGCCCGGTGTCTTGGGCTTCTGCAGGACTGGGCTCCAGCACTGACTCTTCCATTATCTAGCTGGGAATCTCCCTTGGAAATGCTCAAAGCCCATCATAAATATTGTGTGTGGGGTCGGGTGACAAGCTGCAGGACATCTGATTTTATTAATTATATAGGATCTGCTCTTGGTAGTAGACGTCAATAATGTCTTGCATTGACTGTGACTTGGGAAGGACTTACAGAGCAAATTCAGTGCTCAGAGAGGTAGGAGGAGCAATTTCATTATGGGTTACCTGTTCTGCCTGCTGTTCCCATCAGCAGGGGAGAGCTGAGCACTGCCGTGGCACCGTTAGGATATCAGACTTGGTGTTTGGAGGTTAAATTAAATGGGGGAAAAGGAATGAGAAGTTACAGCTGTGGAAAATACTCTTACGTAGATAAAACCACTGAAGTTACTCTGTACATTAATAAACATCGTTGCTTATAAAAAGCACATGTAATATAAAAGTCTCCAAGATGACAGTAACTTGACAAATACAATCCTGCAAACCCTAGGTAAATACATTGATGAGATTTTCCACATTGTTTGCCATGCGTTCATTCAGACATGCAAATAATGAACCTTGTTTCCGCGGTGCAGGAAGTATTCGTGAAGTGCAAGCACCTCTGATTTGTATCCGCATTGTACTGCCGGTTTGAACACACACCTATCCTCTGAAAGCCCTTTTTTTTTTACGGTTACACTATCTCTAACTGCAAATAATCCAGTTCCTCTGATCAATTTTAATTATTTTTGCACTTGTTGCTCAATAAATGTTGATATTCCAAGAACTGCAGTCACTTTTCCATTGTCTAGGCGGCAATTTGGCAGAGCCAAATAATCAGTTATGATCACTGTCGATTTTTAAGCGCGTGAGATGTTGGAAGGCAGGTGTAAGTGAAAATCCAGCTACGGTCCGTACAGTCGTCCTGAACGCCTGACTGCCTTGGTGCTTACACAATTAAAGACAGTAGCAGGTATCCTGTGCACATTATCATGTAAGCTGAGATTTCAAATGCTCGAGTTGTGTAGTGGGCATTAACTGTCTGCACGGACGCCAGAAATACCCCGCTGGTGAAGTGCTGGGCTCTGCTGTGGGCTCTGACCTATAAATGGGAAAAGTAACGGAGAAAGCAATTATGCAGTAAGATTGAAATTTCCGGAAGGGAATGAAGCAGAGTGGTTTTGTAATAGGAGAGAGTGGTGGGACTTCAGGTCGTGTCTGCAAACTTTACCTTTCTCCTCCCTTGTACTCTTCAGGGAGAGCCTAAGGCTTCCTCTCTGCCAGCCCTGTAAAATGCTGGTTCTGGACATTTTGTGCATCTCAGCCCCTCGTTCAGTGACGTTTCTTCCTGATTCACTGGGAAGATCTGTTTTTCCCCTATAAATTGTAGCTGAATAACGTCTTTGCCTCGGAACAGAAGGGAACACCTCGTTTTCACGGTTAACCTGTCCCTTCTCGTTTGGATTACCGCTCTGCAAATATTTGTCATCGTTTGAGTCGATCATCCCTTGGCTCCTAACGCCCTTACTGCTCCCTTCATCCATCCGCCCGGGTTCTGCCACACACCGGGGCAGCTTGTTGCTCTGCTGGGTCCTTCCCCAGTCCTTCCAGCTGTATGGGGCAGCAGGAACATCATCTGCTTTGGGGCTGCGCGGTGTTGTGGAGGACGTATGGCTTTAGCTGCCTGGCCCTGGAGGTGGGGATGCCATTAACACATAGAATCACAGAATCACTGAGGTTGGAAGAGATCTTCAAGATCATCTGGTCCACCCTACCACCAATGTCACCCCCTAAACCATGTCCCCAAGCACCAGGCCCAACCTTTCCTTGAACACCCCCAGGGACAGTGACTCCACCACCTCCCTGGGCAACCCGTCCCAATGCCTGACCGCTCTTTCTGAGAAGAAATGTCTCCTCATTTCCAACCTGAACCTCCCCTGGCACAGCTCGAGGCCATTCCCTCAGTCCTATCACCAGTTATCTGTGAGAAGAGGCCGGCCCCAGCTCCCCACCCCTTCCTTTCAGGCAGCTGCACAGAGCAATGAGGCCTGCCCTGAGCCTCCTCTTCCCCAGACCAAACACCCCTGGTTCCCTCAGCGTTCTTGCTGTGCTCCCCCTTCTCTTCCCACCTGCCCCGTCCTTTACGGTGCTCCAAAGGGCACTGCGACAGCGGGAGAACATCTGAACAACGCAATGTGAAGCCAGGAGCTCTTTAAAGCTGATGAGTTAATGTCCTTTCGTAAGGAGCTGTGGCCTGGGGCTAACTGCACGCAGGTGGGGAAGGAGGAGAGACATCTGCTTTTGCTACTGATGTCTGATGATTTAAGAACAGCGTCTAGGTCGTTCGTCTTTCCGATGCTCAATCACAGGGACGAGTAAGGCCCCATAAAGGTTTTGTTGAGGTTGGGGCGCCCGACCTGGCGCTGCTTTCTGGCCTCCCTTGGGTGGCAGCGTGAGGCCAGGGGGTGCCCCCGTGGGCAGCACCGGCTGCACCTGGACAGGCTCTCGGAGCTCCCCGGAGCAACACCAACACCAATGTGGCTTTCGACAGAGGCAAAAGCTGTTGTGATTTGAGCACTCCTCTAGCAGTTAAGGATTTTCCGAGAGTTTTGTGGGTGCTTGGATGTCAGGATGTCACTTTTTTTTTTTCTTTTTCAGAAGGTAAGGAGCACATCTCCGTGGAGTGCTTTCCTGCCTCTGAATCTGTACCAAACATCTCGTTTTTAGAGCTGGAAGCATTTCTGAGGAGGACAGACTGGTGTTGGTTCCAGGACTGACTTAGTCTGGTTGTGTAGTGGGTTTTGGTTTGTTTCTCCTGTACAATAAGGGGAGGATTTGGCAGCTCATCATATCTGTTAAACTGCTGTTAGAGAAGCGAATATTTAAGCTGAAGGCTTTCTTTGCTCAAAACCGGTTTTGAAAGGTGAACAGCTTAGGAGTTCATAGAAAGCCTTGGGTTGGAAGGGACCTTAAAGGTCATCTGGTTCCAAGCCCTTAAAAAGTTGTGTCCCCCTAAAGAGCTGTGTCCTAAAAATTTGTTGCTAATAATGATTTTTGTGGTTGGAACGTATTTTTATAGTATTGAATTGATTATGTCCTTCTTCCTTTGCCTGCAGCCTTTAAAATAAATGGCATTAGTTTGTCTTGTAAAAAGGTAAAAAAGCAAAAAAAATAATAATCACAAATACTTGCAGTCCCATAGGCTTCTGAAAATGCTGGAGCTTTAAGGACAGAACGAAACGACTCCTTAGCCTTTTTTCCATCCAGGATTATAGCTCCTGCAACAGAATCAGGCATGAAAAGGGATCATTGCGGTAATGCTTCGTCTCTTCTCTATCTTAAGCGCAAAGATAAGCATGTTTATGCTTGAACATGACGACACTACGGAAAATAATTGCTGATCTGATTAGCTCGATTGAGTTGGAGCTCGGCTTCCTGTGCTTTATGGGTGTTCCTCTGCCCGGGGCGGCGGGGGAAGGCTGCGCTGCCGAGGCTCCTGCCTCATTCCCATTCTGCAGCAAGCCGGAGGATCGGACAAGTTGGGGCAGCAGACAAAAGGCAGGCCCGCAACGCTCCGCTCTGCGTGGCAGGCCAGCAAGTTTGGGTGTTTGAGTAAATGGGGAGCTGGAAGTCATAAAAGCTGAGCAGGACGGACTTCTGAATATCTTTAGGAAAACCCATGTGCTTTTTTTTTTCCCCCTTTTAAAATGTTTCTTGGTTTTGTTGTTGTTTTGTCTGATTTTTTCCATGCTAAAGTGGATTTTTATTTTCACCTCTTTTTCTTTTAATCCAGGCACTCAGAAAACCTGAAATTGAAATTGGCTTGTATTGATGGCTAGATAGAGCTGAGCAGCAGACAACTGGAATTTCTCTCTCAGAAAGCAAGTATTCAGTTAAATCAGTAAATCCCCCTATGACACTTTAATCCTAAGCCAGAGCGTGAAGTCTCATGCAATGAAACAAATGTCCACACCATTAAGGAGGACTCTCAGAAGCCTCTTTTAGCTGCTGGAAACGAAGCCATGCTAACATGCTGTTCGTTCCCTAAATGTTTCCCAGTTGTAAGCCGTAATGGGCAAACACATTACCTTTCAGCACAGCTGTGATTAAAAAAGGCAGGATTGCTAAGCAGGCCGCGTGCGGAACTCCCCGAGAACGCGCGGCGGTGCGATGTGATGTCTTCCCTCTCTTCTTAACTTCTGCCACAGCTGAAATGCAAAGCTTGGGGCAGCGAAGGGCGATGCGCTACGCAGAGCACTGAACACCCAAGTGTGTTTCATTACAGGAGCCTTTTTTTCCCATTCCACCCTTGGACTCCCGCTGCTACAAATAATTGTTCCAGTGGGTGCTTCGGTCAAAGCAAGTGCTCAAAAATGTCTCCGTAGGGTCAAGCTTAGGAAAATCACTCGTTCTTTATCTGGGCTCTGTATTTGCAAGTAGCGGTGTGGTGGGTAGAGTTTGTTCTCAGTGTATTCAGCCTGCAAGATCACCGCATAAAAGGGTAAAACGTGATGGAAGGAGCTGTGTTTGCTTGATCAGATGCCATCTGCTTATCGTCAGGCTCATCTGGAGCCCCGTTTCCTCTGCAGGTCGGTTCCAGGTGTGTGTGTGTTCGGTCTGCAGACACCGCTGCCCTCTCATGCTGAGCTATTCCCTCATCTCTTGCCTTGTGCTCTCCGCTCTGCCTGTACTTGCCCGTTGCCTGTCACCTTACTTTTGTACTGTAAATTTTGGAGGTCAGAGAGAGGTTGGGGTTTTTTTAGTATTATTTTTTGTTGCTCCACATTCACTTTGTTACCAAGCCTGATGGGTTCTCACCTGGGGTAAGAGAGAGCCTTAAGCCATCCCCAGCCTATAAATTATAAACAGAATTGTCTTTAACTTGCAGATTTTGAGCAAATCTTTCTCGGAGTAGCACTGGAGGTGGTGATGAGGGCTGAGGTTGGTTGTCTGACAAGTGTGAAGTTCTCACGGCTGTCTGGCGAGGCTGCCTGCTTCCTGCAAAGTCCTCCTTGTACAGCTGGCTCCGACTCTGGGGTAGTAACGTATCTTTTGACATGTTCTTCTTTTTCTTTCCCTTTATTTTTTTGTATTTGGTGTCGCTCTTCTCTGACTCCAGCACGTGATCTCAGGTCCTCCCCGCAGACAATGAAGTCAGCCTTGGGCAGCAGCCTTTCCTCTGATTTTTTTTTTTAATTTTTATTTTTATTTTTTTTTGGCAAATCGTTGCTCAGAACCTGTTTTGGAGCCTCGGCCTTGTCATTTAGTTTTACTCTTTGGAAGGGATTGTTCATAAAATGCTGGGGACACTCATATGGATCCGTCCCAAAAGTGTTGCATGCTACAGAAATGTCAAATTATTCCAGACACTTACCGGGAAAAAAAGCCTTTGGAAATAGAAATGTCCATAATAGGTTATGTGCACAGAGATCCCTGCAGGGTGTGTGTTTCAGAGACACTTGTCTCTGCTGTTAATACCAGAGCAAAAGACCACAGGCATCTATTTAAGGTTTTTTTTTTTCATTATTATTATGGGGTAGAGAAAAAAATAATATGGTTTAATATAATTACGAAATTCCAGTCAAATGCAGAATTGACCTCTCTCATTTAGGTGCCGGATTAGCCGGTCAGTCCTCATTTTGGACTTGCTTTTTGCTCCCCTTTTTAAGGGAGGAGTAGGGAAGCTGCTGTTTAAAACATCTCAGTCTTTTATTTATGGTTCTCTTCCAAGCCTTTAACAGCAACGAGTCGTGGTGCAGCTTGGCTTTATCCAGCACACGCTCCCGCTGTGCTTCGCCCTTGCTGTTCAGTCCTCCCGAAAGGTGCCTGTGGGTAAGGAGTCCCCGAGTTCAGCCCCTCCGAAGGACGCCTGCCATCGGAGGTGTCACTTCCTAGAGCCACATCTGCGAGAGCTTCGCCCCGTTGCGGGGGCCGGCCCTCCCCGCTGGCGCGCAGTCGGGCCGGGTGCCTCCCTGGGCAGCCGCCTGCCTCCGGCTTGGAAGCCGAAGCTGCCGCTTGGCAGGGAGACCGGGCTCGCTTCTGAGAACTGCATGGGTGTGAGACCAGACGCGAGGACGGGCGCAGTTCTGGCTTTCCTCCCCTGTCCCTCAGCTGTAGCTTGCCGTGGTCTCCGCTCCTCCTCCTGAGAAGTCACGGAAGCCAGCTGTCAGTGCTGCCGGTGTTTTTTCTCCTCCCCGTCTCGCAGCTCGAGCTATCCAGCCGTGCCCTGTTGGCAGGGATCTCCTGACACTGCTGTCATTTGGCTTCTCGGGGTAAAGTGACCAAATCCTAGGATTAATTTTCCAGGAGGGTGTATCAGCATGTCTTTGATGGGAGCTGTAACGTGCATCCCTACCCGTTGAAAGTGACATTGGTGAAGAACCTCGTGAGCATCTATCTCCTGGCTAGCAGCAGCAGGCTGCGAGGCAGCCACCAGCTGCTCTTGCTGCTGGCAAGATCCCAGCAACTCGAATGGCCCCGGTGGCTGCTCATCCACCTCCTTTAAGAGACTTTGCAGTGTATCCAAAGTGGTTCATTTAGAAAACCAGGCTGGCCTGCTGAGACGTTCGCAGCCTCGAGCGCATCTCAGCTCTGCAGCGCTTGCAGAGAGAGGGTCTGAAGGAACGAGCATCTTCTGCACCGCTGAGCTGAGCGGTGCTTGGCGGCCCCCTACATGAGCAGCTTAGGGCTTGGGGCTCCTCTAGGCCAGGAGGTGCTGGTGCAGGACGCCGGGATGGAGGTTACGGTGTGGGACAGGGAAGCAGAGGTCAGGGAGAGATGACGCTGTATGCTTCCCATGCACAGATTTGAGTTTTCTCATTGTATAAAAAAAAAAAAGACTTGCAAACCATTTGGTACATTCCAGTGCATTCTCCGAAGGTGTATTCGTCATCTAACAAAGCAATGGTGAAGCCTTGACAGTTTGAGGATACAAATGAAGTGAGGTTTGGAGGAGGAGCAGCCAACTCTCCTAATTTTTCTGATATTATTTAGTCTGAGCAGAAAGGTTTTCAGGCCAACAGCCTGTCTTCAGGCTGGAAAAGGCAACTTAGATGCCGAAAGCTTGTCAGTCTCTTCACCCCCCCCGCCCCTCCGCTCCTTGTTTGTATCAGTTGGTCTAATAAAAGATCTTACATCTCCTGAAAAATGTTTCCTCGCTAAACATTTAAACATACTGGCTTGGATTTGTCAAAACTGTCTAGGCGAATTAGGCGGGTTTCCATAACACTCCTGAATGGCGTCTAGAATCAGGAGGATGGATTTGGAAACACCGTTCAACTTTTAAAAAGTGGGTGGTAAAGCGTGATGGACAATACAGCAGCCTTTAATGTTTTAGTTATTGAAAGCCAGCGTCTCTTTAAACAGTCCTGCAGCAGATGTTTGCTCTGCTTTTCTGTCTTTTAATGCAGCTGGGCTTTTCGGTTACTGGAGCCTCTGCTGCTTTATCATCCAGCGTTAACTGCAGCTCTTGTTACGCCTTCCTGCAGAAATCCTTGCTTTATTTATTTATGGCCACCTAACTCACCCAGCTCTCTACTTTCCATTAGATAACCGCACGTTCCCGTCCTTTGGAAGCACTGGAACCAGGGCTCGGCCCCCAGCTCCTAATGTAACACGGCACAAGTTGCTCGCCTGCTTTACGAGGTGGCGTGCCCTGGTTGGCACTTGGTGCCAGCAGACTTGATAATCCCTCCAGAGCAGATACAGCAATAAAACATCTCCCGAAGTCCCGCGGGCGTGCTGCAGGGGAGGTGAGTGCAGCCTCCAGCATTGATCCGTCCCCGTGTCACTGGCAGGGAGAAGCGCTGTGCCGAGGTGTCACGCACACGCAAATCACGTGAAACGCTCCCGTTCTTGGCTATTGGTTTTTTAATATTAGCTGGCAATTCATATTCTTGACCACCGTTTCTCAAGTACTTCTGCAGGTGAGTCTTGAGTGCTCTTTTGATGACTGTGAAGCCATTAACATTCTCCTGACAAGTTCTGCCCTTCACAAGAAAATGTGTTTGGTCGTATTCACCACGTGCAGGGAAGGGAGAAAGCAGGGAGGTTATTGCAGTTCTGGGTTTGTTCCTTTCCGTGAATGCACTGCAGAGAATTAAGCACGCTGTGAGGAGCTGCTTCTCGCTCTTGCTGCGCTGCTTTTTTATACCAACAAGCAATGGTTGTCAAACTGACGCTGTACCAGAATCTGCAGAGGATGAGGCAGCTCAGCTGATTTATTTTTTCCTTTTTTTTTTTAAACTGCTGAACGAAGGCATGTATTAGTTGGATCTGGCTCTCCAGTATTTGTAAAAGTCTGCCTCTCAAGCACACGGTGGTCCGCTTTTAAGTGGCATTACTGCCTTTTAAAATTATGCTGAAACTTTTGCAACCCGTTGACAGATCTGAGTTTTGTTGTTTTTTTTTTTTTCTAACTGTGGGTAATTACAGGCTCACAAATCCTGGCTCCTGTGGGCGCGTTGCAGCGCAGGCTGCAGGGCGGTGTACAAGCAGCGGCCGCAGCGGGAAGGTAGGCGACACGAAGGGGCTGTGGTTGTCGCAGGCATCTGCAGGACGCTTCCTTCCCGGAGCAGCCCTGCACCTGATGCACTTACAGTCCGTCTGGGGGCTGCTGTGCTGCTCTGAAATGCCCCGACTCGTTCCGCAGAGCCCAGGCCTGCATCGTGCCATCAGGGGAAGCGCCACGCCGCTGCAGCGAGCGGCTCTACAAAAGGGTTTGTGCTTGGGAAGTCAGGAAGTTGGGGCAGCTGATTTTTTGTTGTGCTGCTTGCGCAGGCTTTTTAGGTGCTGTTGCTGTCAGAGAACCGTCTAGGTTAGGAAAGACCTTCAAGGTGACTGAGTCCAGGTGTTTGGTAGAATTGGTTTTAGTCGTACATCTTTTGTACATAGTGGATTTGTTCAGTCCCCATATCCTGTAGAAGCACACGTAAAAATCGCTGTCCCATTGGCTTCCAGTTCCACATGGGCTTACAGGTTAAATACAAAGACTGTGTCCAGCATCTCTGGGAAAAATATAAATTCAGTAGATTGAACTCAGTGGGGCAAATGCCTGTCTGAAGATAGAAGCTAACAGATTCTCCCCAGAGGTGCTCATTCTCTTAGGCACGTAGACAGCAGGGAGTTTTTTCACGGGAATTGGAGAGCAGGGGCCTTCTGGCTGCGAGGTCTTTCCTGTGAAATCATCTTGCGGTTTTGGGAGAGGACAGAGGGCTCAGCCTGCAGCTTCTGAGCCTCTTGACCCGGAGGGATGGGTAGGACCGTCGCTCCTCCTCTGCAGAGGCAAGTTTCTCTTTCTGCTTGGATAGCTTTTTTTTATTTTTCGAGCCCCTGAACTTCTCAGAAAGAAACGACTGTAGGAGTGCAGTGGAAATGGCAAATGTAATGGTTTCTAAAACAGACAAGCGTCTCATTTCTTCACATCCTACCCTCTGTGGAGGTTTCCTGCTGGTACTGTTGATGACATTTATAGCTGTTGCTAACAGGGGAAGGGCAAAAAAAAAAAGAGACTTGTTATTTTTGCTGTCATAGCAGTACTCAGAGCACCAACTTTAGGAAATTGGAGCTGGAGAGCGCTCTTATTAGCTATTAGTCTTCCCGTCCTTTCCAGGCATGCTCCCCCAAACTTCTGTGCAGCATTCTGTGACGTGAAGTTTTGAAGCGTTTGGTTATTGGCATTAACTGCACTAAGCGATTTAAATGCTCTTATCTCCATAAGAGCCCCAAATCTTACTTCTCTCCTCGAGCAAGCTGCCTGACAGCCACCGTGCGGGTTCCAGAATTCAGATTGCCTCGACGATGCCAGGGACAAGGAAGCGTTCGCCTTCGGCTGGGAGCTGGAAGGAACGAGGTGTGCTGCTCCCTGGCCTGGCCTTTAATATCCAAACGCTGCTTAAGGGCATTCTCCCCTTCTGAGCTGCCTGTGAGAGTGCTGTGCTCGTCCCCCACAGGAGAGGTATTCCCAAACGTTTCAGATGATGGGAGAAGGAGCCTGGAAGAGCTGGGACAGACCGGTGGGGCAGGGAGTAAGTGTGCGAAGTTGAGAAACGCAGCATTTGGTGCACGGTTCTCTTTAAAAGAAAAAAAAAAAAAAAGGAGAATTGGCAGGGAAACAAAGGCTGAAGATCACAGCTCTTGCATGGAGTGGTGTTGAAATCTGCAAGCTCTCTTGAAATAACGGGCTTTAGAGGGAGGCTTGTTCTAGCATCAAACCCCCCATCTTCCTGATGGCCGGGCATCTCGCGTGGCTCTCATTTTCAGTCACCCGTTGCCGTGTCACAGCACTTGGGTAGGATTTCGTTACACCGAAAGCAGTTGCTTTTCCCTGCATCTTGGCTTAAAGAGACCTACAAGAAACGGAGATCTGGGCAGAGCCACGTGCGTAGGGCTCTGCAGGGCTGGCGCAGACGTTCCTGCACGCGCCCCCGGCGCTTTCGGCATCGCTGCAGAGGGCACAGCATCCCTCCAGGCTCCGGCTCCTGTGGCACTGTGAGGTTTATGAGGTTTACTGTTCAGAAGGCGCCGTTCAGGCGTGCTGTGAAGCAGTGGTCCAGAGCGGAAGGCTGATGTTTCTAATCTCTTTAAAATCCGGTTTGAAATTCGGCCCCGCGCCTCCCTGCTTGTCGGGACTTGGTGCGGGGCCAAACTTTGTCTTTACTCAGAACAGCCCTGCCGAATTTGGAAGTGAACTTCGGAGCACCTCGGTCCCCCATCGTTTCTGTAGCTCACTTGAGAGTGCTCTTTATCGATGGCATTTATTTCTTAAAATCTGTAGTGAAGGCGGTGCTGGAGACTTGCAGAAACCTAGGGGGGCTTTGCTGTTACCTTGAAAAGGTGTCTGGGGGATCAAGTGCTTCTGGGTTGGAGCTTGCTTTGTCTTCCAGACAACACAGTTTCCTCAGGGGTCTCAAAGGTACAAAAGTCCTTCTTTTTTTTTCATTGTTTGGTTTTAAATGGCAGTTGCTAGCTGTCTTTTTTTAATGATTTTTAAATTACCATTAGTGTGTTGCGGTGGCAAACTGTTAGCACTTTTCCCCTCGTGATTTCTTCCCGAGTCCTTGCTTTGTTCATGCCTTAAATATTAATGTAAGGATTAATTCCTATGGTAACGCCGTGAAAGTCTTTCTGGGTAATTATTAAAGGTAATACCTCTGTTTTTTTCACTGTGCTACTCCTGAACTTCTCCCTAATCCCCTTTGAGTGAAACGGAAGGTTGCTGCCGAGACCCTCCCAGGATGAGGGGGTGGGGGAAGTAGTGGCCCAGCTTGAAAATTCGGTTCTTGCCAGTTTTCAGCCCAAATCCTTCCAGCACTACGAAGGAAGAATGATCGATTTTGCTGTGTGGACACAGAGGAATAATTTCTGTGTTTGAGCTTTACAAGGATTTATTGGCATGCATTTACAAGATGTTAAGGCTTTGACAGAGGGAACTTTCATTGAAAGGAAAAGGAGAGTGTGGTAGCTTGTTTGGCTTCCCTTCCCAATTACATTTTGGTAAAATTAACCTGATTTCCTCTTCCCCTTTTAATTATGTTACACATGCAGCTGGAAATCAAATAATAGACATGTGCAACTCAATGTCACCCCTGGGATAGCTGCTCCTGGATTTCCTGTCTCGGCCAGCGTGGTGCTCTGCGCTCCAGCTGAAGGAGCCCAGCAGCTCAGTCGCAGCAGCTCGTGCCTTAAATCTTCTGTGCCCTCAAGTTGAGATATCTTGGGAAGAAACGCGGCTGTGCTGCTCTCTGGATTTACTGACCGGTGTAGCAGAAGGGCTGCTGCCTCGCCCCAGTATTACAGTTTGTCTGGGAGCAGAGAGTTTGTGTCTTTTTGTGCAGAGAGAACGCAGATCTCAACTGGGACAATTTTAAAGCTGCTCGAGGTTGTTGGGTTTTTTATATGAGGTGTCAAGCTTTGGTTTGACTGGCCCACTCCTGGTTACCTTGCTGTTGCCTTTAAGTCCGAACGCAAGAATTGCAGTGCTAGCACTATCACTGCCTGCTGATTTACAGTATTTCCTCATTACGCTCCTTGCGGTTCAAGGTCCGCTTAATTACACTGATTACAATGTTACGCCGACGTTCTTATCCTTATCTGGTCTGAGCTTTGTCCTCTCGGGGCTTTTGCACCTGCACTTGGACTCAGTCCCGTGCCAGGCTCCCCAGCGTGAGACGTGGATGTACTGCACTGAGTCCCGTGATGGGCACCAAGAAAGGTGGTGGCACCCGGGGACTTGGACAAGAGGCGACGGGCCAAAGGGACGGACGTGAAATTGTGTGTAGAATCAGTGAGGTTGGAAAAGACCTTCAAGATTTAAATAATAGAGAAAACATCTTTATTGCGAGGGTGGTCAGATGCTGGAACAGGTTGTCCGGAGAGGCCGGGCAGCCTCCGTCCTTGGAGGCATGGTCCTGAGCTGCTCAGGTGGCTCTCCCCGAGCAGGATTGCCAGAGGTGCCTCCCAGCCCCGTGCCGTTACACTTAACGAGGCTTCTCAACCGCCTTTGGGGTGGGAGTTGGCCATGTGCTAACCCCACTGGAGGACGCAATCCTTTGTGCAACCCTTTTGCAACCGACAGGGTGCCGCCGGTTGGATGCGTGAGCGCAACGCCAGTTGAAATTGCTCACACGCATCTAGGAGAACGAGTCCAAGTGACGTGCCCGTAAAATATTTGAGACTTGGGGCTGTTGGCTACAAATTGGGCAACGCGTTCAAGTGGGGGTTGCGCGCGGTAAACCTCTGCGTCAGGCGAGGGCAGGGAACCCTTGCAGTGCTAATGGCCCGGTAAATGTTTTCAGCACATTGGACGGGCTGCATCTCGACACACACTTGTTACTGTGTGTATTGTGCTATGCGTAATAAACTGAAACAAATAACGTGGCTGCCAGCCATATGTTCCCTGTCGTTGACTTAGCGCGGCCGAGATTTTCACAAGAGATCGAAACCTTCAGCTTCAGCCATCCCTGTTTGTGCCAAGAGAAATCGCGCTTGTTCTTGGGGCTGGGGGTCTGGAGATGGAGGCTGCGGCGCTGCAAGTTCCAGGTCTGTTCCTTCCCAGCACCGTTACGTGCACGACCTTTCCTCGCCAGGCTGCGACTTTTGCATGTTCTGCACCAAAAAGCATCGTGTGAGGCTGGTAAAGCTGATAGTCTGCAAATGGACATCGCCCGTTCGTGGAGAGTGACCCAAATCCTGCCTTGGTTAATTTTAAATATTGCCTCAAAAGCTTTCACACGTTGCTAGAGCAGTACCCAAGGAGCTGTTGCTACCATTCGGGCAAAATTACAGCCTGCAGTAAATGGGGCTGATTGTGGGAACTGCCTTTCTGGTACAGACGCATCAGGATAACAAGCAGCTTGATGGGTGACTTTCCTTTCTGGCCTCCTGCGGTGCTTTGAAAGCCTGGGTGGTCACTTGCAGCGTCAGCATCTTCCTTTAAAAAACAGAAAAAGGAGAGAAAAAAAAAAAAAAGAACTTTTAAACAGCTGTCAGTCCAAGAGGCCATAAACGAGAACAAAGCACTCGCAGCGAGACGTGGCGGTTCAGCGCCTGGGCCGGTGCGCGGGAGTCCTCAGAGGTGACGTCCAGAGGGCACGGGGGTGAGTTTGGAGTCACAACACGTCCCTTGGGGGCACGCATCCAGCGCCACGTGTCCCGAGCAGCACCGGGGTCGGCGGTGCAAGGCCGACACCGGGATTTTGCCTTCTGGGGCTTGAGCCTCCCCCAAAGACTGCGTTTAGCCTGCTGGGGAAAGAGATGCTTTCCCCACCTCCATCCCTTCTTTAATCTTTAATCTTTCCGGCTCTGAGCTCCCCTGGTGTCGGAGAGCAGATTCACGTGTGCATCCCTGCCTCGACAACCCTTTGCAGGACGCCAGCTGAAGTCAGTGAGCTGAAAATGGGGGGTGTGGGGTATGGCTGGGTGGGCAAGGGGTCCCGCGGGGCTCACCTCGACGGGGCGGCGCTGGCGCTCCTCACGGTCATCAAACCCTCGGTGCCCGAGCCTGAGGTCAGGCGCTGAGCAGATAAAACCATGATTTCTGGAGCAGAGTGCTCCTATTTTAGTTTTGGGGGTTCACCCCTCCTTTCCCAGCGCATTCAGCATTGGTATGGAAAAGTGGCTCTTTGCATCCCCCTTAAGGTGAGCAGCTGTTCTCAGAAGGCCTCCAGCGCTGCTTTTCTTTCTTTTCCTAAAGGAATGGGACCTCCGAGGAAGACCAGGGCTTCGCTTGCAAAATCTGATCGTTTAAGTGGTTTTCGGGGGTGCCGTGTTTTGTCTTGTGTTGGTTAAATGCCTGTCTACAGGGGAGAAAAGCGCTATGGATTAAAGCGTCCTGGTTTTCTCTGATTACATAGGGGCTGATTTGCATATAGTGTAAAGGTAAAAACGCTCCAAATTGAACTATTTGTAATCCTTAGGCTTTAAATACATTTTAATGCCTTTACAGTTTGTCTTAAGCGGGAAACAATAGAGCTTTGGGCAAGGCGTACGTGTTAATATTGTCACAGTAATTTTGCATCTCTAATGGCTTCCTGGCAGTGCACTGAAAACCACACCTTGCAGGCAGGGAAGGGCTGTGTTACCCAGCCTTTGTGCACGTATCTGCCTAGTTATCTCTTTTTAAATGGGGAACGTGGATCACAGAGGAGGAACGCGTGCCGTAGGATATCAGTAGAGGGTTTAGTTTGGGGGTTTGGTTTCCTTAATCTACCCAAGCAGCCAGGCCAGCAGGAGTGAAGTCTGTATCCCCTTCTGCTTGGCGCTGGTGAGGTGCACCTAAAATATTATCTTAAAATATTATCTTCTGAGCTCAGCAGGGTCATGGACGAGCTGGAGAGGGCTTAGCAGAAGGCCACCGAGGTGACCAGAGAGCCACGAGTCACAGATATCCTCCAAGGAGAAGCCGAGGGTGCTGGACTTGTGTCCTCAGGTGAGGGAGATGCCGTGGGCTCATCCGCCAGCTGCCTCCAGCTCTTTGAAGGGCAGCCAGGAAGATGGAACCAAACTTGTGGCGGGTGCAGCAAGGAGCAGCATCCCCAAATTGCAGCTCGGGAGGCTCGGAGCTGTGCCAGGAGCCCCACGTCAGGCAGGAGGGTGGGCGATGGACCCCCCGGAGCTCCCTCATCATCCCGGCTTCTGGAGCCCCGCGCTGAGCTCGCTCAGACGTCGGGGTGAGGCGTGCAGCAGCTGTCCACCCCTGTGGTCTCGAGGCAAACAAAACCCGGTGTGGCAAGCCTGAATGTGGCTTCGTTCCCGTTTCTTCCGAGTGACTAATGCCGCCGGGAGGTGGGAGGGAGGCATCGGACGGGGAACATCTGGGTTGTCGCTGCCTGGCCAGATCGCCTCCAGACCGTCCTCCTCGGCCACTTGCACCTCTTTAGGCTGACTGGGGAGGTAAAAGGATTTTTCTGATCCTGATCTGCAAGAATGTCAGGCAGGATCCGGTGCGTGAAGGATTAAAGCGAGACAGGGTCCCTGGGCATGCCTGCAACGGGACAGCTTTAGGATGTCGTTATCTGCATTGAATTTTTAGGCAGGAGGTGGCGAGGAAAGGAAACAGATCTTGTTTTCACGTGCAGCGTAGATACTCTATTGCAGCCCTGGCAAAAATTCCTGCCTCGTGAGTGATATTTAATTAGACCCTGTGTAGTGCTGCTAGGCAGAAGCTCTTCTGTGTGTGTGAGGGACCAATTTTAGCTTAACAGACGTGTGTGTTTTGCATGTGTTAGACCATTTTTAGTTTAACAGCCAGGCATATTTCTCAGTACCCCAGCGGTGCATGGGACAACCTCCACGGTGAGAAGAAAATCTTTGCTAAGCATGGGTTTTTGCCCTCTTGGGGTCCTGCTTGGGGTGCAGCAGTTCCGTTTGGGGTCACTCAGACCCCAAATCGGTGGGAGATGCCTGCCTTCCTCCCTGGGCCGGGGCAGACCCGCAGCTGCTCCTCTCCTTTCATCCCACGGGGTCAACTCTTCCCTCGCAGGGTCTGATCAGTTCTCATCACCTTCAGCAGGAGCTTGCCGTGCCCTGTGGGAGCAAGCAGGCCCGGAACAGATCCTGCTTCCCTTGGGATTTCCCAATTTAAGGCTCTGCAAATGCTCGTAAGACCTTCCTGCACCCGAAATGACCCAGCAGAGCAACGCTGGCAGTGCCCTCGTGCTTTGGCTGCGTTTCAGACCGGCTGGCTCAACCCTCTCCATCTAGTCCTCGTGGCTTCTGGAGGCTCATTTTTAGAAAGTGCGAGCGCGGAGAGCCGTCTGTCTGGCTTGCTCGACAGATTATGTCCAAGATTTTCGGTAGCTTAGCTATGACCACTGTCTTACTTCCTTCTGTCTGAAGGATGGCCGCCAGATTGAGAAGGAGCACGCATCAGAGCACTGACGCACATCGAGGGAAATCCGGGAGCTGTCTGCTTGGAACAGCTGCTTGCCCTTCTTTTTTTCTTTTTTTTTTTTGAAAGAAACTAGGAAAAAAAAAAAAGGACAAAATTGAGCAACAGCGTGGGATGCTCGAGCCACCAGCACATAGACTGATCGTCTCCACCGGCTTCGTAATCAGCCGTTTGATAAGGAGTTAGGGCAGCGCCTGGGAGCTGGGAACGGTTTTGGGATGTCCTAGTTTGTGAGGAGCTGCGCACGGGGGCCAATTCCTCACAATAACAGTTGGTCAGAATTCGAGACTTCCAAATCAGGGAGGGACGAAAGGAAACGTACTCGGGAGCTGAATTTGTTAGTATTGTGAAGTGGAAAAAATGCGCTCAGCATGCTTTTAATTGCAAGTGCTGCATTTTAATGGGTTTCATCCAGCTCGTGTTGCCCAAGAGGATCATGTCCACTGCAGAGAATCCTGTTTCTTCGCAGTACAAATTCCCTGTGTCGGTTAACGTTGGAGGGGTGCTTTCAGGCCTAAAATAAGCTTGCCAGCTGTGCCTGGCTTCGAGCTTGTGCGTTTGAGGATTTGGGAAGGCGCCGGCTCCTTGCGAGCCTCCGTGCGCCACTGCCCTGTGAGCCCTGTGCATCTCCCCGCGCTGCTCAGAGGGGAGGGCCATAAAAAATCCTGTAAAATCCCATTTAAGGTGGGCAGGCAGCAGAAAGCACAGGGTGATGAGAAGGTGTCGGTGAGATCCTTCCGTGCCGCAGCGAGGGCTGCGCAGCGGGGAGAAGCAGAAGGAAGGAGCAGCGAAGCCCCGCTGCTGGCGGACAGCGTGGCGCCGCGTTGGAGTGCGAGTGTCTGTGTCGGGGTGCCAAAACCGTGTCCCCTTTGCACGGCGAGTCGACCTCAGAAGTGTGAAACGGGTCCTCTCGACCTGTGCTTGCGTGTGAGCACGGGCTGGAGCACGCCGGTGAGCCGAGCGCTCGGCATTGCGTCCCGGCGTTGAGGCAAGGGGGACGACAAAGCCCCCGCAGTTTCTTTCCCCCCCCCTCCCGGTTTCTTCTCCCCCGCCACGTGGCTTTGCTCGGGCAGTTGTGGAAATACCCGCCTGCGAGCGTGAGCACTTGCGCTGCACTTGTTTACAAAGAAAAAAGGAAATCGCTCCCTTCTCATCAGCCTCTCATTTCTGCCTTCTGCCTCATCGTAGATTAATTATTGCCAGTGGTTATCGGAAAGGTTAAAGGAGAGGCATCTGCAGAGCCTGTAATAAAGCTGTAGGGGGGTGATAGAGGAACAAACTCCGATCACCCTGGCTGGGCGTCGTGCTGGGTCGCTGTGGGTGCAGCAGGATCGCCGGCCTTCGGCACAGACCTCCTGCTGAGCTGGTGCTGGGGGAGGCTCTGGGGGCGAGCTCGAGTCCTTCTTAGCAGTTTGTGGAGTAAATCGCTCTAGGAATTGCCCGTGCAGCTTCTTGCTGTGTCGAAGGGGCACTTGCCGAAGCGTTTTGTGGATGGGAGTGCTTGAAGTGATGCTCAGCAAGGAAATAGCGCAGCAGGGAGCTTCCCAGGGGGTGGTGGTGCAGAGGCACATGTCTGCCATACTTACAGTCTCTGAAATGCAGCTTGTCTGTGTTCTCGCATGTGTGCTCTGAAGGGCTTGTAGCCCGGCACGTTGGCATCTCAGCTTCCTGAGAGTGTAAATTTTCAGCAGCTCTGGCTTCCAGAAAAATACCAGGTGAGCAGTCTAGACGGAGGTGCCGGAGGATTTCCCTCCGAACAGGAACCCAGCAGAAGCTCGAAACCGGAGCGAGTCTCGATGGGAGAGGACAGGGCCTGGGCCTCTTCTTTTCTTTTTTTTTTTTTTTCCTTTTCGTACTGTAGTTAGCTGGCAGTCCACCCAAAACCAGTTGGCTGTATTAATTCTTCCTAAGTGAAAGCTTTACATGGGTGTAACTCTTTCTTTTCTTTGGCAGCCAAAGCATTTTTATTTCCAAAGGCAGAGGGATAGAGCAGAAAAGTCTGTATGTTTTTTTTTTTTCTTTTGGTGCCATTTCTAGGTAACGGAGCTTCAGCTAACTCAGAACTTACGAACATTTCAAGTGGAGTTTAAAAAAAGAAATGGGGGAAAAGGGACACAAATGCAAACCGGGAATATGGGGCAAGGGCAACGCTGAGCTTGACCGAGCGGTGGGAGGTGTCTTCATAACGCGCGAGAGGAGGCACATTTCACAACTTCCAAGGGCACCCTTGTTGTATAGCACCCGTTAACCCCAAAGCCGTGTTGCTGCCAGATAGGGATCTGCCAAAGCCCTCTGTGGGGTTAGGAAGCCTTAGGGCCAGCTATCAGTATGTTACGACAGAAAAAATGTGCATCAGTTGTCAGGTTTCCTGCATCAGGGAGTCAGTTCGTGATGGAGGGGGCGTAGGAGAAGCTCTCGCAGCGTGGGGAGGATGCTGGGTGGAAATCGGCACCAGTGGGAACCCCGGATCCCAGCAGACACGGAGCTGTTGCTGCTCCATGCTCTGGGTAGGGCTGGAGGAACCGGCAGGGACAGGATAATGCTGCAGGTCCCGGTGTGTTGGGAGCTGGAAAAGAAGTTCAGAGTGCGGGGGAATGGGGAGCATCTCAGGAGGTGCTGGATCGGTGCGGGCTCAGGATCGACACCGACCCCGCAGGAAGCCGCTCGGGTGCCGTGCGAAAGCCTCGAGTCCCAAGGCAGGGCCGGGGCAGCCCGCCGCACCCCAGGAGGGGACAGGTCGGTCTGGGCTGTTAAAAACCTGTTAAAAACAGCCCCGCGCGGGGAGAAACCTCTGGGTGTGCAAGCTCTCACGTGGAAATCAAAAATGCGCTCCGAGAGCTGCGGTGTCCTGCACCTCTGCTGTTCCCCCCTGCAAACATCCAGCGGCTCAGCAGGATGCTTCCTCGTGGTGCTGAGCCTCTGAGCAGAGCCAAACAGCTCTGAGCAGGGAGGTGCTGTGCTCGGCCTGGAAATCCCGTGACTTTTTAAAGCACCCCGAGCTGTTTGAGCACAGGGGCCCTTCCCCTTTCCGCCCCGGCCTCGACGTCCCCGGGAGCTGCGGTGGCTTTCGGCAGGGGTGGCGTGGGTGGTCGGCGAGCTGCAGGGAGGAGAGCCCAGTTCGGGGAGCCCGAATGCTTGAGGAGAAATAATTGTCCCTAATCTGCCAGCAGATCTAGCAAGGCAGAGGACAGCTCATCACCGCGTTAACACAAACGGGCTTTCTAACGGAAACGGAGCTGATGGATGCCTTCTAATTATTCCCTCGTGTTGCGCGTGTTAGAGAGCCAGCCTGAAAGCTCTGCCCAGAATTCAGAGCCTTAATTTCTTTGACCTTTCCACTGATGAAGACGCAAGGCTCAGTGAATTGCAGTCATCTCCGTTAATTCCTCTATTGTTCTGCGGCTGCAAACGAGCCTGTCTTTCCGCACGCCCCGGCCGGGAGGTGCGTTTTTGGGGACGCTGAGCCGCTCCGTGCCGGGGGCTCGTCCTCCAGGCAGGTCGGGTAAAGGAGCCGGGGGGCCTGGAGCTGGGGTTTTCGTTAAATATACTGATGTGGGGGGCTTCTCTCCCTTTGCACGTCTTTCTCTAGAAATGAGCACTTCTGGCAGAGGGGTTTCTGATGGAGGTGCCACCTCGGGCACACCTGCTTCGACGCAGCGCGGTGCATTTCGGAGAACGTATCTCAAGGGGGTGTAATGCTCCAGCGTTGCCCTCTTGGCTGAAAAACGCTCTTAATCAGCCCGAAACCCCACTGAAAGCACACATGTGATTTCCCCTCGTTTATCAGGGAGACCTTTATCCCCGGCTGGCTTTCATCTTTTAATGAAGAAAAGCTTCAGCTGCCGGTGCCGGCGAGCACCCCGGTGCCGCGTGCGTCGCCCTCGCTCCGTGAATCACCGGTGGGTGCAGCCGTCATTTTTGGTAACTAGGAGGCAGACGAAATTGCTGGTTATGATTTGATGTCTTGCCCACAGCACAGCAAGCAAAAGGGATGAATTAGAGACAGGAATAGTAGCACAGCCTTCTTTTTTTTTTTTTTCTTTGTGTGTGCGAGAAACCTCAAAGCACATAATAAACTATTGCCATTTTGATTACCCAAAAAAAAAAAAAATAGAAGCTGAATGCGGAGATAAAATAAGAAAACCTCAAGTATAATGGTTTTGCCAGTAATATAAATACACCCCAGAACAAAAGGCTGCAGAGCTTTTTTTATATCTTGTGTTCAGTACACTGGATTGAAGAGAAAATTGGCCGCAGGGTGTTTTTAAGCCCGCACCTCGCTTGCAGGTCCTTGCAGTCCAGCGCCGCTCCCTGACTCCAGCGAACAAAGAGCCATAAATTCCAGGACCAAAGAGCTCCTTGGGGCTGTTCTGCGCTGGTGGGACTTGTTTGAACCCTTATAAATACGCGGCACTGACGTCGGCACTTGAAGTAAAGCTGCTCATCTCCTTTCTGTATGAGGAGTGTATCCTCGGCCGCAGCCGGGGATCTGCCTCCTTCCCTCAGCCCTTCCCTTGCCCCGACCCCAACCTGCTGCTCCCCGCTTCTCGAGGCTCGTCCCGCTCTCCGCTGAGCTTCCTGGGGCTCTGCAAGAGGACAGAAAGAGGACAGCAATCACACAGGATGCCCTTTTTCCTCTGGACGCTGCGTTTTGATGGCAGCTAGCTGAGTTTTGGTGCACCGCACCGATTCACGTTCTCGCTGCGTGCCTCCTGCTAGCAAAGTGATTTTTTTTTTCATCCTCTTGCTTTGGGTGTGGGAGCGCGGTGCCTTTCTAGTGTTACTGGGAGGTGGTGGGGAGCTAAACCTGGGTCAGCCTGCCCTATCTGCTGCTCTTCCAGGACCAAAGCAGGATTTCTTTGGCCTCCAGCAGCGGCGGAGCCGTGCGGCACAGCACCATGCCTCTCGGGGACATCTGCACCAGCTGCTGTGCTCCACCCAGGGTAAATGGCTGCGGAAAGCAAAACGCTGCTTAATCCCAAATCCCTTCTTGTGCCCACAGCTTCACTTGGAGCTCCTTTGTGGCCGAGGCTCGCGTTGCTCCAAACTCGTGTCATTACCCCAGCGGCATAAAATGTGCAGCCGGACATGCGGGTGCCTGGAGGAATATTGTGTCCCCGCAGGTTCGCCCGTCCACGTTGATGGGGAGGCTGCGGCTGCTCGCTGCCGGTTCTTGGCAGCGTTTAAGCTCGCTGGCTTCACAGAACCTCTGACGATGGTTTTTCCACGAGGTGCAGCACACGGCCGTGCCCAGGGCTGGCTGCTGCCGTGCCGCCGCTCCTTCGGAGCTGGGATGCTCGTGGCTGGCATGGCCGCTGCGCTCCCCGCAGCAGGGCACCGCACCGCAGCCCCGCAGGCTCCAAACCCGCTTTTTTTTTTCCGTGCAGAGCACGAGGAATGGGAAAAGCAGGCAGGGCTTGTGCCACAGCGGCAGCTTGCAGTGCACTGAGCCGTGGCCCCTCCTCAACTTGGCTCGTTTCGTCCTGCATGTACCGCGGGCTGTCGCGTCTCAGCCGGGTATCTCTGTTAACTGAAGGGTTTCAGCCTGGTCTCATTTTGCTCAGGAGAGAGGAGAGAGAGGCTCATTTCTGAGCTCCTCCAGGGCTGGTCGGTTAGGTGAGAGGTTCTTAAGTGTACCCCAAAGAGAGGCGTGTCCCACGCTGCAGAAGAGCACCCTGCAGGAAGGATTTATTCTGCCATCTGCCCTGGGACAGGAATTACTCCTGACACCAGCGCTGACCTCCAGCACGACCCAGAGAAAAGGACAGTGCCTTGTATCAGTTCAGCATCTGCAGCCGCCACCCCTTGGGCAGCAAAGGCTGATTCTGCTCAGAGGTGGGAAAACGGCACGCTCCTAACGGTGCTTCAGCGGAACAGTGACACGCAGCAGCCTCGCTCTGCTTTATGGACCAGGGAGCACTTGAAATGGAATCAGTCTTGCAGCCCCGTTAAAACCGTGCCAAAACACTTTTCAGACTGGGTAAATATTAGCAGCGGGCTGACGAGGGTTGCTTGCAGGCTGCCATCTCGAGCGTCAGCCACCTTGGGCAGGGAGACCTGCGGGGGCGCCTGGCCAAAATTTGGGAGGCTCCTTCTCTCCTGGGATGGGGCAGGAACCGGCGGTCAGGTCCCCAAGGACACAAGGGGCCCTGTATTTAACATGGGCCCTGCTTAAGCCACTCTGGAAGTCCGTGTTCCCGGTTCTTTTCTCGTCCAGGATGAGGCTGCCAAGGCTTCGAATGCTTTAATTACCATGCTGTAATTCCATCTGCGACCTTAATGAAGATGATGTCTTGAGGGGCGATCTGCTCTCGTCCTCCTTTTGCGCACTGTGGGCTGACACCCGAGTGTTTGCGTTTTTGGCGTTCCCAATTTTTGGGTTTCTCTCTTAAAACGAGAAGAGACTGTGTGAAAATCAAAGGAAGTACAGTAAGTCGTGAACGCAGTCAGGGCAGAACTTGCACAGCTGCCAAAATGAGGTTCAGATATTTTACTGGGTGATACAAAATGAATGTTTAATTCATCGTGCATAACACTTTAAATAAATATCACTTGGCCACCACCTAATGAGGATACGTTTGACCGTTGACACCTCGTATTCTGGATGTCGTCTCTCCGGCTAGTTTTTACAGCAGTCCGTGCATTTTTGGGAAAATAACTTCCAAAATACAATTCATTCAATCGCGTCTAAGCCGGGTCTTCAGTTTTGTAACACCGCCTTTTAAAGCCTCGATTCAAATCGCTGCTTGAAGACAGCCTCCGGGATTAAAACCGGTTTTATAGGGCAGTAAACTGCAAATTCCGGTACCGGATGGCAGCAACGTACAGCTGCTGTGTGCTCGGAACTAAAGCCCTTGATGCTTGGCCTCCTTTTGCCTTTCTCCAGACACATTTGCCTATTGCCCCCGTCCCGCGCCATGCCCCGAGGAGTTTGCCCCGTGCTCAGCAAGGGAAGCTGTCCTTTAACCGGTGCTGAGCCTGACCTGCACAGAGGATTATTGTTTCCCTTACGAAATTGGGAAATATTATTGTTCAATAATTACTCTTTCCCTTAGTGAACAGAGATGCCCATCTCCCTGCTTTTTGTCCCATACCCAGTTCATTTTTGGGACTACCTGGGCAGGGCAGGGAAGGGCTCGGCGTGCCCGCGCGAGGAAAGGGGACCTGCAGCAGTGCAACTGGGATTCGTGCGGTGCCCGCTGCAGTGGGTGGGGAGAACCCCCTCTGCTTTTATCAGCAGGGGCTGTTTGTAGCCGTGCTTTTCATTTTCTTTTTGAGATTTCGGTCTGTAATCCCAGCTAACCTTCAGCTTGCGGCTATCTGGGCACGGTGACTTATCAAGGTGCTGTCACGTCGCAACCGTGCCCTTTTTCTGGCGAGATAAGGAAAGGTGAGAGGAAGGGAGGGGCCGAGCGTGCTCCAGCAGCTTTTCCTCAAGCCCCAGGTTTGTGTCTGCGGGGGGACCCAGGCGGTGCTGACGGCTCCCAGGGGATTTTGCCTTGCTGCCCGCGCGGCCGCGCGCCTCGGGGCTGCCCTGCAGCGGGGCCGTGGCTCTCCCCCAGCTCCTGGATGGGACACGCTGCCGGGAAAACCTGCTCCAGGAGCTCCGTGCACCACTTCCCCCAAGTCTTTCTGCTGCTTGTGTCGCTGCCAGGGCTTAAACATCAGGGAAACCAGAATGTTTGCGCTGTGAGCTAATCTGCTCTTTAAAGATGGTAGATAATGTAATAAAATAGCTCAGCGGTGCCTTGCAATTACCTTGCACATTTCGTCATGCTTCTAAAATTTTTGTCTCCTGAAATTGGGACTGTATTTTTAGTTCAGTGCAAGCAAAAATGTCTGGCCAAGAACCTGATATAGTTCCTAGGAAAATGGAAATATTCCTTTAAATGTCTTCCAGAGCTGTGGGTTTCCTCTGAGCATTAAACTCCATTCGTTAGGTCCTGATTACATACTTGGGTCTGGGCTATATACGGCTTGGATTTACAGTTCTTTCTATGGACAGTTTGAGCTCTTCCTTGCTTTTTTAAAAACCAAAACACAACTTAGGCCTTTATTTTAGCAGGACGTAAGCATATTTGTTTAGTGGGCAAGAGAATAAAGATTAGATTTCTTTTGTTTGCTGCCGAGGGTTATGGTTTATTATCATTTTTTTCTTCGTGGCTATTACGAAAAAATTCACACGTGGAAAACCCAAACGTCACGGCGGGATAAGGGCTTTGGTAGCTTCCAAGGGAGGAAGGGTAGTAAAGAGCAGTGGCGTGCCTTTGGATTTGACTTCATTCGGCAATTACACGAGCTGGTGCGGCTCTTACAGACCTGCAGCGCGGTGAGTTCCCCCGGGGCTCTGCCCGTCGTTCTGCAGCTCTCAGGCCACAAACTGTTATCAGTTGCATTAACGCGAAGCAAAACGGGAGCGGAGCAGACGGGCTCAGTTCCTGATGTCCTTTCCAGACCGTTCCCAGTCTCAGCACCACGTGGGAGCTGCCTGCAGGATGAGGATCGGGAGGGTGCTTTGGCTAGGGTGGGGTTATTATATTTTTCATGTGTGCTTTTTGACGTTGTGGGGTCGTTTTACTTTTCCCGGTGTATTTTAGCCCTTAGACAAAAGCTGGATGCTCATCCTCGCTGCCAGAGGACACTGCTTTGTGTAACGGGGAGGCAACGGGCACCAAAGGCACCGCGCCTCCTGGCTGGGGCCGCGCCGCGCCAGTTCCAGCCGTAAATCCCTCTTAGGAATCCTACAGGTGGGAAATCCCAGACTGCAAGAACAGGCATAAAGCAGTGAACAGCACAGCAGCTCCTGTAAATCACGCCTGCCTGTTGTCTCCTCACCATCCCACGTCGGGCAGGGAAGAATCCTTCCCGATTTAGCGGATTTAGTGGAGTTTGTATGCGATTTCTGTCGACGTGCTTCAAATTAGTCTTGGTGCTTTGTTTCCTAGGCTTCGTTAAGCTTGTGGTCTGACCGTTTTGTGATAGCCACTCCCAGCAGTTTACTGACTACTAGTTTTAATATCCGGATGTAGATTTTCTTCAATATCCTGCGATGCATTTTTCAGTCCTTTTCTGGATAAGGCTAATGCTAAACAGTCTGTGATGCAGCAGGCCCCCGAGCTACGTTTTAAGGTTAGCATAATGCTTTCCATCTTTCTTCTTTACGCAACGCGGACTGCTGTTGTGCTTCTTTTCGGGACATAAAGTACCCAAAAGGAGGGTCTTGCATAAGAAGGACTAGAAGATGACACAGCGGTGCTGCAAGCCTGCCTCTCCTGGTCAGTCACCGTGCCCTTTCCCTTCCACTCTCTCCCTGCATCTTTGCCCATCCTTTGCTCCTCTTTTTTTTTTCCCATCTATGCGAAATATCATAACAGCGAACTGTTTCCATGGAGAGCAAAATGCCCTGGGGATCATCTCCGTATTCTTCTGGCTTAAAGTCCTGTAGAAACAAATGCAATACCCGAGGAAAGGAGAGATGCTGTCTTTTGACCGTTTGCTGGGGAAAAATATGGCACTGAACAGATTTGGCTCGATTTATTCACAGTGTTCCTGTAGTACTTCTGGATTAAGACACGGGAAGGTAGAAAGCAACTATTCCACAAGTTAAGATGTCAAATTTCCCTCTGAGACAGAGGGATGTTACTTGCTGGTGTCTATTCTAGACCAGGTGTAGATTCACCTTCTCAAAACAGAAAAAATCCTTCGGATATATTCCCGTTACATTAAAAATATAAAAGAAACCCATCCCCTTGGGCATTTGACAGGAGGCCAGCCCTCAGACGCCAGCTGAAGACAGGGAGACTGGTTTCTAACATCTGTTAGGGGTGGGTGGATTTTATTTGACTCTGGCGCTCGCATCAAGGTCAGGCAGAGGCACGGCGTGATGGGAATCACGGCCCGGCACCCACACCCTGCCCCGCTGGCACTTCGATTTAAAAACCCCACAAGCAGTGGTGGGGAGAACCGCTACGAAGTGCGGGGCGAGGGTCCTGGGGTATGTGCTTGGGTCCTTCTGTAGTATTCAAGGGAAAATACCGATAATGCTGGATTTGGCACCCCAAATCAGGATTTTGCTGAAGAGCATGTCCTTGCCAGGCGTCCTTGAGATCGTTTGTCCCACCCTGCCTCTCCAGGTGCCTCCGAGCCCTGCCAGGTGAGCCGCATGGACCTGAGCTGGGATTTTAGGACACAGCCACGCTGTCGGTGCCCACCTTGCTGCTTGCACGTGGTGCTGCCCCGGGGCCGTGTCAGCAGGATGTGCCCAGCCGCCGGCCGAGCCCGTGTGCCGAAGCGCTTTGGGAGCAGGCAGGGGATGAGCAGCACGCCTGTTTGCTCGCCGGCGTCACCTCAGAGCCCTTCTTAGCTCCAGCTCGAAACCGCACCGAGCTGGGAGCGACCTGCCGTTCAGATGATAGAAGGGTATCTCAGAAGGGCACTGAGGCGACGGCAGCAGAAAGTAGTCCTGTGTGTCCCGCTGAAAGCCCCATTGAAGGGCTCTGGCTCCCTCGTGGACGTGCCGTCGTGGGACAGCAGCAGAACACAGTCCCCAGCCATGCACCCTGCCCGATGGCCCGGCTGCCTCTGAACCGCGGCGATTTATAACGCCCCGAGGAAACGTGTGCCCCTCTCAATGCTGCTTTAAGCTGTCAGGCCGTAAATTGTCTTGGTTCGGGAGCTACTTCAAAGCAGCCCTGCCTTCCTGCAGCAAGGAGAAGTCTTTTTGGCAGACCCAGCACAAGTCATTTGCTATTCATGAGTCAAATCCCTGAAACGTCCTCGATCAACAACTAAAAATGGGTCAGAAGAAGACAAGGCATCGCTGTCTGGCGAACGAAGCCGCTCACCCCACCAGCCTTCTCCATCTGTTGGCAAAAGCCGCTTCTGCTTCCCCAGCGATGGCTTTTCCCCCCTCCCCGCCTTTCCCCGAAGCGGTGGGACTTGGCCCCGCGGTCAGACCCTCTCCGATCCCCTTGTCTCCCTGCTGCTCCCATTGCTCTGTCTCCTACACGAGGAACAAATGGCGATGGGGTAAGAGGAAGTCACAGGTGAGGATGTTAAATTCCTCAAAGCTGAGCGGTTTCCAGATCCAGGGGGGCTGCAGCCCTCAAGGTGGAGGGAAGAGGAGGCAAACACCGTCTGGGTGCTGATGGGGATGTGCGGGCTGCAGGCTGGCTGCTAGAGGGACAAGGGACCGAGCAGCGATGGCTGCAGGGACCGGGCACAAATTTTGGAGCTGGGTCCACTCTCCTGAAACTGCCGCTGCAGCAGCTCGGTCACAGGCAGCAGAACGAGCCGTCCTGCAGCTCAGAAGCAGAGGAGCAAAGAAAAACCCAAGAAGGGACCAAAAAACCCTGCATATGTGCCTGGGTGGTGGTCGAAGGAGAGCTTGGTGTGCTGTAGGACTAGGAAATCCTTCCCAAAGCTTGGAAAAATATGAGGCAGGTTTTTTTTTTTTTCTTTTCCATTTCTAGTAGTGCCTAATGCAGTAGCTTTCAGCATAACCACGTTTTTGTCAGTATCCACATCTGTTTTAATCCAGGGCGTGACAAAAGCAGCAGCAGCAGCATCTCCTTTCCCTCCAGGGCAGGTTACAACAGGCGAAGGTGAAGCCCGGCAGCTCGGAGGTGAGCCCGCGGCGTGGCCAGACCGTGTGTAATGCCAGAGGCACTCGGCTACGGCGCTGCGCTGCTTGTCACTTCTCCAAGCCGTGCCAGACAGCCAACTCGCAGAAAACCTCAGCCCATATACAGCCAGCCAGCAGCGCTCTGCGAAATCTTTAACCATATTTGAACTAACGGGCGGACTTGGATACCGCAAGGGGGAAATGCCAGTCTGCCTGACAGCTCGTTTTCGTAACGAGAAACTTCTTCCACCGACGGGAGGACAATAAAAGCTGTGGCTGCATAGAAAGATGGGGCCTTCCTTATAGTTCAGAGCGTATAGGAAACAGCAGAGGAACGGGCTGGTCCCAAGCCTGTGCACGTGCAGCCCTGCTTTTCACCCCTTTCACCGCTTTTCACCCCTTTTCAGGGTGGAGACCCTGCGATTCCCAGCAAAAGGAGGCTGGAGTCTCTGTTAGTGATAGATACTTTCTCCTGAAGCATGGTTTATTTGAAATATACTGTTCCTTGTGCACAGAGAAGCAAGCAATAAATGTAGGTGACCTTTGTAGTTAGAGCTCTTACTGCATAATTTATGGGGCTTTTGACGTACAGGGCACAAAAGTCAAATTCTTGAGAGATCAGCAGCCCTCCAAGTGGGCAGGCTTCCTCTGCTGATCCCCTGGATGACCAAGGAGCCATATTTTTTTATAACCGAACTATCACGTAGTGCACTTACATGCATTGTGTGTGTTTTAGATAGCAGAAGGCTTGGAGGCAGAGCCCTCCTTTTGGCAGTTTACCTCAGCTTTGGCAGTGCCACGTTAATTTAGCCAGTGCACGCCTGTTTGCAGCGATGAGACAAAGGGCAGAGTTTGCTTCTCAGCTCAGCACACAACAGCGGGCAGGCTTAAAGGCCTGTGTGGTAATGATACGAGCACAAAAAAAAGAACCCACTTTCGCAATCATGGCATCCGACTGTGGAAATTCTGTCTCCGGCAGCGGCGTTGCCGCGCTCTGCTCTTTACCATCGCGCCCTCTGAAGCGCCGTTACTCCCGGGCCAGGCCCCAGCTGTAAGATCCTCACGGGCTGACTGAAACATGTGGGCTTCTCCACATAAAACAAGAGCTTGTGGCTTCGTTTCCCTCCCCTGCTCTGAGCAATCACTAAACAATTCTCCTGGCAGCAAAGCCTGCACGCGTTTCACATGCACGCCTCAGAACAATGCCGCGCAGCTTCGGCGACCCCTGGAAATCGTCACCCCGTGCCGCTCCCCCCGCGAAACGAGCTGGGGATCCAGCCCAGTCCCTTTCTGATGCCCTTTGAGCCAGCTCCAGAAATGGTGGATCTGGCAGAAAAGCAAAACTGAACACGAAGAGCCCACCCGAGCTCGCGGGCTGTGGCAAGAGGCCGGCTGAAATCACCGGTGTGGGCCGCGGGTGCTAAAACCCTTCGGGGTGCCGGGGCTGTGTAAGGAGCCACGCAGCTCGTTCTTCCCATCCACCAACGGGAAGAAAAAGGCCGTGTTCTTTTAAATCACATTTAATTGAGGAAGGATGGAGGAGCGAGCTCCCACTCGGCTGCTGGCTGCCTGCAGGGGCGTCCCGCTGGCCGCGGCCCTGTCAGGAAGCCCGGGCGGCTCTGTGCTGCCGGCTGCTCCCGCTCAGAGCCCGCCAGCAGGGGGGTCGTGGGCCTCGCTGCGGGGCTGGAGTGGAATTATTCACTGGCCCTGGTGCTTTGCAATGAGCCCTGATCGACGCTGGTATGGAAGGGGATAAGGTTTGGAAAGCAGCCCCCCGAATAACAACCCTACAGCAAGCGGCATCGCAGCGCCCGTGAGGATATGTGGCAGCTGTGGGGAGGGCTTGCTAGCAGAGACATCAGAAACCTAATAAATTCCCAGTTTTCTGTCATTTTTCATTAGCCGAGGCTGCTGGCAGAGGAGTGGTGTTGCCATCGGTTGTCAGGAAAGGATTTCCAAATGCAGTTGTGAAAGATGCTCCAGCACGTTGGGACGGCTCCTGGCAGGGCGCGGTGCAAGGCTGCAGCTCTGACATGCAGGCACAGCAGTTGGCTCTGTCCTGGTGATTTTATTCAGCATTCCCCTCTTGCCTCTCTCCAAAAGATGTATTCCTGCCACGAGTCTTTACAAGGGGTCAGAAAAAGCAAGTGTGGGCTGTTGCTGTAGGAAAAGGCAACCGTACCCCTGCTCATCTCACACAGTGCTGCCTAGGCTGGAAGCACCAGAAGTCTTAAAAATGGATTCTTTTTTTTAAAAATATCCCCCCACCTGCTTTCTACATCCAGAGAAGAACTGCAGCAGCAGCTATGGTGAGGCCAAATCTTTCCCTAATAAAACTCCCTGTGATCTCCTGTGACAGCCCGGACCTGTAACCGTGACATTACTGCCACGTCCCCTGGGCACCGTGTACCTGCCCAGGGCTGGGGGCACCCAAAAAGGCGCACATTAACACAGAAAATATTGTGGGTGATGTGTGCAAAGCAGGCAGGGCTTGATCCTGCAGTGGTTTTCACTGAATCTGATGTTAGGAGACCCTGGGACCTTTTCGGATGTGCTCTCCAGCATCGCCCCAGCATTATTCCTGCTGCTGAGATGATGCCAGGCTCCGCAGGCTGCAGCTGAGGCTTCTCCAAGCAGGGGGTTTCTGTCCCCCCCCGCACACAGCAGCTCGGGGTGGCCTCGCCAAGTGCCTCAGGACCAAAGCGGCTCGTCGTCCAGCGTGGCTCGTAACTCTTACAAAATCCCTGGATGTGGAAAGCAGCTCCCAAACGGGAATCTTTGAATTCCACGAACAGAAGTATTTCTAAATGATTACATTACTGCCTCTTGAAAACACATGGTGGAAAATCACACAGCGGTCCAGAAGAGGTCTTCTCTTCTGCAGTCTCTGCTCAGAGGAGACCGCATCCTTTTACAGCATCCAAGGAAACATTTGCCAGGGTGTCAGAAGCTTTCTGCTCATCATCTCCAAGAAAAGGCCCCGCAAGGGTCATGTGCAGCTCCTCCGAAATCCTAACACTCCGCATGAGAAAGAGCAGATACAGGCTCCCAAGGCTGCGCCTATTTCTTTCACGGCCCTGTTGAAAGTCCTAATGAAAACCAAGTTTCTCTTGTGCTCTGCCTGTACCGCCGAGTCGAAAAGCGAGGAGTTGACAACAAGGAAAAGAAATCCCGAGACGCAGTTTTTTTTTTTTTTGGTGGGGAAGTAATTTGGCGTCATCCCCGCGTCTGGCCTTTAAATGAACACATCAGCAGCGACTCGCTGTGTTCCTGCTTCCCTTCGGGTCTGGGTCGGAGGCAGCCCCTCTCTGCTGGAGAGGCAGAGCCGAATCATTTGCCCCGTGGGTCAAAGCCATGTGCTTTTCACCAGGACCGGTCATTTGGGAATTATGCTCGAAACGAATTGTGAGCACACTTTCTCAAGCAATAGCCACGATAATTAGTCATTAGCACCTATCATGTTTTGCTTCTTTAATAGCTGGAGGATAGAACATTTGTTAATACTTAGTGGTGTTTTCTTGGGGTTTGTTTCTGTTAAATCAGAACCTTTTGGAAGCAGAGCCCGCAGCTGCAGGCAGCTCTCCTAAGGTCTGCAGTTGCATCTCCGTATCCCAGAATGGCACAGTCAGTTTTTCTTGGTTTCTTCTGGGGTACAAAAGGCTTCCAGGTTAAATTCTGGTTTATTCTTTAAAAACAAAGCTCATATCTGTGTGTCAGATACACCCGTGGGGAAGGACATTTCACAAAATGAGCGAGGTCTTCTCTTGAGGGTTGCCTGTGGCTGCTCTCGTCTTTCTTCTCTCCGTCAGGTTGGGTCTGGTTCATCTCGTCCCCCTTATCCACAGGAGGACAGCTTGCTTACCAGTTAAGAGGACCAGGCGCCTTTATCCTTATTCAGATAAGGAGGATGAAGCTCTCCATTTATTGCAGGGCCAGAAGGGGGGAGGTTCTCCTCCGCTTGGCCTCAGCAGTTGGCTCCCACGTGGCACAGATTGCTCCCATCTGCAGGTCTTGGGTAATGAGAGCGTCGAGGTGAAGTGCATGGTGCCAGCTTTGAAGGCAGATTCATTTTTGTAGGTTTTCTCCTTTCCGTTGCCGAGTTAGGCCTACTTTAAAGGCCTACTTGGTTTGAGAAGCTCTAAGTGAATAGGTGATTTTAAAGCTTTTTGCTTGCTTAAGCGAGATAGCATTTAAGGGCGGTTGTTTAATTAAACAGCTACTCGGTATTGTTAACAAAAGATTAAACTCAGCAGTGACGCTCCTAACTCACAGATGCCTTGGGAATTCAATGACCTTGAGTTTGCTGTGCATGAGTCTTGCCTTGGACACTTGGCTTCCTTTCCCGAACGCTTTGCAGAGGGGAGCGAGGCTCCGCGAGGCTCCGGGGTGAAGCAGGCGCCTTTCACCCGGAGCCACGTAAGAAGAAGGGATTGTGCTGACCGAGTGCATTTCTTGCTCAGAACATGCCCTCAGGTCACGGCGGATCGCATCTGGGGCTGCCTCTGCTCCTCTGGCAGCCAGCTGGGGCAGTTTGGGGTGCCGGCCGCTCGGGATGTTTGGCTGAGATTCTTAGTTTAGGAGACGGAGCAACGGGAAGCGGAGGTGCGTGATGGCACTGGCGTGAGAAGTGACTCGGCCGAGGGATGAGCTGGGAAGGAAGCCCTGTGTCCCAGCTGAGCGGCATCTCCTGCATCCCTTCCTGCATTTTGGCATTTAGGGGGGGTTACGGGGCCGAAGGAGTGGCCAAGTTGGCTGGAAACGAGCATTCACCCGTTCCTTCCCCGTGTTTCCCCCCACCATAAGAACTGCCCAGGAGCGTCTCCAGTCACGCAGTGGCTGACTGTGGGACTGCACATCGGGATTTAAAGCAGAAAGGTTGCCAGGATAAGAACCTCGTGGATGCAGATCTGTGTTCGGAGAGGCTGAGGAAGCAGGGGGCTGGCGACCTGCTGTGGCTAATTGCCCCAAAGCGGCACGGCCGGATGATGAGCACAGCCACGGCAGCGACCCCGCGGGGCAGCAGCCCCTCGCCAGCCGCCCACGAGCATCTCCTCCCAGCTAGGTGACACGAGCCAGGTTTTTTTGGGTTTTAATTAGTTTGGCTTTGTATTTAAAGCACATCTTGGGCATTTCGAAGGCTGCCGTACGACATGTCTTGTCCGCGAATGCTTTTCATGAGACTTGTGGGGCTGTGTTTTCCGGGCTGTGGCAGTACAATCTGGAGCTGTGAGAGAAAGCCCTCGGGGGCTAATCCGTGGCTGGAGGCCAGGTTCTGCATAAACCGGTCTTATTTTTTAAGTCCATTTTCTCCGGTACACTTTTTTTGGCCTGCAAAAGACTTCTTCATTTAAAACGAAGAACATAACACTCTCTCTTTCAGTTGGTCTTCTGGCCGGGAGCCAGGAGTGCCCACAACAGCTGTACCACAGTTTAAACCTTCAGTCTCTAATGGTTTGGGGAACATTAGGGTTTTTAAGGCTTCAACAGGTCTAGAGTAAATAGTGATCAATAAAGAGTAGCTCTTCTTTGTATCCTTACGCTCTCGGTGCTCTGCACTAGAATAAAGCATGCTTAGAATATAATCACTGCAAAATTAATATCCGTGAAAGGTTCTTTTTTTTTTTTTTTTTTAAGGGAATCACAGAGAAACCTGTTTCCCTGAAAGAAGAGTTTGCAAGAGTTCAGCGAGCAAGAGCCGGGTCAGAGCCATGTGAAAGCTGGCACGCAATGCCCCGAGACATGTGCCCTTGTGTCGCAGCCCGCGGGGAGCGCGTGGACCGGCTGCTCCAGGGCAGGGACAGCAGCTTGCAGGGCTCCCTGTCTCTTCCACCTTCTGCCGCCCACCCATCTCTATTCGTAGGGTTGTGTCAATGTCCGGTCGCTGCCGTGCTTCCCACAAGCTGCACTCAGCGTGGGCCGGAGCGCTTGGCTCCTTGCAGGTGTCACCTCCTGGGCTGGAGCAAGGCGGCCGCGGCGGAGCAGATGTCTCTGGTCCCAGTCGCTCTGGGTTGGAGCACTGGGAAAGTCTCGCAGAGATTTGTTTTATCATCAGCTCGGGTTCCCAGCTTTCGGAAGAGGCAAGAAGTGCTACTGAGCATTCAGAAGTTAACCTGCCTGGCTAAGGGGTTGTTCCTGCGTGGCAAGCCACATCTTGGAAATACTCCTGCTGATTTTCTTTTGCTAGGGGTTCCAATCTGTACTTCCACTGGGAAGTTTCATAACATTTTCCTACCCATCAGTATCCCATTAAAGCTTTGTTGTGTAATCTAAAAGCCTTTCTGCTTTCATGGTTTCCTCTTGTAGCTAATTCGGAATGCCCTAGATGGCAGTTCTGGAATAAATGCACTCAGGCTGCATGGTCTTGATTTTGGTTTCGTATAAATTGAAAACAAGATCTGAAATTAAACCCTATTGTTCGTTTCCCTTTAAATAATAGTTGCCTAATTATGAGTTTTAAGAATATTTATCTAATGCTACAATACTCTGGAAAGCTTGTGCCTATGGTTCTAGTTAAAATGTCGATGAGATCTTCAGCCTGTTACCATGCACATTTTATTTGTAGTGCTATATATATATATCACTATGAATATATATATATATATATGTTGTGTTGCAGAGGGTAGATCAGTGGAGTCAGTACAAATATACGTGGGGGTATTGCAGTTTTTGTGGCTTTCTCTTGCTATCTGAGCTCTCCGTTATAACAAATGGTGCTTCCTGACTGCAAGTCTGTGTGAGCTGAGGTCTCCGAGAGCCCTTAGCCCAAGCAGCAAGGGTCGAAGTGGATGAAAAATAAAGTGTTATTAGCAGAGGAAGCAGCACAGGGACACCAGTGAGGAACAGGGTGCAGGTGAGTGGCAGAAGAAGCTGCTCGGGAAAGCCCGAGCGAGGCTCCCTGCAGCTGGGCACCTCTGTGCTGCACGCAGGAGCACACAGCCAGCCTCTGCCTGTGGCACTCTTAAATCCTGCACTCTTCTTAAATCCTGGGCGGCTCATCTGTGCCGTGCCAAGAGCCCATAGCCAGGAGCTTCTCCCTTGGCCTCGTCGTGGTATGATAGTAATAAGAGGCAGCCTCTGGCCCCAATTACAGACAGCAGGAGTCCCTTGGGGGAGAGCGGGCAAGAAGGTGAATGGGGGCAGGAGTGGAGATGGGGAGGGTGAAGAGAGATGGAAAAATGTGCTGGCTTTCTCAGCCCAGCTGAAATTCACCCCTTCCTTCGAAATTAATGACATTTGTTCAGATTAAAACCCAAGCATACGCAGGTTGCTCCTGCGTTGTCCGCAGTGATCCGCCGAGGTTCAGGTCGAGGTATGTGCACATCTGGGTCGTTGGGACAGCGGCGATTAAACCCAGGTGTCAGCTTATCCCGGGGATTCGATGTCTGTCCACAATAATGGGAAAAATGCGATTGAAGGCCTAATGAAGGGGCCTTTCTGTGCGCGTGCTTTTCCTGTTAGTGCTCTGTTCAACGGTCGTCATACGTGGGTCTTTGTTATGTTTGTCTTTGGGATTTTAGCCCTGCTAATTTTTATAGCCCTTGTGTACATACTGTATTACCTATGGCAAATTCTGCTGGGGTAACGCACACTGGGTCCTCTGCTAAACAAAGCCGCGGTGTCCGCTCCTCCGGCAGGTCGATGGCATTTGTGTTTCGATGCAGAATCAACCTGTGATCTTTTAAAATGTCCGTTGTCTAGGCTGGTGTGCTGCATTGACCTTGAGGGTTAGATTTTTTTCCATCTCCTCCTTTTTCTTTCAGCCTGTTTCGCACGTTATCATCCTGGTTTGCATACACCTTCCATTGTGTCTGCCCGAGCCACTGGAAGCTGTAAGGCTGGTCTGCCTGCTCCTCTTACATCGTGGCTGTCCGCAAGGCTTCTGGATCTAATCTTAGCTCGCTATCTTGTTCTGAGAAAGCAATTTCCATTTTAAAGATGCTTTTATTCTATCACACATACACGTCCTGTGCTGTCTGCCTTCTGGAGCTGCTGCCGGAATCTCAGGTGCATTGTGCTTTCCACTGACATTTTAAATGACAGGGGAACTGCAGCTTGTTCTTCCTTCCTGCATGGCAGTGCAGGACTTGGGCTGGCATACTCAGCACCTCAACCCAAACGTCCATCAAGCTGGATATTTTTGCGCCTTTATTCTGTAGCTCTAATGCCTGAACATTTGGGTGTAATGGAAAAGCTGTCATCATCCTTGCTTACTATATATTCGGTATCCTTTTTGTTGTTTTATTATCATTATTAAAGCCCAAGGGAGCGAAGGAATAGTAAGGGTTTTGTAGTGAACGCTTTGTGTTTTTATTTCCTGGCGATTGCTGTTAGGAAGAAATGAGCTTAGGATCTTCTTACTGCTCCGTTGTTTGGCTGACGCTGGTGTCTCCAGAGTGGGCTGTAGTAATCCCAGATCCACGGTAGATGTTTCTTTCACCAGTTTACAATGAATAATCCTCTTAATTTCCTCGACTAGCAGCTGGTATTGCTACAACCTGTGCCTAAAACCAAGAAGGGCTTATTCAGAAAGCTTTCTGGCCGCGCGAGCATTTTCTCCCAGTGGGGGCTGCGTGGGCTGACGTTCCCAAGTCCGGCGCTGCAGGGCCGCTAACTTCTCCTTCCTCTCTTCTAGATGCAGCAGCTGTTTTACGAAAATTACGAGCAGAACAAAAAGGGCTATATCAGAGACCTGAGGAACAGCAAAATCCACAGGGCTATCACGCTGCACCCCAACAAGAACCCCCCGTACCAGTACCGACTTCACAGCTACATGCTGAGCCGCAAGATAGCGGAGCTGCGCCACCGCACTGTGCAGCTGCACCGAGAGATCGTCCTGATGAGCAAGTACAGCAATACAGAAGTCCACAAAGACGACCTGCAGCTGGGGATGCCGCCCTCCTTCATGCGGTTCCAGCCCCGCCACCGGGAGGAAATCTTGGAGTGGGAGTTCCTTACGGGCAAGTATTTGTACTCGGGTGCCGACGGGCAGCCCCCTCGCAGAGGAATGGACTCTTCGCAGCGGGAAGCGCTGGACGACATCGTTATGCAGGTCATGGAAATGATCAACGCGAACGCCAAGACCCGGGGGAGGATCATAGATTTCAAGGAAATCCAGTATGGCTATCGCAGGGTGAATCCCATGTACGGGGCAGAGTACGTGCTGGACTTGTTGCTCCTGTACAAAAAGCACAAGGGGAAGAAGATGACCGTCCCCGTCAGGAGGCACGCGTACCTGCAGCAGACCTTCAGCAAGATCCAGTTCATGGAGCACGAAGAGATGGACGCCAAAGAGCTGGCCAGCAAAATTAACCAGGATTCCGGATCCTTGTCCTTCCTCTCCAACTCGCTGAAGATGTTTGTTCCGTTCCAGCTCAGCAGATCCAAAGTGGAGAGGAAGGAGCTCAAAGACCAGAAGATCAACATCCTGATTCCCCTCTCCGGACGTTTTGACATGTTCGCGAGGTTCATGGGGAATTTTGAGAAGACGTGCCTCATTCCAAACCAGAACGTCAAGCTGGTCGTCCTGCTCTTCAATTCCAACTCCAACCCCGACAAAGCAAAACAAATCGACCTGATGAGAGATTACCGCTCCAAATACCCCAAGGCCGACATGCAGGTTTTACCGGTGTCTGGGGAGTTCTCGAGGGCACTGGCTCTGGAAGTCGGATCCTCTCAGTTCCAGAACGAGTCTTTACTTTTCTTCTGTGATGTTGACTTAGTGTTTACCACAGAATTCCTCCAGAGGTGTCGAGCCAACACAGTTTTGGGTCAGCAAGTATACTTTCCCATCATTTTTAGCCAGTACGATCCAAAGATTGTTTATAGTGGAAAGGTTCCTAGTGACAATCATTTTGCCTTCACCCAGAAAACAGGTTTCTGGAGGAACTATGGCTTTGGTATAACCTGTATTTACAAAGGTGACCTTCTTCGAGCCGGCGGCTTTGATGTCTCCATCCAGGGCTGGGGCCTTGAAGACGTAGACCTATTTAACAAAGTCATTCAAGCTGGCTTAAAAACTTTCCGAAGCCAAGAAATTGGAGTAGTCCATGTGCATCACCCTGTTTTTTGTGACCCCAACCTTGATCCAAAACAATATAAAATGTGCTTGGGGTCCAAAGCTTCAACGTATGGGTCCACGCAGCAGCTGGCTGAAATATGGTTTGAAAAAAATGACCCGAGTTTTGGGAAAAGCAGCAATACTAATGGCTCGGTGAGGACAGCCTAATGTCCAGCTATGCTGGAAAAGACTGTTTTTTTTAATTATCTAATTTATTTTTGGGAAAATGTTTTTTGATAATTCACTTTTAAAAGACCACACAGGATATATTTTAGAAATCATCATTGTTTTCTTACAAAGTGCTCATTTTGAGAAGAACAAGGCCGTTGGTTTTTTTGTTGTCGTTGTTGTTGTGTTTTTGTTTTTGAACAAAACTGTGATCAATATTTGCCTTCAGACAAACAAACAAAAAATGTTTAAGAATTATCTGACCGATCTGCGGAAGCCTGACTTGAATTAGAATTTCCTTATGAACAAAACATTGTTTCCTACCTTTTCCATTGCTGTCTTCGTTGCTAGGATTCTGTAAATTGGGACCTGAGCGTTCAAGCAGAGTGACAAAACGCTGTATCTAAAAATTGTTGTGACTGCTACAGTGCACAGATTCTGCTTTTTTTTTGTTAAGGATAGCCATTATTTTTAAAATTGTGTTGGAACAAAACGAATCAGTGTGGCGATGGTAGGGGTGTTCGTTGCAGGAGTTTTTACAAATGGCTGATTATTTCAGTTAAAAATACACTTCCACTTGTTATGGCCAGGCAACTTGAAGGGAGGGGAGAAAGTAAGCACAACCTGCGATCAGATGAGTCCTAGTAGAAATTTTTGTCTTTTATACTCGGTCCGTGCATGGATCCAATGTTGGAAGAATCCGTGGTGGATTCTGTATATTATCCTCAACCGCTGTCCTGTCTGGAGCTGAGGCCGTGTGATAGAGAAAGGCTGAAGCGTAAATGAATGAAATAAATCAAATGAGAATCTCTCGCAGAAAAGCGACAGTACACACCGAAAAATTAGAGCTCCCTAACGAGGACTTTGAAAAAACTTCCGTACAAAGTGTACTGCACCTGATTGCATCGATTTTGTTCGGTTACGTAATGTTAATGGGAACAATTATTACATTTGATTACTAGTTTTGTTTTGTTTGGTTTTGTTTTCTGTATCTGATAGACCTTTAATTTATTTAATATCCATTGTTTTAGGTTCTTGACCTTTCCTTGAATATCTGTTAGTCATTTTAATATTTTATATATATATATATGTGTGTGTAAATATATATATATATATTAGGAATGTATTGCATCTTCTCACTGATAAGGTAGTGTGCATCATATTTGCAGCAAATGATCTCCAAAGATTACTTTCTAAAATATTTTTTCATGGATCTTTTTTTTTCCCAAATTTCTTTAACATTTTTGGAATGACTTACGAAAGCTTAGGAAATTTTTTGGTATTCTAAGAGGAATCGGGGATGGGGAGGCTGAATACAAGGAAAGTGTGATCCCTGTGAATAAACACCTAGCAAGGTTAGAGAAAATATACAAAATAAAGTGCCTTAAAGCCAGAAAGGGAACCCTTTATACTGAGACTTAAGCAGTGAATGGACGTTGTCGTTGAAGCAGATGATCTGTCGGGACCTACCTACCTGTAAATATCTTGCTCAGCAGAAACAAAAAATAAAAACCAGCGAACAATATATTTTTCTATCGTATCCTCCAGCACCATTTTGTCTCGTTGCTCTCAGTTCCACTTTGCCTACTCTTTGGGAAGTGGAGAATGGCGAAAGAAAGGAGAAAAAACCGATGCTTAGGTTGTTGCCACGTCTGAGGGGATCTTATGGAGTAATTGCTATTCCAGTAGAAAAAAAATAACCATTGTTTACACATGTATGGAATATGAACTGCAACTAGCGTAGAGTCGATGTCTTATAATGTTCATCGTTTTTTGGTGACAGTCCCAAGGATGTAGGTACTTGGATGGATTCAGTGCATGGAATTTTTTTTTTTTTAAGACTTGCTTCTAAGATGCAATAAAGATTTTTTTTATTTGCAATCGGAGCTCCTCCTGTCGTCTGCCGCCGTCCGTGCCCGTGACGCAGCGTGGGCGCAGCTGTGAAGGTGAATTGGCCCGGGGAGGTAAAGCCTGGCAAACCCCAGCCCCTCTCTTCCAAAGGGTTTTGACCTCTCTGCTGTGTTTCGGCCTGGAAGGAGCCTCGTGCCACCTCGCCGGGCTGGGGGAGAGGGAGAGCAGCCTTCGGGGCAGGTCCCCGGGTGCTCCTGGTTGGGTTTAATGGGGGCTTTGGGCTTGTCCCTGGGGAGAGATTAAAAGTGCTCCCGCTGCTAACACAGACATCTGAAAACATCCGTCACGACACATCTGAAGTGACAAGGCTGAACAATTGAGTCGCATTTTGTGTATTTAAGACACGGTAAAAATAATTGTGAGATGTGTTGAGTACTTATTTTTAATAGCCCTGCCGCCTTTATCACGGGTGTTCAATATCGGTGTGGGGCTTTTTAATGTGAAAAATAAAAAGTCCCAAAGCAAGAGTCTGAGGGATTGCAGAAATGTTTCTTTGCAATAGGGAAGGGGGAAAAAAACAACTTGTATTTGTGGCTGCAGAACAGAGTTTGAAGAATATGAACCCTAAAGAACTGCACCAGAGGATGGGGGAAAAAAAGCCCTATACTTACAGTGTATTTATTAAAGTTTATGATTATGCAGGACTTTTTTAGCCCATAACAGCTGGTAAAAGCAGAATGCATTTAAATGGAAAAAAGTCATTTCATGAAAAGCACCCGTCCAGTGTTTTTTTTTTTCAGTTGCTGCAGTTCTGGTCCAGCTCCCAGCCAAGCTCAAGGAGTGAACACGAGTTGTGCACCAAGCTCGGAGTCAGCTCTTGGGGCCCGCATCTTAATTGAGCACATATTTTATGGACTTGCAGCTTCAAAGTAATCCATTTTAACATCCACTTTTAGATTATAACCATCTATGATAAAGTCTAACCTTATAAAACAACATTTTATGCTAAAATAAACTCTATTTGCTGCCCGAGTGTTAAGGAGGCTGCGCAGGTGGAAGCCATTGGCTCTCAGGTGCTAACCCAGCCTTCGACGGAAATTACTTTTGGAGCTGGGACATTGCCCTTGCAGTTTGCTTCATTTGTTCGGTTCAGGGAGAAGCTTTCTGATTTCTGAACAGTGAATTAGCAGCGGAGGCACCAGGAGCATTTGCCTGTAGCCTGTTCAGAACCTCAGGGTGTGAGGACACCAGTCTGAAACAACTCAGTGACTGAGAGCAATTTGCTCAGCTGCTTCTCTTGTGCATTAAAACTGTTAAAAATACGCAAGGCACTTCTTTCCCTTGTTCTCCCCGTGTGCTTAACCATGGTGCAGGGTGGCGAGGGCGGCCTGGCCGAAATCTGTGGTGAGCCTCGGCCTGGGGGCGTCATCGAGGCTGCACTGGGCTTCGTGCATCACACACAGGAGTTAAATCAAACCTGACCCTTCAGGGAGGAGCTGGATTTACTGCCACCCTTGTCTAAAAGCGCTCCCCTCTCAGCAGCTTCTGCCGTTGCTCAAGGATAAATGGTGTGCAAAGAGGGGATGGGGAACGAGAGACAGCAGGATGGGGAACGGCGGCACGGCGCTTCGGTGGCCGCAGCGCTCGGAGCGCCTCTTTGCAGGTTAAATATTTGTGTGCAGCTTTGCAGAGTCACGGTCTGTGGAAGGATTTCAAGTTTTGGTCCTTCAGGCACAGCGGGTTTTTATTGCCCTGAAAATGAGTTACCAGCTTTGGCCTCCAAGCGAGTTCCCTGGACCTGGCCATACGGCGCCTTCCAGCAACATCAGCAAGAAAGTCCCAACCCCGAATCTGCTTAGTCTGGAGTTTTTGGTGAAGGGCTAACTTTACGCTGCAAATCATTAGACTAAGCCGTTTTGCATGAATACTTGCTAAAAATATTCCACTTGCACAGCCAGCCTCACTCGAGAGATTTTTTTTTTTTTTTTTGGAAGACGTCCTTCAGAGGCCGTGCAAACCGCGCGAGCAGGTTTCTGTTCGCCCGGGCAGACGCTGCCGGGTCCCCCGAGCCCTTTGCTTGGGGATCAGGTTGCTGGGCCCTGCTTTAAGCAAATGTTTTTGTGCCCAGCTCTGTAATCTCTACTGCTCTGGGAGCATGAGTTATTGCTCTGGCTGGAGCAAATTCACTTTCTTCTTGTTCGTATTGCACTCAAAGGCTTTTTTCTCCGTGGGACATGGGGAAGGCTTGGGGATGTCAGCTCCCTTGGCCTGGGCGCATTTGAGCTGCGGTGCAGACTCATCCCATGGGCTTCCCCCCCGCGTCCTGCCCCTTGGCACTGCTGCCCCAGGAGCTTCTCTGCCCTCTTCCAAGCTGCTGCCGACGTTTCCCAGGTGCAGGCGCCCCAAAGTGGCTCCTCGGGGGGAGTGGCGCTGCCAGGGCAGAAATCCACCGGGCTGCAAATCACGTTTATGAGCGGGGAGGAAAAAAAAAATTAAAAAAAAAATCAAATTAACATAAAAAAAAAATAACAGACTGAATACCGGGCTGGCTGTATTTGCTTTCACACTTTAATTCAATAAAAACCTCGACTTTAATTGACCTGAATAAGCTCCAAGGTTTCCAGCGGGCTGGAAGCGGGGGTCCCCGGTGCAGGGGAGCTTTGCTGGGCGCGGGGCCGGCTCCTGCTTTGCTGCTCGCCGCCTCTTTGTTCCTTTAGAGAGGGAAGACAAAAAGGAAAAACCCACAAAACCCACACCTTTCTGCTTTGTTGACTTTTCAATGATAGGGCTCCTACAAAGGGCACAGTTAAAAGCCACTTGAGTGATTGCGTGCTAAAACAAATGCCCAGAGCAAACAGGCTGTGACATGGGGAAGATGGGTGCTGTTTGCTCTGCTGGCGCTGGCTCCCCAGGCAGTGTTTCAGGTGCTTCTGAAACGAAAGGTGGGCCCCGGGGCACCTATCCCTATCCCTATCCCTATCCCTATCCCTATCCCTATCCCTATCCCTATCCCTATCCCTATCCCTATCCCTATCCCTATCCCTATCCCTATCCCTATCCCTATCCCTATCCCTATCCCTGGCTCCTTCCCCATCCTCATCCTCATCCCTTTCCCCACCCCAAACCTATCTCCTGTCTCCTTCCCATTCCCTTCTCCACCCTTTCCTCATCCTTTCCTCTTCCCGTCCCCACCCCAATCCCCTTCTCCTTCCCCAACCCCATCCCGTCACCATTCCCTTCCTTATCTCCAACCCATCTCCATGGCTGCAAACCCGGGGACGTGGCTGATGGCTTCTGTCTCCACAAGCCGATGCTTTCCTTCATTTCTGCTCTTCAGAGCAAGCACCGCGGTCCTGTGCCTGGCCCGCAGCCCCACCTCCCCCCCCCCCAACCCTGGCTTCTCCCCCAAAATAATAGGAAAAAAATTAAAAGAGGCAAAGCAGCGGGGCACTGCCGGGATCACTGCCCTCCCCGCCTGCTTCCCAGCCAGCTCCCCGCCTTGAGACGCGGCCAAGGTAATGCCTGTCAAAACGCAGACAGGTCTGGGAGTCTAAGTGGAAAGGACTTTGTTGTTTTTTTTTTAATTGAATTGTTTTAATTGCTTTTTCTCCGAGCATCCCTGGGCCGGTTCTGGCAGTGCCCGGCAGCGTTTCCAGCCGCTGTTTGCGGGCTGCGTGCGCGGAGCTGAGCCGGGCGCCGCCGCCGTCTCCCAGGAAATAAGCAAAGCGCGGGGCGTTGTTCGCACAAAGGGAATCGTGAGTTGTTTGTTTCTTGTTTGGGAAACTCGACACAGCTGAAAAGTTCCCGGGTTTGTAACAGCTCCTCGGCCCCCCCAGGCTGGGGATTTGGGGTGCGGAGCAGCCCTGGCAGCCCTGTCCCCGCGGTGCCACCCAAACCCCTCGGAAACCCCGATCCCCAGGGGTCAGAGTGACGGCTCCCCAGGGAGCGTTTATTAGGGCCGGAAGAAGCTCAGAAGTGCTTAATGGTGCGGAAACCAGCAGCCCCCTGCACCTCCGCCGCCCCCGTTACAAGACCCCGGGGGTGCCGGGACCCCCCCATGGCTGCCCCGGGACCCCGCGGCCGGCGGCTGGCAGGGGGCTTCCCGCCCCGTGAAAGCGCTGCGTAAAAGACCCTATTGTCAAGCTGAAGAACTAAGAAATAAAACAGGACCGAATTGTGCGGAGGAGCCTTCGCCGGCTCATATTTTTCCTACAGAGCGGGCCCGGCGGCGGGGGCCCTGCAGGACGCGGCGCGGGCGCCTTAATGCTGCATTCAGCAGCGCTGGCCCCATAAAGTTCCCTTGTAGGGCCCAGCGGGGCCGCGATGAATGGGGCCCTGTGGCCGTGCCGGGAGGTCTGGGGGTGGCAGGGAGCACGGCCCCGCTGCGAGGTTCCCTGTCCGTGCCGTGGGGAGGTTTTGGGGCCGGGTCTTTGGGGTGGCTGCAGCGCTCGGAGCCAAGGGGATTGCGCCCAGCGGGGCCTGGTGAAGCACCCAGCGATTCCCGTCTGCCTTCACCACCCCAAAGCCTCAGCTGTGTCCTGTGCTCCCCTGGTGCTGGGACAGGAGTGCCCCAGGTGCTGGGGACAGCTGCGGGGCCGTGTCACGGGGACAGGGACGCGTGCTGGAAACGTGCAGCACTGAAGCGATGGGGAATAAAAATCCAGGAAGGGCTCATCTCATGCAGGAGGTGGCGTCCAGTGACACCCGATCGGGCTGGGACCGAGAGGAAGCTGCTGAAGGTGCCGTTCTTACGTGTTTTTAAATCTCAGTGACATTTCTCTAGGCGCTGCAACGCAGCGAGGAAGATGAACCGCCTGCCCCGGCAAAGCATCAGACACCTGCTGCCCACAGCAAATCCCAGCCCGGGGACACGGTGCCCCTAAACCCCACACTGTGCCCCCAGCCCCGTCCCCGTCCCCATGCCCCAGGGTGAGCCGAGGACACGCTGGCAGCCCGAAACAGCCACCCTATTTCCTGTCCTTTTAACATTTGCTTAAAGAAAACCAATTTCCTTTGGCCTTTGGGCAGCAGCACGCAAAGCAAAACGCGCTGCCCCTGCCCCCGGGGAGCGCCCAGCCCCACAGCCACGGGGCAGCGCTGGAAGAGCGCAGCGGGATTCGCTCCTGCCCAGCAGCAACCTGCTACAAAAGGGGGCAGGAGCAGCTCAGCACCGAGCAGGGAGCGCTCCCTGCTTCGTTAGCAAGTAATTAATGGCCTAACACTCCCCTCCCTCCCTCCGTGGCCATTAATCCCATTTGAGAGCAGCCGATTCCTCGTGCTGAGCCCCTTTGGTGTGGGTGCTGCTGCTGGGTGGGCTGGGGGAACCGGGAGCTGCCAGAACCACGGGGCACGGATGCTTCGTCTGCCCTCGGTCACCTCCCAGCCCCTTCCAGGCCTCTGCTCAGCCCCGGTTTTAGAAGCTGGAATAAAATTGCAAGGACTGCGATTCAGTCAGCTGTCCCGAGGCAAGCACGGGGAATGGGTGTTAATCGCAGCAGCTCCCAGCCCGTGTGGCCTCGAGGAGAGTCCTCGTGCTGGTGCCTGGGGCTCGGGCAGCCCCCTGCTCCTGGGCTTTGGGGTGTTTCCTGCCTTTGAGCCCTTTTCTCTCTCCCCAGACAAGGCAGGGCAATGGGTGCTGCCGCTCACCCATCCCGCCAGGAGCAGAGCAAGGTTTTGCTGGGTCAGGAACGAGCATTGAAGTCTCCCAAACTGTTTGAACTGGTAGATTTGGGATTATTTTTTTGTTCATTTTTCCTCCTGTCCCCAGGACTCCCATGACACATGCATTGCCTACGTAATGGGGCCTTGCACTAACACGGTTCTGGGTTTGATGGGGATTCTGTCCTGACTCCCCGGTTGGAAGATCTTTGGGCTCGTGGTCTCAGACCCCACATCCCAGCAGGTCTCTGCCCGGTGCCACGCGCTCGCTCCCAGCCCCGCAGCAGCTCCGTCCCCCAGCACAGCCCCCCCGGCCCCTCTCCCTTCCCGGCCGACCATCCCGACCCGCTGCAGACCGTCCTTTCCCGGCAGCAGGATTTTCAGAGCAGTGACTTTATGATGTGTCTGGGGGCGGGCGGGCGTTTAATAACAGCCCGGGAGCTCGGCTGCGGGAGCAGAACAAAGGCGGCTTTGTGCCGGGGCCCGGCCCGTGCCCACCGCAGGTGACGGCGAGGCTTGGGCTGACTCCTGGGGGCGTCGGTGCAAGCCCCCGGCCTAGGAAGCGGTGCCTGAAGCAGTGCCCGGGATGTTTCGGGGTGAGAGGGACGATAAGGATCCACTGTTGTTCTTCCAGACATTGTTCTCTCAAAGAACACACGGAAGACTCGATGAAAGTACAAGCTGTTTTACAGCCCCCGGGGGGGCTTCAGGGATTGCTCATGCAACTGCTGGGGCAGGGCTGAGCCATCTCCTCCCTTCGCGCGGGACAGCACAGGGCCTGGGGCTTCACCAGCCCCTGGAGGGATGGAGACAGGTAAGGCTGCGCCAGGAGACTGACTGATAAAGGATAAATCCCGTGTCCCCCCCGTGGTGCTCACCAGGAGGAGATGCATTTTCATCAGCTGCTGCAAACCCCCAACGCGCCGCAGCTGATGCAGGCGGGGGTTGTTAATAAGGAGTGCCACCAACGCAGCGCCGCCGGGGGGAGGAATCTGTTTATTTTAAGATACACTTTGTTTCCGAAGAAGGATATTTTAGCAGCCTGCAACAGAAATGTGAACCAGACGGTTAACCTGCCCGCTCGGCCTTGGCCAGCCTTGCCGATGCTCACACAAGTTTCTTGGGATAGGAAAAAAAAAAAAAAAAAAAAGGTCCAAAATCCAAACTGTACACCTTTTTACAGGGCGCTTGGCCGGGCTCACTTTTTGCACTGCTGTACAAGCCTGGGGTAACGAAGTGCAGTTGTGTTCAGAGCCAACGCACCATCCTAGGCCGCTAATGAAGATAAAATAAAAGCTGCAGTGAGCGGAAGCCGAACAGATACACAGGCAAATTAAGCTTATTGTGTTCCTGATACTCCAGAGTGCATTTACCGAGAGAAAGAGGAGCAGAACAAAGACAGCTTGTAAGCTCTCCTGCTCACAGGGCTCCCTTCTTGACACATCAGGAAGCATCTGTCAAACCGAGTGGCTTTGCTTTGTATCAGCTCTATCTTACAATTGACTTTGCAACAGTGCAATTAAATAGCTCACTTACCGAGATTGTGCAACATTAGTGGCTGAGAGATTAATTTTAGGATCTCTCACAGTAACACTACACCGTAATAGCTTGGAGGAACCAGAAATGCACCGGCCAGCCAAAGCGTATCGCTGGTTCCTGCACCTGGATGTCCCTGCACAGCTCCACCTGAAGCAGCCTCTGAGAAACGTGCAGGGCTGCGGGCAGCAGCCCCGCAGCAGAGGGCTGGCAGCGGGCACAGCTCCGAGGAGCAGGGCGAGTTACAGCCCGCAGTGCCAGCCAGCAGGCGGTGGGGCACTGCAACGTGCTCGGGCTCCCAGGACAGGGCCCGCTGTAGTAAATGGAGCTCTCCTGGCTGACGACACGCACCGTAAAAAAAAGCAGCAGCAGCAGCAGCCAGGGCATGCCGAGGGGGAGGAGGGAATTTAAAACAGGGAGAAGGAAACTCAGAATAAAGGGCATGAGCAGAACCGCAGCCACCGCCACCTCCTGCTCGCAGGGGAGCGTGTGGCAGGCGGACGTGCGGAGTGCCCACGGCCCGGCCTCACGCCGGGGCTGTCAGTCTCCAAAATCCCCAACGGGGCTCCAGCCGCTGAAACCCCGCAGAGCTCATTAGCAGCAAAACAGAGGCACGCTCCCCGCACCCCTCTCATCCCCTCCCTGCGCGGGGCCGTGCCCTGGAGTCCAGCTGTGCCCGGAGCAGGAGGCGTCCATCCTTCCTCGGCCCTTGGGTCCCTTGCCACGAGCACTACCTCCGTTTTCGCATGCAGGTTTCGAGCCTTCCCAGCTCTTCGTAGGCCTGGTAGAAAACGTTGAAGTCTCTGGCGCTCCAGCCCCGCCAGACAGCCAGGCACCACTCCGTGTTCTCGTTCTCGAAGCAGCACACGACGGTGTCCTTCGCTATGAGGGCAGCATCCACCAGCGTCCTGGGGAACCAAGAGCAGAGAGTGGCATCAGCGCAGGGAGCTCTGCTAAGGCAGCACACCCTTAATCTGGGAGGCACTGGCTCACGAGCTTCCCTTTCCAGCCAGCAAATCTCCTTTTATAAGCTGCAAACCCTTGAGAAAGGAGAGCGCAGCAAGGAGAGGAATCAGAAACTGCGGCACGGCAAAAGCAAGCAGTTTGGCGACACGAGATTTTGAAAGGGATTCAGGTGCCTGCAGAGGAAGACAGGTGCTTAAGTCTGCCACGGCACTTTGAAGTTGCTGGTAATCTCCTGATTTGCTAAATCCACAGACTCCTTCCTGCTGCCAGCTGGGTATTTGCAAAGTAGCCTGCATCGTGCCACAGCTAAAGGCTGCCAAGAGCTTCTGGGGCCCGAAAGGCCACGTGGAAGCGGGACGGAGCCCACCTCTGCCAGCTCGGGGTACGAGCCCCGAGTCCGGAGCAGCAGGCACGGCTACGACAGCAGCACAGGGACCTGTACGGTTCGTGTACACGGAGTGCTACGTGACAGCATCGCTTGTGGGGGTCCTTCCCTTCACAGCCTCCTAGTGCGTCTCCTGATCAAGCAGTGGGGACTGAAGCCGGCCCTGCAGACAGCCCAGAAGGAGCTGGCCAGGCAGAAGGTGGTACTTGTGGCCTCGCAGGGTTCAAAGGACAGGAGACCATCCCTAGCTGGGCTCTTTCCACCACTCCAATAGCAGATGGGGGAAGACCAGCCCCAAAACATCCCCCAGAAAGGCCCCCAGACCTCGGTGGGGAGCGCTGGCCACGAGGGCTGTGTGGCATCCTTGGCAGCTGGTTTTTTATCACAAGCTGCCCTAAAAAGCCATCTCCCTTCCCGTCCCCCTCCACACAGGGCCTGGAGCTGGCTCTGGGTCGCCAGTAAAACTCCCCACGCCCAAGTGAGTAACGGGCTCGGAGGAGGCAGGCAGGATCCTGCGTTCGTCCTGCCGGTGCTGTGGGTGACTCAGCGGGCTGCGTGCCCGACCCGGCCAGCACCCGCGAGCCTGCGACGGCTGGGACACCTTGCCCGGACTCCACACTTCATTTTTTCCCCTATTTCTTTCCACGAACTGGGCGAAGTTAAAAAAAAAAAAAAATGGAGCTAACAGTCACCGATACCTGACTCTCGGCTAACCGATAGAGACACTCAATTAACGAGCAGAGGGAATGGCAGGAGCGCTTTGATCTCACGCTGTGTTTACCCAGCGGTAATAAATGGTCATTTATAATCCTTAGCACTGCTTAACCTCCATTTGTTTGGACATAAATAGTACAATCCTAGCCCGGTATTTAAGTGATCAGCAGGAACACTCCCATCTCTCCAGCAGCTATTTATTTACTTGGACTCTTGCTTGCTGCATGAAACATTTTAGATGAATGTATGTAACTGCTCCCCCCTGCGCTCCGGGGGCCTTCCCCCGGCCCGGCCCTGCCGGCAGCACAAAGGTGCTCATTTAGAGCCAGGACTTCAACCTGACCCACGTGAATGAAGCCACAGACAGGCGCTGCACTCTGCATAAATACGCTGCTTGTTCTTGACGCAGGGCCCGGGCCTGCCAAGCTCCAGCCATCCCCTGCCAGGTGCCGGTGCCCTCCGAGCGCCGGGAGCCAGCACCGGGCAGGATCAGACCGACACCGATGGCGTTGTGCAAAGCGGCGCTGCTGTCACCTCACGGGGTGCTTGGCGTCCGTGGCTTTCGAAGCGCTCCAGCCCGTGGCTTTTCAGATGGTGCTGGAAGGAGAAAGGAAGCTCCCGAAAGCCCCTGGAGCCTGCAGAGCCACCCTCTGCCACCCTCGGTCCCCTCGTGCCCCTGGAAACCGGTGTGAAAGGCACCGCCCCAGCCAGCCTCACCCGTAGGGAGCCAGTTCCCCAGCCTTCAGCACAGCAATCACTCTGCCCCGCTGGGTGCCGGATTCCTTCTCCAGTCCGATCACGATGATATCCCCTCCTCTCCTGGAAGAGAAACAAGAAGATTGTACTCATACGCTGCAGTGGGGACCGCTGGCAGCCAAGGAAAACCCATGTTAGATGTCCATCCTCTGCCATAACCCCTCCCGTAGCTATATGGACTTCTTTAGGAAAGGGGGCGCTGAGATGTGACCGAGTGTGATCCCAAATCTACCAGAACGAGAGCCCCTGTGACTGGCAAAATCGCATTTCTGGTGATTTCCATCAGCTCAACAGGAGGCAGCGGGACCTGCCAGAGCTGCGTCTGAGCGAGGAAGCTGCCTGCTGCTCTTTGTTTCCTCAGTAGCCAGGGAAACGGGGTGTCGAGTCTCACCACCCACTTTTCCATTCTGCTGAAATCAGTCTCACGAGACATTAGATGTGACCATTTCTGCCCAACACCAGAATTCTTTAAAAAGGAGTAGAAAAAATGATGTACCGTAGTACTGGGAATGTAATTTCTCAGTGGTACCTTGATTTTCCGGGCAGGTGAATCGCACTGGGCATGCCAAAGTTCCCGAATCAGCTGGAGCTCATCTCTCATCCCTCGGCCCAGGAGGGATTTGGATCAAGTTGCTCTGGTAAGCGACCCACTTACCTGGGGATCCATATGAGGTCTTTCACTGCAAGAACCTTGACAGCTTGAAGATGCTGTGCGTCGTCACCTGCAGGCATAGCATCGTGATCTGGGGAAGGCTTCAGTTCATGGAATTTGTCAGGGTCCTCAAAATCCGTGGAGAGCGGTGCGCTGGAGGAGCTCGTGGGTGAGCTGGGCAGGCTGGAGGGGCACCGGGTGAGCCTGGTAGGAGGCGAGGAGGAGTAGGAAGACATGGAGCAATAGTCTGTGAGCGAGTCCTGGTGGTTTAAGATCTGGGTGCCAACCTCCGGGCTGTAGATAATGCTCATGTCCGCCAGCGAGTTACCCTCCAGGGCTTTGGGGTGTATGGGTGCAGTGGCTGGGATGACGGCGGAGGGCTGCTGGATCGTGAACATGTCTCGGAGGGGGCTGCAGTCTCCGCAGAAGTAGCGGGCGCAGAGCTGGTAGGTGGTAACGTGGTACATGACCAGGAAGTTGCTCTTATCGTCCAGGCACCAAACCACCTCCTCCCCGTGGCACTCGGAGTTGCAGGCGATGGACGTGATCACCGACGGCGGGCTGAAGGGCTCCAGCCTCCTGCTGATCTCCATGGAGGAGCAGTCTATGATGAGGATGCCGGGGCCGTTGCTGTACCAGACCTCCGCCCCGCTGTTGGTGATCTCCATGGCCTTCACGGGGTAGGGGTTCTGCCGGGGGTCGTCGTCGGAGATGTTGAACTTGGACCTGTTCGCCGTGTGGGAGCACAGGTAGGAGCAGGTGTCTGCTGGGATGCCCTGGGCTACCGAAAACACTGCTACAAGGCCATCCGACAAGCCGGCCAGCACCACGTACGAGTTCTGCAAGAAAGAGCCGGCAGATTGTCTCTCTGGATTCTTTACCTCCTTCCAACACAAAACCTTTCAATCCCAGAGGCTCTGGCTGCCTCTCACAACCCTATGAGTACACGAGTAACTCACCCCAAATCACTCAGCGATAACAGCAACACAAAAAGAAGTCATTACATGGAAGCTGCTGCAGAGCCATACGCCTCTCACCCAGTATTACCTCTCTCTTTATTGGCAAGGGAGGATAGACAGGCCTGGCAGCCAGCCCCGAAGGTTAACAAATTCAAGCTGGAACACGTTCAGAGACAGCCATCACGATCCCAAGGAATCCAGCTGTAGGAACCCGGCCCACATCCAGGAAGGAGTAAAGCACAGTGAAGCTATAGCTATCAGGCTAGGTAGGAGAGGAATGGAAGAAATGCGGGAGGAAATGGAAAGAGAGGGAGACAACCCAACGAGAGTACGGAGTGACTGCATCTGATGTCTGCTGCCCCGACAGCTCCGCTCCTCCCAGGGATGTGCTCTCAGCCTGGGAGCCCCGGCAGCTCGCGGACATCCCAGCGGAGGGCACAGAAGCAGCAGCTCAGCAAAGCGGCTGCTGAGTGCTGCGAGCAATTCTGCAGGTAGCTAAAAACCTGCCCCCGACTACAGACGTGTTCGCTGCAGGAGCTGAGGCCAGCACTGAGCTCCGGTATGCTGTGCCCTGTGGACGGGGGCTGGCGAGAAGGCCACGGCTCACCGCAGCTCCAGCTCCCCGCAGCAGTGCAAGGGGCTGTTAAACAGACAGGGAAATGGCTCTCTTGGGAATTAACTCCCCATGACCTTGGGTCCGTACCAGAAACTCCCCATCTGTGCAGCAGATAAAACAATGCCTACCTCAAAGGCCTTTATTTCCTCCCCAGGGAGCAATAACTTCTAAGAAAAGCCTCTTTGCCCAGGGCTTTTTCGCTGATACGAACCAAAGCGAACAGAACCGAACGACGCAGCGCTGCCAGCTGACCCGACACAGCCTCACCCCTCCACGGCCCCGTCGTGGCAGAAAGCTCTGCCTCCTGGCATGCCCGGGGCTCCAGCAATGCTGCCTGCCTCTGCGAGGTGGGACGGGGACCTGGCGTCATCCCTCGCTGCTCAAAAATCAAGGGAAAGCTTGTGCCCTTCCAGGGATCTTGGCTGTGCCAGCCCCGTAAAATAGCTCCCAGGCTGCTTAGGTCCGCAGGGGCCAAAATCAGCATCTTGAGTTGCTCTCAGATATCGAGGGGCAGATAGAATAGGGATAAGTATTAGTTTAATTGATAACACTGTTTGCAAGGCTCGTTAAGAGCCTTGGAGTAAACCACACTATCTGCATACGAAGTGTGAGTAAAGCCATCGGTGTGCTGAGCCCATATGACTAATCCAAATCACGGCAGAACTTCCCTGTAATGGGAAAAACTAGAGAAGCAAGTGGAAAGTTGTGAAATGGGACTTGGACTTCAACTCAGTCCAGTCCCAATTCTCTAACAACTAATTAAAAGAAACCCAAGTGGCCTGCAGTGCTCGGTGCCACGGCCCTGCTGCCATGTGGATCTGGTGTGAAGGCTCCTGGATATGCCAGGAGGTTGCATCAATAGGTTGGAACATGGCACAGTGCTTTGCACAAGCTGGGCTTTGGATTTTTTTTTTTCCTTTGGAAAGGAGTTTGATTATTTAAACCAGAACAAAACAAAGCACAACAGCCCACATTTCTCTGGTGGAAATGGTCCAACTTTTCAGTCCAAAGGACCCTGCATAGTGAGTATTTCTTACTAAAAAAGGAAAATTTAAATTGAAATGGGAACATGTGAAATTAAAAGGTTGAATTTCATTGTTTTAATGACGAGAAAATTGTTGCCGAGTTTCATTATCAGGCGCACTGTAAGAGGGTGAGGAGTTCCGAGATGCTGTGGCTATGCTGCTTGAAGTGCTTACGCTGGCTCGCCTGAACATACTGTGGGTTCGTCGACCTGGACTGCTCCTCGTGTGACACAGAACACTGTTAGTCTTCAGAGTTCTCTATAATTTTGTCTCACTTGCTTTGAAAATGCTGAATTATCCAAGCACAGTCTTCAAAAAAATTTTATTTCCTTGATTAGCGTCAGCTCCTGTAAAACAATCACGATTCCCTTCTGGATTTGCTAGGCCAAAGGCCCCCTGCACTGAGAAATCAACACCACAACCGGGCAGAGCTGCACCAGTTATACCCACTGAGCTTTGCTGATTATACCAACCATGCCAAATTTCAGCCTGTCTAGACTACGGTGGAAGCAAATCTGAAAGATGTTTTATGCTTTGGGGCACTTATAGACTCGGCTGTCAGGATTTTTTAATCCACTATTACCATCTCTTTGTTTAGGAAAGGGGGAATAAAAGCTCAAAATCCTGAGAAATGCCCTCTACCCGCCATCGCTTGCCTGACGAGGACAAGGAGGTGACACATTTCACAGAGGAGCACCGCAAAGGCCACCCACCCGTGGGTGCTACGGACTCACCAAACTTCATTAGGTGCTGGTGCGGCAGGGCAGCGAGGCAAAAGCTCTCCCCATCGGGGTATTACAACAGCGACCAAATGCAGGCAGGGCGGCAGGCTCCAGAAACCTTAAGTAACTTTCTCAGAATTCATTTTCAACATTCGAGCCCCACGAGGAGCCAAGAAAAACACGCAGCAACAAAACTGCATTTGAAGTCTCCGTCTTGCCAGAAGCCCCGCTGTGCCAGCAAGGCAGGCCTCCGAGCAGGGCTGTGACGGTATGTGACGGGCAGCACAGAGGATGAGCTGGCTCCAGACGTCCTGTCCTCAGAGCCGAGGACAGTGCAAGGCTCAGAGCAGCTGGGATGGCCGCAGTGAGCAGGTTAAAATATAAAAAAAAAAGCAGCCCCCAGCACCATGGCCTCGGTCACCTCCTCCCTCCTTCCCCGCGGGGTCTGGCACTGCTGGCACCGAAGGCCGCGGCAGGCCGCAGCCTTTAAATGCAGCTTTTGTTTTCGTGTGCTCCAGGTTTCTGCAGGAGGCCAGAGACTCGCACCCATTCAGATCTCTCTCTCCTTCAGCACTGCTTTGTAAGAGTGCTGCAAAACAGTTTAGAAAGCGTCGTTTCGTTCTTTTTAACCTGTTTGTGTGCTTGCTTGTTTTTCTGAAAGGGATTGCACTGAAAACTTTATTTTTTTGTCAGAAACGATGATACTGGTGACAGAAACCATGCAACAAAAAAGCTTAAATTGTACAAGACTTTTCCTTGGCGGGTGAGTTTTGGATTCTGGGCCCCTCTCTGCTGCTTTTAAATTTCCATGATGCTTCCTTTGGATGAGAAACCAAGTTTTGGAAACTGTTTCTTTTGGATCAGCCTTCCCAAGGCAGTCATAAAGAATTCCCCTTCCCAGCAACATCCCTCGGCAATTCTCTGACTGCAAGTTACCTCACATCTCATCAGCTAAAGTCTTTCTTCCCAGGGAAATGTGAGCAATTCTCTTCTCCACTGGACAATAATTACCATGCGATAACTTTGATACAACTTGCTAGGCCATACAGTAAGTTTGACAAGTGTAGCTTTCCACTTTGCTTTTTGGGAAGAACTGGCTGTGTTGAAAAATGGTTCAGTTTCTTGCCAACCTGGTCTGCACATCCCCATGGCTGCTGCTCTGGCTATTTCACTGCCAAATTCATTCATAGAAAGGAGAGAGGAAAAAGTAAGTCCAATAAACTGAGAAGGAGTGCGCCGAAGGGATGTGGATTTCTGGAAGGTTGGGTAGGGTCGGGGGAGGAAGGGAGGTGTCTAGACTCAATATTACTATTGTAGGGCCTGGCATTATTTATGACATTTTCTAGGCAAGCCACAAACTGAAAATAGAAACCAGGAGACATAAAGCCACTCGTAACCCCTGAGGAATGGCTTTGCAAGCTGTGTGACAGTGGAAAAGCTGAAAGTGAAAGGCTCCTTCGACTGTCCTGGACAAAACCTCAGGCAGCACGAAAAAGAAATTTGCCCTGCACATCAGAAATGAAACTCCAAGGTGAAGAAACGCTACAGGTTTGGGAGCCAAAGAAAGCCGACAGACACAGCCTCCTGGTGGGTGAAATTCATCCCTCTGCCAGCTTCAGATCTATGCCCTCCTTCAGTCCTACTTACACCATGTTTGGAAGTTAAGTGGTACACCTTACACTAACCATCTGCCTTGGATTCACTCTGCAGCAGTCTAAGCAAATGAGCCAGAAATGGACAACAATGCAGAACGGAGACATGCTGTAAAACAGTTTCATTGTTGCTCTGAGAACTGCTCCTTACTGAGCTTTTAGACTCCTAACAGTACACTGGCATTTGCAAAAGCTACAGAGCTACCGATAATGTTGGAATATAATTATATGTTTTTACTCAAGGTGGCTGTAGGCAAACCGGAGGTAATTTAGCCCCAAACCAGTTTTTATACATCTCCCAAGACTTGCCCACAATAGGCAGTAATGTCAGACTTCGCTTGCCAGTAATTGGATGTTATCATTTCCAGAACCAGATAGATAGTATACAGCTTTTGTTATTACCCATAGGTGGCAGTTCGTGGACTGCATTTATTATCTAAGTGTTCTCACTCAAAACCAAAAAAAAAAAGAAAAAGAAGTGTGGCTGGGCCTAGATAATATTTAAAGATGACTGTGCACACAAACAACAGCATGCACACATGCCAAGAAAAGAGTGAATGCAACAGCTAGGATATACCAGAGTCCTGTGTTAATAGTTAACAAATCTCTATACTAATTATTAGTTCACGTCCCCTCTACTTTCCTTGATCGGCCTAAACCTTGTCTTGCAGTGATGTGGAAACACAGCTGGAAAACTTCCTTGTGGAGGAATTTGATCTATTTTGACTATTTTCCCAGCAGGCTTGGAAGTGCCAGCTCTGGTCCCCGACTCAGGTTCATGCCCACGCCTGTGTCTCTTGCTCTGCTGGCAGAGGCACAAAGACCTGGAAACCTTCTCCTCCCACTGCCAAAACATTCCTAGACATTGCAAAGTCCTTCGATGCTGGCTAGTGACAAGTGGCACTAACACTCCTTTTCCAAGTAAGAGCTGGGTTCCTCCTTACCTTTTTGACAACAGGCATTACCAGGAAGCAGCTCACAGTAGCAGGAGTGTCTAAACCTTTCTGTGGAGCCTTTAGAGGACACATGCCTTGCAACCCGTACACTGATATCTTCTGGTCCTGTGAAAAAGCACATGAAATTCAATAAATTTCAATCACCTTTCATGCTGTTTACATTTGATATCTGGACAAGATCAAATTGGTTCCAAAAACAGTTTTTATTTGTGTTTCTCGATATCCAAAGCTTTGTTTTCTCTGGAGACCGTCTGCCTTGTCTGTGGGTAGAAACTGGGTACTGCCTTCCCCTGAACGAGCTGTGGGCGATGTATGCACCATCCAAGAGCAACCAAAATCACCACTACAGGTATTTTATCACCACATCTATAACAGAACTTGACAACTCTGCACAGAACATGTCAGGACAACTGAAACACGTTTTGTGTTATTTTGCATTAATCTGTCAATTCAAGTAAAGCCAATATTACACTGTACGTGGAATTACACCTGCTTTACACCTTGTGTGTCCACTAAACTGAAATAGAACAGCTGGTTTGGGGAATATCGACACATTTAATTTTGATCAAAAAGGTGGAAATAAAATGCTTAAAGTTTTCTGATTTATACATTTTTTATACTTCTTGTTATGGAAAAAATAGGAATATTCGAACTTTGCCTCAATTTGTGAGGACAGAAGATGTCAAATATCTGATTTTCCTACATGGAAGAAAGATCAATACTCTCGTTCAGTTCCAGTATCTATACTACAGCTGAGTGAATTAACCAGCACAAATTACTTATTCAGCAAGTGTGGCCTTTTCCTCTCTCTCTGAAACTGAGCTTCAGGAACATTTCAATGTGTTTCAACTATTTTTTTATTTGTTTTGTGTCAAATGATTGTGTCAGAACTGGCTGACACTTAACACAGCCCTTTTCGATGGGCAGACAGGGGCTCTGAGAGATAAATCAGCCATGCTCCCTCACTCTTATCTTTTCAGTCACAGTTTTCCAGGATGAATACTAAACTCGGGTACCCATTTCCCACCAACTTTCAAATCCCTCAGGCCTCTTTCAAAACCCCACCCTTAAGGCATGGTTTCTTTCACTGTTTCCCCTTATCACTTACAGATAAGGACATTTCCCAGATGAAACCCCCCAGCACAGATATGCTACAACCTGGACAGCTTCATCTCAGGCAGCAGAGGTTCCCACGACCGCTTTGAACACCAGGAGATGTGATTTTGATCTAGGTGTCAGCTAAACAACCAGCAGAAATGATACACCAGGGAACAGCAGATGTGAAATCATGCTGCTCATCTGAGGTGCCCGTTGTCTCAAACACTCTTAGCTTTACCAGTTTAATAGGCCCTTGATTTGTGTCTCTTCTAATGATGCTCCTCGTGAGCAGGGCACTGAAGTGCAGGACATGCTTACCTCTGTGGCAGCCCACAGGGCATTCTGAAATTTTAGCTGGCAGCACAGCCTCATTCCTGGGCAGCTCATCCTCTCCACTTCTATGATTCCTTTCTCTGGATTCACCACCGTGTAGTTTCTGAAAAGAGCAAATAATTTGCTACTGCCAGCAGCCAGCCTGCAATCTGCTACAGGATGGTACTCAGCACTTTTAGCCAAGCCGTAACATGATGTGGACAGTGCTACAAGGCTCCCCACCCCGCCAAAAGGTCATCATAAAGGAAGACAAATACAGATGTGCCACAGCTCTTCCTCAGGGGGCAGATATGTGATTGCTGCAGTGAAGATTTAACTCAGCTATCTGACTTTGCACTGAAATGGATTAGGAGCACTTCCATGGTCTGTTACTATAATTCAGCTGCGAGACAACTAGCTCCAGCTGAATAGCAGTAATTAATAGCTGGGAGGTCTGAGCCTTTCTTGCCCATTAAGATTCTCAAGAGAGTATGTGCTCTTTCTCCAAGTCCACTGCCTCAGTATTATCTTGCTTCATTACTTATTCTAGTACATAAACAGAAGACGACGCCTCTTCCACAGCAGAGCAAAGAGCTGTAATCTGATAAAAACATTTATAAATATGACTAATTAATATTTTTGGAACTACAAGGATTTTTTTTTTGTTTTGGGCTTGGTGAAGGGTTTGGGTGTTTCAACAACAACTGGATATTCACAATCACATCTGCGAGCCCAGATGTTCTACCAACTGTGGCACAAGCAATTACACATCCTGAAATCTGTCATATATAAGTAATTTGTTATTCAGCAGTCTCCAGTAATTGGATTGTCCAGTCAGGAAGCAGATTCACTGAGATATATTGCTGTGAATATTTGGACAACATCCATGTATTCAAAATACATCTGCGAGTCCCATGTGTTTCACCAGTTACATCAGGAATAGTTATACTGGCTGCGCTGAGCGACTGACCAAGCACCACAAATAGCAAAGCAAACAGCTCACGAACAAATCCCGTACCTTTCCCACTAGGTTAATGCTTACAAACAATGAATACATTAATACACAATTCAGATCAGTTTGTGAATGTTTCCAAATAAAATGGGGGCTATAAAAATCCGTAACATCCATAAAAATAAACCCAGCTAGCTATGGGTCACATGTGGCTGAGCAGAACACCATCATCTCAGTCACAATTTAATAACATTTAAAGCGCATGCCTATTCAGTGTAGCACACATTTTACTGGAAGTATACACTTGGATGCACACACAGCTTCAGGCATGTGGCTAACTCCTGATGATTTCAATAGGGTTTAAGCATGTGCTTAATTGCTTTGCAGAACAGAGATGGAGCTGCAGTCTCAATTAGGAAAGGTTTAGTGTTAAATGGCCTCATTAGGAAAGGCAGAACACGTCTGTTCTCATGTGCAAATGCTTCATCCTGTGTGTATGAATCATTACACTGCCCTAATCTTCTCCTCATATTAACTGAAGCAGAGTTAAGCTCATTAAATATCCTTTATAAAGCAACCACTGTTCCCAATTAAAAGAGTTTGGGAAAACAGTGTTCAGTGTATCCTTGGCATTCACCCAAATTCACTTTCACCTTCTTTACCTCCCTCCCAGAGGCATTAGTGAAGACACTGAAGGATTTTTACTATAATATGAAAAAAGAAAAAAAAAAGACTAATATGAGCCATCTAACCTGGTGTCTTCCTTTCCATCCCAGAACACCACAGTGTATTCCTGTCCTTGGGAGCAGAAGAAGGAAGACTGCTTCCCGCACGACAGCAGGTACATAAATGTTGCAAAGGTAGGGTCTTTCATCCGTCCTACGACAGAAATGGCCAGTGGACGCTGTGGGGAAAGGAAAAGAGAAAGACATGCATCACACAGGCAGCTGGAGGTCCTGATGAAATAGCAATCATAATAGTCATTATTTATTAAAGTTAGAGAGTCAAGAAATAGCACTTCTTTCATAAAAGTTCCTGCTACGTATTCAAGTCTGCACCAAATCCTCCTTACAAATCCCACCTCATTCATTCTTAGCATCCCTCTGTATCCCAGACACTGACACCAAACATCTTCCGTATTTCCATGCTTTGGTCCATGTTTCCCTTACACTTTTTATTCATGAATTTCTTCAGATGTAAGAACTTTGGAAGCTGACCCAATCTCACAACAGAGCCTAGCTGCTTGTGAGTCAAGCCAACCTTTGTCTGAAGGACAGGAGCTCTGAAATTCCAACTTAATTAATGAGAAATATAATGCAGCAAAATCCTTTTTTCATACTTTAAACCCTTTTCTTATCCCCTCATACTGCCTTTCATAATCTCGGGGTTTTTGAAGTCTTTGTAGTTACACTCACAGCATGATACTGTAGCTGCTTCTAGAAATTATGGGTAATGTCTTGCCCAAGTGAAATCAATAGCTTAACTGCCATTGACGTCAAGGGACCTTCGTGTCACCCCAGATGTCTAAGGCCACCACTCTGCCATTGTTTCATTCATAAAACTCTCATTTAATTTAGTACAAGTTCTGGGTCAAATCAGCAGGAGGGGTAAATAGGCAACTGAGCTGTTCTTCTGTACCAAGACAGAACCCTGCTCTCCTCTGTGAAGAGGCCTGCCAGAGCCCTGTAGCTACGTGATCAGAGAACACTGGTGCTGAGGGTTGTGTCGTACCTTTTCTGGCTTAGTGTCCCAACACTCCATCATGAGTGCCTGCATCCTATATAGTTGCACCTCTTCTGGCTGACCAAGAACAGGACGAATCCCTTTAGACAGCTTCTTTGCAATCTGGAGCTGGTGTTGTCCTAGCACAGGCCGCTGACCAGACAGTAGCTCGTACAGAACCATCCCATACGAGAACATGTCAACCTAGAGGCAGCAACAGAGAGAAAAGGGCAAACCTCCTTTGGTGAGTGGAGAGGAGAGCGAGAAAGACCACGGTGGGAAAGCCTGTCACCCAGGGGCTGCCCCAATAGATATGCCACATTTACCTTCTCATCATAGACTATCCGAGGCCTGATCTCAGGGGCTTGATAGCCTGGTGTGCCTTCCACACCAAGTGCTCCTTCATGGAACGACTGCCGGGAGATTCCATAGTCAGAGAGCTTGATGTTGATGTGCTCCTTGACATCCAGTGACCACACCAAGATGTTGTCTGACTTCAGGTCACAGAAGATGATGTTCTTCTTATGCAGGTAGGCAAGGCCTGTCACAATCTGATACGCTATTTTGTGCGTCAGCATGTGCCCCAGCGGCACAAAAGAAGACCCTGTCACGAAGGAACAGCCTGACTTCAGTTCTTGTAATTGTAATAGCTCATTTTTTTCCCCATTTCTTTCTCTTTCAAACTCCAGAGCAGTAAGTAACAACCATTTAAAACATCACTCAGCGCCACGGCTCGAAGTGACACTGTTCATGTTACTATATGCATCTGGCAGTTCCATTAGATTTTTTTAAAAGCCTTTCACTTTTAGACCCCTGAATCTTCTGGCGAAAATTAGTGTTTGACTGCAAGTTGACACAAAGCCAAGGTGCCAAGAGGGTCAGATGGCCTCAGCCTATTTCAGAAGTAGTGTCATTCATTTGACAGTGACAAAACCACAGTTACTAGAGAATTTAGAGTGCCAGACACTCCTCTGAAGGGGGAACAACACAGACTGCACAGGCAGCATTGAAGTGAGATGCACTTCTTATTAATTTGCAGAGGAATTGAAAATCCAGGTCTCCAAAGAAGTTCTGAAAACCCTGAACATCAATTTTTACTAGGTTACCAAAGGCACTGTTTAAGAGCAATTCCATCCCTCCTACTTCCCCTAGTATGGAAAAAAAAAAATCCCCTTCAGTAAATAAAGCAGTAGTTTCAGTGTTGTTTACCATTTGTCACTACTGTGACTTGGGGAGTGAGCTCTCCCGGGGGGAGACCATGCTTTTACCTTTGGAGTTTTCAGATAAGACAGTGGTGAGGCTGCCCAGAGGAGCCAGCTCTAGTGCAAAGCAGAGTGGATGGATGCTGATGCCAATGAGGGAGACGATGCAGGGATGTTGCAGTGAGTGGAGCATGCTGGCCTCCTGGCGAAACTCAGAGAAGTTCTTCATGGCGTCCATGGCTCTCAGGTGTTTCAGCATGGTATCTGGCAAGACAAACAAACTCCTTCTCACTCTCCAGCTAAGAAAGCATGTTAGGGACTTTTTGGAGGGTGCTAATCACTGAGCAAATGAAACCTCATGCTGTCCTTTTTAAAGTTACATCCTCTGAGTGTGGACATTACATAGAAGAACCTTCAGTGGACGGAGTCTTCTCTACCCTTTCCTGTCTGCCCTGCCAGAAGAGGGACCCTTTTCAGCAATTGTCCTTCTGCCATGAGACACCCCAGGCTGCTCAGGCAAGTCTGGTCTTTCCGAAGGCTATCTGTCACTGCGACAGCAGCTGGCCTCTTTCACACCTCAGGGGCTCACTGCACCTTTCTCTGATAAAAATGAGGAAGTGAGGCACTTTCCCCATTTCTTCTGTTCATGGACTGAACTACCAATGGAAACCTGGGCTCAACACCCAGCATATGCAGTATGAGAGGCTGTCCCTGCCTGGAGGATCTATCAGGTGGAGAAGGATTTCCAATTTCCTTTCTTAAGGTGCTGGTACAGAAGGAGTAAGACACGAAAAGGTAGAGACCTGCAAGTCCTTAGTGCAAACCCATGCACATACACACTTCTCATTGCCAAATAGCTTGGGAACAGAAGATGAAATCTTGCCTTCCACCTCAATCAATTGCTCTGCCTTGGCACCCTGTAAGTCCACCCACTGACCTGCAGATAAGAAGCTTCCTACAGTGCCAGTGACCTTCCCAGCATCTTACAGGTGCTTTCATGAAACACTCGTTAAGATGCATCCTCCTTCTCCATGAAAAGGCATCAATTTTGCTACGAATTTCAAAGCAGCATATAAACAGGTTCTGCCAGCACTACGGAGAGCAAAGGCTCTTTGGTTTTAGCTTGTGATCACAGGCTGCAAGAGCTGATTCCCAATACCAATTTTGTATACTGTACCTACAGCTGAAGTGGGAGAACCATTGCACTTTTTTATCTGAAATCTCTTCACAGCCACTGGTTTTCCTTGGTATCGTGCCCGATATATAACGGTTCCACTTCCACCCTGGCCAAGAACGTTGTTTTCATTTTCACTGCATTCCAGTTTGCTATTTTCCAGGAACAGTCTGCCAAAGAGATATTGGGGCTTTTTAATTAAAAGAAAAGCTTTAAAGGCACTGTAAATTCACATATTTAATGCCAATTTCACAGATCCCTCATAGATTTGTATTTGCTGAGAGGAAAGGGTCACCTCAGCTACCTTTGTCATCTTAAGGTACTCTGGCTCATGTATGGCTCAACAGATTCCTTGCAGAAAGAAAGTAAAAGGCTTTTTACTGAGGGAACTTATCCTGTGAGAATCAAATAGATCTGGAAAGCACATAAGCTCCTTTTCCAAGCAGATGACACAGGTGCAATATTTGTAACATTTATCTATATTAATGATTTTTTTTTACTTCATTTACCTCCAGTTCCTCTCCTCTCTGCTGAGGCTGGACAGGATGTTTACGAACAGCCCCACACTCTGAAACCTGATTATTCCAATCAGCTTGCTGTTCCCAGGCTGTAATTCACCATTTCCCCACTCTTCCAGAGCCTACTTTTACAGCGGTTCGTACTTGAAACATCTCCACTCACCTCGCACCAGTGAAATAAATCTATAGGAGAAAACGCTGCGAGGAGGCCATCGTGACTGGCCACTGGGTGTTGGCCCAGAATGCCCATTAAAATGACTGTGAAAAGGGAACAGGGGCCATTGGGAGCACAGAAAGCTCCGAGAGCAGCTGACAGGACATCATTTGGTCTGGAGGCCTCACAGCTCTGCACTGGACCCAAAGAGGTCTGATAAATGTGAACTAAAAGGGACACCAGCCTCTGCCTGCTGTCAGGTCATCTCTCGTTCCACTCTTGTTCTACACACTAAGTAATATGGGGTACAAGATCAAACTCTTCTGGGAATGCAGGTAAGCAGCTAAAAGATTTGGCAATGCTGCTACAGGTATGGAAGTGCTGCTCCAGCTGTTCAGGACTACCACACTACTACTCCAAAAATAACATCTCTGAATCATGCTGAAGCCTCAACATGAATTCTGTAGTGGTGCCTACATAAACTCACTCTCCTAAAGGCTCTTCAAACCTAAAGGTGATTTCAGTGCCAGGCTTGTGATGCAAGCAGCACTGCCTTTTGGGTTTGCCATATTTATGTCTCCTTTCTGGTTCATAACAGGGATCCCAGAAAGGCTCCAACTAGAGAAAGCTCCAGCCAGAATACTGGACAATGCAGAACAGCTGTGGTGTTAAAAAGGGACTGTCACATTGCACTGCAGTGATCTCCGAGGACCCTGTGAAGTGAATCAAAGAATCACAGAATGGTTTGGGTTGGAAGCGACCTTAAAACCATCTAGTTCCAACCCCACTGCCATGGGCAGGGACATCTTCCTCTAGATGAGGCTGAGCAAGATCCCATCCAACCTGACCAGGTTCCCCTAGCAGAGATGACTTAGGAAAACAAAACCAACTGAACTACATAGACACACTGAAATCTAACCAAAGGCGATTGAGTAACATTACCTGGCAGGAAAATCTGTCATGAAAAGTTCTGGGACCAGCTCTTGGAGAGAAACGGGGATGTCAGGGTGGTTAGGACACGTGATGCAGTCCAGCTCGATGGCAGTTAGGACACAGTCCTCCATGTTAAAGTACTGTGCGTCCTCCGCCTTCTCACCACAATCGTTCTCCTCCAGCCTGGAAGCTGCACAGATGTGGCAGGGCACGTACTGCTCCATCAGCAACGTGCCATCGCTCTCAGTGGCTGTGAGTGCTTCAAACCAAGCAAACAAACAGAAAAAGTGACTCACAAACTGAGAAGGAGAAACAGTTCCTAGCACATTCAAATGTCTACAGTCACAGTTCGCAGGTAATGCACAGGCTTGCAAAGAAAATGCATTCTGGACCAGTAGAAATGCGAAGTATATGAATAAAGAATTAGAGGGAGCTTCCTACTTGCTGGATGTCTGCGTGTGAACTGTTTACAGGGATCACAGCGTATCATAAAGGGCATGACCATGCAGCAGAAGAATGGCAGCTGTGAGGCTGCCCATGAGCCCCAGCCACTGCAAGCTGCCAGATGGCTTCAGGTGGGGAGCAGGCATGGGAATGGGAATGGGAAGGGGCTGGGAGGCACGACACGCTGCGCTCAGCCTGGGAGCTTCAGATGCAGGCTAGGAGGAAGCACTCAGCTGCAGCACCAAAGTTAGGAACACAGTCACAGCAGGCTCCCTCATGAGCAATGCTTTCAGCCCCTCTGGGGGAAACTGAGATCCCACCAAGGCAGAACCTCTGTGAGGCTTCCACCTCTCCCACTGACTACAGAGGGATTTTGTGGTGACAGCTTCTGTTACATGCCTACAATTAGGCAGGGTGAATCCAGGCCGTAGCCTTTGAAGTCATGACTTTTCTCAAGCTTCAGTGATTAATACTATCATTATTTTAATCTAAAGGCAAATAAAATCTTCTTTTATCTTCGTAACATGCAGAACATGGTTATGTGAGAGTGCACAACTGTTTCCTCAAGAGAACGTCCAATTAAGAGATTTTGGCACTGTTTTCTAAACCAGTGTGTGACCAATGTGGGATGACAAAAAATACTTCAGATTTTGTTTTGGTTTTAAACAAAGTGTATTGGGGTTGCAAACAGCCCGCTGGGTAACAGCAGGGTCTGTGCTGATCACAGGAAAAACAACTGCTGGAATCAAGGAAGTTACCTTGGCACAGAGTCCTTGGTATCATATTCACTCATGCCTCTCACATCACAATTTTGTAAAATTACAGGCTGTTAGAAATGGTGGGTAAAATACTGATCCCAGCTGATGCCAAAATGAGTTTTGGCATCAAGGAACAGTACCAAGTAGTTTGGGCAAAATCCTGCCTCTGCTGTGAGCACAGGAAGTCTCTCAGACTCCTCTGGAAGCAGGTCCTGTTTCAACTGTAATGTTTCACCTGTGATTGATGAGATGAAAGACACAATGTCTAGACCAAGGTTTGTTGGCAAAGAATCTCAGTCTGTCTGCAGGTTATCAGCTTTTCTCAAACGTTATCGGCTTGAGACTGTCAGAGCCTGAGGGTTCTTAATTTAATGCACAATATTGTGCACCTGGAGAGCTCTGTCAAAAAACATTCTGTTAAACAGACATAATACTGCATAGAAAATTACAGCAGTTCTCTTACCAGGAAACCACTGGTCTATCAAAGAGTTGACGTGATCTGTGATGAACGCCATCGCTGAAAAGTCTCTCACTTCTGACTGGCAAATGATTTTAATTCCACCACTTTTTTTCTTTTTCCAGTTCACATCAGAAGACTCCACACTGCACAAGAAAGCCAAAAGACAGACAAATGAAACTTTTGTGAAGTATCAGTGTCAACAAACTTTTTTCCTCCTAGGAAACCTGAGTTACGAAATAACATGTAGCTCACAAGTAATCAAAATAAAACCCAATCTAGCTTTGAAAATCATTTTCAATTCAGTCTATTCTGCAAATGCCTTTGAGAAGACAATTCTTGCACAGAAATGCTGATTCCTCACAACGGATAAGTGCTACAGAAGGTCTGGCCCAGAGAAAACTCTGGCCTCAGTGAACCGAGTATAATGTAGAGTTTTGACAGAAATGCTCTATCCAGAATGATGGAGGGTTAGGATTTTTCCAATGCCTCATGATAATAATAATTAAAATATCCTCCAAACTTCCAAAAAATGTTTGAAAAAAAAATGGATAGAATAATTCTTGTGCCATTCCCACAAAAAGGACAAATACTAAAAAAAAAAAAAACAACCAACAGCATCTTTGTATTAAAGAGCTTTAATTTTCTGATGCACAGAACCTAGGAAGATACAGTATGACCACAACCACGTTCTAGAATTTAGGGCTCTAGCCCATGATTTGCAACATTTGAATCCAAGTCTCTGTTCATCTGCAGACTGCCTAAACAAACTCAGGAAAGTCACTATGCCCTTCTGGTCTCCAACGACACAACAGCATCAATGGTTCCTCCCTGTCTTGCCAGGGAATGGAAGAATAAACGCATCTTCAGCTAGTGCAGAGATTAAAGTTTTTATGTGGCTGCCAACTCTCTGCATTTGTGAAAGAATATGGGCGGCAGGTTTTCTCCAGGCTCGCAGCCAGCAGCCACTCTACCGTGGCCAGCTTAAACCCATTCCCTGTAGTCCCTGTCACATGCACACTGATAGCACTGAAGCACCTCCACCCATCTGGACTGCTGCCATACAGTGGTGAGGTTTTAGGATTCCATGGAAAACTCATTGACTTAAGGAAATTTTTGCATGTGACAATGCATGATTTTACCTGGCAAAGAGTTCTGCTCTGAATATCACTTTCTGTTTTCAGACCTCTTTAAATTTGTGGCTGCAATAACACATAAGGCTGACATTTTCAGAACTGCCAAACAATCACTTACTCATCATTGTTGTCACCAGTTGTTACCAGATGAGTTATGGCTATTAGAAGAGCCTCCTCTTCTACTGATGAGTGAGCATATACAATGAGTCAGGCCCATTCATCTCCATTCAGATGATGTGCTTCACACACTCTATTAGTTCCCTTGTAACGCATGCTGCATTACAAACACAAATTACCTAAGATAGCCTCCATCAAAGGTAACGAACAGACCTTCCTGCCAGTAAACAGTTTGTTTCCTTTTGACTCGGAAGGTGCTGCATCGATTTCTTTGAGTGCCTGTGAAGCTGTAGATGGTCACCTTTTTGTTTCTTGTCTTGGTGTCCTTCTTATTTTCAAAAAGCTGAAACAAGCAGAAAAGCATGATAATCGTTACATCACCAAAATTTCTCAGGAGAATGTTGCTTTAATCAAGCAATAGGGTGGCTTTTCTTTTTTGGCTTTCACAGATGCTATCGTAACTTTTCCATACAGAGCGACCCACACTCATAAAAAAATTGCAATAGAATGAAAATACACACAGTAAAAGTTGTTTTTGCAGCCACCAAAACATTCCTATGCCACTCAAAAAGAAAGAATTTCATGTCAGCAAACAACTGTTAATTCTATAATCATGACATTTGTTACATGAATTCTGTATTTGCAGAAGTCTTATAAACTTCAAGAAGAGCTTAAATGCTTTACTGAATGATCAAGTCTGCCCTCAATGTAGAGTTAACTTTTCCACCTGTTTCAGTGGGAGGAAGATGGCTTTCCTCCAAGGCATTTCAAATCAGTACTTAGAGCAAAAGGTATTTTTGTTTTTAAACCAAAGCATTAATCTGCAGAACTCCACTGTACTCACTGCCCTTATGCTTAGTTCTCTGCAGACTGGTGAGATGCCTCTCCATTCACTTCACTGTGGATTGGGCGAGGTCCCTAGTAATAGGGCTTTAAGGTTATATAGTGTCCATGAGGATGTAAGCAAGGGGTTGCCAAGACCGCCCTTTAAAACAGGCAAAATTATTAAATGGTTTCAGAAACCTGGAACTTGGAGGACCTTCCAAAAACAAGTATCATGTTTTCCATGTTCTGGACATCAGGGACAGAACACAATGTAAATGGATAGCTGTAAAGAAGACACCATGGTAGTAGTAAAAATATTCTGTAGGTATTTATCATGGTTTCCAGCAGAGCTGTGTTTTCAGATATAAACAGTTGTAAAAAATTGTCAATACCAACAAAATTCACTTAACTTTCAGAAACTTACAAAGACTACTTTAATGATATGCATATTACTTGCACTAATAGGGTGCCTCCTTGCATTCATTATCCCTTTAAGACATGAGTTGTGTAATTTGTTTCTCATTTAAACCCTTACAGATTCAGATAGCTGACTTGATGGAGATATTCCAGATCTCCACTGGCAAGTGAAAGCAGAGTCTGACCCAGTGGAATCGTCATGGACAAGAGCTGCAGGCAGAACTCCAATTACTTGTAATTGGAAGATGGTGGGGGTACTGAGTCCTTCCAGGGAATCGTGCTATAAAGAGACAGTGGAAAAGGCAGGGTTTCTTCCCAGTGTTAATTTGTTGTTCTAAATGACACCTACTATAAAAACAGTTTCAGATTTTGATTGCAGATTGCATTACTGTTTACTCAATAATTTTACTGAAGTCTGTGACCAAATCACACTGGATGTGCAGAAACAAGCACTTAGATTGAACACTAACTTCAGCTCTCTCCTTTTGCTTGCAGAGAGATACAGTAACCTACCTGGAGGTCCATCTCTGCCAGGCTAATTAACATTCGTGCTATGAATCTTTGCCAAAAGCCAACTGGGACAAAACTCATCTTGAAGACCCTTTGGACCGTGTTTGTAGTCTGGTGGCAGAACCCGTGGATATCTAATGCTGGCTTGGTAGGAAGCAGATGAGGGAGGAGGTACCTGAAACAAATCAAATTCAACAGCTCAAATTTAAGCTACAGCTTGTAACAGTGAGTACTTTGTTACTGGATAATAAGGCAATTCAGTCTCCAAAGAGATTTTTAATGGCACAGCCTACTGCATATAAAAAAGCTTTTAGACTAAAGGCACTGCAGCAATACATGAAGTCCATTTACACTATGGAAGTAAGCAGAGGCAAAACAGACATGACATAATTCAGCCAGGGCTATTGGACAGGGCTAAAATTGATGTAATCAGCAGGACGTTTGTGTAATCACAAATTAAATGCGTTAAAATATAGGAGTCATTAGAACAGCTGTGATGTTGAGACTCATTCAGACTTGGTATCTTGACTACTGTGCTCCGGTAGTAAAAAGAGAATTACAGCTGTGCTGCTACATAGAACAGGAGATAAATGCAAAAACAACATACAGCAGCTCAGCCTCTGTAAGCCCAGAAGGTGGGAGGTGGCAACGAGACATTTATGGGCTGCAGGGACTGCTCTGGCTCACATCCTAGTCCCAAGAATTAGAGCATCTTATGCGTCACCATGACAGTGTTTCCTGCTGTACCATGCTGCAGCTGATGGACTCCCTGACACGTCCCTGACAAACTCCAACAAGCAAGAGCTCACTGTGCCAGGCTGATGCCAGCAGCTTTGCTCCACCTCCTCCTGCGGGCAGGTTTGGGGTCCAGCAGTGGATCTTTTCCCAAGTGTGGGAGGAGACTCAGTGCTACTAGAGTCCAACTCATCCGAAGTAACAGCTACGCTGGGGTAGAGGCCCACAAAGTTTTCAAATTATTTTCAGATCTCTCAGTAAGCACAGAATATTCATTTGTGCTGATCTTCAGTATTTGGGAAGCTAAAAACTTTTGGAAGACTAAAACTGTTTTGAAAACTATGAGCTTATGGCTTTCAATACCTGCCAATAAATCCCTTAGCAGCGATACTCTTCTGCACCAAATACGTTCCAAGATGCTTATACGATCAAAAATTGGTCCAAATCACATTTGGTTGTAAGCAGAAACACTGCTCAGTGTTGAGCCTGAGAAAATTTGTCAGCATCTGGGGCTCATCATTGACGGGCATAATGACAGCAATGAGGCAAACAGCCAAGGGACTTGACCAAAGTAACAGTGACAGGGACTACACACACAACTAGAACTAATGCTGGGTCCAAATCCAATGCTTTAAGCCTATCACGTTTTCTTTCTAGCAGCTGCAGTACTCTGTAAAAACTGAAAAATCAGCTCAGAAAAAATAGCCATCACTAGACAACAGCTTTCTCCATATGTTCCAGTCCATAACATCTGATGATGTTTTACATGATCAAATTATCCCTTCCATAAAACATCTCTGGAACGTAAAACTGATAAAAATTTCTCTTCACTTACAAATTACAATAAGGACGGTCATATTTTCAATCCCTTTTTTTTGCAAGCAGATCAAAGCTAACTTATATGCACCTTAAGCAGGGAAGTGGAGTGCATCAAGTTTTCCCTGTAAAGGTAGTTGATGCGTTGTATGACAGCCAATAAATTTTCCTCAGCACATCAAAGAAAGGGTCTAGGAGTGTTAGAATCAAGAAGGCCAATGAGGCCCTCCTGGACCACAACTATATAGTGGATTATAATACAGATGGAGATTCGATGCTTTTGAACAACAGCCAATGCAAATTTTGAAAATATGTGAAACATGCCCCCATCCACCCTTTCAGAACAGAAACTGGCAGCTGCTTTCTCTCCTGACTGCACAGAAATCCTATCTGGCAATCTAGACAATAGTTGCAGAAGCACAGTAACAAATAACTGCTCTGTGTCTGGCTAGTACATTAAATTAATCCAACCTGCTATAGCTACAGCTCGTCAGTGGGAAGAATATTCTGTTAATGTGGCTTGGATCGCTCTAAAAAAGATTGGGCAGGCCACGAAAAAGCAGTTTCCTTGTTCCCGAGGCACAGACAATGTAATTGCCTTGGAGAAAAATGGCAGATAGTGACAAGGAGTCCAAAAGGCACTCTGGACTAAGCAGAAACATTGCTGCTTTATCTGTGTTAAGCCTGAGAAAATTTGTTGGCATCCGGGACTGGATAAGTGACAGGCATAATGACAGCACAGAGAATGCTGCACTTGTGCTGGCATTCAGAGCTCCCGAGAGGCTCAGAGCGATGCAGCCGGGCTGTCCTGGAAGGGCAAGGAAGTGAAATGCAAATGCCACATCAGAAGTGCAATACGACGATGGTTTCACCGTTAACCCAACAACAGGCGGTCGCCAAGCAGATGGGAGAGAGAAAAATAGCAGGGAACTCTGCCCGGAGGAAAAGAGATCAGGGGGCGGGAGGGAGAAGGATTCATTAACATTTAAAGAGAAGGAGGTTTTCTACACCATTTCTAGGAAAACTATTGATCAACACCTTTGGATGAGGCTACAAAAAATAAAATAAGAAAATCGCTTTGCTACTGAAGCTGCAATTTCCTGATTTCACTAGAAATACATTATAGCGCTTTCAGGGCAGACGTATTTATTGACTACCCAAGGTTTTCTGCCCTAGCCTGAAGCGAGAATCACTCATTGGAAGCAGATGACTCCAGCCCATCTCCATTTCAGGCCCAGCAGCCACAAGCCCCACATCCTCTCTCAGCTGCGGCTGTGCCAGCCCAGCACTTACAGCTCCCACCTGCTCATCGCCACATCCCTGCTGGTGTCACTGCCCCTCCGTGCTGGTGGTTGAGCCACCCCAGAGTGTCCCTTACCCCATCAGTCTTAATGCACTGAGTGGGCTCAGACCTGCTTTGGAAAGTTTTCACACTGGCTTTGCTTGTTTGGACCAAAGGAAGCTCATGCCAGCCTTTCCAAGGAAAGGAAATACAGCCCAAATGGATGGGTGTCTTCCATTACACTGCTTAAAGCACTCAAGTATTTTATCACAACAGGATCTTTGTCAAGACTATTGCTTACAGTGACAAAGCCTGTTAACATCCACTGATTAAATGGCCATTTTTCTCCAGTCTGGCTAAGCCTCTCTAATTACCAACCTACCTGTTATTGGCTACCGGCAGCGCAATTTCGAACTTGGCCAAGAACTGGAAGTACTGTTCTTCAGTTTGTTCAGTGAAGCCCGTCCCAACCAGCAGCATCCTGAGATCCTCTGCTCTGATAACTCCATTCTTAGCAACAGACTTCGAGCTCTTGATGTTGAAAATCCTCTGCAGACACTCTGAGAGCCAGACAGGGTCGAGGAAGTAGAGATTCCTCAGGCCGTGGCTTGTGTCTGGGAAATGCAGTAGTGTACCCGTTTCTATGAGAAAATTAATTGCTGCAAAAAAAATAAAGAATTGTAGATCAGTAATAGGCCAACACTAGGAAAATACAGTGAAGATGAGGAAGACTAGGAGGCACTCTGGGTAGCTTTATCCACACCAGGTATAGCCAGCATGAATAACATGAGAATAAGAGCCAAGAGAATAACATGTATCTGGGGAACACTTCAATTGGTCACACGTATTAATTACCAAGAAATCACCAGTCTGCTGTGACCTACCGGTTTGCAAGTCTTCGTAGTCTTTGATATCATTTCCAGGGTTTTGCTCAATGATCATCTCTATTTGCCTGTCTGTTAAATACTGTACATCATCATTCTGACTTCTTTTATGCTGTTCTGCAAGGACAGCTTCTTGAAGACTGAGGTAACTTCGTGGTATCTGCAAGCCACGTGAGAAAAACAGCAGGATCAATATTAGACAGCAATCATTCTGCTGGTGATGAACTGTCTAAGCTGTCTCCCCTTTACAGGGATCTTGAAGTGATGGCTTTTTCCAAAGCAGTTCTGTATACTTCACCCACCTCTTGTGGCAGCAGTAAGTCCCAAAGTTCACCTCCCGGTCCCAAACCAACCCCCCAGGAAGCCTGTCTTTGGTAAGGATCACTGCTGGAAAGCACAGTTCTCACCAATCTCCCAGCAAGTTTCTGTGAGCAAATTGAGCTGCCGACATCCTTCATGTTGCAAGTGACGTGAAAAATCAGCTGTCGGAGTCCATCGAGGCCTTCCAGAGTCTTACACGAGAGCTCACTGCAAAAGTCATGCAAGGGGGAGGATTACCAAACCTTATCAGCACACCGCCTTCCTTTCCAGGCTCACTTTCTCTTATCACTGCCTAAGTTTCCTGTGTCAAATGAATGGGAGGAAGGCTGTCAGTGAGCATTTTTAGTTTGGAGAAAAATACTAAGAAGCCTGGAAAAGATATATTAAGCCAAACTGCTTGCTTCATTCTCTGCATGCTGCTCTTCTGTCCCCTAATGCACTCTGACCTATGGGGACTTCCTTGGCAGACCAACCAAAGCCATCACCTTTTTTCCCTTCAGTGCTGCACACATCCTGGAAGGGTCTGCAAGAATGAGGAAAATGCTGTGCTCCAGCAACCACTGGAGACGAGTCTGGTCCTCAGATCAAAGAGACACGATGATGACTACCAGACACCTTTTCCCACCCTCATTCCGGCCCTCGCTCAGCTGGGTCCTGTTATCTGGGAATTGATGCTTAGATCCTGAAAGCTGGCCTCCATCCTCTCTTTAACAGCTAAAAACCTGTTCTCTCCAACTCTTGCTATTTCTGGCCTTTTTTTTGTGGGCCGGATAAGAACAGTTCTCTTCCACTCTCCTCAACAAAAGGTCTTTCTAACTGATCCCACACATGTTCCTGGGGCCGACAGAAAATGGTTTTCTAAAGATTTATCTTAAAACTCAGCCATGAGTCACGCTGGGAAGTGTATGCTCACTGGGATGCTGGAGGACCAGCACTGATGAAGGCACCCTGGGCTCACCCACACAAGGCTTTCGCAGCACGCTCCTCGCACTCCTCCAGCACTGCTCCATGCAGATGGATGACGGGGAGGGAAGGAGATTGTCTGCAGTGGGCACGGGAAGGAGGAGGCAGGAAATTGGGCAGAATGCTGGCTGGGAGAAAATGCAGGAGAAAGGAAGGTAAAGAAGGGGAATGTGCAGGATGTGGGGTAGGCGAAAGAAAGCCTCCTTGAGAAAGGATGAATGAAATCGTGGTATCGTGCTCTGTGGCGATGGGAAAAGACCTCCGAGGAGACTGAACCACAAAGCTTTCTCTCTCACACCGTGCTTCTGTGTGCCTCGAACTGGGTCCCTGGTACTTCTAACCAGAGCCAGATGAAAGAGCCAGCTGGGGTGCCTGGTGCAGCGCTTGCCTTTGCAGAACAGAGTGTGGGAGGTCTCCTGACGGCTTTGCCAGGCAGCAGATGCAAAGCGCGATGGGACATAGCAGCACCCTTCTTTACTTGCCAGCTGCCACCTGCTCATGCCCCAGGCATTGGCAATTTCACACTGTTTGGAGCTGGTTGGTGCCAGCCGGTTGCATCCATGCTCCCCCTGTGCTGCGCACTCCCCTGGCTGACAGACCCGCTTCTTTCCCAGCCAGAGAAGCCTCCTCGCCCTCGGGGCATTCTCCATCAGAAGAAGGGAGGGAGCTGTGTCAGACTCCATGGCCTGACACGGATCTGCCAGACAGCACAGCCCCTCTGTTACCACATGCGGAGAACTCAAACAGCACAGGTTTGGACTGCCAGGGGCTCAGGAGGCTGACTCACTGCTTGCACTGTGAACACTGCCACGCTCAGGTAGCGAGAAGTTCCCATGCAGCCTCCCCTGCCAAACCCTGCAGCACCCACCACGTAACAGTCATGCTTGGTAAAGTAAGCTTTGCAACATTAATTACTCAATCTGCTTGTTTCCTCCCTGTGACTAATTAATAAGCTGTATCTCCATTTAACCAGTGAGGAAGCTGAGCAGAGCAGGAGCACTGAAACAGGTGTACCACGGTCATGACTTTGGAGCTTCCAGCTCTCAGACCCACGATCAGACCCCTGAGCTGCACTGAACTTCTCTCTGATTATACTACATTATCCCAATCAAAAATAGATGAAATGCCACGCTGACGAGTCTTCAAATCAGTTCCGTTGCCAAGGAGATCAAGGATTACAAAATTGTTCAAAGTGACATAAAATAGAGTGACTGAGCTTCATAAAGGCACAGATACTTACTGCAGGTGCTTGAATGTGATATCTGGGAAGCCAGTTGCTCTGGATCCAGAGGGAGACCGACAGAGAGCCAGGACATATGCCCTCAGAGTTGCTATCCTCTCAACACGGAACTTAGTTTCAATTAAATCAAGGTGTGTTCCCACCACTAACACCGCTGAATTTGGAGCTTTGGCCTGTAAGAGAAAACAGTGACAATGATCTCATCTACATTATGTCATGGTACATTCAGTAAGGACATGTGAAAAGTATAATACCTAACAAGGGGAGTCAAACACATGAATAAAATGCGTAATATACAAATAAAATGAAGGCAACCTGTCTTGGCAGCTTGACAATAGTAAAAAGTGGTCTGGGTGTTACCGAAGTTCTCCTACAGAACATGGCTCAATAACCTGAAGCTACTGCAGAGCAGGAAACTGTCAGTTGGGGTTTATTACATAAGGGCTCAACATAAAGAGTCATCATGTCGTATTAAGTTGCTACAAGTCAACTAAATGAAGGAAACCACGTCCACACAGACAAAGGAGAAGAAGATAGCTTAACCCGTACCTAGAAGGTCTAACTCTGATAGCCCAAAAAAGGCTACTGACATTCCAGAATGGGTATCTGGGGAAGTTATACAAACATTTGCTCTGGAGGTTTATGGAGAGGTGAGATAAACTGCTAGAAATGTCTAAGTCTACTTAATCCTGAATCAGTGCAAAGGAATGGATTAGATGATCTTGTGGTTTCTTCCAACCCTTCCGTGATTTTATTACAGGGTTGGAAAGTATCCAGATTTCAGGTAACATACTGCCAATTACACTGGGATTGCACAGGCTTAAGCAGGGATCAGCCACTGGATCAAAATGACTTTGAGCACAGAAGAAAATTCAGATGCAGAACCATATGCTGATTTGCAGACAATCAATGTCTCCCTTACAGCGTTCACTGAAAACTCAAATCTGAATGGCACCAAACTTGATCTCATGCAAACACAGGAGGGAAGGCTGTACTGAGGCAGACCAAAGGGCCCACCTGGCCCAGTATTCTGTTTGGAGGCACAGACAGAATCTGTGTCTATACTTTTCATTAAAGTATAGGCACAAGGTAAGCATACAGAGACCTTCCCTGGTATGTTCTCCCAGGATCCAGTAGGCTGGAGGACACCAAATTCCTGAGCATGAGATGGTATCTCTGAATTAAGAGCATCTGATGGATTTTTCTTCCACCAATCTGTTTTTTCAACCTCTGATACCCACAGCACACAGTAATCCCAACAGACTGTGCAGCTTCGTTATCTGTTGTGTTTAGGGCACTTTCTATTTTTTGTTTCAAAGCTACCATCTCATTTGCTCATTTGATCTCTCCTAGTTCTACTGTAAAAGATAATGAACAAATACTTCCTTGGGGTTTTCGCCTTATCTTCTCACAACCTTGTCTACTAAAGCCCTCTTCATTTACCTCTTTCCCAAGCTGCAGAGGCCTAATCTAATCTGTTTAATTGGTCTGCATTCAGAAACTTTTCCATACTTATAACCATCACGCTCACCTTTCTCAATATCTTTTCTGATGCTGCTACGCGCTTGTTGGAGTGTATGAAGGACACAAGCAATTCACACATTTTTGAAATACCATAATCATGTTTTCTGCTTTGTTATCTAGATTGGGTTTCTGATTGCTGTTGAACATTAAGCTAATATGGTTGCAATGTCAAGATATTTATTTGAGAGGCATTAGCTTAGAGCCCATTTCTGTGTGCATAATGTTAAGGCAGATATCAAGTAATGAACATTGAACAAAAAAACAATCAACACCAATTAACTCCCTGCAGCTCTGAGTCTCAGCTGAGAGCTGTCCGGGAGATATATACCAGTTTATCTGAATCTAGAGTGTTAAAAGCATAACCTCAAAACCAATCTGTGTCTAATCCACACAAAAAAAAAGAAGGTGCTTCAAAACTCCTTCAGAGCGTAGTGTGGTCAAACACTAATTCCAAAATAAGTACGTACTTAGCAAAGGTTTATAAATCAGCTTTTGTTTCATTCTCTGATGTGTGTGAGGGAGAACAAAGGAAATGATAAATTTAAACCATTAAATGCTGCGATAATGCCAACAGAGCAATGGAAAATTAATTCCAAAAGCTATGCAAAATTCATAGTTTGTGGAGTTTTTGAGAGGAGACTAAAAAGACTCTGTAATACCACATATCTGTGTGCTGAGCTACTACTTGATAAACAGATACCCCGGAGTCCACCAGTGACTTCTTACCTCAATGTTCAGCAACCAGAACTGTAAGTTTGCCACAGCCTCTTCCCCCAGTGCCAAGTTCCATACAACTATGTACAATGCTTTGTCTGTGAAGAAACACTGATTGACTGTAGACATGCTTGCCGGGCCTCCGATATCCCAGACATTGAACTCCACTGAATCAACCTACTTAGACAAAGAGAAGTGTTCAAATCAAACGGTTGCAGTAAATCACAGGGAGATAATAGCTGAAGCATAAACCTACGCCTGCATAATGTATGACACAAGAAGGGTTTCAATGTCCTAATTGTGCCTCCAGGAAAGAAAAATCAACAAGCAATTGTTAAGCAAGGCTACTACTTCCCCACAGGAAATCAAGACTAATTACTTGCTGCTAAAATGATAGAGGTGCCCTTGATGCTGGTAAATCTCCAGTTAACGCTGTGGATTCTCCAGTACAAACAAGGGTCTCATTCTGAGCCCTGTATTTCACTGCATCTTGAATAGAAACTGCTTCATCCTTGTCTGTGCCACACTTAACAGGACTGCCGAAACTAGTTATCTGCCACTGCGAGGGGGAGCAGGAAGCCTCCTGCTGAAATCATTTCCACAGAGCTCAGCCCCAAGCGAGGCACACCAAATGTAGGTGCCTGGGAGGTGGGAAGCTTCTCAAGCCTTTCACAAACATTTCCTGCCTGTCGCTCGGAGGCTGCTGACGTGAGCGTGCCACAGCAGAGATGGGCACGAATGACAGCTCGCTGTAATTCAGACTTGCTGACTTTCAGGGGAATGTGTGAATGGAAGTCTCTCCAGCTCGGGTTCTCCTCTGAGTAGCTCAGCACCCATTCCTCAGTGCAGGCCCACAACAGCACTAAGAGGGAGAATAGCTCTCTGCTTAAATGGTATTTGAGCTTCCATCTGCAGTAGGAAGTACCTACATACCTTGGAGGCTCTGTCTCTAAATTATTTTACCCTGGGGAAGCAAGAAGCTTGTGGATCAGCAGGAAACCCTTCTCCAGCCACCATCCTCAGAGCATCCCATAACTCCAACTGGGCCCTGTTTACTGGTCCAACTCCAAGTATTGCCTGATCCCACATGACAAGTTACTCCATGAGATTTCAGAGAGGAGTCTAAGTATCTTGGTATGGCTCTGATCTAGCACAGTCCCAGCCTGAAGTCTCCCAGGAACAGCTGGAAGAATTTCCATATTGTTTAAACCAAACCCTAACTAGCACCAGGGCTGCCTTGTGCATCCAAATGACCTTCAGCTGTGGGTGCTTGGATGGAGAGACAGATTCAGAGGTAGGGACAAAAGCCTGTTCAGCAACTTGGATCCTACTCCAGGTCTTTGACACTGTCTAGGTTTTTGTTTCATTCAATTGCTCTTCAACACAAAATGCACAGCTCTCTTCCCCCATCAAAGTCTTCTCTTTAAAGAGTTGGGCTGCGCTTGCTCTTTTCTTTCTGTCTCTGGCCTGGCACTCTTTGCTGTAGAATAGCTGAACTCAGCAGGCTCTTCCACCCCTTCCAAAACAGCCTGGTGGCCATGGCTCTCATCTGAGAAGTGAGAGCAATGCGTTTACACACCCTCAGTTCTGACAGGAGCTCAGGATCGGTTCTGCATACTCTAATCCCTCTGGTACTATGCAAGCAGTGGACAGAGACACCTACAAATCTCTCAAATACTTGAATAAATTCAGCGCTGTCCAAATCAGTTCAGTGTGGGTTGACATAATCCCTGGATGAGCCACACGAGATTCAGAGTTTAAGGTATGCCTTAGATATCCCTAGATCACAACCAGAAGTCAGGCATCCTACCTTTCCCCCACCTTTTACATTTAGAACAGTTCTGACATCAAGGGAGTGCAGCTTTAGGCATGATGTCCCATTTTGTGGCCCCAAATGAAAGGACAATCCGCTTGAGAGAAGCCAACTTAAAATATTCTCTCAAAATCAGCGACCAAAAACCACCCGAGCTGGGACAGCCAGACTTCAGGCAGTCTACAAATAGCTCTCACCATTTAGGACAAAAAGTCAAGGTTGAGTTCTCAGAAAAAGAGAACTGTCCTCTAATATCAACTGGAAATGAAACAGAGGAATTGTGACAGCTCTAAACAGGTCACGTGTGAGGTCTGGTTCACAGGTAACGGGAAACTGCTTGTTGCAAAAGGACAGGCAATTGCAGACCCCAAGGGTCACTACGAGGCTCAAGCATCTCACAGGGACTAAAGATCTTCAATAGTTTTTCACCTTTGCCTTGTGTCCCACTGGCTTGGGTAGTTCCCATTTCGTTGTACGTATGGTGGCATCGCTGTGCATCATCTGAGGGACTTTTCCTGTCTGTAGGATCTCAATCAGTGTTGACTTTCCCTGTCGCGGAGGACCGATGACGATCATCTTCATTAGCTTACACTTTTCTGCTTTGCGCAGCTGGGCTCGTAAGTACGCCAGCACTGTTTTAGGGCCTACGGGGGGGAAGCAAACAGGCTTTATCTGTGGTTAGCAGTTACAAACGTACATATGTACAGCAGAACTGCACAAAACCTACTGCTGCAGACACATCAGCTGAATTAATATTTTCCCTGGAGTTTCGCTGTGGGCTGAGACAACCCAGAGAATAAACAAAGAAACCTCTAGTGGACAAACCTGAGACAGAGACCCCAGAAAAAGGTCACTGCTTTGAGACTCTACAATGGAGCACTGTAAGGAGAAACAAATGCTGTGGCTCGTATGCTTCAGAATCTCAAAGGAAACATAAAATACTAATTTAGTATTGGAAAATACTCAGTTTTTCCTTCTACTTTTATGTTTCTACTTAAAATTAGATTTAGGCTTCAACAGTGTGCTGGAGAAGGAATAATTCCTAATAACTTTATTCCCACAGGATTTTCTTATTAAAACACACAAAAAAGAAGACAGTATTGTAATTGATCCAAAAACCTAGCAGCTTACAATAAAGTTACTGCAATGTGACTGTGACTGCTGATCCTACGCACTTCAGTCTTTAGAAAGAGTGTCTAAATACCCTAAACTATACACATTCAGAGAGCAAGCCACAGAATGTATCCAGCATGCAAACAAATGCAATACTTATTTGCAGTAAGTCGTTATTGTAACGTGATCTACCTTAAGCTGATCCTATAGGCAGAGCTTAGCACTGGCTATCAAACTTGCAGATATGTGTAGGAGGTTTATCCTATGCAATTTCTGTTGTTAATCGCAACAAGGACTTGGGTGCACACTGTCTTTTCCTGTTTGGGACCATTAAAAGGATGCGATTTTCATTAAATGTTCATTCAGTTTAATAAAGCACACACAGGATCAGACTTACCCTCTTTTCTGATCTCTGCAGGAACATTACTGATACTTAGTTCTTCGATATCCAGCTGCCAGAGATTAGCCAGCTGTCCAAGTTCTGGAGGAAGCTCTCGGATACCAGGGTTACTGTACAAAAACAAATAAATCTACCAACAACCAGGCTTTGTGTGTAAGTAGCTGCTCTCACAGACTCTCAGATTACACTATTCTCTCCTTGTAGAAATCTTCCATTACCATTTTAATAAGACTACTCAGCACTTTAATAGTAATTTTCATCCTAAAAGTGATGTATAACTCCAGTTTATCCTCTGGGGCAGACAAGTGTAATCATCTTTACTGGACAGTTGAGGAAATATAAGCAAAAATGATGAGTTATTGACTCAAACACTGATAGAAGCAGACAGCAGAAAGCCAGCATTAACTAGAGGCACACTAGATTCCCAGGCCTGTGTTCAAAGCATTAGATCATCTTCCCTAATTTAAAAGGTTGGCTTCCTCCTTATCTAAAGCAAATGATGGGCACCGTTCTAACAAGGGGCTGACTATTCCCAGCTTTTTGACTTCAAAAGCACTGGACATCTGGGGTGGGGCTCCGCAGAAGACTGGTCACTAAAACAACATGGAAATAATACTGCATAGCTTTTCCAGAACATGGACTTACTTTCCTAAATAAAGTTCTGTTAAACCTTTTAGAAGGCAAACGGACTGCGGGACAGATTCCAGCTGATTGTCGTTCAGATAAAGGACTTCCAGAGAATCACTCAAAAATGCTGGAAACTCCAAAAAAGGACCTGAAACAAGACAGGAAACAAATTGCACCTTTAAAACATAACAGGTACCAAGGCTCTGTACCAAGAACCTTCACCTTAACTTTGTAGGCAGGACATGAGGTCATGTTCCTTGGCAGGAACCACCACAAAGCAACAGCAGAAAAGCAAACAGCCTTCAAGAGTGACCAAACATCAACGCTCACATCTCAAATTTTTAAAGCCATGGTGATGCGCATGTTTGAAGGTGACAGTCTCCAGGACCTCTGAGGTGCCAAGGGAGGAACTCCAGGCCTGCCAAGATAACTATACTTCAGAGCATGAGTGGCATTTAGTTTCTCGTTGTTGAATAACTGCTAACACCTTGCCAACTGCCCCTATTCCAGCCCGACAGCTCGCAGTGAAAGGGCACACCAAAGGCACATGTGTTTCTCAACATGTTTTTTCCATGTTGTGCAAGTAAAGCCCCAGACTGGGCAGAATTTACCTTCGGGCCCCCATGTTGCATCCTGGAGCAATATATGGTGAATCAAGTCAGTAACATCAGAGAAGAAAACCCAAGCTGCAGTTGACACACTGCTACCCTATGTCACCTCTAAAACACCGCCTGCATTTGCCCCCGTTCTGTTTTATACTGCAAGATCTCACGGCACTTCAGCCTTCCTATACGGCTGAGCAGAAACTAGCTTATTTTGGGAGCAACCCAAGCAATAATAGCGACACTGCATGGCTGACTTGCTGTTTCTGGAAAGGATCAGACAAAGGGAAATTCATCTGGTTCCAAAGAGCATCATTTTGCTCCACAAATTACTCCAGGGATGGTGGCATGAAAAGCTGCCATGAATTGTATTGCTGTCTTAAGACTGTCACATATATCTACCAAGAAGCATCGTGAAGTCAAGGCAAATTTGGCCACACAGGGACATGCAGATTTTGAGTCTCTGATTAGGAAAGTACAAGCAGCACCATCTGCTGCCTCCGCAGTCTGTAAAAGCAACTTGGAGATGCGATACACATCCTTCCTCAAGGATGGAACAGTTGTACTTCCACCACGATCTTCTTCCCTTACAGAGAAGGCTTGAGGAACTATAACTAGATTTAGCCAGAAAAGAGAAAGAAAAGAAAATGGAAGAGGTTTTCACAGGAGAAAGTTCCCCAGTTCTAATTTTAACAGCGTTTCAGGCCTGAGCTATGATCAGGAAGATAGAGACCCACTGTCTGCAGGGGTGTTCATGTACGTGACAGGACTGTCTGCTGTGGGCAGGGTGTCACAGTCTGCCTTTGAGTTTTCAAATAAAAAATCATCTCTGGGATTATTTTAGGAGAACTGCAGGCTTATTCATGGATTCAATTTACTTCCTTTCTGGCTCATCGCTGGACTTAAACTTTTCATTGTTCCTCTTCAGGGCGCACCTAGGCACAGACAGATTTAGTCCCTCTTGGACACGTAGAAGCAAACACCTAAAATAGTAGCAATACTCTCAATTCACTAAGGAGTCCAAAGCGAAAAGGACTGTACAGTATTGGAAGCAAGCTCAAGGTGTTTATGAATTGCAATTATTTATTCATGAGTTATTTATGACTTCTCTGGCTTGAGCTCAGATTTTCTCTTAAAGAACTGTAGAAAAATTAAAACAAATCCCATCTTGAAAATGTATTTTTGGATGAGTAAATGCCACCAACACCACGTGCGTGTGCAAGAAGTTATTCTGAGACTTATCAAACAGATACAGTGAGCATCCATAAATTCTTCTCTTTAAATAATCTAGACTTGTGTAAACCCCTTTGTTGGCAAAATCACACGGAAACTTGCCCCCCACCTCGCTAGGAGATTTCTGTGAGCCACTGATGTATTCCAACTGCTGTTTTCTCTTGTTCTTTAAATTCTTGGCCACATCCTCTAGTCTCACCAAGCTATACTTGGCACAGGAACAGAGAAAAGGATGAGCTGGCTTTGCTCTGTCTCTGTGGCTCTTCAACCATGGCACCAGCCAGGTGGGCTACCCTGTGCCCTGCCACAACCCAAGGCAACCTCAGGCAGCGCTGAGTTGCACCAGGGTATTACGTGCCAAGGTTTTGCAAATGTTACGAATGCAGAGTCCGTTCCCTCCTGCCTTATGCAGAGGGGTTATGCTGGGTTTGCAGCATGCAGAACTTTCCATTAGGACAGCAATTCCCTTGTAGTGCTGGTTTTAGCTGTGCCCTTTGCACTCTGCCTACTACTTCTGCCCTCCTCTCCCCCTTGGGAAAAGCTGCTGAAGCTGTTCACAGAGGAGGTCCGAGGATACGTCAAGACTCTACAGATCGGCAAGATTCAGACTCCTTCCAATTCTTCCATGTTCAGGATTTCACTGATATTATAGCATTTCCATTCCAACTTTCCATCTCCTACTTGCAAAACAGCATAGTCCAACCCTTTCTCCTCATTTGGGTGCACATACATGACTTGCTGCGCAGCAGCCCCTACTTCCACAGAGGTATTGGGGCATGACTAGTTTTACCTGGAGATCCAGGTAGACCCTCTGCCTCCCAGATGGACAGACTGACTGTTAGGACAAACATTGCTATGGCTATACATATTCCCTTATTATAACTCGGTGCACTGACCAGTTTTACCTATTCACATTGATGCGAATGCACATTTTTCAGGGGTGCTCACTATGAAAGCGATTGCAGGAGGGTCTTTCCCTCCCATGAGCAGCTGAGGACTGCTCTGCTGTGCGTCACGAAAATGCCAGCTCTATTCCACTCCGTGATTCTCAAAGACCGCTTTAGAGCAAGTCATTCTGCAGGCAGTTCAGAATGAGAAAGCTCTCCAAGTGATTTAAAATAAAGCAAACAAACAAAAAGAAATGCAGATGAATCTCACAGTGAGCAGGAAGCTGTAAAAAATATATTCAAATATTTCTTTGTTCTCTCTGGTATTTCATGTGTGCTAAATCCAGGACATCTCCTGTGCTCTGCTGCAAACTTCAGGGGCAAATCATAGAGACTGGGGAAAATATGCTATTTGCAAATTCAACAACAGAAACAATCCTAAGAGTAACTAATTACAGGTTAGTTTCCCTTCACTACACCAGTTAGTGCTCTGGCTAAAAAGAATAATTTTCACCAACAGAATAAAAGTTCCATGAAAGAAACAGGTCTTACCCATTCTTCACCTTCGTATGTTGATGGTAGGAACCAGCTGCACTGCTTCTTTAGAAATATTTTATCTGAACACATTTTCTCTTTATTTAAGTGCAATTGCACTTAAAATTGCAGCTGAATTTATGCTGATCTCCCCCCAGGCAAACTCCACAGATTCCTGCTTCTTCACAGCCCACCTCAGCCCCACTCTCAGCATTTGCACCGCTGCGCACCTTACCTGCCTCTGGGCCACAACGCACCCTGCTCCTCGTGGTGAAAAAGGGAATCCGCTTTGTTTTAAATCCCTCGTCATTCCTGTCAGCAAGATAAAATGGCAACATGTGGAAAAATGAGCTTCGATGTGGCAGTTGAGAACTGTGCTGGAGCTCTGTGCCCGTGACAGATGCAGAGCAGAGCTGGACCCTACCCAAGGCTGTGGGACGCACAGCACGGTTCTTACGGGTTCCTTTCTGGTTTTGGTGGTATTGAAACCCGCTGCGCAATCACAGAGCTAGACTCCACCAACACTTGTCCAGGCCCAACGGTTTTCTTCTGGCAAATTAGCAGAGCTCTGCAAGGCTGTGCTTTCAGCTCCCAGGGCGAGAGCACTTGACCCCCAGCTTTATGGGTGTCAAGGTTAAGTAGCCTGTCAAACAGCAAATTGAACAAGCTTCACGAGGAGCACTGGAGAACCGACCTGTTGCCACTCCCTGCTCTCACCAGAGAATCTCTGACAAGGAGACCCAACAACACAACTAGGGAAACACACCGAGACTGAAAAATGATAATATGACCTTAGCAACTGACACAGCAACTCATAAAGACTCCAGAAAAATTTTTGGGCAGTCACCCAGATGGGAGGACAGAAGTATAACACAGTTAAATGCATCTCTGGAGAAGACAACGGACCTTTAAGTCTCTGTGTTAAACATCCCTGTTGTAATTTCTAGATAGAAGAACATCACCTTTTTATTAGATGACTTTATTAATGTCAGTATTCTCTATGAACTTGCAGCTGCTTACACTTCCATTTAAAAAAACAAAGACTTCTCATATTTTCCAAAACAATACTCCCACACTAACTGCAAACTGCAGCCCAGCCAGATGGTTTATGGTTCAGATACGCTCCCCACAAACTAGTATTTGTAGTGATGAACCACATATTGGGTTAACGAAATTCCTACATGTTCTGAAGTTAAACTGCCATTATCAGTAATCTATTTAATAAATGATATAGTCTGCTAAGCATCCAAAGAAGCAGTAACGGATAATTCATCACTGTCACAGACACACAATATACTTGGAGACGTGGTATGCTGATGTCAATGCCTTCATTGCAGGTAATTAATTCACTACTGACACCCTTTGTATTACACGGGGGGATCGGTTTTGCTATAATTTCTTCAGCTTTTGTTTTCTCAGACAAAAAAAAAAAAAACAAAAAAAAAACAAGACCCACACCACACTTACTTCCCAAGTTGGTTTTTTGAAAGATCCAGTGATTTAAGCTGTTTGCAATTCCACTTATCTTGTGAAGGCAATGTAGCTAACTGATTTCCCAGCAACTTCAGGGACACCAAAGACTAAAAGAAGAGTAGCTTGGAGTTAGAAGACAGAGTATATCAAACACACAGAAAGAGACTTTTTAGCATGGCTTTTAAAGAACTGAAACAAGAAGAGAGCACATCTTTTTCATCGGAACATCCTGTCCAGCCTGCCTAGCATGCAAAAAAATTCATTTCTGTCTACAGCAAGTATATTTTTTGCACAAAGCAATACCACTATTAGTTTGGGGAGATTATTAGTCTACTTGCTGACAGATTCAATTGGAAACAACCCATTTAGGAGGACATTTTACTTTTAGTAAGGAAACCCTTCCAAATGGAAAAGAACAGCATGATCTATGCACACAGTAAGCCACATACGGATGAGAATTCGTTTATGTCTGTGCAAGCTAGTGTCAGAATGGGCTTATACCTGTTGCATATGTATAAGATCAATGTGAAAAATGTGAACTATTTCACGCAAGGAAAGTTTGCATTTGCTTTGTTATTATTTGTTTGTTAAAACTGAAAGGATTTATATCACCTTTCCGTGATTTATAGAATTCACCTAACAGCTTTTTTTCCCCTCACGCCAGAAAGAAATTTCAAAAACAAGAATTGAAGCTGATTTATACCATTGACACTGTACAGATAGGACTTGGCTGCAAATACGGTCAATAAGGTTAACCACAGGCCCTCCTTTAACTGAAATGCAAAAGAAAAAACGCATTTCACATTCAGATGTGTAAAGTTTCTGCTCTTCCATCTGTCTTTAAAAATAATGTTGAGGCTCGAATAAGCATTTTCATTTGGCTGACAATCCAATTTTCCACTGAAAAACAATTGTCTATGTAGGATTTCCAAGTAGGTTTATTCTGCAAGTTCCCCCATAAAAAATGAGATAAGCAAATCATCAACTAAATTATCTCATGCCATAAGTAGAGCAGTATTAATGAATTATACCCCATGGAAATCCTGTTTTACCAGCAGAGACTTTGGCTTCAAGTGTGTTAAATGTTTTATGTGCTCCACATAATATAAAAGGTTTATGCCCCTTTTCATCAAGCAAGATTAACAGTGTTTCACAAAGCCAGTCTGTTGGCCTTCCTCCCTTTTCTCAAACGGAAAAAAATAGGAGGTATCCATGTGACAAAAGCAACGGACAGCCAGCAGTCGCTGCAATGGCAATTAGCACGCAAAATGCTCCCTCTAGTGACAGGAGAGGTGCAGCACTGGGCCCTGGTGGGACCTAGGGAAGGTGAAGTGAAATGTAAAACTGCAAATACGCAGAGCGAACCACGAGAGGAAAAGGTTGGAGAACTGTGCAAACTTATAAAACCCTCCCTGCCACTCTTGTCTTGACAGCCAACGCTTTTATCATCATTAGCCTGCCGCTGGCTCAAACCTCCTGTTGGAAGGAAGACACGGTCCTCCCTTGGCGCCTGGTGTCGAGCTCTCTCCAAGTACCAGCATGAGGCTGTTCAATGACAATGCTTCAAACTTCTCTCCCGAAATATCCCTGAACAGGGGGCTGGAGGGAAGGGAGGCTGCACAGTCCAGAATTAGCAAAAACTCTGTTTTGTGTGGTCTAGCTGGGACGCTTCATTTTCAGTCAACTGTATCCACGTTACATGTCTCCCACAAATGCTGACAAAGGCAACGCTCCAGGAGAGCTAAGCGCCTGGTGGGATTATATGCAATGCTTATGTGCTTGCTCCATAGGAGGAAAATTAGTTACTTTCAACTGGCTGTGACTCTTCGCGACTAATTCTGGAGATTCACGGTCCTTGTTTTGCAATTGCCTCTTCTCTCTCATCTCTAACTTCTCCATTTTTGTTGCCTTTCAGGAGGGGAACGAGAGCTTCCAGAACTGAGAGAATGGCAGCAGCAGACAGCTTCCTTCAAATCTGCTGCTGCGGCATGCAGAAAGGGCTCTGGTGTGTTAGATTATACCAGAGGAAAGGGATGAGAGCATCCAGATTATGCTGCCTCAGTCAGCTCGTGATGTGGAAAAGCTGAGCAGAGTCTTACCTGAACATGTCCACACAACACAGGTCAGGTCTCTTCAAGAGAAGCTAACTAGTCTCAGAACTAAGACATGGCTTGGAGCACGTCTAGTTCCTTTAGAAAGCAAGGGATAGGAAAGCTGAGAAGGCCTCTGCTTCCCTTATCACCACATTTTTAGTACATACATCATATTAGTGACTGTGAACTGGTGTTAGACTTTAGACCCCTCCTCAAACCAAGCAAAGGTCCGTCATAAACTACACGTCTCACCAGCTGAGGTCAGAGACATGCTTTCAAGTCACAGTGCCTCCCCTGCTTTCAGCTTTTGCCAGGAAGGGGACAGCTCACTACTCCTCAGCACATTATGTGTAGCAACACATTGCTGCCCATTTCTCCCCTTTCCACATCTGCTTCTGGGGAGGGCTGGAGTGCAAATGCAACCCTATTCACTGACACGAATTCTATAATCAAGGAGTAGACCAAGCCACAGCTGATCCAGGCACGGACTCTAGGTGCTCACTACACTCTGGCCCTGGCGGGACTGAAAATACCTGTTATTTATTTCTTCTGTGACAGTACATCTGAAGAGATACAGGTAAAAACTGGCATTAGTTACAGCAGCCAAAGTTCTCTATCTTTAAAGACAGATCATCAGTAGGGATTGCACTGAGGTCTTCTCTAATGTCCCGTACTTGGCACGTTCATAGCCCTCTGCAGCCTCTGAGCAGCAGGAGCCAAGGAAATGTGCCCTTGAAGAATCATCTGGCATTTGAAATCTACCATGGTAGTTCCGACCCAAGGGGTTTACTTTTAATGCATACAGAAAAAAACAAGTTTTGGAGACAATAGTCCATAGGATTCATTCCATTTCAGGAGAAACACCAATTGAAAACAAATGTTTTTCAATTTTCAAAAAGCAAGCACAAATCTACAGGGATTGTTAGAAACAACCAAGGCAGCAAATGATCCTCAGCATTCCTCTAGCCATGAGCAAGATGCGTATTTGCAGCAGACTGCCGAGTTCCAAACTGGACACGGATATAAACCACCACTTCTGCATCCCTCCCACAGAGGCCAGCAGTGAAAAACTAACATACTTCTGCAGAAATATTTACCTCTATTTCTATCTGCATGACTCTGAGTTTCACAATCTAGAAGGGAACCTTGAAGGAAACCCCCAAGTTCTGCTTGGTTTCATGTCAAAACTATGTGAAGCCACAGATTCTGAAGAATTCTGAAGTAAAACTGTGGGTCTCTGCCATCCATGGGGAAGAATTATTTAATTTGCACAAGCCAAAAGATAAGAGATGTCAAGTAGCACTGCTAAGGGCATTCAAATATGCCATTTTCAAATCATAATATCAGCAGAGAACAACTAGTACTTAATCACGTAACACCGGTGTGCCAGATTACAAAAACACATATTTATTTGTGAGCACACTTGAGAACATTTGTATTTCAAAGGTTGTAACATGCAGCCATAATGCAGTGGTTGTCTTCTGCATTGTGCTCCCAAAAATCAAAGACATCCAAAGAGTTCTTGAAAGACCTGCATCAAAATCTAGGTATGCCATGACACTGGATGAGGGCCAGAATGTAATCACTCATGGGGTTCATGGGGTGCTCAGAGGCCCTGCACAAAGGCTGCGTTCATGACCACAAAACAACAGGCAGTCTCCTACCTTAGCAGGCAGTCACCACTATGACACTGAGCTCTGAGTAGGTATTAAGAGAAATATGTGCAAGGTGGGAAGAAATGACACTTACTTCAAGCTGGAAGAGTCCCAGTGGAACTTCTTTTAGCGAGTTCTCAGAAAAATCCAGTTCTCTGAGGTGATTTTTCCAGAAAATAGTGAATGCATCAGGTAGGAATTCCAGTAAGTTTCTAGATGCTTTGCAACATTTCTGGAAAACATAAAAGAAAAAAAACACCCAAAGAGTAGTAATCATCTCTTTAGAAAATTAGGCAGGTCAGATGTCATGCATTTGAGGCATTAACACACTCATTCCAGGCTACTTCTTCAGATATTTTGATCTAGATAAACTATTGCACATGCAGGTACATAGTATTTGCTGAGCAGACACATTCACTTAATTGATGGGCAAATTCTTTGTTGGGCTAAAAGTATTTCAAAAGTTATTTTGAAAATCATCTCCATTTGCTTTTCAATCATAAACAAACACTTTGCCAAAGCATACTGTTCTCCTGCTATCCACAGGGTCTTGTCATTAACTTTTCCTGTAATAATAATGAATAAAGTGACAGCAATGTGCAGGTATGGATGCCTCATTTATCCATGGGTTTGGGCAAAGTTAACTTTGAACAAAGGCTGACTGTTCTATAAAAACCGTTTTAGCCTAAGACATCTGACAGCTTTGTAAGCATCACAGCATAGATTTTACACTGTTTCAACAGCTTTTACAGCCTGTGACTCTGACAGAGCAGTTTGACTTACCAAGGGGCAGGCCCAGGGATCTGGAAACACTTTCAGCTGATTTCTGGAAACATTCAGTATGTTTAGGGACTTGAAGCAGTATAGAAAAACCGTTGGAAGTTCCACCAACCTGTTGTCAGAGACGTCAAACTCCTGCAGCTTCCTTAAGCCAATCCAATTAGTTGCTGGAAAACACAAAGCATTGCAGGCTTGGTATAAGCATGAGAGCAGTCTCATCCAGCCAGATGATGAATACTCGCTAGATAAGAGCCAAAGGATATCATGAGGGATAAAAAATAAACAGGCATTTCATGTTCTTTGGACAAAGACTTGAGAGATGCTAAGCATCTGTAGCTAATACCGGCTTTAAGTCATTATTATAACAGTTTGGGGTTCTCTACAAATCAGGCCTTGAAATGTAAGCATAACAAGGGACTGCACGTACTGTTTTCCTCGTCAAATAACTTCTCCATATGGTTTTTGGCAGCGATGAGTTTTTTAAGGTTTTTAAGATGTAGGAATCCAGAAGGGAGAGTAGAGAGCCTGTTGCTGGATACATCGACCTCGAGCAACCTGTGATTACAGAAGATATTTAGTCAGGCATCAATAAAATGCTAGCAAAAACTCCTGTTGCCATAGACATCCAGCACACACACCTTGTACATATAATTTCGTCGGATGACTGTACGCTGGGTAACTCCGTCAGCTGATTGTCAGCCAGGCTGAGCTTCCTGAGGTTTATCAGGCCCCATGGGATCACGGATGGAAGGGAGACCAGGCAGTTGGCAGACAAATCAAGCTCCGTTATCTGACAGGAAATATCAATCAGCCAGTCCAGATCCACCCAGGGCAGTTTGAGGTTTGACCAGTTCACACACAAAGCCTGCATATTTCAAAAAAAAAAAGAAGAGAAAACCACATTAGTAAAAGCCCTCTTGCTTGACTGCTTTCGGCCCGTTGCAACGCTGGGAATCTGGCAGATCAGAGCCCAGGCATAAACATTTTGCTCACTTTCCAATCTGCTTCTAGGAATTAAACTGACTCAGAGATGAAATCATGCCTGGATATCAGCAGCCCGCACTATATAGCTGCTCCATGACTTCACTCCCAAGACCACGACCAAGTGCAGGCAGAGGACCAGGCCTTCTCGGCCTGTCCACCACTAGCTCCGGCCTGCCCCGCAGCGGGTGAGCTGCCCTTGCCTGAAACCACCCCTCTCAGGTCCAGGGGAAGCCCTGTGGAGCAGCCAGCGTCTGAAAAGCTTGTGGGTCTCTTTCAAGAGGGCATGGGTAGGTCTGTGAGCACGGCGATGACTTCTCATGAGGACGCCTGTTGCTGGAATAATTAATATATACCCGGGCACCTCTCCTCCATCGTGAACCTCCCAGCAACAGCAGCCCAGCACTGTTCTGGGAAGGTTTAGGTTTAGGTTTAGATGTTGAAAAGCAACATCTGGGACAGGCAAGGGAAGGCGAACACCCTCTTGTAAAGCATTTCTCAACACTACGAGTTTGTTCAATATAATTCAGGAAGATACTGTATTATCCGAGAGAGACGATTTTGGCAGTCGCTTCCTTTCTAGACAATGTTTTGCTGCTTTTGACAGTTATATGAGGAAGTCATTTTATCCTCTTTGGGGAAAAAAATTAAAAAAATAAAAATAGTAAAAAAAAAAAATAAAACAGAAGTTGTGGATGGCAAAACTACTTATATCAGGTTCCAGCTCAGACAGAAGAAAACATGAACACATAATGGCCATCAATGCAACGAAACAACCTGAGGCTTCATTTTCAAAATCTCTTCGTTGCCTTCCAATAAGATCTACAATGCAAAATACTCATTTTAAATCTTCTAGTCCCAAAATGTTTTCATAAACTCAGTGGTTTTGATGAAACTCAGTCCTAAAACAGCCTCAATGAAGTGATCATTAATTCACCACCAGGAGGCAGCAAGGACCTGACAGCGAGTTTAATTTGCTTTTCAATTTCGAGTATTTAGCTTTTAAGATTTTTAACTCCAAATTTAAAATTAAAAGGAATAAATATGGGGAAGGGAGAAGAAAAGGGAAACAAAGGTCTAACTCAAATGCTTATTTGAGACTCAGAACTCCAAGTAATGGAGACTGCATAGGTAAATATGTAGGAGGATGGAATAAGTTGCACTTTTTAGAAATTAATAATAATCATATTTAGTGTTGACATCGAGCTGTTCAAATGTTCGCTAGTGAATCCTCAGGACAGCCCAATAAATATGAATGGAAATACTGTGTCCACGGTATCACTGGGGAAACCAAGGCAGAAAGAACAAGCTGTCTAAAGCCACATTCACCGTCATGCCACAAGGCATCCCATAGAAAACACACCAAGCTAACTGCAACGGGAAATCAAATTATGCAGAGTTACAGAGTTACGCTGAACCAAACAAATTCTGCTTTATTGTTAGCTTTTCCAAGCCTGAATATTTAACAGCTTTCCACTTACAAAATCTTGTTTTAAACTCTGTATGCAATTTTCTCTCAGCTGTAACAGCCCAGGAGCAAGCACGTTTACTTCACTGGACAGCAATCAGTTGTGATTTACGGCGTAAAGTCATTCCTAGCTACCCAGTGCTAGGATGTGGCACTGATACTAACAGACTAGAAGATTTTTCTGGCATGAGGAAACCTCACCAGGGAAGGGCACATTTGTTCTGATACACTTGACTGTTTTTCCTAGTGCTTTGAATTACCCCTAGAACTCAAAATAGCATCCAGACGCCTTAACCCAGGTAATGCAGAAAGCCACATCTACACTACAAAGCCCTCAAGTGGTACTGATACCTGTCCAGCCACTTCTGAGCATGTTCAGAGCACTTCTAACACTATTATTCTGTATTTTAGAGAGAGAATTTTCAGCTGGTTTAGCTCCCAGCTAAGGTCTCCAAAACCAGACTTATAATGGTACTGATGCAGGCGCGGGGAGGAGCCCACGGCTGGGGAGAGGAGGAGAGCGGCATCACTGTAGTTCCATCCTACATCAGTTAATCAGTTAAAATTGTCCCTAATAGAAATATAGCTTAATCAGCAAGGAAATTCTACTACTGATGCAGTTTATACCATATTGCAGTTTGTAGTGATACCAGCAAAAGGCTTATGTCAAGACAATTACATCTCCACCATGACTTCTGCTGGTACAGAAACAAAACCATCACAGTCCTACCTAACAGCGCTGGGTAAAATCACATGCTCTGCATTAGCAAAATCACATACCACAAACCTCCCACTCTCAGAAAGAGTTCAGAAAGGGCCCAATACCCTACTAAATGTGTGCCGTGTAGATTTTTAACAGGTTTTTCTTGGGGTAGGATTTTTTCATAGCCCTCTTCAGGCTAAAAGAGAAAGGTGTAAAGATCCAGCTATGGAAATCAGAATACAAGCATAGTTTGCCTAGGCATGTGAGAAACGTTTTAAAAGGGAATGAGCCATTTTAACAACCTCAGCTGGCAGTGCATATTCCATCCTGTTCCTTTCTATCCAAGAGTGCAGACTTTTTCTGTCAAAAGCTATGGTGAGATTCAGCCAAAAATGGGTGTGGGGGTTAAACCACAATAAGTAGGGGAAAATCCAAGCTTTTAGGCAGCAGTTCCAGACATCTCCATGGTCCAAAAATAACTGCTGCCAAGTAAGGGTCTTCCCACTTACCCATATCATCGTCAAGACACTGGGTCTGGAACAGAGTTTTAACTGCTAACACAGCAGTGAAGGACACAGAAAGGTGGATTCGTCTCACAATCTCTATTGGAACCATCACTTATCTCCTGTAACCATCACAAAGATCCTGTTCAGAGGGAGACTGAACTTCAGAAGTGAAGGAACTATTCACATATTTCCCCTATACATGCAGAAGCAAGAAAATGCAGAATTACAGACGAAAGTCTGGGTGAATATTCCATTCAAAAGGATATCCGTAGGTCCTTCAGTCAACACAGGGTGCATATATCCATGTAGGGCTTCAAAATTCTGGCAGTAATTGGAACAAAGGCCTTGAGCTGGCTTGCTCATTTGGTTTCCACCTCACAGGAGAAAGCAGACTCTTTGTGTTGAGTTCCTGAATTCAGACTCCCGAGCCTCAAATTTCCTGTGCGACACCAGTCACTGGCTCAAGTTACCCAGGCTCTGCTTGCCAGTCCATATAATAAGAACATTGCCCCTTCTCCTAGGGGAGCAAGGAGGAAAAATGTACTACACACCCAAACTCCCAAATGTCCCGTTTTCTTGCTTAAACTATTCCCAGCAAAGCTGCAAGAAAATAAATCAGAAGAAAGAACTGTTGGCATTTATCCTCTCCCTCTGTTCCTGCTCTGTTTCAAAAGGATGCTCCCTACAGCAGGCCCAGGCTCTTATTTCAGAACAAAAAAGAACTTGCCCTTGAGCAGACCAACTAATACTAAGATATATAGCCAGCTTTTAGCAGGTTCAGACAGGACCACGAGCCTCTGCTGCTTCTCATTTCAGACTGATACTCATCTCAACTTTTATTTAGATTATCACATATCATTTACCTCAAAAATGCAGAGCCCTGGCCTCGGGGTATTTAGTGCGATAGAAAGATAACTGCAGAGTTCAGATAGTGACTTCTAAAACCACAGACAAGACGGTGAAATCCAACACGCCGCAGGGTAGGTGTCTGCATCTCCTGGGCAGCTTTTCAAATCTGAGCAATAAGCACCTTGTGCTCAGCCCTCCTCTTCCTCCTCCTGCTCTGGAGCCGGGGTGTGACAGTGTCCCTTCTGCCCGAGTGCTGCAGACTGGAGGGCCAGCTAAGCCTCTGAGCAAGGGCTGCATTGACGTAGGGACTGGAAGGAAGGTAAGGGACTAGAAATTGTGCAGGAGCAAGAAATCCCCACTGTTTTGGGGCAGACAACAAACTCCAAATACAAAGAAAGTATTAACTTGAATTTATGACTGTTCGGTGATGTAACTGAGATTAGCCAGGCAGTGGATAGAGAAATCAGGAGGTTCACACACATATACATAACATTTGTATGCAAAAAATCCTAGCAAAGCACTTCCTGGGAAAATGCAGCAGTTTAATCTCTTTTCCAGTCCATGATGGAACACACACACACACACACACACACACAAATCTAATGCTGCACACACTGGAAAGTTAAATATTTCCGTGCTTACGACGCACCTATCAAAGTCTGGAATCTGTGCCTAGCCATCTTACCGCAGGGGGTACTTTGGGCATTTGCTACCTGTTCCCGTAAAAATGGAGCACTTCCTCTGTTTAAAAAGATAGTGGTTTGGTATAGGGTTAAATATACACCAGAAAAAAAAAAAAAGAAGAAGAAGAAAAAAAAGGAGAAACAGGTATTAGAAAAATGAGATGTAACTCCTCTTGCCTCAGGAAGGGCAGCACTGTACACACCGCAACAGCAGCCTGGAAGGCACGGCAGCCAACCTGGGCTCTCCAACCACATTTTATGCATAGTTGGTAGCGTTCGCTGCTGTGAAATCAACTGGAGGTCAACTGAGCAGTGTTTTCACTCAGAGATAGCACAGATGGGACGAGTCCTTCTGAAATTCTGGGCTCGTTCTGAAATGATCCCTACTTGGCCTGCTCTGCCCAAGAGGAGAACTTCTGACATCTAGCTGGCTGCCAGACGCATCGCCGCCTCTGCACAATCCTCTTCTGCTTCCTAACAGTGAAAAATACATCACAGCGCTTACTCAGAAAGACTGACGTTCACAAACTTTATCGGTTATGAAGAAAGCACTGAGGAAGCTTGTTTGCAGCTGCCACGAAACCTTATTTTAAAAAATTATAAAGGTGTGTGACTGTCACTTCCCAGAGACCTGAGCTCGGCAGACAAACTAGGACAAATCTTCCTGAATTCGGCCCAGGCTGCCAAAATTAATTCAAAGAGAAAACCTTGAATATGCAACATAATAAAAATAAACAGCCAATAGACGAATCAAGGTCAAGTTTCCGAGTGTTTTTTGTATTTTTTTTTTCTTCTTCTTCTTTTTAAACCAGGCTCCTCTGGCAATTAGCTGATGTTTTAAGACTTCTCTCTTCTTTGCTCAGGGTGTGACAAGAGCAAGGCTGAGTCATTTTTTACAGCAGCTAAGTTAAAAATTGCCAGCAAGTTCACATGGAAAACAGACTTCTTCCCTGTGATTCAGACATTTATTCCAAAGTTTATTCAAGCTGAATTATCCAGTTAGTTGGATTTTTTTCCCCTTCTAAACAGGCATGGAGTTTTATCAACTGTTATTCAGGAATATTTTAGCTTCCTTTTGTCCACCTTTCAATGAAACAAAGAATGGCATAGAGAGGGCTCTAAATCTTATGATTGAACCTAATGAAGTCAAGCTCACATATGTGGACTGCAGTTCCTACCATTTGCAATATTGTCTGTAATCCAGTGAGACAGGATGTTGGCAGGAAAACAGAGAATGGAGAAGCTCAGAATGCTCTGAGACCCTCTCTGCTTATTTTTACTTAACACCAAAGCAGAATCAACACCCCACAATGTTGCAAGCTGAGCAAACAGATACTCAACTGGCAATGGGATTCATGCAGTCGGAGCCTTGATCGAAAATTTTCCCTTAACATTTTTCACCACACAATTTTTATGACCCAATGAAAACTGTAACTATTGAAAATTCCGGGCTCTGATGCTCCTATTCAACCTGCCTGATAAGATGCCTGATAACTAAATTGTTGGATAGTTATACAAATACTACAAACTACTACATGCTGCCCTACAAAGCAGTAACAGCATGGGCTGTGAGATGTTTTTCAGTTCTGAATAAAAGAGACTTGGATAACAGGTTAAGAGAATGAAGAATATAGCCTTGTTACACAAAGATACAGGATAGTCATGAAATGTAGTAAAACCCCACATGAAAACAATGCCACTTGTCTGTGGATCTCAATGCATCATTACCATGTATTAAGACTTCCAACAGCTGTGAGATACAAGGAATTTAAATCTCCATGTTTCACAGTGGAAGAAACAGATGCAAACAGATTTACAAAATTGTCAAAATGCTATCAATGACTAAGTAGTGAACAAGCTCTTGTCAACTTAAAAAGGCTTTAATTGCTTTCTGTTGGCCTCCCGCCAAAAACCCTTTCAAGGTTTTTTGGTGGGACAAGGTGGGACAATTTGGTGGGACAATTGCAGTTAAACTGATGTGGTCTGATCACACATGACACTCATGGTGATGCTCCAGAAAGCCAGAGATGTCCTTACTGAGTGTGACAGTAAAGGTTACCAGCCATCTTTTGCTGATGAGGGTTTGAGGCTGGGAGGAACATATATCGAACAGATGTGAGCTTGCTCTACCTATGCTCCAGTTAGCCAAAAGCCACATGAGCCCATTTGTACGTGCTGTATCTGAGCTAACAGACCCAGGGGAAGAGAAGGGTTTATATGTTCAGCTCTGTGCTCTAACTCTCCTGGCCAGCACAGGGCTTGGGGTGTTATCTTGCAACCAGGATGTGCTACAGAAGCCTAAATGAAGAGATTTGCCAGGGGTCACAGAGGAAGCCCATGTTCATACTTATTTCTCTGTAAGACTCTGAGCAAAAGCCAACGATTCCTTTCCACAGCATAAGCCTTGTTCGCATGCCGATGTTAAAATGGCCAAGTGGAAGGTATCATGCATAGCACCTTGCACGATGACACCGTTTAAATGCCTAATGTTTTACACCTTGCAGTTCAGCACTGGCATGAAAGCACTTTCACAGCTTGTTTTCTAAATGGGTAGCGAACCACGAGGATCTTAGCTGAGAAGAATCACCAGCCACATGGTACGCAGACAAATATGAATTATTAACATGATGTTCCTTTCAAAGAACATCTCTTCAGACAGATAAATGGCTACTTACTGTTTTTGTTGGAGCACTGCCTGGTAAAGGACTTGTCTCAATGAAATACTTCCTCAGAAGGTGTTTGCTGGATTCAGGACTGTCCATCAGGATGTAGGAACAAAAGAAGGCTCCATTCCGTAATAAGAACACAGCTACATCTTCATTCCCTTTAGAGAAAAGGCAGATTGTCTGTTCTCTTCTTCTCATGTAAGTGAATCAACAAGGACCTGAACAGAAATCCTGGGAAATAACCACTTCTGAAAAAAATCATGGGGGTGTGCAAAAAGGGAACTGAATCATGTAAAGACTGTTTCTTCCAGTGGTAGGATTTAGTTTAGTCAAACCGAGACAGCAAAGACACTCTGTAAAAGCACTGGCCCAAGCTCCACTTCTTTTTCTCTCTCTTCCCCCCCTCACCCCAGCTTATTAAACCATACACACAGCTGTGCTTTGAAGTGTAAATTATTTAGCCTAAATCAAGCTGTGTGCCATAGTGTCCATAACAATAATGCTTTTACTTGCACAGTTTCTATTTTTGGAGGGCCTTTTCCCTAGGAGTTTAAAATTAAAGAGGAAAGTTCAGCCTCTCAGCATTTACAGTAACCTAACTTAGGAAGGTCTTGACTAAAATTTGGCTAAGACAAAATATTCAGAGCCAATTCTGTCTTAATTTATCTCACTGGAAATCCAGAACAATCTCAGGAAGCCAGCCCACACTAACACATTCCCAGAATGGAACAACTCAGCCCATTCTTTGAAAGACGTTGCAGAACAAGGACAAGGCTTCAAAGCATGCAAATACATACCTGCCTTTATAGCAGCGTAGAGGGGCAACCGTATAAGAACTGGAAACTCATTCCTCCTGACTGCGCAGCTCTCTGGGTCAGCACTGTATGCACGAATTAGGAGTTTCACTATGTCCAAGTGTCCCTGCTGGCAGGCGATGGCCAGCATCCAGTTCAGGAGTTGCTGGCAAGTCCTGGGACCTACCAAAAAGATAGGGTATTCGACGGTTGATGCCATGGGACTGTGATGTGCAAGAGTCATCCATAAATAGCAGCTATGGAAAGGGTATAAGATGAAGCCCCTGATGACAAGGAAGCAGACTAAACTGCAAGAGTGCAAGTGTTAGAGAAGAGCCCTAGATGGGTCAGGCACAGACTTTGCAGCTGAGCAGAAAGCTACCTGCTTTGCTTAACCGTTCATTACCTACCCAGCTAATGGGCAAACTTTTTTGGCTGGCCCTGGTCTAATCACATATAAACTGGCAACAGTGGAAGGTTTCCAGGATGTCTCCTAGGGTGCCAGTAGAGAAATCAAGTATCTATTCCCAGGCAGAGGTTGCAAGGGTTGACCAGCGCTGTGCATCCAGAGACAAGGGACTTGATTCAATTAACAGTGGATCCAAACACCCAAGCTGGGCCACAGCTGTAACACGAGTTCACACTGAGCCAGGGAGAATCACTGCAGTGCGTTAGCCAAGGAAGTCCTCCCGGCACAGGATACACATGCAATTTATTCCCAAGCCCTGTGATTGGTTTATATGTAATTTCACAGACGGAAAGTCCTGCATAAGAACTTCTGGAAGTTGCAGTTTTTACAGAGCACCTATAAATACAATCCCCCAAAGCAAAGGCTTAAGGGAATTTGGTCAGTTTGAAACTGATTTAAGTTTCCAGCAAATACTTAACTCACTTTTTATTACTGAGACTATTATTATATTAATATAATTTAACTTTTGCTGCTGGGTTATACACACATCCTTGTCAGCCTCCTTTCTAGCTGAAGGAGATACTAGGTTTAGTCACATCCCTCAGACTTGAAAGTTTAAAAGTAAAGTTTAAAAATAAAATGTAAATAAAATATAATGATAATTCAAGGTAAGGAATTCCCCTGCAAGTCAAATGGAAATGCCAACAGGAGAGCACAGAACATGCTGCCAGCTGTGCACCCAAGCTGTTACTCGCCAGGCAGTCATGTTGCACTCTTACTCCCAGCAAAACTGTGTCTGCAGAATCAGCAGAGTGCGATGATGCTGCTTCCTGAAAATCCCCTGATTTCTCTGTGGGATCTGGGACATTATCCAGTTGTGAGGGCTGATGGGAATGAATCGTCTAAATGGCATCTTCCTCTGCTTCTGAACTGCAAACATGGAATATTTTTATTCATGTACTTTTCCTCCCATGGGGGAATTTTTCTGAAAACACAGAGGAGATTAAATCCCTCTGTGCACTTTCCCATGATTGAGTTCCCTCCCCTTTTAAGGGAAGTGAAAAAAATAAAAAAAAAGAAAAGAAAAGAAAAAAAAAAAAGCCTGCTTGAAGCTATATTGAACAGCTACTGAAAAGCCTGGTGAAAGGTAGAGGCAACCCAATAGGCTTACCACGCAGGGAATCCAGCAGTTCTTTCACAACATCCTTATGTCCAAAATATGCAGCCACCACAGCAGCATTGTCATCATTAGGTTCTGTTGGTAACACCACTAATGCTTCCTTCAGTAAATACCTCACCGCCTGCAGATCTCCGTACGCTGCCGCAATACCTAAAAGCTGACACTGGTGAAGAAAACACAAGCAAAACAAACTCTGAGATTTTTCTTTGCCTCTGCGTAAAGGGAGCAAACAGAGAAAGATGGCATTTCTAGAGTCATGTATTTATTTCTGCTCATGCAAATGCCTACAAACTGTCACAGCGGTTAATTGAGAACGTCATGAACACTAGTAGCCATTATGTTGTTGATATATTAAGTAATTAGATTAATTTGTTGGTTTTGCTTAATAGTTTTTTGTATGACTTTACTGCAGAAGTGCCCAAGGCACTGAGCGATGACCGTAAAACAATTTTTCGCAGACCAACAGAAACAGCATTTTTGTGCTCTGCTAAGAGGTGTAGTATTTCATGTTTTGGAGACGGCTGACTGGACTTCACGCTCGGGTACTCTCCCAACACGCTAAGGTAAGTGTGTCCTAAGAGCTGGCTCAAAACAAGGGCTCTGAAGACACAGCAGTGCAGAAGCTGGCACAAAGGTACGGCTCCAAACACAAGCAGCAACATCTTCCCAGTGGTCCCTCAACCATCTTTGAACTGACTCTGAAATAAGTTTTTTGCTAGGTCTATAAACTGTTTCCTTTTGATGGGGAAAGATGCATTTCTCTCTTTCAGAGAGCACAGCACCAGCACCCCTCCTTGCATAGCCTCGAGAGGAGAGCGTCAGGGACCACCCAAGTAACTGCTCTCTAAGCTGATGCATCTGCCAGCGGTGGTGTGTCTTTTGCTCGCTCTGTGACATTACCCAGACCTGCTCTGGCTCTACACAAGCTGCATTTACTCAGAGGGGATCTTCCGCATGGTACAAAGGCTCAGGCAAGGAGGTTAGGGTGAAAGAGAGTAATGTGGTGTTTGGGGAAAAAAAAAAAAAAGAGGTAATTCTGGCTGATTCAACAGAGACCATGACACTTTCTCTCATCTAAAAACATACATGAATTCTAAAACACTGTCATAGACCTTCACCTTCAGGCAGATGTGTGCTGTGAAGAGTACTGCACACACAGGTAATGAAGACAGGGCCAGGAGCACAGTTAGTTAGTATAATGTGTCTCTTTATATCAGCTACGAATCGTGCACGGTGTTTCTACTTTCAATACAACTTTTGCTGATTACAGGAGACGGAGTAAAACTTCAGCACAATCAAAACTTTAAAAATACTGTTTATACATGTTTCAGCTTTTGGCAGATAAATCCCTTCAGTAACCATCCTCCTAAGCCATCATGAGCTGTTATATCAATCTGCCACACTGAGAAGAGGAGATTTTAAGGTTTTTTGTTTTGCGTGTACTTACTGAATGCAGGACTGAGCTCCACTCTAAAGCAACTTTCAGCCCTCGTTAACACTGCAGGGGTTGTGCCTGCACTTAACCACTAGCCCAACAACCTGAGGTGCAGTATACCCTTTTAGATCAAGTCATACCCATACAACTTGCAATGCAGGGCCTGCTAGCTGGAGGTCAGTACCATGCTCAGGTGGCTCAACACAGCTCTTGAATCAGAGCTGGCTTGCATTTGGAGAGCAGGCAGAAGAGCCCAGGACTCTAAGCATCTGACAAAGCCAACACACCCACACATACCCCAACAAACTGGCAGTCTGGTGTGCAATACCGACCCCAGCAAAGCCAGCAGGGGGGTTTACCACCACTTCAGTGACGACAGGATTTCTCCCCTGTGGTTCCTGTCCTTGATCCTGTTCCCATGTACACTTTTCCCTGTGGTCTGTCTCATCTTTCTGATCATTGTTTTCAAGGGCAAATATTGTCCCTGAGCACATTCCTGAAGTGCCCCACACAACCAGACACGTCTGGGGCCCTGCAGCACCACTGTAACACACACAACTGAACGGATTGTCTGCACGAGGAGTAGTGGAAGACAGCAGCTCAGTATTTGAAGGTTTCTTTCCCAAAAACATTTGAGAAAGAGCAGTCATCTAATCCTACCTTTTCCACTTGCAGTGCCGTCTCCTCACATGACAATTTAATCAACTCTTGGGCTTTAGTGGTGTCTCCAGCTTTGTAAGCAGCCTGAATGCTTTCTGTAACGGGTGTCTGAATTATGGAGACTTCGCCGACTGTGGACTGCTTGCCACCCATGTCCACAGTTCCTGCAGCAAAAATAGAAAACAGGTGTCAGGAAGAAGTCCCTCTTTATTACTCAAGTACAGCTGCAACATCAATGCACCCTGGCAACACAAAGTGGTGAGTTATTAACAGTGAAATATTTACTGCATATGATTAAAGAAAAAAGAGGAAAAAATGTCAATGCTAAATATATATAAGAAAGATATAAGATATAAGATACATAAGATATAAGATACATAAGATATAAGATACATAAGATATAATAGATATAAGAAAGTGATAATAAAATACTTTCCAGCAGGGACATGAAACTGAAAGGGACAGCAAGTTCCCCAGTTGTTCCCAGAGGTGGTTTCCAAAGGAAGGTGTGAAGAAAGCTCACACGGACACAGACACATATGCTCTGCTGCAACCTGCCACACTCAGCCCCTGGCTACAGGAAATCGGGGAAAAAATTGCTTATTTGCATTTGGTTAAAGTCCTTAAAGCCCACAGGTTTTCACAAGCAAACAAGGATTTTTTTTAAATAATATATATATATATATTTTAAATAGACACACATGTCATTCAAGGGCTAGTTTAATGCAGTCTGGAGAAAGAAGTAAATTTGGACCAATCTATAACCGTCGGTAAATATCTTTGAATAATGCAGTCTGAAATCATCCATACATTCTGACTAACGCTTCTCATCAATTATTTAAATGAAGCTCGAATCACTCAGACACTGGAGACAGCTCCAGAGATTTGTGCCATTAAAAACGTGCCCGCATCGATAACCTTTCTCAGATGATGCAGAACGTGTGAAGGACAAACAACAGAAACGAAGGCAGATGAATGTGATATTAAATTACTGCACAATCAACAGCATCTCAGAGTTCATGTAATACGTACAGATGCCTCATAATTCTGTAGTTTTAGGGGGTACATGGAAAAAAAAATAAAAAATCCAGCATTTGCTCTGGTATTTCGGAGCAGACCAGCCACCTGTAATGGACCTCTAATAACACTTGTTGTTTAATTCTCTTTTTCATAGACAACACAGGTAGGAAATGAAAATGATTCCTAGGCAGGTAACTGTTTAAAGGGGGATAGAAGAGAGAACTTTAAAGCAAAATAATTCTCCAATGTAAACGGTTCAGTACTGGCCTAGCGCAGATGGAAGCAAAGACTGCAGTTACTGCAACACGCAGCCTCCCCCGTGCTCGGTGCCCTGTGATGAAATCCCGAACCTACAGAGAAGCTCTGGAATTCCCCTTGGAGGAAAGAATGCCTCACATCGGAGATCCAAACCAGCTGGAGAGCTGAGCAGGAAGCCCTGCAGATCGGGGCTGACAGAACACAGGGATTTTAAGCAAGTTCCTATAAATAAACGCTGAAAGAAGGGGCCGGTTTTATTTCCTTTCGGCCTGGATCCTAATCTGGGGGGCTATCGCTCACGATCCAGAGCTAGAGCCAATTCCTAGTGCACAGGCACATCCTTTCCAACAAAGCAATGAGCAGGGCCACCTCTCTGTTTAAACCATGGCCACGGAAGGTGGAGGTACGAGTGTCTCATGGTCAGAGATTCCTTTAGGGTCCGGGAGACCCCAGTGTCACTTCCTCATCTACTAGGCAGGCCTCCAGGCACCTCCACGCCCTGCTCACCAGATCTCTTTTTGGGGAAGCCTTTTCCACCTCTCCTGCCGGAACGGCCCCGCCACGCAGTGGGGACGAGCAAATCCACTGGGCCAGCGCGCACAAGGACCACGATTTCTCTAGCTGCAACACAGATCTTCCAACCCCAAATTAACTACATCTCGAGCTCGCTTTTCCTCATTCTGACCCCCTCTTTCAGATGTGCCCACCGCTAAGTAATTCATGAGCAAGTGTGTATTACCAGGGCCACTACAAGGAAGCTAAAGAAACGAGACAACAGTTCTATTGTAACCGAGGGAAGGAGGAACTCAGCAAGCTAGACCCCAACCCCAACACAGCTTCTGTGTTTTACCCAGTGACTACTTCACGAACGTATTTGACTAATGTGTCATGCTTCCTCATGCATTTTTGGCCCCCGCAAAACTTCTTAAATCCCTTGCAGCGTAATGGTGGAGCTATAACCACAGCTAACATCACCACTGGTAGGAGAACATGGGCTGGCCATCACCCGTCACAGACCGGTGGGCACTCTGGCACTGGAAGGTCTCAGATGGCTGGCTTCACGGAGCCCATATGCTCCCAGAGTTAGCTGGCAAAGTCCTCAAGATAGTAATTTTAGTCCCTAAATGAAGTTTTAGCCCTGTCTTAAGCAAATAAGATTTTTCTATCGATCTAACAAAAACATACTAGTGAGGCTACGTCTGAACATCCATCAAGTAGAAGTCAATAAAAGCCTCATTGAATGTAAGTAATCTGGGCAATTCTACTGTTTGAAACTGATATATTTGTATTTAAACATTCTTGGCAGAAAGACAGTGCTGCTCGTCGTTCAAGTTTCTCATATAGCTGTCATCAAAACTTCTTTCTGTGTTTGTATTTTGCAGAGTAAATTGACCTCCTGCCTAAGAAGACCTGGGAAAAAAAAGATGTCAACGATCTTCGCCCTAAAAAAGATCTTGCAATTGAACTAATTTCAAGCCTGAAAAGAACAAAACCGATGAGTCACAGAGTGATAAAAAAGCTTGCCCTCAACCAACAGCTGTACCCACATGATTCTGTCAAAGTGAAGTTGAGATTTCAAACATTAAGCGAGACAAGGTGGGCCATCCGCTCTACGGTTCCCAGAAAACACCAAGCCACCCATCGCAAAGCTAAGCATCGCGTGAAGCAAATTACCCAGTTCACAGAGGGCTTTCTGGTGACTTTAGAAATGATATACTGACTTCTAGTATACGAATGGAAAATAAGAAGCAGCATATTTTATGAGCTTAGTTTATACTTGCCAGTAGGAAAAAGAAAGAGAAGTAAATTCTACTGACTAAAGACTGGTTTATTTCTAAAAGATGCACGACTGAACCATCATCAGTACTGCATTCATGTAGGCTGGGAATAAAATTTTGCCAATACATGCATCAGCCATTTTTAGCAAAAAATCTGGGCTGAAGTCCAAAGAAATTCTGCCTATGTCTTTAACCCTACAAATCTCACGTTTTTTACCTGAACACTTTGTGGTTGTCATAATAGGGTCTCCTCAAATCCATATAGCCTTGAGCAACACGGTACGAGAGCAGTAAGTGACACTGAATGATGCTGAAACTCTGTTTTCAGACTTGATCCCACCATGTGCTGAGCATTTACACCTGGATGTCCTGAAGTGCTTTTAATTCTTGGATTACACAGACTCAGGAACCAGCTTCTGCACTTTGCTCAGCAGGGTCAACATTAATATTTGACAATGCATATGGCACAGCAAGTTACGGTATTGTTACGATATACTTCTTGGGTACTCCTGTAATAAAAGGCTGCTAGAAACTCCAGAAGCTCTTACACACCCACTGTGATTTCCCTTGGTTTTTGCTTTATCACACAGGTCCAGGACAGAGTTCCTGGGTCCACTGCCCCAGATCCATGCCCCTTAGCTCTGAGGCTGCGGCAGGGAAGCAGATAAATGAAGCCTATTTGGACTGAGGAGGAATGGTGTGGGGTCATTCTCTAACATATTTGAATTTCCATGCAAAGGCGGCCACGGGCTTTACTCCCTAATATTCAGTCCCTATCTCTGCATCTTCTTTGTTTAGTTTCTCCACAGATCCACAGCTGCTTTGCTGGCTTTCTGCTACTGACTGTAAGCAAACCAAGCACTGTTTGTAAAGGGAAAATGGGGGCACTTGCCGACGTTAAAAACATATCCTTCGTCTATCTCTCACAGCAATTAACAGCCTGCACCAAAGCAACTACCTTTGAAATCAGGAGTGGGAAATATTTCCAGTGTTTAATACTTTGGAAGTGTTTTTTTAAGTTTGGCTTTTCAGCAACAGCTTTTAATAAAGGCTAAAGGCAAGACTAATTTTCATTTTAAAAATATTCCAGTGGAAACAGCGGTTATCAATAAAAAAACAGTGTTATTTTATTGCCATTCAGAGGTTACAGCAGCATCAATTTAAAAATGCAACAGACTGCACGGTCCCAGCTGAGAGAAGCAAAATGAAAATAGGTCTAATTAATAATAAGGGGTACCAGGAGAATGTCAGAGAGATATGCAGTTACACCCAGTCTTAGGCCGTGTTATTAGAGCAAGTGAAAGAAAGATAAATTTTCTAAACTGATACCGTGCCATTATCAATAAAAAGGTGAGGGTCTGCAGGTCAATGCTGTGAATCAGCAAACAGCTGCATAACAGAACAGCACATCGTACAGATTATTATCTTTACGTCCCAAATCACTGCACCCCTGTCTTTGACATACAGCCTCTCAGAGATTTTAAGTGCTGCATTAGTCCCTTTGATAAGGTAGGTGCTTGGGGAACTGACTAGGATATTTTTATTAGAGAAAGATATAAATGAGATGTTTAACACAGGATAAAATAGGGCAGGTAGCTAACTTACTCCGCAACAGATTTACAACAATAATAAGACTTTAAAGCTGCCACTGACCTTGTCATAATTTGTGCAGGTGTTTCCAGAGAGAGAAGCAAATCAAGATGATGGCTGTAGCACAGCCTCCCATTCGGCGATGCTCAGTCAAGCTATTAATTCCTTGGACCGTTAGCCATCCACCTCTGCTTCAGCACAAGCAGCTCTTCAGTGGCCACTGGCTGGCTGGCTGCTGCTTCGTCTGAATTAACTACTGCATTTTAGCCTTGACAGTTATTTTCATCTCCATGTCCCATTACGGTGAAATCCAAGCCTCTGGTTCAGAGAGGATCTGGGGATGGGGGTGGGCAGGGAGGCTGCCTTTCCGGGCTGAGCTCAGACATTAATTCCTCAACAGCACCAGATGGCTCCAGCTAACCTCCACCAGCTTAATCTTTGGCCATTTTGACTTCTGAGCGCTGCCCCAGAGCTGAGGTCTATAGCGCCCTGATTATTTAAAGTCACCCCTCCCAAACTCTTCAAAACTCACAAGAGTTGCTGGATGTTTTTTAATGCTGCTCTATCAAAGCTTTGGCAGGCTGCTCTGCAAAATTCATGGAAAGCCCTATTATTTCTGAGGCGCAGAGCTAGAGTCTCTGTAACAGACTCATCTATCTCCCATCGCTCTGAAAAACTCCAGATTAACAAAGCGAACAACAGCCAACAGGAAGCCTCCAGCGATTTCAAGGGATGATGGATCTGTCCTACATTGTGCTTTCCAATGAGATTGGGGATGAAAATGCTTTTAATCCTACGGAAATTTCTGAGATACTGAAACGTATTCCCATCCCAAGTCAGGAAGAAAAAACAAACCTCCATTTGATACAGTAATACATATATTTTTAAAAATCAGTCCAAGTCAGTCAAAACGGTTTATGAAACAAAGATACCTTCTGCGTTCCTTCTCTAATTCTCTAACACTTCAAAATAGCCTTTTTTTTTTCTCTAAGTTAGGAGGTTTCATTCATTCCTTACTTAAAAGACACAGTCACAGACCAAGATCTGGCCCCAGAAGGGGGCTGTTCCCCACCTGCCCACGTGCCCCCAGTCCCTCAGCAAAAAGGCTGTGATCTATTTTGTCTTGTTTTCAGATCTAGGAAAAATACGTACGGCCCAATCCATTCTGGTATCGAACGAAGCCAGCAGGATTAAAAAGCAGCGAGGAGCACTTATAAAGGTCCCTGTGAGAAACTAAGGAAGGAAAGTTACGGGGAATCGGACTGCGGGGTGGCAAGAGGGTTTATCTGGGAAATCCAGCATCCCTGTGCAGGGGACACGACAGAGCTGGGCTGTGTCCTTCCAACCCTAATTAACATCTCTTCTTAATGAGCGAGACCTGCCAGCTTCTCAGGACAATGAGAGAACCCTCCATGTGCACTTTTTCTTCCCGTTTTATGCGGTTTGATTTCACCCAAACATCCATTATTTAAGCTAATTACTGGAATGGCTTTACACTACGATCTGCCTGCCAAGCCAGTGGAAAAGGTGATATATTGAGTACAAATATAACCTGCCTCCACGACAGAGCTCACAACCGATGCTCACAGCCCCAAAAGTAAGCTTACAACCCTATAAAAGGCCAGACTCGAAGCATAGAAAAATGCTTTGAAGACAACAATTTAGTACCAAAGGGATCTTTTTCATCATTATTGCATAATCCAACATCATTTTAAAATCGTTTACGTGCCAGTACAATGCATGCCAACTGCTTAGCTGCAATAAATGTTTTCCAGCAAGCATACGGGATTTTGGAAAGGACACGCTGACAATTTTAGGTACAGCAATGCAAATTGACCAATTACCACCAGAGCCACTGGAAATTTTCTATTTAGAACCACTCTTAACCTGCAAGGAAAAAACATTTGCTAATGCAAATCTGCGAGGAAAAAATTAAGTCCTGGACAGCAAAATGCTCTGGACTCCTGCCTCTTTCAGGGCTCCAGAACTGAATTACGAAAACCAGACAGCGCAGAAAGCTTTAGCTCCACATGTATACAGTCATTTCTCCATCACCCAGGATAACGAGGGGAAGAGAGGGCAGAAAAGCCTCAAATACTAACAACACTGAGACTTGGCAGGCTTTGGTGGACAGTAACACTGATAATGAAGCCTCTGCCTGTCACAGCATCGAGACAGGGTCGAAAAGCTCTGCCAGGCCCGAGCAGGCTCCTGCATTTGTGCACGTGCCTCCCAGACTCTGCAAATGACTTGTTTTACCCAAGAAGTTCAAGCGAAATAGTTATTTCTATTTTTATGACGTACAAAAGAGGCTACACAAAGCCACGACAAGGAGTGTGACCACCAGAACAAACCCAAGGGGGTCAGTGGGCGAATCACACCGGCAAGCGCAGGTAGCTCGAGGGTGAGTGACGGCGAGCACCTCCTCCTCCTCCTACGCTGCTGGGGCTGCACCCAACCCCTCCCGGGCCGATAAACCCCACAGAAATCCCAGCTGGGAACGTAGGGAAACCTGGAAATTCGCTGAAAGGAACCGGGCCTTGATCGTTGAGGACGATGGGTCTGCCCTCTCACCCGAGGACACGCGTCAGGCCTCACCAGCTTCACGGGCACGCGTTCAGCCCCTTCTAACTGTAGGAGTGCTTGAAGCATCGGTGGCCACAACACGTTTTTCAGTGGACGGACCGTTTCATGGTCCATGATGGTGAAGGCACCATCATCGCTGGTAGACACATTACAAGCTTCTGGGCAGGGGAGGAATGAGGTAGAGGCCAACCTCCTGCAAGGACCAGGCACAGGCTGGGTCCTGCAGTGAAGGGGGACCCCCGAATCCTTCCCTTACATCTTTGGGGTGCAAAGGATCAGCAAAGACCACAGGGAATAGTGACACAGTGACAGAAATGCCACCATGTTGTTCCACTCCTAAGGGAGAGAGCCTGAGGAAAGGAAGAGAGCTCCAAATGGCCAGAGCCACGGCTGCGGTATTGAAAATACAAATGACTCAGCTCTAAGTGAAAGTTTCTATTTTCGTCTTTTGGCTCCAGTGATTTGGTTCCAATCCTACAGCTTGAATCATTCAGAAATATGCTTTTGCATGCAAGGCCAGCTATGCCACTCTTGCTTTCCAAAATTTAAATTGGAAAATATACATTAAGCGTGCAGAAGTACGACCACGCTTTTGGGTTTTCTTCGTGTCCATTTCCAGGTATGGCTGGAAAGAGAGGATTATTAAATCATGAAAGGTGTCTCTAGCGAGGCCATTCCTGTCCAACTGAATCAAATATTATACCCGTGAAACCAAACCAGGCTTGGATTTCCATTTGAAATTTCATAAAATAGAATTTCACGGCCAACTCTGGTTTACTTTGAAACTTTTCTGTTTCCCTACGTTCAAGCTTTCATCAGAATGGAAAAATTCCCATGCATCGTTGTTTTCTTTCTTTCAGACTGATCGTTTGCTCAATATTCTTCTAAAAAGTAAGTCGGCACTTACGCACACTGGGGAAGCAGCGAGTCACAGCCAGCCCCCGTATGCTTCGTTCTCCTTCGACGTACATTTAAAGCCAGCTTAAGGGAGAAGCAAGCGCTTTGAGCCCCATCGTATGACAGGGCTCCTGGGCCGATGCTGTAACCTGCACAGTCGCCAGTGTCCTTCCTCCTTTCCCCAAGGAAGCACTGCAGGTCTCTTACAGAACCTGGATACATGAAGATTTTGGGAAGACTGGCCAGAGGAGGAAAAAAGGGGGAAGAAACATGAAAAAGATACGTAAAAATACCTTGCGTGACTCCAGTTTATCATGTTCAAGGAAGGCTATGACAATCTGGAGAGCTGAAGATGAATTAAGAAACGGACGGTCTAATTACAAGATTAGAGACGAAAAGAGCTTGGTTTGTTGAGTGTGGAAAAATGAAGGCTGAACAGGGATGCGAGCACTGTCTATAAATACATCCAGAGGGAGACACCAGGGAAGAAGAGCTATTTATGTACAGGGTACAAACACATTTCAGCTGCCAGTTAGAAGAAAGTTTAAAGTGCTGGAGGAATGAGGCTTTGGAACAGTCCTCTAGAAAAAGCAGAAAGAACAGACAAGTCAACTCATTTAAAAGATGCTTTGAATAAGGTTTAGGAGGGTGACAGCAGGACGCTGACCTACACACCCTTCCAGTCCTACAGCCTGCATTCCCACTTTACACCTGCGCTGAAGTTAAATCAGCTATCGGGCACCAACAGTCATAACAAAGATTACTTTGAAGAAAGTTGGTATTAAGAGAGGGTGTCCTTTATCAACCCAAAGAGGTTTGGCCATAGCAGAGTCAAAGGAAGGACGGAACTGGGAAGGACACCAGAGAAAAGATATGAATGTGATACTCTGGAAAAGAAAAGAAAAAAAGTTGGGAAAGCGAGGCTCTGCTCCAGCTTCTACTGAACTTGCTGTGAGCGCTTCCACCAGCATCCATGCAACAGAAGCAGATCCTTAGAGGTTTCCAGGAGAAAATATCGAGTACGGAAGATTACATTAGCAGCTGTGTCTGGAACAGAAGAGAAAGTTTTGTTGAAAAGGCCTCTGCTGTTGGCCAACGCAGTGCTGGTCCTGAATCAGGCTGCGTGACGATGTGCTGCCAAAAATGTAACGGGCTACCAAAAAAACCCCACCACCTTCTGTATCTGGTGACAAAACCTGCAAGTGGCAAAAGTGCCTGTATTTGGGAGGGGAAATATTTCCCTTTCATCTTCCTGATGTCTGAGAATGTAAACATTCATTTCAGTGGAAGAAAGACAAGGGTTTTGTCTGGGAGGATGCTATGTTCAACTGAAGGTGCGTGCTGTGAACCCACTGCAGCTTGCAGCATTTTCAGGTGGTTGCTCCAAGGCAAAAAGGGCAAAACCAGGCAAGGCATGTTTCCTTCCTACCAACATATGATGAGCACAGATCCAATGCATGTGAAAACCTTGCCCGATCCATCCAAAAACACTTTAACAGCTTTTATTCATACCCTGTCATTGTGTGAAAAGTCCTAGGTGCAACATATCGGAGAGCTGTGACCGTGATTACAAGACAACTTAAGGAGCTAGACATTTTTGTTTTCCAAGCTACATTTGAGATCTGAAAAGGGATCCTGTCCATTAGTGTTAAAAAAAATATGTTCCTGTTTGATGCAAAAATAAAAGCTTTTTCAAAGGCTCTTTGATGTGCAAGACAGAAAGACATGCAGGCAGATGCTGAAGGTCTTGTCTTAAGCAATTACCAGCACTGCTTTTGAATCTTACTCCCCAGACAGAATTTTAATGTGAAGTAGATAATCACACTGCAGAGCGTATCAGCTCTAAACCTTGTGGCTTTTCAATTAAGCAGCAATAACCTGTAGTCAAAATACTCCCTGCCCCGCAAGGGAATAAAACAAACAACCCTGAACCAACTAAATCCAGGTGAAGCAATTCCGAAGACACACACGCTTTTAAAAGGCCTCGTTCTGAGCTCTCCTCGGGTAGCCAGGCCAGTTTTCCAAGCGATATTCTGATCATTAAAACAAGCAATGATGTAATTTCCACAGCAACCACAAACATACCAAGAATATTTGAGCTAAATTTATCCAGACTTCTTGTTTGAATCACTGCTTCGGTTCGTTATTTTTCCACGATTTTCAGCGGCGCGCAGAAAAGAAGCTGTGGGCAGCCTGGGACAGGGCTCTCTCCGCGGCAGTGTCTGAAATGCCAACCTTCGTGCCTGCGAGCCACTTAGAGACTATCAGGAGGGAATTTTGGTCGCTCTCCAGCTCCCATCTCCCCAGGTCCCTGCTCTTTCACCCTTCGCCCTCCTCCTCCCTTCCTGTAGCAGACTGACCCCTTCCCTCTCCTCCACACGGTGAGGCAACGCGAGGCTCGTCTTTGCGGCTGAGAAGTTCCCAAACTCACCACAGACCTGCTGTCCGTCCCTCCAGGAGATGGTGAGCTGCAGAAGGAGGAACTCACGCCAGAGCTGGTGCCGCTCTGCGGCAGACCCCCAGCCCTGAGGTCCTGAGCCCCACGTCCCACCACCAGCGCCGGGAGAGCTCAGCCTGGGGAAGGGGTCACCGCCTTCACCGGCAGGTACACGCACCCCTGCAAAAAGTGCATCACCAACAAGGCGTCACGGCTCTTCACCCTCTCTTCCAACACGGCCAAGGTGGCTGATTGCCACGGCGAGAGGCACTGGGCGTCTGCAAAACCTGCAGCATAACCTCTAAGATCTTACTCCATCGACACTGCTGTTGTTCTATAGGAGTCTTTTCTTTTCGGCTATCACATTTTACCACGGTCGGGCATGTCCTTGCTGACTCCGTTTCAGTTTCGTGATCAGCCTCACAGCTTGCCTGCCTGTCACCTAGCTGTACACAGTTTAAGGTCTGTTATTTCTCAAAGTCTTAAAGTCTGTTATTTCTCAAAGCACTCCTTTCTGTTTGTTTTGTTTGCTTGTTTACCAGAAACTTCAACCCACGCCTCCCCTCTGACTGCAGGAGGGCTTTCTGAAGGGTGAAGGCTTTTCCTAATACCTACAGACTCCTTTTGTAAGGCCTCCCTTTAAGCTAAAGCGATGCACAAATTCAAAGCATGCACACACTCTCATCATGAAGCTATCAGTAGCCTAGATAAACGGGCTGCTGCTGTGGTTATGTATATGCAAAGAAGCAATGCTGACCCACTAATGAACACAGGCTGATTAGGGAAAGGAATTAAATATCGGCCTAACTTGACGTAAAATCCAAGACAGAACCTATTAAGGGCCATAATTCACCTATGGGGCAGACTGAGAGCTGAATGGCATCAAATCCATCCCCCGACACCCTCATCTACAATGCAAACATTTCCTCCCAGCTAGCCGCCTGCTGCCAAGCGCAGCCCTGGCAGCTCCTTTATTGATCAGAGAAATGAAAAACAAACAAACCGCAGACCTGATGCTCTAAGGATCCCTGAAGATCGGATCCAGAGCCTGTTATGCCAGCGCAGAGACTTTAATGGGTCTTACATAAGGCTCCCAAAGGCTTTGGAGAGGATGAAAAAAAATAAATTCGTAGCACTTTCTTTAATGCAAGTATAAAATTGCCTGTAACATCACCGGCAAAACAGTAAATCAATTACAGGCCTGGTAAAGACCAAGTCAGTGTGAACTCTATCAATTGCTTTTTCCCCACTGCAACGGAGGATAGCAGTTCTGCCTACGACCACAGTGCCAACCTCACCTGCTTTATAATTAGTAAGGTAGTTAAGGGGTCCCTGTGTGCAGGTTCTCGGTGCCAAGGCTTTTCTTTACTTCCCTTATCAGCTCATCTTTGTTTTTTCCAGGCGTCTTGACGGAGCTGTCCTAAGTTACATTTCAGCGTACCAATACATCTTAACTGGAAGGTGGAAAATAAAGCTGGATAAAAAGGTGGAAAATAAAGCTGTGTAGCAACAGATAATGCCATGCACAGCTCAGACAGGGACTGGTGTTCCACGGCTGCCTGCACATCACTGCCTTTCAGGCTGGACTCTCTGCCCAGCAGGGTCTGTACCGCACTGCTGGCTCTCCCAGCAGTTCTGCCCTCGAGTTCAAGAGCAGGCTGGCGTCTGTGGCATCTACTAGGAAAAGCTGATCCTGCCACCACTAAGACCTAACTGCTCCTTTAGATCCCGTGACTCCAGAGGGGCACAGCACCCCCAAGCCAAACTCCCCACTGGCACAAGCACCCATTTTCCAAAGCCAGCAGCTCCTTCAGACGCCTCTGATTCACAATGAGAGGCACCTCCCAGGGCACGTTCCGAAGAAGAGCAATTAGCATCCAGACTCTGAAAAATCAGTTCAGAGCATCTCAAACGAGGCACCTAACTGCATGTCCCTGCGTTCACTGCCCTTTTGGGAAACCCTGCCTGGGCTCAGCGGGATGGCGCAACGCGGCTGGGCTGCAGTCTGCAGAGGAGAGCAGGCTCAGCCACAGGCATGTTCTGCTGGCCTTCCGCATTAGCAGTTGGCCCCATGTGAGATTTCACCACTTCTGTATGAAGTGTGTATTTAAATATGTTTAAAAATACAAGCCTATTACCGCTTTACTAGTGTACTTCCTATTCCTGCCTAGCACTTCCTACTTCTCCTTCTGCAGGGCATTGCTGAGACTAACTCACATACGATACCTGTTCTATTTTTTGTGTCCTCCCACACCGCCTCTTTTTTTTTTTTTTTTTTGCTTGTAGGAATACTTTCAATTCACTTTTTAGACTCAAATTAACTTGCAGCTTAACAAGTAGGAAGAAAAACAGAAAACCTACAAGGCTCATTGCACAGAACTTCGAGCAAGCAGCACGCTTCGCAGGCCTCAAGTGTGCTCAGGTCGCTCCCCAGATGCTCTCCTGGCCCTCCACCCTGCCACACCATCGTAGCAGACTCAGGCGATGCTACTACCTCCACTGTGAGGATGGGAAAAAAGAGGGCAGAGAGTGCAAGTACCTTTTTCCTTCTCATGCCTCAGATGGGGCTAAGGTGGCGTGCCTCAGACACAGCCGCTGGCTGTAGCCCCATGCACAGAGCTGTAATGCAAAGCTTCACACGGGACTTTCACAAGGAACAAAGTGACACCAGGGGTGCTGCACACACCAATTTCAGCTTCTTCCTCTATTCAGCTGGAAAAATTTATGAGCAAAGATATTCACGCCACCAAACGCAAGCTCCTGCCCTTCACGTGTAAGGCACCAAATCCAGCCGGGCGAAGTGCGAAGGAACGACAGCAGAGACCTCACCTGGAGGCCACGCACAGGGTGGGCCCTGGCTACTTGTAGGGCTAACCCCCTGTGAGCCAACCTCAGCCTGTCGCCGCTCGACCGCTTGTGAAACTTTCCGTACAGAATTGCACCAGCTCCCGCGCGGTGCCTCTGATAAAACGACCCGTTAGCTCCTCCGGCTCAGCTCCTCGGACTTGGCCTGGAGACTTGCCGGTGATTCAGGAGGTGGCAGCAGCTCTCCCTCTGAGTCAGCGCTGAGCCGCGGCCGAGGCAGGGTTGCAAAGGTCGCTGCCATCGTGGGTCGCCTCTCCCAGATAAAATACGAAGCCCCGGGAGCTGCAGGGCCGCCACGGCCCCTCTGACACATAGCTGGTCCGCCCCAAATTCCAGCACGGGTCAATATATTCTGTCTACTTGCCCGCTCTCTCATTTTAACATCCGTGTCCCTTTTCCAGGCATACTGCATGGGCAAACTTCCCTCAGAAAAAAGTTGCGAATGCCACAAGATTTCAAGCACCTCTCACTGGCATCGTTGCCCCTCATTATGTAACATTACATACATTACAATGCAGCACACCTTTTCGATATTCATCTCTAGATTTAGCAGGAGAGAAGAGACACCCTCTGGTGCGTTGGGAAGATAATCCAATTCCAGCTCAGAGACACACACAAAGGGCACACGAATGCTCTGGGACTTTGAATAACATTCTCAGTAAGAGAGATAAGCTCCCTAACAAAACTATTCTTACATTTCAGGGGACGATGATTGCTTTTCTACATCTTTGCTGAAACGTCTCCTAGAAACTCATCTGAGAATTAAATGCTAGCTGTAAAATTTTGTAAGATTCAAAGAAAACAAACAGCCTGTAGAAAGGAGATGAATCTCTATTATGTTCTAGACATTCATGTGGTGATATCTTTGGGCTTCCATTGTATTTCCTACAAGAACCACATTATGTCACCTCCATTATATTATGCAGAGCTCTTTAACCCAGTTGAAAAAAAAAAAAAAAGCCCACTGCTTCATGAGATACTGCAGCCGCCCCCATACCTCCGCTCGCTTTCTTTCTTTTAATTATTATAACATGAACCAACCTAGGAGAGGGGAAGCCGGGTCTGAAGAGGCGAGGGAGGTGCTGACTGCACCCGAAGGGGAGCATCATTCTGCACGCCAGTGACAAACCCTCCCTGCTCTGCTGGCAGCGGCCAGCCAAGCCCCGCGGCATCCCCGGAGGCTGCGCAGGGTCCGGTGGTGAAACACGGCTCGCTCGCTCCCGGGGGAAGCGGGCATCCTGCTGGGACACCGGCGAGATTCCTGCCGCAGCCAAGCGAAGCAGCAGCGGAGACGCGAGCAGATGCAGTGAGGTGAGCCCACGTTATCATATGTTACACTTGCTGACTTGTATTAGTGACGCCGTGGGTGCGTTCTCCTCGTGAAGATCTGGCCAAACGCATAGCTGTCAGGAAAAAAAAAAGCCCTAAAGCCTTCCAGGCACCGGTGTACCTTGTGAAAGCCCTCGCACCCCTACGCCCATCCTTCCTGCCTGAAAGCAGGCTCCAAGCTTTTGGGGTGCTAAGGGGGTCCTCAGCGCCGCAGGAACCATCTGCGGTCCCACTGAATGGGAGCAGGAGGCTGCATCCAGGCTGTGAACAGACGCATGTAAACAATCGATTCAGATGTGGAGGCTGAATGAGTCACTGCATTCCTGCATTCAAGTTGTGTAACAGGATCCAAATGCAGAACGAGGACCAGCTAACTTAGGGAGTGGACCAGCTAGCTAATGACAATTATTCTTGGCAGGACTCAATCCAGAAAAAAAATGTGTTTAAACATGTACAGTATGCTTATAAAGAACTAATCCACCAGGGCAGCACCAGGTCTTAAGCTTTCCTAGGGTCACTTGGCCAGTCTTCCAAAAACTGTTTATCAGATAAAACAATCCAGGCATGTAAGGATAGAAGAGTTATACCAATAAGATCTGTATGCCTCCAGTTAGCCAGTTTAACTGAATATATTTACATAACAAACATGTAAGAAATTTCTCAGAATAAAAACCACATTCACAATGGAGAAAATAATTTATACCTTTTCCTCTTCTCAATTCATTATTCACTCAAACTAATTTGCTTATTTGCTGTATCTTTAAAAAGCAAGAAGAACTGGTCAAATCACTATTGCAGAACAAAAATTTAGCAATTCTTAACACTTAGCACAGATTAAAATTCTTCTCATGAAGAATACTTCACATAGCTTAGTATTCAAACGGAGTCGATTTCTTCCAGAGAGAAACTCATACGATAGAATTCAACAATTTTAAAGATATTCAATAACCAAGTGCTTATGATTATTAGAGATACAATGCTAAACAACGAAAGCAAAACCAAACAAAATCAGTAGCACAGAATAAGCAGAATACATACGGAGAGTGGAAAGAGTTCCCAGAGCTCCCTGTGACGCTGGTGAGAAACGTCTTTAGACAAGATAAGGCAGCCTCTGAATAAAGTACCAGGTTTTGCTTCATAGTTGCTGATAAAATCCAAAATAAGGCTGCAAAAACATTAGCTTCTACTGAAGCCTGCTTACTCACTACAAAGCGTCAAACACACCTTCATCCCACACTTAAAACGCAGATGCCGCCTCCTAATGAACTGCTTGTTGCACGGGGGGAATACCGTTATGCAATAAGCAGAAGGCTATTTCTTGATGCAGAAACATAACCGGGTTTTGGCTCAGAGAAGTACAGCACTGCCGAGGAACTGAAGGGTTCTGCATTAAGAAACAGCCAAAAATAATTTGGCTGTTCAGAAAAAAACCCACAAAACTAATTAACAGGAAACAATCCGAAGCTTACATCCCTTCCTAAAGAGAAATTTCCACCTATGGATTTATTACGTTGCATAAATGCAGACCTCCTAATCCATCCCACCGATGCATTACTGTAAGTCACTGAACCAAAGCTCAGAGCAAAACTAGAGCAGGTTAGTATCTGTTCAGCCTGAGAACCGATGCTCTGATTTCAGCAGCTTTCATACCCTGAATACACATTGCATCAGTGGCTGGAAACATATTTGCATTCGCATGCTGAAAAAGCACAGATCTTGTAAAACATATTTAGGAACTGCTGAGACATGATATATATATTGACTAATTCCGTAGGCTTTGGGAGAAAATTGGTCTTCAGAGAAATGCTATTCTTATCACCTGAACCGTCCAACGTCATTCTCCTTGCAAGTATAACTCCTCGTTCTGTACTGTAGATTTTCTAAAATTAAGGCTCAAAGCACTCAAAGATCTTTCATATATTCAGATTTCATTGAAACTAAGTGGCAGCTGGCTAGCGAGTTTTCTTAAAACCTTCCACTCCCAATTGGAACAGGAAAGAATAAAATCGTCCTATTTACCATTCTGTGGATCCATGTTGCTCTCTCTGGAAACAGCGGATTCCTCAGTTCCCACACACCAGTACATTCTGGGTCGTAGTTGTGAAGATTCAACAGGCAAACTTTCTGCAGCACTTGAAACCGAGTAGTGTTGTCAAAGCTGAATGATCTCTGTCAATTAAGTGCAGGAACGGAGCGACTGCTAGTGAGCACCATCTCGAAGAACCATAATTTACCCTGTTTAAAAATAAACGGTAAAACAAATTAATCATTCTAGTAGAGAAAGTGCAAGATGCTTATTCCCGTCTGAATGTTACTCTGCAGAAAAGCACTCATCATCCTATGCAAATATAAATACAATTATTTCCATAATAGCTTTGTTCAAAGAACACAACGTGAATTAACAGAGGAGACTAACAAAGTCTGCACTATAGAAAAGATAAATGTTCCCAATTTTTCTCCACCAAAGCTGACTCTTTGGTGAGTCTTCGGGTGGAGGGGTTGGGCAGGGGTCACAGCTGCAGTTTGATTCTCCACAAGCTAGTGTAAAGGCAGAGCATTGAAACGACGAAATGCAGCTGGAAAAATCCTAAATGCAACCTCGAAACCTTTCCCATCCGCAAAGAAGACTGTGGCTCTTGTGCAACTCCACCGTGAGAAACTGAAAAATAGTGACGTGGTTACTGAGACCATTCTCTATAGAAAAGAGAAAACAGAGCTAAGAGAAACACACCAGCTTCTTTCCCCTCTGCCCAGTCCTTCTAGAGAAGTCCAGCGCTCTCGGAGCAGCAGGCTTCTTCAAACACGTCCAGGGAGGCAAACCAAGCCCTTAGGAGCTCTCGGAGGTTGGCTGCTGCTGTACAAGACAGCTCGGAAGAAGACCGCACAGCTCAGTCTCCCAGGGCTTCTGACTTCTTCAAATCTGCACACCTGCACATTTTCTCTCTTCCACCGCTACAGGTGAATTTGCAGCGTGTGCCCAGCCAACGCCAGCGCTCCTTCACTTTCTGCTTTCAGTTTCAGCCCGTGAACACCTCTCAGATGTAACACAGCGCCCTTTACCTTTGATCCTTATTAGATTTTCTCATGCTCGGTGCGTGATGCTGAAGTTTTGATCCAATTTGGCAAAGCACATAGCCCACCTTGTGCTTCAGCAAGCAAGACCCAGGTGCATTGCTTTGTGAGCAGAGGTGGCTTTTGTGCTGGGATCCGGATCAGGGAGTGCATAAGGACACACGGATCCATCCCCACTCTTCAGAAAGCTGCCTGCTCCTCCCTCGTTACACAGCATTTTAACCACAAGCCAACACCGTTAAAAAATACTGAATGCTACATCAACTGTTTCCAGGCAAATACTTGAGTTTTAGGCGCACTTAGAGCAAAACCGAGCTTCTGATGACCCCTACTTTGTGGTGCCGGCAGCAGGAACCAAAACTCACAGCCCAAGCGCCATGCACATCCTGCAAGCTGGGCAGCGGGCGAAGCCACAGGCTGCGGTTTGGCTCTGGGGTGCTTTTCAAAGATGGGAAAAATGATTCGGGTGCCACACAGCAAATAACGACACGGACCGAGAGGCGTGGAGCGGGCTACAGGCAAGCTCTTTCACACGCCCCCACAGCCCAACGCCTCCTTCGCGGCAGCACGGCCGCAGATGTCCGCGCAGCCAAGCACCAGTCTGTCCGTCCGTCCATCTGTCCGTCCGTCCGTCCCCACCACAGACCGCAGCAGACACGTGGGGGTGTCGGGGAGGCCGCTGTGCCTCCCGAAAGCTGTCCCGGTTGTTCCCTCTGAAGATGAAGGGGACGTGATGCCCGCAGCACCGAGCCCCTGCCTTCCCGGCACCCTCACCGTCAACGTGCTGAGCAGCTACATCAGAACGAACACTTCCCCATGCAAAAACCAACAGAATAACTCTTTTTAGCAGATGCTGGTTTTTGAAGCGTTTCCTTGCCGTACAACTGGGGCACACCACGTCTGAAAAGCTCTGAGAAAAATCACCCCGCTCCCAATGTTTAAGTCTCCACCCGGATTCCTGCCCGGGATGAAACTTTCCTTGTACGCAGGGAAAGGAAAAAACTTAGGTTAATATTTTTCCTGAAACTTTGACGATCAGTTCCCTTTAACGGCAACTAGCGAATGCTTTAGCTGTAAGTGCACTGCTGCCACACAGCCCCCACGCAGGCAGCACTGCTCCTGTATTTCCGTATTTTGGGACCTTTGTGTATATACTAAAAACGTCCCTGCAGTGCCGTTACCTTAAGCAAGATGCACTCAACCGCAACACGTGCGAACACCAGGTCTTAATTTGATTTAGGGAGAGAGAGCGCCTGGAAAAACAGCACTACTTGGGTGCTACGGGCTCTGCAGAATCTCATTCAGGAGGGAGACGGTGAAGAGTACATCTGGGTGCAGGTTTACATCCCGCCTCGCGTATTCCCAACGTCTCTCAGCTTTTGGTTAAAAGCCCAGCACACCCGGCCGCGGCTGCTGCGCCCGGCATCACTTCCCGACCCACAAGCAATCTCCAAAAACTTCAGTTCTTTGACAAAACCTCCTGATGCTTCCGAAGAGCTCGTTTAAGGCCCGGAGCTGGGACGGACAAGGCAACGGGGTCTGGAGAGGCGGATGGCACCAGCGGGGCTGGGGGCTCGGACGGGTGCCCCCAAAAGGGCCTGGTGAAGGCTCCCCAGGAAGCAGCAGTGACCGCCCGGTGAGGAGCAGAGCGTGGCTCAGATCTGTCACCTGCTGAGGGCCTTTCGGCGACGCGAAAAGCTGCAGAAAGCGGCAAACCGCTGCTGCCCCCTTCACAAAGCGGGAGCCGAGAGCGGGTAAGCCACCCTGCGCCCTACCCGGGTGTAAAGCTCGCCAGGAAGCAGGAGCGTAAATCACACCCGGCTGCCCTCGGGTCTCCCCTCTTCCTAGCGGCCACGCCGAGGGGCCGAGAGCGACAAGGGGCTTTTACCCGGGCCGGGCCGGGCACGGCGGAGCCCCCGGGGGCCACCCCGAGCCGAGCCGCCCCTCACGGCCCCCGGCGGGCTCCCTCCTCCCCGGGGCAGCGCCTCCCGCCCGCCGCTTGCTGAGGAGAAGCAGCCCCCCCCTCGCCCAAAAACTCGGCTCCCAACTTTTATTTTGCTTTTATTTCTTTTCAGCTCCCCCCGCAGCGTGCTCAGCACCCCCACCCCCCCCCCCCCAAAGCCCCTCGCCGCCTTCCCCTCAGCGCGGCCCCGGCGGCGGGGGCAGGTGCGTGCGGGGCGGCGGGGGGACGGGGCGGCCGTACCTCCTGCGTCCTGCCGGGGCTCGGCGCCTTCTCCTCCTCCTCCTCCTTCTCCTCCTCCGGCCGGCCGCCCGCCTCGCTGTGCGGCTCGGGAGGCGGAGGGAGGAAGGAAGGAAGGAAAAGGAGCGGGGCAGCAGCGCGGCGCCTCCTCCGCCACCGGCCCCCGGAGGCCGCGGTGAGGGCGCGGGCGGCGCCCCGTGGGGCTCGGCGCCCTCCGCCATGCCGGCGGGCCCGGGCTGTGGTGAGGGGGCTCCGTCCTGACCGGTCCCCCCCCCAGGGTACAGGGGCTGCTGCGGGCCTCACAGCCTTCTCCTGAGGGCTGCCGCTTCTCCCTGCCGTGGGGCACGGCCCGGCCCGCTGAGGGGACGTGAGGGGCCGCGGTGGGTGAGCTGCCCCTCTCCCGGGCTCCATCTCAGGACACGCTCACCCATCAGCATTTGGTGTCAGTGCTCTCTCTGGGCACGTCTACACAGGCTTATGCCGCTTGTTTTATTAATTAATTAATTTATTTATTTTAGAAAAGATTGGTCTCTGGAGGTGAAGCAGCTGAAGCCCCCTGTCCCTCAGCCACGTTATCTGGATGGCTTCGTCGTCGCTGCGCCACGCAGTTCCCAGAGCGCAGGTATCAGGCTGGAAGTGACTCCTGTAGCTTCGTGTTGGAGGCTTGGCCTTACCGATACAGAGACACGTTAAAGGGGACTTACCAGAGTCCAACATTTGCCTGCTTCAGAGCCCTGCCCAGGGCTTTCACTGAGACGGTTTCACAAAGTTGAACATATTTAATGAGGCAGCAGATGTAACGGTTTCAGAATTGCCACTGATAGATACAGTAGCGCTAATATACAATAATAATGCAAGAAAAATGCTATCCCAGGTATTATTCCTCGCCGAAAGGTGCAGAGCTTACCAGGAAGGTGTCCCTGTCTTGGTGTAGGAGAAGGAGCACAGCCCGTTGACTGCCTCTTCTAGGTTTCCAATTCCTTCTCCCCCCCCCCCCCCAGCTTTTCTTTTTTCCTCCAACTTTTTTTTTTTTTCCCCAACACTGATTTTTTTTTTTTTACACTAACCCCTAACACTCTTTTATATCCTAACCTTACCTGTTCCCTTCCTGGGGTGACGTTTAGCATGATTTGGTTGAAGAGTTGAGTACTGTAGCCACATATGTTTAGCATGTACTTTATTAAGCTCATTATCATATTCTGGGGGTGTTAACTTAAATATTCATTTTATACGTAATGAAGCAAAAGGTTTCACTCAGGCGCCATGGCCCTCAAGATTCTGTTCTGCCACCAAAACGGGGCCGTCCCACCAACAAAGGACTCCCTTCCTCAGCAGCCTCTCATACCGAGCCTGCGGCCCTCCATCCACAAAGCCGGTATTGGAAACAAGAACCAGCTGCTCAACTTTCAGCCCCTTTGCCCGAGGCTGGTGCTTATCAGTGATGCTGACAAGCCTGACTCTTCTCCACGCAGAGCTAATCTGAGATTTGTTTCTTCGAAAATTGCTCCTTTTCCAGATTGTGGAGGGAGTTTGCGCCTCTTGGGGAAAGCAAAGCACAAGATCGCCCCCTTTCTTCCGAAGGTGCTACACGTGCTGCGCTCCAGCTAGCGCGTTGGTGTTGGACGCGTCCTTTCCTCATCACAACCCAATTCATTTCCTGATACCAGGGGACTTTCTTCGTGTGTGTTTTGTTTGTTTGTTTGTTCCCTGGCCCAAACCAAGAAATGGGTCTCTGATGATTTCCCGAGGAGGGAAAAAGCCGTATCCAGTCACTGAATGGCTGCTGCGGTCCAAGATTTGCTCTGGGGTGTTTCTTTGTTATGATTACGGAGACACAGAGAGGATGGGTCTTCATTGGTGCTTTTACCTGTGTTCAGGTGCCCGCTAATCTGCTTTTAGCTGCAACCATGTGAGCGCTCTCTGTTTAGCACCCTTTCCACTTTCTATCCAGTCTGCTATCTTTTATGCCTCATAGCCTGGCTCTTATCCAGAGCTTTCTTGCAACTTTTTTTTAGCACCATTGATTAAAAACCCACTGAAATCACATTTTTCCTTTCATTTTGATGGAGACTATAAATTCCCCTAGCAAAAAAATCTCATTTTTTTTTCCCCCATATCTCATCCCCCTCTTCCTGGCTTATGTCTCCATTGATTATGTTACAATAATTCCTTTGTATCTCCAGCCTTCTCCCTTCTAATGTTTGGTCACAAAGCTCCTGAGCAATGCTACTACCAAGTGGAAAATTCAAGGGGCTTGGCTTGGCCTGTGTAGGGAGATGACAGGTATTTGTATCTTTTCTCACATGTGCATCAGATGTGAAGAGAGTTAAAGAAAGCGGGGTGTTCTTGCTCTCCGTCCCCACTGCAGATGAAAGAAATAAGACAGGAAAGAGAAGGTGTGGAGCAGAGTCTTACTAGCGATGGCTGTGTCACAAAGGGGTTTAGGAAGCAGCCAGCCCAAGGCAGGACATCCCATCTGGCAGCATGGTCCTCAGTCCCTTCAAATTCTCCGTTCTGAGGCTCACCTCAGAAGGCAGAAAGGATCCAGCCTGCTCTAAACTGGAAGGAGCTGTGCTCGCCCCTGCCCGATGCAGCCCTGCTCTCCTCCCTCCTCTACTTACTTTAAGTGGCAAAAGCAACTGCTTAAAGGGTAAGCTAACAGACACATGATCCAGCTTTTATTTGTAGAGCACTGACCACACTTCAGCACTTTATTTCCCTTGCCCTTTTTAAAACAGGCTATTCTTCACAGATTGCAGAAATGAATCCAAGTTAAGATTCCTTCACAGTCCCCCAGTGAGATACTGAATCCCCACATACACAAATGCAAACACACACTCTACATTCAGTCCTGCTGAGTGGAAAAGGCACCTTGAAATAAAGGTACCTTGAAATTATATTGCCTCTTGTGAGCCCCATGCACGTTTCTGTTTGGGGAATACTGCTGGGTCACTGAATCGAGGGAAACAGACATCAGGCTGTTCGAGGAAGAGCCCGCTGTAACTCGAGCAATACAGGGCCATTTTGTTTTAGAAGCACGAAACCTTAACTCTTTCCAGTGATCACTTTTATTAACACAATGGGCCAAATTCAGAGTGAAATAAGAAACGGCAGCAGGAGGACTGAGTTGAGTGGAAGTTGCACACTGATGGAAAAGGTCTTAATGTGTGCAGTAGAGGGGTCAGAATTATTATACGCTAATCAGTGTAAATAAAGTATTAGTTACTCCTCTGTTAAAATGAGTACAGTCAGCAGAAGTTTCCCTCTTCCCCATCTCACTTTGAGACATACCAATATGTAGCATTCAAAAAGCATTTCACAAAGTTAAACATTTATTAGGAACAAGAACTATTACAAAAAGATACCCATGGTCTAGATATATACAAGAAGTTTAAACATAGCATTTTCATGTACCTTTAGCTATAAAAATACATTAGATTAACTGTATCCTAATTTATAAATATAGTTCTTTAAAAAAAGTAGTATTTCATATGAAAGCCTTACTGTGCAATGAAAGAATATATACCCTCTAAGGGGTTATTTTAAAGTTAGTGTCTAATGTTATATAACTTAGAAAATTCAGTGTGTAGAGTCAAACCCTGATTTATACAATAAGAGATACATCAACTTTTTAAAAACTTGATACAGGAAAAAAAAGTGTTGAAATATATATTATACATATAAAGCCAGAATACTAAGATTTTAAGATTTTCAGATGATTTCAGTTACAACCACTGTTTATCAAAAGTGAATACAGAGATACATCAAGATAACCAGCCTTTTACTGTTTGCCTTACCTCCCTACTGTCTGACTGCAGCCCTAGAAAACCGTTAAGTAGGCAAAAGTAAAATATTTGTCTGAGAAGATGTTTGCGCTCTAAGTGTATTACAAAAATAGAAGCTTATTTACAATGTTCCCATTTGGCCTTTCATGGGGTAGGGAGGACATTTTCTTCACTGGATGGGGAGATTTACCTGTCCCACATATCCACGGGAGGACAGGCACTGAGTTGTACACAGCTGTTGGAGGTATGTCATTTAAGAAATTAAGCAGTGTTGAAGTGCAATTTCAATGTTCAACAACTAATAAGGAAGTTTAGGCTCATGCAAACTTTTTCCTTACTTACCACCACCCACCTTCCTTCCCCCTCCAAAAAAAGGTCCGCTCACAACAGAGCTTGTTACTGACTAGCTGTCTCTCTGATCACAGAAGTTACCAGTTAAGTTCCTGCTTGCATCGGAGAATAGAGGTTAGACTTTCATTCCTGCTTCAAGCCCTGACATCCAAAAAACTCCAAGCAAGTCTTTACTAGCACTCTGGGGAGAGCTGTCAATATTCCACAGGAAACCTGTATCAGTTTGCTCTCAGAGGATGGGTCCAATGAGATCAGCTAAACTTCCTAACAAGCTGACACCACTAAATCCTGCATACGTACAGCTCCTGCAGACCTGGGACTTCCCATTCTCTTGCCAGTGGTTCTCCGGTACAGAAATAGGAGGAGGGGGAAGGAAAGCAGTGAACTCGGGATCTGACGACAGCAGGTGGCTTTTCATCAATCTCGTAGTAAGTAATGTCTGGGTGTGCAAAGAAATTACAGCAGGAGATGCTGAGGCATGAACTTAGTGTGACAGCCACTCCGAGGATGCTATTCATGTACGTGCATGCTCATATGACTGTAAGCAAGAGACAATTCGAAGCAGTTTATTCCTCGGTGAAGGACCAGCTACAAGACGACGGCACTCTCGGGGGCATTTACTGCAGAGGTGCCGACACACTGAGTCCAGCCATAGCTTATCCCTTGGTAACTCATTTGTACACCCACATCTTTAGCATTCAGTGTGTGCTTGGGAGCACCTGCCTTTTTATACTGTACTTCCAGAACTCTATTTTAAGCTACATTCACAAGGGAAAAAGAAGCGGTGAGAAGAGCTTATAAGTTTTACTCTCATAATGACAGCTCTGGCTCAAAAAATGAAGAGATGTTCACACAGCCTGAAAGTGAAAGAGAGAGGAGGACAGCTTCTTGCAGCTCTTCTGCTCCCTCTCCCAGATCAGAAGGACTGGTGTGGGATGTTTTCTGTGGGGTATCTACCATGCTACATGTTTAGAATTCAACTCTGTGTTATCACGGTAAGTACAGTGCAAAATCCTCTTGCAAAAAGTGCTATAGTGAAGGTATGAGATACAATTGTGACTCATTCGGAGCCAGAAGGGCTAGCAAGTCAGTAACTTGCATATGCAGCATGTGTAATGTGTGCACACCAAAACATCAGGTTCAAAGGACGCTTTAAAGTCTAGCTCTGTTGGGTGAAATAATGGCCCCAAAAGAGTCCTCCAGGAAACTCCCATCAATCTCATTCAGGGCTAGAATATCACCAATATGGAGGATGCACGTATCTTTAGAGAGACCAAGATAGCTCTTTCAAACAAAATTTCTTTAGATCCTTCCTTGAAAGTTTGCACTCCCATCCAAAACTTCATCTGCAGTCTTCACACAAACTCCATCAACGTCAGTTAAGTTGTGTTAGCCCTACTACTCAGGTCCATTCATGCCAAGAGAAACCCACATGCCTCTGAAGGTGTTTAACAATCAACTAATTGTTTCACAATCAACTAATTGCTAAAGGTACCGGAAGTCTCTCTAACACGCCCTTGATGTCCAAGTCCTTCAGGGGTACAGTTTGAAAGCAGATGTCCCGCTGACAGGTGACTGACCAGCATTTTAGTCACAGGTAGCAGACAGATGTACAGCCAGGGACTCGCGTAGTACACGTGTGCGCTGTGCTGCCAGTAGGGTCAGTTAAATCAGTTTTCCAAGAGCCAGTTGACAAAATGGAGTCCAGTAGATTCAATGTTTCTAGAGGAAAAAAGTTAGGTGCTTCCATTTTCTTTCCTACCCCTCCCCTCCCACTTGCTCTGAATACACCCCCGATGTGTCACATTCAGAGTGTCAGCATTTTTAGGCCTTCTGTTTTCATGGACTCTTCTGGGAGAGTTTAATGGTGACTGTTTTCACTTCAGTATATTCTGCCAAGGCATATTCACCACTGGAAAAGAAGAGAGAGGAGGGAAAGGGACAAACGATTGTAGCATGTTAATGTGTGCTTCCCTAAGATAAGAGATTTCTGCACAAGTGCATCTTAGCCACGGATCAACAGCTGCTGCAGGTAACATTAGGCCATTAAAACCAGATCTGAACTAACATCAGCTATCATTTTGGCTCCCCACATCTAATAATCTATGTACACGCATGTATGCGCACACAATTACACCCTGTCGTTACTGTGGTCACAGTAACTCACAAGATGACACCTTGTGACTCTCGGCCTAGTGAAAACAGTATATTGTGAGACGCCATAAAAACAACATCCACATGAACATACTTATCAGTGCTTAAACAGTAATTGAAGTTACTTTTTCACTGAAAGTAGGCTTCTGTCAACCAGATAACTGCACATCAGGGGGGCACTCCAGAAATCGATGTTGATGACAAACCCAACCACTGCATTGTGTTGTAGTTGGTGGCAACTGCCCTCATTGCCGTGCCTTGCCCAAGGGATATACCCCTGACATCCTTTAATTAGCCAGGCAGTCAGGCAAAGTAAACCATAAGGTCTCAATATGTATGTCCCTGCTGAGGATTCATTCATTTGATGCGCTTAGCAAGTGAGGCATCTGAGTATCTCAGAGCAGCAGATGCACCAGAACTAGAAAGGGTTCCTGGAAATAAACCTGCCTTATGAAAGAAGAGGTGCATTAGATTCCTCTGTATGGTGTAATAAAACCCGCCTCTCTCATGCACAAGAATAAAATTAAGATATAAGTCAGTTTCTCAACTCTTCTTCTAACTTGTAGGATGACCTTGTTTTAAAAATGTCTGCATTAGTAACTAGAGAGCAGGAATGTCTGGTAGCCAGCTGAAACAGGTCAGGCAGGGGAAGAGGGACAGAAGATCCTTCTGTAATTTCCTAAATTACAGGCAAGCTTAGAAGGCAGGGACCTCTTCTTGGAGATCATTCCTTGTTTTTCTAGCTCCAACACTTGAAAGCTAGATGTGTGATGCAGCTGTAAAGGGAGGCCTAGATACCAGCATGTAAAGGTGGAGGACGTTTGAGGTAGATACAAGTGGCCCCAGACCAAAGTGATCTAAAAATCCTTCTTGATCTAAAGATCTAATTACTAAGAAAAAAATGCCTGCAAGTGGAATTGACTGAATGAAAGTTGTTAATAGTTTATAAAGTAGATGAAGGTACTCCTGAAGGCACTGCTACTGTTCTCAGATCTGTGCTTTATATCCACACTGTACTGGCCTAGCACCAACCTGCGGAGCAAGCTGCAAGCCTGGTAGTTTAAAAGCAAATTCAACAATATTATTACCAAGTCACAATCACTACTGCATTTACCAACCATATATAAACAAAATACTGAGCAAAACTTACAGTTCTCTGCCATTGCCTGACATTTTAAAGCCACCAAAAGGAGCCTGTGCATAGAGTGCATTGTAACAGTTGATCCTATGATAAAAACATAAAAAGACATTTCAATACCAGGGAGAAGCAAGGTGATGACAACAGCAGCGTTACAAAAGGCTGAAATCTGTTACAGTTCCTTCACTTGACAAATCAGATTGTAGCAATATCATCTTATTTTGCTACAGAAACAGAAGACATTTGAGTAGTGCTCCGAGTCTGATTCATATCTCACTTCATAATCTCTAATGGCTAAAGCATTTATGCTGGAGCTGGAATTTATGTTGTGTTCCGGGTCATGCTTAAGGGTAGATGAAAGTCTGCCCCAATTTAATGAAGAGCATTCTGAAACAAACATGCTTACACAAAGTTGTCTAAACACTCACAAACAGGCCTTACCACCCGCATCCAGGTATAGAAGAAGAGCTGGCCTGCATTAGACACTTGTGTCACAGGAAAACAGAAGCACTAGCCCCATTTCTGTAGACAACGGGTAGGAGGAACTAATGCAGATGCCTCCTCAGCAATTTAGGGAGATGAAATGACTGAAGAGAGCCAGTTATGGCTTGGTGCAGTAGGACTGCACCTTCACGTGTGTACAGTACACAGATCCTTCAAAGCCCAACATCCCTTTTTTATTTAAATATTTTTCAAAGAGGTGAATTCTTCTGGCACAAATTCTTGAAATCAGTCCTCTGTATGCATCAAGTTCAGAGACCAGATCCAATTCCTATCTTCAGTGGGAAAAAAATATCAGAATTCCACCTTTAAAACTATTCTAATATAAAATAAGAAATGTTGTAAGTAAAATAGCTACTTATCTTTCTGACAGTGGTACGATGCCATCTACTGCCCATAATGGTTTGTGCAAGACCCCAATTGATGCTACCTTAAGATCATAAGAGTTGCTCTTTTCTACATACATGATTTTGGAAGGCATCACGTCTGGCGGAACTTAGTACAACCCTTACATTTTCAGAGTTCTCCAGATGTAAAGAACTACAATGACTGAATGAACAAATGCACCATTTTGTGCCAGACCGTCTGGTCCTCACCGCCTTATTTTGATGAATGGATGTTGCTTTGGAGAATATCAAGAATTGAACAGACTACTAACACATCTGACCTCCAGCATTTACACGGGATTACAAATCATACAGCCCTCCCCACCCCCAGCATACAAAAGCACAGCCCAAACTGAGATCTCACACTGCTTACCAGACAGTTCCTGACTGCAATGCAGAAGCTAACATTAATGCTCTGTCCAGATTCTTTGTGAACACCGCAGCCGTGAGTCCATACTCAGTATTGTTGGCTCTTCTTATGACCTCTTCTATACTCTTGAACTTCATAATTGGCTGAACTGGCCCAAAAATCTGCACACAAATTAAACATTAGCATGGGACAGCCTTTGCTACTCACGGTAATTTTGAAGTAATCAGAATCAGAAGCTCTGTTTGGATACTATATTTGAAGCGTTATATACTAGCTTTTCTAGAAGTCACTGGTTGAGTCTCTTAAAAACTGGTCACTAAACTGAATTTAAAGGAAGTACAGTGATGTGCTGCAGTGGTTAATAAATGCAAAGATCCAACATCTAGCGGATCATCTACAACAATCAAATAAGCAGTTAGATCTGGGCAAGTTTCAAATGATTCATCCTTACTCCATTTACAATTCATTCCACTTCTGGACTCAGAAGAAGTTGAATGCATTCAAAAAGAAATTAATGTACTTCAAGCATTGCAAGTTTTCTTCTTTGGCTGTAACTTTGCTTCTGCAAGTGTATGCAGTTAATTTGCCTGCAGAGCATTTACCACGGATGCGTTTGACCACAGACTTGGCATCCCAGGTTGTTAGCATAGAAGCAGCCAGCACACACAATACTTCCCAGTTTTGGGGATGGAATCTCCCATCACAAACGCTAACAAAGGTGGGGCCTGCGTGGTCTTGCAATACAATAATCCTTCCCCTACTGAAGGTGAGATAAAGTCTCACTTGTGCCGCGTTGAGGGCTAGGCTAACCAAATTGCCTGGCCCTTCAGCCCATACAAGTGTTTCTATTTTTTACCCTTTTGGAAGATGCAGGTATTTAACCGGAGCCTTGATCCTAGGCAAAGAAAAAAATGTGCATTTGCAACAAAACCGTGTATGAATGAAACTGGATAAAGCTCATGAATCATGACTGGGGATTTGGAGTCAGTTCATTAAAAAAAAAAAAAAAAAAAAGGCCTGTCATGGGATTTTCAACTTTTATCCCCCTCTATTTTTAGAATGCAACTCATGCCCAGACTGACTGATATCTTTCCCAGGTTCCTTGGAGATTCTGCGGCAGATCTGAGACATCTAAATATTTTGTCGGGAATGAACAGTAAGCAGCCCCATAAAATGCACTAGGCTAAACTATAAAAAACAAGTGCCAGTTGGACTTCAGCAGCTACTTATTTTCCATTGGGGAACATGATGAAAAGTAGATTAACTATATTTCAAAGGAATATCACAGGATCTAATCACATGCAGCTTGTTCATTTTTTCTGCATATGGATAATGGAAGCCAGAGTATTAGATCTGCATTTTGCTGGCTTTGACCATACTTCTTATTGGGAAAAAATGGTCAGTCTCAAGGGATTTCACCATGGGAAGAGAATCTGAGATTATTTCAGACGCTAACACTACTTGAGAAATGTCCTTCAGTAGCAGCATAGCAGGGCCATTCCTTCCCTGCTCACCAGCTTCAGGTCCCAGAGTCCTCGTTCCCTCTTTCTGCGATAAAGCAACTCCTTTTTACAAAGAAGCGGATCAAGAACACACGTCATACTCTCCTCTATCATTTGGAATCAGCATGTACTGAAATCAGCTAAGCAATTTCAAGTTTACTCAGTAGGAGGTGTGTGAGAGCATGGCACACACAGCCATCAGTCTGTACAGAGAAGGAGTGTATAATTCTGTCTTCAGAAAACCTTCCAAACTACAGGGCAACATTGAACTGCTCCAGTCTGACACTACTTCAGTTATTTTTACTGAGCTTTAAAATCTAGGATTCTGTCAGAAACCAGTCCAGCATCACTATTCACAAATAGCATTTACAGCAGCTACATCTAGAAAAGGCGTTTGTTTTTATTTTCTGTTATATCAAGTTCTCTTGAAATGAGACCCAAAATCCTTCAGGTAATGATACCTACTAGATTTTTATGTGGGTTTGTTACTGTACAGTGAACACACTCACAGGGCTACTTCACTTTTGGAAAACAAAATAAAATGGGGGAAAGCAGCAAGGCAGTAGAAATGACTGGCAAGCAGGCACTCCATTAGTTGCACAAAAGAATAAAATGCTGCTAAAATATTTTGGCAGCATTTTTGCCTGTGCTGCTCTCCTCCTCACATCCTCTCCCCCCCCCCCCCCTCTGGATTCAAGCTCACCTTGCAGACACTTCATCAGAAGAATATGGATTTCACAGTTTTTAGGTTGTCGTAATAAGTAAAATATGTGAAATTTCTATTCTCCTTTCATGTCTTCACTTCAAACCATGACCACACCTCTTTTCTACAGCTGCTTTCCCATTTACATCATGGGAATGCATTTAAAGGTTCAGGTGACTTGTACCGTACCTCTTCTTTGGCGATACGCATGTTGTCAGTGACCTCTGAAAACACAGTGGGTTTTATAAACAAGCCTCTGTCTTCAATGGCAAGACCCCCACACTCCAGCTTAGCACCTTCTTTCTTCCCGCTTTCTATCAGCTCCAGGATCTTATCAAACTGGTTTTGGTCAATCTGTCAGACAAAAAGACAGAAAACATCAGTGATTTACCATCGCTGTTCCAGAGGCTGAGACCTGCTGCTGCCACGTTGTATATCCAGGGACATGTTTGCAGGGCACTGCTAGAGCAGGTAAATTTACATCTCATCTATGACTGCAAATCAGGCAATAAGCACGATGAAAGACAGGAGATAGGCATCACCCTGAGCCACAGAAAACAGGAGGTGAAGGTACATATGGTAGTTTAACCTAACAGTTTGCTGCCACATGGAGGGAGTCTCTTCACTTTCCCTTCCGCTGCATCCCAGACACGCATTTCCATGGCTCACTTCACACCAACGCTGGGACCTACTAATTGTCCCTCATAGCATCCTTCTGGACAAACAGTCCAACTGTGAGATAAACAGGTTCACACTACAATGAACTGGGTGAACCCCAGAGCTCAAAGGCTCATAGTGAACGGGGCTACATCTGGCCGGCAGCTGGTCACTCGGGTGACTTCAGAGCAACTACTGCACTGAAGTCGTATTTGTAAAAATAGGATCACCTTTCGAGGATCTCAGAGACTAGTAGCATCCCAGGATGTTTCGGTTTTCTGCACTGGCAGGAGACATCCCTCCATCAGCACAGTGGGTCGCGTGCTGGGGAGAGGTGCAGAAGCCCAGTACTGACCAGTACCGGTCCTTTTTTTGTGCTCCACGTGCAGCATTGCACTGCAGGTGCTGCCAGGTTTCAAACAAAGGAACACGGCTATTTGCACGATGCATAATTAAGCAATGAAACACCTCCTCACAGCATGCTGCAGGTAGGAAAAGACTAATGGAGATGTTCAAACAAACAAAATCAATAAATCCATGGAGGTGAATTAAATAAAAGGCTCCACCAGTGGCTCATGGTTGCCTGGGAGGTGATTCTGAATGCCAGCTATCACCGAATGCTTGTGCTGGTTCAGTACCCCTCCCTACACATCTGCTTTTATTTTGGCAGGGCCAGTTGCCAGTTGGGACTGTTTACACGGAGTGTTCCACGCTCGACTCCTCCAGATTACAGACTATATCCTGTCCCTTGCTAATCCTGGCCACACACAATCCAAGTTTTCATGCTTTTAGACAAATATCAAAGCCTCAGGAGGGTGTCCTTAGGGTACTTCTGGTACACAGCAAAGCCAGAACAGCACATCTCCTGCCACACAGATGTGCATATCACAAGCGCTGTGGACAGCTTGCAGTAAGTGCTCGTGTTCTCTCGTGCGTTATGATGCTACCCGAGAAAACACTTGATACATGCTACCGCACAAAGAAATGCATGCCCTCATGTAGAATACAGGGTGTCACATAAGTAAGCTTGGCAGGTGTCACGCATATTGTCTCTTTGCCTGGTTGCTTAGTTGCCGAATGTAAATAATTTGAAAATATCTGCAACTGCTTTCCATCCTGGCATGTCTGTGATCCAGACCAATCCAGTTCATCCACTTCACAACACAGAAAACAAAACAAGGATATTTATACAGCTGTAACTTGTTGCAAGGCAAACTACAGTTAGATGAAAAGACACTGGGGAAAGAAAACATTTGTAAAAATGACATGCAAGGGTGGAACTGTTTGTCATTGTAACTAGAGCTTACAAGGCTTGTTTAAATTCTGTTCCCTATTCCACTATTATTTATGGTTTGACTATTGCCTTCTATTAAAAACACACTAGTAGAGCAAATTCTATTTTTTGTCCATCTAATTCAAAAAAGAGGAAGGCTTTTAAAAGATCGCTGTAATGCTGAGAACCCCCAAATCTTCACGTCTTGCTTCATTTAATTCAAGATTGCAAGACGCGGTTTTTCCTTTTCCAAGCCTAGCATTTGTAGTCCTACAGAATAATCCCACAACTGTGTCCAACTGACTGACACACACTCTTTCTACTCACACATTCTACTTTCAAACTTTAATCCTAACATCCACAAACATCTACGATCTAAGAAAAATATTCACCGTCTCAAAACTCAAGCAGTGGGGTTTGGGCTGAATAACTTCTGGCTAGCAAGTGCCACATAGCAGCTTTAGAGCTTATTTTCTTCCTGTAAACCATCCTTTATAGTCCAGAAACCCCAGTATTCGGGGTTTTACGGCAAGAAAACTAGCCTAGTCTTGTTCTGATTTAATCCCTGTTCTAGTCCACCAGGACCTTAGTCTTACCTAACGCAGTCTGCTGTTCACAGCTTTGTAAATGCTCTGGTTAACCAGCTTGCCATCTGTGCAGATTTACTTTATTCTTTCCTATGATACAGCTCACAGGAATCCGAAGTTGAAAAGTGCCCTTGGTCTGTTATTTGAGGTTGGCACTTTACTCAAACAGCCCTGATTACCCTTCAGGTCTCTTGTGGTGTCCTTTGAATTCCAGCCAGCCAACACAGTCAGACACATGTGAGCTTTGGCGAAGTCACATCAGAAGCATGCCTCACTTCTATTTAAACTTAATACTGTTTAAATTTGACTTAATTTTGATCGGAGAAGCGCAGTTTATACCAACATAACCCAATATTGCAGCTGACACAGTATTTTCCCTATACCCACGCCACAAGCATCCATGCCAGTGCACGGTAATACATATCAGGAAACTGATCCGACTAAAACGTTTCTTCCTCACTTCCAAAAAGGCTGGTTCAGCCCTGAATCAGCCAGTTCCCCAATCTAGCTTATAAAAGCGGTACAATATAGGAAGGAACAGCTGCAGACAGGCCCAATTTTCCAGGACTAGCTTACATCAAGTTCTCACAGAACAGTACTGTCTGTCCCTCTCCAGGGTGTCCCCTGCAGCTACCCAGAGCACTGTGCTCAGCTTGGTTTCACACAGCACCAGCTCAGAGCTCGGGCTGCAGAGAATCTCCTATTTCACGCTTTTTGAGCTCTGTTTAAGTTCCTGGTCCCGTTGTCTGGCTAAAAGCACCCAGAGCTGGTGAAGGACCAAAAAGATGATGGGCTACAAACCCCAGAGCCTAAGGGCTGGCTCCAACTTCTTCACGTTGCTGGCGTCTAAGCCAGTGATCGTCCCAGAACGGGGGCTATACAGCAGCCTCCGTACAGGTTTTGTTCATCCTCTGACCCACAGAAGGAGAGTAAAAGCAATGACCTGGATCTAAGGAAACTAAGGCCCAAAGTAGAGAGATGAAGGGCAAGAGGAAGAGATTTTTTTCTCCTAGTGACTCTTCTTTTCTCCATCACTTCAGAAAACCCCCTTCCTCACAGCGCAGCAGGTTACTTCAAGAACAGAGGAGAAATCTGGTCTGGAAACTACAGTTCAACGGTAGCTTGTGGGCAGGTGTGAATCTTTGCTACTTTGGAGGTATTTTAAACCCTTGTGACACGACATCATTTCTCTCTTCTGCTCGAATTTCTGCGTGTTGCATCTTACAACAGGCTCCGGAGAGAAAGCAACCATAGCTGCAGAGGAAGTGGTTTGCACTGGGAGCCACATGAAAGCCTAGGGTTTCGCAGTTTCCTTCCACTTTCTCAACACTTTTCCATCCTGGACTTGACAGCTGCATGCAGAGAACTTCAGGTATGTGCACATTGGTGCTATCTCTCCCACCCACAGGCAAGCCAGAACAGGGACAGAGGACATACATGCCATATTTACAGCCTGGCCAGACTCTACTTGTACTTACTGTTACCCTCAATTACAGCTCTGTCTGCAGTCTCCCTTAAATCACAGCAGCGATACCAGAGCGTGGTGCTCAGCCAGCCTGCCGAGTACTGAGGGCAAGGATGAGCTGAAAGAAGCAGCCCAGTTCTACATGTTCTGCCCAGTGCGGGGTGTTTCACCCTTTAAAACCCCACTACTACTTCCTACGATTTCAGGGGCTGCTCTCATCAAGTCAGTGGTCTTTGTCAGAGCAGCCAGATGAGCATGGTCCTCACAGGACTAATTATTAATGCAACTCATTCACTGCTACTAAGAGCTGTGTAAGGCTTAGGATGATATTATATCAAACAAACAAACAAACAAAAGAAATAAAGCTGAGAGCTCTTAACAGAAGGCAAGAGTAGACCCTGTGATAGTTTGAGGGTCAGCTCATCTCTGCTGAAGCAAGCTCCAACACAGGATTATCTCCCTAAGAATGCTGAGCAGTTTGAAATCTCTTTCTAGGCCAGTTACAGGGATAGATGCAGAACCAGAATGATCTGAGGATGTACATTGCCTTATTCCCCATAGATAAGAACACACAATTAAGATTTCCCTTGCCCAGATCAAGTGTGAATGGGCCTAGAGCTCCAGATAAGGGGAGGCAGATGTCCCATGGTCATCCCCTCACTGAGAGATCCCATATGGCATCAAGGAAGAAAATCTCACAGTGCAGTACTGAGAACAGGAGGCCTGGGCTATAGCTTTCTGGGATTCCCCCTTTATTTTTGGAAGCAAGCAGTGGCCCTGCAGAAGATCTGACTCAAGGATCATCTTCCTCCAGAGCTCTCGACTTCAGCTGAAATCGCTTTGAAAGGAAGAAATAAGACGAAGGCTCTGGAAGCACTGACAAAACTGGTTGTGACATCAGCTTGGCATGGTTCTTCCTGCTAATTCAGCTGAAACCTCTCCAAAGGATCAGAAGCGGGGCAGAGGAGGAGAGGGAAAGTGGGGACTCAGGAGTCTCTGGGTTTTAACTACTTGTCATCACCAGCACAGCCAAGTAGCTGAATGGTCGTTTCTGCAGCTGCACCCATCTGTGCGTCGCTGTTCCTCGCTGCAACATGCTTTGTATTACTGTACCAGGGAGGCAGCCCCTTCCATAAAGCTGGATAAGAAGTGAATTAAATACATTTGTGTTTAAAAAATTACAACATAACATTTCAACAGTTGTGATTGATTGGTATTTAAAATAGAGAGAAAAATAAAGCCATGATACATTACTCACCCTCTGGGCTTCTGCTGGGACCATATTCACAAGGATAATATTTACACAAGGAAAATTAAACCAAAACGCAACCAATAACCAAACAATGACTGTTCTCAGGCACACGGTTACCTGGGGCCCTTGTTCAGTTCTGGCATCAAAGGGGTCTCCAACGAGTCGCTTCTTTGCATACTCCACGCTGCGCTTGACAAACTCCGGGTATATCTGCTCCTCCACAAACACGCGCGAGGCCGCCGTGCAGCACTGCCCTTGGTTGAAGAACACGCCTTGATGGGCACACTCCACTGCCAAGTCCACTGCACCACGGCCCAGGAGGAAAAAGCGTTACCACATGCACAGTTTCAGCCCTTCAGTATTTCCAGACTTGTTTTTTCCTTTCTCTTTTGAAAGCCTTCTTAAAAAACGCTGACAATGGTCCACACCCTCTGAAGACACTCACACGGCCTCACACTGCCCTCAGACCAGCTCTCTTATTATTTCCGCCCCCCTTCCTGCCTTTTGTCTGTGTCTAGTTGGCCACAGCCACAGATACTTTCTTCACAAGGACTCGTTGAGGGCAGCAACTAGGTTTTCTCCACTGTGGGAACTGAGACGTGGATCCCTAGATACCACGCGTCGGTTCCTGAAGACTCGTTTCAGTGGTGACTGTTTAGAAAGCGGCATGCCCTTCTGTCGCACAGCCAGCTCAGACCAGCTCCTTGCAATACTCACCGTTAACAGATGGCACAGGTACCTCTGGCTTTCAACCTCCACAGGAGAGGGGAGAGTATTTTCCCAAGCCAGACAGGATTTTCAAATCCCTTTAGTGGCCACAGCTTACACATATTTCCTAGTGCTACTCACACAGACCCAATGTACTACGCAAAACGAGTTGTGCAGACCCCCAGGACAGAGGTGAGCTCTGGATTAGATGAGGACCTATGAAACTTTCCTGTTGTATGAATGCCTGCATAGGGCTGCATTTTAGGAAACTACTTTCCCCACCATTTGGCTCAGGCCTTGCAGTACCACCAAAGAGAAGGCACCACAATAGAAAAGACACACAAAAGCAAGATTTATCTGCAACTACAGCCATCCCCAGGGGAGACAACAGGATAATGGTCTGCTCATTCTTTCAGGAAAAGGACCCTGTGCTAGGGAAGAGCTCAAGTGCAGCACAACATTGTCCTGCTCTTGGACAGGGGTTTTCTCTAGCCTTTGGGGTGAAGGAAGCAGCAAACACCAGCATACTGATGGCCAAAGGACAGCAGAGGCACGCAAAAAGCACCACACCTGGTGTATTACAGCAAATAAACACAGCAGCCGATACTTACAGTCAGCATCTGCACACACGATGCAGGGGTTTTTTCCTCCAAGCTCTAACGTCACCCTTTTGAGGTTGCTTTTGGAAGCAGCTTCCTTGATCAGTTTTCCGACCTGTAGCATTGAGACACAAAGAGGACACGGGCTGTTTCTCCTGAAAGCCTTAAAGTGCGTCATGTGAGATGCTAGCAAGAGTAAAAAAGCCTAGTGGGTGCCTGAACAGGTAGAAGTCAGGGATTCTTAAATGCCTTGAGTTTCCTACTGCTATGATGAGCTGGGTTAAAAGCAGCCCCAGAATTAATGTCTGTTTTAGGCAGATCTGAAATGGTGGGTGATGTGGGAGAGCTACAGGAACTGCGCTCTGAAGCTACCTGCTACCCAGAGCTGCAGAACAAGGCATTTCCCACCCACTGCAAGGTAGTGACCGACACTGGCACTCACTGGGGCTCCAAGGATTATGTTTTATTTTAAAAAATGAGGAATTAAACTTCTTCAAGTAGAATTTGACAACACAGTGATAAAAACTGGCTGTTCCTATCTGCTACCACTCCAGTACCAGAAAGCCAAAGAGAGGTTTTGACATTTAGGAGAAACCTACGTCTTTCTGATAGTTTAGGCTGAGCTGCTTCATGCACACGAGTGGCTGAGATATGTCCCTTCCTAGGCAATACCTGAGGATGGCAACGGATAAACTCTGCCTAGCTTTGCTGTAGCTCTCTCTTCACAGGAGCCTGCTCTGATGATCCAGTGGAATTTATCTGGCCACAGGGAAGGATTAACTCTGCTTCCAGATTTTAATCTAAATAATGTCAAACTAAGGGAATTTCTCCTCTCCATCTCCCCCAGAAAAAATGTTTTTCCCAAATTCTGACTATGCTATTTCTTTTTTATACTGCTAACACCAAAACAGCAATTTATCTTCCCTTCTTATGAGATGGAATTCCTCACAAGAAGGGAATAAATCAAATGTCAGTACCATTTAGTAATCTAATTTTATTAGAGACAATCTGCATTAAAACACTCTGGGAGTTTCAATTGTAAAGGCAGGTTATTATTATTATCATTTTAAGCGTGACCTTATATTTGAATTTCTTCACTTTGTAACTGTTCTTCTTGTATCTTACCTTTGCGTATGGCAGTTAACTTCCTTTCTGCCTAAAAATATTGTTGCCCTGCAGGGAAGCTGTGAGAAAGTAAAGCATGCAGCAGCTAGCTGGCAGTTCTAGGTCTCCATTTCTCATGGTTGCCTTTGTAACTCAAGCAGGACTCCTAAACCTAGCAGTACAGATCATCTCTAGTCACCCAGCAGCCCAGACCCAGAGAGAGAAGAAAAAGTGATGCATCATGCTGCAGAGGAACATAGCTTCACAAGAGGTATTGCTACAGGCTAGCTGGCCGAGGAGGAGCAAGTTAACAGGCTGAGGGAAAGGAAGAAATCTAGACGGGAAAACTCTCGTGGAGTTTGTGATCAGCATTTCCAGGCTGGCCCTGAGCCCAAACTGGGGCTTGAAAACTAAGTCAAAATGTATTTTGAATTAGCTTCACTTCCTGGCTCAGAAACAGTAGCATTATGCTGCAAATACTGCAGAGGTGCAGCTGAACTCACAGATGGGTGGAGGGGGAAGAAAACACTTCAAAATTACACATGCATTAGTGAAGAATCTGTCTCCCTTGGTGTTTCCTGCACACCCATGGATTAGGAAGACAAGCACAGCTTCTATAGGAGATTTTTGCCTATGGGCTCCAGCAGCTGAGGTTTTCCTTCTCCCCTAATCCACTGGATACTCCTTTTTCATTAAAAACCCAAACAGATCCATGTGGGCTGGATGAGTCTATAAGCTCTATTGTTTTGACATAGCCAGCATCTAATCCTAGCTAAAAGTTTCTGATCTAGGATTTGGAGACCAGCATGAACCTGAATAAGCTTCTAGATTACACCAACTATCAAGAGAGTAAAACCTCACTGTGAACTTTTACTTTATTGTGTTCTTGTTTGTTCCCATGATCTCTGTACAGAAACGGAGGCTTAACACACCTTCTCCTTTGGGATAAGCTAAGCAGCTAATACAAGTACACAAAGCCACTAGATGGTACTGTTGTTAAATGCAACAGCTTTTGAGTGTTTTACGAGTTACCTTTACTGACCAAGATACTATTCGAGGTAATTTGTCATAATTAAGCAATTAGATTACACTCTGCAATTATGAGGACAGGCATAAGAATGGACGAATTCAGCGAATGATTGACAAGAATAATGTTATTCAAGAAAATACAAGTGAGAAGACTATATCTGCCTCGGTTGTACCCATTGGTGTCAGCATTTCCATTCTTTGTACGTTGCCCCGTCTTCTGGGTGCGTGTATAAGTTGCAAGGAAAATCTAGAGCAGTGAGTGGAAAAAACATTCACGTTTCTAAGCACACTTCTGTCTGAGACTTTGCAGCACTTGTTACCGGAGACAAATTTATTTGCATGTCACAGCTGTGCTCAATTCTATGGACTAGGCCAAGCCATACATTCTTTTCCCCCACATAGGCACGGAAGAGGATGGCTGGAGGTGCCTGATACTGCAGAGGCCTCACTTCCATCTCTCTCCTAAGCAAGGCAGCTGTAGCTATTTACACTGGAAAAAAATGAATAGAAGGTGCTTCACTGTGCAGGTCTCAAGAGAAGCTCAAATGTTAATCCCATCCACATCAGCAGAGGAAGCTGTGGGCACAGGGCCATGTTTTTATTTAAGTCCTAGTTCCTCAGTGGTAACTAAAGCCAAGGAAGAATTGTTCGGGGCCCTGACTGACATGTTTTCCACTTGCACACGTTTGCAGGGCAGGATTAGTAGGCAATCTTGCCCAGAAGCTCCATCAGGTCAATGACATGATGTTAAATCCCTGCCAGCCTCTCCTGTAGACTATCCTACCTTGTGTCAGAACATCTGCTGCTTACAGTTCTTATTAAGAAATGTGGCAGTTTGGCAAAACCCAGTTTACAGAGGTGGGACTTTCACTAGAGTAAGAATCAGTAGCAAAAGCAGAGGGACCTGACCAAGACAAATCCCAAACACTTCTGAGAAATCCTGTTACATGGAATGTGATGGAAAATAGAGCTGGTAACACAGAAATTACCGATATTTCATTGGTGCTGTCTTAGGAGAAAATGCAAAGAGAAACAGCAGGTGTTTTATCAGAAATCCATTACCTACCTTTGTTGATCCAGTAAAAGCAATTTTATCAATACTGTGATGGGTAGAAATAGCAGCTCCAGCTGTGGGGCCATAGCCTGGCACAATGTTCACCACACCTGGAGGGAAACCCACCTAAAACAGAGGTTAAATACAGCTTTGTAGAGAGGGATTTTGAGCACTCTGAAGGATATCTGCACTCCTGAGAGCTGCAGTTCAGTTTTCAGGAAGCTTGAATTAGTAGCACTGTATTCTTAAGGATGAGGAGAAACCTTAAAAACAATCACAGTAACTCCTACAAAGCATTTCCCTTGCAAGCATTTCTACAGCATTTATAGGAAGGCTGTGCAAACCCCATTCACCTTTGTAGCCTCACACAAGATAAGTGAGCAAAACACCTTAATTCTTGAATAATCAACAGCATCACCTCATTTTACTAATCTCACTGAAATCAAGTTCAGGGCACAAATATACATTTCCCTATTAACATACAAAGCACAGATATGCAAAAAAACCCACATCTTTAATGTGCCTAGTGCATGATAAAGTACTTCAAGGTGCATGCAGCACCTAAAAACTGCAAGTTGCAGGGAAGGAGCCCATACTAGATACATCCCTGTTTTCCAGACTCTCCAGTAACAGAGCTGCGTGCTACCAGCTGGAGTAGATGTGGGTGAAAATAACAGCCATGCTTAGGAAATGCCAAGATTCAATAAGAATTCTTGGAGGAGTCCCAGTTCAAAATCAAAAGAGAGCAAGTCTTTTGGCCAAACTTGGCCCTCAGCTACTGCCGTGCAGCTGGAGCCAAGGGGTAACTGCATGAAAGTTTGTTTTGAACAAAGGTTGACATTTGTGGTTCTTCAGAGGCTAGAGGGATTAAGAAGTCAGTAAAATCTCACTAGATGATGGGGGCTAATAAAACAGGAATACAAGAGCAGATGGTAATAGACTTATGCCAGTTTCCACCGCATTTACAACCTAGATTAGCCAAGTAGTCATTCTGCCAAAAGAGACAAATGGCAAAACTTTAGATGAAATTCTAGTGCAAGAAAAAGTGTGGAACTTATTGGTCTGTTTTTTTTACTTCCTGAAATAAGAGTTTCAAGGATTATGCTCTTCTAGGCTAGCCCTTCCCTACTACTGATTGCACAGGCTGTTTTCCCTGAATTTACTAACAATGGAATTGCAAGATATTAAACGTCCAATTCATTTCACATGGCTTTTTAATAAAAGAATCTCAATTAATGCAGCTGCTCCTTCCTAATATAGAAAAAAAAGGAAGAAATTGCTTACGTGCTACCTTGGAAAAATTACTTTGGTAAGATTTTTTTTTTCAATAAATTAGAAGGGCAGACTGATTCTCCTATGGATGCAACAACGATAAATGAGAATTTGATAGAGTTTGCATCTTGGCTAATGAGTTTTCAGGAAAACGTTGCATGTCAAACTGTGCAAGTAATGGTGTTTGGAGTCAGCAGCAAAGCCATAAGTAAGCAAAAAAATGTTTCAGGTCACCCTGAGGTAGATTTTTCTTCTGTTTTTCAGCAAAAATAAAAGCCAAAATATTTTGGTGGGCCCAAAATTATTTCATTAATTGTATCACAGTTCTGCTTGTGTGTTAACATCTTCTGCATCCTACCAAGAATTAAAAACGAAAAAGTTGAACTTATTGTTCTGAAAACCTGCAAGGAATGTAGCTAATTTTGGATGGAGAAAGGGATATCTTCAAATAAAATTATTCTGCTCTAATTACATTTCTGCCTTGAAGTGTAAACTAGCTGCAAGAAACAGCTTGAATTTTCAGCTCAAAAAATTAATTGCAACAGAACGGAATGGTTCTTCTGGGGAAATGCTATACCTGCGTTTGGGGAACTGTATGTCAGAGTGAAAAGATCACTGGTGTGGCAGGTCATGATAAATGCACCCTATGGTCACTCATCTTGTGTGATCTTATTAAGTCAATTAGCTGTAGGAGGTTCCTAAGTGGTAGTAGTTTTGCATTGCCTTTCCAGGCAGAGGAGCCCTAGGTGTCAATTTATTAGCATACCCTTCTGTTTTCTCCCAGGCTAAGCCAAGAACAGATAGAATCATCCCTATTAGACTGAGCCTAACAGGCTTTTCCAGTTGAGAGGCAAAAGCATACCTCCAAACCCTTTAGTTTTTGCTCACAGTTAGTCACATAATTAGATATAGGAGCCGACATTTTACTAACCAGTCCCAAAAGGTACTGTGCACCTTCTACCGCCTCCATATGATAAATATCTGAGGACACCTGGGATCCCTACCTGACAAGACCTAAAACAACATTTTGAAGTCTCAGCCTATGATCTTCCCTCTGTGTCAGTATAGGAATTGGCTTTAAAGGCCAGATGTAGCTAAGTTGTTCTATAAGCCACATAAATATGAAGAATTGTTTCACATGGCACTCACTCTGTCTTAGTTATCTCACTTTAAAACGCTACAAACACAGCACTGTTATCTATCACACTCTTTTTTGCCTCATTGCCTAATAAAACTGAGCTGCAGTCTTTCCCTCATTTGGGAGAGGGGAAGACAGAGCAGAGGAATAAAAGCACCAACTCAAATTATAGTCTTACTTACAATCTTAGAAGAACAGTACGTAGACGGGCTGTTCAGATTTCCTTACCTCCTTAATCAGCGAGCCGATGTACAGCGATGTCAGAGGCGTTTGTTCAGCTGGTTTAATAACCAAAGTGTTTCCACAGCACAGTGCTGGTGCCATCTTCCAAACAAGCATCAGCAATGGGAAGTTCCACTGCAAGAGCACAAGAGGTCAGTTGGATGAGACCCCTACTCACTTCCACACAGCATTTCCCCCACCTTCAGGCAGCTCATGGAGAAACAAGCAACTGGGAATATAGCCACACAGAAAAGTGCTAACAATACTGCATTTGCACAGACTACAGAGTGCCTCCTTGATTCCCCCTGAGATCCCAAATACCATTGGCAGTTCTCAAGTTAATCCTTGAAGTTGACCAAACCTTTGCATGATGTGCCCTCATTCTTTACAGGAGCCTGATCACATTTCATGTAGGATTTTGGCTGTTCACAGAAACCATGCTGGAGGCAGCGTTCTGATGCATCATTTTTGTACAGCATCCGTATGCGGGGGAATTATAGGGAGAAACTGCTCAATGAAAGAAACTCAGTTTTTCTGTGTTAGGTATTGTCTGAATAGTTAGGAGTTATACAATATCATTCATTTCCAGTTTATAACTAGGAAACCAGTGGGTGTTCAGTCATGGAAATCCAGGGCAGCTCTTATTCTCCCTTCAAATTGTAAATTGCTCCTTTCCAATTAGTTCTCTTTTTTGGAATTAGGAACCAGTCCCCATCAGTTTCCTCTGTGCTAATCTCTTTCATGTTCATGGGTATTTGTAGATCTTGGAACCTAAGCAAGAAGTGGAAAATCTAGCTCACACTGAATCTCAGGAAAGGTCATTTGGCAGCAGGAAGGATTTCTTCATTAAAAATAATTAATGCTGCTTTAGGGATGATGGAAGCAGGCCAACAGTAAGGAGACTTCTTGTCAAGTCTCAAGCCACAGGCCTTCAGCTATCAACAAAGATGCCAAATATGTTAGGAATCCACAAATTCACACTTGCAAATAAATTAGCAGTGTAGCTTTTAAGAGATGAGTTCTGTTCTAACCCAGCAGCCCTGAGACAAAGTGGAATTTAGTCTAACGTGCTGTTCTTCAGCTCATCTCTCCCTCTTTCCCAGACCCGTTTCATTTCAGTGATCTCCAAAGGCCACATCCCACAATTTGCCCATCTGACTTTTTTTCCTAAGCCTTCTTGAAGTTCTTAATTCTCATCTTAGGCCATCTGCACCTTCACTACTTTTCTACACTTTCAGAGTATGACATAACTCTACCAGGATCTTTCTGCTGGAGAATGGCTGGTGAAAGTAAGTTAGAAAAGGTCATCAGGGCTGCTGATGACATCACCTTGGGATAAAGTTCAGTCAAACACTGCACTTTCTAAGAACTTCCCTTGATAAGAAGGTTAGTTTAAATAGAGTCAAGCCACAAGAGGACTGTTAACTGGTCTAGGGAGACATGCAGAATAGTGACAGAATCCCTTGGTATCAAGGAGGAATACACACATCCACTGACTGTTCATGTTAGAGATCAAACTGGAAAGAAAATAATTGAGAGGAGTTATTCTAAGTAAACTGGAAACAGATGTGGTTCTGTTGACCCCAATCATCCTTTCTGCAAACACTGTTGAACCTGAGACATATTTGGTCTTTCTATTGTATTTATTGCTGATATAAGGTCGACCTGAAACAGTAAGAGTCCCACAATTTCCCCTTACAGTGGCCCTCCAAAATATCCTACACGCAGGCTTTTGAAGTTATCATTTCTGAAAGCATTGCTGAGTGCCAAAGGTAGCTGAAGGATGACAGGGAGATACCTTTTAATTGATGATAGCTAATCTGACAACACTGATGATCATCAGTGAGGAATCGGATGTTTTGATCTTGTGTCACAAATTCTAGCTGCTTATGAGCAGTCACACTGCTTGTTCACCCAGAAAGGCTGCGCAGAAGTCATTAAGCCAAATGTCTGATAATTAGTATCAACCACCTCCCAGTTTGCCTCACCCTCGCAGGGCTAAGTAGACCGTACCACCTTATCACCGGGGATACAAGCTCAGTCCAGCTGAAGAAAAAGGCAAAATTTATCCAGATGTCTTTGGGAACCGGTCCAGACCTGGTATTCCCAGGGTCCAGAAAATCCCCAACCCCACATGCATCTCATTCGGCCTCTCCTATAACCTCATCCCAAGGGTCAAAATCTTCCATGGACTCTACTGATCTAAGTATCCAAAGAATCTTGGCATGCCACCATTTGCCTCATGGCCTGTAGGATACCATGTTCAAAGCATTTTACAACCATACAGGAACAAACTATGTCTCCCATGTAGCTGTAAAGCCTTTCTAGCTGGCTCTTTAAACAGAGCAAGCAACGCACACTAAAACTGGAGGCATTCCAAGAACTAGCCACACTGTCCCCTCAGCAGAGAATGAGACCTCAAAGAAAAAAGAGAACTGTATCCAGTGAGATTTAATCACAGGAAGCTCAGAGAACTGCCAGGGGTTATTAATAATGGATATGATTTAAAACTCAAAACTATGCATCAGCTCTAGGCAGCAAGAAGCTAGCACATGTAATGACAAGATGGTTGTCCTAGCAGTGGAAGAGTCAGAGAGCTCTGACTGGTCTCTGGTGACTGCTGTCAGCCTTAGAGAGGAACAGAGCATCTGATTAGGAGACCCACCCTTCCATTGCAGAGGACTTTGCACTGCCAAGAGCAATTGGCACGGGGGTAAAACAAGAAACTACATCAGGCAACTGAAATGGGAGTTCCCTGCAGAACAGCTGTACTTAACTAGGAAGCAAATGGCTGCAGCATAAGATGGGAAGCGTGCATGCACTGCGCTTCCATTTCCAAGAGAGATTCTGGGCACCATCACTGTTACTTACCGGGGTTATAGCTCCGCAAACCCCCATTGGTTCATGCCTGGTGAAACAGACAAAGTTCTCATCTGCAAAACAAAAGAATAAAGGGAAAAAAATAACACAACAGTCAAAATCCTTGCTTCTAGAGAAACAGTCTAAGATGACTGCAAACAAAAAGGTTGGGGACAGAACCAAAACCACATTAGACAAAGAAGCCTATATGTGCTCATCTTAACTCAAGCCTCTGGGATACCCCAGATGGATGAAGACCTGTTTGAGAATAGGTCTTGTGTTAGCTCAAAAGCCAAACACTGCTCGCGTGCACAGTGGAGCCTTTTAAAACCAGTGGGTCAATTCCTTCCGCAGACTCCCCGTGTTGAGGCTCAGGGGAGGATAACTCCTTACTACACTGAAGAGCAAGCACAAATTTCATTCAGATGGTGTCTCATGAAAGAAGCAAAGCACTCGTCTCCCTGAGGGGGAAAGTTCTTAAACCTGTTTTGCACAGGGATCACATTCGTTGTAAGAGGAATTGCATTTCTGGTAAGAAATCACACTAAAAAAATACCAAAACTCTGGGAGTAAACTAATACCATTCGTCTTAAAATACTACACTTTCCGAAAGAAAGTGGGAAGGACAGCGGAATGGACATCTTCCTTCTACATTCTTTTTTTGCATAAAATCTAGTTTCACTGGGAAGATCTGACAGAAAATGTGAATGTGAATTATAGTTTTTGAAAGCGATCTCCAATCAGGACCAATGACCAATATCCAGAAGGCAAAGCTTCACATTACTCTGGATGAGGGTGACAGACCTCAGTTTGTATGACTGCCATCACTGACTTTAGACCCTTTGCTGACTGCACAGGCTGAACTAGTTCAGCCCTTCAGAGCCCTTCTTCTGGTGACTAATTTTTGTGTGCAGTGCCCGTCCTTCTCCTTCATACACCCTTGCGGATCACCTGCCCGCAGGAACAAAACAAGCTGATTTTGAAAACACTCTAAATAGCCTAAATGTTAAATGCAAAAAGGTTTCTCTGTTAAAAAAAAAAAAAGAAAAAAAAAAAAGAAAACCAACTAAACAGCCCATCCATTATTTTCCAAAGATCCTTCCAGGCATTCGCTGTTCTCCTGTGAGTTTAATTCTCAAAACATGGCTACTTAAAATGCATCCTGAGATTGAAAGTGAACATCTTCCTTGCAGGTTTTCAGAAGCAAATCTTTCCACGCATCTCTCTCCCAACAGGCCTCCAACCTGCCCCATGAAGCCTGATCCCTTCCCAGCTCTGACACTGGGTCTAAAGGAACTTACCCACTGGGATAGTTCTACCCTGGATTTTATCAGCCCATCCAGCATAATATCGAAGTGTCTTTATACAACCTTCCAGGTCAATGAAATAAGCCTGCAGAAAAGGTTTTCCTGTGTCCATTGTTTCCAGAGTCTGAAAAAAATAATTAAATGTACCATCAGCCGCCTCCATATTTTTTTCTTTAAAAAAGAGCTTTCAGAAAACCTCTCAGTTTTCTTTTGTCTCATGCCACAGACATGGAGTTCCCTTCCCTCACCTTATATTTAAGGAACAATCTAGTTAATATAAGGTAGAAAGGAGACAACTAGACCCAGTAACCCTGATACACACACAAGTTGCTTTGTTCAGTGATTGCAATAAAGGCGCATCTTCTGGAAGACCCCAGAAGGCAGCTGTGGGTGGGATTCGGGGCTGTGGTCTGGGCACCGCTCAGAAGTTACGCAAGTGTCACGGCTTCGCTGTATCTGACCCTCTTGCCACAGATGTTCTGGATTCCAGATGGTGTCACTGAAATCAGCCTGACCCATTTTCCTTTTATTTGGAAGTCTATTTTTTTCTGTTCATAGTCCTAAAAGCAACCTCTGAAAAGCCTCTTATCCACAGGATGATAGAAAACACATTTTTTAGAGATCTAGTAAAGTAACCTTCGGGCTCAGAACTGTGCTTAAGTGCAAGGGAGAAGTTACTTCACTGAAGTTGCGCCGATGTTGAGCAGCTCTAAATGAAACCCAGTCTCAGCCCGCATCCTTCTCGTTGTTCTGGACGTTAGCTGAGTGAAGGCTTTGTTCTCTACTCAGGTCATTAAATGGCACGGTGGTGGAAGTGGCCAGCACATCCATAAAGGAAGCACTATCCCTTGGTAGATTGAAACATCTTTGTTTACAAATGAAGTCATACCCTGTCATCTTCCACAGACATTAGGGTCCAAACAGCACTCAAACAGACGTTCCCCTTGGAATGCCTAGGATTGTTATCCACTGTGAATGTCTGCTAAAACGACTGATTTTTATAAGTCATTACTTAGCATGCAGCCAAGGCAGCTAGGGCTGGTTTTCTGCAGTGAAAATAACAATGCCAAACAAGCCCTCCCAGATCAGAAGGACAGCAGAAAGCTTGAAATAAGTGTCCTGGTTTATGGAAAAAGGAGGCTTCTTTGAAGCCGCATCAAAAAATGAGCAGAAAATGAACAGGGTGTATTCATGCACACATACACACACACATTTCCTTTTATTTGCCGTCCAGAACTGCCTTCAGACCTGGAGCTTTTGCTTCTGTCCTGCTGAAACTGGAGACTGCCATGTGGTTCAGAGACAATGTATTGGGGGAAAGAGGCTCAGCTCATGCAAGTACAGACTTGGGACAACAGCTCAGGAACTTTTGCATATAACAGCACTGAGTATCATGAGTGCCATACTCCCCAGGATGAGCACAACAAAAGTTCTGCATTGAACAGGTGAAGTATGGACAGGCATCAGCTCAAAGCTGAGAGATAAAGAGATCTGTGGGCACAATTTGAAAGGTATACACGTCCCACATAGTCTAAAGACCTCTGCCAACCGCAGCACATTTTAATTCAGGTCCTAGTCTCCTTATCCTGCGTGAGAGGACAGGATGAGGAACCATTAGCAATAGCTCTTCAGTGCAGAAGTCCAAGTTAACACAGCTTCACAGCTATAAAGAGATTTTCCTGAGCCAGGACGTTCAGTGGGGAAAGCACCAGTTCCCACTTACACACATTTCAATCTTTGGATGACATCCAACAAGGGAAAAATTCTCTTCCCAGCCCCCCATTTTAGGGGAAGCAATTTGAAAAGAAATTTGAAAAGAAGTCAAACTGGCCTTGCATCTTTATAATAAAGAAGGATCAAGGCAGGTTTGTTTGTTTGCTTTTTTAATATGTAAATACTTCCTAACCTGGTGGACATATGAACATTGATGACTGTTAAACCAAGAATTAATATGTTTATTGCTTTAAAAATTTAAGCACTGACATCTGCAATCACTTCAGTAACTAGCCAAGGTTTTGGAGAAGAACTCAAGTACGGAGAGTTAACAGACTTCTTCTAAGACCCCCAAAATCCTCCTGCAGAAAGAGGAAGATAAGCCATGACTCCTGCCTGGATTCATATAGGGAGGAAGAAAAGTCAGGGAGTGCATCCAGTTCCAGAGAATACACAGAGTCAGAGCTCCAATCCGACCAAGGAGAGAAAGCTTGGGCCTGTGCCACTGTTGTTTCTGAGTGGGAGACAGTGTCACTGTTCTTCACCCTAGACTCAAAGGACAGGGCCAAATCCCTTACTCCTGTAGGGAAGAGGAAGGACAGGAATTCAGTCAGGTCTGAACTATGGTTCCCTTTCAGAGGCACTGAAATCTAAATAACAGGACTGGAATAATAAAGCCCAGGGCAAGACAAGGACAGATTAGTCCAGGAAGGTTTTATGGATGTGACTGCAGATATTGAAAAAGCTGTCTGGCCTTCCCTGGTGTCCAGGGCAAAGACTGGATCAGGTAGCCTATGACAGCAATGAGCACAGGAAAATGAGGAACTAGAAGGTGGGACCTCTCTGTGGGCTTCCTTCTTTCTTGGGAGTCCTTAGAAGCAGTGTGACATGAGATATGGATGCAGCAAAACCGGAGGGATGGAGCTGAGTTACAGCCACTGCTGGTTTATTGCTCACCAGTCACAGTACTTACTGCCAGGATGACTCTGTCTCGCTCAAGAAGATCAGCCAGCTTGTGTAGGAGCCGTCCTCTGCTCAAGGCATCCATCTGTCTCCACTGAGACCCCCTCTGGAACGCTGCCTTCGCTGCTTCCACTGCGTTATCCACATCAGGCTACAGCAGCCACACACACAAGAAAACGTTAGGTTACAAGTAAGTAAGGAGCTGAACAACGGTACTGAGACCTCGGCAGGCCTCTTCCTAGAGGATGGGGTGGTGGCTAAAACCAAGTCATCTGACAAGATCATCTTCATTTTACTCCTGGATTTGGACCCAAGCCTGCAAGCCATTCTGGGTTTGCTCTACGTTGATAAACAACGTTGAGGTCAAAGGATCAGAAGGTTTTTTCAGGGGTAATTTTATGCAACTAGCTTGTTTATAAAGTAATCCAGAATCATGTTCCTGCTGACACAGGATGTAAGTGACACCAGGGGAGACCAGAAAAATGAGATCCCAATTCTGTTCCCATTGGGGCTTCCCTAAGCGTGACAGGCTACTGGCCTCCACAAATCAGCCTACTCTAAACAAATGTGGGAAGGAAAGTCCCCCACGAGAGACCAGAGTTTTATCCAGGGGAGCAATCATAGCTCAGATCCCACTATTCAGTCCCACTTGAGCCCATGCCAGCAACAGTTAACACACCAAAAAAGCTCCCTTAGATCCCAGGTTGCACTTCAAGAACATTTCTACCAGATGGGAAGGGTTTTGTGTTGTTCCGTGCTTTGACAAAGTCTTTTCACCTACACAGGCTTAGTGTCACTCGCTCAAATGCTTTACTCATGCTGGACCAAAGCTAACTGTTTACATAAGTTGCTACTCAGGAGGGCAGCAAATTCCCTCTCTTCCCACATCACCACCGCCTCCAGAGAAGCTTCATACATTTGCTCTGGCTACAGTATGCCCCAGACTCCTCCCTTCTCCCCTCCACTAGCATACGCTGATTAAAGAGAGTGGAGCCAAGGGCAACCTCCCGACTCAATGAAGTCAATGGGAACGCTGCCATGAACATCCACGGGGCCAAGACTGTACCCCGAGCATACATAAAAGCATACTTCACCCTGTCTTTGGTCAGATTCCTGCTCTACGTAATGTCTGGCACGCCCAAGCCTCCCTTCAGCTGGTGGAGAAGTCCTTACACCCCACCACAATGTGGCTCGAGGGGGGTGGGAAAGGAGGGAGGGCTTCAGGCCTTGATTGTTCTTCCAAGGAGAGCAGCTGGTGAAGAGCTAAGGCTTATCTCAAGTCTTATCTAGAGACACTAGATCCAGTTACAGGGCAATGCTTTGCTCTGATCCAACGAGCACTGGCCATCCTGCTCTCCTAAGAAAGGCTCTTGTGTTCAACCGGGAGAAATGTTATGGAGGGAAACTACTTCCAAGAAAGGTTTACAGAGAAAACGGCAAGTGAGCACCCTCTGCGATGGCACCTCACACTGAATTTGTCTCTCTTTACAAGATTGCACAGCTTTAAAGTAGCCTGACATACGTTGCCAGGAGACCTCCACCCTTTCAGAAGGGCACCGCTGGGGAAGCCATTACAAGAAATTTGTGTTGTTACGGGGTTAAGAGTGGCTCTGGTCAAGCAAGCGCTCCTGCAATGCAGCAGTAGGAAGCAGCCCCTGCACACAGGCAGGCACGTCCTGCCTGCTGCCCGGCCCCCACAGGCACAGCAGGGCTCCAGAAGGGTCACTTCTGGTCAGCTCTTCTGGATTCAAGGTGGCATGTCACAGAAGCCGAGAGGCACTACCAGCCACCGCACATTTGTGTTCTCCTCATCCTGCCTGCTGGAGCGAGGACTCGAGCTAAATACAGCCATATTTTAGGTCACAAAGCGTACAAGAAGTGTCAGGTTTAAGCAGGTTTTCCCTTAGCAGCAATTAAGCAGCTTTCTGAGAGCAGGCTGGGAACACTAGTGTGCAAAGACTCGGGTCTCCTGTGGCACAGGCCAGAGGGCTGAAAGTGTCCCCACTATCCTGGTGCTGACAAGAGAAGAACAAGAAGGCTGCGTGGGCAAAGCACTTCAGTCCCCATCCTTTAAATCCAGGCACACTCAAGCCCTGCTGCAGCTCCTGTAAGTGGCAGTGGTCATCTCTTGGGGTGTTGAGGACCAGAGAGGTCTTGGCAAGATGTTTTCCTTTCCATTTTGACCACCAGATGTGGAGATGCTGCCCCATACCTCTTTTCCCCTAAAGCACTGTCTTAGTTTTTGGTCATGTTGTACTGGAAAAAAAAATAATGAACAAAGGCTATTTCTTTAGTTCTTTTCCTGCAGAGATTACTACTGGACACACCTATAATTTCAGATGCATGGCAAAAGGTGCATTTTACAGATAGAAATGTCATAGTATTACTGTCCAGAAACTTTGGGGTGAGTATTAGTTGAAGCTGTATTATTCTTGTCCCTTCTCCTGGGCACGCAGAGCATGCATGACAGCTTGCAGGCTGCAGTCGCTGTCACACAAGCAAAAAAGTTTTCCCAAAACACCCTCAGGGGCAGCACCACCAAGTGAGATCCTGTGAGCCTGCAGTGTCTCTATGGGCCTGAGACCAGCAAAAACAAGGAAATTCTTCAAGAAGGCTGAAATGCCGTTCTTAATCCATCCTGTTATGACTAGGCATTAGGGGAGTCTGAACGGTGCGCTCGCTACGGGCATGTTGCAATAGGTAGGCACAATGCGTGACAGAGACAGACCTACAGCTGTCAAGGTGCCAAGGACACCGCGGTGTATAAAACCGTGAGGAGGAGGTCCATGCATCCTGGTGCTCAGTTCTGATCTATGCCAATTTATTATTACATAAAAAGCTCCACTAAGAGAATATTAGGATTGCAAAGTCAAGCAACGGAGCGTTGAGAAATGCCTGCGAACCTTCATACCCACCCTGGATGTTTGCTCTGCGATACAAGCCCCAGTTACACAACTGCATGCCATTTTCCCCTGAACAAACTCAGGATTTCTTTGTTCTAAGCTAACGTCCTCCACCTTCCTCTTCTAGCTCAAGTCCAGCTCATCACTGCTCCACTTCTACCCTCTCCCTTCTTCCTCTCTCCTGCCTCAGCACCGGGATGTGGAACACGAGGGAGACCATCGCCCCAGTGGCTCAGAAAGTAGGGAAAACAGGGAAAATACCTGCAGGAAAAGCCTTGCTCCGCTTCAGGCTTAGTGTAGACAACGTGCTTCAGTCTGGCCAGTAAGGAGACTTGCCAAGGTAGAGTACACCTCATGGAGGCTGTCTTACCTGCACTGAATTACTAGCTTCTTTGGAAAATCCCCCGTGCACATCCTTGGAAAGGCGCTTTTCTGACACAGGGCACGACCATGCCACAGTTCCTCAATTAGAAGATGCCCAGAGCGGAGCTGCTCCCCTGCAAGCCCTCCGCAAACAGCCTGCACTCTGCAGCTGGTTGAAACTTGGATTCCAAAGTAATGCAGACTGCAACTTCACAGCCCTTGGTATCCAAAACCATCATCTAAGGTGTTGTGATCCTGCTGTAGGGAATAATATTCCTGTGGCCTCTTGCCTCAGCCTGCCCCTGTGATCTGCAGGAGGCAGGATGCCTGCAAACAAAGGCCTCTTATAACCCTCCAAAGATCCACACGGGAGAGCAAACGGCTCAGAAGTGATTGTGACAGATGCTCTGCAACATCCAGCCTGCTCTGTCACAGCTGGGGACCCGTGCCAGCCCGCTGAGCTGGGCACTCCTTTAGGGAGGGAGCTCCTTTCCCCCTGCTCCTGCTGGATGTTAGCAGGCTGCTAGAAGGAGAGCCATCTTCGAGCGTTACCAACAGCACAAGAGGAATGGCAGCAGCTCAAATACTTTTTCCTTGACAAAGCAAAGGGCAGAAGTTCTGGGGCTGCATCATTCCTTGGGGGCAGAAATCTAATAAAGTTAGCCCTTCGTGACTGTACCTGGAAAACATCAGGACACCGAGTCCTTATTTGGGAGGCAGAAAGCCTCCCAGTACCCAGTAGAAGCATTTGCCATTTTATTTTTAGAGCTTATTTTCCACCCGAGACTTTCCTTCATCCCCCAACCATCCCACCAAGAGCAATTCTGTCTTAAGTTTTGTAACTGAAGAACAAACAAAACCTTTGCTCCTAGTCACATAAAACGTTGGCCAAGTTTCAGCACCAGACTCGATTGTCATCATTGAAACGTTTGGCTGCCAAATTCCCACCCCTCACATGCAGCCTAAGCAAAACAAACCCTGCACGGCCAGGGAGGGGCAGGTTTCTGTGCAGGGTTGGGGAAGTGGAGCCCTTCTCCCTGCCTGCACTGAGGGCAGGGCCAACCTTGGCACAGCTGGGGCCAGAGCCAGAACCGGGGCTTGCCATGGGACTGACCAGCACAGCAGCTCACAGGGACAAGCCACTGAGAAGCACCAACCACGACTATTTTCTGTACCAACAGGGAACTTCACCCCCAATGGGCTACAGTCACAGATTTAGGATGGGGATGATCAACCAGGATCAACGAAGTCTCTGGGGACCCTGCCCGGAGGGTGGTGGGACATGGCCATGTGTCACCAGGAGCCCAACAGCCAGTCTGGGCACTTCTCACCCCAGCTCTGCCTTCCACCTAACCTGCATCCAGGTCTAACCTCTCTCAGTCCCTCACATGAGGCTACTTAGAGGGAAGTAAGTCAATCTGTGTGAGGTGAAGAGGTAGAAGAAGCTTTCAGCACCCAAACTGTATTTAGCCCATAATTATTCTGTGCACCATGGGCAGAGGGCCCCACTCATCGGTCCCAAGGCAAGGTTTTCAGCAACTCCCCTGTAAGCATAGAGAGCTATCCTTGCATTCACTGACCTCTTATTTCTGTGTAACAGTTTTCTTTAACCAAGTCTCTAAGAACAGGTTTGAAACACTCATGTAATGCTCTGTAACTGCTTGAAGAGGCACTCAGTTCAGGGAAAAACAGTGGAGTCATGGTTTCTAACTGGTAAAAATACAGTTAGAGAGTTAGCTTCAGCTCCACTATTTATATGCCACAGCAATTAAGTGTTAATTGGGTAGGACACAACTGTTATGTGTAGTTTTCTCCTGTTAAGTTCCACCTCCACGTATATTTGCCCCATGGAGGCATGGATCCACCATGGCAATAGGTTTCAGGGGCTGCTTTAGTGTCATCCAAGAACAGCCACCTCGTGCACCACCTGCAGGGAGGCTGCAGACTTGCACTGCAAGTAAGTTTGGTCCCGTCTCCAGAAAGGCCAGGCTCTATTGACCTACAGTTTAACACCCAAAGCTACAGTGCCCATGCTCAGCTAGTGTCACTCTTACCAGGAACAGCTCCCTAAGGCAGCTACGTGGCTGGAAGCCATGCATCCAGCCTCACGAGGGGTCAGGCAAGCTTAGCTACTGAAAAAAAGATACCACAGCACAGGCACTGCACGCTGCCTGCCACTTACTGCCCAGAGCAACGATGAGCCACAGCCATGGTACAGCAGGGAAGCTGTGAATCACCCTCCCGTGACAGGCTGTCAGAAGCAAGCTCTTGGGCTAGCTCTCTCCCACTGAGCAGAGCATGGCACGTGTGTGATGAGCTGTCTTGGAGTGTCATATTTGATTGTTCCTTAACCTCAGGCCGTTACCAAATGCAAGCAGTTATGCCCCAGGAAACTGTGCAGTGCCCCGAGGCCAGGGACTACTGAAGTTCTTCAGAGATACTGGTTTGGTTTTAAAAGTCAGATGCCATGTTTGTACAAGAGGCCAGAACTCACAATACCAGTTGGAAAAGCAAGCACTGCTCACTTTCTGTGGGAGGTTTCCCTATGCTGATGCATGACTGAGTTCAAGTTCTCCCAAACAGGTTATCTGCTGATTGTTTTTAAAAAAGGTGAGCTCTGGTTCAGTGTCTCCAACAGGCTGCTGTGCAGCTTGCGTATAAACCACTCCCAAGATGATGCTCAAGTTCTATCAGGGACGTACATACACTGTCATTGCTATTTCCTCAGCATGGCTGCTTCTTTCCTGCTCTATAAAGCAAGAACGATGCTGAGTCTCATTCCTCTGAGAGTGTCAGTAGGCAGTTCCTATCAGGGAAAGTGACTCAGCTGAGCTGCAGAAGACTGATCCCACCCAGCCCATGTAATCCTCAAGCAGCACTTGTAGCATCCCAGGCCTCCAGCTCACAGCCTGGCTGGCTGCACGTCGGTGTTAAGAGCCAGCTTCTCCTCTGGGTACTTTTCTAAGAAAGGAAGTCCCTTGGAAGCTCTGTCATCTGCACTGCCTTTCCAGTAACACCTACCTTGTCTCCTTCCTCAATGTCACAGATTTTCTCCAGCGTTGAAGGGTTATAGGTGGGGAACTTCTTTCCGCTTGTAGACTCGTGCCATTCATTGTTAATAAATATCTGGAGAGAGAGCAAGGGGAGCAGGACAGGTGGGAGAATGAATACGCTGCTGCAGACAATAGGGAAAAAAAAGAAAAATCCCACAAGTGTTCCTCGAAGGTCCTGAGGCTCTTCCGTTTCCATTGATGGCATGTTCAATCTCTCCCAGTGAGACTGTTTATGACACAGACAGCATTTATCCAAACTAGAACCTGAGCCAGAGAACAGACGAGAAAACCTTCATGCACCCAGTTAGCTTTGAGCAAAAGGAGGACAGAGGATGGGGCCCACACAGTGTAATGCCATAATTTGGCAATGAGAAACAGACAGTTTGAAATCCATTTCCATGGGAACAGCAAGTAGACACCAAGAGAAACCCATATGGTTCAGGCAAAAGGAACCCCTCGTCGCATGCTACAAACAAAACGTCAGCGTTCGATGTTACTTGGTTATTAGCGTCCTGCCCTGGGCTACTTCCATGACTCTGCCCTCACGGAGGGAGCAGGGTAGGAACAGGCTCGGTTCTACCCCGCTACGCCTTGTCACAGGACGCATCGAGCCTCCCACGTCACTTGGAGTCGTCTGTGACAAGATTTAAGTGTTTCAAAATACTGCATTTCCAGAGCAAGAACGAACAGTCCCAGTGTTGCGTAACTAAAAATGCATTAAATACTGGAGTGCTGTTACACACTGTAAACAGAACATGGATACCTATATACAATTAATTGATTCCGCATGCGTCTTATCCACACTGATCTAACTTGGCAGTGTTATGTTTTATAAATAAAGATACTTTTTAAGTAAGATTAGATGAAGTAATCTTTATTAGTAGCCTGCTAGTGGCTATAAGCTAGTACTTTTACTTGGAAGCCCTCCACATTCACAATCTTGTTTATGAGTCCCTACACACGACCAGGAGATTAATGTCGCATCCCTTACATTCAGAATTCCCACTGCTTCGGGTCATTTTTTTCCCCCCCCCTCGGGCAGCTTTTTTTTCCTGAAAGGAGATTCTCCCAACTATTTCTGCAAGAAGCATCCAAGACGTAACTGGCACAGATGCTGCACTTCTGGGCCCACCTGTTTCATACAGGCCGAGAAGAAAATTCCACCAAAAAAAGGCTGCCAAGTGAAGTCAATGTTAGAAATATTAATTAACCTTAAACTAGTGCTCCCAAACTACCTCTATTATTCAAGTGCTGCACTTTATTTTTAAAAGTTACATGTTTTCCACTTCAGTTTTCACTTTGTTTCACTAGCAAAGAAAGTCACATTATAAATGTGAGAGATGGCAAGAGCTGTAAAGTTACAGTCTGATATGTACTCAAACTAAGGACGGGGGAAAATGGTGTTATTCCTCTGCATTAAGCATTAACTCTATATGGAGGAGTTAAGATCAGAAAGCAATGTTCCTGTAAGTTATAGGACGTGAGGGCATTGGGATCAGACCCTTTAAAACACAACATATACGCTGGCATCATTCTGGGAATCATACCACAAGCCTGAGTCTTTGGTGCCAGGAGTTGAAATCAAATAGAAGAGTGTATCGGCTGTTCACGCTTCCCACCCCAAACCCGGGACAGGAGATTATGGACAGATCACTTCCATCACACACCCAGGACAAGCACTAAGCTGCTCTGCGAGTGAGATCTTTGTTGATAATCTTCCTTCCCTCTCCCCCAGCCCAGTAACTGGTGGAACCGAAAATAAAATCTTTGCTAAGCAAGGAAGCGTGCCGTCAGCTGTAAACATCTGGTGAGACTCAAAGGAGCTTGTCGAAAACCCCTCGCAGTTTTATGAAAACTGACTGCTGCTCATTACTTTCTCATATGCACCGGGAGCATCAGATCAGATGTCAAATTCACACTTTTAATTAACATTGGTTTCCACTATTAAGTGACTACCTTGATACCTTCAGTGCACAGAGCCTCCTGCAAAAAACTCTGGAGAATTAAAAAAACACGTGTTTTAAAGCACACACGGCTGCAGGATTGGATCCCAAAGGAGTATTTAAAAGCATTCACAACAATAAAAATAACACAAAACAGAACATTTGTATGTTTAAGAAGAATCCTAATGGCCGTGTCCATTTCTGACACAGGAAAGAGCTGTTTGGGCAGCATTACGCCACTCGACAATCAGCGGCTGCAGATCCAATTTGCCACTAAGTGACAAGTTTATCTTTAAAAAAGAAGTAGGTAAATTCAGGATGTTAAAAAAATAACAATTAGTGGTAATCACTTGGACTAGATTAATCTGTTCCAGTATTTTGGAACGGGTAATTTAAATCAACACCTCGCTGGGTAAGCTACCGCTGTTTACTCCCTCCTGCTGCAAAGAAAATAAGTGTAGCTTTGCCTTTTTTTTTTAATTATTTCGCACAGAAATGTAACTAATTAATACACTCCTTCAGCCCCTCCAGCTCTTTCAGTCTCGGATAGCTCACACGATGGCAGGCAGGGCTGCTAGCAGCACAACAAGCCGGGATGTTTGCCCCAGTGCGCCAGACCATGGTCGGGCTGTAGGGGAACAAAAAGCGAGGCGGCTATGGCAGAGTGACGGCGGCGTGAGGCAGCGGGGATTTCTGGCGTGGAGCTGAGCCTTGCTGCAAAACCAACACCACCTCCGAAGGACGGAGCTACCAAGCTGAGGAGCCCTCGGGTAAGCGTGAGGAGTGGCGAATAACAGCGGCAGGAGGCTCAGAGGCACAGGTTTGTGTGGGTTCGCCACCCGGGTGCTCTTATCCCGCTGAGAGGCCAAGATAGAGCTCTGTTGGGACAGCGGGCAGGCAGCAAGATGTGTGTGGACACCACTCACCCTACAGAGCTGCCGGGTGGCCCCAGTCCCACGTTAGAGCCCTCTCACAAGCCTCCTTTGGACACCAGCCCCATTTTGGACACCGCACAGGGCCGATCCCACCTCAGAGCAGCCTTGCAGGAAGGAGCCCCGTGCAAGCAGCCTCCTCACACGTAACCCCCTTCTCAGCCCTGCCTGAGCTCACCCCAGCCAAACCGGGTTTTCTGAGCTGTAGCGTGACGGTGAAGGCATCACGGGCTGGTTCTGTGAGCACTGCGCGGGGGAAAATGGCCGTCACAGTGAGATGCCACAGCCAGGCACAGGGCCTGTCACTGCTCGCTGCCAGCCATGCAGCAAGGGGCAGAGATGCTCATGGGCACCCAGAGCACCTCCATGCATATTGTTAAAAAAAAAAGTTGGATTTTTCAGGCTTTACGGATCACGGCAACTGCAGCTCACTGAGGAGCAACAGACATCCACTTGCTCTAGCCACTCAACCACCAATCCATCCCCATCAACCCACTACCTAGTGCAGCACAGTAGACCACACAAATAAATAAAAGCCCCTCTGAAGGGATAACTTTTTTTTCTTTTAAAGAAAAAAGCACCTCACCAACAGCACCTCACCAACACCCCAACTCTACCAAGCACCACACAACACCCCCAACAAACCACACCACCACCACCACCACCACCACCTGCCTTCCCCTCCTTAGCTCACCTTGGTGTACTTCACCTCCAGGCTCCTCAGGGGCCGCGGCAGCGGCGGTGCCCTCCTGTCGGGCTGCCCGTTCTCCACAGCACCGTTGAGCGCGGCCATGGCCGCCCCGTCGAGCCCCCGCCGCCCTTCTGCCGCTGACAGCCCGCGGAGCCGCCTTAAGAGCGGCGCGCGCCGGGCGCGGGGCGCCGCCGCCCGCTCCCATTGGCCGCCGCCCGCTCCTAAGCCCCGCCCCCTCCCCCCGTAGGCCCCGCCCCCCCGCGCCGGCCCTCAGGTAACGGGCGGCGCCGCCCCGCCGAGGCGCCCCGGCCTGAGAGGGGTCGGGGGGCGGCAGCGAGGGGGGCCTGCAGCGGGGTGCGGGGGTGGGCGGGCACCGGTCTGAGGGGCTTCGGCCCGGAGGGGCCGTGAGGGTGAAGCTGGGGGCGGTGGGGAGCACCCTGCTCCGTCACGGGGCTGGTGGGCGCCCGCAGCCCTCGTGGTGCTCCGTCGCGGTGGGGTCGGCGAGGAAGATGCTCTGTCAGGAAGCCCCGAAGGATATGGAACTTGTCTAAAGTGACAGGTCTCGGCTCCGCGCCCGAGAGAGTTCGCTGCGTATTGCCTAACTTCGTTCCGAATAAAATATGTGTAAGGCTCCGCAGGCTGGGGGCCAGGACGCGAGGAGCACCCTTAACGCCCACACACACATGGAAGATAATACGACATATTTTCCATATAACAAGTGGCGAGATGCCAGCAGTTATCTGACAAAATGTTTCACAGAATCTGTAATCCCCAGCAATAGTCAGCACTTTGCTGTTAAAATGCTCAAAAATACTCAGCGCTTCCAAAGGCAGATCGCCTATGATATCACAGCGGCATGAGAGCTAGTGCTGATTCAGAAGGGAAAGTACCACCGGTGAATCAAACCCCGCTTCCTGGGGCTCCCAGGGTGTTCTCGGAGGTCCCCGCTCCAGGTGGAAACCTCTCGGACGATTAGGAGACATTTCTTGTCAGAAAGAGCGGTCAGGAATTGGAACGGGTTGCCCAGCGAGGTGGTGGTGTCACCGTCCCTGGGGGTGTTCAAGGAGACGTTGGATGTTGTGCTTAGGGACGTGGTTTAGTGGGTGACATTGGTAGTAGGGTGACGGTTGGACCAGATGATCTTGAAGCTCTTTTCCAGCCTGAACAATTCTGTGATTCTGTGATAAGAGCTGTCAGCAAGGCAGGGGACCTTTTTTCCTTCATAACTTTACCACACAAATCACTAACACGATTTCTGTTGAACCATCGATACTAGAGGAGGACCCATCCTGCCTCGCAGTAGTAAGGCCACATTTTCTCTTCAGATGAGAAAGTGCTTCAGTTATAAACATATTTGTGGGAATATCCTTGTATTCAATGGTGAAATCGAAAGATCATTCTTAGAAAATAAGGGGTTGCATTGCAACAGAAACGTTTGTTTCTAAGCTGTCCATTTTTTAACTCTCCAATTGCTGTTTTCCACAAAGCTACAAAAGCATCAAAGCTAGAAGAATCTCTTAACTAAATCCCCATATAATCCTGGTCCTAATAAAGTGGGATTTGGATCCAAGCAATCCTTGGGTGTCATTGGCAAGACTAGAAGGTGAATGATGGGATCGAGCAAGTCAAAGTCAGAGACGGAAAACTTTTCTGTCTATTCTCTCTGGAAAAGACATGGCCGCTGATCCATTTTAGGGCTAGTTGCATTGTCTGGCAACAGAACTTTTTAGTTTCTCTGACAATTTGCCAGTTTTAGTTTTACAGTAATGTATCACAACACTACGGCAATAATTTGATAATTTGAGTATCAGAGAGAGGGAAGGAAATTGTTACAGAGGTGGCACAACACCGATAGAATGAATTTTGTCCATTTCCCTCTGTCTGTATTTTGCCCACAGAAACGCTCGGCAGACATGGAAAGTACTTTTGTAATTAGAGAACAAAATCTCTGGACGAGGAGAAAGATGAATAAGAAGTTCCAGGACAAGCAGTGTCTAGAGAGTCATTCCAGTGGTTTGTTTCATATGGAATGACCTTGTCTCAATCGCTCATGAGGAAGATTTTTTACAGGGCAGTCCTGGAAACATTATTTTAAGGCATTATTGCTTCTTTGAGTTAATGTAGATGTGAGAGGTACCTAAGGTAAAAATTCTGTGTGTATCGTTTGAGGATATATGACTGCTGTAAAAGGCTGTACAAAGTGAAGGAATTGTGAGTCACTGACATAAGGATGAGCTGAAACAATAAACTCTGACCAGCATACGTAGCAGTACGCAACATTTCCCTTACTAACGTCACAAGAAAGGTAACAACGCACTCTGTCATTGCAGAGTTGTGCAGACACTGGGTGGTCCCTCGCTGGGACACCGTCCTGCCGTAAACTGGATCAACTCCATGGCCTCAGGAGATGTGTCCTCTGTTGCCAGTGCTCGTATCAGCCCCACAGCGGAGAAGACGCTCGAGCTCAGCGGGAGATGCCCTAAAAGCGACAGCAGGGCGCGGATCAGAGCGAGTGAGAGGCGTTTTGTATTCGTTCCCATGCTCCACGAGGGCCACACCACTGCTCTGATGGAAGCACTGAAAAAGTGGGTTTCACCTAACTTTGTAACAGTTCATAAATGTGTCAGAAGCAGACACAAAGAGGAAAAGAGCCTGTTAATGAAAGGTCACATTACTATTGAGTCACCCTGTTACATTCTACTGTTGCAGCAGTGTTTGCAGAGATGTCTGCAATATGTATCCTTAACCTGATGCACTGACTGTGATAACTGTGAATTCCTGCTTGGCTGCGCTTTTCCACAGCGCTGTATCTCACAGAAAGTTTCTAGACTGCAAGTACACCAGCTCTTGTCTGCCAGCCAGCACGAAGATTGCCTTTACTGGTTCGGGTCAGGCATGTACGCTCCTAAATCTGCCACCGTCAGTTGGACCTGAGCATGCTGTTCTCTTCCAGTCTGTCTGTCTGTGCCAAGAGCAGTCCCAGGACGTGTTCATGCTATGATCGAGCGGTTTCCCTATCTGCTGTGGATGCCACGTCTCCACAGAAATTAATTTCTTCGAGTTTCCAACCTTATCGAACCTTGATGAAGGGAATACTGCGGGTGGTAATTCCTCCTCCAAACACCCTCTGCTCCTCTATACGTGTCCTATATCCTGGCTGCACACCAGGGTGCAGTGTACCCGGAGGATTGTTGAAGATGTCTCCAGAGTACCTGACAGCATGATGGTTCTGGAGAGCTGTGGATGGAGACAGATCTGGCAGTGGGGCAGATATTCACTCACAGGACCGTGGTTTACACCTAGCCCGGTCAGCAGGGATGTAGCCCTTGAGACTCCAAGCTGGTTGGGTGATACTCAGACATTTTGCATGTAGACCTCTGCCTATGCCACAAGCCAAGCAAGAGTCCCGTAGCTGTGTAGAGCAGTTAGCGTGGCACAGAGCCAAAGCGTATTCCTCTTGTTTTACACACACCCTGAAGCACATACACACACAAACAGGAATAGGGCTGTGAAATTGTGCTCTGTAAAAGGCTGCCGAGGCCGGGCACTACAGCACTCGGCCAGGAGTGACGAGAAGTTGCCTGTTGTGTGTATCCCGACGGGTTGTAACTGAGTGATCAATGCCCTTTTCCTACAGGCATCCCCCTCGCCATGCATTGGCAATGGTTGCTGCTCCCGGAAGAGCAGCTCCCCTCATGGTTTATTCTTTTCTTGCTTAATGTGCAGCAAGGAGGCTTTTTACTGCCTGTTATTCAGACTGTGCTTTGGGCACAAAATCATTCATTTCCATAAGTTTTTTCCATGGTGCTCATCGTAGCCGTGCCCGAACGTTTCACAAGCAGCACTTCCTCTCCCAGAAACTCTGAGGGGATGCTGACCCCAGAGAAAACAAGGTGGGAGGCGATGAATTAAAAGGGGTCTTCGTTTGGGATTCCCGGTGTAAGTCACCTGCAGCCTGAGTGCTTTAGCTGCCGGCGTTCAGAGCTCAGCTCCCGTCAGCTCAGCTGCAGCTGTAATTGCACAACAAGCCCGATCTGAAGATCTCCCACCTCAACACCAAGACAAGGCAGAACCCACAGCACGCAGGGCATTGCTCACCGGTGACTTTTATCCAGAAGCTTTCTTATTTTCTGAGTGCCGGATTTTACAGCCGTACTATTTCTGTAGCTTTGTTTTCTGGGTATAGTTTCCTACTGCTGAAGTTCATTTTTTCTAGGGAAACTTGAAGTTCATAAATTTTATCATTCTTGATCAAATTCACCCATGATACAGGTTAGCAGCAGGATGGAGAAACCGTCCCCTAGATACCCATCTGAAGAAGTTATTTATTAACAAATGTACCTAATTGCTTATTCAGGTGCCCAAACAATTTCTTAGCTATCTAATGGTAATTTCTGCTGCTTAAAAGTTTGGCTTCTGTGTTGTTTTTTGGTTTGTTTTTTTTTTTTTGCTATGAGTTCATTGAAGCCAAACCTGCAGTATAAAACAAGAAGTGGCAATAACTGAACTGCGGCATTCAGCCGTGAAATGCACTGCCAATGGCACAATATTCATTTAAAAGGCTGCCATTTTATACCAGACCAAATTTTATTTGGTTTATCAAAGTAGTCACGTGCAATTTCAAAAGGACTGTAGTCTAGAGGCACGCCTTGTTTTAAAAATGGTCAGGCTGTTGTGCAAACCCTTTGGAAATTGTCTTACATTTGCTGTCTTTTTAGTCAACCCAGCCTTACTTGGGCTGTGCCAAATGACACCAGTGGCAAAGGGTGGTACACATGGGATGTATTTTGGAGTCTGAGCAGCCTTACCCAAGAACTCACTATTCTCCAGTATTTCTGTCACCCTTCTGTTTTAACAGATCTGGGGCTGAAGAAGAGTTCGTTTTTCCACTTCTATCCATATCCACAAAATCTGTCAGGAAAGGTGAAGAGAAGCCATGCAAGATACTGTAAGATGTTATTTGTGTAAGCAAGGCAGTCTATTTGTAATCCTAAATATGTCCTCGTGATGCAAAACAAGGCTTTGGCAGCTCAAGACGAAAGACAGCCTTTTATATTTTGCACTGTAATTACTTCATGAAGCAAAATCCTCAATCAAATTAATTTTCTTCATGCGTATCAGAGGTATTAAACTGTGACCGTGCACATGGATTGGCCTTCTCTTTCATTTTCCTGTCTCCAAAAATAAATTGGAAAGGTTAGTGGCAAGGAAATAACAAACAGCTGAACATTTTGAAGCCTTCTATTAAAACAACTTCTATTTCCTCTTGCCTTCACTTCTCCCTGCCAGGCCTAGCGCTGGAAAATGAGGAGAGTGGGAGCAGGAACAGGAGCAAGTGCACGATAACCCACTAAGATAGCGTCTGCGCTGCGAAGAAGTTCAGGGACCTGGTTCCTTACAAAGCATTCAGTGTGTCTGGCACCGCCGAGCCGATGGGAACCACTCCCTGCATTGATGCAGACCTGAGCATTATTTGCCTACAAACAGCTATTGTTAGCAGGATTGGCAAAGGAAAAAAACAAATATGTTTGTTTTCTCCCCGGATCGCGTTGCTTCCTACTTTCTCTTGATAAGAGGCATTTGGGAGGGGGCGCCCGGGCTTTGTAAGCCGTGCTTGCCTGGTCAGGAATCGAGGGGCCTGAACCGTGTTTTCTTCTCCTCTGCCTTCCTCCCTGCCTCTTTGCTCTCACTCATCATCACATCTGTTCTGGGCCCGATGCCCAACAGCCCTGCATTAACGCCTCAGTACACACAGGCTCGCGCAGCTGAACAGCCTGCGATGCAACATGCCCCGTGCTGCAGCGCCGTCCCGACCGACCCAGCTCCCGCACACGATTTTTGTTTACAGGAAGAATCATTTGGCTCCGTAACGCTACTCGAGAGCTGTGCCCAGCTGGCTCGGCCACTTCAGGGCTTCCCAGAGAAATAGTTTTGCAGGGCACAGTCACGGATCTAGAAAATACAGCCCAGAGCAGGTAAACACGTACCCTTACAGAAGATACCATCTCAGGCCTTGATCCTGCACGGGCTTAATGTTAAGCACATGAGCAGTCCCAGATGACTCCGGCAGAGCTACTCGCATGCTTACAGCGCAGAGCGTTTGCCAGATCAGAGCCTTTATGTCTAATTGCAAAATAAAAGGCAAGTCTCCCAGTCCTATCAGCTGTAATGAATTGTTATTAACAGCACATTTTAAAATAGCCGCGGGGCAGATCCCAGGCAGACCCGCTGGGGATAAAGCGATGTGTGCAGGCTTGTTGCAACAGGACCTGGAATTACTTTTTCTTGGACAACGCGCGGTGCCACTCCTACAAAATGCCACCACTGGTGCTGCTGGTTTATGGGCTTTGACCTGTGTGAGGCTTATTTGTGGTTAGTCTTCGCTCGGCACCTCTCTTATCCACTTTTTGGGCTGAATCCCGCTGTTTGCGTCGGGAAACCGTTCTCTTCCTCACCTCGGGGTCCCCTTCTCGGACAATTCAGGGATTCCACAGCGTCCCAACGTACCTTGACGAACAACAGCAAACCAAGTGGCGGCAGGGCGCTTGTCTGCTGGGCTCTTTCACACCAGCTCCTCATCCACCACCAAGGCCTTGGGGTCCCATCCCTGCCCCCGCACCGAGGGTGCAAAAAGGAGCACAAAGAGCCACAACGTGTCCCGTCCCCCCGGTACCCTACATCCCCCAGTACCCTACATCCCCCAGTACCCTACATCCTCCAGTACCCTACATCCCCCAGTACCCTACATCCTCCCCTTCCGCTAACAGCGATGCGCGAGCCAGGAGAACCAGGGGGCGCAAAAAACAAATAAGAAAGGAGGCAAAAAGAAGGTGGGGGCAAAAGAAAAAAAAAGAGAGGGACCCCGCCGGGGTTTGCAGGCTGGCTTTGCAGGCCCGTTGAAGGAGGGCGCTCCTTAGGGGCAGCACCCAGGGGTGCGCGGGCAGCTCCTGGCGGCGCGGGGCGCTGCGGCTGCTGCGCGGCCGCCCGGGGGCTGCCGTTTGCACCTGGGGCCGCCGCCGGCAGCCGGGTTTTAACACATGCAAACAAGAGCTTTTGTTGGCCGGGACAAAAGCTGGCCCGGCTCGGGGCTCTCCCCCCCCCCCCCCCCCCCCCGACACACTGGCCGCATTGTTTTCCCCTCCGCTGCTTCTTGTCACCCTCCCCGTCGGAGTTTAATGAGGACAACGGGATTTCGCAGGCTCATTTCGCACTTGAGCAACTTCCCAACACTTCCCTAACGAGGGAGAAGGGGCAGGGGGAGAGCCCCGCGCTGCCGGGGGCTCGCCCGGCTCCGCCGCTTCCAGCCCAGCCCCGGCGAGGCTCCGTTAAAACCCCACAAACGGCGTCGGGGGGGTCCCGGGGGGGTCCCGGGGGGGTCCCGGGGGGGATCCCGGTCCTGGTCCCGGCTGGAAGGGCTCAGCTGCCCGAGGGGAGCGCCCGGAGCCCCCCCCCCGCTGGGGTCGGTAAAGCCTCGCGGGGTTGGCAAGGTTAAAAAAAGCAAAGGCGAAAAAGCGGCCCCGGTGGGGTTTTACCCGTTTTGGGGCAAGAAAAAAAAAATATATATATAAAAAAAAAAGGTCAAAAACAAAACAAAAAGAAAGCAAAAACAACGACAAAAAAAAAACACAACTCCAAGAAAGAAAAGAAAAAAAAAAAAAAAGAAAAAAGAAAAAAGAAAAAAAAAGAAAAAAGAAAAAAGAAAAAAAAGAAAAAAGAAAAAAAAGAAAAAAGGAAAAAAGAAAAAAGAAAAAAGAAAAAGAAAAAAAGAAAGAAGAAAAAAGGAAAAAGAAAAAGAAAAAAAGAAAAAAGAAAAAAAGAAAAAGAAAAAAAAAGAAAAAAGAAAAAAAGAAAAAAGAAAAAAAACACCCACAAAAAAAAAAAAGAGAGAAAGAGAGAGAAATTACTAAATAAATAAATTAATTAAATAAAACAAAACCCCAAGCCGGTGCCCTCCCGGGGCACATCCTTCTCCCCGCTCCCTCTCCCGGCGCTTTCCGCGCAGGTTGCGCACAGCGGCTGCCCCCAGCCCGCGCAAATCCCCGCCTCGGGCTCCCGTTCCCACGACCGAAATCTCCCCTCTGCCGTTTTTTCTTTTTTTTTCCCTTTTTTTTTTTTTTTTCCTCTTCTTACTTCCCTCTGCCGTGCGTGTGAGAAATGTGGAGAACTCGAGAAGTCGTTTAATGCAAAGGGATTTTAAAACACAAAAGTATGCGGAGAAAGGGGGAAAAAAAAAAAGGCAAAAAAAAAAAAGCACCTCGACCACTTAATTAGATATTTACCGAAGGAGCCATTACAGCCTGCTGGGTAAAACAGAGAATTTATAAGTTCTCTGACCACAAAGAAATCCAGTAATTACTTTTTTCTCCCTTACAATGGGATGGGTTGAGGCCGGAGTGCGATAAACTTAACTCTGTTCCTGGGCTTTTGCAGATTGGCCTTTGGCATTCGTTGGTAAATACCGAGTGAATAGAGACTGTGTGACCACAGTCCCGTGAATTAGGGACAAACATTTCCTCTGTGCATTTTAAATAATGCCACTGCCAAATATTTTGTTACCAGAGATCATTATCCTTTGAATGAAAACTCGAGGAGTAAAGGCATTGGTTTTGTCTTTGCTGGTGTGGAGCAGACTATATGATATCTAGAACAGCAACAAGCTCTCACAAATTGCTATATGATTTCTACTGCCAGGTTCTCTGATATTGGATACGACATAAAAATAAAAAAGCCGGGCAGATAGACACAGAAAGTCACAGAAACCACCTGTATATTTTGTTTCAAAGGAAAATCTCAGCTATTGTCTTACTGGCTCTGGTTCTGCTAGGCCTTGGATCTGCTTAATCTTTAAAGCTATTCAAACAAATTGAATGATACAAGGCAAGTCTCCTATAATTAATCTGGATTCTTGAATTTTGATACAAACTTTTATGTAACTGAGAAGTTTCTCCCTTTTCCTTGCAAAGACACTAAATAGACACTAAGTCCTTCTGTCAAGACCGCTACCACGGACAAAGTTGAAAGGAACAAACCTGGAAATTTTCCCTTCACAGGGAAGAAAGGGAGGAATGTTAGAGAGAGACATAAACATAAAGTCATGGGAGAACCGGTCGCGGTGCCTGGACAGGGACCAAGAAACCTTTAAAGCGACCCGTATGCTACGAGCTGCCTGAATGTGAGCACAGAAACCACGGTCTGTGGCCAGTAAAATTTTGCGGGGCGTTTTGTTGCCCCTTTATCAGAACCTCGCGGGGGTTTGGAGCTGGTACCCACAGGCCTCATGTGGATCTCTGGCGATGTTTGCTCTTTCTCTGCTACGCTCCAGCCGGTCCCAAGGAAAATGGCACGGATGCCGCTGCACAGGGAAGGAGCAGGGACTTCACCCCTGAGCTGCCGGTGCAGACCGTGAAGCTCTGGCTGCGGTCTGTCCCTTTGCAAATCGTGCAGTTTGCTCTCAGGACTTGTCAGAAATATTCCAGAACCACTATTTCACAGCGCTGCACACCCTGTGATGAGGCACTGCCGAAATCCCCCGATGTGAGTCCCTTGCAGGAGCCGGTGTTTTGTCTGGGTGATCAGGAAACAAGGAGTGATCTTTGGTTGCATTTTGACACGGGCTCTCCAGCCTGTGACTTTAGTGGAAAAATCAATACACAAAGAAAAGCCTGGAGGCTTGGACCTGCTAAATAACTCGCAGTGTGCAAGTCCAGTTTCCACTGAGGTCACCAGTAACCTCGTCACAGAACCAGCGCAGACTCAGTCGGTGAAGGCATCTCTCCAGGTCACCCCATGGCAGATCTACGCCTCCTGCTTTCAGAGCCTCCAGGTTTCCTCCCCCCAGCCAGATTTTTCTTTTAATGGTATAAAACACAGGGAAAGAATGAAACCCTTTTGGCTTTTGAAGCCGGTTTGCCCAGAGGTGATGGTTTACACGGTGCTGGGCTGCACTCAGGCGGCTCCCATGGAGAGGGACCCTCTGTGCTGGGGCGATTGCCGGGAGGTCAGGACGCTGCCAGCGAGCAGTTTCACCCTGAACTCTTCACGCTGCAGTTCCAAACCGTGTGCCCAGAACCCCAGGGCTCAGGGTCACCCTGCTACCTCTCACATCACCGGTTCCTCCAGGAAGGCACTGTAATGCCCGGGGGTTTTTCTCTGTTCTCTGCAGAGGTGCCACCTCCTTAGGCTTGGCCGAAGACTATTTGGCCTGAAGCTGTTCATTTCAGCGCGGGAAAATAAAGAAAACCCAGACCAGACCAGTTTCCCCAGTCCCCACGGAAGACACAGCCAAAAGCTGCCCGTGCAATGGCCCAGCCGAGATGGGTTTTGGGTGCCAGCAGCTCCCAGATGCTGCCACCAATGCCAATGCCACCGGGTCCTGTCACAGCTTCCCAGCTCTCCGGCCCCGAGAGGCCGCTGCAGATAACACTCTCCAGGTGTTCGGCCTGAGAACAAAGGGCCTTTTCAAGGGCTGCTGAGGAGGAAGAAGCCTCCTTGCTGGTTGCAAAATGGCTTTCCTGGATGGCAATATTTGGTTACAGTAAGATCTGTTATTTCAGAAGAAGCCCCGCAGAAGGGAGGGTAATTTGACTCAGGCATGTAAAAAACCGGCGTGGGGACTCTCGTCTCCCTCCCTCTTCCACACAGAGTACTGAAACAGCATCAAGCTGTGATGTTTCGCAGTGGAACTGGGAACCTGGGACCAGGATGCATCTCATCTCATCACGCCCATCTAAAGCAGGGTGAACTTGTCCATCACCCTAAGGATGCAGGGCTCCCCGCAGAGCCTGAGCACCGCACCGAGCTGAGCTGCACGCTGGCACGAGCACAGCCCAGGGGAGGCTGTCCCTCAGGCTACGGCTCCAGATTTCAGTGCTTGTGTTGGAACATCTTAACCAAACAGTTTCACAGCAAAACCCAGATTATAGCACTGATCCACAGAGAAAACCGAAGGAGGACTTGGGAAATACAGCAAACTCACCTCGCCAGGTGACCCTCGCCAGGGTTATTGCCTCCATGAGATACCCCCAGCACATTCCTTTTTTGTCTGCTCAGTTCCCTGCTTTGTCTTAACCGTATCCCATGCTCCTCTCTGCCACAGCAGCGGGGTGGTGGTGCTGGTATGTAGGAGGTGATATTTAAAATGGTTTTCCTTACTTCCTTCAAGTACAAGTGAGAAGGGCAACCCAGGGAACCTCTCCACTTCAAGCAGGCATTTTCCATTTATGAAAGAAAAACGGAGGGAGGCTGTATGCACCCCAGATGCACGTGCTTCATGGAAGAGCAAGGACATGTAACTTTTTTTTTTTTTAACATCTTCTAAACTCACCGTTTCAATTCCTACATGTATATGTAAATTTGTATTTATAAAGGTGAACTTCTCATTTTAAGTAAAAGGAAGAACACTAGCTCAGAAATTGCACTTTTCAATAAAGCAGCATTATTTCCCAATAAAGCCAAGGCTATCCTAACTCTTCAAATGCTCCAGCTAACATCTATACAAATAATGGGATTTGGCTGAGTACAGTTAAATATATTTGATTACTCCCCCTTTTATCTAGTTCTAGGCTTACTGTACTTTTCCTTGGGTGGCAAATAAGAAGCCCTTTTCTTCTAAGTGACAGCAGGGGAAAGAATCAGGTTGCTAATTTACCTGAGACCCAGGAGTATGTAATGATAGATGTGCGCTGGAAACTACAGAGTGGGCTTTCTAATTTTTTGGGGGGGGGGAGGAGACAGGTAAAGCGTGAGATTTGTTAATCTTTCAAATTGATTGCCCTTTTGCTGGTGGACTTTCACAGTAGTAATTAAATGCACAGCAGGACACAAGTGCTGTGAGGAGCTCAACTGGTGAGAAGCTGGGACCTAACGAAATGTGTTGCACAGGAAGCAATTAAAATGGAAAATCTCTGTTTTCTGCACAAATAGAGTCACATCGTGCTTGCGGGTACTTACAGCATCTCTCTCAAAGTGAACATTGGGCTTACCTGTATTACTTGAAGTAAAATCCTCAGGGATAAGTACTCAGGTGGCCTGGACGACTCTGGTTGAACAAGCAGATATCCTCGTGTGGCTGCTCAGTGATGTCCCCATCCTGGAGCTTTCTTAGATGACCACTGCTGGGGTTGAGGAACCAGAGATTACCATGGGGAGCCAGGAGATCACCGGGTCTGTAGGACACTAGCATTCCCAGGGGCATGACTTGATCACTCCTTTGTGCTTTGGTAAACTGAGCCCTCCACCAAAGTCTTCTTGGGCATATGCAACAGAAAGAAACAGGAGGGGAAGGAGATTGCAGGCAAGCACTGAAGGGCCACAAGCAATTGTCTGGTTTAAGTTGGCTTCAAAATGTGCCCGAGGGAAAGCAGAGGCTAGCACACGTCCACATTTCCATGGTGAACAGCGAGAATTGGCTTGAGGCACAAGCACCTCTAGGTGAAAAGCCATCGTCTAGGCAGGACAAGGCTATAGCAGACCTGAGCCTGAGCCCAAGTCAGGCTTGTGGTGCGGATATGCCATTAGCCTGGGTTGGGAAGAGCTCACCAATTCCTCTCTCTTTCTTTGCCTTCTTCTGGGACCACCTGCTGGCAGACCAAACACAGGAGAGATGCGCTCATTGCAGGCAGAAGAGGAATACTGGGGCAGAACAAAGTCATTGACCCAAGATGAGTGCCAGGGGCAGCTCGGATGCCAAGGATGGACTCAAAGCGCAGTTCCCTCTGTGTGCAAGCTGCTGTGCATCAGCTGAGCGGTGACAAACTCCCCGAGCACGCATTCAGAAGTCGAGCAACAGGTCGCGTACAGGCTCCTGCAATACAGAATGAGCAGCAAGCAACTGAAAGCAATGCAGTTCACAAGGGACACTCATAGTAACGTCTAGGAGAAAGGGTTTGATCCAGTGCAAAATTATTTAACTTTAGAAAAGATCTTACTATTGGCTGATAAAGGATGCTGACTTCTTGTTCCTCAGAAAGATCAGCACACTAGTGCTTCCCCGGCACTTTTTAGGCTGATTCAGAAATAACATTGGCTACACAGAAATGCACAAACATGCCATAAACTCCTGTAGGCATATTCTTATACATCTGCACTTCCAGCAGGCCCCGGTTCCCTAAAACATCTACAGGATCCCCAAAGCAGGCAAGCAGCATTTCTCTTTCTTTGTTGTTTCACAGAAAGAAATCCTATCGTGACTTTCAAGTAGAAAAAAAAATTAGAGAAATAATAACATGACCCAACTGCAAAAATATTTTTTTTCATGAACTATACCAATGAATTGGAAATGCAAGTAGTAAAATGAATTGCCAAAAGTATCAAATATATGTGTTTTCAATAACTTTTTTTTTTTTGTTACCTAGTAAAATATTTTCCTGGAGAAGGGTTGTTAAACCCCTCTGTGCAATATAAAGGTGCAGTGATGTATTGTCTCAGAAGTGGTTTAATGGAGTTTTGGGGTCCTATTTTTGTACATATTTTCAACACACGCCGTGCGTGATCAATTTGGATTTATAAAACGCTCTATATTTCTTTCCTAAGCAATGATCTTAAGTTTTAAAGAATGCTGCTTAGTTAGGAGTGCATGTGTGTGTTTGCATTTTGGCAAGGCAGCAAATAACGTACGATATTTATGTCACCCGAGGAAAGCATTTCGTGTATTTGCCAAGAGCGGCCCTTTGCAAGGTATTTGATCCGCGCTCTCCGAGCCGCGGTGCCAGGGGGAGGTTAGGTACGCCGGCACAGCGGCAAAGGGAAGCTCCATCCCATCTTCACAGCGAGGAAGGGCAGCTTTGAAGGCAGCTTTCAGATCTTGTTTCGGCAGCGAGGAAGGGCAGCTTTCAGATCTCGTTTCAGCTCAGCCCCTTTGCCTCAGTGCAACGGCTTCGGGCCTACGTGCGAGCACGGCGCAAGCGAGGCCGGCCTGCTGTCAGTTGTGGCAGCATCTCCCCCGGGGAGCCGACCCGCTCCATCCATCTCACCGTGCAAACCCAGCCACCAGCACAGCGCCAGGAGCTGGGGAGAATGTGACCAGCTCATCCTTGTCACCGTGTCACCCCTGGCCCAGCGCAGGCCGGCACCGGGGCCTAGCGGTACCGAGTGCAGCCTTCCCACAAGGAACAAGGCACCTCACTCCCTGCCCTCCTCTTCCTCAGGGCTTCCGCCCCCCTCCCCGTCTCAATTAGGCAATCTCCCTAATTGCTACCAGGTTCTCACCTGATGGCAGCTGCATGGTGCTAATTGCAATGTGCCAGCTAATGTTTGCTAAAAACAGTTCCCCCCCCCCCCCCCCCCAATGTCGCACTGCCTAGAACTGACTGCACCCACTAGGAAGATGTCTGAGTGTGCTTTAGCCTTATTTTGCTCTCTGTTCCCCTGCTTGCTTTTATCCATGGGTGTTACTAAGAGCAGGATCTGTCCTTGGCTGCTCGCTACCAGCTGCTGCTCGCTCGTTTGGAAAGGCAAAAGCCCTGTGCGTCGCTCACACCTCTGCTAGCCCTGCAGACCCCTTGCACTGAAATCTCTGCGCCAAATCCAACCATATAACATTTCATTCAGAGAATTTCTCCGTTTTCTTTTCTCCTCTTTTGCTTTATCTCTTCCTTCTATCTCCAGCCTGTCAGGACTTTCACATACCTGCGGCTGACAGCTAAAAGATCAGGAACTTTGATGTTGTAAGGGATATTTTATCTCGGGTAATTCTCACCAATTCATACGTTATTGTGTAGGATATCCAAGGACTCTGAGTGTGAGCAACGCCTTTGTCTGGTAAGATGAGAGCAATTTGCAAGCTTTTCTGGGAACAAGGTCCAATAAAGGGACTTTAGAGATATAATCTGTCAGCCCCATTGAGAAGCACCCTGACAGCAACCTGATGATTATTGACAGTTTAAGCATCAGCCAGGACAGGACAAGGCTGGGGGTATGAAGTTATTTGTAGCAAGACATTGTTCACAGAGGAAGCAAAAGAAATCCTTTATACCCAAATTCACCACGTTTTTGCTGAGTTTCTCCTCACACGATTGACCCGACCGCGAGCAGCTGCTTTTTGCCAGGAGTCTGACAAACCCCACCCCTCTGCGGCCCAACCTCTGTTCCTGAGGTGACCTGACGATGCCCCATGCTGTGTTCGAAATCCTCTCCTTCGCCCCATAACTCGCTCTGCTCTGTTACACCGCCTTGCTCCTGGTGAGGCCATACGAGCATCGTCCTGCCGTCGTCCCTTGGAGCGTGGCATGGAGCATGTCAGGATGCTCCGCTGGCCTCTTGTCTTCGTTACCTCCTGGCTCACATCACTGGAACGTCGCTGGGTTCACTATATTTGATTATGGAGGAGTTTCCCCATTATTAAATGTACTCCTGGATTAATTTGTATCCCTCACTAGACAAACATTTGAATAATTTATTTGCAGAGACATCAGTATCTTTGTTTCTAATAAACACCCTCACATCTTTATGAACTTGATAATCCCAGATCATCATCAGTGGCTGCACTTTGTCTCTCACAGCAGTTATCTTGGGATAAAACCTTTCTGCAGAGGCAAGGAACAGGTCTGTGTCCATCCAGCCCAGTCTATAACCATGCCCTTGTTTTCTTGGTCATGAAACTGATGTTCCTATGTGTTCCTCGGAGGTGTTTAAAGTTCCTGAGTAATTGCTCTCTGCTTCCCGATGATCGGGTAAGCATGTTGGTGCTGATCTTCATGTCAACATACAAGCAAGTCTTTAATTGCTCCCCATGCTCCTTTTCCCTCAACACTCTCTCAAATCCTCAGCCACCCTTCATGTTCTCCATCCTCATCAAGCATCAACAGCAAAGAGGCAGTGAGCAGCCGGACCTCCAGAGGGGAGGAGGCCCCGACCTCCAACAGATGCTCCCAGAATTGCAGGGGTGCAAATTTCATGATTCCAGCGCATTCTCCTCCGAGTCCTATAGGAGGGTCGCTCTGTCACACAGACAGAAAATCTGCCCAAATACACGTAAAGAAAACAAAACAAAAAAAAAAAAAAAAAGGAATTTTCAAGCCACCACTGGCATCATGTCAACACTGGGACGTGTACAAGGGGTTCATCGCCAGGCAGGCTCCAGCCCCGAATCAAAACATCGTTCCCAGTGACACTCTTTCCCACAACAGTCTGCAGTGAATTGTGTGTGGGCTGCTGAAATGACACTAATTTGCACCTCCCTGCTCATTGTGTACGCCAGGCTTCATAACTCTGTTGAGGTAGAAGCCTGGCATTGATAACTGCACGGAGCGTTACTTGGCGATGTCATTTGCACATTTATTCACTGGAGTTTGATTTTCCAGATTGTGCTGCAACTTTGGCACAGGGCGTTAAATGATTTATTGCAGAGAGACCGTGGCGAGGCCAGGAATAAACCCCAGGTATCGCTAGTCCCAAGATGCTATGACAACCAACTAGTGTTAAAAAAACCCTCCTTGCCACCATCTCGCACCTTTATTTATCAGCAAAAGCAGTTTTTTGTTTGTTTGTTTGTTTCTTAGCAAGATGCTGTTTCACGGGAGACCACTAAAAATGAGATTTATCTTCCTTGGAATAACTACAGACTCTTGCATTTGTAATTCACTCCCCTCCCATTTCTAATCTCATTTCTATTGAATGTATTGTTTTTCTTTCCATTATTTATAAAATGAGATCATTAAAATAAGAATTGGAGCCTGACAGGTTTGGGGCAGGAAGAAATTTCACTGCGGATGAATCCCAAACATAATACCTTGGTTTACCGCAGAGCGTTTCTCAGTGAAAGGGCAGAAAAGAGCTATTTCTTACGCCGCTGATTCATGTTTCTGTTTTGACGTTTTGGGGACAAAAGAGAAAAAGAAATGCTGAGTCTCGGAGTCTACAGCACTTTCTGCAAGAGGCAATGTGGGACGATGGCGTGTGTGACATTTTGGGGGACAGGGACGCTGGGCTGGAGCCTTCTTGCACCGGTGCAACCATGAAGGCACCTCCCAGCCCGGCCCTGCTGCAAGCTGTGCCCCACCAGCCGATTTCAGTGCCCGGCCCCAGCAAGGGCTGCAAGGTGGGGATGTGGAGATGTGAGCCCCACGGGCTGAGCTAAATGCAGGGAGCAATTACCTTTTGCCTAAAAATCGGCCCAGCCACCCCTTCCTCAGGTGTGATTTCGGTGCTGCTGTGGTCCCCGTTCTGCTCCCAGCCAAAGCAGCGATGAAACCCTCGAGGAGCCTTCCCCCCCCCCCCCAGCAGGCTGCATGTCAGGGGTGGGTGAAGTGACTCGGCTGGAAAGAATCTGGGGGGCCTGGAGGATGCTCTGTTAACGCAGGATATTATCTGACCCTTGGTAATAGAGCAATATGTTCCAGATGCAACGGAGAGATTTGGGGAGGGGGTGCTGGGGAACTGCTTTGTTTCCTTAAACAGCTATTCGGGGAAAAAACAAGCAAACAAAATCTGATGTATCTAACTGAGCACAAATCTGGTGTAATTCCGCTGCAAACTGCAGCTTTACTCCGGATTAATACTGGTGTGAATAAGACTAAGGTTTGGCTGCAAGTCTCAGCTCTCCCCTCATTCCTGAAAGATACAAACACGAAGGTCTAAACATCTACAGTTATGTATTGCATAAAATATTTCCTGGCTAGGAAAACCTCGTGGGACAATGATCAGGAACAAGATGGTGCAAATAATCAGTTTAATTGAAAGTAAAGGCACATTACTGAAAATAGAGGGAAGAAAGAGATTTTTCCTTTGCCAGCTTTAATACAAGCAATATTAGTAGCAGCTGCATTTCAACCCATTTTGCAGATAACCCTGAGAGGGGCATTCTGAAAGCTGAACGGTTTAATTGCATAGGCTACCCTTTAATTTAGGGTGCTGAGAATGATATGAAGGACTCATTAAATTGGGGCATTAACCATAGCAGAAAGTAAAGTAGTTTCTTTGTTGCAGAAGACTCCTTCTACCCGACTACTAAATTGTTCACGGGAACCGCGGCGAAGCAGGATGGGTAGATGGAGACATGTTGGGATGGAGGGAAGGAAAGGAAAAATAAGAGGTAAAGGCACTGCAGGTTGTATGTCACTGCTGAGGGTTATTTCAGAACTGGCCAGTTACTGCTGCCAGCTGGGGCACAGTAAGGCACTGCACGAGGTCAGGCCGAAATCCCTGGGGCAGGGCTGCTCCCCATGAGGCAGTAGGGTGCTGATGCCACTCTCCTTCCCCCGGAACAGAGCACAAAGCTGGAGATACTCCGCAAGCCTTTCCTTCCACCCGTCTCGGTGTGAACGTAACGAAGCGCTGCACGCCAGGCGCTTCGCTCGGTGGTGGCACCGGTTTAAACAAACCGCGGTGAAGATCTTTCAGCAGTTGTCTTTGCGTTTGGAGTATTTTGCTGTTTGGGGGACTTGCTGTCCTCTCCTTCTACCCACTGTAAGGTCTCCGTGCTGACTGACCTGTTTTCTTACTGGGGGACACCACGGAGCTGACGCATGAAGCACGGCCAGCAGCTGTCCAGGAGCCGTGGCACCATCAGCGGGCTGGGAAGGCCTGGCTGCATCCAAAGCCTTGAGCAGGAGTCACCAGGTCACCGTTACACGTAGAAGCCACTACAGGGACACCAGCACACACCATGAGATGAGGAGCATGTCGAGACATCGGGTTCACCCTCCTGGCCCCCCAGGAACACAGCTCAGCCCCTAGATGACCAGGAGCATCGGGACTTCCCTTCTCTTTAAGCATAACCTCAAAGCCAACAACAACAAACATCGCTCTCAGAAGTGCAGAAGAAAGCCTCGCGGCGTGAACCTCAAGGGCTCGAAGCCTCGGAAGCAGGTGACTGGGAGGGGAAAAGCCCCCATCCCAGACCTGCTGGGTGTCACATCGTGACCACCACCTCGCCGTGCACGGCAGGTGATGCCGGTCCGGTGGGGAGAGCAGGGAACTTGGTCTGAACTGGAAGCAACTGGTCCCAGGAGCTCAGAGCCCAGTCCCAAAGTGGGGTGAAGTTGGAGTAACGCTGCCCTTGCTCCCCAGCAAAACAAAGCCTTTTTAATGACTCTTTCCCCAAGCTCAGGATTGGGTCCATAAAACAGAAACTGTACTTCGATACCAAATGAAAAACATTACTCACAGACTGTAATTCCTTTCTGCAAATACCGGAGGAGAATATTTCATTTGGCAAACAATTGAGCCTTACAGTTTAGAGCTCTTAATGTGATTAGGGACAGGTTCTGCAACACATTTGTAACTCCAGGTGATTTTGCTATATCTTTTTGGACTGTGACCAGACATAAAATGCCCTTTTGCTAGATTTGGATCCAACTGAAATTGAGGAGAATCAGATGTCGGCAAGTCCTTTCCAGTTTGATCTTTACCCATGGGTATCACAACACGCTTCAGCTACAGACTGCGCAGAGCAGCTCTGCAATCGTGGGCTCTTTTTTGCATTAAGCACATCTCTGCTCCGCTGAGTGATAGCTCTCCTGCAGCACGCACTCCGTAAACAAGCAAGCACTGCTCTGAATTACCACGATGTACTTACGGGGCTGGGAGAGAGAGCAGGATACTTCCACTGGCCCTACGGACACAACTTCACTTCCTTTCCATCTTCCCAAGTTACTTCAGGAAACTCAAATCTGGCTCGGAGCAAGCTGAGACAAGGTGCCCCCAGCATTTCATCCTGAAATCCCCGTGTTTTGTGGGACCAGATGCCTCGGGGAAGTTTTCCACTCTCACACCCCATCTCTAGCGGTGTTGCTGCCTTCACTACCAAAGGTGAGGCTGCCAATGAATTAAATAAAATTAATTTATTACCTACACAGGAAGGAGGCAGAAAGAGAGCACTAAAGAGAAAAGCTAAATTATTCTGCATGTGCAGCTGAGAAACAAAACCAAGCTTGACCTTTAAGCCATCAATAAGAAAAAAAATCCTTCTTTTCTTGCTCATGAGGACTCCGTGCTGGCATCACAGGCGTGGGTGCTCTGGCTGTCCCCAGCCTCCCCCGCGCCCCACCAGGAGCTTCTCGTGGGGGCAACAAGCATTGCTAGCCGAGGAGCCACCAGCCCCTCAGCACAGCCCGAGTAAGACGATACTATTGAGTATTTATGGCAAGCTATAAAGCAGGAAAAAAAAAATGCATGCCCGAACAGATTTATCACTCTCCAAAAGGAGGAAAGTTGCACTAAGGACAGCCCCACATCACTCTCCTAAGCAGGTAGGTCAACGAAGCGTCAGCGATGGGAAAAACAGATCAGGGCCGTGCACATTAAGGCCTTGTGTCCACGGAATGGCCATCACAGCCGAGGCACGATGCAAAGGAATACGCTTGAAGTGTTTTACGACGTCGTTGATCTTTGCGACCCCAATAGCTCTGCTTTATTCACGCCAAGGGAGGGCAAGCTGCTCGCGGACAGGTGAGGCTCGCGCTTCGCTGGGCGGCAGCGGCAGATGGGAGGGAGGAGACGCGATCGTTTCGGGCTCTGAAAAAAGCAGAAGAAGGTGTGAGGGCTGGAACTGGAAGTTAGCAACATGCGAATTGGAAAGGAGACATCTGGTTTTCAACAAGGGCAGCCAGCCGCCGGAATACGCCAGGAATGCCGCGGATTCCTTGTCCCTTGCTGTCTTCAAAGCAAAGCGTGAGCTTCGCTTCTGGAAAGCCCTGGTCCTGAGCCCGGGGGGGGACACACAGCTTGGTCAGCTGCTCTGAACCCACAGGGCTGCTGGCGATCACACCGAACGACCAGGAGCTACAAACACCCAGCCTGTGCCGAGCTGTGGGCACTGCAATGCTTCACCAGGCAGCTCCTGCGCACGGCTGCTCGCACATCACATATGGGTGCACATGCCTAGGGATGGTTACAGGAGCCTGGGTGCTGGCACCAGGCAGAGACAAGCTCAGCGGCACTTCAGTAAATCCAAATAAACCAAATAGCTCAGGATTTTGTCACAGAATCAGAGAACGGTTGAGGTTGGGAAGAACCTGTGCCCTGAAGACCTCCACAGACGGACACTCCCTGTCCCTGTGTTTTGTTTTCCAGATTTATTTATTTATTTTTAATTTGCTGTGGGACAAACTTGAGGGCCAAAACAACATTTCATACCTATTTCTCCTTTTTTTTTTTTTTTTTTTTTTCCACCTGCATTATCCTTTTGCACCACACGCAGTCCCTAGGGCACTCGGCTGGGATGTGAGAGATGCAGGTGCCAGCCCCGGGGGGGGTTCTCTCATCTTCTGCCGAAACTGTATCCGAGGAACCAGGAGAAAAACCCCACGACACGGCAGGTCAGCAGGCGGCACACAAATCAGGCAGGTCCCGCGACCTCGCGGTCATCCCCAGGAAGCAACAACTGCGAAAAGCCTGGAGCAGCTGCGGTGGCCGTCAGGGGGCTGAAGCCCCTCAGATCACTTCTGTTTGCCTGGGGAAGCCTCGGGTTCCTCTCTGCAGTGCCCGACCTCAGGCGCCTGTGTCCTGGGACCAGAGGGTAACACAGCAAAAAACATCGATGAAGGGGCTCGGGGTATAATCTTCAACAAGAACACGAGTGGGTCAGGAGGAAAACAAAAGTTCTTCCTCCTGGTTTACGCTGGCAAAGGTTTCTTGAAACATTGCGGTCTCGCCTAAGATGAAAAGTTCAACTTAGGTATAAAAGACCCAGCTCTATGTATGCCAACAGAAATCAGATTAGGATTATACAATTTAGGATGCTACATCAATTCTAATTATAAAAGTATCTTTTGTTCATTAAATACCATAAAAAATAGTTTTATAACACCCCCCCCCCCCCCCCCCCAAATCATCAGCTTTAACATTTATTCATCAGTTTTCAGATTGCAGTGGGCAAGAAGCTGCGTTGTTTTTGGAGTGAAGGGTAAAAAAATCCATTTTTTTTTCAAATATTTGCAAAGCCAGATGACTCAGTAAAAAATTTCTAGCCTGTTTAAAACAAAAACAAAAACAAAACAACAGATGAATTACTTCAAAAAGCATTTTGCGTGGAGAACACACCCAACGGAGCAAATATTTGAGCTCCCAGTCAGGACAGCACACTCCCCAGCTTAGGACACCCAGCGCTTTGGGGCCGGACGCGTTTCGGGTAATGTGCCTGCACGGGCACATGGTGACGGGTAGCAGAGGGGGTGCTAACTGGACAAATTCCTCCTCTGACAACGGCTTTCGATGGAGCCCAAAGGCATGAGGGGATCCCTGGGCAAGGCAGGCAGCAGCACGGGCGGAGAGCTGCAGGAGGTGCAGATTTCTCTGAATGCCTGCAGGACCTGCAGGGATGCTAAATGCTGCCTAAAACCTCCCCCATTCACTGCGGGCTTCTCTCACGCAGAACCCTTAATTAAAACGTTTCCCAGCACTGACATGGCATTTAAAGGGACGCCATGGTGCAATATCTGTTTTCAATCACAGGGTTTGGAAGAATAAGGCTCCGCATACCTTAGGACCCCCAGCGGAACGTATTGGTGATGATGATGATGTTCCTTTAAATAGCAGCAGATGTCAAGACCTGGAGGAACAATTTTTCTTCCAGAGACCGAAGAGGTGACACAAAGCGATGCCTTCGTGGAGGAAAAGCTGCATCCGTGCCCAGTGTCGTGGCCGTGTGGAGGGAAGAACTTCGGGCAGCGACACGCACCAAGGAGAACTGAGCCAGGGGAGAAAAGTCTTCGTGCTACCGAAATACTGAGGTCTTCGTGAACAACACATCACGAGGCAGATTTCTGCCCTCACCAGAAGGTAGGTGCTTCAAATCTGGGCCCTGGCTTAGGGCAACTGGGCATTTATCACCCAGGGCTGTGGGCCCAGTTCGTGGTTTCTCTAAAGTGCAAATCAGCCTTCAGCACTGACCCCTTTGCACCCCCAGAGCTGGTGACTCCTTGGCTGGGCCCAGACTGCTGGTGTTTACTCCAGGGCACCAGTGCAGATGGGTTTGGATCCTGATGGCCTGCAAACCGACAAAGCGGCTTGACAGAAGGATAAAAATAATAATAAAAAAATAATTATAAAAAAGCACAAGCAAAAAAACTAACAAAAAACAGAAAAAAAAACCAAACCAAACCAAAAATAACCTCAATAGATCACATGCTCAGTTATTAACTTCTCCCCCACTCCACCCCCCAAAAAAAACAAACCAAACAAACAAAAAAAAATTGCAGAAGCTTAATTTTCAGTCCACAGATTCAAAACTACTCTTCTAGGACTGGATTTTGAATCCAATTCTATACTGGAAACCACTAACTTTACAAATACTACCATTTTCAATGAGGTAGAACTTGCTGCTTTTGAGAGACTTGGGCACAGGAAAACTGCTCGTTTCCATTATTTTTAATTAAAATAAAAAAAAATAAAAATCAAGGGCAATACAATAGATTTTACCCCCAGTGGCTCTCAACTCCAGATCTAGTTTTGACTCAAGCACCACCCTAAAGCTGACCCCATGTTCAGCCTCAAACCCCAAACTTTCTACAGGCTCTGGGTGGAAAGTTACTGACCCTGTATCCGAGCCAATTTTCAAACACACAAATAACTTGCCTGATGAAATTTTTGTAGGGAAAAAAATATATATACGCGCGCGCACACACACACACACACCATATATAGCAGAAGGGATTAAATCCTCATGTTGCAAGAATTTAATTTTAAAAAGCTAAGACATTGCAGGAATGCAAAGCTATCACCTCGGCCGGGTAACCTTTGGCTGAGGCTGGCACTTCCCCAGCCGGGAACGCTTCCCGCGCGGCGCTGGAGAGGAGCGGTGCCACTCGGGAATGCCTGGCTCCAGCCCAGCATCGAGAGGAAACCGGCGATCCCATACCCACGGGGCCTCCGTGTAATTCCCCTCGTGTCGTGCCCACCTCCTGCCCAACGCCCCGGGCACCCCACGTCCCAAGGAAGGGGGATGAGGATGGCAGGGGGGATGGCACAGAAGGATGCTGTGCATTTTCCTGCTGCGAATCCAGACTCGAACCGGTCCTCGGGAAATATTCGGTGCCTGAACGGGGGCAGGCGTAAGTTCACTTCGCACCGAGGTTAAGCGTTTAATAGGACCCCGTGTATTAACAGAATTCCTGGCAGGCGAGGACTGGGTTTAAGTGGCTGAGGGGAAACGCCGTGCCGTTGGGTCTGATCCTGCGCTAATCACGGCAAGCAGGGGACTGACCTACAGGAAACAATCCTCTGGGCACTGACGCTAGCAAATAAAGCCAGCCGTTCCTGCGGTTTATGGCCTGTGTTTTCCACCCCCAGCAGGCTTAATTTATGGTAATTACTAGGAACCACGGATTAAATTAATAACAAGGAAATTATTAAGGTTTCCTGACCCGGAGGCCAAAGGTAAGCAAAGAGAAGCAAGCTGCTCTGGATGGAAATGTTTCCCCCGCTGCTTGCGGGGCCAACGGAGGAGGGCCTGCAGCGAGGCAATGGGGACGGCAGCGTTTTGGGAAGGAGCCGTCTCTCCTCACACACAGACCATCACACACGGCATCCCTGGGCAGCCCAAACCGTCCCAGCACAGCTCCCGAACACGGGGTGCGCAGGCCAGAGTCATACGCTTTAAGTTACCGAAGAAATAGAGATCTCTGTCGGACAGGAAGAGACTATAAAAATAATATAATGCAGAAATCCAGCTCCATTCAAGCTACAGCGAAGTCCAGAGCCCTGTTCTACATCCAGCTCTGCCAGCTGATCAGAAGAAGTAATTCTCCCCTGCCTGGGTCGGGGCACATTTTATTGCTGCTTATAATTCATATATAAGCCTCATACTTTAAATTAGCATGTTGAATGCTCTTATGCCGTTCCTATTTGCTCACCAGACCTGGCCTCCCAACCTTGCTGGCCTGAGTATGGATATGAATCATTTTTTCATCAAAGGCAGAGCAGAGCGTACGCTGGCGGCTGGGTAGGGTTTGTTTCCTGCTCTGTTTTCCCTGCGAGAAGGTCGGTGCAGAAATAAAGCTGCCAGGCTTTGCTCTCCGTAACGAGGAGAGCACCATGGCTTCTCTCAGCCCTCGGCACGTACGTGGTTCCTGCAGCGGCTGCTTTCAGATTCCTGAACTCCGTTATCTGCTTCGCATCCACCCTAAAACCCGCCGCTGGCACACAGCAAAAAGCGCAGCACCCGCCTCGAAGCCACCTCCGTGCCTCGGGGACAGCCTCGCCCAGCACGGCTTGAACCCCTAGCACGAAGTCTCACGATGTTTTTTACCCCGTAAATATTTCTTAGAGAAACCAGGTGGAACAAAAGCTTTTGATATAAGGTTCAAAAGAGCACCTGAAGTCTTAATACAGATTAGGTGAACGCGCACGCACCTGAAGGTCTGTTTAGATGCACCTGAACTGTATTTACTAAAAAATCCCCTCCCAGCTGGGTTCCTGAGAAAGGCAGCACCAAGCTCCCACCACCAGCACGGAGCAGCACGACCAGCACGGACAGTGGGCGATTGTTGTGCCGCGCGGCCGCCGCCGGATTGCATGTCACCGGCAGGGATATCAGCGTCCGATCTCGGTCAGGATGGGGCACGGGGGAACCTGCAGCCTTGTCAGACTCAATGCTTTCGTGTAGTAGGTTGAATAACAGCACGATGTTTACATTTCCCCTCCTGCCCTAAGTAGTCTGGAAGCTGGACACCTGAAAAGCATGAATGATTTCTAAAGCAGAGCCAGCGTCGGCTCTTGATCACTTGGCTGTTCCTTACCAGCATTCCCTAAAGAAATAAATTAAAAAGGAAAGAAAAACCACTAAAACAAACAATCAAATGAAAACCAACCAAGCACAAAACCCCCAAACTGAAGGTTTTGCTGCTTCTGAACCTGGACGTGCTGTAAAGATAACACAACTGATGGAAAATCCAACAGCTAGCTCGCATGGTGCGTACATCAGCCATAGCACAGGGGGTCCAACAACTTGAAATGCAACCTTCCACGGGATGAATTCCAACCAAGAAATAGTTGCTTTCTAGTTTCTTCCGTATTAACACGTTGAAACTTAATATTGAAAGTTCTTTAAATATACAAACAAAACAGTGTCTATAGTTAATGGCAAAAATATAAACTGAGGTATGTAGGAAGCAAACATTCTGCGTGCACTGGAGAGCAATAAACATGATTGCAGGAAGCTATATAACAAATGCAACAGAAATACTGGGTGGGGGACAGTAAAAACTTTAGAGCTTTAATCAAGAGGATCAGAGGTCATGACTGGATTTGTCCCTCAGTCCAATGAAAGATGGGATGATTGCCTGACACTTTTAGCATCTCTCCTTATTGCTCTCCTCTCTACAAAGCGTGCCACGCTCTTCCATAGCTTGAAGTTCTTAGCAAGCTATAGTCCTCACAGAGCAGACACCTAGGATGTGTACACCTCGTGTCAAGAGGTGTAAAATCAGAAAAAGAAAAAAAAGCAACACCTAAATGATGAAGTCTGCTTAAGCAGACTTCTCTAAGCCAATGGCACAAAGGAGAGTTTTTTTTTTTTTAACTCTGGGAATGTATTTCATACTCCTGTCTGCTGCAGGCATCCAAGACATCGGAGCCCTGCAGGTATCCCCACAGCACCAGCGAGGTGAGCTCTCCACGTGCTGCACCTCCAAGCTTATCTGATGCAAGGCAGTGAGGTGTCCTACAGCCTTCAACTCCAAAAGTCTTGTTCATCTTCACCCTGACTTCAACACAGTTGTCGGATGGTGCTACAGGCAATGCCAAGTGCTGTGGTATGGATGCTTCAGGTTGCCCAATGGCTATCAGTCAAAATTTTCCATCACTGTCAAATAGGGAGGACAATTTTATGGTGTAAAACTCCAATTTGCTGTTGCCAATCTGGATCCCAACACACCTTAAAAGCCAAATTGGTAGTTTCAAAATTCAACATCATCAGTCTCTTCATGTGCCTCCAGAACAGTAAGTCTCAATCCTCTTTGAATTGGATCATTTCATTTCGTCCTGGGCTCGCATGACTGTCAGTCCATCAAATGCTTCTTTGAAAACTGATTCCTTGCAGATGACCACGGCTGTTATAAAACAGTATTTAAAAACATTTTTATATTTGAAAAGAACTTTCCTTTGCTATTATATCAACCACATGCTTAAGAAAGGGCCTGGGGTTTACCACTGCTTGGTGAGAAAAATAGCAAGAAAGAGAAAGGATAATGGGGTGATAATGACTGGAAATGTATGGATTGAATTTGGGACCTATTTAAATACAAGAAGACAATTTGTGACTCGGTGGTATATGCAAACACAGAGAAATGTTTGTGGCTCAGGCGTGTATTTGAATATAGAGAAATGTTTTGTGGCAAACAATTTTTCTTTGAGGGCGGACAAACTCTGACCAAGCTGCCAGCTGTTCAAACTGTGGTCCCAGCAGCAGCCCAAGCAGACGGGCTGTGCCTGCTTGGGAATTTCTCCGGAGATGTCCTGTTTCAGCATTACTGTCGCAGGATGGTAATGGTCACCAAGCATCCCTCCATCACATCGCGCACCGCAGACTTGTGACAACCCTTGGCATCACAAGAGCACCAAGCCTTAATCTGGTTACCACTAGGCTCCCGTGAATGAAATTATTTTGGTCAACGGTTTGTCATTTGCTCCTCCGGAGGCAGGGAAGTCAAGCGGAATTTTGCCATTAAAAACTATAAAACATTTTACTATACAGAATTGTTTGAGGGTGAACTGTACTTCAGGGATGCTCATTTGTTGTCTTTTATAAGGGATCTAATTTTAAAGAGGATTCACTTTGGGTAGGGTCTCACTAAGGCCCGAAGTTAAAAATCTCTTGTTTGAAAACTGAGGCACAAATTAAAAAAAGAAAAAAAAAGAAAAAACCACATGATTCTATGAAATATGGATGTCTGAAGAGCACATGAAGCCATAGAAGATGCACACAACCACTACACAAGATCGAGATGGCTCTCACAACTGTTCTCAGACTCGCTTGCTCTTTTCTTCCTTGAAGTGTCCCATCTTTCCAAAAAACAATGCAGAGCAGGAAAGAGGCCAAGCACAAGAGTACAGAGAACCTTATAAAAAAAACCACTTTCTTCTCTATTAAGCAACTGGGCTGATTTTCACTGTATAAAAGATGAAGTAGATTGAACAAAATGCTTACCTATACATCTCCATTTCTGATACAAATCCTAGATTGCCTTTGTCACTTTAGCACATGAGCATGAGGCCAAATGAAACACATGTTTACAACTATAATGAGGATTAGCTTTGCACTAAAAAAGTTGAACTATAGTCAAAATTAGATGGTGACATGGGTATTTGCCAACAGCATTAAATGAGAAATAACGGAGTATGAGGTTTCTGGAATGAATAGAAAACGTATTGTTTAGAGACCTTTTTGGCCACGTATCAACATATGCCAATACTTAAGGCTTCTTGTTCTTATTTACTTACTCTGACAATAAAACAACTGTTGTTTTGTGCCAACAGCCTGACAGACTGGTCCTGTACCTTAAGAAATACAGATTGGATATTATATCTCATGTATCAGCTTCAACCTACTTTTCCAAAAAAAGAAATGAGAAGTAATTGAGTCCAGAGGAAAGGAAAAAAATGAAGGAGGTAATGGATTTTAATAACGTATAGCATCAACACGCATTAAGAAAATACATCAAGCAGAGAAGAAAGCACTCTCCCATCTCAGAAGAGCGGGCAGTGTTTGTAGCTTCACCCAGCCCTGGGCAGAGGTTATCGGTGAAGCCTCAGCAACAGCAGTGATGGATCATTCCCCAGTGTCCTCCGCCAGCACAAGCCCAGAGCAGTGAGGTAACCGCTATTGTTCTCATTGCAAAAACAAGCAAAATGATTAATTAAAATCCTAGGAAGCTCCCTCAAAACCGGAGAACTTGAAATGTATTTACAATTCTAATGCTCGGCTTCTTCCCTGGTCCAACCACTTCTCTCCCCGGCGCCGTGCTCTGCCAGGCCACCCTTGTGTTCAAAACGCGCTCCCTCCTCGCAGCATTTCACACCCAGGAGAGTGCCTCTGTCCTCGAGCCATAATGCTACAGCTGGAACATATAGAGACCCAAGCCAGAGCTCACTTGATTTTAAAACAGATATTGCTAGTAAAGACATCAGGAAAGCCTTCAATTCTGGAACAATTTTCCCAGCGCTCTTTACTGCACGCTGTCCAAGGCAGACTTGCTCAGCTGCTCTTCAGGTGGCCTTTGTGCAGGCGTGATGTGATGTGGGGCTGGATGGGAGCTGACCTCGGACACGGCACGTCCTGCTAACAGCAAAGCCTGCTATCTACATTGGGAAAAGGTTCAGCTCTGTTAACAGTTAAGGGAAACGGACAAAACTATTGCTTTGACACTAGTTGTGGTGTGTCCACTTAGTTTAGTGCTCTGAAAAACTGCTTATTTTATTGAAAAAAATTAAAATGACGTATTTTTCTAACTTGCAGAGGTGGAATAAAGCTTAATTCATTATTATTATTATTATTTTTTTAAGTCAAACCACCAGCAATTGGTCCTGTGGGAATGCGTTTAGCAAAAACATCATTAATTATTAGTTTACCTACTCTTAACATCAGTTTGCAAACTCTCTGTTGGAACATTGCTGGCAGACAATTTGCCCGTGATCAAAGCACTCCATGAAGACACTCATATGGACAAGTCCAAGGGAAAAGAGGCAGGGTCCCAGCAGAAGGCAGCCTGTCACACCAGTCCTGCCTGCTGTCCCACCAGAACTTCTTCTAGAAAGTCTTCGGGGGACAATGGGAAGCAACCAGCCTGCAAGTCCCAGCTCCAAAGGTCCCAACTTATATTGGACTGCCTGGGGCAGGTCTGCATGGGAAAGCAAACTACTGCACTTAGGACATTCCCCCTCCATGGAAGACAGCACTGTTTGTCCCGCAAATCGAAGCATCACAACACCTGTAAGTTCTGGACCTTTGTGGTCAACCCTTTTGTTGGTCTTATGAATCGAAGAAACCATATCTGATGTCGGGGAGATCAGCTCTGTAACTGGCAACACCTGGCTCCTGAAGGCAGGGAGGATATATGAGGTCCTGAAGCAATAACTCGGAGCCTTGCCAGTTATCTCATCTGTATTGAGATCACGGTCTCATAAAGCAGTTCGTTGTCCTCCGAAAGATGATGATCTCACACCAGCAGCCCCCCTGCCTCCCTCTCAGCAGACACCGTGAGGCAGGAAACAGGGTTTTGCCTCTATCTGATCACTTACAGCAACAGAAAAGATGAAAGGTTCACGTTCTGTCACAAAACCACCAGAGGTCACTTCCAGTGAAATCTTCACGAGATACAAGTAATCGCCAACTGAGTGTTTCAGATTAAGGGGAGAATGATTTATCTCTGAGGATACGTATCCCTAAAGAAAAATACACCGTCTGTGTAGGTCTGCAAAGAGACGTCATCTCTGGACATCATCATCATGGTAGTACATGGTTAGTTGCCTACAAGAGCCTGAAGCTTTTGGGATACAAAATCTAAAAGCTCATGCCAGGAGTCAGCCCCTGACCTAAAAGTTCTGCATCAGTAAGGAGGAAAAAGAATGGATTTTCAGCATTTTATACGCTGGGATCTGTGGCACTAGACATGGTGCATCATTTGTGCAAGACAAAAGAAGAGATCCACTGAGCTGAGGTCCCTGACCTCCTAAATCTAATCCAGTAATCACAAGAGCACTGACGCTGCTGCTCTACCCGTCACATCGCTCGCTCTCCCTCCAGCAGAAGACACGACCGTGGCCACAGCTCAGAGAGGGGTCCCTGTGCCCTCTTCCACCAGTTTGCCCCCCTGGTGCACGTTGTCCTCCCATCCCTTCAGGACGCAGTCACCACGGCTGGTGGGGGCACCTTGTGCTGAACAAAACCTCGCAGATACAGGGACACGGCTCCAGGGGTGCTCAGGAGGACACCCGGACACGGCCTGGGTGCACCACCAGCCCTGCCGATGCCTGTGGCTTTCAGCCCGAGCTTTAGAGATCCTGCAAGCGGTGTACAAACCCCTAACGTCTCTGTAATACAATGCCTACAACATCCATACACGACCATAACGTGTCTGTAGGGGTTCTGTGCGCTCGCTGCAGCTCCTCCTGCAGGTGAGCAGTTCTGCCATCCCCCTCAAACTAAATAAAGGTATCGATCGCCTACCACCTGCGCTCCGGACTACTATCCTGCAAATGTTTTTGCTCCGGGAACATGAGGCAACATATGTTAGCATTAACTTTTCTGCCTTTTTATATAGCTATAAACAGATCCATTGACTCCCCCCCTTTTTAATTTTGCAAAAATAAATGCTTTCCTGGACAGTCAGAGCTCATTACTGAGACAGAGTACAGCTTCCCCTCCTCCTGCCCACAAGAGCCAGAGTGAGGAAGCTCACATGGCATGCAGACCACCCATCTTTGATTGTAGCGGGTGGGGAAAAAGTCTCTCCTTCCATATTCATATTTTTTGGAGACTCTTAAGATCATTTTTCTTAGTAGGATTTTTTTAATGCATCTTCCGTATCATAAAACCTGTTTATTGTTATTTCTCTGAGCCATTTTTATTAGAGAGGTCTTTTTACTGAGTTTTATATTAAAGATTCTAACAAAGGCAAATAAAATTACATCTATAACTAAGTGCATACTGTTACAAGCCTGCATCTGTCCCCATGCCAAGAAGAGGCTTTGCATAGTAAGGCTGTCCTTGTGAATACATAACAGAGTCAGGATTTTCAGAAAAGCTCGATACAACCAGGGCCAGGTTCCTGTAAGAGCTCAGTGCCATTAGCAGATGACTCCAACCAGAGCTAACATGATGTCACTCTCCACTTCGGCTACATCTCATCAGCCACGTCCGGGGGCCAGCATCGCTTCGGGGCGTGCTGTCGCTCCCTGTGCCTTGTGTAAAGGGAACTCTCCCTGAGCCTCGGACCGGGGAATGGACCTTCATGAAACTGCACAAGGAACAGCGATTCGGGACTGTGGAACGTGAGGGCTCTTCAGCTTCATGGGGAACGCACAAGTCAGTGAGAGGTGAGCTTGGATAAAGCAGCACAGTGCCCTGAGAGACTGGGTGAAGTGACCACAGCTCCATGGCATCTCGCTCAAGCAGCCACACATTAACTTACAGGAGGTCTCCAGGGAATTTCACGTAGTATTTGAGTTCTTGTGGTCCACGCTCCCTCTCCCACTGGCACCCTCTCTGGGGCTGCCCAGGTCCCAAAAGCCAGACTCGAGCAGCCCATGCACAACTGTGAAAGCAACAGGGATGGGCAATGAAAGGGGTTGCCCAGGGCCAGTTTATATTTGTGTTTTATTTTTTAACACCTCTTTTCTCCCAAAGCTCCGTAAAGGTGACAAATGCTCATTCCTAGCAGTGAAAGAAAGGCAGATTGCTGCTCACACCACAGCCCTTCCTGGGCAGGAACCGTCCCTCTGAGACTCCACACTCGGGCTTGAAATAAGCTATTTTATCCTCAAAAAGCCGTTCTCCTCCCACGTGCTTGTGTCCTTCGCATGGCTTTCATCTTGGCAGCCTCCAGAAGACCCCAACTAATTTCATTTTGCTCGCATTGGGTCAGAGCACGAGCTTCCCAAAAAACATAATCGCCTGGAAACCCCGATGTTCCTGCAGCTGGGTCCGCAGGAGGGGTTTTCACACACCCCCTGCCTTTGCAGCAGGGGAAGAGGACATGGGACCGGAGGAGGCGGTTGTGCAGCATCTCTTCCTACTCAATTAACTCAGCGAGCCCGGAGGAAAGCTCACCATCTGCACAGCCCGTGAGTCACCTCAGGACTCGGGCAGTTTACTGTATATATTAGTCAACAGAAACAAACAACACCAATCCCCGGACGTTAAAAGTCATTCTTCTTTTTCTTTTCTTCCTCCACCCCCCCCTCAAATTTGGCTACACATCCCTAATTATAATTTTCTGGAGATTTAAAAGTATTTAATTGTGGTTTCTATAAACAAGAAGATAAATTACTACATCTAAATATTGGTTCTCAACAGTTACTAATGTCTCTCAGGGGACTGCTATTATTTTACTAAGACAGGAAAAATAGGTTGTAAAAGATTTTCTTTGTCTCTCTAGCTTACCATAGCTGGGAGTAGGTTCTGAGAAGATTTCTTGTAATTGCCACTGAATGCTTTCTAGCTGATGACTTTAGACAGCATTATTAAGTAAACTAAAAGGGAAGATTGATTTCCAAGATGATACATTGTAAAGTCATGACAAATAAAAGCTTAACCTTTTATTCCAGAAAATGAAAGCACAGGAAATGCAACAAAGACAGAAAGACAGACACTGCAGCACCCACTAGTTCCCCTTTTAAAGCTTCCAAGCTGAGTGGCAGAGTGGTAATGGGAACATTTTTAAAGGTTTTGGACCTTAGGTTAGGATGAGCAACACATTTGTGAGCATCCCCAAAGCTTTTCCAGGCTGCGTGGGTTTTCTGGACCTACACTCACGGGGTGCAAGACTTACAAGAAGACACTGATTCACGGTTTCTGGTTGGGTTAAAACAATACCCTGGGAGCATCTTCTGTCCTGATATCACCCTGCTACGACCCACATTAGCAATCAGACCCCATAAGGCGCTCAAAGGACAGGAAGAGCAACTGCAGGAAAAAAGAGATGGACCTTAAAAAAGCAGACCAAAGGACTTGAAGAGTAACAGAGAAAGAAACCAGGAGATAAGCCCAAAAGTAGCTAAGCAGGGCAAAAGATCCCGGGGGTGCAGTGATGATGAAAAAGGACCCAACAGCAAAGAGATGCTGAAAATCATGAGGATCAGCCAGTCACGGCAGCCAAAATGAGGCCAGTCCCCATCCCTATGGCACACTGGCTGGGCAGGGAGCTGCCCAGCTGCAGTTACGCGGTAGAGTTCGACCTCTCGTTAAAAATAGAGTCACTAAAAAGGGAGAATCAGGAACTGACGATGGTATCAGGAACTGAAAACATTGTAAGCATCACTGCAGCTGAAAGGCTGCTGCCAGTCCTGTGACTTCTCCACTGTGACAGGCAGAGGAATCTGTTACTGTACAGCACAGGGTTTCCAGCCGGTCTCCTGAGACCGTGTCACGGGTGGGAGCCCGGCTGGGACACGGGTGCAAGGTTTTTCCCTCCTCGAGCATCTCCTTCCTTCCTGGTGCACTGCTTCCCCCTGCCACGCCAGCACTGCGTCACCGCGCCGTGAACCCGCCTGAGGAACTGCTCATGCTTCAAAACACCCCAGAAAAAAAATCCAAGTTTATGAGTAACTTTGGTGGTTCTGATGGGACTGGACGAGCTGGGGGCAGATGACAGAGAGAGCCCAGGAGCAGAAGCCCTGCACAGGACAGGAGACCCTGGGGTCTCCACATGGGGGGCTTTGATCAAACCCAAAGCTACACGAGCAGGAAGAAAACAGACCCTGCGGAGGAGCAGGCTGAGCCATCCATCAGAGCACCAATCAATCACTCCTCCCTTGTAAATCAGGTCAGGGAAAGGGACTTTTATTCATTTTTTATTTTTAAAAGCATCAGTATTTCACGTTGGCTCATACGTACAGGCTGCAGCTTGGCTGCCTTATAATGAGCTTGCCTAGCCCAAAGAAACCTCAGCCTTTGCCGGGACAGAAAAACACACAGGGGCAAGCAGACACACAACGAGACGAAACTCCACGACTCCATCCTGCAGAGCCACGGGCTCCCCTGCCCCTTCTGCCAGCCCACAGCGTGCTGAGCACTCTCCAAACACAGAAGAAGGTGGGGTTCCCACCCAAAAAAGCTTCCAGGCTCCAGTTGGGCAGAATACTGGGAAAGCACAAACCACTTATGCAGCTATACTAGCCACGCACTCATAGGCACATACTAATAACAGAGCCCAGAAACTGCTCCCAGGTTACTCATCTTGCACGTCAAGCCAGTCCTCATGGTTTCCATAGGCATGGGGGAGAGGTGGGTGTCTTTCTTGGTTTCATAACAGTGCTGTACGCTGGTGTGTAATAAATAAAGATGAAATGGAAATAATCCAACCCACTCCTCTTTGAGCAGAGTTCAAGGAAAATATTGCAGCTAGAGACTATAAGCAGACCCAATAAATTTGTTCCGCTGCCCCATTCCCCTTTTGTTATTAGGGTGTGACTAAGACTTAGCAGCATCAACTTTAGGTCTTAATTAGAGGTTCTTGCTGCAAGCTCAAGGGATATTTCAAAACCATGTTAAAAATATCATAGGAACTTGCAGCACGCATGCAAACACAATGCAGACCTGTGAACCAGGCTGGCTGAAATATGCAGTTGTGGTCCTGGGATTTCTACTTTATCTTAAGCCTTGGATTCCTCTGGTGCTATATTATCTCCTGTGTATATTGTACCAAGGGAAGGCAGAGGGGATTTAATAGACTGCATCCAGCTGTCCTCGAATATTTATATCCAAAGGACCGCTGGGCTTCTTGAGTCAAAAGTGGAGAAAGTGGGACTGTATTATTTATAAGGAAAAGCTTATTGCCTGGGCTGCTGCTTGAGACATTATTGCCTGACCGTGCTTTCCACCCAGCGCTCGCTTCAGACGACTGAACTTGACCTATCCACCCATCATAAATTAAATTCTTTGATCTCATCTGTAACAACACAGAGCCCTAATAACAATAGATCAAACCGCAGCAGGGACAATATGCTTATTCTTTACCAACTAACTTTTAATTAGTAAACAGCACAGGGGAAGAATTCACCTTTACAGAACAAAAAGGAAAAGAAAAGGCATTTAGTACTTGAAAGAAATAGCTGATAAAGAGCAGAGGAATCTTTCAGAGCTCTACATCCTTGTTCTGTTCATCTGAAAAACCACGCCATCCCCAAACCATTAAAACCAGGATGAATTTCACATTGTAAGAAATCGCCGTGAAAGCAAACATCAAAAGGAACCAAGGAGGAGGAAGCAGATCAGGTGGTGCAGAAATAGCACGACGCCTTTTATCCGCACTTCATACAGGAATATCCCCCCCATTATCTGCCTGGATCCCTGTCCGTGCCCACGGCTCCTGGACCCTAAGCACGGCCGGGGCTGAGTCAGTCCCCATGCCTCCCAGAGCGGCTGATGCTTGAGGAGCAGCCAGGAAGGGTGCCCAGCACCCAGCACCCTGGGTATTTTCTGTTTGCACAGGGCGGGTTTGTTATTGCAGAGAGCTTCACAGGTTGCCATTTACACTAAATCGTTTTAGTAGGCTTGTCATTTCCAGGTGAGCTTATCTGACGCTCAGCACAGCTTCCAGGCAAACACAGGAACTTATATGACTTGTATGATTTTTAGAGCAGCAGTGGCACTCATGAAGTCAGGGACTTTCTATGGCTGTATGTCTTGGGTCATTTCATGCAGTTATAGGAAAAAAATCTAAGCAAAGCTTTTTTTTTTTTTTTTTTAAAAAAAAGCTGTTCACAAGAGGGTGCAACGACCGACAGCTTGACACATCTCTCTCCCTTCTCTCTATAGCCCACTGTTTCCACAAACCTTGCAGCTATTTGCTGTCTCCCAGACCATCAGGTGCAGGAAGCACCGCTGGGGAAGAGTGAGCTGACATGGACGGTGCACTCACGTCAGGCTCGTTTCCCTAGGAAACCAGGCTGAACCCCCAGCATCGCTCCTTAAAGCCTGCCTGACACAGGAAGGAGACGAGCCAAAACCAACCCAAACCCTCTAAGTGGTGTTACCACTTCCCAAGCAAACAAACCCAGCCTGCCACAGACCACGAGCAGGAAGCAAGCCCCACAGACGGAGATACTTCACAGAATGTTTCTGAGCATCAAATTCCTTGAGTTTAACATCCCTGGATCGACAAGATGAGCTCTACCTGAGACTGCTAGTTGTGCCAGCAATGACCTCACTGGGGCTTTGAAAAAAAAAACACAACACTCCATGTCTTCTCATCCGGGTCTGATGTCAAACCAAATAACTGCTAGGCCAAGTTACTGGGATTTCATTAGCTATCTGTTTCTGGGGGTATACAGCTAGTTACAACCTTACACAAATACTAACAATTCATTCCTTAAAAAAAATAATTCAATTCAAAAAATGGAAGCTTGCAAGTGGTGAATAAATAAGCCAACTGCAATTTTTTCTTCCAGCTGGATGTCAGAGCACTTCACACCTATTTTACTACCTGGTCCTAGAAGTAAAAAAGCAAAACAAGCAACAGCAACAAAGCAACAAACAGGTCACGTTTAAACCCAAATTGCAGCCACTCTGCAGTGCGAGACTGAAGGAAAAGCAAAGGAAAATCTGAGTTTCTACTGAAAGCATGGGATGAGCTTCATGTAGGAAAAATCATAATAAGCAAACTGGAGTTCAGTCTGGACACTTGGGCTTTTATCAAACGACAAGTAGCCCCTAACGACTAACAGCGGGCAAGCCACCTCGTGTTTTAACCTCAGCTGCCAACTCCCAGCACAGAAGACATGGGTACCCTGTGGGTCCCCCCTCTGCTGTGTGATGGGAATCGATGCCCGGGATGACTCCAGGTACACTTCCTGAAGCAGAAACATTTAGATTCCTTTTTTATGTTCTAAGTGCCCAGTCTTAAGAGAGGTTTCATTTTTACAAGACAGATAATACAGAGACCAACGACAGATTTCATTAAGAGGACAAAGAAGACTGAGAATTTGACTGTGGCTATTTTCTTTGGATGGATTTTCAGCTGTTCCTTCAGAAGTTAGAAAATAAACGAGTACGGTGAAGTGCTTCCATTGAAGTCTCCGTGAGTACTGACACAGGATGAAATCCTGCCCACACTGAAGCAAATAACTGGCAAACAAGTCAAAGTTTGTGTGGCATGCATACATACATGTACACTTTGGACACATAAAAAGCACAAAACACTTTGCAAACTGTGCAGCCTCAACACCCAGGAGTGACAAGAAACTCAAACCAACAAAACCCACCCAGAGCATTGGCAGGACCCAGCCTATGGTTTGCTTGCAACTGGAAGAATAAAGAGGGGAAATCCACTGCTTCGTGAAATTTTGAAACCGCAGTCACAACTTTGTTTTGTGAATTTTAAAACCACAGTCACAACTTGCATCCATTAAGTGTCGACCCAGCTATAACTGCAGGGTGGTTTCAAGAAGCAGAGGTAGACGTCTGGGAGGAAAGAAGCTGGCTTTTCCTTCCACCGCCGCTGCAGATGTGCCGAGGCCGTGGAGCAGAAGTTGGTCATGTTGTTCAGGGCAATAGCAGACGGCTTTGCCACCTACCACTACTCGCCGCCTTGTCAAAGCCTCGCGTATTGTGTGTGGTCCGGAGTTGGGTCATACAACCAGCCAAAGCCCTCTAACTCCATTTCCAGTTCACATCACTCTAATAGGCCCTCAGCTGGCCCGAGAAATTCCCAAACATCTCTTTCTAAAAACAAGGAATTGGGTTTCTTTTGTCTTGCAATCAGGGGAGACAAATTCTCCCCTCAACCACAGTTTAATTTATTCCTTTTGGTTGTTATTGCCTCCACCTACTGCAGCTGTCTAGACTGTTTTTTTTTTTTTTCTTTTTCTTTTTTCCCCTTTTTCCTTTTTAGTTCGGGATTTTTTTGGAAGCCGCCTTTGCTTCTTTCCGAAACAAGTTTATTTTTAGTGTCACTTTTTCCATTGGCAAGATATTATGGCTGAGAGAGCCGCTCTCAGAGGAACTGCTCCGCTTTCAGTACGAAAACGAAAAGCCTGCCCGGCTGAGGGGAAGGCGCGGCAGAAGGCACCTGAGGTAACGGCGAGATAGGCCGAGTGGAAACCGGCCCCGCGCGCGGCCCCGCTCACGTCAATGGAAGGTTGGCCGCTGGCTTTGCTGGCAGCGAGGAGAGAGCAAATCCCTGTCAAACCCAAGCCTGGTTAGCCGAGGAGGGTTATGGTCTCTTCTGGCTTTCTCTTGGACTAATCCCCGCCTTGGACGGAGCTCTGTTTTGGAGGAAGCCGACGGGACTCGCACCTGCCTAGGCCGCAGCACTCTCGGCTCTCCTCCTGTTGGCTTCCTGGAGCGGCCACACGCCGTCAGCGGCCCGACCAAGAGATTTTGGCCGTGAGCAGCTTTGCCACATGAACCCAGCACTAAACAGTCCTGAGGAGACTTCTCACTAAAGGGGTCAGGGACACAGCCTAATTTATCTGCCTCGCTGCTTGCCACCCTACAACCTCCCAGCTGCTTTCTGGCCGTGCTCTCAGCATCAGTCTCACCACAGCTCCTGCTCTTTCAGATCAATATTTTTTCCACTTTTTCTCCAAAATATGGAGAAATGCTCTTAAATGCAGAGTTTAATCCCGCTAGAACAGTCATCTGCTTAACTGCCAATAGTTACCACCTTGCAAAGAGTAAGGGTACAAAAATCTAACGATACCACTTTTGGAAAAGAAGAGGTGGACTTGAAATAATTGCTATGACTGGTCTCACATTTTTCCCATGTCATTTTTCAGCCCAGAGCAAAGGCTTCCCAGCTCCCAACATCAGCCCAGCTTCACTGTTGAGCACAATTCTAAAGAGCAGTGACACAGCCCAAATACTGCAATTCTGAGAGGGAAGAAGGAAAAGTAATATATTTTAAAGCAAATCTTTCGGGCTTTTAGATTGGGAGTGGAGAGGTGGGGGAGGGCATTAAAAACACACATGCACACAAAACCCCTGAATTAAGCAAGCGAGACCATTCCAGTTGAGCTGTTTCAGCCATTGTCTTACAACAACTTTAAACCCAATTGCTTCTTTTTAATGAGGTATTTTCTTCCTCTTAGCCACCCAAATTTAATCCATGATGTTAGTCCAACTCAGAGAACTTAAAATCAGAACATTGGGGCCTTTCTTAATCCTCTTAACTTGCCAAAGGTTTTCTGATCACACACCTCTTCCTTCCTACTTAAGACTGTTTTTTTTTCCACCACCCTTTGTCTTCTGTTTACAGCTGTGAAAAATTAGGATCCAAGCAGTAAAATCTCTACATAACAAATGAGCATTTAGAGATGGCTTGCACATTTCATTGAAGGAAACCAGGCATATTCTCTCAATTATTTCATCAGATCGTGTATCTAGCAGTTCCCTGGGCTCAAATACTCAGCATTTCTTGAGGGACATTATTTAATCTGCAGCTTTTGGTTCTACTGAATAATTACCTTCAAAAGATAAATGCTGCTTCATGCTATGATCACTCTGCTCCCTTCACACGATGTGTTGTGTCAATAAAGCTGTTGCAGTGGGACAAGATCTCACATAGAACACAGGAATCCTTGTTCTTTACCTCTTGTAGGCCCTCTACTCCCCTCAATCCAGCATCTCAGGAGAAAACCCAGGGCTTGACAACTGGTCTGGTTGTTCCAGGATGGCATAGGAGCTGACTGGGCTTCTCCTGTGAAGAAGCTGGAAAAGCTCTGATCCCGTAATGGTTGATTTCAGGGCTCGCGACCACAGCGATGCAAATATATCTAAGATCTAGCATCCCCTTAAACCGTAATCTCAAGACCATAGCTGAATGAGCACAAAAGACTATCCCTACTAGGTATCTGAAAGGTATCCTGTTATGAATACACGGAGCCACACCAGAGTGGAGATTGCACATTTAGGTCTAAGAGGAACTAGCTATCCTTCATGAAGTTTAGTGACCAGAGAAGGCAGCAGGTGACCTCAGTGATTTTCCAAACATAGCCACTGTCAGATCTCCTCTAAAATTTGTGAAGTGCTAGAGCTGCTGCCTGGGCTCTGGCTCCTGGCATCAGTTCTTACTGTTAGACTGTACTAAAGAAACCAAGCGTACGTAAGAAACCTTTCGTAGCTCATCAACAATACATGCTGAGAGCATTAGTTGCTTTCAACATAAACTGCGTGATACAGAGTAGGAAGGAGTGCTGAGCAACACAAGAGCCATGAGTAAGCAATTGTCAGACAATCCCTGTCACGTTCTGGTCCAAATTACGTCTAACAACAAAAACAAAGAGAAACTTCCTCCCTGCCCCTTGCTGCATAGTCTTCTTAGAGATAAGGGTTTTACCGAATGGGCCACTGACTTGAGATGAACTAGGAGCCAAGCTGAAGGGTTTGAACCAGAACATAACCTGGCACCTATCCCAAGTTCCTTTCGAGTTTGGTTAACATTCCCCACCCATCATTTCTCATGTGCATGTGCCACATCACTTCCTGGTTCTGATTTGCCTGCTATTTGCCCCACGGGTAGGGTGTTACCCATCAAGAGTCGAAAACCAGCAAGTAACCCCTCCTCCCCCTCCTCATAAACCCCACACCCATCTCTGAGGGATCCAAGCATCCCTGGCGGGAAGGAGTCCAAGAATTCTTTATGCACATAAGAATGTCCCCTTGCCACATCATAATCCTGTTTGCTACCAGTGCCACACACTGATGGTCTAGGTCAAACACCAGATGTTAATAAACCTCAGTAACAACTGCTCAGAGAAAATGCAGATAATTGGACTCATACCTTCTACTAGGAAAAAAAAAATCATGACAAAAGAAAACATGCAATAAAAAAAAATGCATCTTGGTTGCTTTTAACATTCTTTTCTATAAGCTAATTTTAGCTCTATGGCTGGAGCTTAAAGGCAGATGCACATCTGGTGTAATTTGCCTACTTCCATGGGTCTGGCCCATAGCACTTCTTTCCTCCTTCACTCAAAGTAGCCGTCTCACACAGCTTGGGATGTGAAAGTGTAAAGGGTTAATTAATGGGAGATTCAAGATGTTTCCCTGCACGCTCTCAGCTTCAGACAAACTTGGATGACGATGGCCTCGCTGCGATCAGGTGCTGACTGTAAAACAACTTCCTTCTGTTTCCCCCAGCATTCAGAAAGTGCTTGGGTTGTTCTGTCATAAAAGCATTAATATCTGGCTTCTGGTCACCACTTGTTTCACCGCCTTTTGCTACTACCATGATTTACATACATTTGCTATAGTCAGAAGAGCAACAGGCAGAAAATACTGGCCTGTGATGCCAGTCGTGCTATCCGTAGGTGCCTTTCTTCTGCCTTTGAGCCACTATTACCATATATGCCCTTCAAAAACAGTTTCCAGGCAGATGTTTATATTTTGCCATTGGATCGGCTGGGGCTCAGAGAGGATCAGATATGGTCAAATTCTGCTGCTACTGCAGATAATGCAAATCCCCCAAAGATAAGGGAGTTCAATTATCTGTAATAAGTCACTGGAATTACATGCCAAGCAAAGAGTTCTGCATTGATGGAGACTCAGAGCTGTATGGGCTCCATTGCCCACCTGGCAGTTGGTAACATTATTGATCAGTGATATTTTCCAGGATATTTCAGTCCACACTTTGCTCACTTCCTAGTCACGAGTGGTTCCCATTATTGGTGTGCAGGAACACGTTGCTTATCAAACCCGCTACTTCATTGCACATCCTGTATTAATGCTCAGCATCAGGGCCCCGCTTAGCTGCACCAGCAGTGATAGGGGCTGCTGTCTACAAGTTCACAGTTTTGTACGCATGTATATGGGAATCATCATATTCAAATACCTGAAACACAGCACCCACCTCTCCAGTGCTTTTCATTTCCGTGCCGTGCAGAGGCAGCGAGCCTCTTCTGTGCTGGGGGAGCTTCGCCAGGCACCAGAAGGTGAAGGGAGCAGGTCTCAGCAGTCACCAGCTTTTGTGGTTTCTCACAGCGCATCCCTGCAGGGAGCAGAACTGCTGTTAGCTGTTCAGGAGATATTTTTAAAGCTCTTCGGGACAGACAGCGGGGAGTTTGGAGCAGTACCTCCGCAAGCCTGCCACCCACGCCCCTCCAGAGAAGGTGGGTAAGGGTCAATTTGTCAAGCTTCATACACACAAAATGCAACTACCCTGTTCTCCATGCAACACGTTAATCCCAGCTTCCTCTGCCTGCCAGTGCTTTATCCCCTGAGCTGCCATCCCTGCCTCCTCAGACACCAAAAGCTGCACCATGCAGCAACGCACACCAGCACCTCTGATTAGCCACGCTTCTCTTACGGGGCAATAGAAGGATGGAGAAGAAGAGCAAGTTCAGCAACAAGTATTCCCTTCATCTGGTAAGCACTCAGCAGGCCATCCCTCAGACAAGTGCTGCCCGACTCTGACACTTTGGCTTTCACCCGATTTCCCATGCAACAGAAAATACTCACGATACCAGTGCCGTGCCCTCCAGCCTGTCCTGCTGACCTCTCTCATTACGCGCTGCTTTTTAACAGACAAAGCTGTAAAGCGGCACTTATTTATTGTGCTATTTACAGGGAGGAAATTTATAAAACATGTTAAAAACTTTACAAGGAGAGCAAGCCTTTCCAAAAAGCTCAGAAGCACAAACGGGGTTTTGCCAGAGTTTGGTTGCTTCATGCAAGAAACACGGCCTCTGCAGGGCTTCGTACCAGGGAGAAAGGAATAGCTTGAAGATGAGGATTTCTCCCAGCTCTGCACTTTAATTTAGCGTTTGCGCACGGCCTGTTTAGGTGAAACAGGCTCACGCTGAAGAGGACAGAGTCAGATGGTGGAGCATGCAATAACTTCGTTTACAAGGAGAAAGGCGTCAGCCGGAGAAGAGGGGGAGAGGATGTGTGAAACCCTGCATCAGTCAGCTGTCACCCCAACATTCTTCAAGAAATTGCCGTGGTCTGTATAATGTGGGTAGTTTGGAGCAGTTGTGCAGTAAATATTTTTCCCCAAGCAGTTTTCATGCTCGAGTTTTAAGGTTTTCAGAGGGATTTTTTATTTAAAAAAAAAAAAAAAGTTTTTTTTGAAGGAAGATCAACGACTTAATGAAAAAAGTCTGAGATGCAAGAGCAAGGCTATCGCTTCAAGAGTGCTTCCAGATTTACATAAATAACATTCCTGCTGCATAAACATCTTGGCAAAGGCAGAGCATCTAACCCCCTCCTACTCTATTGGCCTCCACTAAATTCTGCAGAATATTAAAACCCCTTGATGGTAACATGTTCTCGGCCAGAAACAAATCATTAGTTTGGATGAGGGCATCAAACTGCATCTGCTCTGTTCCCTGAAGTTCCAAGTGCAAGAGATTTAGTAGGGAGGGGAGAGGATTTCTTTGATAGAGGGATTTAGAAAAACGGCAATTGATATAATTTTAAAGCAGATACAGATACAAGGGGATGTGTCTTTTACAGACAAAGACACATGGGAATGGTCTGGTATAATTAAAAGGGGAGATGGGCTCAAGCTGTGGAGTTTGGAGGTGGATCTGAACGTTCAGGATTTTCGGGTCAGAGCTCTTGTTCTGTCCGTTACGCACGGCTAAGATGCTCCCGAGGCTTGGTCCGCAGATCAAGTTTATCAAAAGTTAGGAAGGGGGAGGGGGAAGAGATGAATCCAGGCTCATCCTTAAGCAAAAAGGAAGAAAACAGCTGATCCGAAGAGGGAAGCTGCCCAACGCTGCATGGGACCTTGCTCAGGCATAAGGGAGCTGCCCTTCCTGCTGTGGGGCAGCTCAGCTAGCACCGAGCTAGCAGCAGCAAAGTGACTCTTACAGTCCAGTTTGGGTGTTTTCTCCCATTGCTGAAACTCCCTGCAAGCTGGCAGTGAGGAAGAGCAGTACAGATGGAGCCATTGCCAGTTTTTAATTCCCCTCTAGGCCTCCCTGCACAGAAGGAATTATTTCGGGCAGCTCAGCTCTTTAAAGAAAGCATCGCATGACCAGAGACACCCAGAGCGGCTCCTACCCATCACAGCAATGTGCAATTGATTCTACAAGGGGAGGAGGAAATCTTTTACTAGGTACATTGATGAAAGTTAGGGATGGTTGAGGATCTTTAATTTAATTAATTTTTAATCCAGGCTGTCTCTCTTGTTTTTCCTTTCTTTTTTTTTTTTTTTCTCCCCCCACAAACCACTAGCTTTTTGCCTCCTCAGAGGTTCTTCTTTAAGCCCACAAGAACATCCTGCGTGGATCTGCAGGGACAAATGATTTCTTGAAACATACTGGTCTTAATCAGCCTAATCTTTCATGACAGGACAGAACAGCCTGGACAGCTATTAGATTTAGCACAGCTACTCGGAGCAGCACTGTTATGTCAAAATTATGCAACCTAGACTTTGATAGGCTTTGGGGATTTTCTCAGTGGTTCCTTATGAGCCTGTTGGTGCCCCTCACATTTCAATGACCACAATATGAACATTAAATGTATTTCCTTTCCCACAGCTGGATACTGTCCCATCTGTTCTGAGACAGCCAAAGTGTCAAGTAAGCCAGACAAGGCAGACAATTTTTCATGCAAATCTGTTGACTTTAGGATTTTTAAATATATGTCTTTTTAATAACCCACAGATTATCTCACAAAAAAACAGGTCATTTGCAAGAGTTCCTCCAGCAGTCCTTGGCATCGTTAGCTAGCATTGCAACGCACATATATTATTCTCAGAAGAAAACCTGGCAGAAGGACAGAAAGAAATGCCATGTATAGTCAAACTAATGGTCTAGTCTGGGATGTCGCATCTGACAGCGCTCAGCCCGGATGCCTGAGAGGGATGCACACAACTCCCCAACCAACTGCACCCTCAGAGCACTCTCCAGCTGTGTAGCACAGGTGGAAGGGGGAAAACCAGATTCAAAGCATTGCTCCAGGCAAAGGGACCGGGGTCACGTCATTCCCTGGCACCTTTGGCTTCCACATGTCCTGCCATGCTAGGGTTTTCCATCCTGTGCATGGCATTGCACGCAGGAAGGCTCTTCAGACACTGCAGCACGGCGTGGGAAGCAGTAGCAACCACAGAGTCAGGTCTCAAAATGATTTACGCAAATCTGAGGAAATAATCTGTTAAATCAATCAATGTAACAAGTAGCCAACTCCTAGTGCGCGTAGCACTCACAATTATCTTAATTCCAAAGAGCAGCCAATGTCACAGGCTCTGCTCAGCACCGGCTGTGACTCATTTACTCATCAGATCTCTTGGAGCAAGGTAGGGCTTTGAACAAAAGAAGCACCTTGTGACTATGAAACACTGCACCACGGTGATGCAAAAGAGCCTTTCTTGCATCTTGATTTTCAAACCACCATTTTAATCCCCCTTCCTTCTTAATTAAACACTCCACAATAAAACAGGCTGGAAGGAGAAGCTGGCAAAGCATCCCAAAATGGAAGCCAAAGATGTTAATTGCCTTCCTGGCATGCTTCATGTGATAAATTTGCCACCGGTTAGGGATGCACAACCTCCCACCCAACAGGAGATGATGCTACCAAACAGGAGGTTGCCCACAGCAGCTCCCAGCCTCTGGGTTTCACACCCCCTACCCCAGCAGAGCCTGCTCTGGTTAGTTCTCAGAGCACACCTGGGCTTTTCCCGGGCTCTGGTGCAGGACAAAATCGAGGAGTAACCGATACCCACCCAAGACAGGCAAGTACCTCTCACTCCTTATAAATGTATGCAGACATTTGATTAATCCAGGTGCAGTTCAGTTCAGTGGTGACCTATCAGGGCTTGCAGTGATGCTGGGAATCTCATGTGGCCAGGGCAGCTGGACTCCCCCAGCCTCTGGAGTAAGAGGAAGACAAAGGAATTGGCTGCACTGAAGATCTCTCACTCCTGCTAGCAGCTTCTCATGGGGCAGCTCTGCAGACACAGGGAAGGTTCTGCCCTTCTAGCACCAGAATTACCAAGAAAAAAGAGAACTGTACGTATACATGGAGTAAGCAAGCATCACATAGACCCAAGGCACTGTTTTAGAAAGTAGGCCTTTCCCCTTTCCATAACACATGTTTTTCCTGGGAGTAGAAGGACCATAGGTCTCTGGATATCTTGGGGACTTTGTCACTTCCAACAATCCCTCCTTAAAAAAACAAATAACCAAAAAAACCCCAAACTGATTTTCTGAAACTCTGTTTTACAGAGCTGAGTTTCTAAACTCAAAATGCGTGATGCAGAACAGCTGACTTTATGTAAGACTTGTTATTAGAAACAGTTCATTGCTGAGCTGCGATTTCATGAGATGCACCTCGTTCAGAGCACAGGCGTACGCGTACATACGTGCATGCAGAATAACCTGGCTAAAAGTGCTCAGTTTGCTGCCTTCAAGTGCCTGGGGCAGATCCTGACTCAGAGCTTCCTTCACATTATTTTCCATGGGAGGAAACGAGTTATTTTGCAGAGGGTCTGAACAGACTAGATGCCAGTTCGTTGCTGGTAAATACCATTTCCAACCTCACTTGCAGTCTCCAACAGATGTTTCTGCTTTTCGGTGTAATGGAAATTTTATGGACCATTTTCTCCTCCTCCTGTTCCCTAGGAGGGAGCATTAGACCCAAAATGCCCTCAGAAGAACAGAGGTCTCGCTCCTAAAATGCACTTCAGAGTAAAGTCTCTAGCAGATCAGGGAGACAGTCAAGCCACTCAGCTGCGGATTAGACTCAGCTGGAGAACCAGACATCTTGGGAACAGTTGCATAAAGGTTTCACTTGTCCAGCAGCTTTCACTGGAGAACCTCCTAATGCCTCCTAAAAGGTGAGCTGGAGGATAAAAAGTTTTGGCAACTGCTACGTTATTTTTATGCCCTTCTAACTTTTGGTTGGCATTCATTACAGTTGGAGAAACTGAGGCACGCGAAGTTGTTTGCTGGAGGATACGCCGAGTCCGAGCAGAGCCAGGACTGAGTCCACGCAACGCTCATCGTGAGACAGCATTTCCTCGGAGAGAAGAGCCAAAACACAAATAGTATGGGACAGAGTTGGGGAAAATCTGCCAACGCAGACAAAGTATCGAATAAAAGGGTCTGATGTGCATCCTGAGAATCCACGTTTTCCCTCGCCAGGCTTTCATGGCTGTGGGCTCAGCGAGCTGCGTGCAAACATCAGCACCTCTCCTGCTGCTCAAATAAACCGGGCATGCTGTAATGTTCCTTAAGCAAAGGCCAAACAAAAGTTGGGGAATCCCATTGACTCACACCTGTTTTAATTATTATTTTTTTAAGGGCCCAGGACTTAGTGAATGAGAATATTATCCCATGGGGATTGAGAACACAATGGAAACAGGAAACTTTTAAAAAGCATTTCTGTGGAGATATTATCTCACTGCTGTAGGACACAAGATTTACTTAATTGCAGCCAAGGAAGTTTTAGATTACGCTTTGCAAAGTCTGCACGAAAGTCTCAGCTATCATGGGGAAGGCTCCTTGCATGGCTATTTCTTTTAAGATATGTACCTTTCCCTGAACATGTTAACTGGAGGGGATTTGGTGATAATGCAAGTAGGTTCAGAATACTTCAAAGCCTTAAATTAGATTCAGGGCATCACAATCCATGATAAAGAATATAAAATTGCTTTTTTAGCAGATGACATCCTGCTTTCTCTCAGTGAAACACAAGACTCTATTCAATGCCTTAGAGAAGTTTCAGAGGCCAACAATCCTGTCTCTGGTTCTTTTTGTGTGCATAAATATGGCCAAGACAGAGGCAATGCCTCCAGGCAGCTCCCCGGCAAAATCCTTCTTAATTTTCCATGCCAATAGTCCCTAGAAGGATTCAAATCCATAAGAAGCCAAATCTCACTTCACTTAAATAAACTCATAACAGTAAGTCTCCAATCCTTTTATGTGACACACATCATGGTTTTCAAAGATGGTCTAACTCCCCATTATCTATGCCTGATTAAGTCCACTTACTGAAAATGGCTGTCCTTCTGAGTACTTCATTTTCTGCAGGGTCCCCTGGTACTTGAGCCTTTAAAAGTACTTGTTCCACCCCATTCCCCCCACCAAAAAGAAAAAAAAAAAGATAAAAAGGGGAGAAAGAAGAGAATATTCAGCACTTTTATACAACTCTAGATGGGACCTATTTCCTCCTAATCAGGATCTAAGAATCCAAGCTCCCCACACTGCAGGAAGTAGTCCTGTGCCCCCGCTTTTTCCACTTTCCACTTCACATTCCTACTCTTGTTGCCTCCAATGTTCTCCAACTGCATGGCTGGGTCACCACGGTTTGCCTAGAGCTGTGTGCAAACCAACCACCCCACTACTGCAGGTGAGCCAGTGGGTATTTGACGGTTGAGGAGACCATCAATGACCACTTGAGCTCTTCCACCCCCATTCATGATGGAACCACGACAGCTGGGTCCCCAGTACTCACTCACTTGCCAATTCTACTGAAACGTGCTAAGGGTGTAGTAGTATCTTTGGGAGCTCTATCCCTTTACATCCTCAAACTAGGTTATTGGGTCCAAACTACGCCCATTTCAGCCCAACTTCTTGTAATCACTGTGTGGTCCCAAGGAAGTCAGGTCAATGACATGGTCATTCAAATGCGGCAAAAGGGCAAAAACGACTGCCATACCAGGTCTCTAGATATCAGGGCTTCTCCAGCGGGCCAGGGCGATATTGGCCATACCTCCAGGGACGGTTGGGCTGAAAAATGTTCAAAGTAATCTAGAAAAACGTTCTTTAACTTACCATAGTAGAATTGATTCTACCACCAGTAGGTATCAGCTCCAGCCTGTAGAGCCAAGAAATACTATTAACCAAACACCACCAAGTGAAACAACCCAACCTCCTTGGATTTCTGTTCATTTAGGTAGCAGGATGCAAGGCCATCAAAACCAGATATGGGTTCAACAGCACAAGCCCTGTGAATGCACAGGTTGTGTATTACTACGTGTTCCACATTCCATACCGTGAGTCAACTGATCCCAAAATCTCCAGGTCATATCCAAGGCAATCCTTCTATACCTCTTTAATACGACGATTTACAATTCAGAACTTAAAAAAAAAGTCTCAGTTACAAGAGAGAAAGTGGAGATGTTCATGTTTATTTTGTTTTGAAGAAAGCAAAGCTCAGCATTTATATCCAGTGAATGCTTGTGGGTATGTGATTACATCTGTGCTACCAGATTTCCCTGCAACAGTGCCTCTTGTTTCCCCCAAACAATCAAAAACCCACAAACTGCATGCCAAGTGGTGATTGTCCCATGACCTCCTCTAGCTACTAAGTTCGAAGCTACTGAAAAGTTTTGACAGCTACTATGAAATGATGTAACCAATCACTTCCATGTGTTAACTTTCAAGGTATAAAAAGAGGAACCATCCTTCAAGTAACAAAAATGTTAAATAAGGATTAATCATTCAGCCTCATTAATTTGCTATGCCAGCATCAATAAAGAAGTAAAGTGTTTCTGCAGCATCTCCCAAACTTCTGTGCCTTTGAACATCCCCTTACACCACAGCAGGGTTTTGAGGCTCCAACAGATCTAACAGAGACCTCAAAGAGTGTGGAAACCTGTGGCTGGGGTATAGAGAGAAAGTGAAACCTTCCCTTTTGGCAGCACCATGCATTTATATCAACTTGAAGAGCTCACAAAACACCACCTGAGGTTTCTGCAAGCCCAGCCTTCTGTGAAGTTACATAGACAAGAAAGGAGTTTGGATGAAGGTGTAAGCAAAAAATAAAAATTTGTATAGCCTCAAAATAAACAAAAAACTGTATTTTTGTTCTCACTCCAAACGGAGACTCAAAAAGGATCCTCTTTTATACAGTTAACCTGTCCTGGTTGTTAATAAGAGAAGAGATGTCTCATGGGAACGGCTGCCCTCAATCAGCATGTGCAGCCAGTTCAAAAATAGCACTGTTTTATTTATTTTTTTAAATATAGAAACAACATCAGAAATACCTGGCCATTCTAATGGTGGCCTGAGCAACTTTGCTGCGCTGGCTCATGGTTGCACGGCATCTGTCAAAATGCCCAGAACCTTTAGACCAGAAGGAAAACACGAAGCTATTCCCCCTCACTGCTGGCTGCCATTATCCACAAGTTACCTGCTTATTTTGCAGCAAGAAGGCCATTTGTCCTCATTTCAGAGGATAACAAACCTTTTCAGCTTCTGCATCAGCATCATACAAGACTTCCTGTAATACTGATCGTTGAAATACCACAGCGCTTGAGCATACAACATCAGATCCATCATAAATGTAATCTTTATTTGAAGCTACAATCACTCATGGCAATGAAAATATTTCATAGGAGTTGTTTGCCTGCAAGAAATATGTATTTTTCCAAAATAAATGAAGCGTACTTTGCTCTTCCTCTCAGCTTCCCCTGCCACAGCCCCCACAGCCAACCTCAAGCAGGGAAGAACAAGCTATAATGCAGAACAAAACCAAAATAAAATTGAAACCCGATAAGGCCACATTCTCAGGGAGAAGCCATGTGTGAGATATTTTTGCTTAATTATTTCAAGAAATGTATGGCCCCTTGGCTGTCACCAAGGTTGGCCTTGTCAGGCTAATATCACGACAAACTTTTGTGCAGACAATCGCTAGATACTTCAAGTATTTGAGACCAGCTAATCAGCTCGTTTCATATTCCTTTTCCCACTTTTAAACTGAAATATAGTCCTCACTGTTTGCATCATGCCCTTTTCCTGCTCGTCTCAGAGGTGTTTTAGATGTCCAGTCGCAGAGATGCGAGACTATCGCTTTGTATGCACGCACTTGCATTACTGCTGCCGCTTGCTTCAAGAGCAAGCTCTTCTAATGCTTTTCAGTCTCATCAGACCTACAGAAAATGCTATACGAGGTCTGATTGCAGATAAACAGTGATTGTAGATTATCTCTAAAGAAATAACTCAGCAGGAGGGAATTCCAGTGCCTGGGTTTCAGTCGGTCATGCCTCAGTGCCTTGTACATCTGGTTGAGAAGACAGGTGCTTTCAGTCCGAAATTATACAGGATATTGAAAAAGCACCCACTGATGGTATTAGAAAGGGAGCCATTTGCTTTCCAAATAGATCGTCATCTCTGAGCTAAATGAGGGCTTAATATCTAGGGGGAATAATGGCATGACTTCTTCCTTCCTTAAACAATGTCTGTTATGTATCCCACTGTGTCGGTAACCTGTGGTATGATTTAATGCTGCTTCCATGACAGCTTCAGTGCTTTTCCTGTGGAGGAGGCAGAGAAAAGCTCAAGTACACCAGAACACCGTACTGCACAGACAGCCTCCACCTAACCAAACTACTTTACAAATGTATTAGAAATAAGCAAGAAAAAAAAAAGACACCCAAGTCTGAGCTCATTAGCGAGTTTTAATATTTCTAAGTGAAGAAAATTAGAAAGGTAAGGGGTAGGGGAAATCATGGCATTACTGAATGAAGCAGCAAAAAAGACTGTCAGTAAGAGACTTTATAATTCACGCATCTGCGTGAAGTGCAAAGAGCGCTGATCTCTTGGAGAGTCTGGCAAGCAACATTGCTGAGCTGACCCTGGAAATCTGATGCTTGTGATTCAGAAGTCAAGTTAAATCATGGATTTACACCTTTAAAAATCCTTTTTTTTTTTTTTAAAAAACAAAACAAAACCCAAGTTTGGGTCTTTCCCCCCTCTCTATTCTGATCACTGTGGACTTTACCATCATCATGTGCGTTAGAGATAAATATTTTCAGTGATGTCAGATGTGGCACAGTTCATGAAACTGCCTTTAGATGCTCATCAGAATGAGCATAACAATATACTTTTACAGCTGCATCATTTTGGGGAACAGTGGTAACACTATATACTTGTATTTCTTAGACTGGTCTGATAGAAGGAGCTACAGTACAAAAATAGTCCTATTAACACAATAAAAGGACGCGACCGTTGCATTGTCAGGAGCAATGCCGTAACTCCCTGCTGCACTGCTCTGCTAAGGCTGATACCAGTCCTGAGCAGTGTAACACAGGAACAGATCACTTCTTAGCTGATAAGGAGGAGCTGCAAATGGTAATAGCAGGATGAAATCACACAAAGAAAATGAAAAAAACGCAGGTGAGCAAAGAAATGTGACAGCTCTTTTAGACCGTGGAACATGAAAGCAGGAAAGAAACACGGACACGTACCCCAGACAGTCCGTTTTGGGGAGGATGCTCGATCAGGAGAATGGAAGCAGAGCTGGCTGCAGTGTTTACAAACAGTATGTGAAGAGAGAGCTTTCAACTGGAGCTGGGTGGAATGTCCCTTGAGGAAAGCGGGGGTGAAAAATTAATAAATTCTGCAAGTTAACTTCCTGGAATAACGTTTTTTAAATCTTTCTTAACAAGACAAACTGTCTCTTCTAAAATGCAAAAATAATGCCTCTGACAACAAAAGGAATATGAATACCAAACTCATCCTTCGTCTGGAGTGCTCACTATGGCAGCTACATAGCAGCTGCCTGTATAGCTGCACGCACTTGAAGACAAAGCCAAACACAGCTGCCATGGGTAAAAACTGTATCCTGTGTTATATTTTTTAAACCAAACATTTAAAGAGGTTGTAGTTTTGTGGATGCATTTAATTTCCTTTGCGCCATGGTAGCAACACTGGCATTCCCAACCAATTTGTTATACAAACAAGACATCAGACTGGTACTTGTGTTTTGTAACAGCCAGGTCCCTCACTTAATGCATGGGTAGGATTATAATATAATCATATGTATATTAATATTATATTAATAGAAAAAATTGATCTTGTAGGTAATCAAAAACGCTTATCAGCTATCAAAACCAAAGCTTAGAAACTCAGGTAACCAGTTAAGAAAGTGATGCAGCTCGTTCAGCTCTGCCTGTGTAAAAGCGTCCCTCCTGCAAGGCCAAGGTAAACCTCACATGCAAAAAATAAACTAAAATTCAGCCTTTTTCCTTTCAAATATAAGGTCTAAATTTTCTCTTTGCTAGAGCTACCCGCTTTTGGCATTATTCTTACTACTAGGAGCAGGAATAGCGATACGATGACGAGTTATTTTTTAAGAACATGTCATTCCTTAAGTTGGGACTTTCAAACTTCGTAAGTCACAAAATTACTCCCATTAAAATGTTTATCCAAGATTAAGATTGATCAGTTGTCTCTTCATTTTGTTTTTAAGATATTTAAGCTATGTACACTCCTGTCTCACTGTGCTATCCGCTAAAGTGGACATCCAGAAACTGGACTGGACGCCCAGGCATTTACGTCCCAAGCTCCACTTCTTGTTATGTGCACACGTACTTTTCTTGTTTATATTGCAAAAGATGAATTTCCACCCCAATGTACAGTTAGTTTGTTTATCAGAAACCGCTTCAGTCTGTATGAATTTCCTTGCAAAAATGTAGAAGAGGTCCTGTCCTCCTATACAGCCTGATGAACTATGAGGGGTTAGAGATTAAATTACCCAAACCCTTCCATTAAACTTTAACTGAAGGAAAACAAAACACCCCACTGGAGCAGAGGCAAATAGTGCTTGAAAGAGCAGATGGAGGAAGGAAGCCCCTGAATTCCAGAAGATAACTTAACCTAGCAACTTTAGTGGCTGACTGTATCGGATGGAGGAAAAAAACAAACACAAAGAGCCAGGCATATCCATCACCAGAAGAGCCCGTCCGCAGGAGCTGCTCGAGGACACAGGGAAAGTGCCTGTATTTCTGCTGCACTTTCCACCCAGCTGGTCATCGCTCCCTTGAATCGCTGTGTTCCTTGAATCGAGTGTTCCTGGGCCATGCTCAGGGTGATTTGATAGAACTGCCTCTGAGAAGTCACAGCCAGGTCCCACAATAGCTACTGGAGCCACCTCCAGGGAGCCCCTTCAGTCCCTACCCCAAGGTTTGTGCTGGATGTTCCTGGCTCACAGCACCTCCTCTATGCCACTGCTTGCTCAGAGGCTGGAACCTCTCTGGTTGCTATTAATTTGGCAGCCCATTCCTTTAGTACCAGGGTGCTCTACTCAGGCTTAACAAATGACGAGAAAAGCTCAAGTCTTGGCCTTTGCCATCCTCAGTCTTTGAGGATGAGAGATTGTGAGCGACCAACATTCATAAACTGCTTGTAAAAGTAAGCAGAAAGGCAATCAGTCTTACTGACAGCATACAGTTCTTCAGGATAATCAAAACTAGACCATCTGTGAAGTGTTGCAAAAAGTTATGAGAACATGAATTTCAACTGTCTTTGTACCACAACAGTAATAGGGGCAAAGTAATGTACATGGAGAAAAAAAATATTAATGCCACATACACAGGGGACTGAATTAGCTATTATCACTAGGAACAAAAAATCTTGCCACTAGCATAAGCGATACTTTTAAAACATCAGCACAGCGTTCAATAGCTGCCACAAAGGCAGAGAGAAGAGAATCTGGCAGAAGTTATGCTAGTCTGCTATAAAAATCCACGAGCATTGCATTCACCTCTAGAATTGCCCTTCTCTACACCTCAGGAGTTTGTAATAAAATCAGAAAAGCAATAAATAGCAATGAACGTGTTGTGTGTAAAAAGAAGAGTACAGGAACAATGACTGGAACTGGAGGTGAAGCACGAAAGCAGTTCAACTCATGAACCAAATGGAAAGATGAATAAGAAACAATTCACTTTCTCGTAACATGAAAAAATTAGGGGAAAACCAATGAAATAATCAGGCAGAAAAGTGTGTTTTCCTATACAACATCATCCAATTGTGGAACTCATTGCCATGGGACATTTTGGATGATAAATTATAAGTGGGTTCAAAAAGAGTAGAGGAAGTAACGCAGATAACGCAGCGATGGCTGTTAAACACTGGGATGGAGTTACAACAGATGAGCAAGAGCCACAAGGACAGGTCAGAGAAGCAGACGTCCCATTCTTATTTTTCTGTAAGAAAAAAAAAACCTAGCTACTGTCAAAGTGAAATGCCTCCACCATAATGAGCCAAAAAGAGAAAAAAATATCAAGGAAGGAGCTTCTGGGAGGGCACCAGGACGCCCATGTCCCCTGCACCTGATCCCAGCTGACTGCGGATGGTGCTTGGGACCAGAAACCTCAGCAGTGTTTGGGGACCTCTTATCCCCGCAACCCCCTGCTGACACACCTTGGCTAGTTGTCAAAGCTCTCCAGAGATTCTCTTCTTATGCCTCTGAAATGCCACAACTAGTAGTGCTGCTGATGCTGGAGGCTCAGAGCCTCTTCCTTTTCCTTCCTCTTTTGCAGGAGTTCCTGCCTCTTCCAGACCCATTTTTACTTGCTAACAAAATTACAAGATCAAGGAGCGTCTTCGCCAGACAGGGCCTTTCTGCCAGCATTTTGCTACTGCATGTACTTGCGCAGTCCGAAATCTGCACAGACTAACTCACTAACTCATTCAACCAAACCTCTGCTACATCTTGTTTCATGTTTTTCAATGATGTGTAAGAATTCAAGACAGCTCTATTTTAAAAACGATTAGCCAAAGAGACAGGCACTCTGGTTCTTAGCTTTCTATTTAATTATATTTTAGCTGATTTAAAAGAAAAAAAAAGGTTTCACAAACTAATTGAGACTTTTTCCTCATTACGAAGTGATTAAAGCGTATTAAGCCATTGCCTGACATGAAGGATTACAGTTTTAGAGTTTTGTGAAAGACTGATTTTAAGCTCAAAAATCACGGTCCGTCCCTGCTATGCTTACACGCCGTGTCCAGCAGCTGTGCTTTCTGGAGCCATCGCGTTGCAGGGCTCATGCGGCCACAGTTTCCAGGAATATAGTTACACATTCAGCATACGGCTCCAGATCTTCTTCCTGACTGCTACCAGTTTTAGGGCAATATGACCATTATTTACTTTGGTCCTCAAGGCTTTTGTCACATTTCCTTGTTGCCTCTCAGAATGTTCTCCTGCTTCCACCTCGCGTACCACGAGCATCCCACCATCGGCTCCCTTACACCCGCAGCACCTACGTTTTCCTAAACACAGCTGGAAGCAGAGCTCACTGCGTGTACCTGCCATTCCCAGAAAAGCTGGGATCCCACTACTACACACACCAACAGGATCCTCCTGTGTGCAGTCGCCTTTCCTTTGGGACTTTGACTTCCAGAAGACCCCGATGCACAATACGGATCACAGGGCTTCACTTGCAGGAATGTGTTGGGTCTCTGGTAAACAGAGGATGACTTGTCCTTAGTTCCAGCCAGCTCCCTATCCTCCCTGTCCCCCATCCACCCACGTTAGACGTCTACGCACAGGAGACGGTCTGTAAACACGCCGTCAGAACAGCCGGCATCCAGATAATTGGGTGCTCACACTGTTGGCCAACTGATCTTAAAAGGGTGAAAAAAAGATTAGCTCGCGTTTGCCAAATACGCTAAGCACAGAACACAATTAGGATGAGACATTTCATGTGTGTTTATCTTCTGAAGATCCTCGTAAACACAATAACCTATTAGCAGCCCAGACGGGCACCTTCTGTCGTAATGTACCTGCACCTTCATTTCAGCAGCTGGACGAAGCACGGACTGCGGCCCCAGCTTATTTTTGTGCTTTGAGGATTCGTGGAAAAACACCAGATGCGTTACTAGGTTCACCTGTAGCTGTCGGTGTTTATGCTGACATTGTGTACTCTTTTGACCTCAATAAGCCTTTTTTTTCCTAGTCTCTTTCAGTAGAGGATCTCAAAAAAGCAGGTGTGTGTTCACATCTGCTCCCACCCCAAGGTATGAAACCCTGTTGTGTGTTTTCCTTACCTTTACTGCCAGTGAAGTAGATGTATAAATTCTCTGTCCAGTTTTCGCTTCATTTTAAGTTTGAAATCAAGCAACTGGCAGGTAAAGTCCCTCTTGCTCTTTCAGGTTGTCTATAATAATATTCAGAAAGTCTCCCACCACCTCCCAGTATGAATCCTGGGCCTCTCTCTTACGGACGCTGACCATGTTTTGATGTCTGAATATAAACATCAAACTCAGCAGAAGGTAACTGATAAGAGTTTAGAAGGTGATAGAAACTGACAGAAGGTAACTGATCTTTCCCCATTACGCACAACGCAGGAGTCACCCTTTCCAAAAGCTCACCAGCGCAGCCTCCTTTCAGACCCCCTCTCAGATGCGCATGTTCTGTCCCCAGTTTCCTCATCTACCCCTCCATTACTGAATTTGTCTGTTTCAACACTTCCAATTCCTGAGTCCTCTTATGGAGGAAAAATAAAAATCTAAGCCTAAACATTCTTGTATTTGATGGTAACACAGCCCAGACAACGCTCTCCACTTGTGAAGCGACAAACGTTAAGCCACTTAATCACCACACATTGTTTTCCCCAAATCTTGACCACAACTCTTACTACCCCCACCTTCCTTGCCTACAATTTTCACTGCTGCCTAGTGAAAAGTTACCAGAAATCTTGATCTTGAGTCACATCTTGCCATGAAGTTACTCATCCTTAATCATGTTACACCTGGACGACTGAAACTTCTGTTTAAAATATTCCAAGAACTCTCCAGCTCACTTGAGCACTCGGGGTCTGGAATGCTTTGGCCGGAATCCTCGCATTTTCCAGGAAATGGATGATATCATCCCATTATCTGTCAGCTGCGCTGCACTGCCCATCGTCCGATCTTCACAGCTCTCTGCTGATTTACTCTCTTGTCCACCCACTTGACTCCAACATGAGCAGACGCAAGAAGTTACGACAGCTTGGATAAAGTTCTGCTATTTTCAAGTATTTAGCTGAAGACATCAACATGCACCCCTATAGATCATCTTTACCCTCTTATAAGGAAAGGAAGGACAAACATCGCCCTTCTTTGGGACCCTGGGAAGGGCTGTGGTCCCCCCCTACGTCTGATTGATGGGACAAGTCTATCCATCTCAGAATTTCAAGAGATCAATTGCAACATGAGCTTCGTTGCACAGACATCTGCTAATTACAGCTCCACTGCGCTAACTTCAGGCAAGATTCAGGGAGAAAACTAATATTTTGGGGCTTCTTTCTTCTCCTCAAATCTATTTAAGGTAAATTGATAGGAAACTCCTCCCCCACCAATCTTGCCTTGCCTAAATACGTAAATAACGTAGGAGATCATGACTGTGACTGTACTCTAACAACTCGAGAGCATCAAGAGACCTGGGAGATGCACTGAACATCCTTTAGCACACTCAAAAGTCTCTTTGCAACTATGTTTTGCAAAGCTCGCTTTTTCATCCCACAGCCTGGATAGCGAGTAGCTGACACAAGTCGTAGGCATTTTCCCGGGTGCGAATTTTCTGCAGGGACGATGCATCTGAGATGCAAAAAGGGCTTCAAGAAGGCACAACTCTGTTCTGAAAATCCAGTGGTGAGAAAGGCAAGGACATGAAGGACATCGGAACAGATCAGACAGAACAGGGGAGGGGTTTTTAACTTATCCCACAGGGTTACAGTGTTTTGGGAAGGGAATAAATAATGAGAGTCTATGCATGCTAAATTCAGGACAATTAAAATGCATTATTACTCACAAGAAAGCACAATGTTCTGGGCTTTCATTACCTAGTAAAAGCAGCAGCATCTGGGTTCTTGCAAACGCACAAAATGACCAGAAATTGGGAGTGGGGAAGGAAAGCGTGCTCTACGATTACAGCAAGAAAGCTCTGCATGCTCAGGCAATGGATGAGATCCCGACCTCTGGGTTTAGCAGAACCAGAGGTTAAATTAAAACACAGCAGAACTGCACCAGAGCGAAGAGGAGAACAGAAACATCACCGGGCAACCCCAGCGGGTCAGCTGCACCTCAGGCCACTTCAGCCTGAAACCTCTGCCATTTGCCACAGAGAAGCTCCGCAGAGCAGGAGGAAAGTCTCGGGAAAGCCTTCGGGGAAGGACTGGAAAGGGATAATTCATTCAAAACCATATGCTCTAAGCACACAGCGACCAAGCATACCGAGTTACATCAGTCACTAATGCAGCATCTGACAGCTAACCACATGGATTAGAAACGTCTCAGGCGCACAGCTACATATGGCAATGCGATTACAAGGGTGTTTCTTAAAACGTCCTGTTTAAGATTACTGCACAACAACTATCAACAAACAGCAGACTATCACCATATTTCACACCACACCTAAGGCTCACGTTAGGACAATTTACCCAGCAGCTGTTTTAAAGAAAGCTCGTTTAAATAATTATTTATGGGTGTATTGCATCCTTCAGCTTTTTTATTTCAACCTTTTGGAACAAGTTCCTTATTTATGCTCCTACTGTCCACAGCTTATCTGGAAAGCTCCCTTGCCACTTGAAGCCAGCTGGTGTGACGGAGAGCAAAACACAATGACTCCTATTCTGGATCAGCTTTTACAGTCCCACCCTGGAGGTCCTTCTCCTTTATCTCCAACTCTCTTCCTTACTTCTTTTCAACATCTGGGCAGCTCTCCTGAGGCTCCAGAAATAAGCGCGCACTATACATCCTGTCCCCCCGCCCCCCCATGACATGTTGTAATGAATACAGAAAACACATGCTTGAGCATAATTTGTTATCTCATGCAGAGCCATTAGCATCAGCTTCCTTCCCTGGATGGAGGCAAGTCAAGCTCATAGGCAAGTCTTCCAGGTTGCACATGCCACATGTCTCCTCGCTCCTTCTCTCCCTCTCCTCCCATCAGGGACTGTCCTTCCTGCTTATCTAGCTCAAGGAAAACGAGCCAAACTGCGGTGATCTCTTGAGATAGTGATCTGCCTATCCTATAATGCAAAGCAGCTTATTGGAGTCAGTGGAGCAGCTCAACGGCCACATAAAGCCAATGCAGATTTCACCCGTTCCTCCCAGCGCTACAGCACCTTGCACTTCCTCGTAATAAAAAGGTAACAGCACCGACGGGACATCGTTTGGAAGCTCTCCAGCCTGTCCCTTCTGAAGAACAGAGGGATTACCCAAGGCTCCCACAGCTCCCACCAGACATCGCAGGCACGAGGGATGGGGAACAGGGCTGGAAATCACCTCCTGAAATCACTCCCGAGGGATAGCTTCACTGTGAGCCCAACAGACTTGTATACTCACAAGGAAACTGAGCTTTGGCACACTGGTCAACAACGCTTCCTGTCCTTTCCTTTTGCCAGAAGCTACAAAAACTGTTAATCTCTTCCAGCTCCAGCTAGAGAGGCTGGCTCCGTCGCACAGGCACTACAGGCTCAATGCTTGCAGCTACTGAGGTCATTAGATCAAGACAGTGGCCGACAGACAATAACGCAGAAGTTTCCAAGATTTGGCTACTCTTTGGCTCTCGTGACTTGTTTTTATCAGCAGAAGACGAAAAGCCTTCCTAATACAGGGAAGCTCGAGGTGAAATTGGAGTGGCCGTTAGCATCTGATGTCTCTCCTGCCTCAGAGCCAAGCCCAGAGCCCACCGGTGGCGATGGGGAGACCCAGCGACCTCACCAGGCCTTGGCTTAAAGCCTCAGCACAGAGGATTGATGGGGCTGGAGCTTTGGAAGCGTCGAGGGAGCTGATAGATCCCAGAACATGACAAAGCACTTCCAGCATTTGCATACAAACACGACTTCTTTGCTCGTTGCTTCATTTGCTGCTCATAAGTCTTTTTAACACGCCCTTTAATTCTGTTATTACAAAGAGAGTAGATGCAAATAACCGCCTGAAGTAAAGTCAGGCAGGGAACAATTCATTAACCACTGTGCCTCTATTCAAAAGCAGCATTCGAAACCCTCAATAAGAAATGGTGGTTTGAGGGGAAAGCCCTTAGGACTCAAAAAGCTGTTGTAAATACACAGCTCTGGGCTCCAGGAGCTGCGAGGCAGAACTGAGAACGCAAATGTTCAAATTAAAACAGAGTGCTGAGAGCATGCTTCATTATGGAGATTATACATCTTTAAATACTAGGCATGCACATTTTCACCCTCGCACAACAACTAACAAGCTCCAGTGAAATATTCATGGCCTCCGTGAGGGCGAGGACCGCGGCAGCAGCCCAGCACCACCTCCCAGCCCTCCGACAGGCTCCTCGCTTTGTGCAACGCTGAGATCCGCCAAAACAGCTCCCTCAAAAACGTCCCAAATGACCCTGTCTGAAAGTTCTCTGCAAAGCCTCCCCTGCCCTTTCTGTTTTTAATGAGCCGAGTATTTTCAGACATAGAAATGTCAGGTTTTTGGCCAGATAAGAAAGCTGCAGCGACTGGAGAACTCGAGTGCTGAGTTTTGTGAGTTCAGACTGGTTTACAACTAGGGACAAGCACAGGAGTTGTTTGTCAGATTTTAACCCTTGTGAAATAAGCTCAAACGTTGATGTACGGAAAAAGTAGTGGCCTCATTTTACTTCTGTTATTTGCTTTCCTATTTCCACCTGTTACTTTGAGAACTGGTAAAACCCAAGAAACACATAACCAACTGTTAGACAAAGCAGACCGATAGTCTATGAGATTATTTTTGACTACTAAAAACATTTTTTAAAAAACATAGTTAGTCCTGTATCTGAAGAGCCACCACAGAAACTTGATTTACTAACGTGACAGCCTGACCTCAGAGACGTTTGGAAGTTCAGAGAACTACCTTGCTGGTGAAAATTGAGTCCTGGAGCCCTATAACTCACGTCCACAATCAGGTAGGCATCTTTTATGGCCACATTATGCTGCTCTTTAAAAACTTCTCTTTCAAGACAAGTCAATCAATCAAAAGAGACGAAATAAAGACTTGCCACCTCGTCTCGAGCCATATTACCTGAACAAAACCTGTTGGTATCAGCTATGGCTCAGCAGAAGGATTTATAAGATCAAAGTTTGAATATCTTCTGTAATCCATAAAATGTGCATCTGACAGAGGCTGCAGGCAGGCAGGCTGTCCTGCGTGACAGCAGTGCACAAGCCAGCATTGAAAGAAGCAGCTCAGTGTTATAGCTAACCAGAGGAAGCTTATTTATTTAAAAGTCTATCTTGCCCAACTACAGCCACAATGCGCCAATTGTGTTCTTCTGCACTGAATCGCTCCTCCAGGGCTAAGCAGGGCCTGAGCCTGCTCCTAATCTCATCCCTGTTGATTATTATTGCTTAACAAGCTAGACTCGGTTTGATGCACTTATATTTTTAACCACCTAGAGGCTTCCGATTACCCTATAGGAGGTGAAAAATGCAGAAAGGGCTTTTCATTTTTAGGTATTCAGAGGAAGGTTTTGCTTTTGCATGGGAAGGGTGAAGGTGGCAGGGCTCAGGCTAGCGAGGCTAAGATGGACCATGCAGCCTCTTCAGAGCAAGAACACACATCTTGATTTATACTGAATTCAGAACAATCCTTGCTAAACTGATAACTTAAATGTTAGCTTTTTACAAGGGCAACCTTGCTGCAGACATAGAACAATCATTTTACTCCCGAAACACATGCAGCATGCGACTGAGAACAGGCAGCTGTTGGAGGCTTCTGTTCTCCTGACTTACACTGTCCCAAAAAAGCCAAGTCATTCTTCTGAATACATATGATCACCACCCTACATGCTTTCAAAGAGGAAGGCCGAATGTACAAATTCTTACTTAGAAGAACACCAGAAATTTTGTGAAGAGAAATGATGGCGAAGGAAACCATCACATTCATCAGCCTATTCCTTTTTCTCTCACCTCCGAACACAGTAAAGCAGATTTCTGTTGGCATTTTATTCAATCAGCTAACAGTAATTTTCCCTTGTATGGCAGATTCTTACCATAACAGCTATTGAGGAGTCGGATCACACATCATACCCCCAAGAATGAGTAATGGTCTCATTTTCCATCTGCAATAGGGTGCAAGAGCCAAGGGCAAGCCACTGACACTGGAGTATTGGGACTGGGAGTTTCAGTTCTGTCTTTGCTCTTGTCAAAGGCCCGCTGTTGAAAGCCTCCAAAAAGAACTTCATAAAAGCAGCTTTTCAAGGTTCAATAGAAATTCAAATGAATTTACTTCCTTTGTGATGGATTTCTGAGTCAACATTTCAAACAGAGGGGAGAGGAAATATAATCAGAAAAGGGGGTTATTCCTCTTCCAAAAGAGGGAGGAAATTTAAACTAGTCATCCTTTATCTTGTCATCTTCCTGACCACACTATTGTGAAAAGCCCACAAGCAGAAACAGAAACAAATATCACTGAAGTACTGTGCTCTTTATAGCATGAACTCCTGCAGTGAGGAGGAGGGGAAACCAGAGTCCCTTTCAGCCCTGCCTTCGTTACTCACACCACACCTTCGGGGAGAGGCAGTACCCAAAGCATTATGCAAAACTGAGTAAGCCCTGGTAGCTTGAGAAGCATTCCTACTACGGCAGAAACCTTTTGTTTCAGTGTCTCCGTGTTGACTGAGCTGATAAAAAGTGAAAGAATGTGCCACAAGACCACAACTGTCCCATGATGAAAGAAACTTTACATGGGGCGTCAAGCAGTCCTGATCCCCCTCCTTTGGGCTTCTGAACCAGCACAGCTCCCCAGCCAGGAGGTTGGATGCATGGGGAGATGGGGGCGAGGGAAGGTGGTGCCTAGTTCTGGGTCCTACCAACAACCCATGCTGGGTGGCACATCGAAGGGGTGTCTGCTCTGCAGTACCGAATCCACAGGAGTAAAGCACGCCTGGGTTTCAGAAAAGGGCGAGGAGGGAAGCTTTCCTGGGGTGTGTGTGGAGGGGTAAATGCCGGAAGTTAACAACGGCACCGATGTTGAGAGTCTGACAATAAAAACCAAAAAATCCCACAAAGACAACAGATATCCGAGGGACTTCCTAAACTATTAAATTGTTAGGAGCTTGAACAAGCAGATAAAGCTAGTTATTGCATGAAAACTTTGAGTACAAAGAAGTCACAGAAACAAACTGTCACTTGAACACATCTGCCAGCTCCAGCTGGGAATCTGCCTGTCCAGGATCTGGCTAACATCACAACAGATACTGGAGAAGTGTAATGCTTCCTAGTGAAAGTTTAAAAACAAAAGAAACCAAGAACAATTCTCTCAATCACTGAATTGAAGGCTGATTGGAATTTCTGGTCTGCACTTCTCCTTTACTATCTAACTAAAAGAGTATTCTAAAAGAGTATTTAGATGCAAGGGCGTCAAGCAACATGAATCATCTTTAAAGCATTCAGTTTAATTAGACAAGGATAAAGAGGTTTAAACAATGTCACTGAAATCTAATTCTCTGTATTAACCTCTGTCATAAAGCAGAAGAGTGAAATCAGTAAAAGTGAAAAAGTGATGGTTTAGCTAAGCTTATTTGTTACAGCCACTGCTCTTGAACAAAGTGATTTTTATGGCCGTGAGCCTCCGTAAGAGCAGAAGTCAAGGTCATGATAGCAATACATCATTCTGGGGGGAGCTCTGTACTGTAACCTCACATCTGTGTGCTGCAGGAATAAAAGGCAGCTGCGACTAGCTACTTTGAGAATAAATGCTACTTAAAATATGATGTATCTATGCTGCAGTATGTTCTGGTAAGACGGATGAGTCAAGGAAACTTGACTAAGCAGCAGCTTATCTCCTGTCTTTACAAGCGATCACACTACAGAGATCAACAGCAGATTGTGGGGCCATATCTGGACTTCATTTACACTCTGTAATAAAAACATAAGCTTCTTGAAAGTATACACAACATAGAAATACAGGATTTTAATTCGAAGTTTTTTTTGTCAGAATAGTTGACTTCACTGTTTGCTCTAATACATTTTGGAAAAAGATGGGAGAAGAAATGGATGAGGACAGGAAACAAAGGATAAAAATGAGGCTTCAAAAGCAACCTGTCCATCTCCTTCTGCATGGGCAGAGAAAAGCTGCACTTAAACGCTATTTAAATTCAAGACCAGCCCACCTTTATGCTTCAATGAGAGTATTTCTTCCAGCACCAGTTCTGAGTATGGCTCTTATGTAAGGAAATATTTTAGAAGTGAGCAATTAGAGCAACTTCCAAGGTTTCTGCAAACCGGGGCACTTCTGCTTCGAGTGCTTGATGCTCTCTTGACCGAGCAGATAGGCTGGGGGGGGGGTATCAAACAAAAAACACCAAAACCCAAAACCCACAAGATTTTAGCTGTCTTTTCTGGGAACTGAAGGGCATTGCTTCTTCATTACTTCACAAATAAGAGAATCATCCAAACAAGGTTTGTTTTTATAAAGCCTTGTCAGAATCAAACAGCCTCAGTAAAGAAGTGGTGGCTCCACACCATGCAAATGTTCAATAAAGAGCATGACATACAGGATAACGACAACAAAAATCATATGGGGAGTAAGAGAGCGAAACTCTAAGTCTCATTTTAAAGAGGAAGTCTGAATAGTAATCAGTTACTACCCCAATGATTATACAAGAACATGATATCATCAAGATGAAAGACTTTACAGAGACACAGAAACATTCATTATTTCCCAGCTGAAAGACTCAACCTGGAAACAAAAGCTTCGGTTCCTCTGTGGCAGGATAATTAAACACAGAAATGGCTTAACAGTAAAGGGTTTTGATTTGTCATCATATGGGGCTTTAAGGTGCATTCAAATTCCTTCTGAAGATAAATTTTCATTCAGTTATTGGGACAGATTATTTGGCTTAAGTAGACAGAAGTCTGAACTACCCTTCTGGTGCCCGCGAGCCAGTGGAGAAGGAGGACCCGTCCACAGGAGCTCAGCATTCCCATAATACTTTCGGCTGTCTATAAAGAAAGAATCAAGGCCATAGCAGGTTCAACCACCAATACTGTTCAGAAATAAAACCCAAGGGAAGTACCATTTAATGCCCAGGAGGTTGAAGCACAGGCTAGAGGGTTATTTGGTGGAAGTCTTGAAGGCCCTGGCCAGGTGGTTCAGCTGCATCTCTGGAGCTTCAGAGCCACGTTCGTGTCCGCGTAACAGCTCTGCCCACAGCAGAAAGGCCTGAGGGGGTTAAGCGTGGCACTCTTGCTAGAGGAAGGAGTTATTCCTACTTGCTGACGAGGTACAATTTCTGACGCCAAGCCATGGGCAAAAAGTCTTTGTAGTGCAAAGTACAAAGAATTATCCAGTCCAGATGTAGCTCATAACAATGACAACCAAATTCTCACTGGAGGGATACAGTTTTGCATGGCATAATTCATTACAAGTGAAAACTCTGCAAGCCAAGAGAAAGATATAATCTAATTATTTCTGGTTTCTCAAGACCGAGGGAGAGAGGGAAATTTAAAAGCAAACAATGCCGTGTTGCTCAATGTGCAATGCTGCAATATAAAGAAGTGAAAATTAAAGCACGGCAAAAAACATGTCAATTTTCAATAGATATGGCACTAACATATATTAATATTTCTGACAAGCCAAGAATGTCAAATGTCTAAGCACGATATGAATCACGTTAGAATTAAGAACAGCTGAGCCTGCATAACAGATTATATAAGTATTTATGAAGCACAGGAAATACTCAAAGCCAGCAAGCTCAGCTGTATATACATATATAACTAATAACTGTTGCACTGCATGCATTTGATAAAAAGATGCTTTATTGACAAGATAGCTACAAGTTACAAAAGCACCAGTTGACACTGAACATCTGGGCAGAATGCAGTGGCAGACAAAAATGCCCTTGAAAACACAGGGTCTGCTCTCAGTAAAAGCTGCTCTTTTACCAAGACAGAAGGTAGGCCAGTGAATTTTGAAAGCAATCCACATTCAGTGAGGTTTTTCTTTGCTCCAAATGGTAGATTTTAGAAAATTCTGGCAAAATGGCTTGAGGGGAAAAATGATCAGGGTTATACCCTGGTGGGAAGAAGAAAATGCAAAGCACAAGACTCAATTAGTAGCAGGGGCTACCTGAAGCCATTTACCAGATAACACTGGAATTGTCCATATCTGGATCACTGTTCAAAGAAAGTCTTATTTGGAACTGCTTGAAGCGAAGTGTTCTAATACTGGCTGCTAACACCCAACGAGACTCGAGGAAAGCCAAATAACTTCATTTACTGGGATAAGAACCAACTAGAAGCACAGGTACAGAATATAGTACTCATTATGCCAACACAAGATTTTGTTGTGCCGTTAGAGTTTGATCCATTAAAATTGTAACTGGTGGTGACGAGAAAGAAGTTTGCTAAGCATGCTCAAGTCTTACGACAACACAGGACAAACCAGTGATCCGGGATGAAACACTGACACCGAAGTCAATGAAAATGTTCGGTAAGATATTTTGTTTGTAAAAGTATTGATTCTTTAGCCAAGTAAGCAGATTAAAATAAAATAAAAACCAAGTCATACAGTCATCAGCAGTATCACGAGAACTAGCACCCTATGATTTTTCACTTACATTAACAACAGATCAATAGCGGCCCAGCCACCCTGTGACAAAGACGTGGGCCTTCCCCCAGCCACCGCTCGAGGCACACATACTAATGGTCACTGCCACCTTCATCATCAGTCCCATGGTGTCCTCCTCCTCATCACCCTTCCTTTTCCAGCTACTCTGCCTTCACGCTGAGGAAATGGTGCAGGGCAAGCTGACATCAGGAAACTAATGCCTGAGAGAGGCAGAGGACAGAGGGGACAGCATTAAGACCGACAGGCTCCAGCCACAATATCCCAACATTGCGGCAACAATTCCTTTCCCACGTCCTTCCTGTGACGTGATCCGCCTGCTGGGATCCTTCACAGCAAGACAGGCCTCGTTCCCTGCCCTCCTCAGTGACCTGGTGTGGAAATGAAGCTGTGACGAGGAGGAGAAGGCCAGCACCGGTATCAAAGACAAGAGACAAATACCACCAGAGCCTGTGGCAAGGTGCTCGGGGAGGCAAAAGAGGTTTAAGTTACCTGTAATCTACCTGGAGAAAAGATAAGCAGGGACAAAAAAACTCCCACAAGCATCAGGCCTTCGTTCACATGTGTAAGAGACATTAGGGTGAGTGCCACTCAGCTGGGCTGCTGCTTTCAGTGACTTTGCAGGGTCAGCCTCAGAGACTGTAGGAGTGTTGGTAGGTGTTCCCTCTCTTTGGCACAGTTTTATAACCCTGCAATCACAACACTAAGAGGTAGGAACTAGGAATTAGTTCAAATCCCCATCCTTAATTGCTCTGCCTGGTTCAGAGTGGGAACTTAAATCAAAGTCAGGAGGGTGCTTGAACCATAAGAAAACACAATTTGTTTTCTGGCTCACTAATCATTAAATAGCTTACACGAAGCAGAGAAGGAACAGACTCAAATACTGATGCAGATTATTTTATATTAAGAACATTCAAACTCCCAACAAGTCCCATACCAGACAATTCTGTAAGATCAGAAGGAACATTTTCTGCTCTCTCACACACAATCCCACATCTCAACCTCATCTGCCTACCAAACATCCCAGTCACTATTTTCAGACTGATTGCTCTCTAAAAATTTGTTTTCGCTTCCTAACAGCAATATTATAACCTGTTACAAGGCGAGCTGTATCTGGATCGCTAGGGGATGAACCTCTGGTTGAGCAGCTTGGGAGATGTATGGCTTGGAAGTTACATTTCAATAACCCATGCCCTCCAGCTGGCCACGCTCTGTTGTTCAAAAATCAAGCACTGGAGCAAACTGAATCTAAATTTGTTATCCCATGCAAACGCTGTAGTCAGGTAATAACAGAGGAGAACCTAAAAATCACACAGAATTGGCTTAGAGCTGAAAAGGACAGACAAGCAACTTTTCACAGCCTCACTTTAGGCTCAGATGTATTAATGATAAGTTAGCTCTAAATGTTCCAGCCAACAAGACGCTAAACAAATTCGCAGCCTAGAATTCTAAATGCATTGTGAGTGCAGGTTGCATTAACAGCATTTTAAGTACTCTCCTCATTAGGCCGTAAGGCAAGAAGCAGGACTGAGAGCTGGCTATCCAAATGAATTATTTGCTCTATTACGCTATTTTAAATGTGAAGTAACAATCAGCACCATTGAGTTACAATGGGAAAAGTCAGAAATGAGGACAGAATTTGGTAACAGGAGTTAATGGAAGTGACAGAGCAGAAGATGATCTGGTATATTTAACTATTAATATTGATATATTAATATCTATATATTTAGAGAGTAGTAAGACTGCAAATAAACTCATTGCTGCAAGTCTGAACAGAAGAGTTATGACCAATGTTGTGGTCTTTAACAAAAAATAGGTGCTCCTTGCTGTACATCAGTCATTTTTAGACTTAAATTTTCTCATAACAGCATTTATCCCTGTATAATGTACTGACTGTAAGCTTGATTTTCACTCACCTTTTCCAGACCTTTGAGGAATACTTCATGGATGTTGATAGCTATGAAACATTGCAATAGACTGAGTAAAAATCTGGGGGAAAAACCATACTCTGTATCATCTGTAGCTCTTAAACACACTTGCTGTAATACTACACAAATGTCACTATATAAAAAAAATGGGGCAGAAGAGAAGGTACAGGGATACCTTCAGACCTTTTAAAAGTACCCTCTGTAGATGCATCACACATCCTTCTTGCAAGCATGAGAACAATCCTTTAACTTAACAGTGTTCAAAACTTACCTGGGACCTCACAAAGAGCAGTCAGCAGCACTAGAGATCCCAGATGTGGAGGAAACAGCTGGAGTTCCGATTTCTTCGCTAGACAGCTGGAGATTTCCCAATAAAAGTCAACGCAGCTTTCGATCCCAACTTTTTGCTGCTCCAGCTGCACGTTGTGGATCCCTGGGGAATGCACTGGCTGAGGAATTCCTGGTAGCATGGTTTCGTAAGGCAATGCATATATCTGGTTTGTTTCTTATTGTCATGAGATTAAATAACATCTTGAGCTATACTTTGGTTAATAACTTAAGTCAAGAAGTAGAATTAGACAAAAAAAATCAATATGCTAGTGATATGGGAAAAGAACAACTTCAGCCTTTCAATATTATTCCAGTTTCAGAGAATTCTGTAAAGCCTTTGACATTGTGGTAGCCCCAACCCAAGCAGAGGGGAGAAACTAGAGCAAAGAAGTTAAATTCTTCAGCCCAGGCTGTTCGGGGAAACGCATGGCAGAGCCAGCGCAGAACTCATCTCCATGATCTTTGCTCATTTTCATCAGCTCCATCATTCCGCTCTCAAAAAAGCAAAAGCTTTGTTACACACTATGGTAAGAAAAAGGACTTTTGCCATCTGAAATACGTATACTTCCTTATCACACACTTATACCAATACCTGGTAAGATTGTATACTCTAAACAACATCATTTGTCAACAGCTTGTAAATTATTTTTTTTAAAGTAGTAACGTTAGTCATTAATTGTTTTAAACTTAACAAGTGAACACTCAAGCAGGAAATAGGATACATAAACAGGAACAAAGTTTTTAACAGCATTTAGTAAATACACCAGTGACCAGTCTGTTAGCAACTATCATCAACAGTTCTAAACACAACTGTTGGTTGCAGAGCTTATGTACTCCAGCGATGTTTGCATAGTTTGCTACCGGGCAATGGAAAACATCTCCCCCTCTCTCCCCCTTTAGCAGTAATGCTTATGTTTTTAAATCTAGGCTGCTCCTTCTCCAGATTTTTAGGGTTCAAAACTTTACTGCAACTTTAGCTTATACATCACTCTTATGACTGAAGCCAATTGCTTCCAGTTCCCATTTGCGTGCCAGGAATATTCATATAGAGGCCCCTTATTCAACTTTTATTAGTAAATAGACACAAAACAGATTCATCTGCAAAATGTGACCTCTATATGGTCCATTTATGTGTTTTAGTCAGCCTATGAACTTGAGAAGGAAAGGTGAAACTTTTGGAAGACCTTGAAGTGGTTGCACTGGAATCGGAGCAGGGAAAACCCAACTATTCATAACTAGAGACCGGCTTGTTCCCCCTTCTGAAGCCCAGCTCTAGAGCGCAGAGTGAGTTTTATTCTCTGATTTACTGGTAAAATGCACATCTGAACTCCTACTCGAGGGGGCAAATTGGAGTACCAAATGCATTACCAGAATCACGTGCACTGGAGATGGGAAAAGGAGTGGAAGAGACAGACAAACATTGAGAGAAAACGCGTAAAGCGGTATCATGTTATTAAAACGTTACATTGGAAATAAACAGAACATAAACCAAAAAAAAGGTTTTAACCAGATTCAACTTTTTTTTCCTTCTTAAAATTCGAATTGACCCAAAGCAAAAGCTTACATTGCAAAGGAAGAACAAAATACATCGTGATATCGATAACGCAGAGTTGCATGGAAGCTGGACTTGTGGGAAGGTTGGGAGTTGCTCTCGTTACATCACTGGGGGCTCTGGACAGATTTAACTGAGAAAGTTAGGATCCCAAATCTTTCAGCTAGTCCAGGTCCACCCTGGTAAACATGCTACATATTCTCTTTTGCCTCAGGGTGTTTTTCTGATGAGTTTGTCCAGATGTGTTCTCCTACTATCGCCAACTAGAGCCAAAAAATGAGTTTTCCGTGCTATCCCAAGGAAGCCAGAGTTATTCCAAGCATGAGTGATAATGAATTTATAAAACAAAAAAAACAAAACAAACAAACAAAAAACACTCAAGAGCTTTTCAAACTAACAAGTATTGTCTATAATGTAAATAGTTTAGAAATATGGTAATTAAATAATCTAAAAAACACTCTTAATCTGCTGTACATTTATAAACATAAATATTTACAAAAACTTTCCGCTTTGTTTTAAAGGATGAGGTTTGCAGTTTGTTAATGATCAGAGTCTTTTACTCATATTGATTCTTTGGTGTATTTGCCAATTTTTAAAGGTTTATTAAAAGTGTTCAACTGTGAATTTTCTGGTAATGGAACTAGGCTACACAACAAAACTGTGTTATGCACTTCTTTTTCCACATTCCAGTCCAAATGAAAAAAAACCAACAAAATCCATTTTCTTCCTCAAAGTATTTGTGCACAATACTTAAAATAATAAAAAAAGACCAGATTCCACATTACTGAAATTTGGGTAGGATTAACAAATTAATAATCATACTTTACTTGGGCACATGTATAAGTTAGGATAGCGAACAGAACTATCAGTAGGTTCAGAAATACACGTGCTGCAGTGCTTCGCCGAATCAAGGTCAGGGAAATCAGCTGCAAGAGATGGCTTAGCATATAAGAAACGAGGGCTTCCCTCCACCTTGGGGAGGGGAAAGAGGATAGGATGAAAATGAATTCAAAAGAAAGGCTTTTTACTGGCCTGAAGTGTATGTGTGTTCCCTTTAGATGTCAGTTACTTAAAAGAAATAACCAAAAAACAAACCTCAAACAATAAATAATGGAATTACACATTTCTTCATTAAATAGCACTCTTGTTACCAAAGTCTTCCATACTTTTCTTCAGTCACAGCAACAGACAGAACAAATAATTTGCCTTAATATAGATTGCAACTAAAATATACTCTAGATTACCTTAGAAAATATTACTGTAAAAATTCAATGGGGAAGGATATTGGTTTAGACCAACTTACAAGTGTAGTGAACAATGCTAAGTATTTAAAAGAAAAAAAAAGCAGTTTTAAGGTTCTGATCTCATGTCACGAAAGCAAAGATTCATGCTTCAAATCTGCCAGTTCCTAACTTCCATCCTGTCTCAGAGCTTAAAGATCCTAAGGGCCGACCCTTCCTGCTTCGGGAAAAGCTAGAGGACTTCTCACACCCCCGGGCTCATGCGCACACCCCAGCCACATGCTCATTTTGTCTCCGTGACAGTGCCACCACCATCTCATGTCACCTGCAGGAGCACCATCAAGCTCTACTGCCTAGAGGTGGCCACGCGTGCTCCTGCTGTTCACATTTACTTTTAGTCACTGCTCGAGCAGGCTGGACTTGAACCACTGCAAGTTGGAGATAAAAAGGTTCAACATCCCATCACCAATCGTCTGAGTCATAAGTCTCCAAAATCGCTTATTTTCACTAGGAAACCTGATGCAAGGTCGGGCACAACAGGGAGACAACTGCTTGCCATAGTCCCGGGTGCAGCCATTATCAGTGATAACGTTTATGCTCAAGGAACTGCAACCTGGGGCTGTAAGATATTAAAAGGAACTAGCATAGTTAAATGAGTATACCTGCTTCTCTTGCTTTTTTTTTTTTTATATTTTTAATACTAAATATTTTGAAAGTGACAGTGTTAAAACTAAAAGCCACCATTGTTCCTTCCATCTTCCCGCTTCCATTGGTATAATTGGTATAAAAGCACTCCTGGTATTAGAGAGGCCCTTCTGGAGTCAGTAGGATGGCAAAACAAAAGTAGAAGACACTGGCAAGAACCTTATGATGACTCCATAATCCCTTGAAAATAAAGAGAGTGAAACAACTGCAATTTTTGGCCCAATCTTTTTTTTTTTTTTTTGATAGCAAGAACTTCATTTTTTATGGTCAGAAACAAAGCTCTTTAACAGATCTTTTCAATACCTAGTATGAAAAACACATTCAGTAGCCAAATTGCAGTACTCCTTTCAGTTGCTGTTTTTGGATTAATAGGAAACCACTTGATGTTTGCAGAATTTAAGTTTCCAATATGAAGGGGGTGTTTTCTTGTTTGTGCACATATAAGATGCAACTTAACGCTTACGTGCACTTCCCACTCTCTAACCTGAAACAAATTGAATTTCAGAGCAATAACAACAAAATCCATCACTGCCTTTAAAATTAAAAGGGCTTGGCCAATTTCTTCTTTTTTTAAATGGACACAATTTGGCTGAGAACCCGTAGATAAAATTTCAACTGAAAGTGAAATAAAGCAGGTTATACATTCATGAAATTCAGGGATTAATAACGAACAGCAACTGCCACCATCATTTTAGTAATGTCACATCAACACTACAGTGAGGCAGCAGCTCCTATTCTCACAAATAATGCACTGAGACTAAATGAGGAATAGTGGGGGGGAGGAAAAAAAAAATCACACATAAAGGGAAAATACATCAGAAAGATTATTGCACAGGAGGCACTGTATGAGAAACAGAATACATTGGCTTCAAAAATCTAACTTTGTTTACTCTTAAGTTAATGTAAAAAATACAGAGGCTACGCCTCTTTGTAGTGTACTGTCACTGCTAAAAACAGACTTACAAACAGCCGCCCGTTTTACAGGGAATGTCAGGAAAGAAGAGGGCCTGAATTTTATGGGCAACCAAACTGCAGTAATAAGGAAGAGAATAAAATAAAAGAGCCAATGTATAGACCCTCAAATTTAATAGGGTGACTGCATTTTTTTCCTTTTTTTTTTTTTTCCTTTTTTAATTTCCAAATTATATTCATACAGTATCCAATGACACATAGATTATCAACTCTTCCCTCTATCCTGCAAAAACATACACCCTGGTAGCTCCAACAGACAACAGGGCTCTGAAGGTCTCTCTATCAGTATCCCTTTGCAGGACTGGTGCCTTGATTTCCAAACTCTTTGTTGAATAATTGCTCAGCATGCCAATTCAAACCAGTCACTTCCCTTGAGAGGCTACATTCCATCTCCACCGCAAGTCCGCACACTTAATGTGAAAACAAACAAATGAAAACCCAACAGCAACTTCTAAAATGTAATATCGTATAGAAAGCTTGGACCTTGTAAACTTGGACCAAGAAACCAAAAATTAAGACCTTCTAGCGTGTGGTATAAAAAACCCAAGGAAGTGTATACCTGCCTTCTGACTTCACAGAAAAATCAGAATTTGCATAGGATATACTTTGTGCAAGGCAACAAGCCTCTTCAGTATCTGGAATATAACTAATCTTGCTCAGAGTTCTTCTCTTCATGGATATCAGATATCATCAAATTTGTGTTTTAAGTAGTCTTTCATGACCTTGGCAATGGGTAGTTCATCAAGTAGTTTTAGGTTTTGAAGGCCTATACACTGTCGGATTTTAATTCGGCATAGATCTTGCAAGTTTCTGGGCTGTCCTGAAAAGACAAAAGGAACACACAAAAGTAAAATGATCACATTTTAAACTTTAAGAGACTTTAAGAGATCATTTACTCAGTAAAATCACAGATGTTTGCTGTTTTCTGAGAGGAAGAAGGAAAGGGCACAGGCAGAGGGATGGAAAAAATTACCAAAAAAAGGTGGAAATTAGTACCTTTCTAATGAACAATAATTCAGTGAAATTAAGGGATGAATCCTAAAAGCACTGACATTTACATGCACATAATTTTACTGATGTCAGCGTAAAGTGACATTATCCATGTGAGGATTCCCCCGAGGTGGCAGCATATGCTCAAGTGTTTGCAGAGCAGCATTACTAATCTATTTAACTTTTTGTGCATTTTTTTCTACCCCTGCATCACCTGGGGAAATGAACAAAAACAAAAACTTCAGCCTTGCTTCTCTTCAAACATGAAGACAAAAACTTCTCCGTTTGACTGCAGCAGGAAGAGGCAGTCCCCTTAGAGAGCAAGGCTTACAAAAGTTATTCAAGGATCGCGTGGCAGAGTTGAAGACTGCTTTTTTCCTTTTAATGAAAAGACAAAGCCTTTAGGCTTTGGATGCAACCGCAACCTCGTCAAACAGAAAGAGATGAAAATATGAGTTAACCGCTGTCTACAGAGGAAACGCTTTACTGACATCACACAAACATGAGTTTCTGGCAAGGATTTTCCAAAATAACTGGTTCCCTTTCAAACTCTATTCAGGAAACCGTTAGAAGTCAAACACCTTGAAAAATGGTCCCCCATGCAATATAACACAAGAAAGGTTAATCTAGCCTTGCATCTCAAAGTACCCAGTAATGGATCCCAAGGAAGAAGGGGGAAGGAAAAAAAAAGAAAGATCAGAACAAGAGACATTGAGAAATCCTGTCCCAATATACCCTTCTAGCTTTCAGCACCAGTGGCTCCAGGCCTTCCTGAAGCAGAGATTGCACACAGATCTGGGTCTTTAATAGCTGTGAATGGCATGCCCTCTGTAAATCTGTCTAATGTTTTTTGAACCCATTCATACTTTCAGTATCCAAAACATCCTGTGGCAACAAATTTCACAATATAACGAGGCGTTGGCTGGAAAACTACAAAGTACTTTTATTTATTTTAGATCTGCTTCCTGATCGCTTTGTCGAGTGCCTAGCATTCTTTAAGTCACAAAAAAACAATAAATAATAGTTCTCACGCCAATCACGACATTACATACCTTTATATTATTCTCCGTCCTCCACTCATGCTCGGTACCTCTTTCAAAAACTGAAGACTTTGCTTAATTTAAAAATTTCCCCAACAGGAGCCACTCCAAACCTCTGCCCAAACTAGCTGCCTGCCTTTGTACCTTTTTCTTATTCTACTGCATCTTTTTTTCGAAGTTACCCCAATAGCACACAGTTGATATTTTGATCGCTGACTTAACCGCGTCACGGCCTGAGGAAGGAGGCTTATGTCACCCCATGACTGCCCGTGTCACAACGCTTGGGCCAACACACGAGGCAGGTGCTTACGCCGACAGCCAGATAACCCATCGTCAATGGAGCACCCTACTGCAACCCATTACCTGTATAATCGTTAATGGTAAATGACGGTGCTTGCTTTCACAGAGAAAAGCATGGCGATTTTATTGAGCTGTTTGAACCAATCAGGTCTTTAAAAAGCACCACAAAGCACCAGAAGTCAATTTAGGTAAGCTAGATGGACCTTTCCAATTAGCTTTGAGCTGCCACCAATTAGAGGAGATGCTCGGGGAACAAGAAATGCCTTCTGTTGGGGCTCCAGGCATCGCTGGGCACCAAACCTTTTGGGGTGGGACGAGAGGGTTGTTCCCAGCCTCTGCCGCACGCACGGCAGCCCCGGCCCTTCCATCCTCCTCCTAGCTTGGCGATAAGCCTCTCGGCTAAATAGACCTTGACGTTACAGGTTTATTAGATGTTCCTGGTAAGCACAGAGTAAAGAGATTACAAAACTATTTCCTGTTTTCTACTTTGGGCATTTTGTAGATGGTTTCAGTTACCCTTTACAGCCAGTTCCCCTCTTTCTTCCCCCGTGTGGGTTTTTCTATAGAAATGGGCTGACAGACAGGTATACGCTTGGATTTATCTTAAGCACTAAAATTATCCAAGGTAAGCTAGCAGAAGTAATGCAGGAAAATAGTCTCAGTCTGTTTTTAAAGAAATTGGATTGGAAATTAGAGAGCATGAAAATTGGGAGTTTTTTTGTATCAGTTTATAATACTTTTATTATACTTATCACCACAGTAGCTAAATGTAATTAGCTCCAATACAGATCAGTAATTACTTTGTCCACGGGTGTTTTTTTCCCCACTTAAAGGAATGGATTTATACAATTTGGACAACAGATGAACACTCAAGCTTGAGGAAAAGTTATTTTTGGTAAGAAACCAAGCAGAGGAATCCTTATGGTGATAAAGAAAGAGTTCTAATACTTTAAATGTGAATGAATTCAGGGTTCTCAAAAGTTAACTGCAAACAGCAGCATTAGAGACTGCAGAGGACTATAAATCTGTATTTTCTGTATAAGAGTACACAATAATACAGCTATGAGACAATGATTTCTGGTTTCAGAAACAAATGCCTTTTAATTAACATCCTGTGGATTTCTTGAGAGCAAAATAGAACAGACAACTTAAAATACCCAGAAGAAATTGGTCACCAGCTAATTCAAAAAGACCCGATTATCGAATGTATGACATTTTCCCCCGATAAGCCTAAAAATATTTCCTGGGAATGTGTTAACAATGGACATTTCCAGTGTTAAGCACCAGTTGCTACATCTAGTGGCTGTTAGTGTCTTAGGTCACGCCTTACAAATTCCAGGGTTATTAATGCATTTGTGATTTATTAGAAACGGTGTCTAGAACACTTACTCATTCTTGGTTGCATCTGAATGAAAAAGAAAAAAATAAAGGATTACGGACCAACGTCAGTGAACCTTAGTTTGGCAAATGAAAAATGTTATTAGTAATTTGGCAAAGTAAGGCAAGTTAAGCGTTGAATAAAGTTATGTTTAAAAAAGATTACAAAGCAGCAATTTTGGTTATATCCTGCATCACAAGTTTGGAAAACTGTTTAAGCAAATAAGGTAGAAAAGAGAATTAAAAAAAAAAGAAAAAGCTACAAACGGTAAGATTAACCTAATTACCACCATTATGGAAAAGAGTGACATAAAACTACTTCCACTACCAATCGCCTTAAAAAATAAATAAATTCCTGATCCATTGTCAAAGGGACACAGCCACAGCAGTGCTGCTATCCTGGAGCAGCCAGGTTATTGTTAGGCTGCTATGTAAGCAGGCAGCAAACACCTGCAGCTGCTGGGGAGCTGAACATTTGCTTGTGTGTTCACAGAAACGAGTTAGATACTTCTGCAGATTTATTTTGCAAGCTTTAAGGTGATAGAAATTTAAGTACAAACTACACAAAAAAGAGAAGTATAGCTTATCTTTGCTTTCCATAGCTCATGCTATGTGCGGTAATGGGAAGCAGAAATCCCCACCAACGCACCTCTTGTGTAGTTTCCCAAGCATGACAGAAAAGTTTCCTCCCAACAGAAGAAATGTAAAACATAGGATTATAAAATAAAGATTTCTTAAAATCCTATTCTCTCTACAGGTAGCAGACCTCAGTACGTAAAAGTTTAATCATTTTCCTAACTCAGTTGGTTCAACTGGTCACAAAGCAAGTTCCAGAGCTTTTTTTTCCCCACTTAAGTAATTATTTCTTTAAATAATGAGATATGCTTTTTAAATTACTATTAACAGATTGGCCTCCTCTGGTAAAACGAGGACAAAAATGCATGTTTTAACTGCAACAAGTTGTTACAATTAGTTGTGAATTTCCACTCAATATATTATTCCTTTTCTTTCTGCAGTGTCAAGATTTTCTGCAGACAAGTTGTTTCAAACAGAGCTGGCCTCTGTGCAAGCCCCAGCTTCACTCACGGAAGTTTGAAGTCACGGTAGTGTTCATTATATCCTCAAATATTTTACTAGCAAGCTCAATTTCAATACAGTTAAACTTGGGCCTCTTGTTTTATTGAGCACAAACAATTTCTTTAACATCCATGTGCATTAGTTACAAGAGCTGGAAGGGACAAGGTAAACAGTGAGCTTTAAAGCTCTTTAAAAATAATGGAGTAAAGGGTTCCAGTTCTTCTTTAGAACATTGCAGTGGTTTATCTCTGGGCATCCTACATCATAAACCAGCCAAGCTTTTATTTCAAAATGTGTGCCTAAGAGCTGTGGGTAGAGGAACACTGGCAGCTCCGCGACGAGGACATGTAAAAGGAGGGGTTGCACGGTCTTCTCCACTAGGCCCCGAGGCCTACCCTGCGAGCAGGGCCTGGTTCATCTTCCCCCGGCCTCCACCTGCTCCCATCCCATACCCACCACCAGCACAACCACAAACCTGGCCCTTAACCCGTTTGTACAGATGTGCAAACTTTCATTTTTGGGAATGCTGTACTTTTATCTTACGTTAGTCCTCTCAATGCTAATTAGAAGGATGCAATCAGAATCTAACATTATTTATTCATCAGTGGCCAACGGTCTTTAGAATTGCTTTGCTAGCGATTCTGTTTTGAAAAAGTCACATTTGTGGATTCAAGTGACAGAGATGGATGAGAGTGGAGGAGAACGTAACTTGTAACAGCCACAGTGAAGGGATAGGACACGGAGAGCATTTAAAAAAAGCCTGAATAATGTTCGCCTTCCTCAATAAACACTAATAATTCTTGGTCACGTATCTGTGTATCTATAGACATAATTTGGATACAGTACTGTCTTTCTGGATGGCATACACTACTGACCTAGGCCACATGTGCACAGGAATATTCACCCAACAAATTCTGCAAAGTTTAGGATTCCTACCTCCGCAAAGAACTGTACGTTGTTGTAATGACTTCTCCACAGCTTATCCATTTAGAACTGTGCCAGGCCATTTTTCCTATGCAGACATGCTCCCCAAGAAACAAAATGCTAACCTGTCACTGTCTAGAGTTAAGGATCATTGACATAATCTAAGGCCTTAGTACCTCTGACAACGCTGACTCTTAAGGGGTGTCTTATCCAGTTTTAAGCAGAAGTATTGTGAAGGTGGAGAGGGGAGGCATGCCCACCACTCCCCTCCACTGAAGATACAAGAGCAATTATCGTGAACAGCTCCATGCTGTTACCCAAGAGAGTGCTTAGTAGTAACTGAAATTAATACAATTGTAGGCTGTTAGAAAATCCTCTTATTTTCTGTTACCCCTACTAAAAAGGAAAAAAAAAAAGTCCTTTTAAAAGCAAGCAATCAGTGTCACTTGTTTGAAGCGGATAGGCAACTTCTGAAGAAGTCAGAAAATGAACAGGAACACCAATTTTGTATTTTGGAAGCTGCCCACAGTTTTCTCTGCAATATTAATACATTTCTCCAGAAAGCTTACAGTAGCATTTCTCCAATTGAGCCTCTGCCTCTCCTGGGAATTGTGAAAGGCTGAAAACAGTAGCAAGAAACCACTTGGTAGTTTCCTTTTAGTTACAAAACAAAACTTAAAGTTTTGAAATGCTAAAGAAAGTTGAAAGCAGGTTGACGTATAGCTGGCAGCAGCTCAGTTCCTCTAAAGTATGGCAGTATTTGTATCTGCAGCTAACTACTGAACCCATGCAGCAATTAGATTTGGTTAAGTCTGTTGGCTTCCAGAGCTGGGGGACAGAGGGAGGACAGAGAAGGCTTAGAGAACTGACCATATCTACTGGAAACTCACATTCAAAAAACTAGTGGTACAAGTTAACACATACCCCATCAGCCAAAACAGGCACCGACGAGGATGCATAAACAAACAGGATCCTACTGCGAGGATGCAATCACCTAGGAAATAGATACTGCTGAACTGAACGGGAATTGGTCAGTCACCACAACAGGAGCGGGTCTCTAACAGCTTAGGAAATGCAGTTGCTTGTACTCTAGTATTAAAAAATAAAAGAAAAGAAAAATACCATGTAAATAAACACAAAACAGCTAAAAAAACTAGAGAGGATTTCTCGTTTTGGCACTCAGGATGCCAGAAAAAAAGCCACAACAGTATCAAGAATTTGTCTGAAATATGCTGATATAAAACATGCAGGACTGCATCTACAGAGAGAGAGAGAAAGCAAACATATTCCTCCAACTAGTAACTAGCTCAAAAGGGCAGAGATAGCTTTTAATTAATCACTGTAACCGGGTATCATACAAACTTTCTAAGAAGTTCTAGTTTAATTTTGTGCTCAGTATGCCTCTGTTAGAAATACCTGAGCACTAATTATACTTTCATTACTCTTTGAAAACTAATTCTTCATAGTGATTTGTGCATATCTATTAAACTCCAGTATTTCTGGCACAGAAAATATGCACCAAGGAAGAGTGTTTTTTGGTCTGAAAACCTTCCAAAGCACCCACCAATATATAAAAATGATTCAACTGCTTAAGGTAAGCACCGAACTGCAGTCTAATTTAGCAATTAGATTTTGAAATATCACACTGCGTAATTCTGATCTGAGAGTTAAATAATTCATTGAAAGTTACCTTCCTTTTTTTCCCAGAAAGAAAGCGATAAGGCCATGTTTTTATAAAGTTATCAAAAACTATACTGGTCTTTACAAAATATTTACCTGCAATCTGCAGAAAGTAATCATGATCCAGACAATATTTGTTTATTACAGATCCAGCTAAAATGAAAACTAACTGTCCTACCCTAGTTCCCTGCATAACTCCGGATGACAAAGCAGACCACACTCATTAGTGCAAGACTTCTGGCAGCACCCAAGGAAGCAGTCAAAACTTGCAATTCCAGTAAGTTTCCTCTGTGTTATAACAAACATGAAGATACTGTTTCCTCTGCAGTTACCCACATAATAAAATATGTAGAGATCTATTTAATTCACTACACTTACATATTCATAGATGTTTAAACTATGCAGAGATCCTTTTAAAAATGTTCTTCCAGTTAAAAAACAAAAAAAAAAATCTAGTGAAAATAAAGTCATCTTTATTTAACAAAGGGATAAAGGCAAAGAATATATAAGAATTTCCTCGGCAGGACTTTTATCTAAAATTTTCTGCAGGTTTACATTGTCATTATAAATCTTCTAAACATAAAAATATACTCTCTAATCCAAGCCAAAGATTTGTCCTTTGGAAAATAAAAAAATTGAATGCAGATGAAATATTTGTAATTTCATTCATTTGGTGATCTTTAGATCTTGTTCCAGATCTGAAATTAGTTCTTTGATACCTGTTAACATACTTGCCATATTACACTACTGTGGCCATATCCATTTACTTCGCTATCTGCCCCAACACAGACGAGCAACTCGCATGGCTAGTCATAGACTCTCTTGTCTGCTACGTTATCTGAACAGTGATTAAATTAAATGAGTGCTATGGGAAGAAAGAAAAGGTTCAAGCTTTTTTTCCTTTTTAGATCATAATTCAAGATCTAGCATCTAAAAATTTAAACTTTTAAGTACATTTTTTTTCCTAATACTTGCTAGAGGTAGGAAAAATGTATTCTCATTTGTAAGCTTTAATATTCTCAAATCCCATTCAACTTTAACTTCAATATTCCACCCAAGCCTGTAAATGCATGTGTTAATTCTGCAGACATATACAACACTAAAAAAAAAAATAATAAATGCATCTCTATCTTTATATACAGAGGCATTCCTTTTAATTTTCCATTCAGTATGCATCTCAATTTTGCATTAGCGCTTTCCAACTGTAACCCACCAACACTCTTGAAGAGGCAGGTACAGATCCTGTACAACTGAAGAATAACACTTTAGTATTCCAAAAACAAACTCTTTATCAGATGATCTCAGATACTATTGCGGAAGCTAGTAATTGTTTTTGGAGTGCAAAAGTGTAATACGGAAGACATGGAAAAGAAGAGGAAGGCAATAAATAATTAAGTAACTTTCAGCAGTGCTTTTTTCCACTGGGAAGCTTCTTTTTTATAATACAAAAACGAGTACGGAAGAAAGAGGTAAGAACAACTGTCTAAACATCAAATCAATCACAGACTCAAGATTAAAAACTTCATTGTTCTCAACTGCCAAATTCACGCTTAAATATTGAGACGCAACTGCAGAGTAACTTTGTTCCTCTTGAAATTATTCTAAGAGTAAAGGAATCTCCACCTACGACCAGGAAGGGTATCAGACTTCCAGCATCAAAGAAAGCAAAATCCAAGAGGTGCCGAACTTCTTACCAACTTTCAGAGTCAATACTAAGTATTTCTGAGAGCTTGGTCTCCTGCCTGTTATTTGCAACTAGGGACCTAGACTAAAGGATGCGATTATAACCCATTACAGGATGTACCAAAACAAAACGCTTTTTGGGGATCTGAAATTGTAAAAATACATTTTCTGAGGAAAAACCAACAAAAATAGCAACTTACATTTTATATGCAGACTGCTAAATAATATTCCTTTTATGTGAAGCATGCAACTGCTTTCACTGGAAGAAATCAGTTTGATAACTTTCAGAATTTACACACATTAATCTGTAAACTTGAAAAAAATTAAATGTACTGCAAGTAAAAACTATCAAAGATATTCTTCAGACTCTGGACCCACATACAAAACTTGCAGCTACGGATCTCTGTATTAAGCATGGAGTATAGTTTTCAATTAAGCAAACTAGAAATTCCCGTTAAACCCTAAGACCCAGGCACTATTTCCAACCACAAGAGATAATTTCAGTAAGACTTCTGCAAGAATTCTGTAAAAAAAATTTGTCATTTCCCCCCCCTCTAGTAAATACATATTACAATAGACAGATTCTTCCCCGAAGTGCTACAGGGTAAGAGCTCAACAATTCCCTGTATACAGTCTGATCTAATTGGGAACTACCAAAATCCCAGCTCATTCTTTACCCATTTTCTCTCCTACACCATTTATTGCAATGATTATTCATGAAAGCAGTGGAAGACAGTGTTTGTAGATTTATAATAAGGGCAGCAGAGTCTGTTTATAGCTGTTTGTAAACACATATTCATAATAATTTTGCTCAGAAGCACAAAGCTGAAGTGTTTTTGTCAGCACTAGTCCTCCCTGCTTTCCCAGTTCTCCCTCCATCAGCACAAAATTGAAATAGTTCCAGGACGGTTCTGTTCGCCACAAATTTAAGCTGCCTTTTTTTGTTGCAGAATTTATTTCTCACTTGAATGAAACGAGTCCTTTAAAGCCTTAAGGTATGGAATCTGCAACCTAAATATAAGTTGCAGGACTGATTTCCAACTTTCTGAATCAGCCTGTAGACATTGAGAAAAAATGAATAACCCTTCACGCTTGGGGCTATGTTCTAAGACTGTGAAAAATTGCAAGTCTGGATATTATATCATCTACTAATAACCCTGACTGTGCTACTATACAGTGAGAGGCTCCCAAAAAGGAAAGCGGGAAGAAACGTGTATGAATGAAAAGGGTCAGGCAAAGTAAAATAATAAATGTAACTGATTGGTTTCATTAACTTCTACCTCTCCAAAAATTCCCTTTATATTTCAGATATAAGCAAAAGCGCCACCACAAATCAGGAAGACAAAAATGAAATTCCAAATGCTTTTTTGTGTCAGTTACTGACAACAGATCACAGCTGATTCACCCCAGCCCACACTAAATTTCAGTTTCTTTACAGAAAATACAGGGTGCTTAAATCTCAATAAAACTATCACAGGAAAAAAAAAAATAACCACCACAGGGAAAAAAAAATGATACATGAAATACCCCACCCTTCTCTGTTAAGATCATCCTAGTTGGATGATAAACACGTTAAGATGGCTTGATAAATTGAATTAAACTCCTGCTAATTGCCAATAAGCAGCTCCTAAATGCTTTTAGGTAATACTATAATTGGAAAACATTAAAATAACGTTGCATGTAGAATGAAGGAGGAAAAGAAAACTTCCAGCAGGCCTAGCACACCAAAAACTGACAAACAAAACTGAGCAGAACATTAGCAGCCGAATACTCTCAGGTTAAGTGTCAGAAGTGGCAATGAGTTCAAATCCTTTTCATTTTTCAGAGATACCACCAAAATCAAATCAGAGCTACACAGCATACAAATCCCCTTTGAGCTGCACGAGTCAGCTATGTCATTTTGTTGTCTGGTATAGGGGAGAGAAGGAGAGGGAACGTGGGAGAACAAAACGCAGCAAAAGCTCTTTTCCTGCCCCAGTTGTAATGCCAGATGAGAAAGCCAGCAGAGCATTTGCACGGTGCTACACACGCAAAAGACCCTAAAAAAACACGCAGCAAAACCCAAACATCTTATGTGCTAAGGCCATTAATAAAACTAGTTTTACAGTTCACTTTTCTTTTTAATTTATGCTTCCTGTTGATACTTAAACAAGACTAATTGAAATGAAATATACTTAACAGTAGCACCTTCGCCAAGTAAGAGGTTCCCAGTTTCACAATCCCTTCACCTTCCCAGAAACTGTCTAGCGCATTTAAATAGCATCAAGGGGCAGAGAGGAAGCATTTTTTCTGGGGCTAATTCAAAGAAGGCTTTTAGAGGACATTGTGTCCCGTCATTAACTTTTCTTACATACATACTTGTCACTTCTTGTAAGAAATCCAGACAGGGTCGGCTACTTCCAGAAATACTTATTGAAACAGCCAGTGGGGTCTGTCCTTCATAGTTCCTTGTGTTAGTGTCCGCTCCGTAATTATATAACATTTGTGCACAAAGCACATCATCTCTAAGAGCAGACAAGTGTAAGGGCGTCTGTCCGTCTTCCAAGCGACCCAAGTTTGTGTCCGCCCCTCTCTGAAGGAACATTCGGCAGTAAGAGTGATTGCTTTTGATCACAGCGTATCGTAACAGGAAACCATTTTGAATGTCGATGTTGGCATTGTGATCCAGGAGGATTTTCACACAGCTTGACCTCTCTCGGATAATGGCCAGCTGAAGCGGTGTGGTACCTTTATCACTGAGCGGATCAACCTCAGCCTTGAACTCCAACAGGAGCCTGACAAATGAGTCTCTGCCATAGTGGGCTGCTACATGGAGGGGAGTCCAACCATCGTTGCTTTTTGCATTAATAATGTCACTTCTATATTCAGATTCCAACATCAAGCGTGCAATCCTCGCTCGGCCATGCATGGCTGCATAATGCAGAGCAGTGAAGCCTCCAATTAAGTCCTTAACTGTGGGATCAGCTGAAGTTAAAATAAAATTAAAAAATAATTAGAAGGCGTTACAGTAATCCAGTGCTGCAAACAAATAATCAAATGATTGAATGTTATTCTTTTCAGGCATAACAAGACAGGATTTTTTTTTTGTACTTCAAAATAATTCTTGCTTTCATGAACCAAATGCTATTTTAAAGAAAAAGCTAAATTACATTTATGAAAAAATTACACAAAAAAGACCTTTTCTTTCATATACATATGTTTCCATTTGACAAATAGTTTTCCACATCTTTCTAGCACTCTTAGGCTAATTACTCAAATCTCTGTCCATCCAGTTTTCCTCCAGCTCTGTAATATTACATTTCTTTCTCAATGCTGAGCTTTTTTATTTTCCCTTGTGTTGCTTCTTGGTCTTAAAAAGAAGCATGTGTAGAAACATCTGCTGTCCCAAATTGCGGATGTTTTGTGGTCTGGCAGGATTGTATTGTTTTTAGGGTGTAATACTGTATTAGGTAAAATGTTTCTCTGTGGTCTGCAGGATTTCCAAAGCATGTAGAATATATGTTATTTTAGATTATCTTGATAAAGTTTGTTTTTATAAATGATGAATCTGTTCTGAATTTATACTTTTACAAAAATTTCAGATTTTACAGGAATGTAAGCAACCACGTATGGAAGGAGTCAGGAGAAATGTTAGTGCAGAGTACAAGTGATTAGACAGATAGCCCCCCACGCACCCCAACACAGCACAAAAACTTCATCTGATTTATGAATTTAAAAACACAACATAACCAATTTACTTAATTTCCTCAGCACACCCGAACTTGTAAATCAAATGGCTATTCCCACGTACCCAACTAATTACTGGAGGAAAGGTGCGTGCCTCATTACCCTTTCTCAGCTAGAAAACAAGCCAGGCTGCAAGCTTTCTCCTTCCAGCATCGGTAGATGTTGCCTGACGGATGGTAAAGAGTACAAACCACAGCTTGGAGTTTGAGGCACTTTCCTAGCCTAAGCTTCCCAGCTGGCAAAAGGAGATTCTGTCTGCACAAGAGACTAGCATTAAGCTGACACATTTTTAATATGCCTGTGCATCTACGGAAACAACTGCTGGGTCCTGTTCTTCATGGTTCCTTGTATTTGTTTCCGCTCCGTAAACACACAACATTTGCAGCACAAAGAACAAATCATCTCTAAGAGCAGACAAGCGTAAGGGTGCCTGCCCACCTTCCCTAATCTTGACAGCGCTGTCCTTGCACCTTGGCATTGAGTTCTTCGTGGATCCCTCATCTATATAAACAAGTTAAGTTCACAATGTAAACTACAAACTAGTTTAGTCTAGATCTAACGATGGTTTGAACGTGCAAAGGTGCCATCAGGAAACAGGAATGAGCTTCCCAATATGGATGCACTGCAACCACATGCAGATAACACACTGAGATAGATGCCCTGCCAAAATAATAGGGCAGGAAAGACAGAGTTCAGAACACAGCTGCAAAGGTGATCCAGCAGCTCTAAGCAATTTTTAAGATTTAAAGAGAAGACTGACGGAAGGAAAAAAAAACAACACAAACTAACGGAGCCTGGCTACACAATTAAAATAGCACATGTAGAAATAACACGTGAGAACTGCCTCTAGTAAGTAAGTAGAGAAGGAACCTAGAAATAATGAAAGAAAGATTAAGGAAAGTGCCTTGGTAGACAGCCTACTTCCTAGTCTTTGGTGAAAAGCAGGAGTTTCAGTGCTCTGCATAACCTGAGTTAAAGCAATTGCCGAAGCATCCACAGGTTGGCAGGAAAATGAAGACCTTGACTGAATAGGTGGTTGCTAACCTGCACTGTGACGATGTCAGGTATTTTAGCAGAGAATCAGTACAACCCACACTGTCATTGAAGACTGAGACACTGCTTCAAAGTGATGTGAGCTGCTCCCAGGATCTCTTTCTTTGCACTGCTCAGACTATTCTAGATTAACTCCTGACTGGTGATAGATAAAGTTAGTAGCACAAGCATGAGAATTAAGATGCAGACGGATGATAAATTCTGAGAAGCAGAATTAGGGAGAAAGTTGGACATAATAGAAGGAGACAGCAGCAGCCAGGGCCATTTTTCACAAAAACAGTTAAAAAATAAAATTGACAACCACTGTTTCAAATTCTGCCTTCTCTCTTCCACTCTGTTTTGGGCATGCAAGTCAATCATTTCTACCTTCTAGCTGAGGCACAAGATATTGCTGCTAGCCTGGTTAGTCTATGCCATTTCTGAAGTCAATCAGACCTGCCCCAAATTTTGTGTGTATGCTTGCGTGCACGAACATTTTTATACAAGTTGTTGTAATCCAAAAGCTACAGTTTAGTTCACAAAATAAGGATGTGCCTTCTCTATGGTTTTATGTTCCTTTCCATATCTTCTCTCCTCTCAAATTTCATCACATTAAGGTCAACCAAAAAAAATACAATGTCATGTAAGACAAGCGTCTCAACAAGAATAGGAAAGAAATGTCTTACCTGGGCAACGAAGGAACACAAACAACTAACCTTCCAAACCAAGCCTGGTAACAAAAACTCATGATAAAAATATTGTGATTCCTGTTAAGATTATGGGCTTCTAGTGAGCTAAGGGTACCAGTTACCCCCTTGATTAAGGAAGCAATTTTAACAAGACCAAAACATCATCTGCTGCTATTCAGCAAATGTCTTGCTGCCACCTCCTGTAGAACTTTTGAACTGCACAAGGGCTTTTAGCAAAAGTTGGACCTGTGTTATATCACATACAATTTCTATCCTTTCAGTCCCTGCATTAGCAAAAAGAATACTGGAAAGCTCACGTTGCCTTAAAAGCTTTGGTTGCTATACTTTTTTTAAATATAAAAAAAGGCTTCAACATGTTGTAAAGTAACTGTCTCCCCCTGGAATGCAAGCAAGGTAGAAATGAATTGGGAAAGAATTCACTTAGCTTACCTTTCAGATTCTGCAGAGGGGTAAAAAAGTACCTGGTACAAGCGTATTTAACTAGGAAGGGATGAAGCCAGCACTTGCCAGCATTTCTTTATCTTGCCTCCATCCTGATTGTTTGACAATTATAGTTATTTCTTCTCAAGCTTCCCATAAATTTGGGGATAGCAGAATCTAGAAATATGAACAGCTGCATTTGGTCACTTCTAATGTTCTTAAATATAACGCAAAATACAGTGACATAAACCTTGAGCTGCTTATCAAGGGTACCGAATTACTATAATCAACCTCACTTGAGACAGAAAATTGCAACACAATGATACTCGTGATCTTAGTTCATTTTAAAGTTGGGCACCTAAGCTAGTCATTTAAACTCGACTGTTAATGAGACTCATTTCTAATACTGTAATCTAGAGAATATATAGATTCCTAAAGAAGTCTAAAATTTGAGTTTTAATTTACTGCTCAGTGAGACAGCTTCCCTTCTTTCATGACACATTCATTACCTTACTGTATCAGTCTCATTTGGGAAGCCAAGAAAGCAATGCTTCTGGCTTCATAAAGTACTTCTATTATTTCAAGTGTACTCCCCCCAGCTAGGACTTAATTCTGACCACGTGGTTTAGAAACATGGCTACTGCATGGCTAATTTTTAGGACAACATTGATACAAAAGACATCCACAAAGGCATTACTACACAAGACCACTACGAGCTTTAGGGAGGGATGAGCATTTGGCATTCTTTAGTTTCTCCTGGATTCTCCATGACCTTAAAGCTAGATACCTTGCAGCCAAGACTAAAAATAAATACATCTGCTTAGATACTTCCGTTAATCTTCAATTTCCGAGAGCTTTAGCAAATCATTTTTCACTTTAATACAAGTAACAAGAAGCTGTCCTGCTCAATTAATGTTGAGAGTTATCACCAAGAGACAGCTAGCAACTACACGCTTTCAGGACCTTAGATGGTGGTAACTTTAACTGTGATGGGAATTTAAAAAACTGTTTTTGTGCAGCATTATATTGAGACAGACAACACCTCATTTTAAAAGCAAAAAAATACATTTAAAGGGAGAAAAAATAAAGCTTGCTATGCTATGCAAAAAATCCAAGATCACTGAAAACTATACCTCCTGTTTTTGTTTTGTTCTCCTACTGAGCGTTGTGACTCTGGATTGTTCCTGTGAATAGAAAGAACTAACTTCACAGAATCTTCACTTTATTTAAATGTGACAAACACATTAAGTCAAATTCACTATTTTTCACTTTTGAAAACTAAGTTTCTCCACACTTCAGTTTCCACGTTGCATAAGACTACTTATCTGACCTATACCCTCTGTACCTAGCTGCTATTTCTACTGGCTTTACTCTTAAATTTGTACTGTTACTTTAGGCATTTTGCCCATCTATCTTTCTCTCCTCCTTGTTTAGCAGAAAATAAATGCTTCCTCCTGTTGCACCACCTCCACTCCTACCAGCCAAGCTGCATACACAATGCTGTCCCCTGGCTCTTTTCTTTGCTGGCGAGCAATGCTGGAAGAAGAGAGAGAAAAAGCAGGAGGCAGCTAGGTCATGACTCCCATAAGAAGCTACCTCTTATTTCCAGGTCAGCGATCAGATTCCTTCTCAGTGTTTATTAGCCAAAATCCACCTCAAACTCACTGCCACTCAAGCCTATGTCAGTGCTCTTCCAGCGTCCAAGATCTGAGGCGTAGCACTCTACCCTCAGCAACAGCCCAGCATGGTTTTCTCGTTCCTGTCCTATGAACATATTTCCAGCTCTGCTAGGCTTTGGCATCACATCTATCACCGGTCTCTCCCTTCCTTCCACTGACCTTCAGGCACCCTCTTTTCTCCAAAACTTCATCCTCTCCCTCCCCTCTATTACCAATACACATCTAGTCAGCTCTATACTCTGCTTACCGTAAGTTTCATACCAGAAAATGACTTCTTTCACCCCAATATCATTTGGGTCCAAAGGGATTAACACCCAATGTCAAACTAATCTCCTTCTCGAGAGGGAGGAAGGCGGAGACTTAAGAAAGGTAGACACAAACCTCTCACTAATGAGGCAGGCATGATTAAGTTTGCTTTTAACAGTCAGCTCATTCACTGCTTATTAGCTCACTTGTGACATTATTATGTTTTAAATACTCATTATCTTTTATGCCTCTGTTTTGAGGCAAAACAAGGTAAGGCACAAAACAGTGCCAATTTTCTGAAGGGAGGCTCAGCTACAGAAAAGCTGCTGCAGATGACTAACCCTCACACTATTTGTTACTCAACTTTCTAGTCCTGGTGATTAAACTCTGTGCTGCTTCCAGCACAAGGAATCTGTCTCATTACAGACAGTTTTCATTGGGCACCATATTCAGCTTGTACTTCATATAGAAAACAGTAACAACAAAAGATAGAAAAACAAAACAAAACACTATGCCAGCAGCTATTTAATAGCAAAACCTATACAATGAAGATAAATAGGGTTTATGATTTTGTTTTTCCAGGTCATCTTCAAGCTTGCGAACTTATAGCATACATTTTGAGACTCACAGCCTATAAAAATGAAGATTTGAGATTATCTACAGTATTACATTTAAAAAGTAGAGTTTAAAGTTATTTATTTGTACAATTCAGTTGCTTCCCCCCCCTTTCAATAACAACATTGAGGGTTTGACAGTATTATATAGTTAGAAATTGCAGTAGGTATATATAAATGGGGTCCAGTTGTTCAGGTTCTATTTTACTACTGCTCTGAAATAACGTACCATTAACTGGGCAAATACCACAAGCCCATTAATGCCACTCATTTTTAAAGGTGATTTATCCATACATCTGACAAATACTGCAATACAAACAAGTGGACCATGACCAAGCCTCAGATAAGTAAAGCATCAAAAAGATGATTCATTTCAGTTTCCATGGGACTAAAAACATCTTAGTTCATGATTAAGTTGATAAGAACAGTGCTAGAGTAGAGGATGCTGTTCTTTAAGAACGCTATTCAGAATGTGGAGAACATCTGATTTTTGGTTTCCCTCTCTAGTGTCGCATTAGAAGTTTAAGACTCTCAATTTCTAAATCTTTAGGTAGCCTTGGAAAAAGATACAGCAGAAAGAAATTCTGACTGTACCATTCAATGGGGAATAAACATCACCCAAGCAATTATATCACTTAAACAAACCTCAATTATTTCTCGAAATAAATCTTGGCTATGGATAGATGCAGGAGAGGTATAAACTCAGCTGGACTAGCTGACACTCAAACCCTCGCACAATGTTTTCATAAAGTTCAACAGACTGTGTTAAAACCTACACAGAAACTTAAGTCTTTAACGTGACTTGTTAACTTCTGAGAATTATGAAACAATCTTCCCTACAATTTCAACTCAAGGACCTGCCTTCCTAAATAACAGCCTCTAACAGTAGAAAGGCCTATAGTGAGTGCATTTAAGTTTATAATGAGCTCTTTGCCCTATTTTTATAATGCTTATCCATTCTTTTAACAGTTCCTGGGCGATTCTGAAAAAACTGTCAGGTATTAAGATCTAAAGTTAATCTATTACCTCATTCACAGAGCATGCATCAGATAGAAACAGAAATGAAGCAGTACTCCAATGAAAGAGAAAAAAATCAAAAGTAGTCTGGCAACTAATTGGTGCTGGGAAGCCAAACAATGGGAATTGGGATAGAAAGCTGTGAGATGGGAATCAAGATTTCTCTCTCTAGGCAACTCACCTCCATGTTCAAGAAAAACACGGACACATCTCTCTTTCCCTCTTGCTGCAGAGAAATGAAGCAAGGTCCAGCCATTGGCATCTCGACCGTTTGGAGAATATCCTTGCTCCAGCATCTTGCGCACGGTGTGAACATCGCCAGCAGCAACTGCAGCCTGAATCTGCAACTCTTCCTGTAGCTCAGGGTTTCTCCGACAGTGATGGTGTAACATCCTAGCTGAATCTGCCTTTTACAGAAGCGTCATGAGGTCGCACTAGTCACCTTGAATCAATATAAAGCATGAATTAATTAGGACTGGAACCAAGAAAGAGATCTGAAAAAAATAATTAGTACTAATGAAAAGCAATGCTATGATTTACTCTCTATATGCAGAGCAAAGCCATCTTATACATAGGATAAAACAAAAGTAATCTCACTTCTGCTAGCAAAATCTTAGTATGCACCATTGAATTGCAACTGAAAAGGACACTTACACATAATAAATAGTAAACATTTCTTCAGAAATGACAGCATCAACAAGCAGACCACAGTTAAAGCACCTGAACAACAAACAGGATGAGAGATCTCCAGGACCCAACATCCCTTTAAGATCACACCCCGGTTCATATCACTGCCCTGGAGATACTGCTACATACATCATCTAAACTGTTGCATGAAACAGCACGGTATTGCTACAGCAATTGAACTATGATTTTTTTCTTTATTATTTTTTCTAGAAATACGTCACCTCTAAACTTAATTGAAAATGTGTTCTGTTACTAATATAATATTTTCCTGTGACCTACTGCACAGGAATATTAGTAACACCAATGTTCAAAGTGAAAACTTCAATCCCTTCTTCCCCCCCCCCCCACTTTTTTTTTTTTTTTTTACATTAGAGTCTACTGCCTGTATTTTGTCTTGTGAGCTTCTTTATTAGTACATAAACAACGTAAAGGACCTTTATATTCCAAAACCAGGCAAAGATACTATATGAGACCTAAGAACATAAAAGTGCAGTTAATACAGTCCTGCCAAACACTACGAATATATATATCAGAACAGTTCAACTTATAATTACCTTGATAAAGTATAAGAGAGGGCTGGGCCAAAAGGCTACCTAAAGTAGCCACTGTCAGAGAGCCTGGATATCAGCACATATTGGGGAGGAAAAAAAAAAAAAAACTAACTATACTCCATGCCCTGTTTGAAAAGCACTCATCTGCAGTTCTACTTGCTACTCAGCTGAGGACAAGAAAAAATACAGGTACTCAGAAATTCTTTCACAGCACACAAAATCTATTCAGTATTTACATTTTCACATACACTGTGTATCATATTCTATTACCAGGTATTCCTAGAATGGAAAGGAATAGTAGAAGAATAATTTAGGGAATGAAGAAGAGGAATTATTAAGGAATGCTGAGCAATAGGATTCTCGGAAATTATTGCAATGGATGTTAATGCAGAACTATAATATTAAAGACAAAAATGTATTTAGACTGCTGTAAAGTTAATCAAGAGTAAAGTACACCAAGAAATTCCGAAGATGAAAATGAATTTTAAGCAATCCTTAAAACTTACACCAACCCCCGTTTTATTAGAACATCAACTCACATCACCACCTAAACCTTCGTTTACGTAAATAAGGATTTCCAGATCCTCGTGATTCATAGGTCACTCAAAAGGCATTGCAATCAACTCCTCATATCCCACTGGGCACTTGTTTTTCTGTGATCCAGGTATGCACACAGACAATAGGAAAGTGAAAACATCAATCACTGCCATCCTTCCAGATAAAGGCATAGATGTCTATTCACTCTTCTTATTACCTGGTTGTGCTCATTGCAAAAAAGTTATTAACGTGCTGCCTGCAGAGATATAAACTTATAATGAACAGGTAGCTACAATGACCCTTCTTACACAGCAAAAATGGAAATTACATACAGCAGATGCCTGCCTTTGACATTTATAAATGCTTCAAGATACCACATATGGCAATAGAGACTAATTCAGCATAGGGCTACGAAAGACAGCTATTTAGCTCAATAGGTCATACATGGCTTAGACACCGGTTTGGTTTTGTTTTATAGTATGGACTCCATTATCTGACATTGGAAGAAAGGGATTTGCAAACTGGCACCTGCTAACTCAATAGGTTCAGCTTTGGCATCATACTCAAAAATGAAACTCGACTAATCTGATGACAATGGAAGTATTTCTATTGACTCTAATAGGCTTTTGCTAAGCTCTTTTCTAAACTCCAATTAGCACTTCAGGATTGCTCACCTATAATACAGGGAGCTTGACTTCGTTCTAGATCACACCACTAACAGTACCGTTAATGAAATTCCAACTGCAAGAACAACATCTTTGGATTTATAGGTGGAAGCTGACAGAAGAAAGTGTTTGATAGTAAGGATGAGTTAGGGGGAAATCCTTCCGAAACAAAATCAAAATGCCCCCTCTACCCTCTACCCTCCCACCCCTCCCCCCACCCCCCCAAAAAAAGAGCATGCCCCTTATTTTCTGTGTCAAAAAACAAGATATGCAAACTCTTTTCCTCAAACTGAGAATATCTGATGGAAAACATTCTACCACCATTGTTACAGTCCCTACTGGTAAAGGAATAATACCTGCAAGATCCCATAGTGTCCTGACAATGAAGATCAAACTTGTTGTTCAAAGTACTACAGAAAGAGACAAGGTGACCATACAGGTGAGAAGAAATGGATTTCTCATTTAAGGGGCCAGCAGTATCCCCCCCAAAAGTATCTATGAAGACAGTTGGTTAAGAAAAAGCAAAGCTCTTTATATCACACTTCTCAGCTGGTGGGTACATTTGTAATGCGGCATTATAAAAAGTTGGCACTGGCCCCATATGTTGCATGTGACTAGCAGAGCTTATTCAAATTAGCTAGTACTAAAGTACGTAAGTACTAAAACATACAAAGCAGAAGACAAAGTCAGGCATAAGCAGCTCCTTTTATCACTTGCGTAGTTTCTGTAAATATCTACTCTTCTATCTCACCCCTATGGCAAGCAATGAAATTCAAATTACAAGAATACTTAACTGCAGCATTGAAGGTTTCAGGATAGTTCTAGACATACCAGCTTTGAAAATAGGTTAATTTCCACTCCACGGATCATTTAGAAATCCCGTTTATAAGTCCCCATTTACGGCATCAATCTTTGGAGAAGGAAAGGGGGACTACTGGAATTCATTAGCCAATTGGCACTTTAAATATTTAATGTTTTGTAACTATAATCAATCTCATTCAGAATGTAGTATGCATTTAGATTGCTACATACTGGCTTTCTTCATGCAAGTAAAAAATTAAAATGACTAAGTAAGAAAAAAATGTACCTACATATTCTTGGTATAATGACTGTAAAGTGGCATGAAAGTAAAGGACAATAACAACAGTTTAATTGATTTTGCAAGCACAAAAGGATAAATTCAACGCATTCCTGAATTACCTTACGAGGGGTTGTCAGTCTTTGATGGATGTCCCACTCTTCATTGTCTTCACTATTCATAATCCTGTGTGCCCATGTGTGTCAAACAACCTGCTACCCCTTAAAAAGAACGATATTTCTTGTTAGGGACAAAAAGTAAGAGGTCTACCTACTTTTACCCTGGATCTGCACTAGAATGATACATTTTAATACCCTCATGGCAAAAAGAAGTCCGCAAGTATGTTTTCCTTCATTATCAGACAGTCCTCTAGAGACTGGGGTGGGGAGAGTCTCCTTCTGCCAGATGAAGAGAGAAGGCTACAGAGATTAATTTACAGAAGACATGAGAAACTAGAGACGTGTTTCCCCTCTGGAGTACACCTTGAAGAAATGGTCTAAGCCCTTCTCTACCCATTTCACATATCTGTCCTGCCATGGAACAAGGATAAATGCAAAGGTTACTGTAAGTATTTCTGCCTGACTGCTCTACGTCTTCCCATGGAAGCCAGATGCCAGGAAAAACCTTCAGGATCCACTTAGCTCCTCCCAACCCATGTCTGTTTCTTTATCCCTATCCCACCTATGTTCTTCTATCTCAAGAACAAAAGCTGACACGACAGAGCGCTGCTTTCCTCGTCCTTCAGCTGCACTTCCGTAGCACCACCAGGTTGCTCTGCTCTCCCTCACGCAAACAGCCAGGCTCACAAACAGGTAAACACGCCTTCACAGTACAAGCGATACCTTCAGCCCCAAAATCGTCACCCCTTTCTCCACACATCAAACCTTTCATTTTAATATCCAGGTTTACTGAACACCAGTTACCATACCTATCCATTTCCTTCCTTCAGACCAGCCTGTCTTATTCTCCTGTGTTGTCACCTGCAGCTACCAGCACCAGTCCCAACATCTGACCACTCCTCGTGGCACCACTGAGAGCCCTGAGTGACCGATATTATTTCATTAATTCATTGGACACCTCTCCCTGTCTGGCCTTTCTTTCGCTCTGGCTGTGAGCTGGTTGGGAAAGGACCCCTCGTCATGTTTATGCGCTGCAATACCACAAGTAATAAAAGCAATAATTACTTCACCGTGTAGCAGATCACACAAACTGCGAGTTCTGTCTGCTGCGTCAGACCAATTTAAGAACCGTGTAGCTTTTAGCTTAAAATTTCTGTCACTTAACGCAACATAAAATCTTGCTTTCCTGATGGCAGCTCAGAAAAAGAGGATGGAGAAAAGCTCTCTTCATCCCCCTTATGCACGTTTTCCTAGAGCTTCGCTTCCCAAGATAAAACACACACGGCTTTCAGAGATGCTCACAGCCCTGCACAAAACTGCACTGCCATGACCTAATTTGATCACATTTCTAGCCTTGTTTTTGCATAGTTGATCAGTCATTAGTTCACCTTTTTTTTTTTTAAATTTTTTTTGCATGATTTTCACTTAAAAACCCACACATTTTTTATTAGCTGATGCAAATTAGAATTGCACTGACTTCACAGACTACAGACAAGGTAACAGATTGCTCCACTAAAAAAGTAACAAGCTTTCTTCCCCCCAAAGGAAAATTAGCTGCATATGGCAAGAGTAAGATCTGTAACTTTAATAAAAAGAAGTTATATTTAGTGAAAGTAAAGCTCACTTACTCAACTTGACAAAGTTTGCTTAAAATACTAATAATTGTAGTAGAAGTCGCACACTAACTAAAGAAAATAAGACAAACGTCATCATTTTCTTTGACAACGGGACAATTTATCAATAGATATCCTAGACTTCTCTACATTAACGTGTTATTTCATTCAAGTCATTGCAAACGTTATGTGGAAAATGAATTCCAGTGTATCTGTGCGTGCACCTGAAAGAAAATTCAAGGCTGGTACTGAAGACGAGACCTTAGAGGGTGGTATTTTGTTCATTCAGATGGCCTAACAGGCTTTATCCCCCAGCCACCAGATTACACATCCAACAGCAGAGCAAGGATTACACTTACTGGCACCAACCTAACTGTATACAGAAGGGAAAGTGTATCGCTACTCATGACACTTAATATCTAGCACAGAACTAATCACAGTAGGTCCTGAAGTATTCCAGGACATTCAAACCATCCAACCAAAAAAAAAAAAAAAGAAAGCCCTGTGGAATAAGGATAATCACATTAGCATTCGTTATTCTCCCACCCATTTCAAAACTCAAGCAAGCTAAATGTGTTCTCACTCAAATGGCATTTCAAAAACGGACAACGTGTTTGACAAAGAGTCTAAACGCAACCATCATCTTCCTATGTCGCTTGGCTTCTTATCTCAGGAGCTCTACAGACACAGTAAGGCAAACAATGTTATTTGTGTTCTCCTATCGCAATCACAAAGTTTGCAAATAACATGTGAAATATCAAAATTTCACAGAGCCTGATGGTCCTGAATATATTTCCTGCAAGCTGCTCTATGCTACATCCCAGACAGACATCAAGCGAGGTATCCAAGTGACTGAGATGAAAATCACCGAGCTACGCATGCGTGGTGCTGGCGCTGGAAGCAATGAGTTAATAGTGCACGAATCTTCCCAACCATCACAGAACTACTGCTACTTCAAAGGAAAGAAGCCTTCACACTTCCTAAGTGGTCATTAAGAGTTACAGGGTTCTCATGAGGGCATCAGTAATGCCATCTTGCAGCTGGGACGTGTTCAGCTGAACCAAGAGAGCTAATCGAAAAGTGCTCCATCGACTTCAGGTGGTTGTGGTACCGCGTGGTGCTGTCAGGTGCTGTTAGACACTAACAAGCAGCTGCTGGGCTGGCACATTCTGCAGGCGACTGAAATTGAAGTGTAAGAGGTATCGTTTTACCAAGTATTATCCGTTTCACGGAGAGGCTGAGGTCTGACTTTTGGGCCTGGTGGAGAACTAGTGAAATCAGCCAGCTCAGGTAACTTCGGGTCTGCAAACAGGAGAGCAACAGAGGAGACATCACCTTCAGAAAGCGCTGGCAGCGTGTCAGCTTTAACCATCCCGAGGATTCCCACCCACTACACCGGCAACCTTAACCACAAGCAGAACCCCGTGAAGAAAATGCTGTGGCTCCTTCCAAACCAAGGAGCCCTCTGTCAGTGTTACAGCGAGGCCTCGCAGAGCTTTCTCAGTAGGGAATGCTGCATCAGACTATCACAGCTGCAACTCTCCTCCCTCAGATCTGCACTGACCAACTGCAGGAGCTCGTGGCCTGCAGCATGCTTTGCAATCCTCCTGTACCAGCATAAAACACAATCCCTCTTCTAACTTTTAACAAGTTTCAACCAGTACAAGTGAAATGAAAAGTTAGCCTTAACCTCAGTAACAATTCATAGCAAGTGTTAACGTGTAAGACTTACAAATTTTAACATGATTTGCTGTCATTAAAGTATCCAAACACCAACTTCTCAATGGAATGACAAAAGCAGGAGGAAAAAATAACTGGTTCAAACCTCACTAAAGCTATCACTTCAGTCCTAATACTTATAAGACAGCTGATGAGCAGAGTTCGCTTCATTCAACAGTCTCTGCATTTCTTTTTAATACGGCCTAAAAGAATCAAACTGGACAGGATTCATTGGATGACTTCAGCAGATAAAGCAATGTTTTTTCACTGCCACAGCACCATTCTGGAAGGAAATGCTGGAACAACAGAAAACAGCCTCTCAGTCTACTCATTTCCTTGAAGGGTTTAGAATTCACAATAAGGAAAACCAAATCCAAAGCGGGTATATAGCCTGAAGATAATCCAAACACACAACAAACCAACACACTGACGTGTGTATCTAAGGGGACAGCTATACTTGCAACGCGCTGCATTCCTTCCAGGGCTCGAGAGGAGAACTTCAGCACGCCATTTATCTCTGTATCTTGTTTTGACCACGTGTAAATTTCTGCCAGAAGCTAATTCCCCGATTCCTGGGAATCCAGTTCCAGCCTCTACAGCTGGATCACACTTCACTGCATTGGCTCTCCACGTTAGGAAGGAGCTTCGCAAAAATCACAGACGCATTCCCCAAAGATCTCACGGCTTATCAGCACCAAGACGTTCTGCTGGAGAAGCTACACTAACGCAAGGCCCACGTTAGGCCCACGGGATGGGCCGCAAAGAGGTTGTTAGAACAATCCAACTTTACAAAGCAGTTGTGCCGTAACTGCACCACAAAGTTCGTATTAATGCACATCTGTCCTACCAATTAGCATAAAAGCCCCTCCCGCCATCACACCGGGCACGTCCGCGTGTTCCAGGAACACGTCCGTGACTTTGCAGCATTCTACCAAAATAACACAGATAATTTCTTTACTACCTTCAATAAACATCTCAGAACTCGGGGTACTGAGGAATTTTCTATTTAATCTGCGCAACAGCTTCCTCTCAACCTGCGATGAGGACACACACATCAGAATACAGATATGCCCCCGACCAAAGCCACAGGTACTGCTTTTTCCCCTGCAACTAACGCCGAGAAATAATTTATTGCTGACAATGCAAAAACATTCTGGTGCAGTCAACGACGTCTCTGACAACACGACAAAGACCAGTGGGACCACACTGAGGATGTTTGCCAAAATAACACAACCTCATCTACTTTTGAAACGGATTAGAACGGAGTCAATACAGACTTGGCATTAAAAGAACAGGCAGAAACGCCATTATTTGGAGCACAGTAACAGCAGGACACAGAAAAAGGCTGACTGCCATCATCTACCCGCCCCCAATGCTCTTTCTAGAGCCCATCTCTTTATCTTCTTGCCATGTAAAACAAGCACTTCTCCCTAGGAAGTGTTCTCGCTCTGATCCCAAACCATCCTCCTCTTACCAGCAGGGCTCAGTTTTTGATGACTCCTTTCATTTTTTTTTTCTCCTTAAGCATCTAACAGCATTATCTTCTCCGGTGATCTCAGCCCACAAGGTACTCGTAAACAAACACCATCCAATTAAACGCGCGGCGATTTTCGCAACTCAGTTAAAATACAAAAAAAAAAACAACAAAAACCTGACCCACGCAAAAGTTCGGTACAACTGAACCAACAAAATGCAGTTACCATGACCTGCTCCAGTAACGATTTTAGAATCGGAGCAGAAACAAGCCGTGGAAGTTGGTGAACAGACCGAAAGAACCGACCCTTTTCGCTACCCAGAGCGAAGCTGTTTAAAATGACGCTCCTGAGATGAAGAGACCCAAAAAAACGTTCAGCAGCAACTCAAGATCAAAATATCGTTTGCAGGTTAAATTTAGAAAATGACAAACTGTTACAAAAAGAAAAGAGGAAGAGTGCTTCAAACGGGCCTCGGAGCTTTCAAACTTCTGAAGCTCAACAGCAAGCAGGTTTTGAGAGAACAAAGACATTTAATGCTACCTATTCAAATCTGTGGAAAAACACTTACAACGAGAGGCCCCAAACCCAGGCAAACCGTGCGTCTCGGACGATTCTGACAAGTCTACATGAATGATCACCTTTCCGGGGATTTTTCTGAGCGCCGTTTTCTCCCGTCTGTCTTATTTTGCTCTTTGGAGTCACGATTCTTAACTCTCCTTTAAGGCAGCTTAAACCTAAAAAAGAAGTGAATAAAAGTCGACCTGAGCCAGGCAATGACAGGAGAGAGACCGAGACCGAGGCGACGCCGGGTTGAACCAGGAAGAGCCTGCGGGGATTAGGAAGGAACGGGTGCGTTACCGGGGTCGGGACTGCAGCTTGGGGAGAAGGAAGGGGCTGTGTGGGGGCACCGGGGGGGGCTGCGGGACCCCAAGTGCCCGGCACGGTCTGGGGCAGGAAGATGCTGGTGGGGAGAGCCCAGGGGGTGTCTGGGGGGGGGTGTCTGGGAAGGGGGTGTTTGGGAAGGGAGGGATCTGGGGAAGGACTGTTGGGAAGAGGGGTCCCCGGGAAGGGGGGATGCTTGGGAAGGGGGAGGCCCTGGAAAGTGGGGTGCTAAAGAAGGGAGGGGTCCCTGGAAAGGGGAGGACCCGGGAAAGGCGGGGGGGGACCCCGGGAAAGGGGGTATTTTGGGGGGTGAGGGATCCGGGAAGGGGGGTCCTCGAGAGGGGGGGATCCGGGACGGCTGAGCGTTCAAGGGGGGGATCCTCCGGGAAGGGGGGGGGGGGGTCCCGGAGGGGGGGGATCCCCAGAAACGGGGAAGTCCTCAGGAAAGGGGGTTGGTCCCAGGAAGGGGGGAATCCGGGTCGGGAGAGGGTCCGGGACGGGGTGTCCCTGGGGAGGGGGGGGGGGTCCGGGAAGGGGGTACCCGGGAAGGGGGGGGAAGGGGGGTGCCCTGCAGCCTGCCCCCCCCCACGGCCACAGGGCCCCGCCGGCGCTGCCCAGCACCCCCGGGGTGCAGCGGAGCGGAGCAGGCCCCACCTCCCCCCGCCCCCCCGGAGGTGTCGGCGCCCCCACACGGCCCGGGAGGGCCCCGGGGGAGGGAGAAAAGGCCCGGAACGAGGCGGGGGGGGGGGGAAGGGGGGGGAAGAAGGGGGCGGCCGGGACGCCGCCGCCCGCGGCCGTTACCTGCCTGCCGCCGCCGAGGCGGGCACCCGGCGAGCTCCGTGAGGCGGCGGCCCTGAGGGGAGGAGGGGAGGGGGGGGGGGGGAGCTGCGGGGCGGGGGGGGGCCGGGAGGGGGCCGGGGGAGGCGGCGGCGGGGCCGGGGCCGGCCGCGGGCGGGGGCCGAGCGGAGCGGGGCCACTGCGCGCCGGGGTCAGCGGGCTGGGACTGACCCCCGGCTCCGCCAATCGGGAGGCGCCGCGCTGGGCCCGCCCCCGGCCGCCGCGTTTGATTGGCTGCCCGGCTGACGGCGGCTCCGCCCCCTTCCCCCCCTCCCTCCTCTTCTCGGCTCCGCCCCCCTTGCCGTAAAGGCGCCCGTGGGAGGGGGGGGAGGCGGGAGGGCTTTGCGACAAGGGGAGGGGAGGGAGGAGGTGGGCGGCCGTGGACGTTCGGGCGTTTTGGGAGAGGAGGTTTGGGCCTTCCCGCGACCCGTACGAAGGGGAGGGGGGGGGTGGTGGGCGGGTGAGTCGCGACGGTTGCCTGGCAACGGTTGCGTAGCAGCGGGGCGGGGCGGGAACCCCCGCGTGCGGGGCGGCTCGGGGGTGACTAAGCGGGGCCGCGGGCTTCCGGGGGGGGGGGGGGGGAAGGAGCGAGGGGGCGGGGCTTGCGTGAGGGGCTGGGGGGGGCCGGAGGCTGAGGGAGGTTGAGGGAGGCTGAGGCGGGGGGGGGGGGAAGCGGCTGTTGGCGGCCTCTGTGAGGAAATTAAATTATTTAGAGGGGGTTGTGGCGTTCCTGCGTTAGGACGGAGGTTGTTTCAGGGGAGGTGAGGCTGCAGAGTGAGGCACGTGGTGCTCAGAGTGTTTTTTTCTGCTGTAGGGTTCAGCCGTTGGATTCAGAGCCGTCGCCTGTCGTTTTATTTTTGCTGATTTGGTGTAATTTTAGGAAGGTAGTTGGGTTTCCTTCTTCCCAGTTGATGCTTACACAATTAACGTATAGCCTATATAACATGTATACGTATAGATGTATACACATAACAGGTATATGTATGCATGTATAGCGTATATATCAGGTGAGGATTACCACAGGATTTGACAAGGGTTGTCTCTAACTGTGCCTTTCCCTCAGCCCCTCAGTAATCGTGTGACATCGCCAGCTGCTAGTTCGTTAAAACACACCAAACAGGTAAAACGTGACGCATTGAGTAGTCCGGCCAGATCAATATTTTCTATGGTTGTGTGCTAAATCAGGTATCCCTCCCTGGAGAAACATGCATATTTTATAACTCTGTTTTAGGGCACGCTGGCAGCGTTTGCAACCACTTAAACTTTGCTCGTTTGGGTTTTGAAGGGCCTTAAACCTTGCAGGCTTCAGCTGCCGTCGGGGCTTTCATCTCTGGCGCTTCAATGCGTTTTCCATCAAGCTGCTTCTGGCATTCCTGTGCTTGCAGCTCCGCATGACTTTGTTTATGATTTCAAAGCCTAGCTGAAGTGGTCGTGAATATAATAGATAGCAAAGTGGTTTTTTTCTCTGTAGTTTTCCTGTGTTTTGCCTGATTTGTCTATACGTGAGGTCTTTAGAACCATTTCCTAATGTTTATGCAAGAGCCTGGCACTGTGGGGCCGCGTCTTAATTGGTTTTCGGATGCCGTCTAAATAACAGGGATAAATAATACAAGTAAGGGTTGGAGTTTGTCTTTTTTTTTTTTATAGCTACAATAGTTCTTTGCTTTTCAGCGCTGAGCTCTCCACCGTGCTTTCTTACTATGTCAGAACCAAGTCTAGTCACTGCCTGACTTTTTCTCCCTCTTTAAAGTAAATTTCTGCAAAATAACCCCCCTCGCATGGCATTTCTTTTAATGACTTCCGTGAGTGAAGAGTTGTGTTGTGTGAGTGAGGCGTACATTAGATGTTTTTGTAAAGTGCTCTGCAAATTAATGGTATTCGTATTAATGAGTGTTATGGTAGGATCAGTGAAAACACAGCCAATGTCATGTGGCGAAGGTAAAATTTCACAGAGCACGTCCTAACAAAGTTCTAAGTCTCTCTCGCCTTTAACAGCCTTGCAGTATTTTACGAATTTGTGCACGAGAGATCTGTTCATTTACCATGAAGGATGATAATTCAGGTTGATTTTGGACACAGAAGTAAATGTGCTGAGATAATTTTACTTTATTACATGTTCGTTTAGGAAGAAATAAAACTCAAAGATAGGAACAATGGCTATATAAAATATTCAGAGTGGTTTCTGAAGAAATTTTATGAGGTTTCACGCCATAAATTTCTATCTTGAGTAGAATTCCAAGTAGATTCTGCAGATGAAGGAGTTTGCATGAAGTGTGAGGTCTGCTCTTAAAATCTAAAATGTGGAATATGGGAAAGGATGGGGAAAGGGTTCTTAGGTCTGCTGTGGATTAGCTGAGGGACACTTTGGAGCTGTCCGGACAGCCGTTGCTGAATATCTCTTCCAAAATACCCCACCAGAGGGAACTGCAGATGACTCCCTGCAATGCAGGCGTCTGGTTATTTTCAAATTTTAGGTTCTTTTGAACCTATAGGAAGGGAAATACTGCCAACTGTGGCAGTAGTTAGCAGACTGGATCTACCCAGTCCTCATCTACCACCACTATTTTCTAGCTTTGGGAAGTCATTTCCTCAATGCATACTTCAGCTGTAGTTTTTTTTAAAAAAAAGATCAGAGTCACTTTGTACAAACCAAGGTGTAATTGTCAATGTTTAGTGATTCTAAAAACCTACAAAGATTAGAACTTAGAAAAATAATCACCGTTAGAATACTGAATTTTGTAGTTTCAATGTTTTCTAATATTCTCCTAAAAACACTAACTTATTTTTGGTGTGATGATAATCGGTGGTATAATTGAAAACATAGATGAGGAGATCTTTCCAGTCTTTATCAGGTAAGAGGCTGAGCTGTTTTTTTCCATTGGTGAGAAACGGGAAGCATAACATTCAAGTAAAAGCCAGCTAGAGACAGGTGGCTTTCAGCAGCCTACCTGGCTGACTGTGCCAGATTTAGAGAGGAACTCCCAAAAGCAAATTCCAATAAAGAAAATAAATCCCTCTCCTAAATTCACAGTAGATAAAAGGTAATGAGTTTCTTTTATTAAAGGGGCTCTGGTTAGATAACATGTTAAAACTGATACAGACTAATATAACTCTCAATATAAATGAAAAAGAAAGCCTGGTGTTCTTAAGTATATGCGTTTTGTTTTCTGGGGAGATCTGATACCTGCCTAGCTGCTTCCATAATGACTAGAAATTGGCGGATGCTTAGCTGCGCACGCTTTGAAGAGGGATTTGAATTCCTAATAGCCTTTCTTTTTAAGCTGTACTGAATGTTCCAGTGTCGTGATTGAAAGAAACGTTCCATTGACTTTGTGATAAAGATTTTTTAAAAATCTTTTCTGAGTTTGGTTAAATATGTTTATTGGCTCCCGAGGCCTTTTACACTTTAAGTAATTTTTTGTTTTGAACTTTTCAATCACTGCGCCCTTGAGACCAGTCTTCCAGTCAAAGGATCAACCTCTTTGGTCGATCCTTTGCATTATCTAAAACTTGTTTTGGTTTACAAGATTTATGTGCTCAGAATAAGAATTCTGCACATCTAGAGGTAAATGTATTCTTTGGTCCTCCTTACGAAATTAGGAGCCTGGTTCTCCCCTGTTGTATATTCACACTACTTACCTTGAGCCTATGTGCAACAGAATAGAAGACTAGTGCTTTGGTTTACGTATTTTTTGATAGACATTGTCCTGTCCAGCCTTAGTGGAGAAATAAACATTGCCAGTTCAGGTGAAAAATCTCAGCTGAAACTTCATGCCTGTTCTTGGAGCAATCTGTCACAAAGCAAGTGAGGTTTTGGTAGATCTAGCAATGTAAAGGTAGAAAGATTTGAGTGAAGTTCACATATCTTTCGTAAGTTTCTTTATGGCTACCTATTAAGTTCAGTAATAGTAAAATCTTTATTTCTAGGTAACTCAGAAGAGGAGCACCTAATAGCGTGTCAGTTTCTCTTACTGGATAAAAATAACTTCAAAGCTGATTTGCAGTGACGAGAAATAATCAGTGAAGACGTACGACGTTCCCCAAAATACTGAATGTTCTCATAATGAAGATGTCTTTGCTACAGCAGATGTATAAGGACGTACTGGCAGGCGTTCCATTAGCAAAGGAAAACTGTTATTATGCCTCTTTTCTTACTCTGTGTATTGAGCAGTCACCAGAAGGAGATGAATCGTGTGATCGAATGCATCTACCATCTACTGAGGGTGGCATTAGGAGCCGTCAGGATGATATGTCAGACACTGTTGGCCCTACAGCAGATGACGTATCGCATGACTTAGCAAACATGAACTTCTCATCCTGTCCACGAGAAGTGATGCTGCTTCAGTTAACCTTGATCAAAATGCTGGTTGATAAAGCAGAGTCCCAGGAAACTGAATTCAGTACAAGACAGAAGTACTGTGAAATCCTCGTCCTTCTTCTGAAGGAGCCAAAAATCAGTTCAAAATTGGTAAGCTTCTATAAACTTTTGAAAGATTTTTGCAAAAGGGGGGAAAAGGAATGTTACTTAGATACTGTTTTTTGTTTGTTTTTTTACATCTGCAGATTTGTCTGCTCAGTAGTTGTGATCAGCTATTATCTCACATGGCTTCAAAAAGTTTAGCATCTCTTGTGTATTTCCAGCTGAAGGAAGAGGTGAGTATCATATAACTTCTCACTGCTTAAAAAATAACTTTGTGAACACATCCCCTCAAGTTGTTCCATTTACTCTAGAGCTAACTGATTCCCGGAAGACACAAAAATCTGGAATTTCATGAAACTATTTTAGCATAAAATATGTCTCAGTCACAAGAAGTACTCTTTTTAAGCTTGCAATGCAGGTATTTCCAAAAAACAATAAACTACACTATCAATACGTTTACAGTTAGTTGAGGTTTGTTGTGTGATGCAGTAGGTTAAGATAAGTAATGACCTACTGAAAGTTAATCAAATACATTTTTGTATTTTCTTGTTGAATATTTCAATGATTTTTTTTCCTACTTTGTATTTGATGAGTGAATATTATAGCCTCCATAGTACCATACCTGAACATATATTTCTCTCAGAAACCCATCTGTAGTATCTTGCAGAGTTCACTGAGACTGGGAATTATGAATTCAGATATGGTCTGTCTACAGTATTATCTGATTTGGGACAGGTTACATAACATTGAGGTTTGGTTTTCCCTTTCATGAAAATAGAGCTAATTGCTATTGCATGCGTGACTTCATATTTATAAATACAGGTCTACATACGTAAAAGGCACTAGATGGATGTATTGTTTTTACCTGCGATTTTTCTACATCTTAGTTTGCGTCTTATTAATTACATTTAATTACAATTTTGAATCATTGTATAATGTTTTAATTTAATTTGTATAGTAACTGTAGAGCATACAAGCTTTTTTATCTCGTTTCCACAGAACGCGTTGAATGTCACCTGGCTCACCCATAGTTTGAAGACTCTCTTGGAATTCCCTATGTGTACCCAGGTAGCAGAATGTCTGTGGACTCTTACAGCTATTATCAAAGACATACTGAAAGATGAAACTGTACCCAAAGCAGGTACTGTAGCAATTTCATGATAGTATCAATACACGAGTGCCCACTAGGGGGAGGAATATTACTTGTAATCTCATCTGGAGCAGCTTGTCTGTACAACACCTATTTTTCTTTGCTGCAAAGAGGGGGAGAAAGTGCAATTAAAAATGTAGTGGTTTTAACATGCTTAAAAACTGAGAGTAGTTCCAATCACTTGTTTTCTGTTTATCTGATGAGTTAGCTGACTTATCCTGGAACACCAACTCTAACATTCTTCTTGTTGCTATAGGTATTTTGAAGAAGTTGTTGTCTCCTCTTGATGATGTACTTGAAGGATTTTATAATTCCATTCTGCTCCATCATTTTGACAGTCATCTCTATACTTCACCTTATTCTGAAGCTGCAAATAATTTGATAAGTTTTACAGATCTGCTTGAAGCACTTCAGGCTTCCAGAATTGAATTGGAGCTACCACTGAAATGCCAGAGAGTATTGTTTCTGAAAGTTTCTTATGTCCTGAACATCATTAGCTCATCAGCTCACTATTTCATCAAGAAGAAGTTCATTATGCTCCTTAAAAAATGTGTCCTTTGTAAACCTGGAGAAGATACTGTAAGTGGATCATGGGTCTTACAAAACCCATATTTCTATGAGGACATGCTTGCTCTGAGTAATGCTGTTCTGCAAGTTGTGAATTTGACTTGGCTTAATCAAATCCCACTCGGTGAAAAGGCCAGCTACTTTGGAAGTAGTGAAGCTCTGCCTGGAGATAACACCCAAAGTGGTTCTGACCAAACTGCTCTCAGAGCCATAAGTCTGGTTGTGCTTAAAACATTGGAGTTCAAGTTTCAGAACTCTGCTACGGAAGCTGAAATCAAAGGTAACAATCTCTTGGTTTCGTTCATTAAGCAGCAGTAGTTTTAAAGCTTTTAAATATGAAGTCACAGCTCATTAAGGCTGTAAATAAATTCATCCGAATGAGTAGTGGTAGAAGGGAGGAAGGAAAAAAATATACAGAAAACCTGCCAGAACTGTCGCTGCATTCTGCCTAAGTTAGTTGTCTCCTTATGTTTTATCCTATCCTTAGCCCTGGAATATGGGTGGGTTGCAACAGCTGTATTTGGGCTTGAAAGCTTTTTCTGTTAAGAACGTACATTAATATTTGAAATAGTTGAGCCAGCTTGAGAACACCAGGCTCTTCTCCAGGTGGAAGAGAAGAGAGCCCATAGCGCTAGCATCTACTCTGTACGGGATGGAGAACTGAAAGGAAGGACAGGCAACTCTCTCCTGATTTCTAACATGGAGCTACACCTGCACTTAACTTGGTTGAAGGTACTGGCATTGCTGTCAGACGAGTAATGTAATGGGGCAGAAAACAGCGGTGGTAGCAAAAGTAAAAATAATGCAGCTGTAAAGTAGAAGATAGGGAAATTATGGGAGCTGGCAGCATGTGGTGGCGGTATTTTTCACTCTGACTTACAGGTCTAGTCCTTTGAATTAGTAGGTGCTAGGCATACTTTTCATACCTGCTCAGCTTGAGTGTGTTTGTTCCACTGAATAGATGAATTAGATTAGTAGAAGTGCAGATCAGTCTCTTGCGCTAGGGCTACGCCACAAGGCAGACAGTGGGATGGCGGAGGAATGCTGTGTAATTTGCGTTCCTGACAGGAGAGGACGCGGTGCTGCATCTCACCGGTGAGTAGTCGCTTTGTACGCTCTAAGGGAGTGGTGGGGTGAGACTTCTTGCCTGTGAGACGCTCTTGGAATCCAATCTTCCCACTCGCCTTTTTACCTCTCAGAGGCACATGGTGCACATCTTGTGATGCTAAGCTGTGTGAACGTGGATGTGCAAATCCTGTGATCAAAGAAGCTTGCTGTCCCTGGAGTACAGACTTCACAGCAAAAATGGACAGGTGGTTCTGAAACTGTTTTTAGCCAAATTCAAGTGAGAATGGGTGTTCCGTATTGTCAGTCAACTGTTGACGTGGCAAAATTCAAAACTATTTAATCTGTTTATAGAAGGATAGATTTTTTTACATCATTTTGCATTTATTGAGGCACTTTAACAGTTGGAGATATAAATGTTATTTTATTTTGTTTGCTACAGAGTGTAGAAATATAAAAAGTCCTAATACATCTGTGCAAAAGAGCTGCAGAATTTTGCAAGAGAGCTTCTGGCACTTTTTCCATATTTTTGGGAGATGTCATGTTTGTGATGCCACTTGTACTGTTAGGATTTTGAAGTATTTGCAGAGAATATCTTACTTAAAGTCCACCTCCAGAAAAAGTTCTGAGACTGTCTAAGAACAAGTGAATAGAATAAATGTAGGCTAAATCTGTTTTAGATGTCTCTGTGGATAATTCCGTCTCAAAGAAAAAAATGTTTCTTTTCCAGATTCATGCCACAAAAATGAGTTGTTTAATTAGATTCAAATACCACAGCTGTCATGAGGAATTTCAAGTTGAAAGGAACGGTGCTTCTATTTGAGCGATGTTAAATGAAGTGGTTAAAACAAGCACCAAAGTGCTTTAATATGCTAACTTCCCTTCCGGGAAGCTGGTTGATCCTATCTTTTTTTTTTTTATTAATATGAATTACAGTGGCTTGACTTTAATTCATGTCAATTTTGAGAGTAATTTCCAGATAGCTTTGATTTATACGGAAGAATTTCAGTCTGAATAGTAACTATTAAAAACCAAGATAATTTTCTGTTCTTAATTTTTTTTCAAAGAGGAAAAGCAAATCTTAAAGTCAAATATTAAGGAAAAACATATAATGATGGTTTTGTAAGTAAAATTGATTCCCATGTTGCAGGAAATCTTCCAAGAGCAGTAATCACTGTTTACATAAATGATGCAACTGTGCTCTTCAAGCCATGCTGTACGTCCAGTAGCATTAGAGTTCTTACTTAAGGAATACCTTTGGGGTAAAGATGTGTTGCTTTTCTTTGGTTTTCTAAGTGTTGAATATGCTGCATTACATGAAAAACTGGTACCTAAGTTCAGACATAAGGAATCTTTTTATAGTTCGTTGTTAGCATTGAAGAGGTTTCTTCTCCTAAGGCAGAGGGAGTCTGTCTCAGTCATAGGAATAGAAAGGTATTTTTATGAGTAAGCTACTGCGCTAAAATGGCTTTAATTTCGAGGTGATTTTCCCATTCAGGAGTGCAGGAGGAAGGGAAAAATGAAGACTTGCAGGAAAAACACTGCTTACATTCGTTTAGAAAGTTCGGTGAATTTAGCATAAAATCCTTGCTGGAAGTACCATCTCATGAATGTACCTTTATCCCAAGTCCATATGTACTTGAAAATGTACCTCACCCATGAAGAATTTATTTTATAAAAAATTGTTTTGACTATGGCGGTACTATAAGCGTATTGCTTTGCTTTATTGTAGAGATAATTTATTCTCATCAGCTGTAAATCACTGCAGCAAATTTCTACACGGTGGAACTTTAATGCAGTGTGGGTTTTAGCTTCAGCCCTATTAAAACATTAAAACTGCATTGTTTTTTGATGAGGGAAGAAAGTGTTCATACTGGATTGTACCATCTGTGGAATTGACTTGATTACAATTCACCTTTCTTTAGTTTGTGGTATACTCCTGGAGCTGTACAGGTATATCAGAATTTTTGTAGGCTTTGTGATACATGCAAATCTGTGGAAGTGAATTCTGTTCATTAGTCTGCAAGCTCAGGTGTAAGAGGATTCACCTTGTTATATGCAAGAGTTTATAGGTCCTCTAGAAGGATGTTTTTTTATGAGTGAGTCATGTCCTTAAGTTTTATCTGACTTGCGCAGGGGGAATGAGGAAGAGTCTTGTACGTAATGAGTAAATTCATTTTCTGCAGGTTACTTATAGCTGTTAACATTGGCATCTGAACATTGGTGGTTTTAGATTAAAAGAATTTAAGGTTAGAAAAGTGCTTGTGGTTTTCTGAAAAATGTTTCTAGATTTATTTAGTACCATGAAGCAAGAACTAATCTATAAAATTTCATACTGTGTTAAATCAGTTGAGCTTAGAAATGGTAAATGCATTCAGTGTTTTGCACTGTTAATTTCAAAAAATATATGTTGTTTAGTAACAGAGTAAATAAATATCATGTTTTTAATATTATTTTCCAGAAGTCTTTCAGAGTTCCATGTCCCAACTGTTGACATTCTGGAGGAGTCATATGAAGTGTTCCCCACAATCCCACCCAGTTGTACATCACTGTGAATGGCTCTCCTTGGTTTTCATAGAGCAAGATGATGATATGTGGGAAGCTGCTAAAGCTTTATTACTCAGTTACTTAAAATTTGATAGGTTAGTATGTATTTTATTTATCAGAAATATGAATAATAATGATTTAATGTGGTTATTATAATATACGTAACATTTCCATTGATTAGTTTTGTATAAAGGAGAAATATTTTTAATAGTAAACTCAGGACTATGTACTAATGTATGGTGTAAGAGCTGTTAACTTTTTGGATAATTTAATTAAGTGTCTTTTGGCTTGAAGTGAGGGAGTTGTGCAACTAATTCCTATTAAATACTTTAGCGCTTAGAACTGTAATTGAGAATAATTGACTTCACAATCTAAATAGTGGTTAGATGTAGATAAAAGGCAAGACTTTTCTTTCAACACTGAGTTTGTGAAGAACGTGATATTGTAATTAAGCTTCAAGAATTTGGGGACGTCTGGCAAGGTAGTGCTCTCATGTTTGGACCCATGTTAATTCTAGCTATTTGATAAATGCTACAATTACTAATATCAGAAACATACTAATATCAGAAATGTTCTTTATAAATTTGTCCTGGACATTCACTACTTTATTGTTGTTAACCATGCGAGATATTATCCTAATTTATAAAATGTCTTTCAAGCTTCTAATGTGAAGATATTGGGAGTATATCATATATACATACAGTTCTTTTTAGGCACTTAAATAAAAGCACACCTTTTCCCAATGCAGGCTGTGTTCAGGTTTACAAAAATATTAAAATAAGAGTTCGTGTATTAAAAGTAACCTTGTTTCTTCCAGAATGCATCCTAAGGAGAAGTACAGTTTAAGAAAGCCTTCTGAAAGTGCTTTGGCTTCCTAAACTGTCTGATCTCCCACCTGCCTGTGTTCATTCTCTAGTAGCAAAACTTTGTTTTTCCTAGTGTTTATTTTTTGACAAAATCTGAGTCTGCTGGGTTATTGGATTTCAAAGTATTACATACTGTAGATGGGAAAAAATTTCAGTCCTGTCTTGCATAGAAAGATCACTAACAAAACAAATTACCTTGTTGGGATTCCAGTAGGTGCTTTTCTGCTCATATTTTATTTTATTTTTTAGACAATTCCATTTATATAAAATGTTTACCTGGAAATCTATCACTATGAAACATTTTAATTGCAACAGGATCTAATGTATGTGCATTTAGTATCTGTGTCAGAGAACATCAAAAAAAAGATCAAGAACACAATTTTCTGCACATACCTGTTCTTAACTGTAAACTTACATTGAATTTAATCCATTTCACAAACTACTTTTCAGGTTACGGCGTGATGCTGCTGATAACTTAAGCCAAAAAGAGGAGGAAAGCTGGAACTTCCTTACGCATGCAAGTGGCTATAATCCTCACTGTATATTTTTATTTTTTCTAGAAAAAATTGCATTTGATTCCACAGTGCTGCTAGATTTTTTGATTTCATCAGAAACTTGCTTTCTGGAGTACTTGGTAAGGTACTTAAAACTTCTTAGAGAAGACTGGCATCAGTTTGTAAATGTCTGTAACTATTTTGATACCAAGCATGGCACTTCTCAACCAGTTTCTTCTATCAAGCCTCCACATCAAGAAAAACAAAGCTGCATGAGTGATGTGAATTTGCAAAATGCTCCTTGTGAACCAGAACCACAGACTCTGATACCTTTGACGACTTCTCACAATTGCTTAGTGTTTACCACAGAGCAAGGCAATAATGAAGTTGCAGAGTCTAACCAGTCTAAGTCATTGCTATGCAACGATAGTAAGTCTCCGCTGGGTTCTCTTCAAAGCCTTGTTAATTATGACAGCTCCGAAGATTCTGAATTAGAATCAGTTGGAAAAGAGTGTTTGGTAAACACAAAGCAGATGCCTTTAAATAATGAGCATGAGACAATGATAAGAGAAACTGTTTGCAGCTACACAGACGATAAACAGAATAAACTCAAGTCTCAAGTGTTGCCTCTGAAACAAAAGGGTTGTAATACCTCATCCAGTTTGGCTTGTATAGTGCCCTCAGATAACATCGTTCCCCTAAAAATAATGCTTTATAAATCAACAAAGTGTTTGGAAGAACTGCAAAACGCTATTTCTAGGTTGCAGAGAAGAAATCTTTTCCCATATAATCCGTCTGCGTTGTTGAGACTACTGAGTCACGTTGAGAAGATCAGTAAGAGCATAAACGCACCATAAGTCAAAGATCTGGTGATTTCTAACTAGTACACTAGAGAATGTTTCCATGAGATGAACGACTTCTAAAGCTCACGCCTTTTGCACCTGTCAGTGTATTTAAACTGAAACAGGATAAACATGTTTTTGGTTGACACCTTAAAAAATCTGCTCGGTGATGTGATCCATTCATTACCTTAGGGTCCCAGGCATATTCATGGTATGTATGTCTGTAGTGTATATAAAGATTAATTGCTAGCTATCCATAGTTTGATAATAAACGACTAATCTGAAAGCATATCAACAGTATTTAAAGTATTGTCAATTATACTTAATGTCATTCTAATGATTCACAGACTCCGATGAAGTATTAATGTAACACTTAACTGCTTAGAGATTGAGATAAATAAAATATTGTAGCTGGGGACAATTTTAGAGTTTATACTGTGTGTTGTGAATCAGTGCTCTGCTCTAAATGGACATGCAGGGGTAATAGCACAATCCCAATAATCCATGCCTCTCTTTTCTTGGTTGAAGTGCTCAAGTAATGTCTAGGATTTACTGTTTGCCTGATCTAATCAGTAGCGTTACTATCTCACTAAAAGTTGCATTTAGTTTTTCTTAATATTTCATGGTATGTTGCCTATTTATGGAACATTTTAGTGGAGCATTACATTTAAAAATCAAACTTAGATAATGCAGAAGTTGCATTGTTGAAATTCCAAAAGAAATCCTTACTTCCATTACACATTTTATCTAAGTATAGAATATATTTACGAAGTAGAGAACTAGAAATTAAATATCTGCAATGCAGCAAGGTGGATGTTGAATGTAAACTTTTATAGTTGCATCTGTTATTAGCTCTAATTTGAATAACCTGAAAAGTAAGTGTCTAAGACTCTGCCTAGGGAAAGTTAGTTCAGAACAGGATCTCCAAACCAGTGTGTGCACTTAACAGGAAGCCACCTAATGTTGGTACACCTAACGTGCAGCTTGTAATGCTCTTATAAGGGTTAGGCAATGGGAAAATACCGATGACAGAAAGTACTATAAAATCTCAGACTTCATCAGAACTGAAAGAAACGGTTTTCCTCTTAGGATCTTCTCTTGAAGGTAAGTGCTCTATTCTGGTTGAGAGCCAGGTAAGTTGTCTCTTCCCCTTAAAATAGCTGTTTAGTGTAAAATAATATAGATACTGAGTTAAAACAACCAGACTCTGGAACAGGGGACCCTGATTCCCCCAAATCTCTTTGGCCTTCTTCTAGATTAGAGTTGAGCTCTCAGCTAGTGAATCAACTATGTGTTGGGAAGAGGAGAAGACTGGGTGAAGTTTATAGGATAACTTACCTGGAAATTACAGTGCTCTTCAGAGGTACTGAATGGTATGGGTTCTTAGACAAGAAGGTTTGAACCTTAGTCTTAGTCTTTTGGGATGACAGCTGTAATCCCTTGAAGTTATATAGGAAAGAATAAATGGTGTTGGTGTGTAGTAGACAGTGTTCTGTGCCTACGTTGTGCTTTGGTTTCTTTGTGCAAATGATTTTATGCATAGGACTGGATAAGAATATCAATGAGTAGGAAAAAATGTCCATTCATGCTTATAGTCACTTTAGTTAAAACTAACCTCTGAGTTGTTTGGGGCAGAGGAATGCTTAGTTTCTTTTTACTGTCTGAACTTGGTTATGCTCTAGATACCAAGTTGCTTATTTCTGTCAGGACTAAAAAGCCTCTGGGCATGTCCAAAGATGCAGCTCTAGACAACTTGGGAACATTTCTGTTCAAACAAGCGAAGTGCCTTTGGCAAGAGAGTTGAGCAAGAGTTTCTCAAGATCACAATTTTAAATGTAGGTACTTTAGTTTCAGTGAAATCCTTTCCACTATCCCCTCTTCTTTTCTAATCTGGGCTTTGCTGACTAGTTGATTTTGCCTGAGTAACCTCATTGTTTCACTGAGCTACTTCGCAAGTTGGAAATATCTAAGTTACAACTGTATTTCTCACACACTGATAAGATAAACTGGGTGGGAAAGGTAGCATGGGAAGACACTTTCTGTTTTTCTATGTGCTCGTTTTCACCATTTTTGTCAGTGATTACTATAACTTAAAAAAACTATTTTAAAGTAAAAGTTTAGCACAGAGGGTAGAATTTAGCAAGAAGTGTAGGATCTATAATTTTTGATTTTTGAATACAGCAGTGTTGGGTTGCAATAAAACTGCATTTAATTCTTACAGGCATGAAGTTTATTGTGTGCCCAGTTGGTTATTACTGATGATCATTCCCACATGTTTTCCTTCTCAGAAAGCCATTGTTTTAATTCACAGAATGTTTTAATGGTACAATGGGTAAATCTGGTTTGTATCTGCCAACTAGCTACCTCAATGTTTTATACTTTTTACCTTGATATTTTACCATTAACGAACTGTAGGTCATGAGATGAAGTAAAACTGATGACGGTTAACTTTTTTTTTTTTGGTTATTCCACACAAAATGAGTGTGAACAGTGCAGGCAGTTGGTAGTTCTGTGGCTATTTGAGAAAGTCTAGTACAAAGACGATACCTTTATAAATGAGCTTGTATTTCAATCATTTGAGTATGTGGGGTTTGGTTTCGGTTTGGTTTCTTTTTTTTTTTTTCTTTGAGTCTTTACTATCTAAAGATTTTAGGCTAGAGCAAATTAACTCAGCTACAGAACCTATTACCGGTGTTAAATTAGAACTTCTGAACTAGGTCAGTTATACTGTTATTAGGAGGATAAAATGCCTTACATTTGGCTGTTAATACCTAACAACTTTCTGCTATTATTGGACACAGAACAGATCAGATGACCCATCTGGAGATGGTTGTCTGTCTGAGGACTTAACCTGAGAAATGTCCACAGTCTCCATTTATGTTTTGAGTTTTCCTCCCACATCAATAGAATAAATTATGCTTTAATGAAGTAAACAGCACTAGCATTTGCTTACAGGATGTACTTTTTTTTTTTTTTTTTTTTAAAGAATAGTCTTAAACTTGGATATTTGTGGATCTTGGTTGCAATCACAGCTAAATCCAGGTGGTTCCTTGCTTGTGGTTCTGTGGACTGGTTTTCCTCCAATATTTATGATTGCTGTACCCTCTAGTGTTAACACTTGTAATACATGCTTTAATCCTGCAATACAGGAACAAAAACCAACCTTGAGAATTTCTATATTTACAATACTCCTGTAAAGCTGGGAATAAGGAGCCATGGTTTTTCCCTAGTTTATCACTGCACGATAAAGTGTTTGTACTTCTTCCAGACTCAGTCTAGGATGGTGTCTGAAGCCAGTACCAGGTATTAATCATAGCTGGTTAGTATCAGGAAGAGTGAAAGTACTATGATCATTACAGTTTTTTGTTGTTGTTTTTACTGAAAGAGTTGTCCAAATGAATTTGTAGATTCTCGTTGTGCTTCATACAAGTCTCAGGCTGCCTGGCTCACTCTGAAGTCCTGTTAGAAGCCAACTGTGTGTGTCAGTGGATCGTAAGCAGCCCTTTACTGTCACTAACTAGCTCAACAGCAGGCATGGACCTGGCCTGGTCTGGGTAACAGCTCAGGGATTTAAGCTTTTCCAAGTCATTGTTTTTTTTAAATGCTGTGTAATGGACTTTATTGCTGATTACTTTTGGAAATGCTCTTCAGTAGACAAGCTGACTCTGTTTTACATACAGCAAGAAAGGAATATAAGGTTATATTCTGTGGTAGAAAGCTTTTGTGGAGAGTTACAGTATCCTTAGTCATTCCTGGTTCCTGCTTGCCTGTGTGTGGCAAAACATATTTTTTGTCAGTCAGCAGTGGCCTTCCAGCTGGGAGACTTGAAAAAAAGTAGAATACACAACCTGAAAGGTGACTGTGCTGCTGAATACTGGCCTCCTTAAAAGGTGGAAGGGAAAATTTTGCATATCCCGAAACTGTGTCAGGAGTTTTGTCCAAGAATCTGCCTCATCTTATTCTGAGGCTAGAGAGAGTTGAAACCTGAAAGATTTTCTGTGGAGCTTCAAAGAGCTTCCAAATGTCCATGGCTACTTTGAAGGAAGTAATAACTGCATAGAAACCAGTGGGCACGATTATGAAGCCTATTTTGCAGACTCGTCATCAAATGACAATCTGGTGTGCTTCGTTCAATATTCACAGTTAGGTAGAGACCAATTATGCAGAAAATGTAAAACTCTTAATGTTTTTTTAAATCTCTTCAGGGAAGAATCTAGTACTTGGTCATCTTCAGCAGAACATTGGTCCCGTTAAAGGAGTGTTTCTTCACCTAAGCTAAAAACATCAGCCGGTATGATACCAGTGTTTTCTGTAATTCTCAGTCATGAGCAGATGCAGAGGAGGGATATCCTACTGACTGTGAGACATCAAAGGGATTGCCTTTCTTTTGCACCAAGCATATGCTTGTATTTTGTACTTGTTTTCTCTGTGGATAGATAAGGATTGATGCTCTAAGTCTTCTATTAATGTAATCAAACAACATTTGCAGTGTTGTCTTATGTGCAAGTGTTACAAATTGCTGAGGTTTATTTTCATACAGTCGTTAAACCAGTGCTTCCAGGTCCGTGGATCAACAAGGTTTCTCTATTTTAATCCTATATTATTTAGACTGTTGGAAATTAATTAAAAACTCTTCCCTGAATGAATTGGTTGGACTGATCCTTAAATCCATACTGTTACAGCCAGAGTATATTGTGTCTTCGTTTCTGGCATCTTAAGACAGTAACAGCACAAGTGAGTATTATTTGAGAAATTAGTAGTGCTCTATTTGGAGAGGAAAGTGTGTACTATAGAAGTCAAACCTTTGCTACAGTTCTTTTTGTTAAGATTTTGAGTAGCAGATGTAAGTTTTAACACACTTCTTACTATAAATGTAAGCAACTGAAGTTACATTTTTATATTTTTTCAAATGTTCTAGAGCATACTTAGTGAAAATACCGTATATAGATATGCGGTTAGATAAGAATTTGCATTGTTTCTGGATATAGAAGAGTGAATTTGACAAATAGGGGCAAAGTGATGTTAAATCGCTGAGAAAGGATAAAACAATCTCACCAAGGATTATTTGCAAGCAAAACAAACTACGATTTACATAAGGGAAATTGTCCAGACTGCAAGCAAATGCTTTGCTAAATCATACGTACAGCTCTGTGCCTCTGGATATGGGAGGATTCTTAACTGTGCTCCTGGAGGCTTATCAATATGCTGTGTGTTCAGCATCTAAATGAAATACAGCCCAGAAGTTGTAACAACTTGAAAGATGGAGCATAATTGTGGTATTTATATCCCTCAATTGTTAAATGTGTGAAAGAAATTGTTTAGAAAGCAGTATCCAGGTAATGCTGGTATCACTTCCTGGAGCCTCACTCTCCTTATTAAGTCACAGACTCACAAATATTCTAATTCTTAATGAAGCTCACAGGAATCAAGTTCTGAAGCAGTATTTTTTTTTAAAATTAAACATTTTGGGGATTTTGGCTGGTTTATTCAAATGTGTGTATTCCTGATTTAGTCCTGCGATGACAGTTGTGTACAGTAAGTATTTATAATCTTGACACTTGCTCTATTTGCAGTCAGATATCTAGTCTTCAATTATGATGATACTATTAATTAATTAGTCAGAAATGAACCTTTCCTAACTTGAAACTCTGTATGGATTATGACTCAGGTCATACCTTCCGGTAAGAAAGGTCTTAAGCAGAAAACATTTCAAGAGGTCCTAAATGGATTACTTCATCTCCTTTCTGTAGGAGAAGGTTGATATATTGGGAGACAATATGAACCCGTGTGGAGAAGAGGAGCTTAGTTTTTAAGCTACTGATTGCAGGATTGAGTTATGATCCTTGAATGTGTTTCTGTGACTTGAAGTGATTTCCAGATATTTGTTGATAACAAGCAGAAAGGATGAGAATATCAAGATCTTTACCTTCATCTTAAAAGTGTGCAAAACAACAAGCAGATGGGTTTCCATGGTCATGAAAAGAGAATTCAGAATCCAAATTATTATTAGATGAAATAGTTGTGGATTGCGTCAGTTTAAATCTAAATCTCAGGTGATAAGCTCTTGGTAATCTTAGAGCTGGCTTTGAGTACCACGCGACAGTATATAACTACCTTCCTACATTTTCTTTGCATGTGCTTGAGACTGAGATTTGATCGACCACATTGAGATGATCGGTTAACAAAAATGACTTGGTACTAATATACATGGAACATTTATCTGTAGGTTCTGCAGATGATTTTTTACCTTTTTTCTATAAAAGAAAACAAACCCTTGGATTTCCCCTTACCCCCCTCCCTGCCAGCAGGTGCTATCATGTGCTACAGCTCTGGTTCTATAAGTTTAAATTTTAATACCATCTCAAGGATTTGCTGAGATGGCTTTCTCTACTGAGAAAGTTAATGAATACTAGATTTTTTTATTTATGTAACTGCTTAGAAGCTCCGGTGAAAACTCACATGCATATATTAAATCACAGGGAACCCAAAGAAGTGGATTTAGTAATTTTTTTCTCTTGTTTTATTTTTTTCCACTGAAATCTTTACATAATTTACTCTTTCCACTGACACATGAAATAATTATTTGGGTCAAATACATGCTCCATCTAGTTATTCAATCATATGACAATTAAATATAAGCCTTACACTGCAAGTAAGGAGTAGCTACTTAGTTGTTTGTGTTTTTTTTTTTCCCCTCAAGAATACAAACTAAGTTTTTTTTGTTGTTGTTATCTGGCTTTCTTTTGTTTTTGCAGCATTCAAATTAAAGATACCCGAATTAACAGTCCTGTGAAAGTGCAACAGTAATTGAAAGGTCAGTGGGCAGCTTTGATCCAGAAGGTATGGTTAGCCTGTTACTTAACATGCAGTATCTTTAATCTTGCAGTAGAGTTCTGTGTAGCTGATGAGTGGTACCTTTAAAAAACAAAAAAAGTTCCTCAAAAAGTATGTAAAAATACTTTTTCTCATTGTATTATTTGGAGCAGCCCCAAATCTACCCCAGTCAAACAAAAGTTGTTTTTTTTTTTTTCAATTTAGTGCAACAGTGAAGAAATTATGGATTGAGGCATAAGAAAGAGGTGAAAGAGGTGTTTGTGCCAATTACCTGTTATATTACTGGCATTAGCCAAGTGATATATGAATCAGCTTGCTGTAGGCTCTCCTAATTGGCAAAGTGTTCCTAAATGTTCTGCTTGGTTCATACGAGTGGTTCAGATGTGGGAAAGTATGGAGATAATTTAAAGCAACAGCAAAGCCATAATACTACCTGCCTGAAATAATCTTTCATGTTTAATATTTCTCTGGTGCTTCAGTTTATTGAATACCACTCCCAGTTTTAGGGAAGGACTGAAGACTTGCAAAAGCTGCAAAATAAGAATACCTAAAAAACCTAAACACCTGCTATGTGAACAAAGCAAACATTTCAGCCTGAATTGCTTTGAGGGAAAGCAAATGAACTGGATCCAAATATTGCCTGGGTCACCTCTACTGCTGTCTTGTGATGAAAGTTCCCATGTACTCAAAAGGACTAGTGGAAATTAAGGGCAGGGATGGGAGTGCAGGAGGAAGGAATGCTCCATTTCTGTGTGCATAGAAACCACCTGTGGTTTAGGAGTCTGATCCCTAAACTACTGAAGGCTGGAGGTAGCATCATTTACCATATCCTGATCTTGTACTCTTCTGTAGCTGTCAGCTTCCTTCAGAGACAGGATGCTGGGTGAGGTGGAACTTGGATCCAGCTTCAACGTGTCTGTTTTTATTGTATGGGTAGCTGTTTGCTGGCTGCAAGCAGAAAGAGAGGGCTAAAAAGAGGTTCTCTGCACATTCGAAATGTAGATGCTCTTGGCTTGTCAGTGATACTCTTTTCTTCCTTTCTGACAACGTTGAGATGTCCTACCCATCAGAATATCATGTTATGCCAACACAACGCTGTTAATTTTATTATTTGAAACTGGGGTGACCTGTTGAATGATTTTCAGCCTTATTCTTCAGTCATGGAATTAAATTAATTAAAAGCAAGCCCTCCCCATCCCCTGACCCACTCCCCTCCCCCCCCCCCCAAAAAAAAAAAAAAAGGAAAAGGGTTAAGTAAAATGGATGTTTGTATGGTATCTCTAACCAAGCATATATTGAGCTAGTGTAACTTCCCTCTGCTTTAGGTATTTCGAGAATTCCACTTTATATTTTCTGAGAAACTGAAACTCTTCCTGTAAAGCATTTAATTGACTGAGCCTGCAAGTATTCCTGGGGCTGGCCAGTAGGAGACGAAACCTTTCTCTGACTTTATTTTAAAACCCTGACTTTATCTAATAATGCATCTAAAAACGTTGCTGTGAAGTGACTTGTTTGAGACTTCCTTTCCTGCACAATCGGCAGGCACAGCATCTTCCTGTGCATGTCTAGAGCCACATAAGTTGAGACAAATTCTCATCATGCAACAGAATACCATGTGATTCAGAACGTTTCTTCACCTGCTGTGTTGAAACAAGCACAAGGGAAGGCGCTCGGCATTACTACTCCCGAGTTTCACTGAGTTGGACGTATGACATCAGGATTGCCTTCAGTCAGAAATCTTGAAGTGCAGCTTTGCTGGGTGGGTCTCTGAAGAATTTGAAAGAGTTGTGCAGATAGGGCGTGTTTACCTTTGTCAAAGTAGCGAGCGTAATGCCTCTTCCCAGCTAATGTGCTTATGTTCTCTTTGACTGCAACATCATAAAGGTAGGAATTTTTTTTTCTGGTGTTTTTGTTTGTATGTTTTTCTTTCTTTTTTTCTGCCTCCCTACGTTAGGTTATGTTCCAAACTCTTAGCGTGTGCTGGTCTCTAACGCTGCCTGTTTTATAAAGGAAAATTAGAGTAACCCTTATAATCGTCTTAGGATGGAGAGTGGAATAGGTGTTGAGATCTTACAGGTTACTAACCTATGACAAAGTTTTTATAGGCATTCCAACCTATGACAACTGCTTTTCTTTTTAGAGAAAAGAAGTACAGGTTACGGTTGTACTTCTGCATCTTTTATCATAATCCTGTTAAGTGCTTGTAAGAGCGCTTAATTCTGAACTGGAAGGGAAGAAGATTTTTTAACAGGAAAAATACGTTGGTGAATGATGTAAATGTACTTGCAGAGAGAACTTAAATTCAAGTTGCTTGAAAAAGCTAGTTCTAATTTTGTCCTCTAAACGTTTAAGAAAAAGGTATTCTGTAAAAAAAAAAAAAAATTGGTTTAACAGAGATTTATATATGACTTACCTGTTGGAGATCTGAAGTATCTGGTGCTATGAATAACACATTCAAATAAGCTACCAGAAAGGGTTATTTCATAGTAAGACTAAGAAAACCTCAAACAGAGGAACCCTGTGCATTTTTTCCTCTTACTTCTTGGAATGGATACCTATTTTTAGCTAGCTTCCTAGCTTGGATCAAACCTTCAGCTGCGGTGCCACTGTTGACGAAGAGGCTGTGCAGGTAGACATTAGCTGAAGATCTCTTGCATTTGTTATGACACGAAGATGCCAAACAGAGGCTGCAATAACGAAATACCAGTTATGTTCTGGCTCCTCCTCTAGTTGGCTTTGTGGGTGGAGAATGTATGGGCAGGTAAAACCACAAAGGAGGGGATAACCAACAGGAGGAATAAGAACAGGGGTGCACAGCAAACTTAACTTCTGTTTCAGGGTGATGAAGAGATCAATGCACAGGAGATCAAAGTCACCGTGCATAAATGATAGATGAAGACCTTGACTGTCTACCAGCCCCTGTTTCAGGAAGCTGTAAATAGGACAGCTGCACCAGCACTGTCCCTTTCCCTAATTACCAAGGGCTAATTTAAAATGTTGAGTCATCCACGGTACAGGTGAAGAAACCTGCATCCTTTGCTTCTACACCCTCAGGTCCTCTCTCCGGTACCTCATTATTCTATTGCCTTCACATGTTTTGTGGCAGTGCTGTACTTATTACTGCTAATAACACGCTTATTCTTGATCAAATGATTCTTAACCCTTATCTTAAATATGTGACCAAGAAGGCTCATGTCTCTGGTAAAATCTCCTTTAACCAATTTGGAATTTTAAGATAGACTTCAAGTTTTTATTTCAAATAAAATTCTGGTAAGCTGTAAAAAACAAACAAATTAAAAAAAAACCCCTAATTTTCACGTTTCTCTAATAGTAATAACGTGAGGAAAAGGGTCATACTTAAAAAGATTTTTTTCTTACATTCTGAAAAATTTTACTAAGGAGTTCTTGAAGTAAACTCTGTCCCTCTTTGGTCTGCTCAAACTTATGAATTAAGCGTCTAAGAACTTGTAGTTCTGACCGGGCTTTTTTCGTAGAACTGCAATTTCTTTTTACCCCGAGATTATTGCAGAGATTTATTTCATATTTCTTTATCCAGCTCTAGCAATATTAGGGACTTTAAAGCTTTGAAGGAGGCATAGTTTGCACTGTTAGCTATACTTTGTGACAACTATTTTTCACTTTCCTAAGCTCCCTGAGATCAAATGAAACAAATTTAGATGCTCAGAAATGTTTTACCTTTAAGTAGAGAGAGCATGGTAACTTTCATTCAAAAATTAATTATTTCGAACAGTTTTGGTTCTCTTTCCCCCAGAGAGCAGGGGAAAATGTAATAAAACTTGCTTGCCACCTTAATTGAGATTTACTGGGTGCTCTTTTGGCCTGCTACAAAATAGAAACCAAGTTACAAGGTAATGTGATAGAATAGTAAAAGAAGTGAAATATTCTAATTGCCTTCTAACTAGGCACATATAACTGTTTACAGTTGAGATTTGTCCGTGTTAGGGAGTAAATTTGAAGTTAAAGGTCTCATAGCAGTCTTAATTCAGCTCTTTTACGTGTATAGAGTATTTCAGTGTTTCATCATAATAACCTGACGTTAAGGTCCAACCGCTCTTTTATTTTGTGCTGCCACTGTTTGTATGTGCTCAGGTTGTGTGAGATTTAATACTTGGACAAACAAGATGAGAGAAGTCAATATGCAGAGAGACTGTAGCATCAACTCAATATCCTTCATCCAATTCTTGCCTCCACAAATGATAGTTCAAACTCTTACGTCAGTAAGGCATGAAACACAGTTCAGTCAACTGCAAAAAGCATTGCCAAGAAGCAGAAACAAGCAATGCCTCCAACTGGCACATGCCTACAACTAACAATTGATGACTGAGTGAGTATTTTGTGTGGTCAAGTTTGCATTTACTGCCCCAGGGACTAAAAATTTTTAGCATAAAATATCACCAGTGGAGAAACTAATCTGGCATCGTATCCAATGATCTCCCAAACTTGCAAGTTGCACTTAGGTCCAGAAGATGTATAAAGCAGCTGGTGTACAGTTGAAAGGCTCTGTGGCACAGTATCAACTGTCAACACTTGCATGAATACTAAGCTATTACAAGTTTGGCCTTGTACATGTGTGGGTTTTTCTTGTTTTGTTTTGAAATGATTTTTTTTAATTGTATGATTTTTTTAAAGGTATCTTTTAGGCGGTGCTTCTGCTATCAGTAGGAAAAACATTGCATAACTGTTAGAAACAAAGTGTAGGTGCCATATATTTTCACCAGTTTCACGGTGGTTATCACAGCTGGGAATCTGTGGGTGATGTTCTGTCCAGTATTACAGAACGTAAATCTGCTCCTGAAACTTGTGTGTTAACTCTTGTGTTTATTGCTTAGTCTTAAGCAAAACAAAAAACAGAACTTGTGATACAGTGGATCTGATCTTTATTTACTCATTTAAACCACTTTGGTTTAATGTTTAAGATCAACAGCCTGGAACAGCTTTACTATCTTTTGGTGCATGGGGCACTTGATAATTTTTTCCCCCAAAATCACTGCACCATCTTAAACAGTTCTTCCAAATGATGAGAGAAGTTGGAGGATTGTGTTATTCTTTTTGCTGATTTATTCTTTCCCTGTAACACCTCCAGAGTCACAGTAAGTAGATAGCATAGGAAAGATGCCCAGAGAAATTACGCTTTTTTTCACTTGCGTGTTTGTGTTACCCATCTGTTGGGTTTTCTAATTTGTTCGATAAATAAGGATGGGAAGTTCTCCCAATACATAATCCAAACCTGGATATCACCTTCTCTTAGTTCTGGTTTTGGAAATTCATTTTTTGTGAGCAGGAGCTTTTGCATGGAGAACAAAATCAAAGCTTTACCTGCTTTTTATTTATTTATTTATTTATTTATTATTTCCCAGACTGTAGCAGCCAGAAATTGCACTTCAAAGCAGCTCCTGACTTTGTTTTTTCAAAATCTAACCACGTAGCTTTTGTCAAACCAAAATTTGCCCTTTTTGCTTAACATCATTAAAAATACAAGTGTGGGTTTTTTTTGTTTGTTTTGTTTGTTGTTTATAACTGACTGTATCAAGGATCCAAGGAGCCCAGTTTGGAAAGAAACTTCACTTTGGTACTTCCCAACTGTGTAGGCTTTCCTTTAATTACAAAGGATGCAGTTCCTAAACTAATCATTCCTGATTTTCCTGTTTGGTACTAGCCCATTAGGCTACAGAAGGGATCCTTCCTTACCAAGGAGGCAATTAGATGTCTTTATTTGGAGTGTTTAATTTTCAGGATGCAGGCGAACTTTCCATTTTTTCTAAAATATCTTTATTTTATTGTTAACGGTAAAAATTCCAGTTTTGTTGATGAAAATAACATTGGCAGTGCTGACGCATGGATGTGAATGTGGGAAGCGGCAGGTTTTCCACCCTAGGTAGAGCAGAAAAATAGGTCACTGAGCTGTTGTCGTTTTCGCACCTGACATGTCTAGTTGCTTCCTTGGCACCGTTACAAACCGTAAGGAAAAAAAGTTCTGAGCTCAGCGCTCCTAGCAATGGGAGGCTTGTGCCGGGCAGCCTTTCAAGTTTCTTGTTAGAGCTGGTCCCAGATCAGGACAGACTGGGCCTTTGCAGCTGCCGCTGCTTCTTTGGAAGTGTGAGGGGAGGATAACCACTTGTGGCAATTCATGCAAACTACGGAGATCAGCCTTCTTTGGAATCCGGTGTCTGCAGCCTGATCCCAGCGCTGGAACTGGCTGCCACCACTTGGGCTGTACTGGAACACGTGTCTGCGTTGTCACGAGCTCCTGGCAAAAGTAAGTGTCCTGTAGTTTTACTACACTGATTACTGAAAAAACAAACCAGGGTCCTGGCAACTGCAGTCGTAGCACTTCTCGGAGGTGAAAATTTCTTGGCAGCGTGAAAGGAGCTTGTTGCAAAACGCTTCACTTGCCCAGGTACTGAGAAACTGGTTCTCCTGTTTTCCACCCAGTGCCAGGCACTGCCTCAAGAGATGCCTGTCCGCCTTGCTGTCACTGCTCCTAGGCCCTGTCCCTGGGTGGCGGAAGGGACAGATGAAAGACTTCTGCCTGGTTATTTGTCCCTTCCGCAAGAGGGCCTGTGGTGGATGACTTCTCTTCCACCCATGGTATGGGTGCATGAATGTTCTCAGCATGGGTGCATGGTGTTCTCAGCATGAGACTATATGGCCAAGGGGGTCCTGACCTGCCAACAAGCTGCTGAAAATCACTGGGTTTAAACCAAAAATGAACAGTATAGACAGCGTCCTTTAAATTATATCTAAGTGCTTGAGTCCCGTCTACCTGTAGTATGCCAGAACCATAGTCCTTGTTTTGGGGGTGTGGGTGGGGTGGGGACAGGACCAACAATAACGGGAAAATTTTCTTTCTTATGGCACTGGCAATGTGCCTTTAGCTTGATGTGGCCTGAAAGCAGAGTTTGCTCTCTGCCATTTCTGCTCTTGCCTGGTGAACTGCCAGCTGTGGAAATAAGGGGCCCTGAGAAGTCCCTCTGCCACAATTGTCCCAGGAAGCTAATAATCAGGAGGGGACATCTGCATATGCAGATATGTTTTTTCTAACAGACAAAGTTGGCTGGAGACAAATGACCTGTGTGCCTTCATCACTTATTCTCCATCATCTGGCTTCTCATTTCACACACCACACAGCCATTGTTTAGGGTCAAAATGATTCAAAGTAAATAATTTAAACGGAAGCAGTCAAGTCGTAATGTGGAGAAGGCTGATAATGGGGATTAGTGTCTGGGACAGGGATTGCCGTAGGTATGGTGAGTAAGCCAGAGAGCTGAATCACTTCTGTCGGTGACACTATGGGGACATTAAAATAGCTTTTGGGGCAGAGGGGATGGGGTAATAGATGGGTTAATTTTTAAAAATCGTAACTGAGTTCCAATACTCATTTTTGTCAAGGTTTCTAGGAAGTAGCAAGTATGTGGAGAAGGTGATGATAGATAAAGCTAGCACTGAGCTACTCCCAAGTAATTTGCCTTGAGTGGTTCTTCCTGAGATGGAGGCTTCTGTTGGGCCTCAGTTTCCTTTTAATACAGAAAAAATATACAAAGCACACGTGGGTTTCAGGAGATTTCTCAGCAAGCTGAAAGGCCCATGGCTTGTTTATAATACAGAAGAGAACCTTGCTTTTATATGATGTATGCAACAGAAGAGTGTTCATGGAGTCCCTGTATGTTTTGTGACCACCACGATTTGAGGTTGAGGAATAAGGCTTCTTGATCACACAGCCACAGCTGTCAGCCACTAAGAGCAAAGAAGGCACAAAAGGATACTGAAATGCACCGAGTGCTGCTGCCTACGTGTGTTTGGGAGGACTTGCTCACCTTCCAGGTGCTCCAGGAACATCTTCTTGAGGACTGAGACTGAAGGGAGACAGGGAAACAGCCCAAGTGTTTAAAAGCTGCTATTAAGAAGATGGAAATCTCCAAGACTGCCCAGGGGGATGACCTGGTTTGCTGCAGTGAGAGCAGATTGGAGGTAGGGTGAAAGTCCAGTTTAAGGTTAATGAAGCATAAGAATAGGCTGCAAACAGGTATGGAACCTCATCAACAGTTTTATAGGTTTATAATAATCACTTGGACGATGGACGACATTAATCAGGGATGGTCTAATCGCCGGTGTGTCAGGCAAAAACCTGTAGGAAATCCAAGGGGACTGCACATGGGGGAGTTTAGAGAACCACCTTTCAGACTGTATTTGGTGTCCGTGAGCAAGGATTTCTTCTGAAATCTGGGGACTCTGGATCAGACCCCCACATTCCAACATTCCCTTAAATAATAAGATTAAGCACGTGTAATTGGGAGCTTAGTTTAATAGAGATGCATTAACTAGTTGAAGATCTGAAAAGATAGCCATACGGTAAGGCGTGTATGTGTGGAAGGAAAACATGCATTGCAGATCCCAAGAATCCAATTTTAAAATACACGCTACAGAATTTTTCTAGGGTTTGAGTATACTGGGTACATTTAGTCACAACCTATCTCACCGTAGTCTGACTGGTAGTGCTCTTTCCACTGTGTTTTAATAGACTGGCCCATTATTATGGTTGCAGTTTGTGATAAGTTGCAATGCACAGTCTGGTTTAAAAATACAGATACGTAACAGAGCACAAGTGGGTAATGAGCGTCTCCCCTGGTCTTCCAGAGCAGTGTGTCTGCAAGCCTTTCTGTCTGACCTAAAATGTCACATTTCAAAGCCCTGTTTCATTATCATGGCGCCTGCTAGCTGTAGTAAAGGGTCTGTTAGCAGCCCCATTATAAATCCCAACTTCCAGGAGTTTATAATTCAGCAGTAAAAAATTGCTCTAGGCTGAAGGTTGGCTTATAAAGTCTCAGGGAAGGAACAATTGTGATTTCTCTGTCCTTTATTTTTGCATTTGCTTGTACACAATTCATTCAGTCGGTTTTACTATCCCCTTTCAGCATTTAAAAAGATTAAAAGGTTATTAATATTTCAGTGCTGACTACTGTTCATGACCAGTAAATTGATTCACGGTGCCTGTTAACCCAGCTGTGTTTGATGGGTACAAGTTGCTGTTTCACAAACCTGCTCCAAGTCTGCAGAACGATGGAAACAGCCCTGTGTGGATTGCAGCAATCGCTCATTAGCGATTGATTAAAGGGAGTTTTGGAGGGAGCCCTCTGAATCTGGGAAGCCTGTGTGAGTGCACAAGGTGAGAGCTTACAGTGGCTGCAGGCAAACCTGAGGTTGTGTGGCCCCTGCTCAATACTGGATGATCGTGGAAGGGCCTGAGCTGCTATGTCCTGAGCACGATCTGATTTTGCCACTTGATCCTATGCAAATGTATCACTGTCAGCTCTTCCAGGAGCAAGTCCACCACTAGGAGACTTGACAAAATTCTCCCGGCTCAAACGTTTCCTCACTGAAACTATGGTTCCGTGAAGTCAATTCTTTCCTCATATTTTTTCTGGTTTACAGGAAAATTTACTATGGAAAGAAGTTATTTCCATTTATTACTCATGGAAATTGTAGATAAACTACTTATTTCAGCCTTATGGAAAATATAATAGTGACTTCTATTTTAATTCTATTTTAGAATATTTTTATCGGATATATAACACTTCCGTGAAGTTCTTACAACTAAATGAGGGATAACAAATATGTTTCTAAATACGTAATGAAGAATGGAAAGGTTGAAAATTAGACTTTTAAAAGAATAAAGTATTTTGTTTTAAATGAAACATTTTTTTCCTTTGAGAACAGATTTTTGGTATTTTCTTCTGATCCAGGGTTTGGTGACACTTAAATCACAGTATTTCTTGTAAATCCCCAAATAAGCTTGCTGTGCACTGTAACTTTTATACTTGGTCCTGTGCGTAGTGGTATTTGCAAAATCAGGAATGAGGGGTGTGCTACAACCCACACATGAAGCAGCAGTAGCTCAGCAGCAAAATGTCTTCACTATACAGAACTAAGTCACCCCTTGGACTCTCTCATTTCTTTCCACTCTCCCGCCCCTTTATATTTAATTTAGAAAGGCAGTGTAGAGAAGATGAGTTCTCTTTAGTGTCTTTTGTGTAACTGTATGATAATTATAAATGATTATTGTAAAATATTTGACCACATATTAAATAATTTAGTTTGAATGACTGAAGTGAGAGATCAGATTTCAAAATCTGCATTTTTTTTTAAGATCTGCATTCATTTATACCAGTGTAAGATTTAGCTCTATTTTCTCTTCCGCTGGATTATAATCCCAGCTACGTGCTCTAAATGATGGGTTTTTAACTTCCAAATGATTTATGGATTGATTTCTTTCCTCCTGTCTCTCCTGAGAAAACTGACAGAGTTGCAGACCTCACCTGCTAGGGCTGTTTGCTGTGATAAATCAATCAGGGAACACCTGAACGTATCTCCAGTGCCTGCAGTAGCTCTCTTGAGTGCCTCTTTTGGACCTGCACTACAAGCGCAACCTGTGCAGACCAGGAGAGCGTGGGACCCAGGTCTCCTGTGTTATTTGCTTGTACCACGCTTCCTTTCATGCATTTTCTTTTTAATATGACACGACTAATTTTTAATTATCATTTTATTTGCTTAGCATGGCGCACATATTAAAGACACTCAACAGCTGGTTCTGGTGGGAGAATATATGGATGCCTATCAACGTCACATGGGCACATTTTGTAGACCGTGATGGCCTTGTCTTTCCAAAACCACATCAGTTGTATGCCACAATACCATATGCTTTTGTATTGCTGATTATCCGATTCCTCAGTGAAAGGTAAGAAACATAAATTCCATTTTATACTCTTGTTAGTCGTTGTTAATGCTAAAAAAATATAATTGAAAAATAAGATATCTTAAGAATATTGATCTAAAGATTTCATAACAGAGGATTAGTTGGGAGTCTGCTAAAAATACCTACTACAGATAATATTGAAGGTGAAAACCTAGGAAATGTTTTTCACTATCAGGAACATGCAATTGTGGTCCAACCTGGGTGGAAAGCATTTCTATACAGCTTTTCTAGAACATCATTTGGATAATTCTGATCATCTCCTTCCACTAGAGATACATTTTTTTCAGAAACATTTTGGATTCCTTTTGCTTTTTCTCCTTTGGTGGAAGAGTAGAGTTATTTGTCCTCCAGACCTCTTCTTTTGTTAGATCCTTCCCCAGGACACCAGTGTGAGGCTGATAAATCAAAGGTGTCCAGTTGTAGCAAATCTAGGCAGACTGGAGGGATCTCAAAGTTTCATGTGAACGCTTTCTGCAGAGCTAGTAATGCTGATGCTTTTTTTTTCTCACTCTGGTTTAATGATCAAAGAATCATTAAAGTTGGAAAAGCCCTCCAAGATCATCTGGTCCAACCATCCCCCTACCACTATCACCCACTAAACCATGTCCCTGAGCACCACGTCCAACCTTTCCTTAAACACGTTGAGGGACGGTGACTCCACCACCTCCCTAGGCAACCCATCCCAATGCCTGGCAACTCTTTCTGAGAAGAAATTTCTCCTAGTTTCCAGCTAAATTTCTCCTAATTTCCAACCTAAATGGCTTACTTCTGCAACTGGAATCTTACGAGATGGGCAAAGATTGGCACCATAGAAGAAAGCTATGAATATATTAATATTTTCAATGCATTTACTTATTTGTTTCACTTTTATTAGTTTTATTTGACTTTTTTTTTCTCTAAAAATGTGATTAGTAGTTTTTTTGTAAGTATTTCAGGATAGAATGAGGAAATTTGGAATGTCGTAAGTTGGACAGACTTAAAACAGAACCAGATAAGATCATTCATATTAGAGATCAAAAGTAATTTGGTTCATATGTTTATAACCATGTACAGTGTCTCCTGAGTAAATGCTTGCCCAACTGTCTCACTGCACTGCTATTGGAAGTTGCTCATATGAATAATTAGCCCTTACATCTGGCGTGCAGTGAATCGGCCCATGAATGAAGAAAACTGACCGCTGTTATGAGTAATAGGGAATCAATTGCTGATATCAGCAGAGAGGAAGGGGCTTTTTTTTTTTTTCACTCCAGAAAAGCCTGCCCAAGTAGAAGAGCAAAGCAGTTGGCTTTGCAGCTTCTTATAGTGGAAAATGGAAGAGAAGGAGAAGCCTTCAGTTTCTGGGGAAGTTGCTGTGTGCCACTGGCTAGAGGCCACATGCAGAATCCTGATTTCTGGGCCGTGGTAGCCCATCGTAACAGTGTGCTAAGTGACTACCTCTCACCAGGAGAAATTATCCCAGTAGCAGTCTTCCATCATCTGTTCACGTTTCATGTTCCCTTAACTATTGCTTAACTCACATGTGTCTGTGAAAAAGACAAGGACATAAAAATCAGGATTTTTTCTATAGTTTCAGAGCATTTCAGGACCAGAAAATCAAGTGGTTGTCTAATTTTTTTCTACTTTTTTTTTTTTTTTCATAATTGCTAATATGCTGTGATTCTGTCTTGGGATTAGTTAAAGGGAGATTACTTGTTCTCATGGAGCAGTCATATGCTATAGCAGATTACAATGCTTCAGATTTACTTTGTTCATATCCTGGTATGAGAATAGCTGAGGTCTTGTAACTGTGTTGTGTTTTTTAATCTTTTCATTTTGTGTCTTTTCAGATATATTGCTATACCTCTAGCAAAAGCCTTAGGTATAAAGAATGTAAGACGTGTGAAGCCACAGCCTAATCCTGTTTTAGAGAGTTATTTCCGGGAGTGCTCAAAACACCCATCCCAAGTAAGGATTCTCATTCTTTTAAAGTAGTTTTGGCTTTTGGAAAATCCCAAGTTTTACTGTTTCAATAAGCCATTAGCAATGACATCGTGGGATGAGTTCCAGCTGATTGACAGATGACTTAATTTATTTGGGTTTATGTTGCTGTTCTGCTGACAAGGGTATATAGCATCCAAAACAGAAAATATGTTTAAGATGTTTAATTTTCTGGCATACTGTTCTAGGCTAGACTGTTAGTATTATTTCCAATGAAGATCAGTGCTCCATCTTTAACTCATTCTGCCTGGAGAAAACATCAGCTGACATCTGTTGTTGGAAAGTGCTATCATATTTATTGCTAGCAGTAATATTGGAACACTGGTATGGAAGCTGTTTGATCTGTTATATTGCTGCATACTTACTCTTGGTTTATGTAAGAAAGAAAAACAATCTTTATATTAACTTGCTGTTGATTTTTAAATTTGAACAAGAAAAAGATAAAAGCCAACACTTACTATCTCAAAACGTGAAGCAACCTGATTGTTGATGGGAAACAGGTACCTTGCTGCGAATGCAGCCTCAGGAAGTTCACTTAACTACAAATACCGAACGATTGCAGTTTTCCTACGCTGTTTTTTAAAAGAAAGATAAGCTCAGTCAATGATTATTGATATGTGGAATTTTGCATTCTGTCCCTGACTCTGCTGCTCTCTTACTGTGGTTTTGGCCTGATATTGTCAGGAGTAGATGTATTCATGTTCACATGTGAGCTCTACTCTATCTGGCCAAGTATCCTGATCTCTGTTTCATAACTTCCTTCTGCATGAGTGCAGTTTGACAATTAATCTCTGAAGGGAAGCACAGAATTTGCATTTTTATACTTCTTGGTACACAGGAATGATTCAGACTGCCTCTTCTATGTGTCTGGCGTAGGAACCAGCATGTCTGAGTGCACAGAGGCCTGGCTGGCGATTGAGGGCATCTAGGCTCCATCATCTGTCAAAACAAAGTCAGTATTCCCGTATGGCAAGTAGAGAGCTCTTCAGCCCACAGGATGGGCTGAACACAGAGCCTGTTTGCAGTCCTGCCCTCCCCAGCAGCTGAGGTGCCTTTGCTCACATACCAGAGCTTGGTTCCAAGGGAAGGAGACTAACTGAACAGGGCTTACCTTGGTGGAGGCAGTGCTGCTGCCACCCACTATTTGCATACCAGCCTTGGAGGGAAAGAACTTCCCCAGGGATGCCTCTGCTCCTGTAGCTGCCCCAGGGGAGGTCAGCCCACACATTCTGCCTCTTAGGATGGAGGAGAGGGAGGAAGCCTACAAGCTGCAGGTGGGGCACCGAGCACCCAGAAATACAAGAATCATGTGGCTGAAGGAGGAGGCAGCTCGTCACCCCTAGTCATTAGAGTAGGAGGGATTGCCTCGTGCTTGGTGCACGCTGGCATGGCTGCAGAGCAGAGCCACTTCGCCTTTGGAGTACAGATAAAGCACAGACAACTGGCAGCTGCACTTGAAAGGCTAGATAGATTTTAGGTGACTGCTGTAGCCCTAATTTATTTTTAGGTGTCGAAAGGAGGCACTCTGGATTTTGCTCAGTAAGATTAAGTGACTTGCCCTGCTGCATGGCAGAACGTTGGATTTGGGAACAGAGCCCAGCTCATCTTAACGCTGTCTCACCTGAAAGACTCATTTAAATGCAGTCTAATGATTATGTAAGGTAAAATATTGGATGCAAGGTCTATGTGCACCAATACATGGCACTCCACAAAGTTACCCCATGCCAAACCTCTTGCTTAGTAGAAAAAGTTGCATCCTTTAAGTTATCAGAAGCCATCAGAGAGGCAATAGCACTATTTGTAGACCCCATACATTCCATGCCTGATTTATTATCATAAATTAGTGTCTTGAAAACCCAGTATTTCTGTGAATGTCATTCAAAAATTAAACCAGGAAGGCTGAAAGTTAAAATACCATGGACAGTTAATATTAGTAATAGTTTTAAATGAAGGTCTTACAGTTGTGGGAAGCTGATATGTGAAGTACAAAATAAATGAAGATGACACTGCTGTAGATCTTGTTGCTAATGCTCTTCCATTTTTTGCAGTCAGAGATTCAAGGCCTTGCCAAAAAGTGCAACTGTACCGTCCATTTGGTGGAAAAGTGGTTTAGGAGACGGCGAAACCTTGAGATCCCAACTGTGCTTCGGAAATTCCAGGAAGCTTTGTAAGAAAAGTCTTTTCTTTATTATGGATTTTTGTTTTGGAAAGTGAGTGAGATCCTCAAATGCCCTGTTGGGTGGGGGATTGTTTCCAGAAAGCTGTGTCTGTCTGACTAGGGTTTTGGTTTGTGCATATGCAAACAAATTGAAAGGATCTACTAGCATTTCTCCAAATCCTGTGACTTAAAAATAGTAGGCTTACAGTTTCTTGGGGGGAAGGGGAACACTCCAAAATATTTTAGATTTCTTCGGTGTGTAATAATGTATTTATTTGTAGGCTCTTGGTATGTAACACTTGATGAAAACATGTAGAGAATAGGAAAACACTTGTCTGTCTGCCTGTAATCATAAGGGAACAAAAATGCTTATTCACTGTTTAAATATGTATCCATATTTTTATCTTGGGATGATATAATGTGTGTATAGAAGTGAGTTCAAGAGCAGGATTCCTGGCATCCTAATTAAGTGGTAGGTGTTACAGCTTGAGCACAGGGTACCATATGGAACATGAGTTTAAATCTGCTAATGAGGGTGGGCCATTGAGTAATTCTGAGTGATAACAATGAATATGTAAAAAAGTTTCAAAACGTCCTCCTGCATATGATTGAAAACTGGAAAGGCATTCAAGAGTCTGATTTTCCACAAGCGTGCGAGAACTTCCCCATACATAAACATTTTACTAATTAACTATTCCAGTGTTATCCAAAATCTCATACAAATTGGAAATCCCCAAATAGGCAGCGTGGCTTTGCTTATGTAGCTCAACCCTTTTTGCTACTGAAACTAACTGTACCAGTGTAAAGCTCTTTCCTAATGTCCTGACTATCTGGGCTTTTGGCTAGCGTGATTACCTCGGCAAAATTCACATGATGATATTATTTGACCTCTTTTAGCATAGATTAGCTTAAAGAACGAAGGTTAAAAGCTCAAAGTTGAGTAGTTTATCAAGATTACTTTGTGCGAATCAATATGATAATGATTTGATCTCCTCTGGGCATAAATCCAGTTGACAGACAGAGGTGTGTTGCTATGAAGCCTGAGTTGAATAAACTGTCTTGGCAAACTGGTGTTCTTTTTTTTTTTTCTTCTGCTGTTGTTTTGTGGATCAGTTAACTTTGTTTTGCAAGTGACAATAAGATTTCCTGCTATCGATACAAGAGTTGCCTGCCATGCGTCCATGTCTCTAGTTATACACAGCCGAAGACTGAAATTAAAACTTGCTTGGCAGCCTGAGTGAGAATGAAGCAAGCCGGTTTTTCTTGTGCAATTTTGTGAACCTTGCTCTGCTCTTTGTCAGTGAATTTAATTGGATATAATTTTCAAGGCAACAAATAAGGAACAGAGTTATTCCATGCTAGTAGTCAGTGTTACGAGCGTTATGACATTTTTGAAAGCCTTCAATCTACAGGATCATTCTTCTGAATCACAAGGAAAATCTGATGAGCCAGTTCTAAACCATACTTAAGCTATTAGTGCTCCTTGTTAAGCAACACTGGGGTTTGGAAAGTCCTTTGCATGAAACCTTCCCTGCCTTAAAAGACTCGCCAGCCTTTAACTTCACCTATTAAATTCTTTTTTGTTAGACTCAGTTTAAGAGAAAAGTTCTGAGAGAAGATTCCTAAAGTTAAGTCAGAAAGATCCTTTTATGTAGTTGTTGTTCTGGGCTGTCTCTGGTGGCCAGAATCAGAGTTTAAAAGGCACGCGTTGTGTACGGTTTGGTGAATTTGGATGAATTTTACTTTGGGTTTTGTTAACCAAATTCATAAAGAAGCTTGGCTAAATGCAAAATGAGGTAGTGCTCTGGCAGTCTTGTACGTACGATGAGTTCATCTGAAGCGCTGAGTGCTTACTGCCAAGTGTGTTCGTTCCGTAGCCTTGTAGGGCTGGGGACCAGTGGTGCGGTTGTACTAGGTGCTCTGTGCTTTGGGTCCGATTCAGGAAGTCACTGAAGCATGCACTTCACCCTGAACGCAGGATCAGTCCAGCGATGTCCACTGGACTCCTCGCACCTCTGCTTGAAATACGAGGAGACCTGATGGCAGATCAGCCCCCGTGTGAGGTCTGTCCTATGACACAGTGGTGTTTTCCCTAGATCTCTTGGTTAACTCTGAGCAAGGTATTACTTGTGAGTTCCCCTCTCCACTTCCATTTCTGTACTGATTTCTGCCATTTGAATTTCTCTGTCTGTGCAGTGGGTGGTTTTTCATCATCTTAGGGAAGATGCTTCAAAGTAGAAATGTAGAACGATTGCTTATTACTGGTGTATCTGGTGGCAATTCTGTAATTGTTTTCTTAACTTCTTCCGTGGGCATGAGACATATCGTCTTGTCTAGTCTCCAGCATCCCATGTCCTCGATTTTTCTTTATTTGTTTCTCTTTTAAAATGCTGGCTCAGTCTTTTGAACATCTCATTCTTTCACCTGGGATATCAGCCTCCAGGTAATGCAGGGCTCAGAAAGGAGGGGCTGCTCTTCCCAGTCTCATCATCATCTCTCAAATGACACTTCATTACTGTTTGCCAAAGACCACAATCATCATTTTTATACATCTCTCAATCAATTAGTGCTAGCATAAGCAGTGTTCTTGTCAAGGCTTTTTCTCCTTTTTAGCAAATCGCTTTTCTGGGAGGCCGTTTGCTGTTCTCATCTGGGATACTTTTGTTCCATGAGACGTTCTCACCAAGTCTGGGGCCGCGTGCCTTTGTCTGAGATTATGACCTCTCTCAGCACGTGATGTCCTGCAGCATTTTCCTACTGACCTTGAAGAGTTGCTCTGGGAAAGGTCAGGCTTGTTCCAGAAGAGGAGAAAAGGGCAAAGGAAGAAGTTTGCCATCACCTGTAGAGGTGGGAGTGGGAACGCTCTGGCTGAGTCTCCAGCCACACCCAGTCCCAGGGACAATACCTCCCACGCAGGTTCCAGAGTCATCACAACGCTGATTGCTGGCTCCAAATCACAGCATCCTGCTCTCCCATACATAAGCAACAACATAGTTTCGGTTCCCTAAGATACACAGGAAATTTTTTTTCCCTTTGCTGACTTACCAGATCAGTGATGAAAATCTGCGAGTTTTATCTGCCTTGATGGATATGCATTTAAACCACAAACAGCTTAGATCAGGCCTAGTTAAATGCAGGCAAACCTAGTCAAAGATTGAGGTTTATGGGTAATCCAGGCCTGTGCAGTAAGATAAAAGCTTACACTGCATCTGTTAAAGCGTCGTAGAGCTCCCCAGTTTTCAACAACTGGTGTTTAAAAACAAAACAAAAAAGAATCAAGAGAAATTAGCTCAGTAATTGAAACAAGTCGCTGTTGGTGACAGCATTCACAATGTTTGATCCGATTGGAAAGTATATGCTATGCGGCTGGAAGGTTGTCTGCTGATATTGAGCTGTGAGATGAATATTCACGTTGGACTAAACAGGAGGAACTGATACAGTGGGAAAGGTTGCTGTCATCAAGCATTTAATTTTTACAGAATTTATTACAATTTGCTGTAACTTTTAGCTTGATCAGCTTGAGCCTGGCTGGAGATTCTCTGCAATAAGCACAAGCAAGATATCTGTATTGTGATAATGTAAAATCATTTACTTTTTTAGCAACTAGTCAAGTATAAGTATTTGAGTAACAATAATTTAGATATAGCTCACACATGGCACCCCTTAATGTGGAATGTGAGGGCACATTTATGTGGAAATTGTCTGTGATACATGATGACTTGCTGTAGGGCTGACTCAGGTTAATGTCTATGGGAAAATAATGTTCTTATTTTCTCCTTTTATTCTTGCAGCTGGCGATTTTCATTCTATCTTACATCTTCCATTGCTGGATTTATATTTCTATATGATGTAAGTTATTTTCATGAAGTTTTGCTATTATATTTTTGACAGAACAAGGACTGATTTGTAGATCTTTGTGAAGCCCATCAAAGCCCATACACTCTGATTTCAGTGGCTGCTTGGGTTCAGATCTTTTGATGTATGTAATCTCTGTGGCAGGCTGCAATATACACTGAAGTTTTGTGTGGATTTCTAAATTTTCCTCTCAAACTCCTATGATTTTTAAAAAAAAATAAGTGTACGAGTTATCAGCCTTTTTAAGAAAGGTTTTAAGTCCCATAGATGGTTTTACAACGTGCCTTGTTAACACCTACAAATGCATCGCATGGCCACTTTTTTCTCAAAGGAAGCAGTAAAACTTTTCTGGCAGCGCTTTTTGGGGTCACAACAACAGTGTGTTTCGTGGCTATTTGTTGAGGTGTTACTCCCAACTTCTGACTCAGCAGCAAGAGAGAGAGTGCTGCTCGTAACTATGTGAGCACTGCCTGGGGTGTCATTAATGCTTCTCCTGAGCAACTGAACAGTTTTCAGCGTGTCTACGGTCATTTGGCTCTTCTCCCCCAACACTGTTTATCATCACAAACCAGTGTGTGTGGCTGGTAAGCACAGCAAAATCTAATCATTGTGGCAACATATCTTGAGTAATTGCAGTAATAAAACACACGCCCACTGCTTTGGATGATGAAATGATGAACTGGAATGCTTCAGGTGTCCTGAAGAGAAGCCAAAATGCTGAGACTAATACAATAAATCTGAGATGTAAGGTCTCTTTAGAAATTGGTGGAGAGCAGTTATCAAGAGTATAGTTTCTCAGCCTGCTCCACATAGAGAATGTTTAAGTATTGAGGATTTTTGAGTTAAGATGACTTATTGTGGCTCAGCTGATCCGTCTGAATCATCTGTCTTTCCCAGAAACCTTGGTTTTACGACATATGGCAGACGTGGGTTGGCTATCCGTTTCAGGTGAGCTTTTTGGCATCGGTCCGTTGGCCTGAGGGCATTCCAGGTATTTCCCCATTGGAAGGGGTAATCCGCAGACATGCTTCTCCCTCCCAGCGGGCACCACCTGGAGAGGTGTGGCACCAGAGTCTTCTGCCCTTCCTTGGTACCTCCTGCTGACTGTTGCAGGGCTTTGCAGCCATCTGCCTCCAGCCAGACCACTATCATTCCCACCCGGCCAGGTTACCAGCCGCCCACAGTAGTCATTTTGTGTTAGAGGCTTCAGTGCAGAACCCCGAGGCTTGCACCAGTCCTGGTGTTGCTGTGAGGCACTGCAGAGCAGCGTTATGCAGAGGGTTGTGCCGAGCAGCCCAAGTGCCGCATGCTCCCTGGACCCCATTGCTCAGTAGCGCAGGCGGAGGGAGGGAGCACTGCAGTGGTTTGACTTGGCAGAACGCAATTCCCTGCTCTGGGAATCTCTGCTCAGTACTGTTGTGTTTTTGTGTGTGTGTATGCATTTTTTTTTAACCTCCAAGGGTCACGAGGCTCTGGTTTCTTACTCAAATATCATACTAACAATCCCCTAACAGATGGCTCCAAGTAAACTGCCTTCTTGCCCACCTGTCAGAGGTTCTTGTGTGCTACCCCCTCCTTCATGTTTCTGTAAATCTGTGGCCCATCACCCTTCTCCTTACTCATCTTCTACTCAAGGGTCAAAAATATAAAGAATCCTGCCTCCCAGCTGAGTTTACTGAGCTCCTCTTACTCATGGGACCCGATAACCAAGCTTATTCCCTGAGACCTGGGAAAAGTAGTTAAGCAAATGAGCAGCCAAGCTGATGTAAACTCAGCATCCTAGCCCTCTTGTGCCCTAAGCAGAAGCATAGGATTTTAATGTAAGCAGATGACTTTAGTCATGAGATGTATGAATATCTACAATGTTAATTGTTCGCCAAAATGGAAAGCTTCATTTATTTGCAGTTGTTTGTAATTAAATGCAGAAGCACTCCGTGTGTAGTTCTCTGACAAAAACACAGAAAAAAAGCATGCTAAAATTTGGGGGTGGGGGAAGAACAGCAGAAACAGAGTTCGGTCTGAGTAAAGGTTAAAATATTTGGCTCCCAAAACATCCTTCTTAATGAAGCCCAGAACATGGATTTAGTTTAGTTTAATTTTTTAAGCAAGACGCATCAGAGAAGCAAAAGTGAGGAAAGGAAAAAAGAAGTAATTTCACTTGGCATTCAACTTTTGATATTCTCCAAGTTAACTGTTGTTTTTTTTATTTCATTTACAGACTTTGCTGCCATCCCAATATTGGTACTACATGGCTGAGATCAGTTTTTACTGGTCTCTCCTATTTACACTGGGGATCGATAACAAAAGGAAGGCAAGTGGTCAGGCTTGTTCGTAGCTACAACCTCTGTTTCTACATGGGAAAATAAAGGCTTGTACAAGTGGCCTGATACGGGATTTGGTGCAGCCACGTGAGGGCAGCATCAGTCTGCACCTGGCACACATGCATCCATCCACGTTCTCCTGGCTGCCAGGGGCACCTCTCTGTGACAAGCATTGCCTGTCACTTCACCCGCAAGGAGACCCTCGAGGGCTCTGTGCTTGCTTGGCTCTACCTTTTTTCTTCTCGTCTTCACAGGATTTTCTGGCTCATGTCGTTCATCACTTGGCAGCCATTGGGCTAATGAGTGGCTCTTGGTGTGGCAATTATGTGCGTCTTGGAACTCTGGTGATATTTGTGCATGATACTGCAGATTTCTGGCTTGAGGTAACCCCGACTACTTCTTTAAAATATATATATTAATTATTATTATTATTATTTTATTGTCCAGCTCATGTTCAGTGATGTTTTAATCTTTTTGCCATCAGTTTCATATGCTCCCTCCCTATCCCCACAGAGAGACAGCTTCACACAGTCATAAATTGTGAGCTAAAAGAGAGCTTCCAGATAATTTACAGAATGTTACAGAATCCATTATGAGAAAAGAGTAGAAGAGAAGTTCAGCAGTACAGTACAGGGGCTGGAAATACAGCTGCCTCCCTGGATTATTCTTGTTTCACTGTTAAAATTAGACCAAGTTGGCTAGCCTGCGAACAGCTTGTCATGATACCAATTCTCAAGCAAATTTAGCAGCTAAAAGCTTGGCTACTTCTCTAAACTGTCTTAATTTTGTCAGCATTCACACTCCTGTGTTGACCCAAGGGGCACGTCTACATCATACAGTTCTGGCTGGAGATACTCAAGCTGTTTCTGACCAAGGTATCGCAGGTACTGGCAGGAGAAAAATGTCTCCCTTTTTCTCCGTCTCTGGACTAAATATCAATGTTCAGAAATGTCCTAAGATTAGGAAGTATGTTTCCCTGCACACAGCTCTGTGGTGACAGAGACCTGCTGCTGGGTTTCTCAAAAGATGAATGCGCTCTGTAGTTCAGTCAATGGCATTATTCTGGTTTTATAGCCCCAGGATTCAGAGTGTAGTTTCATCACCTATTTTGCTGGCAGTACCACCGCAAGCAGATGTTGCAGGCTGTTGCCTCTCATCGCACATTTCTTCTCCAAATATGCTTTCAGTTCTGATGGAACAACTAATAGTGGGGTCGCGCAGTTGGGATTGGTCTAGATTAAAGGCAGTTTCTCTTGCTGGATTACTTTTAATCCTGAACAGTTTTGTGGTCCAATTCACTGTGTGGCCCTTACAAACAGTTGAACCAACAACTGGTACGACAGCACTCAGATGCAAACTGAAGTTGGATACTGGCATAAGTGACGGCCCTGTCACTCAAAAAGAAGTTTATCAAAATGCTTTTTAGACCTAGGCTTGGCACCTGGAGCTTTGTTCACACTTGAGAACAGATGTTTTGTTCAACAGGGTGATTCCTAAATGAAGCATGGGGAGTTGTACACTTCACCTAGCGGAGAAGCAGTAATAATAATCTTTACTAGTGGGACAGAGACTAAAGCTAGGACCTCCGGCCCTCAAAGAGGAATAAAAGTGCCAAATTAGGCACGCAGAAGGGTAACATGCATGCACCAGAATGCCTGTGTATAAAGGGCCACTGCTCCTCTGGAGTGTGTAGATAGGGCCAGCGGCTTCTCTTTGATTCAGCCCGCTTTGAGTCTGGTACAACAAGAGATGAACCTCTGTTTTCAAGAGCACTTTGTGTTTTCATGACACTTCTACTTTCATATCGGAGAGCTGTTCCTCAGGCCCCTGATACAGAGTTCTTGCTTTTGAGATAAAAGGAGAAATATAAACAAAGAATCTGTTTTGATGCTGCTATATTAGGTATCAGTAAAATGATTGCTCTGTATGTCAAACAGGGAGGAAACCTCCTTAGGTGGAAGATGAGTTCTTGTTTATGAAAATGCTGAATGGAACTTATTTCAGAGAATATTTGTAATATGTTTGATTTTTATTCAATGTAGGCAGCCAAAATGTTTAATTATGCTCGCTGGGAGAAAACCTGCAATGTGCTGTTTATCATCTTTTCTATCGCATTCTTCATCACAAGGATCATCCTGTTCCCCTGCTGGTAAGCGATATTTAATGTAGTCAGAGGCTTTTATTTCATTCCCATTTCCATTGAGAGGTTAGTATTGGTTGTGACGGGAAAAGAGAAGAAATGGATTGTATCTTAAAGAGCAGAAGCTGGGCTTTTGTTATTGTTGACTTTAGTGGCCAGCTGGAAGAGTTGATAAAAAAAAACCTGTAATTTTCTTTAAAAATTTAAGTAAAAATAGTTTTAAAATGAACCTCTTGCAAACATATTAACATAAATAAAGGCTTTCACTTATTATTTAACTTGTTTTCATAAATTGTAGTTAAATACTATCAGCTCCTATGTTTTCGAGTGGGTTGAGCTAATTACAAGAAATCATTGTCCCTTTCATTACATCCCTCCTGCTGCAAAGCAGAGTACAGTCTGTCCTATATGATTGCAGTTATTTTTTTTATTTTTTTTGTAGTGCATACTTTTTAGTACCTAGCTCTCAGGTAGTACCTCGCCTCACTTACCTATGTGGGGAACATTCAGAAAAATTAAGGTGAACCAATTAATTTCTGAAGTCAGTGCACATAAATCATAACTTAGCACTGCAAATTCATGTGAGCATTTACTATGATTTAATCTGCTTTGGAGTATCCACACGGGTGCTTAGTGTGCTTAATGCTTAACATGTTTAGCTTTTAAAAAGCGTTTAATGTGTTTCACATTCACGGTTTCATTGATTCGTTCTAGTTTGCTTTCATGCCCCTCCCTGCATGTGGACAAACCCTTAGAGACCCAAGCTGGTTAAATTAATAGTTCTGAACATTGATCAGCACAAGGTTTTAATTTCCTGTAGTATTCTTTTTCAGAAATGCTGATGTCTTTTACTTTCTTGTTATTTTTTGATTAACTGCACAAGTGATCTCCAATCATTTTGCTTCACTGAGTTTCTTGTTCTTGAGCTTGGAAGCAAAACGTGATGAGATTAAAAGGACTCAAAAAGCCCAAAATAATATGGAAGAAGTGAAGTCGCAAGATGGACAAAACACATGTTAATTAACAAAGAGCCCTGTTGCAAAGCTTGCAGGATTTTCTCTGAATGTGGATTTCAGATTAGAGAGAATTTGCATGAAAAAATGGCATAGACAAGCTCTGTGTTGCATATTATCTAGACCACACAGAGCTCAAGATCAAAAAAAAAATCTATGCTTTTTTAGCATACTTTCATACAAGACTCAAATTTCTTATCTTCTGAAGTCTGTACCTCAGTAGAGATAATATAGTTAAGCCACAGCTTGTTAATTAATCCGTCATCTTTGCAGAGCTTTTTAAAATTTTGTGGAAATAATTAATCAGTTTGGAATGTGAAATAAGAAATCGTTATAAATTGCATGGAGAAGGAATATTGCACCATAACAGTGACCTTTATTTTTTTTAGGATTTTGCGTGCCACGTTGTATCAACCTACATACTACTCCACTACTCCTGTCATAGCATACTTCTTATTCAATGGGCAGCTATTGATCCTTCAAGGCTTGCATTTATATTGGGGTTACTTAATCTTCAAGATTTTGAGAAGGTTCATTTTCTTAAAGGTAAGCAGTTCTGTTTCTGCAGAGAGGTGTGTGGAATATCAGCCGTATGCTAACACTTCCAATAGAGGTTACTTGGAATTTCTTATTGTTTTCTTGAACTTTCATGTCAGCATTTTTGATAGGCACCTACTAAGTATAAACATGTTCAAATGTGCTTTCTACCTCTCATTCATGTTTAAGGTCATAGATCAGAATATCAAAACTTCAGGCACAGCCTTTTTTTTTTTTTCCTGTATTTGATGTTTTGTTCTGATAGTAAATGAGAAGTGAACTGTTACAAAAACTGGAGCCCAAAGATGGCATTGAACTCTTGAAATTCCTGCGTTCAAGGTGAAAGTAATCTTTTTCTCACAAGACTATGTAAAAACATTCAAAAAAAAAAAAAAAGAGGAGAGGCGAGTGGTGAGATCTTTTAAAAACTATAGAAATCTTGTTCTTCAGGTTTGTCTAAATCTGAGCTTGGCTACGCTTGAACATTCTGTTTTTGGACTAAGAAAAACTGTACGAAGCTGATCCGGTATTATATTATGACATAATGAAATAGTCACATTCAACTGTGACATATAAATAGATCAGCAAGAAAGCTGAAGAAAAAGCTCAAAGGCTTTTTCTTTTATTTTCAAAGAGGCTGTTTAAAAAGGCTAGCTTTGCCGAGGATGTCTCAACATATTCAACATGTTCAGTAGAGTAACAGTGCAAGTTTGGGGCTGTCATAATCTACTTTTAGCTTGTAGATGAAATTAATGTGGGTAAAAAGCTGTAAAGAAATGTTTGCTGCAATCTAAATCTTGTTTGATTTCCTGAAGTAAAACTTTCACAAGGTCTTTTCTAGCAAAGTATGCCAGCAGCATTTAGAAAAGGACTTTGGAGAATGTCTCAATATTTGACATAACCATTGACAGGGATACTTTGCTAATTAAGGTGAAACTTGTGCTATTGAAAAATGGTATTCCTTGTGAGGATCAAGGGACAAAAAACTTGTGATTTTGTCCTTTTGTCTGAAGCAGTTAACACTGCGAACCATCTTAGGGAAATAGAAATATTCTTTCTACCCATATTAACCATTGTTTGACTGCTAACAGAAACCATCCTATAATTTACTTTCTGGAAATAACTAGCAATGAACGCAGCGCAAATGCAATTACACCCAAGTTTGTTGCCAAGGCATGGTCCCTATCACTGCAATAACATCCTGATCCGAGCCTCTTTGAAGTTGATGGAAAGAGTGCTTCAGATTTTAATAGCAGTGGATGAAACTAGCCGATTATTCTGGCTATCACCATGCAAATGAGAAAGAGACAGGTCAAATATCTTCATTCTCAGTCCAAGCTTGTTCTGTAGTCCAAGTATTTTTGTACTCTTCATTTGTTTATTAATTTCAACCAGTACGATGAGACCCCATCAGCAAACCTTGTCTTTTAAAACAGCTTTTTTGAAGGGAAAAAAAAAAAAAAGAGAGAAAGCCTTTAGATCAACAAGAAAGCTAAAGAAAAAGCTCATTTACATGCCATAACTGTGAACTTCAAATTTGTAGATCATGGTACTTTAGGCCCAGTCTTGCTTTGATGGAGAGGTTCAACTAAGAAATGTAGCTTGGCAGTGTAGCTTGGCATTGTAATCCATAACGATTGTTTCTAATGGTTGGGATTTGCAGTAACAGTGTGCAAAGTGGTATTTTTAGTTCCTAAAATGATGGTCGCTGGGACTGTTTATGCTTCATTCTTCCTTCCTTCCACCCCACTGAATTTTCCTGATGACTTTTGACAAGGATCTGAATAAAACGTTTCTTGATGAGGTACTTGGGAGGATGATTTTGTTGATATTTTTTGTTTGTTGTGTTTTCTGCTTTATTTAAACCTGGCTTCTCAAGGAAGCTTGTGCAATCAAGCTACATTTGTCTGATCCCAGTGCCAATCTCAGCCTCACTGGATGGTATTCCTGGATTCCTACAAGTCTTATGCAAATAGCGGGATATCATAGGGAGATCCGATGTCTTCCCTACAAGAAAACTGGTTACAAATTCAACCCTTGTTAGAGAGAAAACAATTGGACATAAAAGGAAAAATCTGTAGAAGAAACGGCTTGCTTTGTGCTGCTTTTAAAACATGTTTCTGTGTTTCCTTAGGCACTGAAAGACTTATGTTTCTTCCATGTCACTTACCTCTGATTAATTACAGTCATTTCTGGCCAGGCTTATTGGGTGTTAGTGTTTTACTTCTCGTTTTCTTTTTTGATTGTGGCCTTGTCCCTGCACTGAGCTGGAGTTTGTCCTGCATATTTCACTGTAATTTGACAGAATTTTTGACATAATTTTAGCTCATTGTCAAAATATCTGTCAGGAAGTTTCATCAAAATTAGCCAGATTGACCAATATGTCCTATCTGTCTTTAACATCCAATCCTATAAGATGTCACTAAAGGCAAATTTTTATTGAGAAGTAAACATCTAATAGAGAAAGGTAAAAAAAACGAGGAAAGAAAAATGAGGTACTTTAGCCATGAGGAGTGAAGTTGTTTGACTGTAGTACAGAGAAATTTGTACTTTACATGAGAGGTATGACCTGGAATTTAGCAACTCCACAACAAGTGCATACAAGCCTATTGCAAAATCTGCTAATAAAATGGGTATGGCTGAAACAGTTCAGGAAGAGGCAGAAAACAAATTCCGCGTTTTGGGCTTTGGCATAGCTTTTCATCCACACTGGTTGGGTGTTGTTTTTTTTTTTTGAGAGTCCACTGCAAAAAGGTCTTCAGATACAATGGTTAAGAGGACGTTGCTAGGCCAGCTATATAAGGCCATCCTGCCCTGCCTGCTTATATGCCTTTGTAGGGGCAGAAATGCTTTATTTTGAGATAAGAGCTTTTTGTGTTAGTCACTGCTAAAAAATGTAAAAGCACCAAGCCGGCATCTCTACCAGGGATTTTTGATTCCTTATACAGCTCTCGGAGAAGATGGTTTCCAAATAACATTTTTACAGTGGCAGCAGCAGCGGGCCTAGCCCTTTTCAGTCTGCATGACTTCAGCTGGCTTGCATGTGCAGCCTGTTTTCCATAGCGGTGGCAAACTTGGCTGTGAAAGCAGCCAGTGCCTCCAGAGCTGCAAAGGCAACTCTGGGAAGAATGGTGTTTGCAAGGCAGCACTCCTCTACCTCTGCGTTTGTTACGGACGTGCTCCTCACAAATAGCTGTTGCTATTTTAGTGAAATGCCAGTAAACCGTCGCACTTGCAGTAGGAGGGTTTTGTTTCTCCGCCCAAGACTTCTAAGTTTTCATTCAGAAAATGGGCAATGTTGGGCATTTTTCTTGAAGCAAGTTAGTTACTTTAGGTGGAAAAACAAAGTCTCAATGTAACTGGGGATAGGGACTGCTGTGTAACTATATAGTCCTGAAGGAAGCTCTGAACATATCAAAGGTGTGAGGACTTTTCTCAGCACCTTCTGTGCCTTGAGCCACCCCGCGTTGGCGGGGTCACCAGTGGAAATGGTGACGGTGCAGCAGTTACCATCCCCTGGCATCCTTCGAAGGGCAGGCGTCTCCTCTGATTGCATCCTTCTGGCTCACGCCATCTCCCTGCCTGAAACCCAGTATGCTTTCATGTATTTTATTCTGGGTGGAAGGTGGTGTTGTCCCTTGTCAAAGTCCAGGCTAAGGAACCTGCTTGGGTCACACGTGAAATGCGGGGTGTGGTGAGGGCCCAGATCTCCAGGTGGTCACGTACCCGCCAAGTCCCCTCTGCTGTTCAGAGGCTTGCACAGAGCTGTGCCACAGCTTGCTAGAGCTGGGGGTGTAGCTTCAGCATCCTCACCATCAGGCTGCAGCAGGAGGCTGTGTTAAAGGCAGGGATTAAAACAGAAACGACATCGGGAGCGCGGCAGCCTTGCCAGGCGGTAACTTTCTTCTATGCTTTACTCTTCCCTCTTGTGGAGGGGTGGGTGGCTTTTGTCTGCCACTGGGCGGACAGAAGCTCTTCATCTCAGCTCTCGCTTCCCCTCGGCACTAATTATCCTGTCTCTCTGGGATAATTGCTCGGCTGACTTGCTTCAGCCAAAAAGAGCTTGGATTAGAAACCCTGCCATCTCCCTCCTCCCAAGTACTGCAGCCAGAGACGAATTAAAATGAGGAAAAAGGAAAGAGGGGTGTAGAGGATCTTGCTCTGCCCTTGTGTGTCCAATTTTCTCAGCTCTGGGAGTCTCTGGTACCTGAGCTGATGGCACAGACAGTGCTGGTCCCTACACGTGTGGGCCTTGTGCCGCCTTTCCCCCAGCTCAGTCCTCCAGGAGTGTCCTAGCAAGGGGGCAAGCTGGGCCACGTTTGTCTACGTCACATTAAGAAGCTGTTTATTTTCTATGGGGTTAAATTTGGAACAGGAATAATATTTTTTTCAAGTCAAAGATTGTTGTTATGCTGGAAAATGTTTATTTAAAAAAAAAAATCCAAACAACTGAACATGAACCCAAACGTCCTTTTCCATAGGACATTTTATGACTCTGTTTACGAGTGAGGCACATCCATGTAAGTGAAGCCCTTCAAGGTCAGACCTGTAGGCATTTATCTTAGGTCAGTTCTGCAACGAGAGGACGAAGGACATTTTTCAGTGTAATTTCTTTTCGAGTTAGGTCAGGCAATTGCAATGTGAGCTGCTGGCTGCCATCTTGATGTCCAAGGCCTTTTGTTGCTAGGGAACTCGGTGTGTTTCTGTAATATTGTTCAATTACATGGTTAAATTACCCACTTGTATCAGGTTTCAAGCACCACTGAAACATGTCTAGTCATCATGTCTGCACATATGAGAATATTTTAGGAAAATTGAAAAAACATATAGAGAGGTATGTACATGTGCACTGATTTAAAATATCTCGCCAGGAAAATCCCATGGAGATTAAACATTTTATTTCCAAGGTCAGAAAAAGGGAGCGAATGACAGCAGCTTATAGCCACATTATTATGGCAAATTAAGATGTAAAATATATGTTAAATCCATTACACACCGAGTTAAGGTTTTGAGACTACGGTGTTTTAAATTTTGAAAAATATGTGTAAGTTGTAGGAAATGGGCATGGTGTCCACATGACTCAGATACTTCAGGGCTGATGCGAAGTCCATCAGTGGCAGAAGGTAATGGCAGGTTTTTAATGGACTGTAATGTTACCAGCAGTATATTTTCTTCTTCTTTTTATTGCTTTGTTGCCGTCAGACTGTCCTTGACTAAGGCAACGAGCTTCTTACTAATAGCTGGTGTTCTTTAGGAGTCATCAAGTACTGTTTGGATTCACCTTGGTTCTTTCTTCCTATTTTTTTAAACTACTTACTGACTGCAAAACGAAAGGAATACGGTAGTTTTTCTTAAGCATTTTTGGTCGGGCATACTCTTGTCCATGGTTTATTCATTCCTTACTTGGTCTGAATTCCCAAGAGAACAGTGAGAGTTAACTCTCAAAGAATGACTAATGGCAGTGTAAGATAGCTGAAAATGATAAGAAAATACTATTTTGGGCTTGACATAAGAGCTGTGAAATACTTGTTATGACACTTCTGCTAGGTCCAGCGCTCCTTCCTCTACTGCATTTTGCTCTGCCGGAGGACTGCTCTTGTGCTGAGATACCCCTGCCAGTTCAAGTTAACTTTCTTTCCTTTTCTCTTAGGTACTTGTACTGGGATGCCAGTACAGTCCTTGCCGTTGAAGTGGTTAGCCACATGAAGACTACTTAAATCGGTTATTTCCTTTTCTGCGTCAAAATAACATACACTAGTGATGCTGTATCCCTAAAAGTTTAACTCAAATACTTCAGTGTTTTAATAGTAATGCACAGATGAGGCCTGAAAGTCCTTTGGGACACAGACGTAACCTGCTCTTGTAAAGCATGCCCTCACTGCTTGAACTGAAGAGTAATGCTGCTTTACACCTGCACAGGTGCTGACCTATGCTCCTTTCTATCTTTCTTGTTGTGAATTTACCTCTTTAGAGACTTGCTATAACCCTCCGTGTAAGCTTTTAAATTAGGTTATACAGTTCCCAGAGGCCATACTACCTGCGTTCTGGAGGAGGCTATTCAGACGCACCTCTGCTTCTGCTGAGCTTTCTTTCCCTGGGCCCAGTGTGGAATTCTTTTGTTATTTATTCCTCTTACTTTTTATTTTTGTTTGTTTGGTCTCTTTGCATCAAGAGTGACTTATAAGATTCAAATGAATTATTAAAAATAAATTTTGTAACTTTGTGGGACCTGCAAGTATGAAATTTCAGTTGTGAATTTGGGTGAGAACTTTCTTGTTCATTTAACATAGCCCCAGAGCATGTTCTTTAAAGCAATGCTTTTTTCCAATTTTCTCGCTTGCAGGTAACATTCATCCATGGAAGTACAGTCTTCCGTGTATCAAATTTAAGCCTCCCTGGCGCTTGCTTTCTTTTCCTTAGTTACCTTTAGAACCAGGTCTCCATCTGTCACAATCAGACCATGGATCCACAGTGGTTAAAACCTTACTGGCTTACCTTCGATACGGGAGTCGCTCTTTAGCCTCTGTTCACCCAGGAGCGCTGCGACTGCGAGCGCTTGGCTGCCCTCGCAGCTGGGGCAGCACGGCCGTCCTTGCTGAGCTGTGCAATAACCTGAGATATGTAACTCTAAATACAAATCGTAATTTTAAAGCTATGGGGGGAAGAAACCTTATGTAACACGTAAGTAGAATGGCCTTTAGAGAAATTACATTTTAAATCTCTTTGGTGGCAAATAACGCTGGAACCGGTGTTCAGGCGTTTGAGCTGTGCGCTGTTCAGTGTGCACCAGGGACACCGAAGGTGAACTCGGCCTGGTTGCTCCCGGCTAATAAACGCTGACTGTTAACTTCAGCTGCAAAGGGTCACACCGTGACCTTGATCGTACCCAACATCGCTGTGTTTCCACGCACCGTGCAATTACTGGGATGTGAAAATGAACTCTCCAATGTATGTTGAGTTTTGGCATGCACAGCATTTTACCTGGCTCCTAAAAAGTCTTTTTATTTTTTTTAGCAATGGAAAACTATTTTCAGAACATTTATAATCAAAAAATAAAATTAAAGAGAATTAACACAGGAAGAAGTTATTCATTTCAGCAAAATGTCATTTGACAGGAGTTTAACAGGGAACAGGGTTTAGCTCCCTAAACCATAGGCATTGAAGTTTTTGTTCTGTTTACTTTTTTTCTTATGTGCTTTAAGCCCGTACTGTGCCTATGGCAGCCAGGGTGTTGATAAAGCAGACCACAGAGATTTGCTTGCTTTAGTTCCAAGTAGTCCTCATAAAAGGGGTAACTTAGGTTATCGTTATCCTCTAAAATAGTAAATTACAATTTCATGCCAGCGTAGGATTGGGGAATTGGTAAAAAGCTTTTAGTGGAGATTTTGTTTACTTTCTATACTGGGAAGGGCTAGTACGTGTTAACGTCCTGCTTCAGAGTTCTCTGAATGGAGGTTTAGCACACATACAAGTCAGATTGAACTTGATTAGGAGGGGTTGCCTCTCCTCCATTTTAAAGGAAAATGGGTTGTAGAGAAGTTGAATTTGTTGGTTCTCTATGGATAAACATTTATAGCAGTTTTTCTCATGAGGATGGCTTATTAGGGGAATGAAACAGGATAAATGGAAGTTTTCCCTCTTAGAGATGAAAACCAGTCTATCTGGGAGCCTTCCCAGTTGATTAAAATTATTGCCTTTGAGACATGGGTTTTTTAATAGCCTGGAGATGGGAGCTAGCCAGCCAGGTCAGCAGCATGAAGGCTCATGCCCTAGTAAAATGAAATTACTTCCTGTTATGACTTTCTTTCATCTGCATATTTCCCATTCTGTTACAGCAATCTAGTTAAGCCCAAAGCCTGGCTACATGTCGCACTTCGTGCTGCCAAATTCATCTGGGGAGGCGGGTTGAGAGGCAGGCAGAAGAAAAAGTAAAAGAGTAAGGTTTGCTGGCTGTCTTTACAATGGTAGGCAAAATGGAGAAGGCCACTGTATGCATGCTGGGGAGCTCCGGGCTCCTGCCCTTGCCGGAGATTTGAAGTCAAGGCTGCCCTTGATACCAGTAATATATATTGTCAAAGTCAGCAGCTGAGCAATGACTGGGGAGGTACATTGTACTACTGAATTGTGCTCCTCACATTTTAAAACAGCAACCGTGTTCTTTGTTGGAATTTTGATTGATTGATTTTTTATTTTTTTATAAACCCATAATTCCACACCACCTTTCCCTTGAGTATTATATAAAAATGAGGTGAAGGTTAGAAAATGTAAGTCAAGGACTGTTATTACCATTATGGAGGAATGAAGTAATGAGAAGCTGAAGAAAATAATGTCCAAGCATTTGATTGGAATAGATGGGCTTGTGAACGTACGCTGGGGTGGACAGAGTCCCCTTCCACAGCCCTGTTATGCACACGCAAGGCTTTGCAAGAGCAGACTCGGTCCTCTGGCCATACTCCAACAAACTGGGTGTGTGGATGCTCCCTCCGCCTCTCGTCTATTAGCTGTGCCATAAACAGGGCTGTGCTGGTGTCCTATGTGCCGCGTAAAAATCCTTTAGCTGCTTTATTGTTTCCAAATTGCTGTGTTTTACTTCAGTAGGAGCTGCAGATGACCACTGCCTCTAAGAATAGCAAATCAAAACTATATGTAATTCTGAAAGCAAAGCTTCCTGCCCTGGCCAGTTCAGTAGAAGTCTGCAGCGTTGATACGGGGCCAGGTTCTCAGCTGGTATAAATGAGCACGGCTCTACTTGAAGTCAAGGAGACTGCGTTAGTTTTCAGCAGCAACGGATCTGGCCAAACAAGCGCCCCCTCCCCTCTCCCTGCGTGTATATGTCTGGCACACAACAACCCTACTTTTTGTAACTCTGTGATCTAAATGACATTTTTTTTTTTCATGTGAAAGTTCCTAATTCAGCTAAATGACAAACAGTCAAATTTTTGCTTTACAATTCATTGATTTGCCCTGCTGTTCATAGAAAGGCATTTGCTGACAGTTTTTCTGGCGTCTCTTGTTAACTGCTCATATCTTTTAATTTTAGAGCAGAATATTTATGAAATGTTCCATTTGTTGCTAGTTTTTATATATGCTCCTATATAAAAACTATATATATAATAGTGTGCATATGTATTTATTTTTTCAATTGCCAAAAATCAATTCACAGAACAAACCCTAGATCTTCTATGGAACTTTTGATCCCTTCATTTATTATTTTTAATATATGCTGCAGTGGTTTGAGTTGTGACTTTCTTGTAAGTTGAGTAGCTCTCAGACTTTCAGAGGGGTTTACAGTACTGCAGTCTGCTGAATCAATTTTTTAAAACACTCTTGAAATAAAGTTAGTTAATGATAAATTAATATCAATTGAGAAAGAAAACTTTGTCCTATCTTGTATTTAAAGAAAATGTTTCCCTAGGTAGACCTGGAAGTGCTCCATAATCCCTATTCCATGCAAAGAAGGCAGGAAATCTTAAAAGGAGCAGTCTGTGCTCTGTACCACAAGTCTAATAACTTCTGACTAGGCACAGCATGTGGCAGAGTTCAGCTCATCAGAAAACAAACCAACGAACGCCATCAGTCGCTCAGTCCCATCAGGGGGAGATGCAGAGGGACCTGAAGCCTGTGAGGGTAGGATGTGTCTCGCCTCACTTTGGCCATATAAAAGCTGTTTATGGCTCAAGTTAAAGGGTCCCACTGCAGCCACGGAGGAGGTGAGGTGACTCCAGCGAGCAATTCGCTGTGTCCAGTGGGGTCACCTGCACGGTGGTGGGGCAGCTCACCCCCAGGGGAACCGGTTTCTCTTTTTTTTTGGTTAGAGAGCAGTCCTAGATGACAAGTTCCGTAGATACCTGACTTTCAGAATGCTGAACTTTGGTGAAATAAATCCCCCTCCAGGTGAATTAAGTCGTACAAGTCTCAGGGACTTCTACTGCTACTTAAGAAAGTTTCTTCATTAGGTGCCACTGGAAGAATTCTATATCCAGCCTTGATGTTAGGGTGTTTAGAAATACTGCATTGGTATTGATTTTAGGTATCCTGCCTACTGCTATGAATGTGAAATGAAAAGACATTACGTGTTAGGTATGTGACTTGAAAATTGGTTCAATAACTTAGTACTGGGGCAATGTTTGGATACATCACACGAGGAACGAAACGCCTCCTAACAAAGAAAATAGAGAAATGCACGCCTTAGTGGGCACGTTATATAGGAGAGAAGTGCCTGTTGTTTACAGAGTTACATTCTTTGCAGTTTCAGGTCATATTCATAGTGCCGTAAGGCTTCTGTAAGAATACTCTTTAGCAGCTGTGTTGTTTCAAAGCATTTGCCTTAAGTGCAGTATCCTACCTCACTAAGTGAGAAAAGTACGAGTGTCTGATCATCTGTCCTTCAGCCAAAAAAACATTTCTAAGGAATAAAAGTGCATGTTCTGATAAAGGTTCAGAACACTGAACTCCTTGGCTTAATGCAAGTTCTGTGCTAGGGTAAAAAAAAGTTCACTATACAGAACAGCATCAAATGCCTATTATATTGTTCTTTGTTTCTCTGCCAACTGTGGATTTAAAATTGGAATAATTCAAAAAGCAGTGGGACATTATGACTCACTCAGTACCTCCTGGGCTTTTGACATTATCGTAAAGCCACATACACTTGAGTGCAAGGTTTAGTTAGTGGATTTCAATAACACAGTGAGCAGACTTTATTGAAACCACAGAGTACCTGATTAACTGTAAACAATGATTTATTTCTTCTGAACAGTCATGGTATTATAGCTCCAGTTACAGGTGTGGTATGCTGAGTGTCAATGCAAGTGATATTTTTCAAGGTTAAATGTACTCCGTCAGTCAAAATCAGGGAGATATTCTAATAATAGTGTTTAGCTTTATGTGGCTATTCTTTTAAATATTTGTGGAATTAGTGTAACTTTTAATTTATTTTTTTCTCTGAGTTCCTTCTGAAAATTTGCATTGGAAAACTTGGGGAACGGGTATTTCGTAGGAGAGGGATTCAGTAAGACAAGTTTTGGCCACAAGATGTCCACTGTAATTAATCTGGAGTCTGCATCTTCTTTTAAAAACTGCAGAGAGCGGAGCCCAACAGTGCATCTCCCACTGAAGATGAACGCTATTTATGTTGCCTAGTGTGCATAAGCTGAAAAGGGAAATATATTGTCTAATAAAATCTTCCAGGCTGGAAATTTAGAACACTTTGCATGAATCCACATGTATATTCCTTAGTCTCCCCAGGAAAGCAAAGTCGTATTAAGTCATATGTCAGCTCAGTTGAATTACGGATGTTGAATTAAACATGTAGAACTTGGAGGTTCATCAACTTTGTAGTATTATTTGTTAGAAAATTACCTCCCCCCGCCCCCTCGTTTGGACTCACTTTTTATTCTCTCTCTTGTTTATTATCTCTTATATTTGAGTCAGTGGTTGCTGCGCTGACTAGTAGCTTTCATCTCTGTACTGCGAGCTGTTTCCATATGTGCAGGTGCTGTGGAATTTATTGTCTTTACATTGAAAAGTCGAGATCTAGTCAATATGGTTGTAGGTATTTAAATGAAAATATTCTTAAGGTAGAGTTAACGTATAAGATGTAGGATATTCTGATTTTGATTAAATAAACATTTAAGAATCACGCTGAAGGATGAAAATAAATATTTGAAAATCCAAAAATCTAAATTTCAACAAATCAGAAAACACGAAAATCCCAGAGTCAGTTGTGAATTGCTTTTTATGTATCTGTACCTTGCAGAAGAAATCCATTTGTGTGGAAGTAAATTACTCAGAACCTAAAAGGCCCAAATGTACATCCTTAGACTTGTATACCTTGGGACTTAGTCCCTGCTTGTTATTTATTTGTAGGTATTTTAATGAACATTTCTGTTCAGGTTCACACACCACACAGGATTTGGAATTTATAATTTTTTACTCTGAGTTGACTTTTATGTGGTGGCAGATCTCACTGTGCTCAGAACGATGTGGTTCAGAGTTTGTCAGCAGATACAACGGGCTTCTTCAGTTGTCATTCTGCATAGCCAGTGCAGGCTTAAAACAAAGCAGGTAAATAGCCAGCCGGGTCTGAGACAGCAGACTCCTGGGAAGGGTAAGGTATTTGCAGTGAGGGAGATCACACTACAGCTGTGCTGGCTGCATCACTGCCGCATAGTCACCATCAGTGTCCTGGAGAGCCTGGCTTGCCCTGCTGCCGCTGCGGGGGTCAGGGATGTTGGTCTGCTGCAGCAACGGGGACCGGGTAAGCTGCTCGGCAGTCTGCACCACTGCTTTCCTACTGGCAGCAGGAGCAGAGAGCTTAGCTTCCAGGATTAATTAGTTTTAGTCTTCCCCAGGCAGCGGCAAAATTGAAATCCCCTTGTGCTGCTGAGAAACCTGAAGTCAGCGTTGTACCCGGCTGAACTCAGCTGGTCTGATCGTCTCCCACCCCCTGCACAGACCCAGCACCAAGAAGGAGCCTGAACTAATACAGGCTGTTCTGGCCTACTTCTGCCTGTGGTAAGGCGCAGCAGGCATGTATCACGCAATTGAAAAGTGACTGCAGTACTGGAAAGAACAGCATTAGAGCTGAATTTGAGTAGCCTCCTAATGCAAAGGAAAGGAAAACAGCTTTGTGATGAAATTTGCAGATGCTTACATAGTTGAAGTTGAGAATTTTAATAGATCCAGAGGAAAATTCACAGCGTCTGTAAACAATACACGAAATAATCCAGTAGATGTAATTTCTTTTGTTAACAAGAGATTCTAACCCTTGGAGATCTGAAGAAAAACGGGTTGAGGCAGGATTGCACGGGGCAGCCTTTCTCTCTGGCAAGCCAAATGGCCTGGGGGAGCCAGCCCCAGAAAAGGAGCTCTCAGCCCCCCCAGCCCTCCTCCTTCCTCCACGTGAGGGCATCTTCCAGGCTGCTCCCAGCACAGCTGCCTTTGGGCCACTCGTGGTGGGCATCACAGAGGCTCGCTGAGGTCACAGTGGCCACCGCTGCCCCGCCTTTGCCCCGGGCCCTATAAAGCAGGCCCCCCTGCAGCTGGCCCGCCACTTGCTCAGCGACTCGGTCCTCTGAGAGCCAGCGCACGCGGCAGGAAGAAGGCTAGAGAAGGAGCAAGGCGAGCGGCAGCCCCCCTCGGTGTGAGGACAGCGAAGCGGTCTGAGGAAGCACCGAGAAGGATGGCAGCTAACGAGAGGAAGACGTGTCGTGGGCAGAGGGACGGCACCTCCGGCACAAAAGACACCAGTGCCCGGGGGACGTCTGGTGCCCGGCCCACAGACAGATATCAGCGATATCATTGGCACCGCAGCGATGTGGGGAGCAGGCCGGCCCCTCAGACATCCAGCAGCAGGGGGCCTGGGCCTAACCAGCGGTGCAGTGGTGGTGTGGAGCGAAGGCGGGAGCGTGAGGCGGAGAGCCGTGGGGAGCAGAGGCGTGCCTACCGGCCAGAATACAGCGTGGGACCCAGCCACGGCCGGAAAACAGACGGCGGCGTCGAATCCATGCCTGGAAACGAGCCGGACAGCGGCGTGGGGCCTCAACGTGGCACTGGGCGACCCCCTGGTTCGGCACCGTGGCCAGAGAACATAGCTGCTGGGAGGCATCCCGTGTGGGCAGTCCCAGGCAAGGACTGGCTTGTCCTCCTGCCTGACACCGTGGAGCCCATGGAGGTGGATCCACAAGAAGAGGTGGAGGAGCCCATGGAAGTGGATCTACCTCGGCCACATCAGACCTGGGACTACCCCGGCAAGTCTTTGCTCTGTGCCATCAGAGCACACCAAAAGCTTCTCAGCAGGGCCCGGTGAGCTCCCTACTCGTCGTCGCTCAGGCTCCATCGCAAGCATTAGCTTGGAGCCACCAAACACCCGGCAATAAAGAACTCTTGCCGATTCTCGGGGGTTGTGTGAGTGCTTCTTTCCCATCTGCCAGCCCTTGTGCGAGAGGTGGCAGCCCTTCTGCACAGAGCCTCGAGGAAGAGCACAAGGGAGGGCTCAGCTCCCTTTGGGCTGCTGCGCTGGGGTGACAGGAGGAGTCCCCAGGGGCCACCATGCGCCTTTAACATTTGTTAAAATAGACCGAGGGGTGAAAGTAGTAGTGTGTGAGCGATTATAGGTGGCTAATTTCTTATATTAAGAGTGAGTTTCTGTATCTGAGTAATTGGTAATGACAGCCATGGAGAAGGCTGAGGTACTCAGCAACTTCTTTGCCTCCGTCTGCACTGGTAGACGGGCTTCCCACGTCTTTCATTTCCCTGAACCCACAGATGGAGGCTGGGGGGTCAAAGTCCCACCCACTGTAAGTGAAGAGCACGTTCGAGACCACCTGATGAATCTAAACAGGTACAAGTCCGTGGGACCTGATGGCATGCATCCCAGGGTCCTGAGGGAACTGGCTGATGGAGTTGCCAAGCCTCTCTCCATCATAGCTGAAAAGTCCTGGCAGTCGGGCGATGTCCGTGGTGAGTGGAAAAATGGAAACGTCGCGCCCCTACTCTTCAACAATTAAAACAAAGAGTTGGGCAAAGAGCACTACTCTTCAACAGTTAAAACAATTAGGACGCATTCCTTCTCAGAAAGAGCGGTCAGGCATTAGGACAGGTTGCCCAGGGAAGTGGTGGAGTCACCGTCCCTGGGGGCGTTCAAGGAAAGGCTGGATGTGGTGCTTGGGGACATGGCTTAGTGGGTGACATTGGTGGTAGGGGAATGGTTGGACCAGATGATTTTGAAGGTCTTTTCCAACCTTAATTTTTCTATGATTCTATGATCCTCTCTTCTGTTTAGCTGAAAGAGGAGATGCACAAACATCCCCCCACCACCGTACTCCCAAACTGACACCATGAATATGTAAAGCAAAGACTAGGCTACTACTTTCATAATGCCAGATGAAGTTATTGCATGTCTCAGAAAGTGTGTGCTTTTGTCAACGAGAAGCTGGATTGGAAGCTGAATGATGAAACAAACGTAGTAATCAAACTTCCCTGCAGAAACCTCTTCTGCTCAGGTCTGAATTTCCCTTGAAAGGGTGAAGGTCAGCCAGATTCTTTTTCTCTACGATGCCTCAGTGGGTATTTCTGTTTTGGAGCATGTCATTACAGTAACAGCTTACATTTTGAGATCTCAACTTGACAATCGGCACTGTGCCACATTGAGCTAACAATACGTTTTGCTAGCAAGTGCCCTTCCCCTTCTGAGTATGTAGAAGGCATGTTGCTAACGCTTCCTCAGTGTTTATAGGATCAATCTACGTTGCTACAATATATTTTTGCCTGTTTTTTAATACTGTTTGGCACTGCCTTTCCCTCTGCTCTTGCACTTTCCACTTTAACTACCGAGTAGCAGATAAAAAGCTATGGCTGTGCTGCTACCGCAGCATCCCTACGGATAACGGTGCCACGTGCCCCAGTGAAGTGGAGCAGGAGAAGAAGGGCGGTGTCTGCCCAGTCCATTTCTCCACCAGTGAGTGTCAGGATGAGATGTTACCACCAGCACGCAGGAACAGGAAACTAGCACTTGTCTGCCTTCCAGCACAGCCACGTCTTTCTCCCAGTGTTCGCATCAGCTGAAGTAGAAAGAGTGCAGCCCAAAGGCTTGTCAAGAGGGAAGTGATTTCTGAGTGCTTTATTGAGACACACTTGCCCAGTTAGGAGAAATGTGCTGTTAGTTTAGATGGATATTTGACCAATGTTTGTCTGCTTACAGGAGGCTGGGAAGTGGCCTCTGAAGTTTGCTTCTCGTAATTTCAAGAAGTCTTTTTCCTTGATGAAGTCTCTCGGAAGGTCTTTGTTCATGTAATAAGATGCAGCACTAATCACTTGAATGATAAAAATTCGAACAGTAGTGAAATGCAAGAAGCCAAAACTACCTTAACATATACGGTTCATTTAACTAAAAGAGGCAGACTGAGCAGCAGGTGGAAGGGTTAAACAAAAGGAAAAAAGATTATAAAAGTTTGCGGCTTTGGCTTCACTACAAATGGCTCTCTTGCAGACTTTATAGCATTAGTGTTGCTTCTCATAAACCCTGAAACCATTCATCCATTTAGAAAGATTAAATTGGTTAGTCATCCAGAACATAAAATATACACATCTCCATTTTGTCTGTTACCCCCAAACTGTCTCAAGTATAATAAATTCAGCTGATGCCATTAAACCAAAGCGTTGAGTATTAATGATGGCCTCAGTTGCATTTACAGTTTGCCAGTTCTTGCGTTTCTGATAGTATATTCATCTGTTGTTGCTCAGGGACAGTAAGCAGAGAGTCTTTGAGTTGGAAAACACAACTATAACTTATGATGTGAGAATGTCAGAGAAAACATCTTGATACTGAAGAAGGGAAAAATCCTAGAAATGCTATATATATTGCCATCCTTGGAACGTGAAAGTTATCAGAGACAAAAACTTCATTTTTTATTTCTTAATATGCTTATAATTGTATATTAAACAGTTGCAAAGGGAGGTTTATTTGGTTTTCCAGTTACAGATGAAACTGTAGCTATTCAAAGTTCTGTTGTAACTTCTGTTGCATTCCTGTCACTTAAAAAAGCTAGAAAAAACAGCCAGACTCTTCTAAAGCAACGATTTTTAGAGGCACTCAGTCACGAAGTAGGTTCATGATTAAACAGATAGTAAAAACTTAGATTTGATTTAGCAGCATTTCTTCTTGATCCGTATCAGGATTCAGAAGTAGCACTCTTTCCAAGATAAAAGCAAATTTGCTCTATAATGATTGTTACAGCCTACAAAGAAATGTAACTTCTGCTTCTTCAAAATATGTAAGATGTTATCTCAAATACAAGGATTTCCAGTGTGCTGGAAGGTAACGCAAGTTTTTCGATTACTACACATAGTGCCTTTTATCAGACCATCTAATTTTGCAACATTAAAACTGGGAAGCGAATCCTGTCCGAGCTTCCCCTTCCATGCTGGAACTGCCAGCTTGTTCCCCTAGAAAACAGGAGCTGATGTCATTATCAGCAGCCATTCAAAGGAACGCAGATTGCCAGCTGTTGTCAAGCATATGCTTGAGGACCATCAACGTCTGAGGTCCACCAACAAGGCGCACAAAATGAAATATGTGCTCATGAATGTCACTGACTCCAAGGCCATTCACAAGGAGCACAACAGCTCTCCTCCCCCGTCCTTCTCCATGTTTTCAGCCTCACTGCTCAAGTAGATGAGTACTTTCCGTGGGTGCAGCAGATCCTACATCGCAGGCTGTATTGTGGTTTGATTTTGCACTTTTTTCAGAAACATTTCTGGTGGCAAAAATGTAACACCTACTCCTCTTCCCCCGTCCCCGCCCAAGCATTTGTCTTTAACTGCAAATACAAATTACAAAACCACCAGGAGCAACAGAGGTGATCTGAAAGATGCAGAACCTCATAAATCGTGTGGGAAAGGCTGTCTTTCCTTTTCTCTAACTGATGGCATGCCAAGTTTATTTTACAGTATTTACAATAAGATTTGCTTGTTTTGATACCCTTTGTACATTGTTAGGGAAAAAGCAAAAGAAAAGCTCCAGGAGGTTTATATTTTCTGATGAGACAGAGTTTAATCTTTAATTTTCTTTCTAGTCCTATATGTTGTACTAGAAAAGTAATATATAAAGGGATATGAGATTGCAATTGGATGAGTTAGTACTGAGCTGTCCTTTAATTTATCTGCATGAATTTTGTGCTTAAGAAAGACCCCCAGACCAGCAGGCTAAGAGCTGCTGGTTCATTCAGAGAGCAGACACAGGACGAGGAGGAACAACACTGGTTTCTCCTTTCTGCATCTCATCCGTGACCTTGGCACACTGCTCCGGGCGCCAGAAGAGCATGCTGCCTGTGCCTGTTTAGTTGAGGTCCAGGCAGCCGACATGGAAAACAAATTTATCCATGAAGGAATGGTCCCCGGTGCGGCTGTACAGGCAGCCTGCAGATTGTCTGCACGAGGGCTGACGTACCTGTCAGATCCAGCACACGGCTCTGGGGCGGCTTGCCCTGCTATGAAGAAAAGCCTCCTGTCCCTCAGCAGACGGCCCTGAAGGCCAAGCACCCTCGCGTTACAAAAAGACACCACGATAGCTGCAGTCCTCAACGTGTGAACGTTGATACCACCAACAGCTGGTTGTGAAACTTTGTGAGTTCCCATTAATACGCTGGATGCTCTGGTGCTAATAAATTGTCAGCCAAGGTGTGAGGGGCCAGGTTTTGATCCCCAGCTCCACAGAAACTCATGACTTTAAGTGAGAGGTTATCTATTAAATAATGAGATACTGGAGAGGGAATGACTATTGCCCATCTCTTATAGTACAAAAACTAGAGGGCTTCTTGTGAGTCTATCAGGTGCTAAGCCCCAAATCAACAAGATGATGCTGTGTGTCTCTTTTGCCCTGGAGCGTTGTGCACATTAAAACACCGCATTGTATTCAGGATAGGCTAGCTGAGATGTTTGAGTTTTAATGCCAAAGCCTTGATTGAAGCAAAGTCCTGAGCACATTGTAGGGTCTCATGTTATGGTAGGAAGTGAGAAATAAAAGGGAGGAATGGTACATTTTCTGTACCATGCCAAACAGCACACATTTATCTTCTCTCTCCCTAAGGTTTGCTGTGCAATACCTGGGTAGACACAATATCTTTTCTCCGTGTTGTGGAAACATTGCTCAGAAAGTGCCATGTTTGATTGTTTGGGGAGGAACTATGATTGTCAAATGTTAGAAGCTGTTCCTATAGAGGTGGGAAGGGATTTTCTCACGGGCAGACATCTTTGGATCCCCCTTTCATCCCTGCCAATGAAGCAACCATTCCCTCCTCCCTGGCAATTCCCTTAGCAGGATGATGTATCCGAGATGTATACCATAGATGTATAGAGATGTAGCCTTCTCTTTGCAAATGTTGATGTGATTTATACAACTTTGGGCAAGAAATAGTATTTTGGAGTTGGTACATCTCTCTGAGTGATGTTAATATGGGGACAAGCTAGCAAAATCAGTCACTGTTTGGTTTATACCTGTCTCAGTGACTGTGTCTGAGTGAACGTATTCATCATATTTAGCTTTTGTACAATATTCTTTTAATCTTCCCTGCACTTTGCAATTGTTAATTAATCCCACAGCACCCAGAGATTACTATTAATGCTTTCCAAGGGAAAGCAGAAACAAGCAAGAAGAGGTCAAATGACTGGGCCAGGGTCGTGGATGCAATTTTGTCTAAAGAACATCAGGTTCTGCAAGATTAAAGTGGTGTTAACTGGCCTGTCCTTGGATGTCAGCCCCCATCTTCTTGGGAGGTGGTTTGGGGGGGCAGTTCTGATAGTCTCTTGTTCAGAGTTCCCCTTTCATTTGCTTCCTTTCGCACACTGTTTCCTGCGGGAAACGGAGGACAGAGTTTTGTCTTCAGAGGACAATGGGGAATTTCCAAGGAGGCAGAATGTCTCATTATCTGAAACTTTTATGTACCATCTTTTCATCTTGCAATTACAAATGAAAGCACCTGACTAATTAACTGGCTGTTTCTTCAAAGTCATTGTAAAGATCCGGATACCCAGTTCATGTTAAAAATAAATAACTTGCTCGTCTGGCATCCATAGCCCAGACGAGGTCTGCACTGCGCTGATAACAGCAATCTGGTAACTTACCTGACAGTAAGTGCTGCAAGTATAGAATGTGCTCACGGTGCTTTGTTCTCCACAGGACTTGAAAGACGACCGGAGCGATGAAGAAGAAGAAGATTCTGTTACGGATAATGAAGAGGAGTACACAAAGAATGGCAATAAGAACGGCTGTGGGTCAAGCAAACATCTCCTAAACAGCAGTCACCAGTAGCCCCCTCCCGTCCCACCTCCTGCAGTGATTTCCACTCTGTTTTTAACCCAACCTACAGGATAGAACTTAAGTCAAAAGGCTTATGAGAGACTGTGATTGATTTATTGTTGGCTACTGGACCTGGAAAAAAGCCCAGCTTACAGGAGAGGCAAAAATTGCATAACATGACAAAATGTGTTAATGGCCCACTTTCTGAATAGTTGCTTAATGTTTGAAAAGGTGTTTGGGCACACTGACTGCGCCACTTACAGGGCTTAACAAGGTGAAAGTGTCAGGTCATTTAGTGTTGATTCTAACATGGCTTTTCGATCTGATATAAGACATATTTCACCAAGCAGTTTCATTCATAGGTGTTTCATGGTAGGTAGGTAGCGTGAACTCCATTAGGAAACAAAATTACTCAATATGGCAAAAATTGACAGTGGTGTACAACGACTAGCATTGTAGTCTCTACTCTTTGATTTAAAACCTCATCAAAATGGCTATTTTTTGCAAGTTAGATCTCATGTTCTGGAGGCCAGTTGAAGCTAACGTGGAGGAAGTCGAGCTATTTGCTTCTGAAGAGCTTGCTTCACAGCAGTAGTATTCTTTACATCCAAAGTATGCTTGCTGTATGATAGACAGTTCAAATACTGTGTTTGGAGATTTACCAGTCAAGAGATTTACCAGTTTTGAGATTTACCAGTCAAGAAAATCACAAGAATCAGCCACAATTCTCCCCTGAGCTCCAGGTTTCAAAAATGTCTTTAATCTCAGTCATTTTGGCTGTAGGCCCGCTGTTAGAACAGAAGGTGCAGTGCGGAGGGAAAATAGTGAATTAAAATTGGGTCCTCTCACAGGTTCTTTTGTGCTTCTTATTTGCCTTTAACACTGCTGAACCTCCTGGATCCTGACACATCTACAGCCCAGAAGATTAAGAATGAAAGAGCAGAGATGGAAATACAGGTTCTGATATCAAATGAACACACAGCACTTTCTGAAAGCAGTGAATGACATCAGCTAGAGCCAAATGTGGATGTGAGCATGGGGCTGAGACCACATAGCAGTGTTAGGGCCATAAGAAGTGGAAGAACCTCCTCTTACCAAACGTGCTTCATGAGCTGGCACCTTTGTTCTAATGCTAGTATAGCAGCATTTTTAGTCCTGGCACTTTCCAAGGAGAGCCTGGATCTTTTAAACAGCGCAGTGCCCATCTCAATTCCAGATGCGTTTATCTCCCAAGGTCCTAAATGATTTGTCATAAGTTTTACAGGTTGGAAGCTCTCCGTGTGGTTCTGTGGTAGCTGAGATCATCTGGTGAACTAAATCCAGCAGCTTGATAAAGACCAGGGGGACCACTGCTAAAACATCCTCGGTGCAGAGCTGTTGGTTCGGAAAGACTCTTTTCCCCTTAGGGCTGCTCAGGCAGGAACTCGGTGACCTTCAGGAAGCACTATATGGCTGACTTTTTTTCTCAAGATTTCCTTGGCAAAGCAGGATGTAATTCAGCGACCAAAGCATTTGAAAGAATGGGAAGTGTTTGGGACCTCAGATATGAAGAAAAAAGTGTTTTCTGCACAGTTACAAAAAGTGTAGGAGTACTTTGTAAGGGAGGCTAGCGGCATTAAAATATCTACGTCCGGTCTCTCCAGCTGTTGATCTAGGCTGTGTTTAATTTTTTACTTCCATTGTGGACCACGTAATACCCCAGATCTTTGCATTTACCACAAAGGCAATTACACCGAGAGGAGTACGGTGTGTGCTTCTGAGAAGGCTGGGAACTGTGCAGTGGCAGGAGGGGAGTCCTGTGCCAGTGCTTGTAGTTAAGTGGTGCTGCTCGTGCTGAGCAGGCAGAATTCCCTCCATAGTTGTTGCGTGTTTCCATATACAGCTGTAGAGGATACCTTAAATACTGCAGTGTGGATTTATTGGAAGTGTAAGTACTTATTACATCATCTAAAGCAAGTGGTAAGTTTGGCAGGGTCACAGCTGCTTATCGGGCCCTGTTTATTGCATACATGAAAAGAACTGCCTTTCCCTGAGAAAATGTAGAACCATCGTGGAGGCTTTACGCTCCCTTTAAAAGCAGTGGAGACAAGAACGCTTTCTACAAGACCTAGCGGGATTTGGGGAGATGGCCAGGGTATTATCATTTGATTTTGATGCCAGTAAGTTTTTTTGCTGTGAATAGGAAAGGAATTCATGAAAGGAAACATGAAGAATGACGCTGTCACAGGAGCAAGCCTCTGAACAACTACTGAGTTTTAAGCTGGAATTTACAGTCTCATTGAGGCCAAATCCTGCCCTTCCTGCTTGGACAAGTCTCCCGCTGAAGCCAATTATCTCTGCTGGAGTTTTGCCTAGGTAAAATTTTGGATTGCAGATATCCAACGTAATTACAAGACCTGTTGTTTTAAATCATTGTGAAACTAGGGTCTTAAAGGAAGAGTAAAAGGCAGATAAATACCTTCAAACGTAAAATGTTGAGGCATGTATTGGGTTAGTACAGAAGAATATGGAAGGAAATGTCCTGAAGACGAAGATTATGACTAAGTTCAGTAAACAAGTAACTATGTGACATTGCAGTTAGGGGGTACGGAAGGTAAGAAGGTCAAGGAAGGCCATTCCAGGGGGTTAATCTAGTGGCCAAGCAATGAGACATAAAAATTTTCAACATAAACCATCAGGTACTGTTATGTAGGTACAGGGATAAACACACACAGCACAGAAAGAAGTGGGAACAGATTGTCACAGCTGGACTGGACACGTGTCCTGTGTTAACATCACATTTGTCATTCCCAAAGTTACGCACTTCATTTTCCACTACAAACTTACAGAAACTCAGGAACAAGAAGCTGAGGTTGTGGGGAACACAGCTCATGCTAAAGGAACTAACGCCACAGTGCTCTGAGGTTTTCAGTCTATTCAGTGCCTTTGACATTTTTAAAAAAATGATTAGTGTCTCAACGTGCAAGTGCAAAATGACTGGAGGTAGCGCATGTGAGCACAAGGTGACAGAGTAATGCATCATTTTCACCGTTTCACAAAGCGGGTCCTGCTTTAATGCTTTGACGCTGTGTACTTGATTTTGCTGTCACTTTGACCATGCCAAAATATTTATGATAGAATTATAGACTGAAAATGAAGTTCTAGCCCATTAGAAACAGCAGAAACTTCTGTTCCATGTAATTCCTCTGAATTTTGTTCAGATATTCCTGTCGGTGTTTACTCTGCCACCTCTATGCCTGTTTACCATACAGATTTACCAATCTACTCTGGATTTGATTTGCAGATCTCCTTTACTCCACAGAACTCACTTTGTCAGTTTGTATCATTCCGTATAGTTATCTTTTTTTGTTCTTAATGCCACTGAATTTGTCCAGTCAGATATGCTACACACTATAAATAAAATCTTTTTTTAAAATAATGTCTGTGTAAGGATTTCCTTGGTTTCACTGCCGGGCAGTGTTCTCCTCTCTGCTTTCCATTCCCTCCCTAGAAGGAATGGTTGACAACTGGACAATCCATCCCCTTTTAAAGGGTAACAGCGAGTGCTGTTGTATGGGATTTCTGTCTTGGCAGGTCAGAGATTAAGAACAAGTTTGCAGGATGCACAGCAAGTCAAACTTCGCCACCTTAGAGCAAACAGTGTGAGTGTGTTAACTCTTATAGCACAGCAAGAGACATTTGCCAAATGATGTTTTAATTACAGGTAAATTTGAGATTTATTTTTTTTTCCTGGACAATTCATAAATGGAGAGAAAGCAAATTTAATGTCTGTATCACCCATCATTTGGACTATTCAAGATTTATGCTTTCACTGAAGTACTCAGAAGTGATCCTGTGTACATTAGGAGTTACTCTAAAATGCCAACGCGTTTTTGTGTTGTTACTCACGTTTTTTGTTGTGCATAATAAAAATGATTTTGAAGTTGTGTATTGAGAAGTACTAGATTAACATGCAAATGCAGAGATAATCAGAGATGATTCTTTTTTTTTTCTTTTTTCCCCCAGGAGTGCTTATGTCCATGCACAGTGTGAGGTGCTACCACCCAGTTAGATTAGGCTGTGGGATTACAACCTAAATGCATGGTCGTAAGCACAGTTAGATAGCTCAGGAATGGAACTTAAGCTGATAAAACAGGAAAGATCTACTGAAAGTGAGGGACCTATGATGATTTGTATCAGCTGAAAAGCTGTTCCATATTTCTTACTCTTTCCATTTCTGCCCACCTAGTTGGGAAGAGCACAGGAGTTCTGACTTCTCTTCCCAGGCCTCTGTTTCCAGACAAATGTGAGGGAAGGTGTTTAAACGCAAATAATGAACTGCAGCAAAATACTTTGGTTTTATTATTATCCAAATTCGTTTTTTAAGCTTATGAGTAAGAATAGATAGAAAACAAATCGAACAGGGATCTGTGAGTTTTGGCTACAAGCAACTTGCAAACTGTGAAGAAAAATAATAATAAAATAAAATCTTGCTGATTTAGAAAGAAAAACACCATCTCCACAGGCACTTCCCCCAGCTGTGGGTTAGAAGAACAAGAGATAATCAGCGGGCAGAAATGAAAGTCCATGCTGAGAATCAGAACACAGCCCGGTTGTAAAAAAGCCGAAGAGAGTTGGTGTGATGGCTGTTGGCTGCCCAGGAGCTGGGAGCCTTCGATGTGGAGCAGCAAATGAGCCAAGAATGCATCTCTGAGCTGATTCCATTGGTCATGTTCAAAATCACCGAAAGTGTCTGTGCTCATTTTCCAGTAAGTTTTATGGGCTCCCTCCTGCTCTATCTGTGCTATGTGGAGCCAGGCTTTTGGTTCCTGCCCAGAGGGTTCCAGCTTTGGCTGCCTGAGGTGAGGACCTAGCGTTCAGAAAGATAAACACCTCTGACTTGCTGAAGGCCGCACGGGACATCTGTATTCCCACCGAGAGCGTAATTTCTGCTCATGAATTACAAAATCTACCTGATGCCCGTGCTGTAGAGGACAGAGAGTAACCAATGTGTGTCAGACAGCAAAGGAGCACGCGAGTGACTGGCACCATAGATGGAGCTGACCTTTCCGTCACAAATAAGGAGAAGAAAAGTCAGCAGAGGCTTTGGCCAGCTCATCGCACAGGCTTCTCCTGTGGTAGGTATGAAAAAGTCATTTAAAGGCGGCTTTCTCCAGCTCTTTAGGGGGAGCAGTCTCACTCTGTCTCCACATTTCTGCACAGTGCTACTTGTGGTTTACAGGAGTTAACATAAGCAGAACATAAGCAGCAGAAAGAAGGTGAAAGCCCTGATGTCAATCCCTTGTCAAAGAATGGGAGTCCCAGTCAAGGAAACGGAGGTGATCAAAGCAATGTAATGTTCGCCATGGCTGAGCACAGAGGCTCTGGGAGTTTATATAACTGAAGTAGCCCCTGTAGGATTATTTGAAGTTTCTAGCTTAATAGAAGACAAGGCTGAAGACACAGGTCTAAGCTTCAACATATGATTCTGCAAATACAAAGTCATAACAATCCATGTAGGATAATGTTGTTGATGTTCCAATAGTCTGAAGATTTATGAAAATATCTTCTATTTATTCAGCTGGAAAGAGCCCTGTTCTTCTGGAGTTTTGTTACCCCATAAAGCATTCAGAGGAGACCCCATAATCATTTCAAAGTCAGAAACATTAAGTGGAATAACAAGTATAAACCCTATCCACAGTGACTTTGAAGTGCAAGAAGCATGCCACTGTAGCCATAGAATATTGCTGTGCTTTGAGCTGGGGTGGGAAGAAACAGCTCCCAGGCAGTTGTTTCAGGTGCTGGAAAGTCCATATTTTTCCTAACACAAAAGAAGCTGGTTTAAAAAAAAATAGTTAAAATTGCGCAGTGAAATAGATGATTAAATTCCCACTGAAGTTCACTGGAGCTTTTCCCACGATGCTGATGAGAACTGGATCCAGACTTCAAGTGACTGGATGAAGGGATAACGGCGGCACGGCACTGCCGTACAGAAATACCTGCATTCTCCAGCCATCAGGGGCACAATCCCAGCGTTTCCCCCTCCTGTAGCCCAGGGCAAAATCCTCCCCGGGAAGTAAGATCTCCTGTCTACATGCCACCCACCTAACACAGCTCTGCCTTTGTCTCTGCCCGAACGGCACGTATCTCCAGGCTGCACCAGTCAAAATCTCAGCAAAAGCTGCCATTGAAGGTAAACCTGTGACCCGAGGCCCAGGTTTCCAGGAAGAGGCAAACGATGAGCTGTGGTTATCACAATATCTTAGTGTGCAAGCGAGAGATGGCTGCTGAGCCTGAGGAGAAAAGGGAGCAGAGACAGACAAGACATAGAAACTGAAGCAAAAAGGTTGAAAAGAGTCACAAAGTGAAGCAGTAACAGGGAGAAAAAAAGCCCCAAGAGAAGGAGGAACAAGGCGGTAGTTCAGTAACGCTGCAGACCAGCCCTTTCGAAGCAGCCCAGGCCAGCTTTAGCTGCGATGAACTCTCTGTAGCCAGGAAAACTCCTTTTCCCCGAGCAGTAGCAGTTTCAGACTGAGCCCAGGCAATGAGTTACCACACAGCAGCAAAGGCAGCAGGATTTGGGAAACCTGGGCAGAAAGTCCGCCTGCTCTCACACTCCTTTAGAAAGTTCCTGGTATGGAAGTGAGGGTCCATGGGGGGGTTCAGCTTTTAGGGTGCTTTTCCTGACTGACCAGGACTCCCGTAGGGTCCTAGATGAACTCCCAGAAGAGTTCTGTGTTTGCTTTCTATAACGAAGAGCTGCTATAGAAGAAAGCTGCTAAAAGGCCTTTCTAGTGCTAATTTATACGGTCAAGTCTCTTGGTTGTGTCACAGGCTACATGTAATGCACGAAAAGTTCCAGTATTTTAGAAGAAGAATCCATGGGAAGCAGGAGCAAAATCTTATCAGGTTGTGCTAAATCTTATCAGGCTGTGCAAATCCTACCTAGTTCCTTTGTTATTTCAAAGGAGCAATTATTCAGCAACCAAAGAATGTTTCACACATTTCCCTGTTGCAAGAGGCAGTGAGGTCAGGCAGCAGTTGTGTGTTTGGAGCTTTTTTTCCCATTCGAACTTTTTGGATCTCACAAAGATGGCACTTGAGCAGAGAAAAGGACACTACAGGTATAGCCCCTTTGCCTGAAGGACTACCCTATAACCCATACTATGTTCCAGGACAAATACGGCTGCTCTGTCTCTTGTGGGCAATGATTTTTTTTGATTTTTCTTTTAATTTCTTTTAACACTTAGGGACTGATCCAAAGCAAATGTCAGAGCTCAGCCATGCCTTGTGAGGTTAGCCCCATAGCCTGAGAGACGCAGAGTCCCCGCAGCCAGCCTGTGGCTGACTCCTTGTCCTGTGTCATGGAAGGGCCGCGCTCCTTCCATTGCATGTCAGCGAGAGGAGGACTAATTCCTGCTCTCTAATGCACTGCAGAGCACAGGGAAACCTCCAGGTTTCTTCAGTTAACACATCAGAGCAGATTTTGCTTCCTGCCATGGGAATGGATGCCCCCCTGTGCTGCTGCATACTAGAAGTGTAGGTGGAAGTGCAAAACACACAGCAAATGGCATGGTTGGTCGCCAGGGCACGGCAAACAGCACAGGGAACAGGAGAAAACGCCTCATATATGGGAAGTGAACACGCCTCGGGCCTTCCTCCTGGTTCCTAGCTCCCTTTGAAAAGCCCCGAGCAGCACTGCTGGTGTGTGCATGCTGCAGGGGGGAGTGAGGAAGGAAAACTCCTGTGTGAGTGCTCATGCCACTAAAAAGCGTGCAGTGGGTTACCTGGTTATTGCTGCAAGGGCCCACGAGGTGGCAATAGCAGGACACCGCTCCCTGCTCCGACACGGCTCCCATGGAACGTTTTTGTCCATCTTTTTGCCCTTAAAACAAATAAAAGATATTGTTAAAGATCGGGGTGCGAAAGCGGTTCTTGCAACTGGCAATTTCCCTTTGGTCAGCCTCACACCGCAAAACAAGTGGCTGGAGGGGGGCGAAGGATTTTAATCTCTGGCTCTGCTTTACTGCTTGTACTTTTTTTTATTCTTATCTTTATCATTTATTTAAACCACGAATTTGTCAAGCCGCAGAGTTTGCAGGTGCTAGTGATTGGAGCCCCAGTCTCACCTGGATCTCAAACACCTGCAATGGAAATAAGGACGATGAAACTCTCAGGTGATGAGGGTTACTCTGATGTCCCCCCTTAGGATTCTCTCTGCTCTGAGCATATAAAGGATTCACCGGAGAAAGGGAGCTCCTTTGGGAGGTGTTCGGTGTTTTGTATCTCTGCCAGCAATAAAGCAAAGCTCTAAGGGAAGAGGGGTTTGGGCCAGGTTCAGCATGGGCACGTACGAGGTAGGGATGGGTGGGATATCACCTCCCAAACACAAAAGGGGATGGAGGCTGAGGAGTTGTTGTGTACTGAATTCGTTCAATCCAAAAAGGCCAGAGCAATCCAAAGATTTGGGAATGCCAGGAAGCGGCTTTGTGTAAGAAAATCTGCCCAACGACAACCTCTACAAGGGCAGGAGGACGAATTACTTGGCTGCTGGCTGTGTGCTCGAGAAGACGAGGTATGTGGCAAGCTGCTGGGTGGACGGGGGCTGTGTTGCCCTGACAAGTGCGATGTACAGGGGCAGGGACTGAGCTATGGGGTTTGTGCTCCAAGAACCGTGCCCTAAAACACTTCCAAAACCACCGCAGCGTCCTGGCAGGAGGAACCACTGAAAAGCATTGCCTGTAGAAAGTTGTTCCAGAGTCTTAATGTAAATAAGCAGTGGTCACTGCCATGCCAGGTTGAAGCAGTCCCTAAGCAGTGTTAAATGCTGCACTGAAACTGGGATTTTTATAAATACAGAGCAGAGAGAAAAGATGAGTCGGACCAAAATCTAGATGTTTCACCCCAAGGACAGAGCACATATCAGGGCCTGGGGGCAGCACACTGCGTCTCTTCCCTCCCCACTGCTGTGGGGGTGGTTTTCCTCCACCACCAGGAGGAAGTTTTGGGCTTGGGCTCTGCGAGAGGTGTGCTGAGGAGCCCAGTGGCTCTGTAGCTGTACTAAGCCCTGGCTGAGATGACCCACCGAGCCAAGCAAACAGCTTGTGCATGCCCACACTCCCCTCAAGTGTCAGCAGAAAAATGGGATCTGTTGGCATAAACAAGCTTCTTTAATCCCATTCAGCACAACCTTCGTGGTCAGACTGTGCTCAGCCATAGCTGCGTAGGGAGCTGTGAGCTGATTTGCTCTGATGGGAGCAAAGCATTTCCTGAACCTCTCTCTGTGCACCGTTGTGCTCAAGCACCGCAGACCATGGATGGCAGCCTCCCGGGTTCCCATCTCCGGGTTTCTCTTTCAGAGCCAGGAGGTGGCTGGGTTTGCCTTCGCCCCAGCAGGGGCAGGAGCTGAAGGTTGCCTGCCCGGTGCTTGCTGCAGGCGGGGGTTTGCCGGGGGCTGGTGCGCCGCTGCTGGCACGTTTTGCTCCATCCACAGCTCGCAGATGGTGCTGGGACCCTTCACGGCCAACAGGTTGCCCAACATGCATCCCCTCTCGTTCCTTGTGGGGGTCTGGCCCAGAACGCCAAAAAGGAGGCAGCTGTAATAGTCCTAGAGTGACGCTAATATTTTGCTTTTATGAACAAATACTTGCAACCGAGCCAAAGTCAATTGCCAGCTCTGCTGGGAGAGAGGATCTAGCATCAGAGAAGGATCTTGATTTTGTTCTTGGTTCGCTGTGTGACCTTGCAAATAATGACAGTGTTGGCCCCAAATGGACTGAGATGAGGTATTGGTGGCTGTTGTTGATTAAAGAGCAGGATGTGTTTCAGTCTGCAGAAGGATTGCTCCCTCCAGACCTCACACTGGCCCTCCATCTGCCTGGTTCTTCCCCAAGGGACTCTGAGCAGACTCTGCTGACACGGGCAGTCGGGTTTCCTTGCTGGCTGTGGATGAAAAGAGAGCTCTGGCTGGCACGGAAGCGGTCCCAGCACATCACCCCCGCCCTGCTCCCTCAGAATAAAGATGCTTCTGCTGTGTCAGGTCAGCTCGGGAGCCCAAAATGTGGGGCTTTTCCCGAGTAGGTAGGTGCTCCATGTGACCCCTAGGATGGGCAGCTATCAGATATATGCCAAGAGTTGGCCAAGCGTCCCAGTTTGTGTCTCCAGGCTGTGGAGCACGTGTTAAAGGCTGTGGGATGGCATGGTGGAGGCTGTCTGGCCACAACTGCCCCCAACTCCCTCCCTGCTGGTGCTGTTTGTCTTCCTGGGACAGTGCTGGGGAATCTGCTGACCCAACTGAGGGTGATGGGGAGGGAGCACGAAGGCTGAGTGCTCTGGAAGGGGGAACCGCAGAGGAGCCAAGTCTGGGGAGAGTGCTGGCAGAATTGTATTGTTGATTTTGATTTTAAAGCTCAGCTCCCGGCAGCTGGAGGCTTCAGTCTGTGGACTCTGCACCGCTTCTGACAGTGGCGTTACAGTGACGCTTGTGTGCAGCTCTGCACGCAAAATGGGAGCAACCAGGAAGGTTTGCACTAACTCAGGTAAAGGAGGGAAAGGGAATGCTGAATGCTGGCGCGTTGTTGGCCCTACCACTGCTCGTGGGTAAAAGGCAGAGGTTTTTTGGTTGATTTTGACTGAGAAGGGGTTTTCTACAAGTCCAGCCCGGGTGGTCAGTGGGGCTTGGCTTGGGACACGGTCCTTCCTCAGCTCTGTGCCACCGTGCAGTAGCACTTTGTGCCTGAAGGATGTCACCTTCTGCCTTGGTGCATCCCCACGGGCTCATGGCCCTGCAAGTGCTCCTGCAGCCCTGGTGGGCCGCAAAGTGGGGGGGAAAGTGCCTCGCTGGCTGGAGGAGAGCGGGCTCCTGTGCTGTGACCCACCTCGGAGCCTCAGCCGCGGTGCTTGGCGAGGGCCCCTGACCCCTGGTAATCCCTGCTCGTGGGGATATTGAGTTCTCTGTTTGCTTTGTGAGTGAAATTGGCCAAGACGCTGTGAAGGGAGGAGAGAGTGCTCTAGGGAGAGGTGTTAAAGAAATAGGAAAACATTATTAAGAGTGTTTTAGGTCAGCAGTTTCCCTTATTAGTACTTTCATGATGGAAAGAAGCCACTTTTAAGTCTGTGCAGTTGCATGAGGCCACCGCGTACAGGCCCCTCGCATCGACGCAGATGGCTGCACCCAGCCCTCAGCATCACCTTTCTCTTCCAAGCCATGCACTGCATGCACTGCCTTCTTGCCTTACAGATCTCCTCCTCTGGCTTCTTGCCCCTGCTGCAAGGGCTATGCAGAGAATGAGGAGCCGTATGTGAAATATTCATTTTGAGGGGCAATCCTAGTCCAAGGCAGGTGTTGGATAGAAAAAGAAGTCTGAGAAGGAGAATGGGGACGCCAGCTGAAGGACAGCACCAGGAAAAGAAAGAAGTTGGCATCTGCGTGAAGGTCTCTGCTGTTGTCAGCTCCAGGCATTCAGTAAATCTGCCTCCACAGACACACACACACACACAAAAGAAATCACTTTTTGAGAAAGGATTGCTTTAAGCAATCCTATGGTTGGGAACGTCTTCCAGGCTTCTTGCAGCTCACGTTTCCCAGCCTGTCATGGGGTCAGACACGGAGTGACGGAGTTAAATGAGAAATAACAGTCTCATGACTGTGGGAGCCAAGGCTTGGAGAGGAACAACCCAAACAAACCATAAAATGGAACAAAAGAAAGTGCCAGCTATTCCCAGGTTCCTGATAACATCATCAGAGGTGGCAACACTGGACTTCATAAAAAGCCTCGCTGAACTTTAGGGTCAGGCTCAAACAACGACAGCTCTTTCCTTTGTCCATTTGTTCCTGCATGCCTGGGGAGTGACGTGTGGCTGATTATTATTGCCTGGGTGATGGCTATCTGTGCGCCGATCTCAGATACCAAACAGACCCTGGACTAGCCTCGTCTGCGTAAAAATCCCAGCATGGTCTGCGTGGAAGTGGTGGTACTGCTGTGTTTTCAACCTCTGCGTTGGAGGGTGCAGATCTTCCAGCGTCCTGCAGCTGTGCTGCCCAATTGGGAGCACGTTTTTTTGTTTTTCTTGGCTTTTCTCACCCACAGTGGCAGGTGGGCAATGTGTTTTTCTGCTCCTCACAGCGTTGTACTGTGATCCCTCTAATGTCTGCACCAAGGCAGCAAGATGCCCCAGGAAGCTTTGTGCAAGCAGTAGCGCACTGGTGTGGGGACGTAGCCGGATCTCTGCTCTCACAGGGGCAGGTGTGAAGCGACCTGGGATTTCAGGAGTCCGTTCCTCCTGAAATCTTTCAGTCCCAACCCCACAAGGATATTTTTCTTCTGTTCTCCATACTCTATAAAAATAGGATGCTTTCTCCCATTGCAGCTGAGTGAAACTGTGAGGCTCCCGGAGAGGGGTGGACAGGAGGTGTTTGGGGAGAAAATAGCCAGGGAAGGAGCTCAGGACTGGGCTGTCCATTTTCAACCGGACTTGACAGAAGAGTCCCAGAAGGAGTTTTTCTCGCAAAAGTTCAGGAGAATTGATGCAGTTGGAAGGAGAGACATCACAAGAGCCTCTGCAGAGGGCTACCTGAGTGGTATGGCACACTGGAGAATCCACGTGAGGGAGCACACCCTCAAACATGCTCTGTCCAGGGAAGAAGCTTTAACCCAACCTCTGGCTGACTGAAAGACTGCTCTGGAGGAAACCCATTTTTACAGGAACCTATAGGACTGCCTGTATTTATTTGATTGATTGCTTTAAGTGACAAAAGAGCTTCCCTCAGTCCTCCGTTATCATTAAACCCTCTGGCTTACCCGGGGGCATTTACAAGGATAACGGCACTAGGGCAGGTGCAGCCTGCGGCAGGGAGGGGAATCGCCTCTGCCCCCAAGGCTGCAGCAAGGCAAGGAGCTGCACGGGGAGCAGGATGCCATCAGAGCGTGCTGGGCAGGAAAGCCTTGCCCACATGGGCGCTGCCCGCTCAGGACCAGGACAGGAAGGGTTTGGAGAGGGGTGCTGGGGAGAAGAGAGGAGGCTGAGCGGTGGCCAAGTTAACCCTTCGCGTGCTGGCATTTTCCAGGCGGCGAGCCAAAGGACTGCTCGGGAAGATGTATATAACACATGTCTGCAGTCTCCAAAGGGTTATTAACTGCGCAATAATGGCCATGAAACTTGGCTTCCTTGATGTACATTTAAAATTGTAAAAAATAAAAATAATAAATATATATATATATATATAAAAAACATTAGCTTCAGAAGGGGAGAGGGCTTGTTTCCTAGAAACTGTGGGGCTAAATCCACTCTGATGGTGAGGAGGACTCCCCCCTGCAAGGGCTGGGGACAGAGGAGAAATGTGGTCACTGCAGCAGGACCACAGCCCCCTCCTGCCATGTGCGTTATCCTTATCAATAACAATTTCAAGATATTTCTGAAAAGCCCACGGTGTTAAATTAATAAAGCTTGTGTCTCAGTGGAGCTTTGGGATTTGCTTTCAATAAAACCACTGCTGCTCCTAACACGGTTTCCTCTTTTATTGTGTGTGTACCTCAGCAGGGCCTTCTCCTTTTTGCCTGGCTCCAGCCTTTGCCAAGAGTAGGGCCTACCTGTGCCACTGCCCCTGATGCAGGGTGTTGCAGCCTCTTGGGCCCCTGCCCAGAGGCTCTGCACCTCTGTGATGCTCAGAAAGGACCAGCTCTACCCCAGCGTGGTCTGCGCTGGCCAGCCCTGCCACGGAGTGAGTCCTTCCATGCAGTAAGTTACAGACTTCTCTTTATTAGCGCCCTTTTTTTCCCCACACTATTAAATTTATTCTTTCTTTGTACTGTTACTTTGGCAGAGGACTTCGGAAGGTGGGAGAAAGGCTCTACTAAATACTCACGCAAATCTACGACCCCCAGTCAAACCCTTTTGTTTGAGGGAAGAGCCGAGGCACCAGCTTTGGTCCCTCAGCAAATGAAGACGGCTGGTGGTCTGGGTTTAAACACGACTGTGTGGGGCTCAGGCCAGATTTGGCAGCTCACAAATCAGATTCCTCTTGGCTGTAGAAGTGGAGGATTGCCATGGGTGGGAGAGCTGTGGGGAAGCTGCTGCCCAGAGCTGCTGTGCCAGCCTGGGCTCTGGCCTCGGAGGGAGGTGCTGAAGTCATTGGCTCGCTGCAGGTCAGGGGGGAAACTCAGTTTCTGAGGTTCTGTTTTAGCCATGTTATGCCACAATATTGACATATGGAAAGACAGTCCCAAATGGAGTTTTTGTCTTATTTGCATGGGTTCTGAACCAGTCCTTTTGCTTTGGTAACTTATTTCTTGTTAGAGCACAGACCAAGCCTGAAAAGAGATAGGAAAATGCAGAGCTTTTAAATCTCACCTGATCTCACATTAAGAAAGTGAATTTGCGACATGGGTCCTGGCTTTGCTCAGATTTTGTCTGCTGGGAACTGGTTGTGGATCCTCGGTTTCACTCTTGCTGCTGATGCCTGGTAATGTCCTCCCAGTGCCGCCACACTGGGGAGACAAGTTTCCTTGTGGTTCTTCGTGCCTGGGACTGCCACAATGCCTGGAAGAGAGAAAATGGGGTTAACCTGCCCATCACAGCATGCAGCCAAGTATCTGGTAACATGATTTATACGCTACAATCACTGCTCGTGCAAGGCAACACAAGAAATCCTGAACAGAACTGGAAAACAAAACCTTTTCCACAGAAATGGAAAAGGTAAAACTGACAAGCAAGGGGCTGTCAGTTCTGACTGCAGCAGCATTTCTCAGCCTGAAGTCTCCAGACCATCACCCTGTCTGAACAAGCAAAGGCATGATCTTGAATGTCCGAGGTCCTACCTGTTGCTCTCTGTAGCAGATGGGGCACCTGGTAGCAAAGGCTGGTATGTCTTTAAGGGGACAGCTGGGCACCAGCTGTAAGGTTGCGAGAGATTCATGCAAGTTGGGAAAAGAGGCAGGTTTGGCTCAAGGAAGAGGGAGGCCAAACCCGTGTGATGGCTTGTGCTTTGTTTCCTCTTTTTGTTTGTCTTGCTGCAGTCTGGTTTCACCCCCAGTGAAAGCAGGGGACCACGTTGGGTGAAATTTCTTGCATGGAAATCTTCGCTGACGATACTGCTGAAATAATGCTAAATTGACGTTTCTTTGTTCTCCCCTCCATTTTGTGTTAACCTGGTTGTCTGCAAAGCTTCTTGCCAGCCTTTTCCTTAGTTTCAAACGGCCCTTTTCTTAGCACTACCCCAGCTGCCTGCCGTCGCAGGGATGAGCATCCAAATCTGGTTCCCTTTCCTTGTGTCTCAGAGCCATTACCCCTGTCAGTACAACTTTGGACAATCTTTGTCTAAGTGCTGCACTGAGATCTGCCAGAGTCATTCGCACTCTTTTATGGGTCTTCCTTTGAATTCTTCAACGATTTCAGTAAAAAAAAAAAAAAGAGTTGCAGATTTTTGCACGAGATTAAAATCCAAGACGCTGCTCTGCTTGGCCGCGGCAGTTTAAAGCTGCTAACACGTTGGGTCTTTACTGCTTTCTACGACCCAGCCATGCCAGCAGCACAGGACCTGATCCAGAGCCCACCAAACGCAACGGAAATCTTCCTCCTGTTGGAAATCCCCCTCCTGCTTTCCACAAATCCCTCTCCTGCTTTCCACAGCCCCCGGACCAGGCTGGCTTCTGACCTCTGTGAAGCTGAGGACGCGCAGGGCTTGGCTGAACCGTCAGGTAGGATGGAGCTCTTGGGGCTGTCGGATCTTGGTGAGGATGGAAGCGGTTGTGCGTGGCGAGGATGTGTGTGTGCGAGGACGTGTGTGTCACACACCTGGAGCGGGGAGAGGAGAGGGAGGTGTTGGCTGGATCCCTCCTCATCCTCTCCCAAAGCGTCCTCTTGACCAGCACCAACAGCCTGTCCTGCCTGCTTCAAATCACTCTCTCTCTTCAACAATTTTAAAGACCAGTCTTTGTATCTCGAGATTTATGTGCTAGGTTTTTGCTTTTTTCAGCATAACGGGTGTTTTGGGGAGTATACAAGATTGTCTAACATCTTTGTGCACCCAGATATTCAATTTTTCTGGTCTTTTGACAAATGAAGAGGGGATCAAGCCTTGGGATGCTGCTGGTGGAGAAGGCTACAGAAAATGACGGAATGGATGGATTTATCAAGAGGAACTCATCAAACTTCTCATCAAAGCTCATCAAACTTCTTTCAGCAGCAGCAAAAAGCCCTGTGGCAGAGCTCTGCGGCCGGCTGGGCTGTGCCAGTGGCTTCGTGCCCCTCAGCGGGCGCCCACCCCTGGAGCAGGGGCTGCTGAGGGCCCCAGGACAGCCCCAAGATGGCCCCAAGATGGCGCCCCAGCCCCTGAGGGGCAGCGAAGGGCGCCCCCCGCCGGCCGCCCCCACCCACGTGCCACCTCCCCCCTCCCCGCCCACCTCCTTCGCGCGCAGCCAATAAGCGAGCGGCAGGCGGGGAGAGGAGGAAGGCTCAGCCAATGGGCGCGCGGGGCCGCGGGCGGGGGGCGTGGCCGGGCGCCCAGCACGCCGCGGCTGCCGGCGGCGCCCCGTACTGCTGCCGAGGGCGGGCAGCGCGCACACGGCTCCGCTCCGCGCCCCGCCGCTGCCGGAAAATGTTCGACGGCTGCCTCCTGCCCCTCGTCTTTCCCTGCCTGCTGCTGCTGGGCGGGACGGACGCCGCCACAGGTAGCGCTGCGTTCCCCCGGCGGTGCCGGCGGTGCCGGTCCGGACCGCAACGCACGCTCCGGGGCCGTGGCCCCCGCTCCGGTGTTCGCCTGCCTGCCCTCTCGCCGCTGCCGCGGGGCTCCGTGCGGAAAGCTGCAGGCTGTCCTTGGCTGCGGCTCGCTCTGCTTTTCCCCTTCTCCCTGCAGCTTTTTATTGGGGCTGGTGAAATGCGATGCTCGCGGCTGCGCTCTCTTTATTTTTTATTTTTTTTAACAAGTAGCTTCAGCCTGTGCTTCGCTCCTCTCTTCCCTGCGCGGCTTTGCCTCTAACGTCCGTGTGCGCACGGAGAGAGAAATAAATCCCTTTTCCCCCGCTGGCTCCATTGTCTCCGCTGCCTGCTCGCAGCTTCCAGCGCACGGAGCGGCCGAGCTGCAACCCGAGCTCGGGGCTGGCCCGGCCCGGCACGACGGGGCGGCCCCGCCGGGGGGGGGGGGGGGGGGGACGGGGGAGACGGCACGGGACCGGCCCCGGGGGGGAGGCTGCGAGCCCCGGTCCGCCCCGTCGGGCCCGGGCAGCGACCGGCGGGGCTGCGAGCGCCTGAGCCCTTCTCCCCTTCTCGCCTGCAGCTGGCGGCGCGGAGCTGGAAGTGGTGATCCCGGAGCGAGTGGCGCTGGAGAAGATCCACCTGCTGCCGCCCGCCGGCCGAGGGGATCGCGGCGGCGGCGGCCCCCGGCGCCGACGGGCGCTGCAGCGGGCGGCGGAGGCCCTGCTGCTGCTGCGCCTGCCCGCCGCCGGCACCGAGCTCTACGTGCAGCTCCGCCGCGACCTCCGCTTCCTCGCCCGGGACTTCGTGGTGGAGCATCGGCGCGGGGAAGGGCGGCGGGGGCCCGGCCCCCGGCGGCCCTCGGAGGAGCGGCTCTGCTTCTACACGGGACACGTGCTGAACCGCAGCGACTCCTTCGCCTCCCTCAGCACCTGCGCCGGGCTGGTACTGGCACCCCGCCCCGACGGGTCCCCCGCGTCCCCTCAGGCTCCCGGCGCTGTGGCGAGCTTCACCGCTGTCCCCAGCCGCGGGGGGTTCCTCTCAGCTCCCGGCTTCGTGCTAAGGGAGATGCCCCACGGAGGCAAAAAGAGGCTGTGGGGTCGTGCAAGCGCCTCAGCGCCTCACCTCAGTACTTCCCCTCAGTGCCTCCCCTCAGCATTTCACCTCAGTACTTCCCCTCAACGCCTCGCCTCAGCACCCCACCTCAGTGCCTTCCCTCAACGCCTTCCCTCAGTGCCTCTCCTTAGCACCTTGCCTCAGTGCCTCCCCTCAACATTTCCCCTCAGTGTTTCCCCTCAGCCCCTGTCCCGCACTGTCTCCAGAGTCCCCCCATGAGGGCTTTCTGTCAGCCCCCGGCTCTCTGCTGTGGGAGCTGCCCCCGTACCCCAATGTCTGAGGGGCCGAGGCTCACCCCCACAGCGGACACTCATCTGTGGGGCTTGGAGAGAGCCACTGGGGCCGGTGAGCGCTCCTCTTGTGGCGCTGCCCGCCATTTGGGTGGTTGGTGGGTTCTGCCTGCCCCGGTCCCCTCTCCAGCAGGTGTAGGGGACACCGCGGTACAGCCTGGGACAGCGGGCGCCTCAGCAGGGCACCGCTCCTTCAGTCCGCCCCTTCCACCCGGTGTCGGTGTGTGAGGGCCTTGTGTGGGGACACCTGTGGCACCGAGGGGGAGCCCAGGACCAGCCCTTTCAGGGTGTTTTTCCCAGCCAGGTGTCTGGGTTTCTCTGCCTGAGGATGTAGTGTTTTCAGGTGGCCCCGCAGGGTCTGGGATCTGTGAGCGTCCTGGCGAGAAGAGGTGGTCTTAGGTGGGATGGCTTGTATTATTCTCAGTGGAGGTTTAGAAGTCAAGACAAGGGATAGCTTGTAATAATTGCTGGTAGCTTGAAAGTACTTCAGAAGGTCACTGGGGCGTTAAGTGTGACTCCCAGTTAGTAGCCCTGGGACGCGTGCCTAACTTCTTGGTGCAGAACTGTTGACGGATATTTCACCTTAAACTCCTTTGCAGTGTTAAACGCTCCGTGTGTTCTGCACTTCGGGCTTTCCTGAACCATATGAGGGCGCTGTGCCTCAGGTTTAAAAAAAAAAAAACACCACAAAGTGGCTTCAAGATGCTGAGTATTTGAGTGGCACTGTAAACTGAGCTGTGTGCCACCGAGGGCTTGCTGAGTTTAAGGCTGATACCTGTTTCAAGCTTTAAACCGCTAACAGCTCTCTGCTTTTGTCACCAGGCTCGTTTCGTTAGTCCCATTCATGAAGTGCTGGGCTTCCAATGCTACCAACTCTAGCAGAGCTAAAAAACACACAAGACAGAGAAGGAATGTTTTAAAAAAAGAAGAATGTAGTTGTAGGCACAGTATTAACTGCCTGAGATCAGGGAATGGAGGAGGGGGAGAGAGAAAGATTGGCGATGCTCCCAGTAGAAAAGTTGGAAAAGAAACAAGACTAGTTAGTCTTTGTTCATTACTCTGCAAATATGAGCCGCAATATTGCAGGATCTGTTTATGTCATGAATTCTAAGCAATGACTAAATTGACATAACTGAGCTAGCTGACGTAATTTGGGATCAAAAAGTGACTTCTGTCAAAGCTGCTGGTTTGTGGCACTTCAGGGGACCAAAATCAATACTGCCACATGTGTAAGTGGCAGTGCTGGTAAAGCTCTGCTCACGTTTGCCTGTGAATCTGGTCCTGGGAGTGCTGAGAGTGGTGTGGGCAGATGTGTTGAGAGAGATGTGTTTCTGCATGTCAGGAGACTCCTTTCCTGTTACGGGAATCCATTCATTTACTTTTCATTCAGATAATCACCAGGAATGGGGAAAGGGCTCAAAGCAGAGGCACAATACATATGAGTGAGTGAGGCTTATAACACCTTCGTGAACTGAAAAAGAGAGAGCAGAAAACTAAGTGTCTTTAGGCTGAACCCAAACTTCAGATGAACCTCATACTAACTTTTGAAATGGGTTCACCAAGTTGACCCACGTCACCATGTAGACTGTATTCCGGCTAAATTGACCTTTTGGCTTCTTAATCCAATTTGTAAACATGAAACGTAGCAGATTTTAGCCTCCTTTCACAGTGTTTACTCAGCCTTTTGCAGTGGCTGCGCTAAATCCACGTACCTGCAGTGAAAGCTATGCGACTTAGTGGGAAGATGCTTCCAGGGATCAGAGGAATGAAGAGTTTGCCTCAGATTATCTAGGAATAGCTTGAATCTAGAGTGGAACCGAAGTGAGGTGACTTTAGAGCCCAATTTGTTTGCCTTCTAGTTGGCAATTAAAATACCCAAACCATTGCTACAGCACACTTTGAATTTTCCAGTTGCTTCCTTAGGTATAGTTTGCAGCAGAAAGAATAGAGCTTTGCCCTCAGGAGCAGCACAGCTTCACAGGTGGGAAAACAGTCAAGGCTTGCGTGCTGGGCTGAAAGAAGGAGCTTGGTTGTGGAAACCTTGCCGCCTGTGTATCCTGTCGTTCGTGTCTTGAGCAATGCTAGCGCTGCAGTGGGACGTTTCCTGAAAAATTCACTGTGGGAGTGCTAATAGGGCTGGAAACGGATGCTCGAGGCATCTCAATGAGAAAAGCTGGTCGATCAGAGGTAATAATACTGGATCCTGATCTCCAGCTGGCTCAGACTTTGTTGTAATTGTATTCCTCAACCATGCCATAAATCACACAAAAAGTGATATAAAATGACCAGGGCAGGTGGAGTTCTAAGGAAAACAAAATCCCTGATGCAGTGGCATGAAAACTGAGCCAACACCAGACTGAGCAATTGCTTCCTGGTGGTTTTATCAGATTCCCAGCGTGACATCTGAAGGTTACGTTTTGTTTTTTAAACTCTCCTTGCAGATGCTGCTCTTAACCACTGTCGTGTGTTGTAGTTTCCTGCTGCAGCTTGCAATTGCATCGAGAAGGGTGGCTTGTAGCTGTACCAGGCCGTGACGTGTTTAGGGTGGTCTACCTAAGGTCCTGTCTACGTGGTTAAAGGTACCACTTGTGAGGACACTGCAACTTTCCCATCCTCCTTGACAACCTGGGAACTGCCGCGTAGATGAGAGTTACTGAGTTCCCAAAAAGCGCTACTGCCTTCAACTTGGCAGGACTGCGCCTCGTCTGGGGAATTCAGTTGTGCAAACACTTGGCTTCTGACCGCACCGCAGGACTGAACTGACCTTTCCTGGTGCTGCAGGGACACGGGCAGGAGCACAGTGCTGCAGCTCATTTGACCGATGCTACAAGACAGTGTGCAGCACAGGAAATCGCTGCTTTTTTGGGAAGTTCCTGCTATGTAAGGCCACGACGTGTGTTGTCTTGAGGTGAATTGTGTCGTGGCTTAAGGCCTCTGCTTTCAGCAGTCTGAGATCAGATTGTAGATGAATTATGTCTCTTTCCAGGGTGGAAATTCCAGTTTGCTTGAGACTTCTCAGAACTATTCCTCCACTGCTTTCAGGTGAAATTTCAGTTATGTTTTGCCTGTTGCTCTCCGTGTGCTGCCCTTACCCTCTCTAGCAAAGTTTGGCAGGGCAGCGTTACGTTTTGCAGCGCTTCTTTGGTTGAAGTGCAGGGTGCACAGTAGAGGAGGCCCTTTCAGCACGATCTATTTGTGCTGTGACTGCAGCGGTGCTTGTTTTGAGTCCTAGTGTGAATTATCTTGTCTTGCAGACCCAAGAGAGAGGAAATAGGCAGGGCCCTTTGGCTTCTGGGGAGGCTTCTTCCCCAGCTGCTTGCTGCAGAACGCTGCTTCAAGCTGTCTCCAAAATGTGGGATTCCCAAAGACTTTGATGTATTTCATTTGTTGTTTTTTTTTTATACTTCTTGCTAGAGTCATTTGGACATGCTGAAGTGCAGTCTATTGGACTGCGGTGTCGGTGCAGTACAGCTGGTATAGGCTGTTCTTATTTTTGTACCTAAAGTTTTGAAAAAGTTAAAGTTTTCAGAGGGCGATGGGTACATCCAAATGAGCGTTAGGTTTTGATTTAAACAGACTTCAGGTTCACGTCTAGGAGCCTTGTGTAGTCGTGTATGATCAACACAGAGAAGAAAAGGAGTTCTTTTCTTCCGAGCGTGTATGGTGACCTTTGGCAAACCTCATGCAGCTCCCAGTGGGCACAGGTCCAACCTCTTCAAATATTTCTGAACAGTGACTCTTCATTTGCATCCCCTGCACCTCCCAGTTTGGTACCATCCACAGACTTCATGAGGGTGTAGATGCTGGTAAATTTTGGCAAGTGTGGGCAAAGAGAGATGACAGAGCATCCCTCTGGACCTTGTTGTGTCAGCCGGCTGTTTCCTTTTTTCAGGAAGGTTGGGCAGAGATTCTGTAAGTTTGGTGGAGGTGATAAGGCAAAATGGTTATTATTATAGGGTCGTGATTGTCATTTGGGTACTGAACAAGGTTAAATGCCAAACATGTATTTGCCGGTTAGCTGGAAGAAGAGGAAGATGGGCGCTTCGAGTGAGTGCCTCCCCGATGCTTTGTCCTGTTTCTTAGCTAGCCTAGATTGGTGAATCGTCCCTTTGGTTGTGTTGGCCTTTCTTCATTGACTGTTGGGGAGATGATGCCTGTTTTGATGCGGGTGTCTGAAGCTTGGTGAACTCGATCCTTTCCAGTGGTAACAAGTGCTTTGTGTGCGCAACAGGGCAGTGCTGCCCTTCAGGTGACTGCAAGAGCCTCTGCTGTGACGGAAAGCAGGGCAGTGCAGGCATGCTAGGATTATAAGATGATATGATTTCCCCTCAGGAAACCTTCAGCTCTGTCAAATCCTCTCGTCCAGGAGACGAGCTGTTTGGCATTCATCCATATCTGGTCCATAAGCTGCAAAGTTAAACCTCTTAAAATTGCTGTGCTGGGTTTCTTTGCGCTGGGATTTTCTTTCTCCTTCCACAGTGAACAAAAGGGAGTTTTCCTCGCTCAGCAGTCTCGGAGGCAGGGGCAGGTTGAGGTGGAGGTGCAGGCAGATACTCGTGGGTATGCCCAGCTCTCACCACCGAGTGTAAGCCTGAAATGATGCTGGAGCAAGGCCTGGCTTAAAGCTCTTGTTTTAAATTCGCTTGAATTGCACTTGTAAATAATAATTAACTTAAAGCCGAGGCATGGCTGATAAGGACAGGTCTGAAAGCCACATGAAGTTTATTAAATTCAATCCGTGTTGTTTTTTCTTCTTCATTCTAGGTATTGACTTCATGTTAACTTTGAGGAAACGGTTAAATTCAGATTTACATGTAACACTTGAGAAATTGAGAAGGGGATGGAATTTGTCAGATGATTATAACTATTTTCTGCGTGTTCATATGTTTGTAACTAATGAACACTTAAGAGAGAAAGAAAAATCTGTTAAAGATTCGGCTTTCCACAGATCTCATTCGAAGATGTTGTGAAAATCAAAAGGGCTGGAAAAACAGCGTAACTGCTGGAGGCTGTTAACATGGGGGAAGGCTCAGCCCCACGTGCAGAGAACGCTGAAGACTTTGGGTTCCTGTCCTCAGTTAGCCCTCAAGCTGTCGCAGCTCCCCCAGCACTACCAGGGGACGGAGTAGTGGAGCCGGGCCGGTGTGGTTAAAAACGCCGAGTGCCAGCCCTAGCGGTCCCTTTGCTGCTGTTGTAATTTTGGTGGGATGGGGTGAGGACCTGCCTCCTTCCCTGCTGTCGTTTATTTAGCCTGGAAAAAGGCGCGGTGACCCCGGAGATGTGTAGGGGAAGGCTGAGCCAGGGGTAGCACGAGAGGAGATTGGAGAGGACGGCGATGTTTTCTTGCTCAGGTGACCAACGTGTGTATAAAACTCTAGATCACAAGAAGGCAAGAAGCGTGCGTGTGACCATTTTGGTGGTTTGGAGAACAAGATTCTCCAGCGGTTTTGCTAGCGAGCGGTGTTGAGCTGATTTTTAAATAAAGGATAATATGGAAGAAGTAGCCACTGCTGAGCACTGTGGTCAGAGGGGCTGTAGTGGGCAGCGTACCTTAAAGTTTTAATTGACGTGCCGGTTTGGTTGCCTGCCTTCTGAGGCTGAAATTATTCCATCCTGTCCTGTTAGCGAAGCTGAGTGATTGTCAGCTATATGGTCCGGTCGTGCTAACTGTAAAATCCGGATTAGATTAATAATACAGATGACGATGAATTTAGAATCACAGAATCATTAAGGTTGGAAAAGCCCTCCAAGATCATCTGGTCCAACCGTCCCCCTGCCACCAATGTCACCCACTGAACCATGTCCCCAAGCACCAGGCCCAACCTTTCCTTGAACACCCCCAGGGACAGTGACTCCACCACCTCCCTGGGCAACCCTTCCCAATGCCTGACCGCTCTTTCTGAGAAGAAGTGTCTCCTCATTTCCAATCGGAACCTCCCCTGGCACAACTTGAGGCCATTCCCTCTGGTCATATCACTGGTTATCTGCGAGAAGAGGCTGGCCCCCAGCTCCCCACAGCTTCCTTTCAGGGAGTTGTAGAGAGCAATAAGGTAAGAGGGAGAGTAAGGTCTCCCCTGAGAGAGTGAGCTGAACTTCTAAGCCCCTCTGAATTTTTGTGTTCTGATGACTCCTGTGTCTCAGGTGTTCCGGGATGGCCGGGCTGGGCAACAGCCGCCTGTTTTCCAGGACACTGAGCAGCACTAGCATCCAGTGCAGTGCCTGGTCCTGCTCCTATGGGCTCTCAGGATGAGAGGGAATATGCCAGCTTTTGAGCTGTATCACCCCAGGCAGACGTGGATTAGCAACTCCAAAGCATTTTATTTAACTGGAATAATTTCCAGAGACATGGAAAGATAGCTCTGACAGTTACGTAGCCTTCTGTTTTACTTCTTTATCTTCAAACTCTAGCTTTTTGCAGTCCATGAAGATCGCATAGACTAGAGAAGAACTCGGAGCATTTGTCTAGTGCCGACGGCCGGTATCTCCTGCTGAGGTTAGCGCAGCGTAGCATGTGGTAGTTGGAGTAGTCTGGAGTTGACAGAGGCAATATGAGGAATGCATTTCATATGGAAAAAGCAAAATAATGACCAGAGTATTCGGGTTACTAGGTCAGAAATTTTCATCTGGGCCAACAGGTTTGAGGACTCTCTAGAACCCAACTGGCAAGGTTAGGGAAAATTGTAGCTCCCAAGGAATACTTTACAGGCCCAATCCTGCAAATCTTTCCTGCTTGAAACTCTAGTTGGCTTGTCAGATTAAACTTGAGATTGCTTCTTAACCTATTCCAGGGTGAAGACGCATGGCTCTTTCCCTCCGTAGGTTTCACAATTCCAAAGCAAATGTGAAACATAAGTCCTTTCCAATGGTTTAAATTATTTTCACACTTGATGCCAGAAAGTTGGGATAATGTCGGGTGGTGATGAAACTGACTTCTTCTTACATATTTTTGGCACCAACAAAAATGGTTGGCAGGGTTTCAGGAGCTCTGGTGTGGCTTTTAGTACCATGGCACCAGATTTACAACCCTTCTTCTAAATAATTAAAACCTATATTAAATAAGGGGGCTGGGGCTACCTCCCAGCTGGAAGATTGGAACAAGGAGGGGAAGTAGCGGAGAGCATCGTAAAGGAGGCTGGAAGAATAAGTCGCAGGAGTTTTCGGTGTCTCTGAAGCAACTCTGACAAAGCCCAACTTGTAACGTAAGTGAAGAGGAATTCCCTTTGGAAACTCCAGGGCAAAGTGGGTCTTGTAAACCGGTGTGTATTCTGAAGGGGCAAGAAAAAAAAACCTGTTTTTCTTTGTAAATGGGAGCCCTTCTGGGACATTTTAGGTAATCAGACCTCAAAAGAGGTCTCTCTTTTCTCTTTTGAGACACAGGACTAATTGTTATCAGCATGCTTTGCAGCCCTGGCAAATAGAAACACTGATTTCTTCAAGTGCACTTTGAAAAGTAGTGACCCTTTGCGAGAGATCCTGCTTTCCCCTGAATGCTGTTCAGTTTGTACGGCTGTCAGAAGATGAGAGCTCTCATTTCTCTTAGCAGAAATTCCTCTTGCTGGAAATACTAGGCCAAAGGGATTTCCTGGGTGTACGTGAGGACTGAATTTGGCAGGGAGGTGTGGAAATGTACAATTTACAGTACGTATGTAATGTATATTATAAATCATATTAGTACAGTCAGCTGTTGAATATATAGAATTTGCATGTACGTGCAGAGCATTTCTTTGGATGGCTGCCTGGCTGGCACAGAGCTCAGTGACGGGTCAGGGGAGTCTAGTCTGCCTTTCTGTGTTTGGGATGGGTGTTACAGTCGGGCAACATACAGGAGCCCTTTGTAAGCCCCTTTACCTACCAGGTGTACCAGAGGCACAGTCTGGTGCCTCCTGGCAGGCCACGCGAAGCCCTCCTTTGCTAGCAGAAGTTGGATCAGACCTAGAGAGTTCTTCCAAGGGACTGCATTACAGAGGGCTGTATTTCAAGACTTTTCATTGCCATACAAATAACGTTGGATCAGTACAATGAAAAGGAAGTAAAAAAAAAAAAACACCCTCATTGTACATATTCACGTTTCTCCAGTGTGCTATAAGCTTGGCGTTGATTACTAAACCTAGAAGCTTTGTTAAGTTTTAAGGTGATATCTTTGCTTTTGCTCTCTTCCTTTGATGCCAGAAAAGGAGTGGGAAAGGCATAAAAGACCCTTGAAAACTATCGGTTAGAAGCAGAGGAGGGCTCTCCAGGGGCAGAAGCTGCCTTCCAAAGATGTTCTTGCCAGCCCTGGTGTAAGGTCTGGACCTGGTGCAAGAAAGGCAGGGTTTTAGTGCTCTGACCTGTAGCCTGTGCAGTCTACTGTTATTTAGACAAGGCCTTTGTCTTCCTCGTGTTACATATTCCAGGAATGGTGGAAAAGTTTGTCGCTGGGAAGGTAAAACAGTCCATTCCCAGCTTGACCCCCGAAACCCAACCCATGGCTTGCAGGGAGAGCAGTAATTTTATGTGGCCCCTACTGCCGTCAGTAAAAGCTGTTTGGTCCCCATACCAAAAAGTGTGGGTGGCTCTGCAAGTCGCGCTTAGGACTTCACTTCAACACTTAGTGTTGTCTGCAGGAATGACGTGTGTAGCTGGGTCTCCTGTTTGCAGGCAGCCTTGCTCTGCTGAGATACTAAATGCCATTTGATAACAGCGCAATTCTGGCTGTCAGTTAGAAAGGTGGTTATGAAAGCATTTCTTTAATAGGGTTTATTTTTTCTCATGTGAGCTGAGCATCTCGTAAGGCGTACATATATATGCCTCCAGATAGAGCGGTGTTCTAGCTGCAGGGAGAGGAAGAACTCAAAGGCAAGGCGTTGACAAGAACCCCTCCTCCTCTTTTTTTTTTTTTTTTGGACATGAATAACGCCTTGCATAATGATGTTTCTAAATAGTGCTCTGTAAAATAAAATACATATATATATGCATATGAGAAGCAGATGAAGATCTCTATTCTGTACTATGCAGATTGAACATGACCATACGCACTCTTCCTCATGCTGTAGATAATGATTGCAGGGAAATGGTCTCGGTTAGGACTGGGTTGATAAAAATGGTAAGGATACCAAACTGTCTGATACCCTTTTTTTCCTTTTTTTTTCTTTTGTGGACAGGTTGGCTATATTCAAATTGGATCAGAGCAAATGTTAATACAACCAGTGAATACATCAGAGACCTCATTTAGTGGAAAAGAACACTTCATCAGACATAGGCGCTCCACAAAACCAAGCCATCCCATGAAGTCGCACATTCCTGATGAGCACTGCAAGGTTGTAGCAGGTGAGCTTGAAGTGGCTCAAGAGAACAGCCATGAGTATGCAGTTATAATTGTAACTGTGGTCCTGCCAGATATGTCTGTATTTTGTAATTCAAGTGTTTGGGCAGCTGGAGGTGGTGAAAAATGGCATGTGCTAATGAATTCTTCTGCTACTTCAGGCAGAAAGAGCCACATCACAAGGACAGAAATAGTTAGGACACATGCTGTAACCTTCAGTTTGTGAAGAGATAAACTTTGACTTCTGCTTTAACTGTGCAATGTGATTGCTGCTCAGGAAGGTATTCACAATGTTTTTTAGCAAAGACCCAAATTTTGAAACTGAGGTCAATTGCAAGAGGTTCTCTTGCCTCATTTGGAGCAAATGAGTTCTGTCCTTTCTAGAAATCCATCTGGGTGGGTTGCATACAGAGGGTATTTATTAGGAACTCTGCCAAATCTCTTCTTCAGGTTTCAGGGTGCCTTTATATTCTGTTTCTTTTATTCCTCTGTTGCCCTATTACCCCACCAATATTTCAGGTTCTGTCTTGTACTGGATGGTCTGCGTACCAAATAGAGGCAGCAGGTGAAGATGCCTATGTTGTCTTTTACATGGCTGTTAAAGAGACAAAACGGGAAGCAGGAATAGCAAGTGTAATGGGTACAGGACTGAGATTCACAAGTATGGGAACAGTACTTGGGAACAGAGTGATCAAGAGCAACCCCTGTTGTTAGACATACAGGGAAATGGCAGCACAAAAGGCTTCTTCATTGGCAAAAGTGGTCAAAGCAGAGGTCTGAAGGAACTGGCTGGAATAGGTAGCCATGAGCATAAGAAAGTTTGCATGTATACCTTAAGTTTTTGTATTTAACCAGGCCTGTGTACCACCAGAGATGACCTGTGCTCGCTCCTTCACAAGGTTGCCTTCTAGCTGGTGTTGCTTGTTGGTAAGTCCTGTAGGCAGGGCCTTTATTTTCTCTTGTGTGGAGCTCAACTTTTAGTAGGTCAGCAGATACATCATTGTCATGGACTGAGGAACTAAAACTCTCTTCTGCAAGCAAAGTGGTTGAATTTCTTCATGTTTGTTGGGCTAAGAGCACATGTGCACATATACGCACGTACCTGCACACAGTACTGCTATAGCTCAGCTCATGCCGAGGGGGAGGCAAGGTCCATATAGCGAGTGTGGATCTGAGGCAGAGGGAAATTGATAGCCTGATGCAAAGCTTACTTGAAGCTATGGATCTAGCTCTGTTTCCTATTTGGTGCTAATTGAGGGGCTAAACTAGGATGGAGTTGGGGACAGCATGTGCATCTCTAGTTCTTCTGTGAGACCAAGAAGGCTTTAATCCTTCCCTCAGCAGCTAGAAAATCTGTAACCATGTGATTTACAAACATGTAAACTCACCCACAAGTTTGCAAAAGAGCCCGGAACAGAATTTGGCTGCTGTGGGTGCCGGATCTCTGCCTTGACCATGGTTCGGCTGTGCTAGAAGAGGAACAAAGCACCCGGCTGCAGCCCAGCGGGGAGTACTGCTTGCTTGTGCAAACAGCCACTGCTTCAAGTAGCTGTGTCATAAAATAATGAAATTGCTCATGGGCTTTGCCACTTAAAGGCAGACTCCTGAATGTTTTTCATTGTTGTGGGAAAGAAATGTAAGTCATGGCTGTTAATAGGCTTAGCACGTTAACGACCTAATTGACTCCTGTCTGGTTTGGATTAACTTTTGTGCACAAGGCATTTTGTAACAAAAAAAATTAATCCTCTCTGACACACAAAAGGTCTATTCCCAATGAAATCGTGTGGAAATGGTGGCCTAGGGGCTTACTTCCAGGCTTTTTCCTGGAAAAAGGTGACTACTGTGGTACTCAGCAACATCAGCAGAGTGAAGGACTGATCAGATTAGTACTAGAGATCCCTTCTCTCGCTGGCTTGTAATTTGGCTTACCCAGGCTAAAACTTGTCAGAAAAGAATGGAGGTTAGAAATACATAGGAAGTATTCATGTCCTAGACATTTTAGATGCACATGCTGTATTATCAAAGATCATAATGTCTGGGCAAATACAATAGAAAAAAAATCAAAACTTAAGTAGTTTAATGTCCTACAACAGCAGAAATGTTTAGAGCTGCAGGAGAGCTTTGTGGCAGCCAAATGTCTCTTGGAATAATCCGTATGGGAGGATTAATCTGGCTGCATTCAGGAGTGGGAAAGCACTTAAGGTTTTACGTGAGTGAATCTTTGAGAGCTGAAGCTGAACGTGCCTATTAAAGAGTTAAAAAATCCCAGGTCTGTTGGTTCAGGACCGATATTTTAATTCCTTTGTTTAAATTCTGAAGTGCTCCAGCGGCAAAGGACGGATCCAGTCATCATGGGCCAGGTGCTATTGTTAGTCATATGATATGTGTATCTGTAGGATTTTTATCACCTGTCATCCAGCAGGAGAAAGAGTTCAAGTCACAATACACATTTCTGCTCAGGCACGAACATGAGCCCCTGTGAGGCAAACAGAAAACCCATTAAAAGGTTTCCAGGTGCATATGCTGTGAGGGGGAAGGAAGGGAAGGTTGGGTTTCATTTGCTCTGAAGCACGGCGTCATTAAAAACTTGGGAAATAGCTTCACACCAGTGATGTGAAACATTTCTTCGGTTCTCATCTCTAGAATCTGGGCCGAATCTGGGGTAAAAATCTATTATCACACTGTTCTGATTTTAAGGAACGAGCTTGGCAACGTTTTTGTCTAAGGTCTTGTGCTAAGAGTCTTTCTGGAGAGAGGATGGAGTCACGGAGTTTTGTCCATGGGTTTTAATGCTTATAGATAAGAATTTCTCTACAGGTGAGCCAAGCGAGGAGAGAAAGAGGTCACTGTTGTAATGCATCTTACATGATTGTTGCTGTGCCCTCAGGTTCGGCCTGGACCTCCATGCGTAAAGTTCTCAACTTATTCCTGGGGCCCAGAAGTAGCTGCAGGGCTCTTTTGTCTTTCAGCAGCATCTGCCCTTCCTCCTAAACTCGGATGTCATAGCAAGAGTTCTCGGCAGTGAAGAAACGGGCAGATCAGAGAGGACTAGTGGGGAACTGTACAATCTCCTTTATTAACCCCCCTAAAGCTTAGAGTTGGGGCTAGAAAATACCTGAGATAGGGCGTTTTTCATTGCCTTGTCTCTCTGCGACCATATGGGATAAACAATGAAGTTGTTTCCACCCAACGATATCCACCACGCCCTCAGCTGCAGTCAATGGATATGGTTGTGGTAACTGTGATGGAACAAGGGTAGTTTAACATTTGCTGGTATCTCAGGATCCCAGAGTGGTTGAGGTTGGGAGGCACCTCTGGGTCCATCTGCTCCAAACCCCAGCTCAAGCCTGAACCTGGAGCAAGTTGCCCAGGACCACATCCAGGCAGCTTGTGAGGGAAACTCACAACCTCTCTGGGCACCCTCTTCTAGTCTGCTCATATATTTTGCATGTTTCCAGTGCCATCAAAGTCTAAGGATGGGAAAAGTTTTCTGGTTTTTTTTTTTTTCCCTAACTTTTCTTGCTGAGAGAAAGTATCAGTGTTAAAGACGGAGTCAAACCATGTTATGAAAGCTTAGGATTCTCCTCTAACCATGTCATAAAATTTTCTGTTTCTTTGGGAAAAGTAAGTTCTGTTGTAATTTTTCCAGAGGTCTCTAGTGATGTGTTAAAGTCCCTTTGCATAGAAGGGATTTGATATAAAATACAGCCCACAAGTATGAGAGTGAGCAGCTTGTCTTTGGAGGGAAGGTTGTTATTTCATGTTTGTGATGTAGGCCTCATAAATTACTCTTAAATGCAAGCTTGCTTTAAATCCCCCTTTGTCATCTTGAGTGAAACAGTTTTCACTTAATGCAAATGTGCTGCATGGAGAGAAGTAAGAGGGGGGAAAAACACAAGAGGGTCAACATTTTAATTCACGAAATAGCAATGCATGGCTTCTTTGTCTAGTTAGTTTGCAACCTGTTTTAACAATTGATCAAAGCTGGTAATAATTTACATAAGTGCTAGTATGCAGGTATCAAATGTAGGGAACGCTTTCCCTGAACAGGTATAAATCCTAAACACGTGTTACTGCTATGTTGCATTTCCCCATCTTTAATCATTGTCTCTTAGATGTGTTTTCTCTGCAGGTTTGACTTGGCCTGAAACAGCAGTTGTTATGGCCAAAAAGCATGTGCACTAAAAATAGAGAGATGTAATGCAACCTGTATTAGTCCATATTAGGAAGCATCTGTTGGAGAATTAAAGCAAGGATTTCAGCATGGGCTATGCAGAAGATGTAATGTGATTAAGTGTTTGCAAGTATGGAAGTATTCCCTGTATCAGAAATTAGGTCTTTCAGCACTTTACCCATGGGAGTATGTTTTGTGTGGATAAATCCTGTGGTTTCTCCAGGTCCCTTGTCTTCCAAACAGAGAGTCTGGATTTTCCCTGCGAGTGTGTGATTGTTTCCTTATGGCTGACAAACAGCAGCCTTTTGGAGCAGTCTGCCATTCAGAAGTGTCCTTTTCCATCACATGTGGCAAGCAAAGTTTAATTGCTGGTTTGTTCTGGATGAAGCCCTCAGAATGAGGGCAGCACGGATAATATGGAGCAGGAGGGACTTCAGTTTCTTCTTTCTCTACTGTCAAGGTGCAAAAAAGACATCAAAAAAAAAAAAAAAAAGAAGAGACGTGCAAATATTTGTAGTTCATGGATTTCTTCCCCTTCCAGAGCAGCTGCAGACAGTAGAACTGTACTGCTTCTTCACTTGGTTCTTGATGAAAGTTAGTGCTCGTTTCCACTGGAACTTAATGAAATCTAAACTGGCAGGTGCTAACGAGCTAGTGTCTGGTGTCCACCATCCTTCTCTTGGGGTGTTTATGGCTATTCCAGTGGTCATTCTGGCTAGGAAGGCAGACAGGTGGCTCCAGACAGACTAAGATACATTACTTACCTTTTAGCTGTCTTCATTTTTTCCATATTGTCATAAATCATAGCTCAGGGTTAGAGCCATGAGTTGGGAATTGGGATTCTCCTGGCTTTGCTTTCCAGTGTTTGACTTGTGACCTTCAGCAGATCGCTTGGGATCTTCAGTGTGAAAACTACTGTGCGTTGGGCAACTACATGTTTGTGTGGCCAAGATGGGAACACTTTGTGACAGGTTTTCCCCTGTTCAAAAGCTCTAAGCTTCCTTGTGATAGTTTGTAATTATGAATCATCAGCCATACATGTCCCACACTGAGCATCCACGACTGGAGGCACTGAAAGTTAAAGGTTGTTTGGACCTCTAACTCTCAAACAGTTTCTTTATTTACAGATTAGGCCTAGTAATAGAGCTGGCAGTGATACTGTGAGGCTTTGGCTCTGAAAAGTTGCTCCATGAACTGTTGGTTTCTTTCTGTGATCTGCTCCCTGCGTAGTTTGACATACATGTATACGTAATGGATTAAAAATAACTATTACACTGTTTTTTACTTCAGTTTGACCTGCAGAGCCAACACAATTATGGGAGATGAAGTGCATTCGTTACTGGATTTTGCAAATCACCAGAAACAAATTGTCTAGCTTCCAAAAAGGTCTGTGCTACCTCTCTCAAGGTATAGGTGTAGTGGTGAGGTCAGACTGTAAGAGGGGAACTCCTGGTTTGGTAAAGTCTCCATGGGTTCTTCCAATCTCAGCAGAAGTGGTTGGAGTTGGCTGCCAAAGCTCAGGACGGGTTGGTATGGCTGGAAGTTGTGAAAACATTCTTTGCAAACCAAGCACGTTCGCTAAAGACTCATTAAAACAAAATAAACCTGGAGGCCAATGATGCCGTTTTTCACAGCGTAACTGCAGCCAAGTGTTTTGTAGTCTGTAAAGCCCTGGAGTGGATTAGGATTGTGCTTCATGATCGGTCTCAGATCTGCTAAGTTTAAGTGATCAAAACTGAGGACTCTGAGTTCAGTCCGGCATACATCTCTCCTTGTCACTTGGATCTTAATTATATTTGTGTTACAGGATCTTCCCCATGGCCCCAGGCAAGTTGGGACCTTTGTGTCAGTCACAAGCAAAGGAAATCAGTTCTGCTTCAGAGAATTTACAACCAGTAACAGAGCAGATCAAATAGGAAGAGAAACCAAGGCACAGGGGCTAAGAGGGAGTGACAGAGCAGGTATTTCCATTCCCACTTTAATGGTCTTACCATTAAACAATGCTCAGTGTGCCTGCTTTGTGTAACGGTAAATTGTCTTCTGTCTTACATGAGCGAGTCCTTGTGTCTAGTTGAGTGGAAAGCCTACAGTGAGGGTGTGCTTTTTAAAGGGAGATGAGTGCATGTAGTTGAGGAGGTGGCAATCTCAGAAACCCTGCTGACAACTTGATCCAGTGAGCTGGTGGAGGTCATAGCGCTTATCCTGTGCTGTCGTATAGGGCTGTCATCGAAGACAAAGTCCTGACACATTATATTGACGTCTGACGTGTCCAAGCCACAGGCTAACTTCAGTAACAGTCCTTGCAATAAAGTCTCCCTGGTGTTTTGAGATGGAACAGAGTTCATGACTTCTGTCTCAAATTTTCTTTGTTGCTGCAGCTAGCTGTGGTAAACCTGAAATCCCAAGTTTTTAATGGATGTATAAAAGTCCAGTGCACAGGGACAATGTTGCGTTGTGCCCTGGCACTGGTGAAGGGGCTGCATGCTCCTGTGGCTGGAAATAGATTGAGGCGCGCTGGCTGTGGCAGCAACTTCAGTAGTGTCTGTTCTTCATTCCCTTCTCCAGTCCTTACTTGCGTCTACTGCGAGGCGAATGGCAATGAAAGGTGTCAAGGAAGCAACTGTGTGGAGCACGGCCCTTGCAGCTGAAGTGTGATTTCTTTTTTTTTTTTTTTTTTTCCTTCAGGAGATCAGTGTTTTGAAAAGAACCTCTCTGTTGTTGTATGGATGAAAACTGCAGCTGCAAGGTAACCAATGCACAGAGCCTCCAGGAGGCAGTGGAGGGATGTTTCTGGTGGTGGCCACGAGTTTTGAATTGACCCCCTCGTGGGCTGGAAAGCCCATGGTGATCTCGCAGCTCTGAGCTGTCCCATGATCTGTGGTTGCTCCTTTAGCTCAGGCTGGATTAGCACATATCTTTTGTTGGGCTGACTTCTGCAGCAAATGTTTTGCCATGCTGGAAGCCTCAGAGCTCTGATCCTCTTCAAATTTGTCTTGCTTCTAACCATGAGCAGCTTGATCCCCAGCTAAGCAAACCAGGGCGCTGAGTTGTACAGCTTTTGGGCATCCACTGGGGTGATGCTGTGCTGTTGGTCTTCTGAAGAAGCTGTTAAATACAGGGTTCAAAAGCAGTTCTGTTGAATCCAAACACGAGGAATAGATTGATTTTATCTTTAGCATGTTTCTCTTGGTATATCTTTAACTAATAAATATTCATGTCTGTAGTTCAACCCCCCCATCCTGATCTTAATTCAAAGTGAGAAGAAAACCTGCTTGTATTCTCTTTAGATTTTGGTTTTGCTCTTCTCCTGGGATGTAAATGCCACTGATAACCTCCACTTCTTGTTTCACTTGCTTCTTGTTCAATTTTACACGTTTCCTGTTTTACTTTAAATGAAATCAAGTCATTATGATACATCTGAAAAGTTATCTGAAATCAGTGCAGTGTCTAGATTGAATAGCAGTGTCCAAGAGGTGTACCTGCAGTATGCTGATCTTTTAAACACAGAATTGATAGCCTTTTGGTACCAGAGGAACTTTATGGTATCCTGTCCCTTTGATAATTCAGCAAACTCGCTCTTCTTCAGACTGATATATGGTTTTAAGTTAACCAGTAAATGTATGCCTCAGCAAGAACTTCCTGTAATTTCTAGCCTTGGTTTGTGTACAGGGTCTCCTTTCTCTTTCTCAGTCTTTCTTTTGCTCCAGACAGGTGATGATTTTTGTTTTTACATGAAGCTAATAAAACACGCCTAATGTTGAGTACCAGAAAAGGATTCTCTAGAAGCTCCTGAGGCATAGGGACAGCTAATGTGGCCAAATGGAACAAAGAGCTCTCTCCTTTTTGTGTTGCTCAAGTAACAGCATAAAGGAGGACAGAGCTAGCCCTCCAGGTGAGGACATAGAGATGTTATAAGGGTCAGTGGTGGAGGGAGCTAGCAGAGGGCTGCCTGAGGAAGAGGTAGAGAGGATTTTTAAGGCAGCAATAGAAAAGGGCTTCTAGGGAGAAATCTGGCCTCGTACAAGAATTCCGCAGTTTCGCTTGTGTTTGTGGCTGTTGTTGAACTGCATCCAGAAACTTTCTGTAGGTTTAACTAGAGTGAGGTAGCTAAAATTACAGAGGGGACGATTAGGGAGAAATAAAGTTGAGGGCTAGGAATGAAGGTTGGTCTTCAGATGAATCTGGGAAATACTGTTGGAAGGGAGGTAGGAGGAGCAGGAAGGGACTCTGCAGTTACAGCAGGAATGTGCCAAGAACCAGACAGTGCTAGACAGGGCTTTCGGTGTGTAATAGGAAAAGGTCATTTGGGGCGGTTGCTTTGGAATTATACATCTGTTGGGTTGCCATAAAAAGCACTTGAACATAAGGAGATTTCTATTGAGGCTTCAGAATAGCTCTGTTGTGCTATATATATAATATTTTTTGCCATTCTGAGGGAGATTTTGAAGACTGTTGGACTGCAGAAGGTGATATGATCATGTTGCCCTGCATGCAACTAGCCATGGAAAGGTAAGACCCTGTAACGAAAGCCAGCTATTGAGCTTCTGCAGTGTTGGGTGCATTTTATGCTGAGGATCCAGTGGTGCACTGCTCTTCTCCCATCACCTAACAGTCCTGCATTTTGTGGGATTTTGGGACAGATAGGCTGTGTAACACACTGTCAAAGTGACTGGCAAAAGAGTAATGTCCCTTGTGCCTAGTCACCCACAGCACATACGTCCTGTGCTGTAGATTGCCTGTTTCAGCTCATATTTCACATGTATTTCTGACCTCTTAAGCGGGGAACACCTGACTCCTAAAATAGTGTGCAATTTGGTTATGTGTGCTCCCCGCAATGTAAACTCCTCTGACAGCCTCCTGCCCATGTTTTATGGCCTCTCATGCCTTCACACTAACACTTAACATCTGCACCACAAAATTTGTAACATCAGTTTGTTCAAATAAAGAATCCACCAAGCATTTAATCCTTGTTTTAATGGCTGATGTTTATTTTAGTTTGGGGTTTCATGTACTCATGGAGGGTTTCTCTGCCCGTAGTCCATAAATCACATTTGGTAGGAGTGAGACTTCTCTGTGCTGGTTTGTTTCTGAAGGGAGGCTCTAGAGATTTTTATTTTTTATTTTTGATACCTCCATAAAGCTGACTTACCTCAGGTATGAGATGCAGATGCATTTAATGAGTTATTTTTAGTATTGGGTACTGATCTTTTGCTCCTCTTCATGAATTGTCCCTGATACAGAATATGCATATTTCTTTTGTTCTGTTTGTTGTTGTTCATCCGTGCAAATGAGGAGTTTTGTGTTTTCTCCATGTGCCTGATTATGCTGGAAAATTGTTTGCATATGTGGGAGGCAGGAAGATGCGAATAGAGACTGCTCTGAAAGTAGCCCTCTGCAAGTGCAAAAAGGACAAAAAGGCTAAAGAAAAGGTACCTAGAGAGGATCTGCAAACTTAAGAAGGGAAAAAAAAAAAAAAGAAAACGAGGGGACTTCCATTCAAGCAGTTTATGTTGCTTTGCCTTACCCCTTCATAGTATATCGTCAATGACCACCTGAGCTCTCCGTAGGCTCCCTTGGGACCGTTACACATCACCTGTTTTAAGCACTTGGTAAGCTTGCAGTTGGAGAATGTTAGAAAGCGGATGAGGGCGAGAGCCCAGGTTCTCAATGTTAGGTCACTTTGGCTGTGTTTCTAGGCGAGCCGGTGGGGTGGTAGTTTTCCACACACAACTTCTAGTCCCTGCCACCCAGTGGAAAGCAGCCAATCCACAAATTCAAATAAAACTCGGGGAGGGTTGGGGTCCAGGGGCTTTGTGTGAACCAAGACTACCCAGAAATTTGTCAGGGGTCCCTTTGCTGCTGCTCTCCAGAAATCACACCTTTCGGAGTTTTGTACAGCTGCCTCCTCCAAAGAGGTGCTGAGTGGAATGGGCAAGGCCTTGCCAATTCTTTCACCTGCCTCGGGAGAAGGGACCGCGCCAGGCAGTTGCATGGCAAATGCAAGCTGCAATCTAGCATAGTGGCTTCCTTCTTTGACAAAAGTGGCTTCTTTTCCACCAAAAAGAGATTTTTGAAGTGGAAATCCTGAGTGCTCTGAATTTACTTTCTTCCACTTAGGGATTTTTCACAGCTTATTCAGTGCCAGGCCCAGATGTATTTGAGTTGAGGTGTAGACCCCCATAAGAGCAATGTCTCTATAGGTAGGAGGTTTATACCAGCTGAAAACCTTGAATTTATCAGGGAGTTACCAAAACAATAATTTGATGGGGAATTGCTGCTGCTTCCAAGAAGGTTTTGATTACCAGCAGCAAGACCCAAAAGATCAGTGTTCTCACTGGAATAAACTTCTCTGACTTCTCACCTGATATTTAAATAACCTTGAAAGTCCTGCAGCTGAAGATGTGTGGCTTTGCAGAGCGAGTGAGGGGTGGGTGGCTGAATGGAATGGAACAAAATGAATAAAGAAACAAACACGAGAGCTATTTCACAGAAATTAGGTGAAATCATCTCCAATTCATAGTTGGCAAACCAAAGGTGTGCTCATCAGTCCTTTCTGCTGTAGTTGCTCCGTTTTATTTTCTCCTTTTTCTCAAGCACCTAGAAACATATGCATCTCCTGTTTTGAGGCAGATTGTCACGATTGCGCCCATTTCTGTAGCTGTCCTGCAGACCATGTGAAAAAAAGCCTTGAAACTTGGTAATTTTCTTCTTTGCTTCTAGCATGCAGCTCCCATTATTTATGAGCACCCCAGGATTTTGTTTTTTTGCTTGTCAAGGGGCTCCCGTCTGTCTTGTCAGACCCAGGGGGATATTTCCAAATCCTTTTTCAAAAGATTCAAATCAAATTTCATGGTTGTTTTCTTAGTTTAAAATATATACCAAGTGTTGACAGTTGATGCCTTGGGCACAAAAGCATGTACAGAGCGATACTGGAATGACTGCTAGACAACTGAGAACAGGGATGGGGTGGATCTGTGCAAATGTGCACATCAACAAGACAGAAAATGGGATAAAAAGAAGACAGAGTCCTTTTCAGTTGGGCTTTGAGGGGGCTTAAAACTGATGAAGTTGGTCATTATGAATACAAGAAAGTTGGGGAAACTGTGGACCTGGATGTTAGTGCATTTACCAGTCTGGAACACAAGGAAATTTCCAGCTTGAAATATGTAAGGAGCTGATAAACAGAATGTGGAGAAAAAAATAAAATAAAAAGGGACTGACTGCTTTGGAAAACTAGCAGCATGTGTAGTGGGACATCAAAGTTATCTGTCTGATCATCCAGCATGTTCTATCCCGTGTCACTTTTCAGTTGACTGTTGTTGTTACGCTCTTCACTGTTTCAGGACCTGTTGTGTGTTCTACTCCCTTCCTCACTAAAAGAAATTGGCACTGATATCGGTGTCAATATCTTATCCATAGGATGTTGCAGGCTGAGCAGTAAGCAGATAGCTCAGTGAATCTTGGCAGTTTGTATCTTTCTGCAAAATACATTTGTCTTAATGACTTCATTTGCTTTTCTTTCATTTTACAATTGAAAACATGAATACATTTCTTGTGACTGAAATAAAGTGAGTAGATTCAGTTTCAGATCTGAACTTAATTTCTCCTTTGTTCATGCCTCAGCTGCTTTGCACATCTGCCTTTGAGCTGTGAAACACGTTTCACCTTTTGGTTTAGAAGGGGACAAATTACGAATGTATTAGCTTCTCAGTTTGGAGGAAGCAAGGTTTAACTTCTGTGCTTTCATTTTTGTGTTAGCAGTACCTTACTACTGCTTTACTTTGCAGTCTGTAGCATGGGTCACTTTTCCAGGTTCCTATAACTTAAGACCATTAAGGATCAGCTAGTCTAGGGGTTCCCTGCTTTAGGTATACATACCACAATGGAGAGGCGTGCGAGCTCTCTGCACGTAGGTGGCCAGCGACTGCAGCTGCTAGTGTGTGTGCTCATGCCAATAGCAATAAATGAGCAAAGAAAGCTTGAGAAGGTCTTATCTAGCCTGACCTTCTGCACTTCTGGGTTTTATCCAGAGACTTCTGCAGTTGGCCAGTAATGCATGTTCCAAAACAATCTGACTTGATTTAAAATTTTAAGTGATTAAGACTCTATCTTTTTGGTGTTTTGTGTTCTTTTAAATTGCTATAGTAATGCTGGTAGCAAGTTAAAAGGAAACTGATTGAAATACTGACTCCAGGAATATCTTGCAACTTCCTTGGCTAACAAGAACCTACAGAGTCTAGTGTGTGTTGCACCCCACAGCACAGTCTCCTATCCTAAAATTTCTCCTGATTTTTTTCTTGAATTGCAGCTTGTTCCATTGTAGCGGAATGTTGCTTTTCTCACAAGCAGGATTTCCATTCCATGCTTGCAATGGAACCTCTAAGTTGCTTCTTTTAATCATCAAAAACCATTTTAATAAACAGTCATTGCAATCTGAATTTGCACAAGCATGTTTGCTGAAAAGAATATAAATGTTTTACTATGATCTGCCAGCTACAAGGTTCCCTAATAAATATTTTGACTTTTAGAAAAGAAGAGGCAAAAGAAGATGAAATCAACCAGTGACTGGAGGGAGAGAAGAAACGCTATTCGGCTTACCAACGAGTACACAGTAGAAACACTGGTGGTGGCAGATGCTGATATGGTCCAATACCACGGTGCAGAGGCTGCCCAAAGATTCATCCTCACAGTTATGAATATGGTGAGTATTTACTTCACTCTCAAAAGAAGCAGCAGGAGTAAACAGTTCATATCCAGGGTAGATTAAAGCTGGCTGCCTTGACAGATGAACTGGGTAACTGTTTTGGCCTTGAGGTATGAGGAAAGATTTTGTTTTTCTTGTGTAATGCGCCTCTTCTTCCTCATATATGGGATTCACTGTATTTACCTAATACAGTCACAACTAAAAAAAAAAAAAAAAGCTCTTTTGAAACTAACTTTGCAATTTTTCAGATGGGCAGCATTTCATAGTTGTTTGGGAGCAGTGTTTTCTACCATGTTTTCTGTACTGCTATGGTTTACCTTGGAAGAGGGGTTCCAATAGTGGATAAACGGTCTCATCTGACGTAGTGTTTCTTGTTTTCTTTTTTGTTTGTTTTGATATTTTTTAAGGAGATATTTCCCTGTGGGTTGTTGTCATAGGAGGTAGTTAAATCGTTATTGAAGACAACAGAGTTGTATTGAGTTACAGCAGAAAGCCTGGCTTTGTCAGTTAGAAACACTTTTAATCTCTGATTTGCACATAATGAAAATGGCTGCTTCCCGTGCTGTATAAACCACGTCAAACTCCTCACCAAACTACCAGCTGATAGGAATTTCAGATGATCCTATTCTCCTTACCCCTAGACGCCTTGTGCTGCGTGGAGTGGTGCTGCTCGTACCTGTGAATAGTTAGGGGAGCTGGGCTTTGGAAGCATTTTATAAATTCTGCAGGGAATCTGCCAGGAGTGGGGAGAGCCTTGTGAAGCTGTGAGCTCATCTGAAGTGTGGTTGTTAATTTGTTAGCTGTCTAGTAGTATTCAGCCTCAGTTGATAAGGGAACACAATGGGTGCTCACTCAGTCAGTTGTTGGCAGAGGAAATAAAAAGACAATGGCTCAACTGGATGTGGACACTGAAAACTCTGCTTGGAGTCAGCAGGGGTCCTTCCAGAGGCACTTGCTCAAGGAAGTCTTGAAGGAAGCTTGTATTTCTGTGCCCATGCTATTGTAACTTCCAGGAACGGTTCATTCTCCTGACGACAGCTCTGTTTTTGCTCATGAGCAGCAAATTGGATTGGGAAAAAAACCACAGTAATTAACAATAACTGACTGGTCACGCTTCTCAGTGAAGACCTGAGTGGCAGATGTTCAGTGCGTAACCCAGCTATGGGACAACAGAGCTTTATAAGAGGTCTTGTATTCCTTTACCAAGTGCTGGTGTGAAGGAGCCCTCCTGTAGTGTTTTGCTGATTAAGTTGGTATTTTAACTAGTATTTTCCTTTAACGAGGTGCTTCCCTCTGTCCCTTCCTCTACCTTTCATTTTGCCATCTAGCATGCTGTGACAATAGTCACTTGATAGGGCATCATTGTGTCTCTCTCTTTATTTGGATTGGTTTGTAGGAAATGTCTTCTTTCAACAAGTCCATTCTTGTGACCATCCCTTCAGGCTCTGCTGGCTTTTTTACATTTAAGGATGTATTTGCTGGGGTCAGAAGAGCCTTATTTTTCTCAGAGCCATGGTCCCCCCACCTTTAAATTCACATACCATCTTTGCAGTGCAGCAGAACACAAGTTTGGCTCTGAACAACTCTGCTACTCAAGTCACTTTTTAATCTAACCTGATGCATGTTTATGAATGTAACATGTGCCAGGGCTGAGTTTCGTCCATGTTTCAGATTCTTGGGACCTTGTGAGGGGGGATGGATACGGTTTGTTTGCACTGGCAAGCCAGGGGTTCTCCTGAAATCTGCTCTGAAGTGTTTTGTCAGTGTGACAGTAAAGCTCTACCATTGTGCCTGTCTGATTCACAGGGGCTGGGACAGACCATTATTTATGGCTGTGAGATCTGTTAAAGCTTGTGTCTAGTCGTGTCTTGATGGTCTTAGTGCCAAATGGTCTATTCTTTCACCGTAGACATTAGTGCATCTCTATCTTGTGTAGCTTTATCCAACTGTTAAACATCATTTCGGTTGAATACACTGATAGGCCAAGTCCTAAACAAAAGTTGGCCTTGAATATTGTTTGTGCAGGCTGAGAAGTCCTGCAGAACATCTCAGCAACATCAGCTTGCTAGGTGTATTTGTATGTGAGGAGGTGATGATGGATTGGGTCCTGCAAACCCATTTTCTAAACAGATACTGGAGCTTAATTTCCAATGGGTTTGGCTGATGGTCTTTTAAGCTAGGTTTTGATGTTGTAGTATGAGCTCAGCCCTTTAGTAGACACTAGAGAGTGCACATGGAAGAGGAGTCTTGGCTGAGGAACACGTTTACTTGACATCTCCTAAGGTGTAAAGGCCAGCTGAAATGCTTCCCACTGTTAAGTCATTGCTCCTGGGGACTCACCCATGTGGTTTTTCTGCTGTATGATAGGATTTGAATTTATGTTTTAGCTTTTCAGCCTTCAGAGGAGCAGTGAGAGAGTCCCTCACCTTCGTCTGGCCACCTACTTTCCCATGCTTGTCGAAGCATAGTACCTTTCAGGCCTCTGCCTCCCTGAGGAAAGTGGTTGTGAAAGGCCAGCAAACTCAGAGGATACTGGGGAATAATAATAGGCGAACACATAGATCGCATCATTGCATAAATCTTTTAGTGCTGAGGCTATAAAACAAGGTGACGTTCAAGAAAATCAAAGGGAGTTTCAGCATTTCATTTGCCGTAACGAAAGCAGATCCTCACCCTACCAAAAGAGGCTGAAGAATAATTCAGAAAATACATTTCAGGAAGAGAGATGTGGTCAAGGTATGCCTTAGCTGAACCCTTCACTCAGCCACACTCCTTTAGTAGTGCCTGCACCAGACATGATGAATCTTTGTGTGTTAGTTTCTCATCTTTAAAATTTGTGGTATGTGGAGCAGAACGACCATAACTCCTTAGGAAAATAACTGTGACACCTTCCTCTGGTGCAGGATCAGTTGTGCTCTGTGTACCCGTGCAATGAAGCAGCCTCCTGGCTGCTTGGGGTCTTTGTTTCCTGCCTGCCTCACTGTGACTCCTGTCAGCTTTCTGTGGCTGTTTAGCTGGGGGACAGGATTTGCCCCATGATGTTAGGCAGTGCTTATTCAGCTACACTGCAGGATGGCGGGCTGCCTCTAAAAGAAACCAGAATGTTAATTTTGGCTTGGATACTTGCATTTAAGCAAATAGAACATTACTGGTCAGGGGTATATTAAGTTAACTCCTCTCTGTAAGCCATTACGTTTACTGTCAAACCACAAAACAAGCATTAAGAGGTCTTATTAATGCATTTTATATTTATAGACATTTTAAATAAAGTGATCTGCCTTCAAGTATTTAATATCTATTTATGTTACAAGAATTTCTGAAGGGGAAAAAAGTCAGCATTACAAAATACAGTTTTATTGCTCCCTTGGTAAATGAGAATCCTGGGAGGGGGGACTACTCTAGAATAACAGCTAAGAAATAAAGCAAAACCCTTTTGCAACCCAGAAATACCAGGTAGAGCTTCATGTAGGAAATGATGTGTTTTTAATAATATTCTGTGGTTCTGACCATCCCCCTGAACAGAGAATAGATTCACATTGAAGTTGCCTGTTATTTCTGAATGTCACTGTAGAGATGCAAGCTCTTCCATTTAATAATCTAATATTTGAAGTTGTATGACAGCTTTTTCCAAGATTATGGAAGAATTTTCCTCTCAGGTACTCTATAATGTATGAGTGGGAACAAGCATGGCTCCAAGGCTTTGAGCTAATTTTTTTTTTGATGTCACCACCTCTAAAATGAAATATTTTCTTGATTCCTCGCAAGGTATTTGATTCAGAACAATTGTACCCATGGGAGATTTGTGATGGCTTTGTGATTATTTAAAGAAAAAAAATAGCAGACGAAGTTGTCAAATGCCACCATGTACATCTGCAGCCTTAGCGAGGCAACAAATTTATGGGCATGCTGGATTCAAGGGCATGGATGTGGAGAGATGTCAGCAGAATTACATAAATGCAAAACCAGCTGCTGAAGTATATGTGCTAATCTTTTTGTAAGTTAAACTCCCTTGGAATTGATCTTTTGTACAGCGATGCAGTGTTAACATTTTACTTTGTCAGCTCTGTACATCCTTTGGCATGAGGGCATCTCCTGTTTCCTGCCTTTGTTCCTGCCCTCCTTCAGTAACCACCGGTATTTAGAACTGCATGTAAACCCCAAAACAAAGTGTCTTTATGGTAAAACATGCTTATTTTGCTCATCCATTCCATTGGTCTGCTTCTGGCAGCTGTAATTTCTTACTTCATTTCATCCATTTGGAGGCTATTTGGATGGATATTCTATTTTCTGTGAAGTCCTGTGTTGCTCCTGCAAGATAGGCTTCATCTAAACTCAACTTTAGGCTTCTCTGCCTGCAACTAGGAGACCAGTGCATTGGCTCTCTCCTTTCCTCTCCCCAGTGTTTCTTTCAGTATGTTCACAGTAGCTGCTGTTTTGGGATCAGTTCAGGAGCAGGTTTTGAAGAACGAGACATACACTGCTTTCTGCAGTTTTATGCTTTTGTTTTTTCTTGTTTCATTTTCAGCAGTTAGACAAAAAGGAGATTATCTGTCCTCAGAGGCAGATACGCTGGCCTCTGGTGCAGCTGGTCTTCACAACTCGAGCCTTCAGCTTCCTGGACAAAAGTCTGTGATTCAAGTTATTGGTCATATTGGTGTTTTTAATGACGAGGAATAACTGGCTTCAGCTAGTACTTGAACAACAAATTGTGAATGTTGGCTCCTTGCAATTATGCAGAGCTTGCTTCGCAAATGAAGTTCTGCTGAGACAGACAGTCTGCACATTTAGGGACAAAGATGTCTGAATTACCAGGACCACAACAGTGATTTAAAAGCTGCTTTCTGTGGGTTTGAAAACCTAAAATAAATAACAGTGCATTTTTGGAGCTTTGGAATAAGTGAAATTTGTAGCTTGGTTTTGAGCTTGACTTTTTCTGAGAGAATACAGCAAGCACACAGGGACACGGGTAAGTTACTGTAGTGTGTGTTAGTTCTCCTGCAGCTGTTCCTAAGCCATGCGATTAGTGTGAAAGCCCTCTGCAATAGCAAGCAGTAACTTGAAGTTAGTGATCTTTTGGATGTCATTAAGAGGGAAAAATTTTATGTTGTTCTTTAGGAATAATACTGCTTTACTCTCTGAAGCCTTTTTTAACACTCTGCAGATCATTTTTCATTTTGGATTTCCCCTGTGAGAGCTTTCTCTGCGTTGAAGAAGCAGATACAATCATTTTTATCATGCACGTATTGATGGATTTACATCTCTGTTCTCTTGGGTGCTGGCACATAAAGTCTCCAGAGCTGCTGCTGATAATCAGCTCCCTTGCCCTGATCTGGAATTTTCATGATGGGAATGTAAGGGAATAGGATATAAATATTTGATCACAGTCTACAGATTTCTCTCCAGCAGTCTCAGGAGAAAGAGTTATGTCAACTGTATCTTATAAAGAACATTAATATGTTATTTTTCATAACGTTTAAAAGGGAAATCTGAAAGCTTGGCTTCAGGTGGGTGTCAGAAATCCTATAGCACTTTTCAAAACAAGTAAAAGACAACCTCAGTAACCTGACTAATGCTTCTGCTGCCCAAACATCTTCCAGCAGCCAAAGCGATGGGGACGCTGTAGCTTGAATGCAAAGCTGGGAGGATGGGGAGGGGGGAGAGGAGGAAGGGGAAAAAAAAAAAAAAAAAGACGACATTCACCCTCAGGGTTGCTGTGCTGAACTCCAGAACATCTGAAACACACACGTCTCCCTCCCACCATCCACCTGCAGAGGAAGCTCTTGAGAATTTTTTAAAAAAAAAAAACAACAAAACTGATGTACTTCAGTTTTTCTCTTATCCCAATTCCTCATGTCTGGGTTGTACTTTATGCATGCTGGGGCAGGCTTGCACAGCTTATGCCAAAGCTGCATTTATTCTGTCCCTTCCATGTCAACGGTATAAGGAGAAAGAAGGGCAGGAGGAATGCAAACAGGGGAGGAGGAGAAAGACGGTTCAGGCTTCACACTTTTGTCGTTTCTTGAGGGCATTCTGAGCAGTAAGGCTCTGTCAGGAAAATGTGTACAAAGGAAGGAGATCTCAGAGAAATGGACTTTTTTTATTTCCTTGTTCTTTTGAAACTCCTCTTCCATTATTCTGTCTGTTTTTTAAGGCTCATCACTATACCTCTTTCTGTTCCCAAAGCACTCTTTGTGCTTTTGATGACTCCTCATAGGATGGAAGTTAAAATAACATAGTTCACGTTCGACAGGGTCACCAGTGCCTGTGACTGCGTTTCAGACACATTGACAATTTTCACACCCCTTCCCTTCAGTCCAGTGATCAAGAACTTCCCTTGCTCTTCCAGCTAAGCTGCTTTCTGGTGCTGTGGTGACAACCTAAAACAGCAACCTTTGCATTTTGTTCCATGGCAGAGCTTAGCAAAGCATTAGTAGGTTTCACGCAGCTGGCTCTTCTGTTCCCAGCTGCTTCATTTTATTAAAAAGTTCTAAAATACCCCAAATATTCTTGCTTTCCTCATGTTAGGAGGCCACAGCAACCTCAAGGGTGTGATGCAATTGCAGGCTTGAGGGAGGGTGGCCCACAGCATGGTGAGTGGGAGGGGAGGTGTCTGTGAGTCAGTCTGTCTAAAAATGCACGCTGTCCATGCGGCAGTAAATCTTGAGAACATCTGCACTGGGAAATCCCAATCCTCCTCCCCTGGTACCAATTATCTCAGCCATCTTACATGGTACTGTTAGCTCACGAGCCGATGATAGCCAGTTGGGCACAGTGAACAGCTTTTGACATGCAAAGTGGGTGACGTTTCCCTGTAGGCTAGGGGAGAAGGGCAGAAGGTGGTCACTGCCATGGTGGAGCCTGACTTTAAGCAGGAATAACTTACGGTTTCAAATTCTTTTTGTCTTAAATGGACACCTGGGCTCCGTGATAATACTCACTTTGGGCACAACCTGCCTTGTACAATCTAGTGTAATTCTGGCCATGTGCTGCCAAAATGGCTGTGAATGGCCTGTGTGGAATTCAGTCTCTTATTTCCTTGTCAGGTCATTTAAGGGCTGGTTGTCTTACTGAGGTTCTTTCTAACCTTAAACACAGTTATTTGAGACAGTTTGGGTTTTCGTTTAAAAGGCCGTGTACTGGGTGTTAGCATCAAGGCTTTGGCAGGAGCGGCTCCTGTGAGGAGATCGGGGTGGCTCCCGTGAGGAGACCGAGGGCTGCCCTGCGCCGGACGCAGCCGGTTCCAGTCAGCTCCACAGCGGTGCCACCACAGGGCACCAGCTGGTGACACCTCTGTGAAAATGGGTTTTAAGAAAGGGCAAAACTCCACCCAGGCAGTGAAAAGTGAGGGAAAAAAGTGTGAGGAACAGCCTGGAGCAGGCTGGCGTTCCCTGGAAGAAGTGGGGCCGGGGTGAGGAGGCTGCGCTGGAGCAGGCTTACCTGACAGGAATTGCCCTCCATGGAGAGGACCCACGCTGGAGCAGGGAAATCGGTGAGGAAGGAGCCGCAGAGGGGAACTGTTACAGGCTGACCACAACTTCCAGCCCTCTGCCTCTTAAGGTAAGGAGGGAAGGAATGAAGGAGTGAAACTGAGCCTGGGAAAAGGGGCCTGGGGCAAGTTATTGGTCTAATTTGTGCTTAATTGAGGTGGTCCTGTCAGTACCGTGATGATAGTATCCATCCTGTACTTACTTTATCAGTGAACGAGAGCTGTTTGGAAGATGATGTTTGTTTGTGCAAACCAACGTGCAGGCAAACTTTTAGGTCAGTTTTCTTGCTAATTTACCTGTAGAATTTAGACCATTTTGAATGACAGTTTTTTTTTTGCAGGTGGAGCTGTACAGGTCCTCGCTGAATCTTTGTAGAACTTTCTGTATAAAATTTTACAGGGGGGGTTGCTAAGAAGAAATAGAGGAATCAGTGAGGGCAGATGAAGCTGGAGTGTCCTCTCCTGCTTGGTTCATGAAAGAAGATTGGAAATTGTAAACGGTGTATTTTGACATTGTTCTGCAGTTCTGGTGCAGGACCATCTTAAATCAGAGTGCTGCAGTCTTCTTCACCTGAGCTTATGGTCACACTTTAAATCCTGAGAAACAGTGCAGAGTTGTGAGAAAAATACAACAAAAAATATTGGATTACTGTTTTCTGGCAACAGTTTGTCCGTCTCAGAGGAAAAATTCTTGAAACTTCAGTAAGAAATGATTTACCCCAACCTGTAGGTATTGTTAGCTATTGCACTTTCTTGCCTTTTGCTAGGAATACATCATCTACTTAAAGATTGGTCCATCTAGTTAACTGATAGGCATGGCCAGAATATGCACTGCCACTTTTGATTGCACCACATCTTCAAAATTCAGCTGTCTGTCCTAAAGCATCGGGAAAAACTCTTCTTTCTAATACACTGGAATTTGTTCCCCAGTGATACTGAGCAGTCTGCCATAATCAGTTCGTTAGCCCAGCGCTGTGGTGTTAGGCAATTTACAGTATGTTTATCTGTACACACATTAAAGTGCTGGTTATGAGTGCATAGGAGCCAGTCTGGCAGAACAGAAACAAATGTCTTGTCTCCCTTTTAATCCAGAGCTCATGGACTGAAAGGTCTGGTTCAGCCTCTGAGGCATTTGGAGTAGGGGGCAGAAGCAGAACTAGCTGAGAGATCGCTGATAAGAGGGGGTCTGTCTCTTCTCTAGGTGGCATTGTGTTTGAACGCTTTAGTTGCACTGAAGTAGAACAGCCACTTGCACCAGCCAAGCTTACTTAGTTGAGGGAAAGAGGTTATTGTTCTTACTAGACAGCAGGAATCACCACAAGCCCAGGGTTTCTTTGGGCTCCATTTAAGAAAGAAAGCAAACAAAGGTTGAATAAACATGTGAAGTAAAGCCTTTTTTGCATACAGCATGTCTTTTTGGCTTAGTATCCAATTGTTGCTACTGCCTACAAGGTCCAGCACTTCTCAGATTGCTGATGGATGCAGATACATACAGAATCAAATTATCCTTTGGATGGAGGAAGCACAAGAGAAGAGAAAAGAAGAGGGTCTGACAGCTTTGAAAACGATAAGCTAAACTCTTCAGTAACTGGTTTGCGTTCTGCAGATTTTGTCACTGAAAACTGCCTTTTGAAGTCAGTGGTGTTTGGATCTGTTGTTGCAACACCTAGAGACAGGCAGCTTTTCTGCTCAAATGGAAAGATCATACATTAGGCCTAGTGATAAGAACTTACTTGCTATACCGCCATTTTATGAGTAGAAGCTTTACAGGACGCTAGCACTGGGCTAGGCAAATCAAAGGCATCCTTCACAGGATCATGGCAAATATTCGTTAGCCTCTCCAGTGGTGCATGAGAGACTGACTTGATCAGCGTGATGCTCCATTGACCCTTTCAGCTGAACGTCCAGGTCTCCGTTTACAAATAGGTGAACTGTCAGAGCCCTTGTCTGCAAGTTTTGAGTTTACACCCCCTACCCAGCCCCCTCCCTGGCTGTAGTGAGAGGCCTTAGCTGCTCTACCAACATACCCCCGAGGTAAGTAAATAGTACCAGCACTTGTGTGCATTTGTATGCCAACCGCAGGGCAGATAAACGGCTCATTGTGCTCATACTGAAGGTCAGTGGGTCAAATACTGAGCAGTGTCTGTCTTGCAGTCTGTGCCTAAATTATAGGAAACGTTTAAATGTATGATTAAATCCAACCCCAAACACTAGCGTGCTTAAGAAAGCTCTTACGCTGAGCACATTCCTGAGTATTTGCACAAATAGGAAAAATACCAAGTGTTGAAAACAATATCCGAAATATGTTCATGTCTTGAGTTTCTTGTAGGAAGTTAGCTGAGCCTGTGTGATATTTCTAGCCAAGTGAGACATGGATAAGGAATATAGCTTACTTGAGACCAAGTCCTGCAGCCACGAGTCAAGAGTCTCTCTTCAGTGGTCTTGTTTTGTCTGTTGTTGTTTTGACTGAACAGGGAATGCGGTATTCATCCAAAAGTTATTATGGGGCATTTTAAACCCTTTCAAAATGAACCCCTGCTTCACCTTTTTCTTTATACATTCTAGTTAAACCATTTGTACACAGAGAAATGGTGGAGTAAAATTCTGGCATCAATTAAGATCTTATATTCTAATCTATAAGAATGACGTGAAGTATCTGAGCTGGAATGCAAAATCTGGAGAAACTAGTAAGGTAGTTTCCGGTGCTATTTTTGTATTTCCTGAGGCTTGTGTCATTATGTGCTGCCTTATTACTATTCTCTTATATAAGATATGAAAATAACAGAGGGAAATTGCTTTTCCATTCTATTTCCTGAAGTCTAAAACACACCATTATTATTTCATCTTGCATTCAGATATCTCTGATATTTAAATGCTGAAGATCCATATTAGTTGGATGCTTCGTAATGTATGTCCGTGTTCCTAAGGCTTTGGAGTTCCTTTGGAATATTGCTCTCCTTTCCTTCATTGCTCAGCAACCCTTTCTCTCATATATTCCGCTTAAAAGTATTTTTCTTTCTGCAGCTAGATTATGGTTTTGTCTGTTTTTTATTGTTTCTGTCCCCAAATGCTGGAATGCTTACTCAAATTGGTCAGTTGGTGAAGCCAAATGCTATATAGTAGGAGCAAATGTATTTTTGTAAGTGTCTTAGCTACGCTGTAGTATATGGAACTGTTAGAGTGGGAATACAATAGCTTGTAAGGTTGTTTATTTTGACCAGAGTAGCACAGCCCATTTGGTTTTGGTTTGGGTCTGTTTTCTGAAGGAGAAATGTCTAACTTTAGTCACAATTAGTTCCTTCAACCTTAGTGTGTCCTGGCATTGTTACTGATGTACTGTGGATGTTTTCTTTGCATTTTAACAGGTGTACAACATGTTTCAACATCAAAGTCTTGGAATTAAAGTCAGCATTCGAGTGACAAAACTGGTCCTGCTTCGCAATCGACCTGTAAGTTCTAACTCATTTTTGCCCTTCTGCTGTAATGGTGCCACTGTATTCTCACAGGCAGAACAGCATCCCTGTGCTGTGTGGGTGGGAAGTGTGGGTTGTCTGGCCATAGGATCACAAAATAACTGGTGCCTGCCTGCCACACTACACCGGATAGTGTTACGGGTAAGAAGTACAAGAGGCCACAGGAGTGAAAGGAACCACAGTCCTTTTATTTAGCCTTTCTGGTAAATCTCTGTCTGCTTATAGTTGTGAACCAGGCTAGGGAATTAACTGTTAGAAAAAAATAAAAATTATATGGCTTTGGTATCAAAAATACAACTTCCAGATTTAGGAGACTTTGGAAGCTTGTGACTGCTGCCAGCTGATGGTTTTTGTTCTGTAGATCAAATGGCAGAGGTCAGTGTGGGTTCCGAAGTCCCTGCTTCGCCCACTCAGATGAAGCTGGTTTTGCGCTTTTCTTTCTCTCATAGCTGTATCTTGGATCCTCTGTTTTTTATCAGAGATGCGACGTGTTGTGTAAACGCTGTGACTGATATTTCTTATTTTGTGTCCCTTTCTGTCCAAAAGGCAAAGTTGTCTATCGGGCATCATGGAGAGAGGTCTCTGGAGAGCTTTTGTCACTGGCAAAATGAAGAATATGGTGGAGCAAAGTACCTTGGTAACAACCAGGTTCCTGGTGCGAGAGATGACACTCCTCCTGTGGATGCTGCTGTTTTTGTAACCAGGTATAGTGAGGTCAGCTTTATCAGTTTACTTAACCAGTACTGGCCATAGTCAGTTATGAGGTTATCTGGTCCAGCAGTAATAGAAGAAAAAGATCCATTAATGACGATGCATTTGCTACCTGTGTGCTGTTTGGAGGGCTCAGATCTGTCTTGTTTTTGTGTATGTTTAGTGATGTTGTGCAAAAGCATTGTCAGTCACCATAGCGTGTCATAGTCGGGATACAGGCAAGATACTTTTTTCTCGGACCAGCTGATGTAAGTAGAAAAGAAACGGGTGAGGTTTTGGAGGACAAGACCTTCATCCTAGAAGAAAGAAGCTGCCAAGTTGAGAACACGGGTAACAAGTGCTCTGAGTGTAATTAGGTAGATACGCATATTGAACAGTCTGAGAGGAGAGATAGTTGGCACCTGTGAAGCATACAGGGTGTCAGTAGGAGGGAGGTGGTGAGGGAGTTCTCTCTTAAGAAAGTGAGAGATGAATACCAGAAACTAAATTAATTTTCTTGCTCTTTGCCTCGGGAGATAACCACTTCAACATCCCTGCTCTATCATAGCTCAAATCAGTAGTTCTAAATTTGTATGTTTGAAACCTACTGCATTTATTTCAGACGTGAAATAATCTGCGTGTGAATATTACAGCAAATTTCCTCACACCCTGCAGCCCTGCCTATTGATATATCAAACACGTCAGGGTATGGCCCAGATACAGTAAATGAAAGGAATGTTTTCCATGTTAACCTGCAGTCTTTTTTCCTGCAACTTCGCTACCTCAGCTCAACCTCAGAATACAATTCAAGTCCTGTGTTCCTCACAGTCACTGTAAATTTTGGGTATCAAATCGGTGGTCTTCTAAGTTGATTGCATACTTCAAGGTTTACACTAAGAATGCGTTGTTACAGAAATGATCACTGAATAATTAAAGTGAGCACAAAAATACAGTGTAAGATGGATGCTGTGTGTGCTACAAAGACACTGCTTCCTACCCCTGTCTTTCCTAGTTAGAGACAGGAAATGTCGGTATTGCAGCTTAATATTATTCACCTCTGTTGCCTTTTTTCCTTGCCAACAATGCAACTAGAAATGCATGTTTTTGCTTAAACTGCGATTCTGATTGCAATTGTCTCTTGTGTTAACCACCACATTGCGAATTCTCCATGGGATTTTGGTGAGTGTTCAGTAAAATAGCTGGTGAGCAGGGCGTGGAGCCAGCAAAGTTCCTAAGAGTGCACCTTCACAAACATATGTGCAGTTCCCCCAAATCCTTCTTTCTCTCCTGTATTCAGTGTAGTCCAACCAAGCACTTAAGCAGATACTTAACATTTTAGACAGGGTGAATAATTCCTTTGAAGTCAATGGGCTGAACATCCTGGTTATAGTTGAGCATGTGCTTTATTGGATCAGGGCCTAAATAAATAACCAACATTTTTGTTAAACTCATCTGGACATCCAGTTGTCCTGCATGACAAGTGAGGCGGACAGAATCTTTTCTGATGTGCTCTAAGCACAGGGTGGAGGGAATGAGCAGTGCATTTCGTCTGTGCATTCTCTCTGCAGCTTATAAAATTGAATGCGTAATGTCAGGCTAAATGAGTTGGACTCAGGCATTTGAGGAAGAATTGTAGAGATGTTCACTGGGCTCAGTAAATTTACAGGCTTTTGTGATCAAAATAGCTGGAGAAATATAGGTTCAATTGGGTTAGAAACTAGGTTCACATTTTGTGAGTAAGTTCAGGCCAGGGATCCTGCAGCTGTGTAAGAGCAGCATTTTTTCTGTTTCATGGGCCAACAGTGTTTACTTGTATCCTTCCTTATTGCTGCGTCGTGTTGTCGTAAGCCATCCTGCCTCTGCTGCATAGAGGATGCCGTGTTGCTTGGAAGACTTCTGGCCCAGCAGCCTGATTCCTTTGTCAGGGAAATAAGGGTTTCTACTCCTGGCTTTGGAAGTGTGTGTGTGTGTGTGTGTGTGTGTGTTTCTGTCCATCCCTTGACCACCCTCCCCAGGACTGTACAGAAGGACCAGCAGCAGAGGATATGGGAGCAACAACATGTCCAGTACAAGCAATAGCGCCAGAAAAAGCAGAAGCTGAATTTTTCAGCAGCTACTTTAGCAGTAGGAGAAGATTATTTGGGGTCAACCTCTAAAGAAATCCCTCTGGTTCCAGTCTGGTTGTGTTCATTTGAAATAACAAGGCACACTTGTCTTTTGGAACTTCACCTGAAAATGGTATTCCCCATATACTCATTTGGATGTAAACGTAGATGACCTAGGTGGCAGGTACATCCCTCCTGTGGGATATTAATAGTATCTCTACCTAATTGACTTCCGGGTAAGAAGTATACTTTATCTGCGAAATTAGATGTACCACTGCCCAGTTCAGTAAATTAAGGAGACAGTAGGTAAAAAATCTCTTACAGTCCTGAAGGTTTGAGTATAGTGCAGCGGTCTCTATAATCTTCACACTTTCCATGTCCAAATTCTGCTTTTGAACTTACAGAAATTCAGATCTTCGGCACCTACAGGTAATATATTTCATATTTTGATGAGCAGCTGACCAGAATAGCTTCCTTCTGCAGAGTCTGTATCTTAGACTTTTATCCAGCCCTCCACCTTCCCATTAAGTGGGCAAGTGAAGCAATTCCATATGCGTTCAGGAAGCTGGGCTCATAGAGCTACTAAATGTATATATGTATGGACCAAGCTTTCTTTGGCAAGTTTATACCTGTACCAGTTTCCTCTGTCCTTTAGCTGTGTGACCCTGCGGGGTTAAACTGGTCAAAAGATGTCATTTGAAGGATGCTAGTAAGTAGCCACTGAACAGAATATTTCTTGTTCATGTTGCACAGTTGAACAACTGTCCTCCTTTCTTACAGGAAGGACTTGAATTGCAGAATTCAGCTTAGCACAGTTAGGTATTTTTTTCCAGTTCGTGTGAGCCAGATGGAAGAGTGACTTTAGGAGGAGTTCTGAGCTCTTCTTTTCTGGCTCTTTTTATTGAACAAAACAACCGACTTATTGTCATTTTTTTCAGAAGAATTGTTTAATTCTGCTAATGAAAACAGTCCACGATACAACAAGTGATAATGACTGAGAATTTCGCAGATCTCTAAAAGATCACAACACATGTGCTGCTTGATTCAGCAAGTGACTAAAAGTGAAGAGGAAATTTGCTTCACTGCTATAGTGTGAGATTTCAATACATTATCCAAACCTTGGTGTGATAAGGTCAGATCTGGCCTTGGATTTGAATTGCAGCTCCCGAAGTAAGAGTTTTATTCCAACATATCTCTATAAAGCATCCCGCTAACAAAGCTGTAGTCTCTGTGATAAGAGATACTCTGCACATGCAGTGAATATGAAGGTATCTTTCTTATATCCTTATAAAGTATCATTATGGCATTATTCATGTCAGGCTCTTATTTCAAAAACGTAGATGCAATAAGGCTCAAAAATGCTCCAGAGAGACCTGTGATTGAAACCTTTTTAAAAGCAGATCCGTTTCCGTACCATGATGGGGCCATCTTACCTCACTGCTGTGACTTACCCACAGGTGAGACAGATCTGCCTTAATGCCTTTGAGGTCTTTGGTCCCCCTTGTGATTTTCCAGGAAAGGACTGTAGGAGTTTCAGTGTATAGGTTTTTGTTTAGGCAGCTTGCCTTTGGAAGAGGCAGGAGACCCGCTGAGTTCATTTGTGACATGCTTTTCTGTTTGGCCACAGAGTTTTGGGTTAAAACTTATACAATAGGTCTGGATGATTTAAAGCCTAGCGTTTTGATACAAGGTCTTTGAATAGAAACATGGTGTCTCTTGCACTTGTGTTTGTGACACTCTTAAAGGATGGGCTGGGGAAGTTTCATATTTGCAACCCCACATGCAGTGAATCGGGCAGCTGTGTTCAGCTCTGACTGCTGACCTGTCTCAAGTCCTACCCTGACCAGACAGCATCACAGCACTCTTTACAGACAAGGATTGTTCCACCTCTGTAGGAGAGTCTGCAAGTTGTGCTGGATTGCTTAAACCCTTTGTTTTATGGCATGGTGGGTAATTTCTGTAGGGAGCTACCTGAAAGTGCCAGACGCCTTTCAGTGTGCAACACAGAGCGCAAGGAGCAAAACTTGCTGTGCTTTATTTGCAGAGCTGGCCAGCCCCTGAGGAGAGATGCTTTTCTAGCAATGGCCTTTTGCCATCTACTAATAGTTGAGCTATCTGTTGTCACAAGAAAAGCATCTGTTTGATTTACCAGTTTATATAACGTAATAAGTCCTTAAATAAACCTCTGTCAAGTTGGCTCTGGGAATTCAAGCAGGCGTGCTTGTGCCAGCTCTGTCAGGAGACTGTCATTAGTCTTCTTTGGAAAGGCTGGAATGCCAAGGTGTCGAGACACAGTAAGGCTGTGGTGAAAAATGAAAGCTGGGGCTGGTGTGTGGTCGTAGCTTCCATTTTTGTTTTGTTCCTAACTGATTTTTAACACTTTGCTTGTTATGTTTTTTCTGCATTGAAGCATGGTGAGATTTCAGCATCTGCTTAGCAAGAGCTTGTGATAAGTTTTGTTTCCCTCCTTCCAAGTCCTTGGCCACCTGATTTGTGATTTCCAAAGAGTTTGGTATGACGGGTTTGCATTTGTTAGCCACGGACCTTGACCTTAAATCCCTTTTCTTACAAATCCTACTTTCATTATTTTTTTTCTTCAGAACAGAAGTATTTTTAATCTTTCTCCATTCTTCCTCCTGCCAAACTCTTAAAATTCCACCCAAGACTCGGGCATTTCAAACAACACACTCTAAATGTACTAATGTAATTCTCTCGTTAGCCTCTCATCAGGGTGAGGAAAGCCACGACAGAGATTATGGTTTCTCGGCTTCCCTTTAGCCATACGATGCTTTTTTCCATCTCTTCTTCATAGCAGGTGGTGCTGCAAAGTAGGACTGAAGATAGTTCCAAAATGCTTAGGCCTAAGTGCTTATTGAAATATATTCAAACTATTAATTTAGTTAAAAAATACTTCTCACACTTCTCTCTCATGAGGAAAGTCGTTTACAAAATCTTCTCACGTGCAGTGGTATTACTTGGACGGTGAGCTTTCAAGGCTTTTCTTCCTGTTTCTGTTTAGCACAGCTCCATGGATCCCTGGCAGGATCTGTGGATGCCAGTGGCATACGTAGTATCTTTTCCTGCCTTGATGAAATCTAGGGAGACTGGATGAGATGTGGAGGGATAACAGAGACCAAATGAAGTCTATTAAACCTGTGTGTGTTGGCTTTGAATCATAAAATGGCAAACTTGACTGTATGTTTAGCTGAAGCCAACTCACCTAGCTGTTACCTGGCAAATTCTGAAATTCTCATATTTGTTTTTGTGCAAACATCTATCTCTCTGTTTAGTTCTGCTTCTTTTTTTTTTCCTTTCCTATTCCAGTGGAAGGAGAAAAAACCTGAAGAACTGAGAATTTCTGAGTATACATGATCAGTTGTGTGTCTCCAGGCAGTGTCCCCACATATCCCTTTCTCCCACTTTTGCTGGTGCTATTGCATCACAGGGTTTGTGTTCCTTTCTGTTACAATTCTCCTCTCAAAATAAGAGGTTCATTTTTAATCCAGGTGCTGATGAAGTCTGACGTCCTAGAGTGACACAGTTCTCTTACATGACGTGGCAGTACTCTTCTGCATGCAAAATCCGAAGTATTAAATTGGACAGTAATATACGGAGCTGATTCATATAATTGCTGGTAATCTTGCAGTAGCAATCAACATCGCTATCTGTGTTGTCATCATGTAGACTCCACAGCAGTTAAATAAATAAAAAAAAAAATCCCTCAACACCCATGATATGTGAGTCATGCACCACTGCTTTTTCCTAGCCTGAAGTCTGGAGGCACAGGATGCATTTGACTTCTGTTCTGTTTTGCTTTCTAGGACAGATTTCTGCGTACACAAAGACGAGCCTTGTGACACTGTGGGTAAGTCAAAGAAGTAGGGGAGAGTATTTTGATAGCCACCTCTGTGCTGAGAGGAGCTTTCTGGGCAATCTTTCATTCTTTGTTTTACTGTAATGCTGCTTTTGCTATTCTGAATACCTCTGTGATGCAAATATGGATTAGTTGAGCAGGGTACGAACTATAAATAATCCATTAAGTTCTAACCCCTCCTAAGCACTGGAGGTCTCTGAGTTCAGGAAGTAATCTTAAGTGATTCAACTTCTTTGGAACAGATGTAGAATTTAGATAATTGGAGATTAAGAAATTGTCTTTTGGTTTGTCTGTGTGATGTACCTTTCAGTGCTCCCTCACCTAAAACGATTTGCTAACTAACGAATGTATTGCAGTTGTACGAATCTGTGTAACACTCCCAGTTCAAACTGGCACTCAGAGAAGAATACCTCATTGTGGGAATGCCAAGTTAAATCTTCTTTTCCGCCTCCAACTTCCGAACTGCCTTTAATCTTACCCAACCCCTGAATACACAGGGTCCTTACATCCTACTCTCTTTCTTTCTTTCTTTGTTTATTTATTTATTTTAATTAGGTAGCAGTAACCTTCACTGTATCTGTTCTGGTGGTTTTTATTTAGTCATCACAGTAGCAGCAGTGTTTGGAGGCATAACTCAACATCCTCTCTGTGATGATTGTATGATTTTTTTTAGACTTGTCTCAAGGTCAAGGTGCCCCTTATCCTACATTCTGTGTATACTTGGAGTGGGTACTGAATTTCAGCTGATGTTAACTTCAGTGCTTGCGGAGACACTTGGAGACTAGGGCTTGCTGTGCTGACAGTAGTGGGTGATAAGGAGCGTGGGGGAAAGTCTTCAGCAGAAGCTCCGAGGCTACCTATAGAAGTCTTATCTCAGATTGTGGATCCTTCCCTCTCTGTGTTGTGGAGACTGATCAGGTGAAAGAAGGAAATACAGAGCTGAAAAATGAATACATTTTTTTTTCAAACACGATCAAGGCCTGACCTTTATGTCCAAGTTTACCAGAGGGAATCCCTCACAATACATTTACTCTTTATCCAGTGGAAAGCACACTTCCACTGAGCAAGGTTTTTATCCTATGTACCTGCATGTGGAGGTGACTGTGGTAAGATACAATAAAGAAGTAAAGAAAAGAAGAGAAGCTGACAGAAGACACGTGCCGACTCAGGTCAGAGCTTTTCCCATTTTTAAAGACAGTATAGTGGAAGATCTCTATGCAGGGAATGATATTATGATAGACAGCATGACTAAGGAAATGTTTTTATGACTTATTTTCTGTTCTTAAAATACCCGAATACTTTCTGTGCTGTGACTTGCTGCAGACTGTGGGCTCCCATGGTGAAACTGGAAGATCAGAGTGATAAAGATTAAACTCGTTTCTTACTATTTCCAGCATAGTCTTTCTAAGATATTGAGAAGCTGAATGTTCCTGGGAGAAAACCAGTCTGGCCTCTTTGCTCTCTTGAGCCTACTTTTCTTTCCTTCTCCCCTGACAGTTTCACTGTGTACACTAGCATCTTCACTTGCACATTTTTTATGCCCCACTGTTTCTGTTGTTTGAACCCAGAGGCAGTGTGCCATATCCCTGAGTACAAGGAAACGCTCCATCATATGATACCATCTTACTTTTCTTAAATCCTGTTGAAATAAGTAAATATTTTGATAACATCAGTTTTCAAGCATTATTGCCTGTGTCCAAACTGTTGAGTTACTGCAGTTGTGTCAGATCATCTACAAATTTAGGCCATTATCTCTGTGTTGCGTGTATTGGCAGCATATTTTGAAAGGTTTCTTCAAAACCTGAAAACCAGGAGTTACTCTGGAGGAGCTGTAGTCTGAATGAAGTCCAGCCAGGTTACACCGCGCACTGATACTTCATCCGTCCCTACCTCAAGAAATGGTGCTTAGGCTTAGTGGCTGAACGTAGAGCCTGAAAGAAGATAACCAATTCTTCTGGTCATCGGCTCGCTAAGGAGTAATGCGGAGGTGCAAAATGAAATTGCAGAACGCTGGATTTCGAGGGATTCACCGCCATAAAGCAAATCATATTTCATGTCAGAGTCCTTACATGAGTCCTAAACCCAAAAGACAGTGTCTGATAATTGAAGGCAATGTGTCTGATACCCTGAATCTATCATATTTGTCATTTGCTTAGAGATCATGGTCTCTGCTTTTTGTGGATGGGTACTGTACAGTATTAGCTTCATTTCTCTTTCTCTGCCAAAAGTATTGGTGATATATACTGCTGAAAGTTAGCCCATATGTAATTTTTTCATATTACAGATGTTAGACCAGAAGGGAATTTAGCCTTGTGGTGTTTGGATGTGTCACAGCAGAGGAAGAATAAATTAAGGAATATATTCTGTGGCTTGCCATCAGTTTGAGAAAGGGGCTACTGTTGGTAATAATGAATTTTAACTGCGTGAAAGATTTTCCAGTTTTCCTCCTTGGTCAAAACAGGGAAAATAGTTGTCAGTCACAGAGAAATAGGTTTTAATATCCACTGTTCTGTGCCCTGTATATATAGATAGATTATGTTAGTGGCAACGTAGCGTGGCATGTACTTGAGTTTTGTACAAATGCAGTGATCAAAGGAGGCTGATACCCATTGGTATGGCATACTGGCTTTTGAAGAATTATGTTGATGCTTCAGCTATCTCTGTTGTTGCCAGGTTCCTGTTCCTCACTCCAGCTCCTGTAGACAGTCCCCTCCAAATCAGCAAGAGTATCTGTGAGAGCAAGAAGCGAGTCCAAAGAGTGACACTGCATTTGGGTCCTGAAGGTGACGCTGAGGCTGTAGCGCTACCCAGAGTTCTCTAGAACAGCAACTTGCTTTGATTCTTGCCTTACGCTTCACTTTTATATATGGAGAACTGATCTCACCAGATGCGTGTGTGTTTTTATACCCTCTCATGGATGAAGTTGGCCATTGCAGTGTGGTACACTGCCATCCTGTAAAGGAAGAATCATCTTCTTGGTGAGCAGGCAATCTCCTAAACTAGGAAACTGAGGCTGCTGCTCTATATAAGGCACAGAATCTGGACTCTAGACTCCTGATTCCTATTCCCAGCTTTGGCACTGGATCATTGTGTGACATTTGGCAAGTCACTTATGTTTGGAATACTTCTGTCTACCTCTATGAAATGGGGATTTTGAGTGCAAAGCTACAGGAGATTGTATGGCTTAAGTAATTCACATACAGAGCAGTGCAATGTCCTTGAGCATATGATGCAAATATAAGTCCAGAATCTAATGTTGCTTAGTCATGTTTAAGAGCATATACAGACTCCATTAGATTATGTGCACTAAAATTAGGGGATTTAGAGCATTGTGAGAAAAGTTGTTATTTTTTTGGTGACATTTCCTTGATTTTCTTTACAGTATGAGAAATATGCAAGCAAAACTTTCTTTGGTGGAAATACTGAGGCTTAGCTGTTGTTCGGAAGTGGGATTATGAAGTTTAAATGGTTTATAAGAGGTGTTCATTTGTGCTCAAAAAGATCCATATTGAAAAACCTGTCTGGAATCTTTGCCTGCCATGCAGACACAGAGAGAAAACAGCAGCAGGAGGTTTGTATTTGTATTCTGGCAGGGGCCCCTCACTGAAACCAGTTGCTCTGGGGACTTCGTTCAAATTTTCTTGGCCCTGCTGCCAAGGTAGTGTGGAAGGTTACATAATGGCTGAAACAAGCTCAAAAATGGTGAAAATATGTAGGTATGTCTTTGTGGGGTGATACCCCACTGGCTGTGTCAAGAAACAGAACCACGTTTGCTTAAGAAATAGTTTGGTAATGCTCATCGCCCCGCATGGTTGTGTAAGCAAGCCCGAGGAACGAATGAATTCAAAAAGGAGAGGGAGAGAAGGAAAAAAAATATGCCTGCGTGCAAAGCATTTGCAGCAGTTGTGTTTCAGTCGTCTCAGTTGCTGGGACCTCTGCTAGGCTCTGCCGTTTGAGCAGGGAGGGTTTGCTTTGTGCAACATAGCCTCGACACACAGCAGTCAAAAGGTTTGCAGTCTGCTTCTGCTTCAGACTCATCTCTCGTGATGTGACTCTAACCAGGTCTGCCGTTTCCTGCAGAAAAATCTTTGTTCCAATTGAGCCGCCTCTAAGCCAGCCAAATTGAGAGTTTAATGTCTAGCTATTAATATCAGGCTGCAGCTTGGAGCCTCGCGCGTTGTGAGGATCCAACCTTTCTGTGACATAAGCAGATTGAGAATGCCCCTTTCGTTCAATATTTCCACTGCTAGTGCCAAATAAGCAGCTTTACGGTTAGTTAGGAATGATCCTGCATATTTCAAGGCAAAGCTTGGCCCTGATTCCTCAGTGTACATGTTACCCCAGATCCAAGCTGAAGCTTCCCTGTATTCAGCTAATAATAAAAGTGGGGGCAGTGTGGAATTGGGAAATGGAAAATGAGAATGTGTCTTAAATATCCTTAAATTGCCCTGGTTAAAAATGTCTTTACCTCTGCTGCAGTCACATGTGCTTTTCTGTGGCTTGATGTCGGGGAAAAGAAAGCAGAATACAGCGTATATGCTGCAGATGGGCAGGTTTAGTTGGAGAAATAGCTGCCTGGAGAAAACCGAGCATCAGAGCAGAGGTGACTGAGAAACAGTTTTCCAGACTGTTTCCACAAGTGAATCAATGTTTTGCAAAAAACAGTCCCATCTCCTGGCTGGCTTTAATTAAAGGGCTCAAAGATAACTTACAAAGAGGGTCCTGAAGGTTATAAATCCTTCTATAATTTGTGACTTTTTTTTTCCTGAGTCTTCCGAACACAGACCGATACGTGACTGGGGGAAGGCAGGGCTCTGGTTTTGGTTTTGCCACTGTGCTGCTTGGGGACTGTGCAGACGACATCCTTTGGTGCCAGTGTGTTTGTACCATAGTCCTTCCCTCCTTTCACCGGTGTGTAAAGTGCCACCCCAGAGAGCTGCATCTTACGGGGCTGTTAATTAGTTTTCTCTCCCCTGATAGTTGCACCCTGTTTTTTTCTTGGGTTTATTGTAGCAAAGAGTTTTGAAATATGCCCGGCTTTTCCAAGTATGACATTGGGTCTGCACCTCCATGTAGATTTGATCTTTCTGTATTCCATGTAAAACACCTGAATGATGGACTATGCGTTTTTACCTTTTCCTTGCTGATTTGCTTGTGCAGTCAGGTGGCTTCCAGTCCACAGCAAGTGACAGTTCTTACCAGTCCTGCCTGCACCATGTACTGTCCATTTAAATCTTCCTCCCCGTGTAATATCGATTCCAGTCCCCTAACAGTGTCACAGCTGAGAATTAATCCCTAAGGAAAGGGAAAAGACTAGCTGGTTTGCTGCGAGTGGAAAAGAAAAGGAATTCTCACATTAAAAACATTTTCCATAGTGGTTCGTGTTGAATGTTTCTGTATATTCCAGGGCGGGTTTTTATTTGATGCCAGAATAAATAGAAATACCTGCTGCTTAAAACAATTCATTAGAGAAGCAGTGCCTGGCTTTAGCAAAAGCCTTGCTGGGACTGTCCTCCAGACCAAAATCAAACACACTTCAGTGCATTAAAATGAGCAACGCTGCAGGTTAAAATGTCCCTTAAAGGGACACCCTTCGGTTGATTTGCTGTTTGTGAAAGAAAGGGACCTCACAGCGCTGCGAATTTCTCTGTCAGCTGTGGCTGTGCAGGGCGACGTAGAGTCAGGCTGCCGGCTTTATGAAGCCAAAGGGAGCCATGGTGCAGCAGTGGAAGACTTTTTCTCTTGCCTTCTGGTTGCTAGGGAATAAATACTCGGCTGCACAACCCAGACAGTGCAGAACTGTGCTATTGGGCATATTCATCACTACCATCTCTCATGCCCCACCCTACCCACAGCGGCCTTCCAATTTCTTTTCACCAGCTAGCAATCTCTCCTCCTCTGAATTCTCACTAAAAATTCTTGTGCCAAGAGAGTGTAATATAAGATTGCATAAATTTTAATAGAAGCACTGGGATGAACACAGCCACTCAAGTAATCATGAATTCCTGCTGCCGTAACCCTTGCTCTTCCTCACTTAAGTGTCCTGCATGTGTTTTTCCTTCTTGCTTGTTTCAGGGACGTGGTTTCAGCCAGGTTGCTTCACATGTGCACAGCTGTTCACAGGCTCACAGCTAAAGACTGGAGGAAAATCCCGCTTCCATCAGGCTCAGTGAGAGTTTTGTTACTGATTTCAGTGGGGTCAGGGTCCCAGTCCTGTTCTTTGGACTCCTTTGGGCCTCTGTCAAAAAAATTGGATGAGTTTTTTCCTAGAGAAGTTAGTGGTTGAGGGTACCTCAGACATCTTTTGGAAAGCCTCATATCCTGAGGCTGGTGCTTTGTACTTTCTGAAAATCAGTTGTCATCTCTATTGAGCTGTCTCAATTTGAGCATTCAAAAGCACTGAAAGCTTTAAAAATGTTGCAAAGAAACAATAGTCTGTGAGAGCCAAAAAACAAAACCTGGTAAAAATGAGAAAAGCTGACCAGTCTGCTGAAAGGCAAGTAAAATGGAAAATACAAACAAAGGGCACATATAAGCAGTCTATTTCCTGCCATCCAGTCTCTAAAAAAAATATATATTAAAAGCTGGGCACGCCATTTTAAAGAGACTACATATTTATTGTCAAATACATCAGCTTTCTCATTGATTAATATGAAAACTTAGAATGTGTGCAGCGTAGTTGGTTGAGTGAAGTGCTGATACTGTTTTATAGAGACTTCTTTTCTCTTTCATTGTTACGGAGCATTTGAAATTCATTTGCCCTTGGGTTTGTTTTGCAGCTCAGTAGTCTTGTTTAGGTTTGTCTTTATTCGTTCCATGTACTAATGGCAGTGGTGGATTTTTGGTCTCCTTAGATGAAAAATGACTGTCTTTCTGGCAGAGACGCAGTAGCCAAACACTAGATGCTGTGCTTAGTTCGGAACTTATGTGGTCCCATTACATGTAAAAAATAGATGATTGATCAGTCATTCTTCAAATGAATTAATTCAGCCAACAGCACGCAGATTTCTGGCTATCTCAATGGTTTTCTTCATCTTTTCTCTGTTGTTTCATGTCTTGCGAGGGGAACAATTAACTTGTGTAGTTAAAATAAATGAAAGCTTTAATGGAGGGAGGATTAGTGACAGATTTTCTGTTTTTTTGTCATTGTTCCCCTTTCTGTGCGTCCCTAGCTCTAAGACATCACAGACCCTCGGTTGCTCTCGTGGTTAACCCCTTTCCCTTGCCTTTTTGCCGAAGGTCTGTTTTTCTTTGGTGGTGGTTCAGAGCTCTTAGAAGCTCTTGGTCAATTTTGTTCCTTCATCTTCTCCTTTGTTCAGCTGGGGCTGGACACCAAGAAGCTGCTCTCCCCAGGGAGGCCCGGATGGTCTGTCTTCCATCACACTAACCGCACGGCTTGCCCACTGAGGTCATGGAATTTCCCTATGTTTACTACACTTTGTTCTTCATAAACCTCCAGCAGTTCCTTATTAGTTCTCCTCCATACATCATTCTCCTTTTGTAGCCCCAAAATGTGTTTCGAGCACTTTATTTTCCAATTATTTATCTGTCTGTCTGTCTGCCTGGTAAGCACCCATCCCACAAGATAAAACAATAGCCCTCACACTGGTGGTGTATGTTTGAAATTAGCTTGTTCTCGGTAATTTGGAACTAAACACTGTCAGTGGGGAGGAATAACACACTTCCTGCTCTGTACCTGGCCTTTCATTTCTTCCACCATCAAAATGCTATTGGTAATTAATGCTTGTAGATATCTAAGCTGTCTGACTTGCTGAGATACATACTGTCTTTGCCGTCTGTAAGGCAGTATGGTGAAAGTCTTCTCATCAGCTCACCACCCCACTCTTGTTTCTTAGCACATCTTTGCTAATCCTAAAGCTTGTTTTACTTGTTGCTCACGCAAATCCTCAACTCAGGCTTTATACCGGAGCTTTTGTCTTCCTTATTGTGACACCCCCAAAGTTGATACAGGACATTTCAGCTTATCTTAGCTTGAAAACTTTCCCTTCTCCCATGGTTTTATTAATGGTTCATGGTAATGTGTTTTGATAAATGCGAGACAGCTGTCCAAAATGCTGTGGAAAGGAATCTTATTATTCCTTTACCAGGCAACATATTTATGAATAAAAATCCTTCAGGCCATCACATCTCATTGTTGTGCAGGGTGAATGCTGATTACCCTTCGAATGGATGATATCTTCAGAAAACTGACTAGCTACAAGAATTGTGTTAAGGTACTTTCCCATCAGGAATCCAGGACTCCAAATCCTACCCTAATGCCAAATTGCTCTGTAACTAAGCTCCTTTATGTTGCCTTTATTAAAAGGAGTATGTCATGAGGCAAAATATTTGCTATGACTTTGTTGATATTTATTCTGACTTTATCCTTTCATTTCAGCTCCATGTCATAACTCACTTTCTGTGCTAATCATTGTGCAGTTCCCTGGTACGGGTACAAACATGTACTGCATTCCACTCTAGGGCCATTTATGTCTGTGTGAAATTATATAGACATGTACACAAAGCACCTGGGAATTTGAGTCTCGTAGCTTAAAGGGCAGATATTACTGTAAGATGTTCCCTTACCCCCTTCCTACACTGGGGGCTTTGGCATGCAATCGTTGTGGGGAAAAGCACCCTTGTTATTACTGTTGTAATTAACAGTTCCCAAGGAATATACGTGACAGCGTCCCTCAGAAGCAGTATAGTAGATTTTCCTGCTAGCATGGAGTAAAAAATAACCCAAAACTTACTATTTGTGCAACAGGCAGTTTTTATGTTTTGGGTTTATGGGAATATACTATGCTCGAACTTGTGAATTATTTTTATCTCCTACACAGTCTTCTGCCTTAATTATTTTATAAATCAGAGATGATTTGAAGGACACTGCCTAAGAACCACAGCTTTACTTATGACTGAATTCCATTTAATCGTGATTTAAAGAAATCTCTGCTGTTTATCTCTGAAAGCAGTCATTGTGTTTGCAAACAGGCCGAAGGCAGAAGTCTAATTGATGTCCAGCTAAGCGCACACTGCCAAACAAATGTCAAGACAAGCTCTGGAACTGCTCCTTGCTACTGTGTGTGTGAAGCCGAGAAGTCTTTGAGGCAGACATGAGCAGAACAACCTCAGTATGTTAGGTCTGAGACAGACGACTTCTGTCTTTCGGGGTTTCTAGTATTTCTGCTGTCATCTGTCACCTCTTCCATGTAAATGGAGATTTGCATACTGCAAGCTTTACGTGCTCTCTGCACTGCTTCACCAGCTTCACACCCCAGCTCTATCACTTCCATTGCTGAGGACTTGTTCCTCTGGGGAATTCTTGCAAGAATGAACATTAAGCAAATAAAATAATCTCTTCTGCTTTCATAGCTCATCCTACTTTCTTCTTTCTCTTTTATAATAGAAGGCTGTGGAATGAGAAATAACATTCGTTTTCTACAGTGCCAAACCTGCTGTTCAGTACCATATAAATAACCCATCGCTTGCTGTTGTTACCTGTGCTAGAAATGCCAACACAGGCTTCTCTGTAGCAGAAAACGGGGTTTTCTGCCATGACAACCCTTCAGACTAGGTGGCAGAGAGAACATGGGAGTCATGAGAGCGTGTTTGCCCGTTGGTTCTTACCCAAGGGCAGGGAACAAACAGATTGTGCACATCCTGACTTGCAATCCAGTGCCTTACCCGTTAATTCATGGTGCCTCCCTGGTACACCTGTGATATTAAACATACATAGTTTTTGTTGTTGTTTTTTGTTTGTTTATTAAAAAAACTTAAAAGCTCCTTAGTAAAGAGATCAGAGCTGTTGTCCCCATTGCACAGAGGAAGTGAAGCCTGCAGATGTGAAGGCGCGTTTTAAAGGACAGAGCTGGCTGGAAGTAACCCACGGCTCGAGTCTCAGTCAAGGCCCCTCAGCTGGAGGCAATGCTAGCTCTTCTCAGGCTTTCCCAGTGGAAGCTCCGGTTCTTTGGGCAGCACCCAGTTCTTGAGGTCAGTAAAATAATGATTCAGCCCTTCTACAGGCCAGAGGTTTGTGTTTCTTTGTTCCACTGCCTGTGTCTTTGTTTTTACCTCTGTTCACACATTCCAGCCTGGTCATTCAGCTGCAGACTGTGGCCGCATATTGTTTAAGAAAGCTGGTGCATTTATAATTGAAAAACCTCTGAGGTTTTTCTTCTCCTCCTGTCAGACAGAGATGGCTTTTATCCAACTGACTGCTTTTCAGTGCCTTTATCCTTTGCTGGCTTGAAAACATTTCGGATAGTTTCTATTGTTTTATAGACCCTGTAGCTAGAAAACCAAGCTGTGTAAAAACATCTGCACATAGCTGTGCAGTAGGCTACAGACACATAGGGTAATAAGGCATGATTGCATTCATTGTAGCGTTTGCTCCACTGGATAATCAAATAGAAGCATTCCAGTTGCACACGGGATATGTAAGAGTAGAGGAGGGAAATGAAGGACAGTTGCCTACTGTACTTTTACATTTATTTTGTTTTGCAGCTGCCAAGACTAAATGCAATTTTGAGAGCAGGTTTTAAGTAATGCGGAGATGAGATTTTACTAGTGATAACCAAGAAAGCAGCACTGGGAAGTTTGCATAAAATACAAGCAAAGTACAACAATATAATATAAAATAACCTCTCCCACAGAAGGAAGCTTGACCTGCACTGATTTTCATTTGTTTTTTCAAAACAGACCTGGTATAGTGCAGTATCACACCCAGCCTGTTTTGTGGGTTGTCTGATCATGAGAGGATTTTGCTACTCTGAGAGCACTCGGTCGGTTGAAAGTCTGTTTAAGTCCTTGGAACTTTTTTTTTCTTTTTTTAAATTCTCCTGGGCCTTTCCAGTGCCTCAGCACAAGCTCCAAGTCTTTCAGTTGTGATTGTGCTACACATAATGCAAATAGGAATTGGTCACGTAACACGACTGTGCACCACGGAAAACCTTTTGTGTTGACCAGCGTGGTGAGAATGCGGTAGGAACTGTGCTCCAGCTATGCTCCGGTACGAGCTCACTACATGGCTTCTGAATGTTAATGGCAGGTGCTGTGGGAGAGGCGATTAAATTTTGAGCAGACCAAAGGATGCATAGACAATGTTTCGCCACTGTGTGTTAGAAAATAGCACCTCTGCTGACAAAATCAGTATTTTACAGGGGCATCACACCTCAAGTTAGATTTGTGCTGCATTCACAGCTCAGCAAAACTGAGGGGTGGAAGAAAATGACTGCTTCAGGATCTGTGATCACAGCTGTATTTAATCACCTAAAAACAGTCTTGTTTTTAGAGGTTCTCCTCCACACTTGAGTGATGGTTACAGTGTAGCAAAGTGTAAGCAATATAATTGTATTTAGTAGTTTCCTGACCCTATGCTGATCAGCTGTGAATGTTTTGTGCTATAGTTGTAAATGAAAAAGTGGGTAAATTTCATCTACTGAAGTCTCAAATAGGGCGTGATATATATATATAAATTAAATTTTAAAAAATATATAGCAAAGTGATCTGAATGCTCTGTTGCCCCCAGAGGAAGTGACTTTAAATTTTAATGCAAATTTATATGGGTATCCTATACCTGAAAAATCACTCTATATAAATAAAAATCCAAGGTATTTCACCATGTTGTCTTTTTTCATCATATATCTTGACTTTTGGTCAAGGGTTTTGTATGTCAGTGCAGTGACCGAATCCTGCGGTTTATTGAATGGTAGATCATGAATGTGTGAGTGAACAAGGAGTTAACCTTCCTTCAATAGGTGGTGCAAGTAGAAATAGAAAAGTCATTTGGATGAAAAGGATGAATTAGTTAAGAGAAGACAGGCCACTATAGGAGATAACTGGCCTACTTCTCACTGAGGTGTCTGTGTCATATCTGTCTCCTGTACGTACATGTGTAGGAGAACCCTCGTGTCCAAATAAAATTCCAGTGATTTAAAGGACAGATTGTATATACATGAATATATTTATTTGGACATGAGGGTTCTCCTTTACATCTATACACTTTAAAAATTCATATTCAGTGTCCTACAGCCGATAAGGTGTTTGAGTTAGTGACAAGTTTTCTTTCTTTCTTTTTTACCTTTTCAATCAGCTGATAGAAATGCATTAAACCTTTAAAATAAAAAATCCTTGACCCAGCCCATCAAATATCTTTCTCCTCCTGTATTCTTTCAGCATGATTTATAGAATGCTAAGGATTTCTGTGTTTGCTTAGCTTGGAATTAGCTTTTTATTTCTACTTTAATTAGTGATCATGAGCAGTCAGCAGGTTAAAGATATTTGTTGGCTTTGTGTAGTTGTGTCATACATTTTTGTGTAGCCATTTTGACTGATCTGTTTGCATTAAGGCTCTGTCTGGCCATAATTAGACTGCTGGGTACACACTAATGTTCTGCTGAGCGTTTGCTTGTTGGTTTTACTAATGTCATCCATCAAGCTCTAGCATGTGCAGCAATATTTGTTCTGTAGTAGACAAACAGAGTAAACACTGAAGCTATTTATAAGTAAACAGTAGCGAGTAAGTGAGGAAATTCTGAATGGATGTTTTTATTTATTGGAAGGTTAAACTGTTGCTCTAAAACGAGGCCATCAGTCTAACCAGACTTAATCATTCTTAAAATGACGCAAAGGTAGAAGACTGAAATTAGATTTCTATTTAGAATTTGTGTTTTATATCTCTGTTTAGGAAACCTCCAGACAGATTTATATTTTCTATCTTGTCTAAGTTGCCTAAATTTGTCTGCTTTTCTAGCAGTGCCAGAGAGAGAAGGTCAGAGAGAGGTACTGTCTCTGCATTGCTCTTGCAGGGTTCCAAGTACGGATGAAAATTCGTGACTACGCCTGTCTTGCCCTGTGGCTGGACTCCTGATCAGTTCTGTGGAAACATTGTCGACTTGGATTTCAACAAAGCAGCACTGGTCACGGAGCTGTTCTTACCAGCTGAATTGCTGTGAACCAAACTGAATGCTGGCCTTAAATATAAGAATTAATTCTTTTTTACTTTTATGTAGGTCAGACGCTTAAGAAAGTTGCATCAGCTAGCATGCTGTGGTAAATCAAGATTTTAATATCTTTCCTGTGCAGTTGTCTTTGCTAAGAAATCATATCTACCAATCAGAAGTGTATAATAGTGTTTGGGTGCCTCATGTCTTTGGGGCCGCCATTCAGTACAGTAGGTTTTAGAAGTGATAACCTTTGACTGAATATCTCAGAACAGCTCATCTTTTCTGTTTTTATCTTTATCTTTTTTGCTTGTGGCATTTTCAACTATGGGAAAGCTGTAGTCCATATTTGTTCAATGAACGGGTATGTTTACAGAGATGCAGAATGCTCAGTCATGCACTGGTGTCTTTGAGCCATAACGTGGTCTAAACAATGAAGTAAAAGGCTTTCTGGCTTTACTGGAAGTAAAAGAAGACAAAGACCAGCCTTCTGCGGATGGGCATTAAGTACAGGAAGCCAAAAAGTGGCTTAATGCTCCCTCTCCACAGCCAGGGGTAATACTCCTGTTGATTTCAGTAGGATTTTGACCAAGTCCGTGGTGGTTATGATAGCTGGTACGATTCCATCGGAAGTAATACATATTCCTCGTGTTATTTTGTGCATGCCATGAAGCTGTTTACGCCGTCATTAATCTGGTGGCTTTGTTGGGAAATGAATCTTGTTACATGGCAGCTGACAGAGGCCACTGCCACTGGGCACCAAAGCAGGCTTGTACAACAATGCAGTATCTGCTTAGCTGGAAAGCACAGCTGTTACCAGCACAAATTCTCCCCACAAGCTACTCACGGAACGGAGCTTGACAGCTGAGAACCCCCCTGTGAGCCACGGTGCAGATTCAGCACATAGTTTCCAAACAGGAGCACACCAATTTGATTCCGGAGTGGAAATGTCACCCACATAGTGTAGAAGAATACAGGAGCTTCTGCACTTCCCAAGGGTGTTTTATTTAGAAGCATGTGAGGCTAGAAGAGGCAGTTCTCCTTTTGTCACTCCTGGTAGTTTAGCGCAAACACCTAGAGCAATAACCCAAGCATGCAGGTGCAGTCCCCCTCTGAGCCTCGTGTACTGCCCTATCTGAATTCAGCCTGTAAAGGCCTCAGGACTGTGGCTGTGCCTTGACTTGTGTCTGAGAGGCACCAGGGACTCTCCTGGCTGCTGTCAGTCATTGCAAGTTGCTCAGCAGAATTCATCCAGATTTGTGTTTTCTTTCACAAGGAGCTTGAGTTTGAACAAGAGAGGTTTCTTTTTATTAAGTGTGAGAAAAGCCCATGCTGGCCTTTTTCTTGGTGAAAATTTCTCTCTAGCTTGTGTTACTAAGTTCTTTAAAAGTGGCATTTTATTTTTGAGTAATTCAGAGAAAGAGGCACTAAAGAAACTAGATGAAGGATATGCTATAAATATCTCTAGCTATATTACCTCTGAAGTTAGCTGCTGTTTCCCCTCCATCAGGAGGGCGCAGTGATGTGTTTGTAGCTACCTGAAGCACCTGTGGGTCCTTATTCTTTTGTGGAGTGGAAGTCACATCAGGCAGCTCTGGGAATCTAGAGGAGGGCACTTCAGGTTGAATCCTTGTAATTGATTTGGTGAGTTGCATGGAGCATGTGTGCTTGGTGCTGCATCTGACTGTCCCCCTGACAGCCTTTCCCCAATAGCTTTTTAATCCATTGGCCAGTTTGAGCCAGATTTGAAGATATGCATCTCAGAAATATTAGGATTTTTGAAGATTTCTGAGAGGAAGCTGAGTAGAGGAGAAAACCCTCTCCCTACACTGCTACCGAAGGAAAGACTGCATCACCTAACACATACATCAGAATCCCCAAGTGCAAACGTGTGGGAAATCGTCATTGATTTTGCAGTGAGGGTTTGTTTGTTTTGTCACCTCCCCTTGCACCATGCTATCTTGCTCTTCCAGAACAAATACGCTGACCGTGGTACTGCGTGGGGAGAGAAGCAGAGCTGGGGTGCTCATTTAGTCTCTTCCTGTCCACTGGTGTGAAGGGATCGTGTTCTCTCCCTCATCCTGGCAGCAGAACAAATAGCCAGTGCTGAGATATTACAGACAAGCTTCGTTCTCCTGTGTGGTACAAGCTTTTCAGCCCAAGTTCTGACTTCAGCAAAGTAACTCAACCCCATTATCATTATCAGGCACAAACTCCGGATTTGTCAGTTTTCTCAGGTCAAGCAGGCTGTGAGGTTCAATCAGCACTCAGCAAAGAATTAAAACAGAAGGGCTGAACCATGAACCGAGAGCTGCTAAATAAGTTTATCAATGCTTGTGTTGGCTGGCAACTTGACAAAGTGAAGCCAGGAGCTTAGACAACTCTGTAAGTCAGGATGTAGGAGCTGTAATTGAGAAGTATCACAGAAGCAATTTGGAAAAGCATCTGTTCAAAGTTTGATTACTGTGAATCATCCCATTCTGCTGGCCAGCTCTGCTAGTTGCCTGAGCTGCTCTTATTTTGCCAAGAGAACAGCTTGACACGCATACAGTGCCTAAAAATAAAATACACTTTAAATATTAACATGTTTCAAAAGTATAGATTCATTCACTTTTTGAGAGTAACAATTGCTTAGTCATTCTTTAAGAACATGGAAAGAATTTAATTGAGCGCCGTGGAAGAATGCCATTCATCAGCAGCACAGGTGTTCAGCCATCCCCAGAACTGCCCGGTTCAGCAGGCTGTGCTGAAACTCTCCAGACACGGAAACATCGTTCGTCGTACATTGCTGAGTGTTGTTTAATGTGACTGCAGGACTCGTCCCTGCTCGTGACCCTGTCCCCTCACCGATGTGACGGCAAGCTGAGACGGCTGCGTGGACAGTAAAGCTTTTGAAACTGTTAAAAGTATCTTTTGATTTATTTGAATAGCTTCACGAGTTTCTTGGTGTTTGCAATTGCAAGAAAGAACAACTGGAACCGAACACTGGACCCTGACTGTTAGCTCTTAAAGCAGATGCTGTTTGGTACAGAGACTCCAAATATTTTTTCTGACTTAGTGCCAAGTCTGACCTTGTCTCTTCATTCTGGAAGGGAGATACTGAGGAATTCGAAGGCTCCAGGATCCCTGCTGCTGAATTCCATGTTCCTCTTTGTTAAGCAGTCTCATTAAAAGCTCTGATTTGGTCTTCATTCCCCTTGTTCTGTCTGAATTCAGGCCCTGCGTTGAAGCAGATGGCTCAGATGAGTTATAGGAACAAACTGACAGATTCAAAACTGGAGGTTGCAGAGCTCATCTGAAAAAGCAAAATGAAAACAGCCTGAGAGCTGGTTTTGGAGCCCTACACAATTTGCAAAGCTGCAGCTATTGCAGCCAATGCCAGGGTTGTTGGTAGTTTTTTTTTTGGATTTCTTGGAAGAATCTAACCTTCATATGGTGAAGTTCTTTGAGAAACAGGATGGATATTGATGAAGTAACACTGATAACGCATGTGGCGGCATGGTGAGCATGTGCTGTGGTAGCCCTGGAACACCTTCCCTTCTGATGGTGAAGTTGTGTGGTTTTTTTCTTGCAGTGAGTTATTTCCTGAAAGATGCAGCTTCAGGGAGAACGAAGAATTCTTGAGTTGAGGCTTTTTCCACCGAATAGGAAAGGTCAAAATGAAAATACTGAAATGTTGGAAACATTCTGGGTTTTAATAACACCTGAGAAAGTGAAGGGTGAGATGTATAAAGGCTGGTTAGAAGATGAGCATGTGCAGCTTTTTCATTTTGTCAAGCAATCCAGCAGGTGAGAGACATGGCTCAGTTTTCTCCACAAATCCTGAATCCAGTCCTGAGTCCTCCTGTTGCCTTGACAGATTGCCTGTCTTTCATATATTGGATTTGGGAAGGGAAGATCCTGCTGTATTCTGTCTACAACAGGTGGTAGAAAGGACCTGCAGGCTCATCTCTGCACTGCAGCCTACATCCTTTTAACAAAATGAGGCCAACAGAAGACATTCAAATCCAAATCCCTCTGAGCCCCAGGCAGGGCTGAATTTCAAGGGCCAGAATCCAAATCCTGATTTAGAGTTTGGTTTCAAAATTGTTGGTGGGCTTTTTTTTTCTTTCTTTCTTTCTTTTTTTTTTTTTTTTAAGAGTTTACGGTCAGTTACCCCTGTAGTTTTTCAAAAACGTCAGATCTCCCCTGAATTCTATATCTCATTTGTTTTTGGTGCAAGATAACCCTTGTACCATCCTGTCCCTGTCTTTCAATAGCTCATATCCCACAGATTTCCATTACTTATTTCTTTACCAGTTCTAGCAACTGTCCTTTCCTAATTCTAAATGCCTTTTTTTTTTTTTTGGCCACAGTAAGGCAAAGGCCTCCTTCCTTGGATACTCCCATGTCTTCATCAAGCTTTGTTACAGTCTGGCTCCTGCCTTTCCTCAAGGGAACCCGTGATGCCAGAAACGTAGGCCCAGGGCTGTAGATCCATTTCTCTCCAGCATTAACTATCCACAGAAGTTCTCAGAGAGCTTATCTTCCCTTCTGATCTTATCTCCTGCCCTCCCTGACCCCCCCAAGCCTCCCACAGAAGTGACTCACTGCTGTTAATGAGATCAAAATCACGTTTCTTGAAGACTTCTGGAAAGCCCTTATTATCTCCATTTGCTGCATTTTTGTTGTCTCCTTTCATTCCCTGATCTCTTTCCATCTGTCTTTTTCCCTTGCTCACCTAATGTGAATTACGCCAAGCTCTGCATACCTGCCCCCACTCCTTGTTGACTCATTCAGCCGATCCGTTCCCCCCAGCCAGGGTCCTTTCAGACCCACCTAGCCAACTCTTCTCCTGTCTTTCCTCTTATTCAACAGGAGCACAGCTGTTGTAATATATCTTACTTGGGGTAATTAAGCCCATGTATTTCCGTGTGTGTATGAGCATGCAGACTTTCAGCACAGGGTAATGTCTGTGAACAGATGGCGAATTAGCTGCCCGCATTTGGAATCTACTTTTGGGAATGGTGGCTTGATTTGGGCTAAATATCCCCAACCTTGTATTAAACTGTAGAAACAGGAATGTAGAAAGAAACTGTTTTTGCCTGTTTGAGATTTGCATTCGGCTGCAGCCTGGGCTCCTGTTGCTGGGAGCGTGTGGGAGAAGCTCTTAGGAATGTGGCTGTTAGCATATCAAAGTAGAGTAAACACGTAGACGATACCCTGCTTCCGCTGCTCCAGTTAATTAAGCAGCTCCTCATGTCACGTTGGATGGAGAGGATTTATTAATGTGCTGTCATCGAGAGAAGCAATGGTTTGCTGAAAGGGAGGAGCAATGTTAACGTGATATGAGATGTCATGCTGAACAAGGAGCAGATGGCGAATAAACAGGGTATTTCTTTTTATCTCCGTTGCTGAAGTCTTAGATCCCAGTGCTTATTGTAAGAGCATAGAAAAGGAGGACTAGAAGGAACTTCAGGTGGTCATTCCATGCATTCCTTTGTCCCAGGGCAGGATCAGCGATACCTTTGTCATGTATGGTGGATATCTGTTCTATGAGGCTAACCACGATGCTTGTATCCAGCTTTCCTGGAGTTCCTGTGAACATCGTACTTCTTTCCAGCTATGGTCCACGTGGTAAATATGCTCGTGATCACAAATCCTTGCTGAATGGCATTGGAAAGGAGTACAGCTTCCAGAGATGCCCATGCCAAACTTCTCGGGGTTTCTGAACATCATCTGCTCTTTGCTGGCATAACACAGTGCTAACAGTCTGTCTGGCATGTTTTTGTAGGCCTCAGTTAGGGCCTCTTCTAGGCCAAAAAGGTGTTAGAGCATGTCAGCTCTCTTCAGTTCGCTTGGTGTCTGAAGTGACCTGTCACCAGTGGCATGAGAGGTTAGACCTTTCTGCCATGCTACCAGAGGATTCTTGCCTCCCAGCATTTTTATTCCATCAAGTCTTCTCCTTCGTGCTTTTGGAAGGAGGATATCTGTGACATGAGTCTCTGAGAAAAGGCGTGTGCTGTGTCATGCTGGAGTGGTTGAGAGGTCAGAGAAGAGACCCGGAGGAAAATGGGGACAGGCTTAGAGAGTTGATTTTCAGGTTGTGGCACCTGGCAGGCAGCTCAGCACCTCACAGCCGTTGGCTCGCTCCAGTGGGATGCGGGAGAGAATCAGGGAAGGGGGGAAGGAGAAGGTAAAACTCGAGGGTTGAGATAAAGACGGTCTAATAGGACAGAAAAGGAAGGGAACATAATGATAAGTTATGTTAAAGGTATATACAAAACAGGTGATGCACAATGCAGTTGCTCACCACCCCCTGACTAATGCCAAGCCAGGAAGAAATTGAACTCTACGCCAGCTGAAACCAGGACATCGGTGTAAACTATATGCCTGGGTAGGTAGAGCCATTTCCTGAGTTCAGAATACAGTTCCAAGTCTCCTGTTGTAGACCTGGGGGAGGACAGTTACCCCTAAAGGCACGAGAGGTGTCGATTCTAGGGCTTGTCAACTGCCCGGGCAGCTGCTTCGCTGGGAGAAACTCTGCTGAAATCAGCAAATTAGCAGAGTGTGAATTCAATGCCAGTAGCATTAGAAAAAGGCTCTTGACATCATGGGGAATGTCTGTGTGTGGGCTAATCGGTAAAGGAGCAGATAAATGACTCATCCATTAAACTTCGAAAACTGCAGGAGGGTTCCTGGGAAACACAGAAGCCCTGCAGAAACACTGGAAACTAAAGCTGGAAGTTGGCAGTGCTGGGGATGGGATCTCACATATTCCATTGATTGCTGTCCTGCAGGGTAATTAAACAAGGAGAAAAGGATAATAGCAAAAGAGTTCCCTTAAGCTCTGAGGATTTAAAGGATCTTGCCTTCTTTGGAGGTTTACAGACATGAAGAGCTGGAGCCGCTCTGTTATCAGAAAGGTGTAGCACGGTACAAGGCGAAGAATGAGCACATGGACAAACCCCAGCTAGGCGTGAGCTTATCTGCTTGAAAACAGGTGGAGCACATTCCTGTGCAGAGCACGGTGGGGGCTGAACGGCTCACCTGAGCAGCTCCCTGCAGCTTCAGCAGTGCCACGGCTCAGATTTGGGTTTATCTGCCTGCAGTCATCACACAAAGCCTAAGGCACGTGTCTGCATCTGGCTCTTATGGTTGCAGTCCAGGTTGTTTGAAATGTAACCCAGGGCCAGCTGGTAGACCCTTGGGTGCCATAGCAGTAGTTCAGTGGGTATTCCCAGTACTCACACTGTGAAAGCTGTTGTGTATTTCATTCCTCGTGCTGCCAGGACGTGGTGTTCTGAGGAGCGTTACACTATCAGTTGTAGCAGCACCTGCGTTGTACCCGCAGCTTGCATTGTGAATATGGGGGAGATTATTTTTGTTAGTTTTCCAGTATACATGGGCTGAAAATCGAGAGATTTAGAGAGTAAGTACGATGTGTGGTTCAGCTATTTATTTTCCTTGCTGGACTTTTGGGATTCTGACAGCAGTTGTGTGTACTGGAAGTGACAGTGTTTTCAGAGTTACAAGGAAGAAGAGATTTTATTGGGCACTACATGACATCAGTCAGTCCCGGAGGGAAGGTGTCTAGCCACAGAGTACTTCGTGTTCTGGGAAAGCATCTCAGCAGATCCTGCTGGTTTGGAGGCAAGGAGCGGAGTTTTATAGAGGTCACGCTGAAATTCAGGGTAAGGTAGATTTCCCGAAGAAAGAGGGGGATTCTGTGATGAGGGGCATGTTTGTGACAAGTTGCCTAGATCTGGGAAGTCAAGGTCTGCTGTGTGTTCTCAGAAGTAGTGCTGAATTTGGGTGTGGTATTAACAGTTATTTGAATACTGTATCTTAGCTCGCCTTTCTGTAAATTTGGTGCAGTACTTGCCAGTTTCTGAGGCTGGGAGGAGTATTAATGGGGACTTGGATACCAGTTTGAAATCCTTGAATGGAAACGGCCTGCGGTGTAGGAAAACAAACGTGTGCCATATGGTGTCAGAGGAGCAAGAGTCACGTGGCTTCAGCTGGAGGCTTCTGCTTGATTTCTCTTGGAATCCAGATTATCTTCTCCCTGCAGAAATGGCATGGGTTTACTGGTGCTCAAAAAATCAGTGCTGGGAACTGCTTCCTCCAGCCCCTTTTCTTCCACCAGTTAAAAGAAGGGGAGTTGTATACACCTGTATCACCCTCTACACCTGTATTCCAGCTTACATTCTGCTGAATTACAAATTCCTTCTGAGGACTTCTACCTGGACTATTCCCTTGTTATCCGAGGCCCTCCCCATTCCTCTGTGGAGGGTTATGTTGGTACCAGTCCCATGTTGCCCTGTGTCCTCCATTCAGCTCAGCCACCTCCTGCCCTGCAGGGAATTGAAATAGGCTGTAACTGATTTCTAGCAGTGCCTAGCAATCGGTTCCGTTGGATGGTCCATGGCATCAGAATCTCTTCTAAAAATGTCTGAATAATTTATCACATTGATTGTTAACTTGTTTTCCTACCTGCTTGTAGCTGTCTCCTGTGCTTTGTGTGGTTGTACTGCAATTCCTGTACTGGTGATTGGCAATGACTGCGTTGTTTCCAGCGTGGTTTTCATTAAATACAGTGACAATGAAAATTATTGCTAAGGAAAACAGTTTCCATACATGAATGTTAAACCCTAATGGAAACCATGTTGTTACTGCAAGATTAACAGAAATTGGCATCTAAATGACTATCCAGCACTAAGCCAAATTAATCTGTGCCACTAAAATTGCATGTCTGGCCTTGAACTAGCACATTCTCATAAAATGAAGGAACAGCTCAGCCTCTTAGCTTCTTCTGGATGATCCCTGCAAACCAAACTTGGAGCTGGAGGCTCAGTAGGACAGTGATGGCAATAACCTTAGCCCCTGTGTTGTGCATGCCGGAGAGGGTCCTGCTAGGGATGCTGTTGTTTTTCACCTGGGTACTGCTGACATCTTGGGAACTCTGTTTATTCAGCTGCGGAACAGGGATTGTGTTGAAGGCGGTTTAATTGTTTCTTCTTTTTTAACATTTTTTTAATTTGGGGATTTTTCATATGTAAGTGTTATAGAAAGGAAAAGTATTCTTCATTTCTAAATATCACAAGCACTGAAAGTTTCCCTTGGTGACTGACTTGATGTGTAAATACAGGCAGGACGCCTCTGTCAAACATATTATCGCAGTAAAACAAAAAGGCAGAGTGTGAATTTCTTCTAGGACTTCCGGATTTCCCTTTGTAGGATGTTGAAGGCTACAGGGTTGTAATTGATGGCAATGTGTGAGCCGCACAAAGAGAAGAGTCGTGGGAGGATGAGAAAAACATCGGCTCAATACCAAACTGGGAATGGTGGGGAATGGGAGGTTTGCTCTGTGCATGTAGATATACACGGGTCTCCATCTGTGCCAAGCAGACTTCAGGACTTCAAGTTTGGCTCCCTTCCCAACAGCAAATACATTGAGAAGAGGGAAGCTAGCCAAGTTTTAATCAAGTAAAAGTTCTGTATCCAGAGGTGGCTGGCAAAAGAAGAGATTAAAGTATTAGGAGTGCAATGAAAACAAGACATTAGAGAGTTGAAAGCTGGAGTACCTGGACAAACCACTTGCTGAGTGAATATTCCACAGTTGTCAGAAGGAAGCCTCGAGTGTTTTGAGTAGGATGAAATATGAACCCATGCACCAGAACTTGTCTTCTTCCAGCTTTGGCTATTGCTGTGGCAAATATGTAATATCCTAATGCCGAGCTGAGCTGGTAGGATAAATGTAATCATTCCCCTTAGAGATACTGCTAGCAGAGGGCTCATTAGCTGGCAGAAGGGCCAACAGCTGCAAACTGTTTATGTATGACAACTTTTTGGATAAATCTGAGTTTACACAGTTGCCTGTGTCCTAAGGTTTGCTGTGGAAGTAAAGATAGCTTTGCGTATTCAAACTGAAGCACAGAAGTTACGGACTGTAATTATGCAATTCCTCATGGGAGAAAGGAAAAAACCCTCACACTTAGTAAAAATAGTAATTGGCTTTCCTCTCCCTCTACCACTGATGCTCCTGCTTGACCTTTTTTAATATTAGAAATAGATTTGTGGTCACTGCGGGCAGTTAGTGTATCTGGAAAGATAAGGACTTTGTGTCCCCGAAGAAAGCCCCTGTCTGTATTTGCACGAGCACAATATATATTAAAAAAAAAAAAAGGCAGCTCAACTTTCTTCCCATTTTTTTCATTTTCACACACCTGTTTCCCAGACAGAGCCAGAAGCAAAATTACCAAGTGAAGAGAAGTTCCTCTTATGTTATTCCCAGCCTGGTAGAATCACTGCATGCCAAGATTTTCATGAGCATGTCTGAATTCATGAAGTTTCAATTTCAGTTTTGCAAACTTGAAAGGCCCGGATAAAAATCGAATTTTTAGAGGCAAAATCAGTTTCCATTCATCCCAATAAAGAAAAAAAAAATTGTATTAACGCAGCTACCAAGGTGTTGGGCTACTGTCCTTGTCACATAACGGTGTGTTTTTCTCTGCATATCAGTTATATGCATGACGGTGCTGCGTTACAGAACAGTTGCATTGATGTTAATGGTTTGGATGCATTTACTAAGGAACTGTGTTAGGTTTGCAGGTGAACAGTGTATTTGCTATTTTGTATTTGTATTTATAGTAAAATGTATTAGTTTAAATAAAAAGTTCTAGTCTTAGGAAATACTTTGATACAAATTATGTAGTTCAGAAACATTTATGAGGCAAGCATAATGTCATAACAATCTGTTACAACCAGTTTGCTCCAGAATGACTTTTACTAATAAGCACTCAGTTCCTAAGCTGGACTTTTTACTGAGTTCAACTTCGGCGAAGTTTTCTGCCGTCTGCTTTTCCACCATTATAAGTTTCTTAGCCCAGTCCATTTCTGCTCCTGTATTGTCTGATCCCTGGGCTCTGCTGCACCAAATGTCTTTAATAATTGTAATAGTAAACTAAATTTAAATGTCTAGATTTTGAATGTGGTCACTGCAGATATTATAAAATGGCCACACAGGATTCACATTAAACATAGAAAACAACTAATAACAGTGAGGTGATTAAGAGTCTGTAACAGAGCCACGGTTGCTTCTTTTTCAGCCGCTGATGAATGTAGAAGCCCTTAATCATTCGTTTTCCACCGTTGAGCAATGAGGCTTTTAGCACAGAGCAGCGTTATTGCCAGTCAGCTTCAGTGGGGATTAGAACCGCTAAACAGAGACTTTAGAAGAATTACTGCTTGAGGCCTTCGTGATGTATTTGACATTTTAATTGATGTTTAACCTCTTTTAATATATTGCCAGATCTCTGGACTATTTTCCTACGCCACATCTCTGAAACATGGAAATACTGCCCCCTTCCATTTCCAAGTGCCAGCAAACATCGAAACGGTCTCATTTTAAGTTTATCAGAAGGAAATTAGCATGAATCACTTCAAGCTAAATTGGCTTGCCCGATTGGCCACTGAGCTGCAGATGCAATACTGTTTTGTTGCCTCTCATTTATATCCCCTTATGTCAAATACAACTGAGAGATAAATTAGCAGTGGTTAAATTGAAGATAAAGGCAGAATAAGCAGGATTAGTGGTAGGAACAAAACACTTCGTCAGAATCCTGCTCTGGTCATGGCTGTTGGCTGTACCTAAAACTGCTGAAAGGTAACCAAAATATCCCTCTGTATTCATCAGAAGTGTATTTCAGCGGAGCTGGGTCAGTATTGCATAGCTGGGTTTGCCTCATCCCCAGCAGGCAGAAGGATCTCCCGGAGAGACTTTGGAGTAGATGGTAATTGTGCCACAGGGTGATAGCACACCGTTGTGGGAAGAGCCTGGGCTGTGTAAGCTAATGAGGAGGGCAAACTCAGCAGCCCTCACTACTTCTCCTCTCGCACAGCTAAGGAGCAGGATTACCAGCAGGGAGCAGGATTACCAGCAGCTGATGGGCCATCGCTGTCCCTTTGGCGATGCAATGTGCTCCAGTGGTGAGGCAGCCACGGAGCGGATTAGCAGTTTGGCACCAAGGGTCCTTCTTTCCAAGCACCCCGTTTCTGTACACATTCTGGGAGAGGATTTAAGAACTCAAAAATGCACAAAGGCACAAATCTAAGGGAACAGAGGGTCGACTGAGTCACCAAATCATTCCTTTCCGTCTTTAGCTTCTGTGACTCAAATACCAATTTTTTTTGTTTCCCTTTAACCAAAATCTGGCAGTTGTTCTTAATCTCAGACCCTCTGCTATTGGTTTTACAATACACTAACATTTTCCCAAACTGTTTTTTTCTTCTGCCAGAAGTATTCCCAGAAATTGCTGCTCCCAAGTTGGTTTGGAAGCAAAAAGCTGTAATTGGTGCGGATATTATTATTTACAAGTTACCATAAGAGTGCATATGAGGAGATATAAATCGGGAGAAATATCTGCTTCCCTTTCAGAATCAACCAGGAATGTTTTGTGATCTTTAAAAGAAACAGAAGCCATATTCATAGCTCAGGACACCCTGCAGGCACCAACAGTTGAGATTCTGTTCTCTGACCAGTTCATTAGGCTATCATGTGGAGTGAGGTTGCAATCTCTTTCTCAAAGTAACTTGTTACTTCCAGAGCATTTCATTGACGTCCTCGTGACTATAGTGAGAGCAAAAAGCGAGTCAGTCTAAGAAGAGCGATGAAACTCAGACTTCTATGGTCATTGATTTAAAAAGATTAAATCTTGATTTTATTTTTTGCATCTGGTATGAATCTGGCATGCCGCAGTCAGCACTTTTAAAGTAAGCAAATGTTAGTGTCTGATTTCTATGCTGCCTTCACTCTCTGCTGCTAATGCTGAACTAAAAGGCAATTGCCCACCCCTTCATTCCATCCAGAATTCCCCTTATAATGGATATTCATGTCCATATTGTTGTCAAAGCTCATAAAAACAGAACTGGACTTCTTCCAGACCTAAAGTTTTACACCGTTCACCCCCTGATGAGCACAACTTTGTCAGTTCTGACAGAAAAAAAGAAAAGAGATCATGTCTCCATTGCACAGTGGTGGTCTACTCGTTAATGGCAGATCTACCGGCATCTCTGTGAGAACAGTGTTACAGTGAGGAAATAGATCTCATTTTCTGATAAAGATAAGCAAATAGATCTGCTTTGAAAAAATTGAAAGGCATTTGTGAAAGGTCTTCACACTTGCCCTTTCTCCAGCATGGCAGAAGGATGAGTGAAGTGGCAGAATGAACTCAACAGTTAGGTTGCTGTGTGCTGTTTGGAAACCTTGTTTTATGTGTGCACACTTGGTATGTTTGGGTGCCTTTTGACATCTGGCCGTTTAGCAGTGGAGGACTTGTATAAGTAGAGGCATCCTTAGGCTCCTTCTCTGTCTTTAATCTTTGTGCATAGCTCCCAGTGCCTTAACTCTGATTTCTAGGTGGCAGATGAAACAAAATTTCTGCAGCAAATTCTCCTGTGCATGGCCTGGGATGCCCTTACAACATGTCCAAAAAGTACAGCAGCACTTCTGCAGGGACAGTCCGGGTGTAGGAAGGACATACAAGAACTTTTGCTTTTCCTTAGCAGGAGTTTCATTCTGTAACTTCTGAATTCCTTTCTGACTTCAGTCTACAACTGTTTCTGGTGCCCAGACAGACCGGCCCAGAGAATACTGCACAATCTTCTGTGGGATCAAGTCTTAAAATTCACAAAGTCATAGAAGGCTTCTGCCACCTATGTTGGCCTTCCGAGTTACCACCAGGAGTGGTGGTAAGACTCTTGTCTTCTTTAGGTATGAAAATAAGGGGAAATGGAAGAGCTTTTCAGAGAATATCAGCTTTTATTATTTTATTTCTTCTCATCAACATTATTCTGAAAATCCGGGCAACTCCATTTAAGTAGTTGTTAAGGCTACTTTGCAATATATTCTAATACTGTAGTAGAGGGCATTAGTAGACAAGCTTTGGTGAGTTTTTGAGTCTGTATGGACAGTGAAATATGTTTTCTAGTGAAAAGTGTCTGTGCTTAACTTGATTTTTCTCTTGTCTGCTAAAACCCTGGTCTGATTTCTCAATGATATGAAGAAGGAAATACTCAGATGAAAACTACTCCGTACTAGGTGCATTTTTTGTCCTTTTGGTTGGGTTACTGTTGTACATTTTGAGTGCATGAGTTGCTTCACCAACTCTGATGGGACGCGTTCTCTGTGTTTCTGTTGCAGGAATTGCTTACCTGGGAGGTGTTTGCAGTGCCAAGAGAAAATGTGTACTTGCTGAAGATAATGGTCTCAATCTGGCATTTACAATTGCACACGAACTTGGGCACAAGTAAGACCTTGTCTTTCCATTTCTTTACTGATGCCGCTGTAGGATACTTCTGTTTAAAGCCATACAAATGAAATTACTGGTGCACCATGTTTGTTATGATTTCATAAACCTGTCAAATTTGTGTAAATAACTGTTTCAGCACACACAAAACTTTCTGTTTGATCCTCCTCTATTTTCCACTGTGCAGTTTGAATTTGAATAGCATGAAAAGGCCTCATTCCCTTAAATGGTTGGTGTTAGTAGCTAGAGACAAATTCTGCAAGTTATGCTTTAGAATAGGCCCAGGAAAACAACATCAGCTTAAAAATCTTTGAACTTGCCAAATCTTCTTTAAAGTTCAAGTGTCTCTGTCAAGGGTTTTAATAGTTCAGTACTTTGGTAATAACTTTACACCTGCAAGTGAAATAACTTACAGTGACAGAACTGCATTTTGGGAATCAAACATCAGCATTTTGGGAATGCCTTTAAACATCATCACTTGATCAACAGAAAGATATTGTATGACTTGAGTTGTCAGCTCAACCACAGCTGATCAGCACACTTTGACTGGAAAAAAATAGCAAAGGATGTGATAATTCATAGTCGGACTGAAATTTACAGAATGAGCTTACCAGGTACTTTCTGCAGGTGACTTTGAAGACTGTTAAGCTGCCTGTAAATCTTCCATGGGCAGAATAAAACAGAATCGACTGGAAGAATCATTTGCTGCATAATCTTAGTGCAGTTAATGAGTTAACCCAAAGGTCAGCATCCACGTTCGCTGCTTTCCAGGCTAAGTGTAATGTGCACTTACTCATAATACTTACGAGGTTTTTTCCCTTTCCATTGACATCACTCTGATTGCACCGTGTCTCAGTTAGGCTGTGTAATGTATAGAATTAGACCAGGAACAAGATTATACAGGGGCAAGGGCTGTGCCTATGGGATTTTCAAGTGCTCCTTCTTTTAGCCTCTCTGGATGGTAGGTGGGAAATCCCACCATTGTTTCTTTAGTAAGAAGCTGCGCAGAAATTTTGTCTGCACCCTTCTGGACTCCTACGGTTTATGTGTCTATTGTATCCTTCTTCCCTACAGTAACAAATATTTGACAGCTAAGTCAGAGCCAATGTATCGTGTTCAGATTCTGGCCACTCTCATTGCATGACAAATAATTATTTTATAGCGATGTATTTCAGAGTTGCATGGAGGATATTTAGGTTACTACCAGAAATGACAAGATGAAAATGAATCTCCTGTTCACCCTCCAGTGACACCAAAGGCAGCTGAGCCAAACCGAGGGTGGTTTCAGCAGAAATGAAGGACATTTGGTTTTGGTTTTATTTAAAATGCATGCCAAGATGTTAAACTGAGCCTAAGCTTAATAACAAATTAACCTGTGGGTAATGTTAAGGGAAATTCAGCACTCATCTTTGGATGGGCCAAGAGCAGGAGGGAAAAATACTTGGGCTGCAGAAAATCCAGCTGTGTAAAAGAGTGAGACTGGTCTGCTGTGGCGTTTGCCAAGTTTCCCAGCAGAGCTGTCAAGCTTCCTTCTAATAATGCCTTGCAAAAAATCCACAACACAAATCGGGGATGTAATGCTTTCGGATGCAGCTCTCCATCTGTGCAGAAAAGAGCAAATCATTTTCTTCCCTAAGTACAGTTTCGGTGGTAAGAGCACAGTGTCCGTTCTCTGCTGGTTTTCTTTCTTTGCCTCCATCTTGGAAAGCTATTCTCAAGAGATGTCTGAAGAGGCTGGCAGAGGATGGCTTGGGCTGGACATTGAGTGCACCACTGTGCAGGGAAGCTTTGGCTTCAGGAGAGTCCTAGATCCTGTTGTGGGGGGAGATGGAGAGCTTAAATAAAGATCGCAGGTGGAGAGGGACAGGTGGCAAAGGAGATTGTGTTTTGTAAAGGAACTGCCTTATGAATCACTTCTCTCAGAGAAAAGAGGCTGGAACAGGCTCAAGCAAGAGAGGTTAGGAAGGTTGCTTGGGTATGGAGGGACTTGGAGGGTCTCTAAGAGCCAATCTAGAGACCTGGGGTCTCTAGGTCAGGGGAGCATATCCCTGAGAAGGCACCTGAGCCAGGAAGGTGCCAGCTGGGTTAGGTTAGAGAAGCTGCTGTCAGGATTCTGCTACCAACTCTTCCAGGTTAGCCTATTCCACGCTGCGTTGCACTTCTTTCACGATCCGGAGTGAGCCCTCTAGCCCTTCTGCCCACTCTTCCCTCACTTAATGTGCATGCTTAATCAAACCCCAGTGTGCAGAAGGAAGAGAGGAAAAAATGCCATCTTCCTGTCATCACTCTCCCTGAGCATCAAACTCATCCCTGTATACTGTCACCCACCAGTGGCCTAGTTATAGTTAGTTCCGTCTGGTCAGTTTATTGATGCTTTCCTGGCCTTGAAGTCAGCAGGAATCTTCCCACTGACCTTATCAGGAGAATAACGAGGGGCCTGACACCTGTTTTTGAACCACAACAGGATGCTGTGAGCAGACCTGTTGCTGCATGTCTTGTGCACGTAGAAAGGCTGCGTGCAGGCTTCCCCTACAGACTGGTAGAAGTTTTTAAAATGACTGTGAGTTGTGCAGAGACAAAGACAAAGAAGCTGAGAAAGAGCTTCAGGTTTAAAAAGGAAAGCCAAGGAAAACTAAGGGCAATTTTCTTAAACTTTATTAAAAAAAAAAATCCAACCCAAACTTACACCCATATGGGCAAAAATATAAATTTTGGAGAACCATAATGGTGAGCTTTATTGAGGGCTGATTTCTGTAGTGTTGAAAAGTTGAGATTTATTGCTTCTTGCCCTAAGACTAACAAATGTCCTTGGAGATCACAAGCTCAATTTGGTGTTCACAGATTGTTTCTGATGTAGACTTTGGAAAAAGTGAATAGATTACTAATTGATGTGTCAAGTTCCTAATTTGCGGCTAATGTCACTTGGACTCTCGGCAAAAACACTGTTACGGACAGCTGCAGTGAAAACATGGAGACATCATTAAATAGGTCCACTAGGATGATGCTTATAGATCCTATAAAAATTCATCTGTGGGTTTACCTTATAGGGTGGTTGTTGCTTGATTGTGAGGTGAGTGGTGTAACTTCTGTCTGTTGTATTTACATCCTTAAATCTGAAGAGAGAATTTTGGTCCGTGGACACAAACAGAGCATCCATTGGAATTCAGATGCAATTTTTCCTAAAAATTTGCTGCTACAAGAAAGAAACAGACAGGGTAGAGACCACTGTACATTTAGGCTACAAATCTTAAACTTTTAACCATATAAAACAGGATCCTCAGCAGGCATTGCTCCTTGTTCAGTGTGGTCAGTGGTGGATGTCTTTTAAAGTAACACACTTTACTGTAACCACGGTTAATTGGTTTTTATCCAGAGGCTGCTGGGTGGAGTACTGTGTTCTGACCTACCCAGAAGACACGGTGATCACTGTGGTCCCTGAAGTCTTAAAACCCCTAAGTCCAAGGTTTTCAAATTATAAACCGTTAAATCTGTCGAAAACTTTCTTACTCTCGTCTTTCCTCAGACTAGTAGGATAAGAGTTTAAAAATGCCCTACTGTTGTTAAGAGGATCCTGAATAGTGCTTCTGTCCTCCCTCACGAACTGCACCAGTGTGATCTTGAACTGAGATTCATACCCCAAAGACCACCCCGAACAACTGTGACTTTTAGAAAAACAGTGCCATTTCCCCCCCCCTCAGTCTCTTTTTGCCTACAGCACTGCCATTGTTACCATTTTCAAGACATTCTGTAAAGAAAAAGGCAAATGATTTTTTTTTCAACAAAAGCTGGGATTCATCCTTGTATCCGTTACCCCTAAATGAAGCGGGTGGGCTGTAGTCAGTGGTTTTTCAGGACAACAATGCCAGCTTTGTTGCCATTCCTGTTTCTTTCAACAGCCTCGGCTTTCCTCTTGTGGGCTGGGGGGAGGCTTGGGTGGCGAGGGAAGATTCCCATTCATGAGCTAGCGGAACCTGGCACTGCCTATATGGTGAGAGAACAGCCTGAGGTGGTGTGGCTGGAAGCCATGCTGTGTCAGATGCCCTAAGAAAGTGGATCAAAATCAACTAACAATAAGGAAGATGCAGTCCGATGCCAGCAGTCTGAAACCGCATGGCCTCAAACTTGAAGCTGAAACAGATGAGGACAAAAATGAGTCCAAAGGTAAAAAGCCTATAATGCACAAACCAAAGAGCTCTGGATTTGGAATCAGCTAAGAGAAGTGTTTAGGACCAGCAGGTTTCTGTCCAGTATGATTATTTGCTTTACATCTAAGTATTGATAGACATAGCTCAGTTACAATGACTTCAGGGTACATCATTATTTGCTGTGTAATTAGGTACGACCTTTGTGGTGTATCTCGAGCAACTATGGCATTGCAGATGAAGGAAAAGTGGTCTCTGGGTGTTCCCTTTTTGGCCTGATATTTATGCCAAAAGACTTGTGAAAAATCGTGCTGCTCTGGTCTGTCATGTGCAGCACCCAGCAGAGAGGTTCCGTCCTGGAAATAGTTCTAAGGCAGGATGTGAAAGTCTTGCAGGCTGAAGGAGGAAGCATCTTGAGCAGGTACAAAATTCGTACAGAAAAAAGTCCGATGACAACTTGCACTGGCAAATCCAGGTCAGTGCGGTGCAGGTGTATGAGCATGCTTCGTAAGAACCGGACAGGAAGTTAACGTCCTCCTTCCCCTCCAGTGTGTACAAATGCGTTTGAGAATTGCTAAGTTCCATAGGGAAGCTGAGGACCACCAGAGTAAATCAGACACGGATCTCCGGAGTCAGGTAACGCTGCAGAGTGCGCTGATACAAAACCATTTCTGTTCCTGCTCTGTGATTCCAGACAGCACAGTGCCAGTGGCAACGGAGCCAGCCAAATCACGGTAACAGTGCAGGGGAAGAGTTCTGGAAATGACATAAAAATGGAGGGACCTTTGCTACAAATCCTTACTTTATCCTGGGATTATAACATTTAGCTGCAGCTTGTTGGAGCTAGGAAGCTGTTTTAAAAGAAAGAACTCCCAGCACTCTCTTTTTTAGAGCAGCTCACTGTATTCTAGTCTTGAATGCGTGACTGTACTGTTGTAGGCAGCCTATTTTTTCGTGAACGCTCCCATCTGGACTTCTTTTTCTCACTCTTTTGACCATCTGCATTATCATGATGGCAAACGCAAGAATTTCTTAAAAGCATCTGTAAACAGCTGGTTTTTAGAAGCCTGAGCAAAGCAACCAGTAAGGTCCTGGAGTGTTACGGTGCTGACAGAGAGATCAGGCAGAGAAGAGAATGCAGACCTTGCAGGTGCTGTTTGAAGTGTGCTGGGGGCATGAGTTAATCTCACATTTATCAGGCAGGTCCTTCCTGATCTGAATTTCTGTGGAATATTTTTCTTTAATTGGTATTGCAAAAGTATACTGATTAATGACCAGGAAGCAGTCTGTCCCCATATTACTACTTACCTCCCAACAGGAATTAAAACTAACATCACTGAAGTTGCAGAATAAAATTTGGAAGCATGAAAATCTCGGTGTCAGGGTTATCTGGATAACTTCAGTTCTACCTCCAGTCTGTGCTGTGAATGAGGCAGAACTTCAATGCACAAGGTAGTGTTTCAGCGCTGCCAACAGGCTTCTTACTCCAATTCACCGGTGTTTTACCAGAGAGACCTTGCAAAGAGGTGCCCATCTGTGGGCCTCGAGGTTCGTATCTGTTTACGCGATGGCTCAGGGATGCAGCCTGTGGCTGTCTGACAGGACATGTGTCTTGTGACTGTGTATACCTCTCTGACAGCACTGCTGGTGGTTTGGATGTAGATTCTGTCTCGTGGGGAGCTGTGGTGCAATTCCCTCTGCGCCTTTGTAAAAGCTTGTGTGGCTGCTTTGGCCACGGTGCAGATGACAATGTGTTGGAACTCACATGGCTGCATTTGGAGGGACTGGAAATCAAGGTCAGTTGGATCCCAGGGGTCCTCCTCCGTTGGAGGCTGAGGCGATCCCATGCAAGCTTTACTCCGGCAAGCTCAGGTGCTAATAACCATGTTGCTGCACCAAGACAGCCTGAGTCGCTGAGCAGTTTGTTTCAGACGTATCCCAGCTAAATTCTGCTAGTGCCAGCGCTCCCCGTTTTAAATCTCACAGGAGAATGTCGCTGTTCCAGCACGCTGCAGTCCCAGGATTCCTGGGAGTGACTGACTGCCGTGTAGACATACCCTGGGGCTGGCCAAAAATGCTGGCAGCAGTCCGTACCCACCCTGGAGTTGCTAATTTTATTTTCTGCCATTTGTGTTGTAAATCTGTTGTGGAATGTCTTTCTCTGTTCCCAGGCTCCCTTGTTCCCCTCCTCCCAGGTTTTCATTCTTCTTCCACAGATAATTGCAAGCACATTTTCACAGTTAAGTTACCCTTCTCTGTACAGCTCCAAGCAGACATAATGAAATACTGTCTATTTCATCATGTATCTTTGTACATCAGAACCACTATGATCAGGTCAAAACAATTATTTAATAACATACTCTAGTTTTGAGAGAGGGCTACGTACAGCCTAAAATTTCAGGAGGTGCTTCTTCCACTTTGGTAACACGCTGAGAGGTCTGGTTTAGACAAAAAAAAATATTGTGAACCTAAGTAGCTTAATATTTGTAGCTTGATGATAGGAAGCAGAGAGCAAAGATAGATATAGATCTAAACATAAATAAAAAGAGCGGAAGCTTCTGCAAGCATGGATGGTTTGACTTGATATGTTGACGAAGAGATAGTGGTGGGGCATCCCTAAACAGAACATGTGTTTGCCCGGTATAAATTAACTTTCTCAGGTCTCTTGTGTTATATTGAATTCCAGAAGTAGAATATTGCTGTTGTATTAAACTTGGCTGGGCAAGTAGTTTCAGTAAGGACAGATCCATGCATGGATATTCACGCACCATCAGTTTTAGTGTGAGATTAAAGACGTGAAGCCGTTTGGTAGAAGCTGAAAAGAATTTGGAGATGGCAGAAATTCTGGGGAAATCAAAAGGAGAAAAAGACGGCTGTGAAGGAGGAATTGAGAAGTTTGAGCAGTGTCATATGCCATATGGATAATGTGATTGGTTCTACTTCAATTGTGTGTAAAACTGCAAGATATTTACAGGTACAGTTACTAAACCTTGCTCATACTAGTGTAGTGGTGGGGTCCGTCCCCTCTGTTGTGTATCTTTTGCCACCCATGTTATCTTCCAAGCCTGGTAGTTTACTTACAGTATTGGAGTGTAACCATGTTGGAACTGGGCATGGGAATGTCTACCTCCCGTTGCTTTTTGGACTCCTGTGGCCAGCATTTGTGGGATTCTGGGCAAGGGTTTCTATGGTTTTACTCGGCGCTTTGCGAAAGATGCCTGTGCAATCCTGAGTGAAGCAACGTTCTGTCGCAGACCCACTAATTCCTTTGGTTTTGAGCATCTCGTACAGCTTTGCTTAACATAAGAAAAGTGCACCAAACAGGCAACCAACAGTTACTTAGAAAACTCCCAGACAGCACAATTCTGTTTAATCAACAGCTTTGTGGCTTTGCCAGCTATCTTTCTTTTTGAAGGCTTATTCTGCTGAGTAGGCCAAGGCCGTGTTTAATAGCTGGGCTGTAATGATTTGGCAAATCTTTCATATGTTTCCTGCTACTGGGCTTCTGGTTTCATACTTCATTGGCTTTGCTGGCAACAGCCTCGTGGACCCAGTGACCCAAAGCACAGGAACAGGACAAGCCCCCATTGTGTGACCTCTACAGTACACCCCAACACACGGATTATTAGGTTTGCAAGTGCAACTTAGCAAATAATCATTTGTTTTTATACAAGGGCAGCAATCTAGCTGAAGTATTTACTTTTCCACTAGCAGTTGGGTTCCAATAGCTTGTAACCCAGGCTGTCTGCCTGGCCTGCTGAGTTCAACAGGTTCCAGGTGAAAATGACTGCAGAGCTGGGGAAGGTGATAAATCGCAGACTGTCATGGGGAAAGCCTTCTGTGGTAACTCAGCAGCAGCAGCAATGCCAGGAGAAATGATGTTGCCTCTAAAAATGGGGTTCTCTTTGCCATTATGTCAGAGCAAGGCAGCACTGTAGTGGAACGAGGTTGGCTGCCTCTTGGCCAACAGTTGTGTTGAAGAATAAAATTCAGCAAGAGGAAGTTACTAGACAAACAAAATAAACAGGACGACTTTGTTCTCAATGTTCTCAGCTCACATCTAATCATTTTCCATCCTCTCCATTGAGTATAAATTTTTACATCTTACTACATTATTTTGCTGTTGTTGACAGCCTTTCAGTACTAATCCAGTTATGGTACCGAGGCTTCTCTTCAAATAATAAAAAAAAAAAAAACTTGTTTTGTTTAGAAAAAAAATTATCATATTTTCCTTTTATACCCTAAGTGCTACAGTACACACCTGGAAAAAATTGATGGTGTTTGTAATCTTACCAAGTTTGCAAAATGCATTATTGCATGCATCACTTCTGAATGTGATGGGCAGACTCCCATGAGGAAAAACTCATTTGCTGTCTCCAGAAAGCTGTCATCAGTTAAATGATGTGCACGCTACACATTCTATCAGCTGAAGACCTTCTAAAGAGGTATCTTCCTATGAAGGTAACAGACTTTTTTGTTTCTCTGAAATTTGTCTTCACATTAACACGTTCAAACCAAGGTCGTTCAAAGCAATTCTGTCTCTTCTCAAGTTGCTTTTTACTTTTTTTCTTGTGGCATTCTTCGACAATATGAGAGCAACCTTGGCTGCCTTCACCTTGAGGTTTGTAGGCAACCAGGCATCCCCACTCTCCAAAGGTTTCCATTTCAGTATTGCTCTGGACATAGCACTTCCAAAGTGCTCTTATTACCAAGCCATGACTTGCAGTGCTCCTGTCTGATATCAGGTCTCTCCCTGGTGATCACATGAGTGAGAGAGACTTAAGTAACAGCATAGTGAACATCTATGGTCATTTCTCAATAACCAAGGCCAGATGATTTGGCGATGATATTTTTTTTCCTAGCTGCACCATCATGAAACATCCCAAGAGCTTAGAGAGCGAGAAGGCTACGGCTGGAACTGCCATATCCTTACAGCACGTCTTCAGCTGAAGGGGCCTGGCTGCTGCAGGCTGATCCATTGTAGGAGAGATTGGTTTTTTCAGTCTTAGAAGTAAAACAATGCACACAGGTTTGTTACTGTCTGCTAGTGCACCTGTCATGTTGGTGAATCAGTGAAGAAGGTCACATGGGGTGGATTTTTGCAGTCTGCAACCCCACAAAGATTATCAACCTAGACCAAAAAGGAAGAATAAACAAAAGAGGCTGAGAAACATTTCTTTCTGTGAACAGGACTTCTGCTGATCTGGGAACCATAAAGCATGTATACAGTGGCTTCTCTGGGGACTTCAGAAGACTGATGCTGGTAGAATTGCATACATTACAGTTACATCTGTGCCTCTGTCTTTTGATGTTGGCCATCTCTTCACTCCCACCTCCATGAGTGCAGAATTGATCTCCACGTGTGGGAAGGCAGCCAGCATTCAGCATTCCCAACTCCTCCAGCGCGTTCCCCAGGCTGCCTCATCTTCCCCAGCGCGCGGCAGTGGGTGGCTTCCTGGTGGGGTAGCGTGTGGGACATCTGTGCTTGCTTGTGTTGCACAGATTTGGCAAATATGTTCTCTCTCTCCCTTCCCTGTAGAGATTCTTTTAATATCTTCTCATGTTGCATCTCTTTGTTCAGGTTTTATCCTCAGTAATTAATGTGATTGACTAGAGGCTTTCGCTGGTTTTGCAGAAGTTTTAGCAAAGCACATTCAGGTGTTCGCATGCAAGAGCTTCCCCTTAGGTTGGCAACACCTCGAGTGACAGACCTGTCAGCCGTTCTTACTGAGCCTTTGTCTTTGTTCCTTAGTGGGTGGGCTCTCCCACCCAGCTATCCCAGGGTTTTTGTCTTTTTTTCCACCCTGTAATTTATGTTTGCTTTTCATCTTCTAAGGAAATGCATGTCACATTTTCTGGGGTCTTGTTCTCACCCACTTTCTGGCAGTGCTGAAAGTAAGCAGCTTGTTTTCCGTCAGCATGTTACTCCTGCGATGCACCAGGGTGCTTTCTGCTTACAAGGAGCTGCAGATGCGGCACAGCAGCTTCTGCTCACCAGAAAAGAAAAGTAGCAGTCTTCCTCTGCCTACTGCTGTGCTCTGTTTCATTCACTGTGCTCCTTGTGCAACACCTCCCTGCTTTTTGAAACCAACCTAAAGCAAGTGAGAGAGCATTTTTCACATCCAGGAGGTGGATTGAAGTGGATTAAATTTTGTGGAGGTCAAGGGAACAGCTCAATGAGTACATTTTCATGGGGACGTTACCCTTTGACCCTCAGATAACTTTATTCCTGATTTAGGAATAACGAGTAGCCAGTGTCTCTTCACTGGTAGCTGGAGAGAAGTTTCATTGCTCTTTTCAGTCAGGAGTCACTTGTGACTTGGGCATGTGACATTATTGCTGGAGAAGAGATCATAAGATGACTCGTCTTGTTCTTCATGGCCCTGGTGTCACTTCCATCAGACCAGCTAAGAGGACTGCCGCTGTGTCAGCGGGGTTTGGCCAGCTCTGTTACAGGTGTCTGGGACCACGTGGGCACCAAACTTTCAGACGAAACGCTTGGGTGAGTGAAATGCTGCAGTGCCTGTGCCTGCCGTCTTAGTCTCTAGTGTGTGCTGTATGTCCCTTGCCACACAAGCTTATACTTGCTGCCTTCCAGATTCCATGGCAAAAGAAATAATTCTTTTTAAATGAAAACCATATAATAAAGGGCTGGATCTGTCATGCAGCTGAATAAACCACAGCTTTCCACACTGCAGTTCACCAAAGGCATTGGAGTGTTCTCACTCGCTGTTGTTGACTTCTTGGCTGCTTGATGAGTAGATAACCATATAAAATGTCTGGTTCCTTCATTATTAGAGTGACATAAACTTGGTTATGAAAACAGGAGTCCATTAGTCATGGCTCCCTTTAAATGTTGTCTCTCCTGATAAATGAAACAAAAGCTCAGCACCCATCCTGAACACCCGTGTCCTAGATAACAGTATGTACACAATGGTCGTCTTCAATTATTACAAATGCTTTAAGTAGGGTCATCTTCCCCTCTTCATCCCAGCTCCCCCAAGTACCTCCTGACAGCCTCTGAAATAGTCAAATTATATTTAGAAGGCTGTGTTCACGTGTTCGAGAAGCACAAGGTGGAAAAGCCTGTTTTCCATTAAGCCACTAGACCCAGTGACCGTTGTTTTTGTAAGAAGGTTATGCAAGCTATTTCACTCCTCCTTCCTAGCTCAGCTCACCCCAGCGTGTTTCCCTAGCATTTGTTAGTTTGCCCTCTGTCCAAGCCTCGCTTGGACTCCCTTCTGACCCCTCTGGCTCTCTCTGCCTCTCTTTGGTTACTTACAGACGCATCACCTTCCTAGGTCACTCTGCATTTAAACTTACTGTCCTCATTTTGCACTGCAGCTCCTATTATAATTCCAGCTGTAATGAGCAACCCCATTTCACTTCTGACTTTGTTATGCCTTTATTCTCAACTGGTTGGAAGCCTCATAACTCGTAAGATATCAGCGTTTTGTATTGAAATGTTAAACATGTTGAACCAGTTCAGAAGTAGGCATCTTTCCAGTGACACAGCTTCGATTTCAAATGTTAATAAAAAATTCCTAACATTGAACTCGATTTGGGACTGGACGACTCACAGGCTTGATAATGTGATATACCGTCTCCCACTTCTAAGTTGCTGGTGCAGATCCAGCCCAAGTCAGTAGCTGCTGAGAACTGTTGACGTATGTTCTCTGCTTAGTGACCTGTGCTGGTCGGAGCTTCATGGCCCCGCGTGATGTTCTCAGCTACAGCCACGCACGGTGCGTAACCTGCCAGAGCAGCACCTTCCTTGGCTGCTGAGATTGGGTGGACTATGGAGACGGGACTCCCTTCTCAACCGTTCATGGAGACCCGATAGGAAGTGGGAAGGGGAAGGAATTTGTCCTTCAGATATACCCTTCATATGGAGAAACATGGCATTTGTGCCCACAGCATGTCTAAACAGCAGGCCTTCCATAGGGTGCTGTCATCCTGCCCACACTGAAATGCCGGAGCAGGGAAGTTACAGCTCCCCTTTCCCATTTCCTCTCACACTAAATGAGGACGTTGTCCAGCCTGCCCTCCCTCTGCGTTTATATTGTTACGGTGGGGTTCAGACAGAAATTTGTGCTTCGTCCTGGCTCAGTGGTTAATGCCACATTCCCTCTGGGTGAGTCGTGGCAAGCTGAGTCACAGGGAATGATTTTCCTGAATGCTCTTTTGAAAAGGTCACTAGTGACCTGCCCTGCTGCAGCGTGCAACTTGGGGTGCTGCACGTAGCTCGTAGAGAGTGCCAATGCTTTGCAGAAACAGAGCCCTTCTAGACAACATCTGCAGGCTAAGAGCCTCCTGATATAAACACAGGTAGGGAAAACATGCTTTCCAGCAAAGGTCTGCCAAGAATGCAAAACCTTTGTGGCCTCACTGAGCTTTTTGCTAGGAGTGAGAGATCACTGCCTTCTCCTGGCTCACTCTGCGTTTGGGACGTTGTTGTAGCAGGCCCTTGGCTCAATTCTTCGAGTCCGTGTTGGTCTGCAGGGCAAGTGGCCCCAAGGAGCCCTTTCTTTTGAATGATTTGCCAGCCTTCACTGTTGCAGCAGTTTGTGAGTTGGTCCTTCAGGTATAGAAAAACTCTCCCTTGGATTTCTCCCTCTGCAGGGAAGGACAGACCACTGTCCTCAAGTCCTTGTTGGTAGCAGGACATACATAGTCTTTCGCTGTCCTTTGGAGAAACGAGGACTTTGACATCAGTGCCAGTTGCATGGGGAGCAATTGTGTCATGCAGAAGTTTAATGAGCAGCTAGGGTGACGGCCAGGTCACCTTGGGAAGCTTTGCTTGTCCTGGTTGCCATTCATTTCTGAAGTGAACCAGCATCAGATTCACCCTGAGTTATGTGCGGACAAACGGAGATATTTGGCTTTCTTAGGGATGCTATGGAGAAGCTCTTATTAACAGCCAGCCCAAGTGCTTACGTGAAACAGAGGGATTGTAGAAGTTCATGGTGTTTCCACTTCTGGGTATGGTTTGTTGCCTTTTTTTTAAGGTTTCCCCTCATCATGCCTCCTTATGTCACTTGCTACCCTCTTTCTGCCTGAAGAAAAGCACCTGTTTTATGGCTGATCATATTTTCTATTAGATTTGATTCTTACCCCTACTTTATAACCTCTCCCCACCAGACGGGGAGTGCACGATAATAAACCTGGGGGTTTCTCAAGTGGTCTGTTACCATCCATAAAGTTGCAGCTGTTGAAAAAATTTAAAGCATCTCCTAAATCAGTTTCCCCCAGCCTTTGGAACTGTCCTTAAATTCAGATTTGGAGCTTTTAATAGGAAACCTATTGAGAGTAATAATGGTTCTGATGAATATTTGTATACATGACCTTAAGAACTTGGAGGTGCAATGCACAGTGCATTGAAGGCAGCCTTTGGTGGGCTTTGGCTCAAGCTTTTAAAGAATAACAGGAAACTTTGGAAAATGCACCAAAGGTAAACAGAGCCGTTTAGTTACATTAACTGTCTAGAGGAGAAGCTCCACTAATGACCAAAACAAACAAAGCAAGTGCATTTATTTAGTATTGCTGTGGGAAAACAAACGGCTTAATTGCATTTTGCTTAAAAGGGTTACCCAAGAAGTTGGCCCGCCTGGGCCCAGAGTGTCATTCTGGCGTCCTGACCCAGTTCTCATTACTGCGTAGATCCTGACAAAGAGTGGTGTCCTGGAAAGGAGCACACGCTTCAGGGAGGCCAGGGCTCCAAGAGATTGCATACTATTTTTTATTCCTAGCAATGTTATGTTAAAGTGTCATTCTACACAAAACAGCTTCAAAGAGATCTGTTTTTGCTGCCTCCTGGTGACTTGGGATAAAACTTGCCTTGTTATGGTTATGTTAATGGTCAGAACTCAAACTGGTCGGTCAGCTTGTTTCTGGACTCACTTATGATGAGCAACAATAAATGTGCTGCAGGACTCCGTCAGCGATGCCTTAATGGCTTTAACTGATAACCACTGCATTATTTATATTAGAAGAGAAGCTGGAGTGTGAAACCAGACTCCCATTGTGCTAATCTGAATAAACATACAATGAAAGGACCGTGTGGAAGAGCTGACAGTCTGAGCTGTTCTTGCTTGCCTGTGTGGAATCTCATTATCTTCAGGAGGAGAACGTGATGAACCGAAGGCAGAAAGTTAACTCGGTGCATAGAATGGGGTTAGTGACTGTGACAGTAACAGCACAGAGTGAAATCAAGTCCTGCTTGTCTGTAATGGCTGTGCTGGCTTTGCGGTGTAGAGGATAACATGCAGCATGTGTTTGCTGCTCCCGATAAAAAGGATAGTTGTACCTCGAACAGCACAGAGGGCAGCAGGTCGGTAGGGTAATCTGGTGCCATTTTAACCTTCTTACTTCTGATCTAAGAGCCATTCTTATCGGCTCTTTTTTCAAGATCTGTTCATGTAAGAATAGAGCTCCTTCCCTTGGCAGAATATTTCAAGGGACTGATTATGTGCTTCTAATTCCATGTGAACTTCTGAATAGCAGGTAAGATTAGATGATCACAAAGAAAATGCAAAGTACTGAATCAGTGCTTGCACTGCTGTTTAGTACAAACACATAATGCTCTGTCCTACTTAGTTCTCTTAAAGGGGGGGGAGACTATTAGTGAAAAGAATCAGCATGGCATTACATTTACTATGTGTTTAGGAAAAACTTCCTCCTTTGATGTAGCTGGAGACCCTTGAACTTCAGAAAAGAATGTGTTAGCATGCTAGGGTATGCCTCGATCCTGCAGGTCATTTAATCCTTTCCTCAAGTGAGTCATTGTAAGGTAAAGTAGATGCTGGGAAAAGTTCTGCACTGCCAATTAAAACAGACTCCAAAGGTGTTGCTGGTTTCATTCTAACAGAAACTCATCACAGAGAGGCCAGTAGAGGTTGCTTATGTACCTTGAGGCCAGATCCCAAGCTCATATAAACTGGCATGGTTCTTTTGAATGTGCAGAACTATTTTGCTTCATACCGATAGCTCAGACTCAATTCCTTTACACTGAGAGCTTTTTAAAGAATTTCTGTTAAGAAATCAGGAGTGATTCAGAAAAGTAGTGATTTCCACACACGTAAAGAATGGAAGAATTTCACAAGAAGCCTGTCGATAACTCTCAGAGGTGAGTTCTGGCTCAGTCTATAAAGATTGTTCTATCTGCCTCAAACACCCTTAGAAAGTCAAAGCCAAGTAATGAATGTTAACCTCAGTGTTTCTCCTGGGCAGATAACTTTTGTGAGGTCAGGTTTAGAATAAAATTGAGGACAGGAATGTATTAATTAGTAACTGTTGCCCATGTTTGCCAACAAAAAAAATCCCACTTCTAACAAATTTAGCAATGAATAAATAAAGTTAATCAGAAAGCTGAGGCATTCCTTAATTAAGAAACTCTAAGCCAAACACTAGCCTTTTGTGGAACAGATAGAGTCAGGGAGCCTAAAACAATTTGGAAAGTCAGGAGGATGTTTTGTTTTCACGTTTTTCAAGTGGAACAGCTGAGTTGGTGAGCAGGGGGCTGATGAGCAAGCTGCCAGGATGGGAGCCTGCACTGCTGAGTCCCATCCCATAGAAGCCCTGACAGAGGAGAAACCTGAAGGACCCAAGTTCAAGTCTCAACACTGTGGCAGTCACAAGGCAGGCAAGCTGACAGAAACCTTGGAAACCTGCCTCGTTTCCATTAGAAAAGCTAACACAATTGCTACGTGCCTACAAGCCTTCTGAACTGGCATTTTTGGACAGGCAAACTTCCCTCTGGAAGATTGCCAGCGAGCTTACCTGACCTGCTTCATGGCGTTTAGCTCGTCCTTCCCTGATTTTTAGGAATACAAACTTCAGATGGGCTTATTTGCATTGGAGGAATACTGCTGGAACTTTCCTCCTAGCATGTGAAGTTTTCTCTGTGTGTAGAAACAACATGAGTGAAATATTTGGAGTGAAACCCAGGCTCCATTGAAGTCAGTGGCAAAACTCCCATTCACTTCAGTGGAGCAGGAATTTCACTCTTTACTGTTTTGAAGTTAGAGTTACTAATAGACTGTTAAATTTTTCCTGCATGCATCAAACAAAACGGGCTTGATGTTCGTGTTTCTGCTGTGTTCAAAACCCACAGAGGTTTAAAAACAAGAATAACTGTGAACTCCTGAGTCTAACAATTGTTAAATGTAGTTTTGCTAGCAATAATAATGTCCCTGGAGATAAACCTAAAAAAAATAGACCCCACCATATAATCTTCACTTTAAACTAAAAATAGCATAAATGGCAGTTTAATCTAAGCCATAATTATCAAGCTGCTGAAGCCGGTTTTGGTTCATTGCAACTAGAAATGTATGTTGTGTTTAGGCTTTGAACAGTTGAGTCCCAAAAATGGAGAGAAGCAAAGCCAAGAGCATAGTCAGAAAGCAAACGGGAGCCTCTGAGAAATAGCATGCATTAAAGAGTCCAACACCATTTTTAAAGGGACTGCTCCTGGCTTGCTCAGTCCTTCAAGCTGGAAGCCTGGAGAGTTCCCGTTAATCCGTGTTTTCAGCCCAATGTCCCTGACTGCTGTTTTGTTAGAAAGTGACACTGGCCATACAAGGTACCTTTTGTCTGAAAACTATTTTCCAGTTCGTGCTGGAATCAAAGGAAAGATGTTAACTTTTCGGAGTGATGCTATTCTGTACCATTTAAAAAATGGTTTTAACGATCATTTCAAAGAAGGATGGAAAATCCTTAACTTCCTTTTGCTGCCAGGCAGCCTGGTACGATAGGCTGGGTGTGGGACTGCCAGTCAGGGCTTCCGACATTTCACCGATGGAGCAGGTGAACTTGGGAACATCATTTATCCCTTCTTTGCTGCAGTGGGGGCTGGTCCCAGAGGCTGACCTCCAGCAGAGGGGTCCCACCTTCCTATAGCAGCACTGGAGGGAGGCTCTTCCCCACAGCGATTTACTGCAGCAGCCCAAAAGCAGAGACTGCACTAAAGGTAGAAGAGTCCTGAGTGGCAAGGTGGAGGCAGGTTCAAGTAATACTTTTCTGTTTCAGGATGCTTTTTGAAATCCTCACTGAACGTGTTTGAATCCCTCCATGTACGTTCGTCCTTCACAATTTGTGCTGTTTGTTTAGATGGCCTGTTTTGCTGAGGAGGTCCATTCTCTTCTTTCTGAGACTGGCATGGGGCAGTCCTTGCGCTTGTTTGGGCAGTGCTTGCAAAAAGTTGGGCTTGGTTCTGCTTTGGGCTCCTGTTGAGCATTGCCGTCATAGAGTCATAGAATAACATAGGCTGGAAGGGCCACTGGAGGTCATGCGATCCAAACTGAAACTCAGAGAAAGATCAGTTGCAATGTTAGATGAGAGATTGTACAATACCACAAATTTAGGGATTTTTTTTCCCTAACAGAGGAGTTATTACAAATTCACAATGACGCAACAGCAGATGTGGCCTGTCTCTAGTATCAGTTTGTTGACCATTTTCTCAGGATGTTTATAGGGACCATATCCACTAGATTCAGGAGAGCAATTCAAAATTTTCGGTAAATACTAGATTTGGTATTCTAACAAATATCCTTCAGCTGTGCTACGTCACTTCCATGTTCACTTTCATGTACCGTCAGGTAGTTATATTTTCTGGTAGGAAAGTCCATGGGAAGCACATTTAAAAGTTTCCAACAAGCAAATACTGAAACCTATGTGAAATTAAGTTAATGGATAAATTCAAGGAACCTGTATTTTATGCATGAAACAGGTGCCCAGAGAATTATGTGAATGTTTCTGTTTTATTTGTGTAGCATATTGTTAACTTTGTTAGTTGTGCGATGTGACAATGTCATTACTAAGTCCAATGGTAAACGAGACACCCAGATGATAACTTGATAGGTGTTGTGTTTTTTTTTGTCCTGTTTTGTTTTAATTGAACAGCATGGGAATGAGCCATGATGACGATCATCTGCCCTGTGCAGGGAGGTCCCATATTATGTCTGGAGAATGGGTCAAGGGCAGGAACCCCAGTGACCTTTCCTGGTCTTCATGCAGCCGCGATGACCTTGAAAACTTCCTAAAGTAAGGATTGCACTGATTATCAAATATCCTATCAGGCACAAATCCAATGTTCTATCTGAAAGCGAGAGCCTAGACAAATTTCCGTTAAAAAAAAAAGAAGTGTCTGCATGTGTCATTAGGGTGTGCAAGTTTGACTCTGTATCCATTGCTGTAGCCCCTTTGAAACTGAGGTTTACAGGGAGGCAGAGGATTTATGTGCTGCTGCCATTGTACTGCTAACATCTTAAAAACAATCCCAGTTTACCTGCATTTTGCAAACAAGTGCCTTTCATATTTGCAGTGTGTGTGTGTAGGTACCCTGAAAAAATCTTCCATTGCATCCATATTTCAGTTTCTCATGTTCAGCAGTTCACTAAGGACTTCTGTCCTACTGCTTGTTAATCCTTGTATACAATAGCAAGCCCTAGACTTGTCTGAACTCCTCATAGTGGTCTTAGACCTACAATGCAACTCTCTGACAAATGGTGTCTGGCACAGCAGCTAGTACCTTTATTGCTAGTAATGGGTTCAGCATGGAAAAGTCCCGACTCTGGGGATTAGAGGTGTGAGAGAAAGGAAAAAAATGAAAATGGGACATCTAGTGTTACATGAAAGCATGAATTTGAAAAAAAGGTTGCACTCCCTCTGGTCTGTGACAGAGGGGAGATGACAAACTGATATTCCAATTTGTCAACAATTGTTTTGAAGACAAAGGCAAAAATCTTTCCTTTATGCCTGTGATAAATAAGAAGTCCATGGCTTAAAATTTAGCTCGGGGGATTCAGGTGAGACACGCCATAAGACTTTCTAGCTATCATTGTAAGGCTTGTGAAGCTGTTGAGATTGATAGCTTCAGGGCAAAACTGAGCCTCCCTCAGATTTTTAGGAATAATTTAGACACTTATGGCGAATGATGTGAATATAGTAGATTCTGCCTTGAGGCCTGGGGTGGGGGATGAGTTCTCAAGGACCTTTCTATCCATAGCTTTAATGATTTAGAAACCTTCCAGAAGGATACTGAGAAAACCACCACTGTTTTACACAAGGTCATTAGATTCCGTGTTAAAGACAGGACAACAGCTGCTCTACAGCAGTGATCTAACACTCGAGTTCAAAGGTACTTCCCCTTACAGGCATGTTTAATTATCGCACTCCGCAGGTCCAAGGTCAGCACCTGTTTGCTGGTAACAGACCCCCGAAGCCAGTACGCGGTGCGGCTCCCTCACAAGCTGCCTGGAATGCACTACAGCGCCGATGAGCAGTGCCAGATCCTCTTTGGGACCAATGCTACGTTCTGTAAAAATATGGAGGTAAGAGCTCGTGGTGTGTGCCTGGAAATGAGGTGGGATGTGGCAATATAGTTGTTGAATGTTGGAGAAGTGGAGGAGTCTGTACCTTTCTCAGAGTTATTGTGGGATTTTCAGCATGTTCAGCACTACTGCCACAACATCAGTAGTCAAACTCCCATTGACCTTCGTGTCAACAGCACGTAGTGCTGCAGTCCTCCTCCTTTCCCCACGTTGGTCTTCTTAATGTCCTACAGCAGACCCATAAGAACTTTTGTGCGTATTCAGTCTTCATTTAGCAACAGTTCCCTTTCGATGTGGTTTTGCTGCAGTACTCAGTAGATGCTGTTTTCCTGGTAGTTCAGCTGAGAGGAAACTTTTCTCACAGGAGTGCCTGCCTGCCGTCACAGACTCACCTTAGATGTCTGATCTTTCAGTAGGCCTCACCCTTGGACCATTACAATGTTCTTGCGAACTCACTCTAACTCTTTTCCAAGGAAATATCAATGACTGCTTGCTTGATGGGGCCGTTTAGAGATCTGTACAGAATTAGGCCCCTTCATGTGTGTTTTCTAAGCAGAATGATGTTCAGTCAGGCCTTGGGTGCAACATGGCTCATACCATGTGGTTGGGCAGCAAAATGGAAACAGTGATTGTTGATGTTTCTAGAATTAGGTCATATTTGAGATGAGGCTGTCTGACTTGTCCTCTGGAATTTAGATATCTAAACTCTTTCTAAAGCCTTGCACATAATTAGGTGTCTTGTATTCTGAGCCGAGCTTGTCCACATCCCCCTTTAAATGGGGACTGGAGAAAGGCTTACTTCCACTGTGCCCTTGGAGATACCCAGAAGAAAGTCTTGAAGCACCGTGTCCTGTCACCAGCACCAGCTGGCAGCATTCTGTCCTAGACAGGCAGGCATAGGATAGTCCAGTTTCTTGCTGTCATTAACTAGCCACATAGAGTTCGAACTTGTCCCTGAGAACCACTCCGAACAGTCATGAGATCGTAAATCAGTTCTAACAAAGAAAATAATAATGAGTGATAACTGGGATTTGTAAGTGCCAAATGACTAAAACCGTTGAACCCATGCAAGTCCTGGGAACATAGTCTTAGTTTCACGTTTGTTGTTTTATTTGTTTTGGATTTGGAAGCTAGCTAATATAAAACGTTAAAACAATAAGAAAAGAATCTGGGTAGATTGTATTTTCCAGCTCCATCAAGAAAATGCAGACCACCAGGACTACTGTACTGGAAGCTAAGTGTTAGAATATAGGTCTGTAAAGAAAATCCCAGATCTACCGTGGATGGTTCAAGTTTTTCTACTTGTGTGGGTGTCACAAGCCTTGACTAGTGTTGGAACAGATATTTGCTATTTTCCTTGTTGCGATAAAACACATTCTGTTTCTGGATAGTCCAGTGCCTAATGAGAATGTCAGCCTACTAGTAGGTGGTCAGCATTTCTTAGGCAGAAATTGCATGTCCGTTAGTAGAGTCTGGCATTGTTTCAGGAGCAAGTTGCTTTCCAGAAGAACAAACCAACAGGCACTGCTGCAAGATACTTCTCTGCAACATGCAGACTGCAGGTATTTGTGCCCCCTATGATTTTTCACTAGTCTTATTACTTGACAGCTTTAGAACACAGCAAAAGCTGTTTTCTTTCCCTCCATCACTCCCTCCGTATCTCCCAAAGAAAGGATAATTCCTAAGTTGTTAGTAGTTTCTAAAGAAAAGCCTTGTAAAACTTCTGCTAATTAAAAAGAATTTGCAAATGCTTACTTAGAAATACTTTTCTGTATCAGATGTGCGATAGAGTTAACATTTGCACTCTGAAGATTTGGATCAATTATGGCACATGCCATTAATTTAAGTAAATATTTGCATCCTGTTATGCTACTCTGAATTGGAGATTGAAGGCAAGGGAATCAGTTTTTAGAAGAAATGATCAGCTTTAATTTTTAAACCTTCAAAGTTTTTGTTCTTTTCACCTTAGTGTTTCTCATGCCTCATCTGCAGAATGCTTGTGTTGTAAGTCTCAAAGCTGTCTACAAAAATATGAACCAAGAAAAAAATTGGCACTAGTCATTGGCATTAGCTGTAGAAATTATTGGCAAATGTAGCTGTCTCCTCTTTTAGCCAATGGTAATGTGGTATTTTTAATTCAATAAAGTATTAAAAAAATCCAAATGTAAAAGTAATAAACATTTGACAGTAAATATTTGTTACAAAAAGGAAATAAACTTCAGGAAATTAGCCTGCTCAGTCTTTTTATGCTTACATGTGTCTACTGTCTATTTTCTTATTTAATAAAAGAGCTACGCTATACCATTTCGTTGGAGATGGCTGAGCTACATAATCACAGGCAAAGCAGAGGACCTATATTCAAAAATGTCCTACAGCCTTATTGTAGAGCAAAATTCAGAGATTAGATGAATCCCAAATTTCCCCATTTTTGAGAAATTGCAGAAACTTTTTGTACAGTAAGCTCTGTCCCTTTATGGCAATGAGAAAGAAATTTTTAAAGGGGTGTAATATCCTTTGCTTTCACGGAGAGCCAGGTGCCTAAATGCTTGGCAGCGTTTGGAGCTCAGACGCTGGTCCAACTAGATAGTTAATCCATGAATATTCAACCTTATCTGGATATTTCATACTGTATCTCCAAAATTCCTCTTCCATGTTTGTTTTTAATGGTAACTCAGATGCTGTAATACAAAATAGTGGCCTTCAGAATTTTAACAGTTTCCCAGACCAGCAAAAAGTAGCTCCTTGCTATCTTATTCCAAATCTGCAGAACAGAAATGAAAACCTATGAGGTCGGCTCAGCTGTACGTTAACTTTGCCTGTTGGCATTCCTTTTAAATTTGTTTAGATCCTGTGTCTACATTTCAATATACTAATGATCAGTGGGAATGCTTATATAGCAGGAAATACGACTGTGCTTCTACCATACGAGACACCTGTCCGTTTCCAGGTGGGAGGTTGTACAGTCATGCCCTCTGGCAGTGCTAGAAGAGCTTTCGGCCCACATAGGAGATTGCACAGTCCTTTATATTTTGAAGGAGATAACTTGTTTTTACCAGAAATTAAATAAATGACTGTGCTATCCTCAAGTTCTGAGCAAAATCACGATGGGACTTGCAGAAGAAGCTGAACAGCAATGCACCTTTGATTCTGCATGGTGCATTATCAGCGTACCCCAAACACAGAGACCTCTGGGGACTTGGCTGCTGAATGTCAGTGGGAGTTGGGGCCAACACGCAAATTACTGGAATTGAACCTGTCTGACCTCCGTTCTTCAGATCTGCACAATGAATCAAGTCTTGTGAATTCATGTGACCCCTGTGCAAGAGGAAGCAAAAGGCTTCTGTCCCACTCAAGCTATGAAGACCTCTGCAGACTGGAGACTTTTAACTCTTTGCTCTCCCTTTTTTTTAGCAGTGTTATCAGTGAGAGGAAAAGCATAAACGGTTAATGCCTGCATCTGTCTCAGAGCAGAGGTGGTGTTTCTCCACCAGAAACATGTGAAAATGCATTGTTCATAACCTCTTATGAAAATATCCCGTGTGTTTAGTCAGAAACCCGTGTTTATTTTTCAGACTGGCATGCCTACTAATAGAGGCTTTTGCACTGAAATTATATTTATGGAAAAAATGTGATTTCTATCTTTTGTATCCAGTGTTTGGCTTTTTGTTTTATAAGCCTTTTGGCTTATTTATTATTAACACATTTTTGCGGGTTTTTACATAACCATTATCTTTCAGGATTGTTTTGAGTCAAAACCGTGCTTAGGCTAAAATGGCATGTGGAAAGAGATTACCATTGTTACAAAGGGATTTTTTGCTGAAAAAGGGACGCTGTCAACTTGGATGTAACTGGCTATGTGGATTTTGACATGACACTTTTTAGAAAATGTAAGGCAGCTAGAATTGGCTCTACCATTTTCCTTGAGTTCAAGTCGTTTTTTAACAAATATACGTATCTCCCAATATCTAAAAGCCACAAGGCAGCAGCACAAACAAGGGGGCAAAATTGACTGTAAGCCAAATGAGACGGACTGGACTCCTGGGCTGAAATGGAAAAGGAACAGAACCAAGAAAATGTAAAGAAAGAGGAACCGTAATAATCAAGGAAGATCAACAGCTGTAATAATCAAGTGGATTGTATGTATCCCTTCCGTTTTCATATTTGATGGCACAATGCTGAATATAATTAAGCGATTGTGGGTGTCTGTCATCTGGATCTTGATCACAGAGAGACTGCCAGAGTGGACTTTTGGACTCCATGCCTGGGAATCAATGGGCCTTTGTTTTTTCTTCACAGAGTCATTTGCAAGATCCAGACAATGATAGTAAGCCCTATTATTTAGTAATGTATAGAATATTTACAAGAACATGGTATTTAGATTTTGAGCTGATTTATCCTGAAAATAATAGGCTGCATTGTCGTTTTCTGTACAGTCGGGAACTTTGTCTACATAATTTTCTATCACACATACACACTTTAACTTCTGTGTAAATATAATAATAATACATCTGGAAAAAGGATGGGTTTGGTTTTGTTGAGGCTTGCAGGATAGGAGCCTGGCAATTCTAAAAATAAAATTAGAAGATTTTATTTTTTTTAGAAGTAAAGGCAACAACTTCCTTAATTGCCACACTATATTTTATAGTTTTCCTAATGTAGGTTGTTAAAATTCAGACTATTTTCACGTTGACTGTTTCATATGAAACTGAAGTGTCGTATTTCACTGCTTCTGTATGTTGCAAAAAGACCTTTTTCTCTTTATTTTCAGTGGAAATACTTTTTGTTTAATAGAGAGAAAGAGAGAGAGAAGCAGAGTTCCTGCCTGGGCAGCACAGCCCAGTTTACAATTATTGGAATGCTTCAGAAATTTTTGTATGTGTTTCAGTTTGGAAGATGGTCAAAACACATTCTGGTGCAGTGGTTTAAAGAAAAATAAAAAGAGAGAGGGGAACCAAAATAAAATTATAAAAATACAAAGTGGAAATTTAAGAATATAAAAATAACAAACTCTTAAAAATAATACAGAGTGCCTATTAAGAATCGAGCACTTGAGCTTGGAAATCCTTTATTTTCTTATTGAGACACAAAGAGAGGGAGAAAGGGTTAGTGTAGCCTTGTGATGTGGCATCTACAGCAGAAGCATGAACTTAACAAAATTAGCCAAAATGCAATTGAGTATCAGCCTGCAAATAGCGTGTAACAAGTTAGAAGGGCAGTCAGCCCTCTCCATTGGCATTCTGGGAACTTCCCCTCTCTGAAGCACTCTGAAAACTCCCATAATCTTCACAACCACATCTAAACACTGTATGTACGTATCTATTTATTTTTGCTAGTCCTCTCTTCTTCTTACTAATGGCCAAGAAATGTATTCCCTGATGCCCAGTGTGTTTTTTTTGTTTGTGTGTTGTTGTTTTTTTCCTGGTACTGTTTTTTCCAACAGTACCTGTTATTAAAAAATCCGTACTTTTCTTATCTTGAAATCAGGCGTTAGGGCCTGAGGAGTTGGCTGCGAGTTGCTAGGTGAGCATTACCGTCACTGAGGACAACAAGAGATGGATGATGCAAGGTGCAAGGTCAGAATTTTAGGTTCTAAGCTGCAAACGTAGTATTCAATGGGAGTGATTAGGCTGTTATGAAACGTCCCCGCAGCTCTTTGCCGTATCTCCACCATGGGTAGATATCTCCTGAGACAGCACCTACCCCAGGCACCACGCTTAACTTTTGGCTGACCCAGCCTTCAGGGTTGTAGGATGATAGCATGGTGCTGTGAACTCAGATTTTCTTGGTGGGTGCATGTAGTATTAACCTTAGAAACAGCACTTAACACATGACATCTACAACACCATGCGAGTGCAGCCTCTGTGGCTGTGACTTAGCTGATTAGCTACACTTCTTCTAAGGCCTACTGAGGTAGAAGTTTGCAATAAGCCAAAGTAGAACATTTCTAATGTTTAATTTAAGGGACTATCACGTCTCTACTTCTCTGAGGTTTGATCCCATAATGATACTTACATGACTTCTTCAGCTGATGTAACATGTACTGTTGTGTTCTTTCATTTAAAGTGCTGAAAATTGGGCTCAGCAAATTTGAAGAGCTCATACATCAAAAAAGAATTCTCTGTTGGTAGAAAGATGGAAAAAAAATACATTTTTTCTAACTGTTTCTCTGAGTGTCTGATAATCATAGAGCCACAGGAAGTAGTGTCATGAATGCACTAAAGGCACTAAAAAAATTAGTATTTAGCATATGCTTCGTTGTCATAAAATCCGTTTGTGGTCTTATTAATATTTTTTTTCCAATCTCTTTCTTTGGACTATTACATTAATTCCAGGTGTGTGAAAAAATAAAATAGATCTGGTACTCTTTGTTTCTCCCTAAAATACGAAGAGGAAACATTGTTCTGTTTTAGTTGTAGATCAGAAGTCTTGGTATCATTGCATATATATGTGAGGAGTCAGGTACATTTCGTATGGGATCCATTTCTTCATAGCCGGAGTAATGCAGATCAAGCCATCTCGCTCAGAGAACCAAACCCAGCATGCTGCCCTTCATGTTTGCTGGATTCAGTTTGTTGTGTTTTCTGTGACACAGAACGTTAACAAATCTCGGAAATGCCTACGGTGAGGTTTTTCTGCTTTTCAACAGGGAAGAGGGTAGCACCGGAAAGCAGTTGACTCTGAAGGGCCATTTCCTCAAGAGTTCTTTAACTCTCCAAGACCTTTTAACTTCCTCAGAAGTTAAAACAAACTCTCTGATTGTGTGCACGTTGTCTGATGTCGGTGACTTTCCACTCACACAAGTACTGATGAAGAGTCCGTTCACTGGGTAAATGGAGTTGCATTGATGTAAATACTGCTACCTAAAGGGGAATCATCTCAAATCTGTTTGTTGGCTCCAAGAAGGCAGGTTATTAGCCCTGCTCATCGAAAAAGCATCACTGTGCACATTTCTCTGTGTTCTGAAGGAAAATTTCATCATCAGGTAGTGAAAACAGGGAGGTGTTCTTAAGAATCCTTTTCTAGCTGCACCTAGAAAGGTAACACATTTATTTTTTTTTATAATTTGGACTGAGATGCTTTCTGTCCAGCAGTAAAGAGATCCATTCTTCTTTGTCATTAATGACTACAATTATGTATTACAAGTTTGTTGGATTGCCACCCAGATATTGACTGTTGCCTGAATATTCTAGTCCCTTGTGATTCTTTCCTGTGTGTTTCCATGTCTTCTGGATCAGATCTATCACTTGGACAGGCAGACACAGGCTTCCAGTATTGGACCTGCCACTTGTTCCTTGGGCTGTCAGCTGTACAGGAAGGTCCGCAGCTGCCCGCTGATAAATGCCCGCAAGCGTCCCAGTTATCTTGCCTGGGGCAGCACATGGCTCCTTTTCAGAAGTGTCTTCCAATTTTATAGGATTCTGGTTTTCAACACTTCTCATCTAGCTTTCAACAGTAAGAAACTCCACTTAACAGCAGTGGCAAACACTAGTGTTCACCTCCCTGCGATCCATTGTGGATCGTCAGTTGTTTGTAGACCCAGAAGTAAAGGTACTGGCAGGGTAGAAAATGTGAGCGTTGTTTTTATCACCTTGTTGTGTAAAGAGTTCATCCTCAGAAGCACGCTGTGAGGCTTTGAACAGGAAAGTGTGTGTGAGTTGTGTGTTTATTGTACTTAATAGGTGTTAATTAGGAATCTGTTTATCAGCATGTTTTATCTCACAGTTAGCTATATGCCAAGCCAAAACCTTGGCGAAATCAGACATCTGATAGTTCATTGAAAGCCAGTTTATTTATAAATGTGCCTTTGTGTTATGTGGTCTCTTGCTTGTCTTCCTTAAAGATATTTGTTCTTTCTAAGTCCTTCTTCATAATCCCCTCATTTTGACAGCAAAATTGTTTTCATGGTGGTTTAATTCTGCTCCTAGAAATAAGAGGTTCCTCTTTCCAGTGGGCCATAGGCTGCAGGAACAATTTCTTTCTCAGGGGAACTAAATGTTTATTTTTTTTTTGGATGAATCCAAGATGAGGGAGTGAGTGTGTGGGGAAGGAACTAGCTTGTGGAGCTGTTACCTGCTGGAAGGACATCTTTATTCACTGGATTCTCTTTATGCTAAGGAGATTTGGAAGCTTCCTTTTGTAGGTAATAATGTTTGGCTTTGAGACAGAGGAGTATTGCGAGCTCTCTCTTCTCACTGGGATCATCTGAGGTCACTGGGCAGAATCGCAGTGCTTTTAGTGGCTGTGGTGATGCAATAGCTAACCCAGGACCTAGCAGGCTCTATACTCATTGCCTGTGGGCAAAGAGCTGGCTGAATTAATGCTGGCTTCTCCTCGCTTCCAGCTGCAGCACTGAGTTAAAGAACCTTAAAATAGATTACTTCCCTGGAGCCACACGCGAGTGGTCCTAGTGCTTCACACGCCGCAAGCCTCTGCTGGCACGTGGCTGGGACAGAGCTGGATGTAAGGTAAACACCATCTTCAGGCACAGTGTGTGTTGTGAAAAAGTAGGAAAAGCTGTGAAAGGTGGGAAGGCCCCCAGCCAGACATGTTCCTGGGAGCATCCCAGGAGTTGTTCCTAGTTTTACCCTGAAGTTTAGCCAGCAGGCAGTGCGAGTCTGCGGCTGTGACACTGAGCAGAGGACTGCGGCGCTCGGAGCCCTGTTTTCGCTTGTGTCCCAGCAGACTTTCAGTAGGACATTTAATCCCTTTCTGTTCCTCTCTTCCCACATATGTAGGAAAGAGAAAAAGCTCCCTTTATCTCCGTAGTCCCAGGAGAGTCTGTTTAGATTACAAGTTCTTTGAGGAAGAGAAAACACCTGGCACAGTAAGGCCCCTTTCTCAAATAGGTGCCATTATAGTAGCTGTAATTGGAGGCATCCCACACCTGCCAAGCAGATACCTCCTAGATTGGGAGCTTCCAGACTGCGACTTCTCACTGCTGGCTTCTAATAACTATGCAGGCAACTTTTGCTATCTTGCAGGAGTTTTTGAGAGTTCCAAATTTGTCCATTTAATATTTTTTTTCTGCATAAATTCCTTAATGTTTCAGTTGAACAAAGCATTTCAATTTTTAAAAAGGAAACCTGATATTTTATCGAAATACTACATTTCAACAACCATCTCACTTTTTTTTTCTCCCCTCTTGGAAATATTTCAAGCCGGGAGTTGGTCCAAAGATGACCTTTCCCCACAGACAGTTTCAACAAATCAATATTTTTCCAGAGAAGAATATCTATCATTGGAAAATCCTATCTGACATTTTGTGGATGCTGTAGGGAGGACTTTACAGGCAGAGACCTGCCTTCTAAAAGCTGGTTGCTGAGTGTACAATTAGCAGTAATACCGCTCTTCTTATGGCTTCTTCTATATCAATGAAAGCTCTGAACTGACATTCATATACAAGCAGCTTTCTTTCAAGCTGTGCCATTTCTTGCTTTGATATTTCCCCACAAAGCTGGCTATTTAATTATTAAAACGTCCGTCACTGCAACTGGTTAGCTATAGGACTGTTTAATGGGGATTTTTGTTTGGGTTTGTATTGTAGCTGAAGAGGATATATGATCTCTTTTGAAACGAGCTATTAACATGATAAAACATCTTGGGAATATACAATACCAAAGCTGATGGTTTAATCTTTGCTGGGGTATCTGAAAGCTGTATTAAATACAGGGGTCTGCACTAACGAGTACTTGAGCTTTGTAGTGGTATGGCACTAGAACACAGAGCTGAATCGCAGTTACCAGATTTTTCTCTAACTGTTTCCTGAAATATGCTTTGCATTTAGTATCCAGAATCAAACACAGGGATACTATAAAAATCCTGCGTTTTTCATACCTCAAAGATGGGAATTTTCAGAAAGGTTGGTATCGGTCAGAGAGCGTTTTATTATATTTTTGTGTGTGTATGCCTGTATATATATACAGGTACAGACGAACATATATACATATATACGCATACACCCGTACAAGTGAATGTTTGCCCCAGCTGCGTTTATGGGCTGGTCTCAGTTCTGTCCTGGTACAGACACACCTGTTTGAGGTTAGCTGTGCCCGTTGCTCCCCCCAGGCAAGGGCTCATACCTGGGCATGTTAGCTGAGTTTAGCACCTTCCACATTCTTGCGGACTAAGGAAGAATTCTGTTTGGCAACCAAAATTGTACAAAAAGCCACTTTATTTTTATGACTTTCTGTTTCCACCACCCCTCTTCCTCCTTCCTTTTTTATATCAAAGAGGAGAATTTAACCCTAATGTACATGCAGCTTAAGATCCAGGGACTTGTGGCTGAAGATTAGCAAATACTGGACTTGTATAAGGCACAGATAGCTGACAGTGGTGCTCATATGTGTCTAGAACAACATCTTAGGCATGTGGTGACTTTCATTACATCTTCAACCAGCATGTCCTCCTGACAGAAAGCAGAAGCAGTGAGTTTCCTTCTGTTAAAACAGATGCAAGCGTGTTGTAGCTTTACATCTAGGAAAACAAGCATCCTCTCCGAGCTGGAAGTTTGGCATTTTGGGAAAAGCTTTCTCAGTTTAAAGAGTTTATTGCCGAGATTGGTGTTGTTTCTTTAACACTTGACAGTAAATAGATGTCCTTCTTGATTTTAATGCTCTCCAGGGGAGGAGAGGTTTTGAGAACCTGGGAGTTGTGGTGTGGAACAACTGATTTCTCAGTTTGTTCTGAAATCTCCGGTTTGTCTATTCTTCTGCCTCAGCATACCTAGCTGTAAAACAGCATGTGATGTCCTTGTGGCTAATGGGTGCTTAAGTGCTTTCAGAGCTGTGGGTAAACCACTAATTAGTCACAGTCATTTAGTCAGAGTGACGTCTGATATTTTTTCATGTGCTATATTAGCTTGGGAAAAATGTCTTGAAAATTCATTGATTTAGGTTTCCCTGGTGTATTTGCTGTTGTTTGTTTGCTTGATGATAGCTCTCTGTGTTGTGGTTGGTACAGATGTTTCTGAATTGTGCTGTCTGCTTCTAGTTGTTGTGAACGTTCTTTTGGTTGAAATAGTGCAAAAGCCTCTTTCCAGAAAGAAACGTGGAAATAAAACAGGACGCAGATACGGCAGTGATAACTATTTTGTTTAGCATGTTCTACATCATCACTCTTGGTGTTGGGATTTCTCTCATCTGCACCCTCTGCCGTACAGATCGCTTTTATGCAGACATACCAACACGCGTGTACACGAAGCACACATGCACCCACAGTCTCAAACATTACATTGCGAAAGAGCCGTAAGGTTGAGGCGTGTTGACTCAACTGTTTAATGAGGTGCAATAAATCTTGACAAGACCAGCTGGCACTGGAGTCAGGCTTCTCATCTTTTTACCATTACATTGAAACGTGAACAATAGTGGAAAGAAATGTAACTCGTCTTTTTCTGTTTTTGGTGCTCAGATCTGTAGCACTGTATTGAAATCATCCACTCCCATGGAATGTTAAGCACGGTGGGTGCTGTGGAAAATGTTAACAACGTAAAGGCCCTTTCTCCCGGTTCTTTTTCTCGAATTCTGAAAACGTTATTGACCTGACAGATCACGCAAATGTGGTCAGCATTAATATCCCTCTAACACACACTGCCTGAGCAGAGCAGCAGTGTTGAGTAATGGCAGGCAGAACATGTTTCAAGTCTGGTAGCAAGACATGCGGTACCTCGTGCTGCTCTTGCCCTCGCATCTGACTTTTCACCTTCTCTAGCACAATGGACTCTAGCAGCTACTTCTCACCACCAAACCCTTCCTGACTTTCTCCCTGCCTGTCTGCTTATAGCTTATCACCAAGCTCCTCTGCTGCATGGCACACCACGAAATCCTTTCTTCTTTCTCCTTCCTCCTTCAGATCTTCTTCTCCCAAGGGTCAGTGCTAGCTGATTATAGCAACCACCAGGACAAACGGGGCTGACTGGGCTTTACCATGCTTAGTTGCTTGAATACCTCTAAAAAAAAATACAAGTAATTAAGGAGCTCAGACACCCAAACATGTGGCATGGCTCCAAAGCTCTCATCATGTCCTCCCAGCTTCCTTTTTAATGGGCCAGATTTATTCTAGTGAAAAAGAAATCTCTTTAAATAATGTACTTCTCATTTAGGGTGGTTTCTGTTTCTGACAATGGCATCCATCAACCTCTTTTATGTTCCCAGCCCCAACACTTCATGACAATTTACCCTTAAAAATAATTGCTCCCAAACCAACTAGAGGCCTCTGGATTCACATGAGAGAGACTGCCTGAGCTTTGCAGTGTATCCCATAATGATAACTGACATCCAGAAGTAATAATTGTACCTCATTGCTTTGTGATTACAGCATTTGATGTGTGCTGGGCTCTGGTGCCTGGTGGAAGGAGATACATCCTGTAAAACAAAGTTGGATCCCCCTCTGGATGGCACTGAATGTGGCGCAGACAAGGTAATCAAAACTCTCAGCAGCAGTGAGTTTGTTTTTTCCAGCATTGTCCCTGGAATATTGTTTCCAAGATGTTCACTATTTACCATGAACCCATTATTTTATACCAATTCTGTTACAGAAACTGCTCAATTAACAGCTGGATTGGGTTAGATCTTTCTGATTGTATGTTAGGTGTGTTCCAGTAGCCTCTGGAAACCTCAACAGGGAAGCTTTTGTGGTCTAGGCCCTACACAAACACTCCAGGAAAACCCCATGCCTCACCCTGCTAACTGCACAGCCTGAGCACCCTGTGAGCCACACGAGGTGGTAGCCCGCTCCTGGCAGGTCTGCAGGTGATGTTTCAAGGGTGAGGTGTTTTTTCAGTACAAGCTAAGGTAGTAGTGTTCTTAGCTGTATTTGAGACAGGAAGTATGGAGAGCATTTAGGTTGGCATTTGGGGAGTGGAGGCAAATGGGGAAAGAACAAGAGGCTACTTAAAAACTTCACAGTTTCTAAAAGGAGCTCAAAATATGTTGAGTTCAAATTGGGTGATGTTCAGTTATTTTGAAGTGTTATTTGCTGTACTGTGTGTATATGCTTAGATGACTAAGGCATATACGGACTTTCCAGAGTCCCGGTCAATGGAGAAAATGGCTACAGAAACCACAAAGTAAGCTCTCAGGTTAGTGGATCTCCCTCCAGTGAACTTCATCATTCCATTAGCCAACTTCAGTGCTGTAAGGGTGTGAGTTACTGAGGCTCAGCTGCTACCTCCCAGCTGCGCTAACAGAAGTTGGCTTAAGTGATCCTGTTTAACCTCTGCAATGGGCTGTGCTAGGTGGTACGTGGTTCGTAAATGTGCATGGTTCCTTCTCCCACTGTGGCTGATAATTCCTAAAGCTACAAAGGAACTTGACTGGCTTGGTAACCACCAGCCTCCCTACTTAGTAGTTTGGGATTCTGGTATTTATTGTGTGCTGCATTGTTGGGGAGGTAAGAAAGAGAAAACCTTAAAAGCTTGTTGCTAAAATCAAAGATCAGAGACCTTTTCTTTGCTTGCAAATAGAAGATAAACAATGAGAAGAAAAGCTATGTTCTGGAAAGCATGACAAGGAAATTGAGACAAAATGTTTTTGCATATATGTTTTTCTAACCACAGGAGTCCAGTGATTTGTTCGTCAGAATGCTTTGCAGTTGCTTACTGTATCATATCCTGGACAGAGCAAGAGAATGGGCTGAGTTTGCTGCTTGGTCAGGAGCCAGTGCAACCTATTAGAATCAAAGTTTTTTTGGGGCCTTAGCCAAGCTAGGGTCAAAATACCTCAATGATTTTGTAGATACCGGGAATGCTGCTGATGAAGACATTGCTTTGGGGTATAAGTTCTTGAACTCAGTTTCTGTGAAGAGTGTAGCTTGAAGTCTTAGCATTTAGATAATTACCCGCATTACAAATGAAGGGGCTCATTTCTGTGATTTATTTTTTAATGACAGAATTCCCTTCAGGGTTTGATTGAGGGTGACACTTAATTTCTGTGTTTCTCCTCCTCCATCTCACAGAAGCCTTGAATTTCCAGAAACTTTAACATGGGCTTTTGTAATCTTTGAGACATCCTTTTAAGTCCACCAGTACAGGATTGTTTGCAAGATCAGGGCTTCCTTTCAGCCTGTGCTAACGCAATTGCATTTCAGTGGTGCCGAGCTGGGGAGTGTGTCAGTAAAACTCCCATCCCTGAGCACGTCGATGGAGACTGGAGCATGTGGAGTCAGTGGAGCATGTGCAGCCGGACGTGTGGCACAGGAGTGCGATTCAGACAGCGGAAGTGCGACAATCCCCCGTAAGTCTTGACATAATGCTCATTTCCTTTTGCATGTAGCATTTAGTAAACCTTGCTGCAAGAGTTCAGTGAAGAAATGGGTAGCAGAGCTGCCTGGGGGACACGAGACCTGGCGTTCACCAGCAAGGACCAGGTCAGAATCCAGGAGTGACTTCGGAGCAAAGCATGTGCTGTGGAAGTGGCTTGAAGGGTTACCATTGGAAGTGGCCCTTTGCGATGATTCAGATATAGATACAACTGAATTAAAGACCTGTGGGTTGGCAGAGGAATGATGCTGTGTTTTCTCTTCTGCACTGCAGTGGATGAGAAGGGGCAATCTGGATCTGCAGAGCAAACTGAGCCAATACGTCTTAGAGATCAGTTTTGCAGGCAATGCTGGCTTCGGCTGTCCCTGTGGGCTTGGGAAACAGTAGAGTGGTTGACAGTGGGCAGTGTCCTATGGTTGTGTTGGTAAGGCACCCTGAGATATTCTGTACATCGGCATGTGCTGCATATGAAAAGTGTTCTCTACACAGAGTGGACCCTGCTTGGCTCCTGCTTGGGCTTGGCTTTCTTCAGATTCAAGAAGAAATGTAAGTGATGTTATCTCCCATGTGCCATCCTTCATCCGTCTGGTCGGTTGTGGCATGCCTGGAAGTCGTCTTCTGAGAGGCCTGAACAGGTTACCTCTGTGGCCATTTAAATGGCCACCTCTGAGTGCATTATAGCTTCTGAGATGAACGAGAGTGCTCACAGTCTTGAGAGCAGCCCGCCAAGTTGTGCATCTCCAAATTTATTTATATTTTAAGGTTTTATTCACAGATAAAGCACAGGAACCTTCTTTTACATAGGGCTGAGATTCTGGCTAGCACCACAGTCACTTTGAAGACATGCCCAGGTGATGGGTAGGCACCCACTGGCTGCTGCTGAGATATATTCACGTAAAAGGGATACTTTTGTTTATTCCTCTCCTTAAGGCTGAACTGCAACTGCGTGTCTGCAGTGTCCAAGCTTGATTTTTGCCAACTCGTTTTCCTGAACAAGGGGCTGAGCTGCTTTCTTTGCTGTCAGCTACAAAAAGTCTCTTTAACCACAGCACTGACCGAACCTAAATCCATTCATCATCGTTCCTTAAATTACAGGAAATGCTCCCTCCAAGATTGCACACTGATTTTAAAATTCTCTTGCTCATATACATTCTTGGCTGGGGATACACACGTGATCTTCTTTTGCTTCATATTTCTGGCGTCAGCCCACTTCTTCTGCAGCTGGTTTATTCACTGTCCAAAAGTATTGGCTAAGGGATTTATCTTTTCGTTTATGTGTATTTGTTCTTGGGATTTTTTTCTTTTCTGGAATCTGTACTCCTGCCAGCTGACTTTTGAGCCTGTGGGACTATCAGTATTTTTAAACCAGTTGCTTCACTGTTTAATTTGGTTTTTCCTCTCTGTAATTTCTATGAGTACTTGCATGCCTTGCCTCCAAATGGTTGTAAGGCAGTGTGTCATTAGCCAGTTTGCATGTGCAGACTTCCAAGCTCTACTGCCTTGTGTTCTGGTCTAGCCTTTGGGCTATTGTCATGCAGTGGGATTGAAGGAAAAAATGGTGGTTTACACAGAACACGAGAACGAGATCCTCACCCCTTCCCCCATCGTCTCTTGTCATGTAAAAGCCTCAGGGTGGTATAAAGGGACTTTGATTTCTTCAGTCCCATTAGCGGGTGGATTCTCTTGGCAGAAATAGGGTGGAATGGTAGAAGATGGCTGTGAAGGTGCCTACCAGGAAACCTCTCAGTCTCTGTTTCAGGGGCGTATCAGGATGGTTTTGAATTACACTGTTTGTGGGAAATCCTAGGCAGTGCCACCAGCCCATACTACACAGAGCTTGAGGCCTTTATTTTTACTAATGACCATTACCAATAATAAGAGCTGCTGGCTTCCAGTCTGCATTGCCAAACTCATAGAAAGTCCTTCATGAGTTAATGATACCTGAAGATTCAAATCCAAACAACTGCTGATGAAAACACAGTGAGTAGTAGTTCTGCTGTGTCTTCGTGGTCATCAGGTTGATGCTGTGCTCTCCAGAGAGCACTCTGTTACTTTTTGGGTATTCTGATTATCTTGCGTTTGTGTTTTTTCCCGTGCATGTACACACAAACATGCACAGGCTCATTTACGCTCTGTACACTCTGCCTTTTTTTTGTTGTTCATGTCTTTTGCCATAGCTAAAGAGATGGTGCTGAAACTGAAGCTCACACGTCTGATGTCTCTATGTGAGCGCGGGGTTCAGGCAGGAAGAAGCCAGTGTCATGCTTCTCGTCATCTGGACCAAGTGCTTGCCCAGACTAAGGCAACTGACAGAATCCTCCAAGATTTCGGCATCAGTCTCAGCACATCTGCGGCCTTGTATGCCTCTGGGGCAGAGGAGAGGTGTTAGCAGTGCAAACAGGCGTTTGTACAGGCTGTTCTTCTGGTGACTTTCTGTGGTGTTACGGCATCATGTAGGGTTTTTCTGGTTTAGCTTTAGTTTTGTTTGTGAAGAAACAAAATAGAGGCATTTGTTAAGAGTTTGAGTTTTCCTTCTCTGGGGATTCATAAATGAGAATACGTAGATTTTGAGGATGCTTAATGCTGATGCAGAATCAGTGGCCTCTCCTGCATTGTTAAAAACCAATATGTGAAATGGCATGGTTTTCATGGGTGGTGATTATCTGCTGCACAGACTTGTTTCTGGACACCCTACTTGCGGAACAGCTTATAGCTACATCTGTGTTATTTTGGTTTCAAGGTGCTGAAAACAGAACTTTAGAAAACGTGCTGAAGAGACGTTTGCTGTGTCTCCATTGTTATGGGTGTTTGAGGCAGGGAGCGAAGCAAATGGTGGGAAGAAAAAGGTGAAATACTCCATGTTGCCTGCCTCTGCCTTGTGCGTTTGGTGTGATCCTGGGCACAGGAACGTAACCGTGGTGCTTCTAGGTTCCCCATTAAGAATATAAATACTTTACTTCGGCATTTGTGTTGGAACCACAAATTATCTTCTGAACTGTCTCATTGTACAAATATAATGAGTACTTAGACTTTACGTGTCATGCTCAGTGCACCTTCCAAAGCCTGACTGTCACAAGTCACCAGCACTTAAGAAACCTGGTCTGAGTCACAGGGAATGTTAGGAATCAGACCTCATATCATGGCAGTGCTCACAGTTTGGGAATGCCTTACTCAAAGTCCTGTTCTGAAACTGCTGGTGAATACAAACAGACATACACTTACACCCATTCTCTCTGCTTTTTCTCAGCCATTTGCCTGCTCCATCAGAAAACAGGTTAGGACAGGAATGGACCGCTGTTGAAGTTGAAATTTAGGTCAGCAGTGTAAAATCAGCCACATCCCTTTTTTTGTGACCGGAATACAGTTAAATAGTCTGTATCTTTCAAGAAGGCCGGTTAGTGGATGGATTACCTCTTAGCAGAAGTGTACGATGTGCAGTCAGCCACCTATTTATTGATCTGTGTATGGGACACTACAAAAGAACATGCTTCTGAAACGCTGCAGAGCATCCGCTCTAATAAGCCAATTATAGATCCAGCATGGAGTTTGAATAATTTTCTGTCAGAGTCAATGAGAGCAAGATTTGCCCTCCAGCAACGAATGTCTGAGAGGAAGGATCCTTCCTGCTATTTCAGTATTGCCTTGGACAGGAAAACTTCAGTGAAGGTGTGCCTGTGAGTAGCTACGCTGTTCCTGCTGACCTTGGTTTGTCTTTTGTTCGATAGCCCGGGGCCAGGCGGAAAGAACTGCCGTGGAGCCAGCGTGGAGCACACCGTGTGTGAGAACTTGCCCTGCCCCAAAGGTGTGCCGAGCTTCAGAGACCAGCAGTGCCAGGCCCACGACAGATACACCAACAAGAAGAAAAGCCTCCTGACAGCTGTCATCGTTGATGGTAAATTTTTTCAGCTTCCTCTGTAATTCCTCGCTGGTTTTTCTCTGCAGCTTTTTCACTTGTCGTAATTTCATCCACAAGACCCCCAGTTGTCTGTGAGAACACTGCAGAATGTTTCCATTAGCTGCATCTGAAAGATGGATTACAATAACGTGTTCTTATTGCTTCCATGCTGCTCCTCTAGCCTTCTTCTTAACAGAATTACATTGCTTGATCACCTTTGTCTCAAAAACTCGTTTGTGCTGCTCCTAAAGTCAGTTGCTTTGTATTTCTTTCTCCAGATAAGCCATGTGAGCTCTTCTGTTCTCCACTGGGGAAGGATTCTCCTGTGCTCGTGGCAGACAGAGTCCTTGATGGTACTCCATGTGGGCCTTACGAGACTGACCTCTGTGTACATGGCAAGTGCCAGGTGGAGTAACTTTCTCTTGTTTTACTCCTAGTGTTATGTCTGACCCGGGGTAGCTATGTATGTCCTAGAAGGTGAGGCATTGGTATGGGTGGCTGGGCAGCCGTCTCTGAGGTGAGAGGGTGACCGTGTTTTATAGGATCCATTGCAAGTGCTCCACAGCCCCGTGTCTTGGTCTGAGAATTATGATAAACGCCCAAGGTAGGAAATGGTTGCTGAACAGCTGGGAACGTCCAGTGATCACATTTCCTTGTGTGTAGTCACCAAATGGCGTGGGTGGGAAGGGACTTCTGTGAGGGAAGCAGATGGGAATGGAAATCTGGCTTGCTTACCCGCTCCGTTTTGGCTGCTAGAAGAACCACTGAAAAAATGTTGATGCTGCAAACTGAAATATGAATTGTTATTAGCCTGCTCTAAGGGTTTTCAGCTCTATCTGGGGCCTATCTAGAAATACCGAGGAAGCTTTTTGATACCACTTACTTCTTGGCTCTTTGAGCTGCATAAACCGGTATCTTCCCCTGTGCATCCTACATCCATATGATTTTGAACTACATTACTAGATAATGCCACGGTGAGTTTCTCACCTTGGGGCCCACCAAAACTGTTTGAAAGGCCTGTTTTCCTGCAGTATGAAAAAGGTTCCCTTCTTCCTACAAAACAGGTTATAAAGCTCCAAGCAGCAGGCAGTACAGGTTTAGAGGAAGAGATCCAGCAACCCGGAGTGCAACTCAAAGACAGTTTTCTTTTGCCTCTTGTCTGCATTGTCTTGTGCTCAGGTCGCAGGGAGAGAAAATGAGAAAGGGCATAGGATAGGCTTCCTTCTGCTCTCCTTCAGGAGCCGTTTGTCCCTTGCCAAACCCGGAGGATGCTCATTTCCTTCTGTCTCTGGTCAGACAAGTTGGGAGTGGAAATGAAGAGGACTCTGTCCAAAACTCTTTGGATTTTCTTTCCTTTTCCTGGAGTGAAGGAGTGATGACCTATAACTATTGCAGTGATGGTTAGTAGTCTTTAGACAGTTTACGTATGGAACCAAGATCAGGTGTGGGCAATCTTTGTAATACAGCTCTTCATGGTTTGCAGGGCAGAGAGGCAGTTCATGCTGCAGCATGGTGAACGATTAGGAAGGCCGTCTCTTAGAGCTGCTTTTAGATTCCTTGAAAATGTAGTGGAATTGTGTAGACCCATACTAACGGGAGGTGCAGGGTTTGGGGGAGGGATGGGAGAGATGATGATGTTTATTTAAAGCTCAAAAATGACAAGAAGTCATTCAGACTGGATGCTTCTACCAGTGAGTAGCAGCTGGATTTAAGCCACTTGTTGCGCACCCTATGGCAGGGCAGTTTTTTCTCTCTCCTAATCATGTAGCATGTGTTCAGAGTTTGCTGCACACACAGCAGGGATGTGAAAGGCAGTTCACGCGGCTAGTGCGGCCTTGCCAGTGCTGGATTCTTCATGCCAGTTCTTCCTCCCAAGTATTATCCTAGTCTAGATTTTTATCCCACGCTAGGAGTTTGCCTTTACACCATTAACCAGCCCGTTGACCCAGCGGAACAGCTTTCTAGCATTGCCCTTTACTTCCACTAACTCCACTGGAGATACGCTGGGTTGCCCTGGGGGCACAAGGTACACCAAATGTGGCATTATTTCTGATTTCCGTGAGCAGTGAGTAAGAACTAGCAGGTTGGTTTTTTTTTGCTTTGAGCCTTCCCAGCAGGAAGATGGATGATCACTGTATTAACACGGGTATAAGAGAGGCTTTGGGGACATAATGCAGTTTTACTAATTGTAACGTGACAGGATAAGTGTAAAAGCTTTATCTGGATTGAATTTTGCACTGCTGCAAGAGACTTCCCGCTGCTTCCTGCCAAATAGCTGCTGAAGAGGCATGTTTAATTCAGCCCTTCTGATTTATTCAGATGAAGAATCTGAACAGCGAGTTGCAGGGGAGCCAGCACGGGTCTGATTCTTTATATGCTCTTTAATAAAACGTGCCTTGCACGGAGCCAGGTTCATGGTGCATCCCGAGTTACTTAATTTTTTCCCTGTTTTCAGCTGTATCTAAAAAAAAACTGAAAAACCCATTAATAACCTTTTATAGTAAGGCCAGCTGTGCACCTCCAGCTGTGTGCCATTGACCATTACGCTGGGCTGGCCAGCTTTACCGCTCCAAACATTCAGATCAGCCACAAATGGTAAATCAGACATCATGGCAATGCACATTTTCGTCTTCCAGTGAGCAGCAGTAGCCAGCTCCCCTCCAAATGAAAACCTTTATGAGCCCAGAGCTTTGGAGGTACATCATGAAAAGCAAATTGTGCTCTAACTTGGGGGCAACTGCCTTTAACTGTGCAGAGAGGTGATGACAGCTGCAGAACATTCAGTCCATTTGCATCTGGCTGGGAGAAAAGGCAAAATGATCAATTCAAGCCGAGCAGATTTGAAAGCCTTGCGAAGCCATTTATAATGCTCTTCTGCCTCGTATGCGATCTAGTGCTGAGAATCCCTGTGTGTGACTGTGCACCCCGTTTGCCATAGATGCTTGTCAAACTAGCTGTGTGTTAAATGAATTTAATTGACATACTTATTTAATTACTCTTCTTCTTGTTTCTTTACCCAGTGTAGACAAAGCCTTGCAACAAGCATTGCAGGGGGGCTGGAGGAGAGAATAAGTGCTGAAATCAGAGGGTGGTATTACTGTTATTTATTTTCTTGTGTAATCCTTTCAGTTAAAGGCTCTCAAAGGCAGGAGTGACACACTGCCAGTGTGACAGATGTATTAGCAGTATCCATTGCCTGCGAACATCTAGTCCAGGAAATGTAATAGCTCTTTTCCCTTCAGCAGCGTATGCTCCTAAATGAAACTCATGCGTTGTTGCTGGAAAAATGAATGTAGGTGAACACGGCGAAGACAAACTGTTCTTGCAAGGAGAGGAGGGTTTTGACAAGGGAAGCAGGAACAAATTCTTCGCAGCCTCGACATACCCTAACTGCAGTTGGGCACTAAAGGAGGAGAGTCTCTCTTTCATTGCATGGTGTGAACTTTTTACAGTTTCATTTTAAAGCCATGAGCTGAGATCCATTCTAAACAATGTGAATGAAGCTTTTTGGTGTCAGCCGCACTATTTGAAGTAAAATCATTATAAGCAGCAGTGTCCCTGTGTTTACCACTTATACCTGAAGGCAGCTGGATGGTGTAAATTTGGTTAATGCTGTGGTCACACAAGGAAGCACCAGAAGAAAGCAAAGTCAGCCCTGTATTTAGTGCAGGAGTTCCTAAGTCACCTCTGTTTTTATAATCTTACTTCTTGCCTTTGAGATAAATCATACTTTATTCAGTTTTATCCTGTCCTTGTTGATTAGGGTTGGTTTTGAGGATGAGCATTTCATTCTTGGTAGTGTTAGAAGTTTGCCAGAATTAGGACAAAATAAAAACTATGTAAGAGCTTCATGAGATAGGCTGAAAAATTGAGGACAGTGTTACAAAGTTTTATGCGTTTAGAAGAAACGTGGTAGAGAAGTAACAAACGCGCTTATCCTGACCATCTTCTGAGTAAACGAGATGCCCTGTTCAGTATGCGTACCCATTTTTCATATTTTCTTGAAATGCACATTGTTTTCTAGTGAGGAGAGTTTGTTTTTTTTTTTCCCGGAGTTTTCCAGAGACAGAAAATGTGTAACAGGCTGGAGAACAGCAGCAGTCTGATGAGGCTGAGGAGAGGAGAGTGAGTGCACAGGCGGGCTTGCAGCCCGGTCCCTCTTGCCTGCTTTCATGGTTTGCTTTCTTTAGCATGGACATTACAGTCTTGATGAGGACGGGGTAATGCAGTGGAAACTCCCCCTCAGATTGCATTTATCCTCGCCTGTTCCTCTCCAGGTGGCTTTCAGAGAGGATTTCCTGAAGTTTTTCTTTTCCCTCAAGACTACTCAGTGCACATTTCATGAGTCAGCGTTCATGGAAGCAGTGTGCTTGCTAACCTCTTCCAGTTCTCCGTTCTGTTCATGCTGCTCATGTTAGAAGCAAACTGCTGGCAGAAGCAGAGCTAAAAAAAGGTGTCAGATGTCACACAGCCGTGGTGTGGGGAGAAGACAAGCTGCTCAGCTGACTGTGGTGATGCAGCATTACTTTGTTCTGGCTTTTTTCAAAGGAGAATTAGTCAGAGACTCATGATAGCAGAAGAACTTTCCAGTGGGGACTACATATTGTGCTTCAGGGTGTAACCTAAGGTCTCTTTGAAAAGAGAGACCTTGTGTACAGCGGAACGTGGTTAGAGATCAAGGGCAGTCTTTGCTGTGACTTAGCAGTTTAAGAGGTAGAGATGTTTTGGCTTTATCTAGAGTTTTCTCCATGTATGTTTTGTCATGTTATAGCTATTTTAACTTGCTGGTGAATCTGTAGCACCTTCAATGATGATTCAATGATGACAAGACACACATTAGGTTGTCCTGGCACAGCAAAAATATTGTAGAGCTACTTTCTTCCAAAAGCGATTGTCGTATAGTATGAAAGGTGAATGTGAACATAAAAATGGCCACATTTTCAAAAATAGTTTTTACAGTTTGGGGTGACACAGTGTCAGGAGAGGGCCACAAGTGGCAGAGGATGAAGTGAAGTTGTCTTCTGGACCTACTGTTGGCAAACACTTCTCTAATGTATGCAGTACCCACTTTCTGCCTATGCTGTATACAGTTCTGCATTTGCCTCCTCACTTGATGATTTTCCATTCATATTCTTGCATTACAAACTGTGGTACAAGATATTCCAGACTGGGTAGCTTGTCTCCATACAGCGACTTGGCTCTGTGCTGTACTTTGATAAATTATTTGGTATTGCTCACAAAGTCCAGAAGGGTTATTAGAGCTACAGAAACCTACTGTATAATAGTGTTTTTTGTTTGTTTTGTTTTGTTTTTCTCAATTCTTGTGTCTGTACGAGTGTAATTTGAGCCTAAAAAGAGGTTTGGGGGCTTTTGGCGAGCAGGACATAGCAACAAAGCACAAGATTTTGTTGGTATCTTACTGTTTTTTTTTCCTGTACTTCACAGTGGGACATGAAAAAAGTCATGCTGTTTCCGACTATTTTCCTTCTGTGTTAACCCACAAAGACCATATAATAGCCAATTCATTGTTACCTACCTTGGAGGCTTTAGTTTGTTCTTGTGGCTTTAGCAGCCAAGAATTGACCAGAAGGAGGCTACATATATCATACACTGATAAATATATATTATTTTCTCATCCAGAAGTGACATGATAGGTGCCTGTTTCGAAGAACGTAAAATCCTCTGGTACCTGCAGCCGGGTGGTATTTGCACAAAGCAGGGCAGAGGCAGGGTGGAATCAGACCTCGGGTGTCATTTCAGATGAACCTGGTTTAGAAGGATCAGAAAGGGGCAGTTACAGAAAGTGGCCAAAAAAAAACATAAGGAGTTCCTGGGATGGGAAAAGTCTCTGGGTAGGAAAGTACTTTCTATTATTTTCATGCTTCCTAATGTAGCCTGCTCTGCTGCCAAAGCATGGGGGTTTCAACACAAAAAGCTTCAAGCTCTCTGCATGGAAAACTGGTTATCAAGAATAATTGCGTATAGCATTCCCATGAACTTCTAAGGGATTTAAACATAAACTCAGAGGGCAGGTGTAATTGCGTGCCTAATGTGAATAAAGTAGCACTAATACAAAATAGGCAGCACACAACTCCTGTTCCAGCAGCACTGCTCCAATTTAGATAAAATCTGAAGGCTCGGGAAATGACAGGAGGGTGTTTGCTGAACTGACTTTGATGTGGACTCCAACCCATAAAACAAAGTTTGTTGTGGAACAGAAAGAGAAGTAACTTAGAGATGAACTGCTTGATTTGAGATCTGGGCTCACCCTCCCGTGCGCATCCGGACAGACACCCACGATTCTCCACAGGGGCAGTTGTGTTTAAAGCAAAGAAATCCGAATTCTCTTGCCTTTAGATCTGAATGTCAGCTGCTCACATGTGCATGTTCCTGTTTCATGTGGTCCATCCCTGGAGGTAGCAGTGGACACTGGATATTGTGGACAAAAAGTTGGCAGTGCAAATGAATCTGTCATAAGCAGCATGCTCTGTAGATGATTAATTTGTAAAATGGCACATGTTGCATCAATATTTATATTTGATCCATTGAGACAGCTAGTTAACTCAGCATATGGGAAGCATTACAGTGTTGTGAGTCTACAATGTCATTTCTTACATAGGGTGGGTGTATATAACAAAACTAATTGTGTTTATGTAGCAAAACATATTCACACAGGCTGTATCAATCGAGCTCTTGCACAGCCATTCAAAATACAAATAAAAATATCGTTTAAAACATCCAAGCAATACAGCGCATAGTTCACACAGAAGAATCCAAATGATGTGCATTCAAGAGGAGGAGTTTTCCTATGCTGGAGCCAGCAATGACTGAAGCTGGAAATACCACCCAACAAGCAGTATTTTCAGATGTTTAATTACAAAAATGCGAAGAAGGGGGGAGGAGAGCAAAGGAAGGGTGGGCTGAGGTATCAGCTGAGTGAATTTCAGGCCATTGGCTCAGCACACATGCAGTTACCTGCCAATTTAAAGGTCAGTCAGTAGTTACGAAACACAGCGTCAGAGCAGGAGACTGTGGTCGAAGATCACTAAGAAATCGGTGGATATAGTTGAGACCCTCCATGCTGAGGAGTTCAAGCCCTGAAAGACTGTCTTGAGATTTTCTGCCAGAACTCCCATGTTTTAATACGGGCAAGGGACTGGTTTTGGTTTAAAATCTGCTTCCTCATTGTCTGATTAATTATGCTGTTCAATAGCAGTCCTACAGCACTGCAGGCTGTCAGCAGCTAGTACAGGCAGGGACTGGAACTCCTGGGTGATGCCAACATCGGTCCCTTTGCCAGAGTTGTTGATGTCACCGTCCAAGTCCCTGCTGGACAGTCCAGGGAAGGTCCAGGAGTCTGAGAACATGGCTCGCGGTGGTGGAAGCACACACAGACTCCTACTAGTAAACACGTGGTGGCTCTACCAGGCAAGCTCTTCATTTTCCATTATTTCTTGTGATTATGGTAGAGCTCCAAGTACGTTGCTCATTCCTGAAGGGATCATCTTGGTAAGAAAAGAAAGCTGTTTCCCTTTTTACCAGTCCATTCAAGACTGCTGGAACTGAAAGTATCCAGCCAATACTGGCGGTACTGGTCCATGGATTCAGGCTGCTAACGTGCAGGATAACTCTTGGGTCAGAAAGCGCACAGGATAGTGTTGCAAGGTGTCTTTTCTCAGGATGTAAAGCTTCCCCTTTGTGCCCTTCTGCTGCTTATTGAAAAAATAAATCACCTTCCCTTGTTCAGTATGCTGTGCAGGAAGCAGTGCAGGATGAGTTAGAGATGACAAAGATCAAGTAGCTCCCATGAACTATACTTGGGATTCAAGGGATAGTGTCTGCACTATGAAAACTTGAGTTTTGAGCAGTGTAACTTGGGACTTGCCCTGTGCATACTGTTTATTAAGCCCTCATGTTTTTGAAAGCAGATAAAGGAAGTCTATATCTATTTTAACGATGCATCATATAATACATACACCAGAGAGCAGAGTGTCAGTTGGAAGCTGATAATGCGCAGGCCTGATAGACCTTCCCCCAGGGCTGGTGGGGCTCAGGCTTAAGCCTCTGGCCCCTGGAGCTGGAATGTCAGCAGCTTCCTCGCCTAGGGGAAGGCTGGAGACCTCTCAATTAATGGTCCAAGGGCTGCTGACAGATAGTTTCCTCCCAGGAGAGGTGCTGGTGACTGAAGTGGTCACTGTAATGTGTTTCTAAGTGACTTTGGAGCTTGTGGAAATGCATTGTCAAGTGTTAGCAAAAGCTGTTTCATTATGTACTGCTACTAAATATGCTTGTGCTTCAGAACTGATCGGAAGGCTTTGGGAGGGGGAAAAGGGCTCTAATGTTTATGTAGAAAGGAGTAAAGTGCTTACAAAGTATTTTTACCTCATAAAGTAACAAGAATGCACCAATTTTCATCTCGAAGCCAAGAAAGCAAACTCACTGTCAAAGTTTTCCTTTGCAAGAAGCCATTTCCTGGCCCAAATTTGACAGAAGCCTGAATTGTAAAGTCCCGAACTGATGGGCAAAGTCTGCCCTGCAGAGGGGAGGGAAGATGCCACCAAAGGGAAAGCTGCAAGGGTCATTCCCATCTCTTCCACAATCAGGGAACTGGGCAGAAGATGAAAGGCAAAAAACAGCGAAGGTTTTGGAGGGTGTATTTACGGATTCAGTGGGTGCTCCTTCCCTGTCCTCAGAAAAGGTCTATGAAGTCAAAGTGTGTCAGTGACCGAGTAAAGTGGGAGGAAATGGCTTGTCTTGAACCCCAGTGTCCAAAGAGGGGGGATTTACTCTTTCAGAGGCTTTGTTTGCTTGCAGTGGCTTCCATTAACTGGGAAGCTGCAGCGTAAATGCAAACCATGTGATTGCTCACCCCCTGTTCTCTGCCTGCCTCTGTTATAGTCCTACAGACTCCTCATGGAGCGCTGGGAATAAGTGTGGTTCAGCACTCATTATATTCCCTTTATTCATTTGTATGCTCACATAGTGCTAATAACAATGCAGCGCAATAAAAGATAGCACAAGAGCCTTAAATTAAACGCAGCTTTTCCAGTATCTCAGCAGGGTGGCAGGCAGGCATGGATTTCCAGCTGTCTTTCAGCAAGCCCATTAATAAATCACATTTATTTTCCTGGAAGGAGAACTGCTGGGACATCCTTCTGTTTTGGGGGCAGAATCATATTCAATATCCCCACATTATTTGTTGGACATGGGTGTGAAGTTTAGCCCTGAGAATTGGAACTGCCAAAAACTCCATGGTCCTCTTCAACTTTACTTAATTCCTATTTACACAGTTGTGGTTTTTTTTTGCTGTAGTCCTTGCCTACCAACTTAGATACTGCTCTAGTTAATGAGCAGCATCTCACTTGTGTGTGTTTACGTTTTTAATGATCATTCTTTTTCAGCATTTATCTGTCTCTAATGATTTATGCAGACAAACACTGCATCAGAACAAATCCAAATGCTGGCAATCTTTGATCCCTGTAATACATCTGGATTTAAGCAGTGGCCAGTGTCTTCTGAAACAAGGGGAATGCTTGAGTTCAGGTCCAAATTACATTACTTAACACACAGGCAGCCTCAGATAAACAGCCCAAGTTCTCTTCATCTTTCCCTGTTTACCCCGTTTTTCAAAATTCTCATTATTTTAATTGTTCTCTAAGATTTCTTTCCAAGTTTCCTTTGGCTTTATTATAAGAAGGCAAGGAAGGGAGAGACGCAACAGCCTTGTTCCAATAAGTGTTACTGGTGACAGTCCTGGGAACTCATTTGCCAAGGAACTGTTTATCTACAGAGAGTGAATCTGCAACTTACAGCCGAATCTCTGCTAATAACTTGCATAGTCAGAACTCTTATTTCAGCCAAAGTTTGTCTATTAAGACTGAATTGCTGATAATTTGGAGTCTTACAAGGACAGAGAACAATTCACACAGACTAATTAGAATAATAACATGATGTCCAATCAAATTGTAATTTGATCTTACTGACCTCAAGATCCAAAAGTCTTGTGGTCAGTGGTCACCATCAGAACCTGGCAATGGTTTGTGAATAAGGAAGGTTACGGTGACAGTCTGCAGCTACAGGGAGAATACTGTGACTGCTCTGGTTCTGCAACCCTCCCAGACAGGTATATTGTGATTGGAAACGGTTTTACTAGGTATTGAAAATTCTGAAAATACCGTTTTAAATGAAGCTTTAGATGAAATTATGAGATTTTTGTTCTTATTTTTTATTTTTTTTACAAATGAATGTCAGTTCTTAGTACAGTGCAAATATCTGTGAATTTTCATACAATCGTATGGTACATATTGGCCATGTATGAACCTGACCTGATTCCATCAAAGTATTTTTGCACTGCAGGTATCTTGAGTCAATTTATCAGTGAGCTCTTTTTTCAGGTGTTGCCAAAGCGCAGTCAGAACTGAACGTTGTACTCCCTGGTAAGATCCCAATCCACAGCAGGGCTCATTCAGCGAGCCCCACGCTGGAACTTACACCAGCACTCTGACTTTTGGTGAGGTGAAGGGCTGAGACCAGGATTCTGGTTACTTGGGTTAATTGCCATTTAAGCAAGTCACATTTTTCTCTTCTCTAAACCGAGTGTCACAGTACTGGTCTATTTCTCTGGGATGTCTTTGAGTTCCTTAGATGGAAATTGCTGTACAAACATAAAACATTGTTTTAATCTTTTGTTGTTGTTGTTTGAAGCAAGTTAGAGTGGGTTCGTGTGAAATCTGTGATGATACCTGGAATAACTAGTGGTTTTGAAACTCTCTTCAGTAATGTCTTCTGATTCAAAGTTCGTGCTCTTAGAGTTAGGGAAGGGGGTTGCTAAATAACCAGCTCAACACTGTTCCAAATGAATGCTCCACTGATTCACAGCGTTCAGTTCTTCCTGCTCAGGTTTTCAGTCAGGTGTCTATCGTAGTCTTGACATCAATGTTTAGAGATACTTTAACCTTGCAAACAAAATAATTGGGGACCTCTGGTTGTTGTCATTAGAAAATTGGCTGCGATGGAATCATTGGTTCAGCTGCCAAAGAGGATCGCTGTGGAATCTGCAGTGGTGATGGCAAAACCTGTAAAGTGGTGAAAGGCGACTTCAACCACACGAAGGGGATGGGTGAGTAACCCTCAGCAGCATTTCAGCAGAGCGGAGGTTCTCTTAACTGCTTGAGGAGAGTTAAAGAGAGGCAGTAATAGCTCTTCTTCTTGGATAGCATTTGACTCACCTGTGCTGATGAACACGTTAGAGGGCAGCTGTTCTCCAAAATTGCATGATTTCTGATGTACATGACCATAAAAGCTTCCGACTGTTCATGACATCCGACTTTTGCAGACGATGGGTAGGGGTCTAACACCACTGGCTCCACTGATTTTCTCCCTTTCCAACCAGTCGTGCTGCCAGGAAAGGTTCTGTGGAAGTGTGTGATGAGGAATCAGTGAAAAGATATGCAAGAATGAAAATACTGACTCCTCTCTGGTCTTGCCTTTGAGTAACTAACTCTCCAAAGATAGATACTCAGCATTCAGTCTTACCATTTACTGAGCCTCTTGTTAGATGGTGAGTTGGGAGTGCTGAGAACTTCTCAGGATCACAGCTGATGGAGCTGTGCAGTATCCAAAATCGTTTCTTATTTAAAACAACAGAATCTGTCTAGGAACACAAAACAGAATTCAATGTGATATTCTGCCTGCTTCTTATTCAGTTGCCCAGATAGCAGCCGTTTCCTCTCTCTGAAATTCAGAGTGAAGTTGTGTTTCTCATTTTGAATGTTGCCGGTGCTGTTGATGTTAAATAACAGATAAAATCATAGGATCTTCTCCAGTGGGAGGGAAGTCTGATTTCAGCACCATCCTTGAGCTCTTTGGGAGCTCTGAATGATGCACATTGTATGTTCCAGATGATTCATGCTATAATCAGTATATCTCAGCTAAATAAAAAAGCCCTCCCCTCTGAGTATTATTACTGAATCCCTGCCAGCAATAGCATCCAGTATAGCATAAAAGAGCTTCTGGTCAGACTTAAGACTTTCCCCTCTCTTGTTAAACATTAATGTATGTACAGCTTGGTGTTTGAATTAGTCTTTGTTCCAGAGTTTCTGTTCCGTGCTTCTGAGAAACCTTGTCACCATTCATCCTAACCCGGCAAAGGGAGGGAAAGCCAGATTCAGGACTTGCAAGCTGCTCCAGGAAGAAGGAATTGTCCAGAAAAAGTGATTTCACATTCAGGGAATAGAGAGTTGCCATTTCTGTGTGCATAAATACATTGAAAACGTGCTACTCCAGGACTGAGTTCAGTAAAGCACCCAGAGATTTCATTTAAGCACACGCTCCAGTTCTGTTTAGTTACTGAAGCAGCACAAGTGCTTTGTGGCTTCCTTGAATCAAGGTCTCAGCACTAAAGTGATTTTGTTCATTGGCCTCTTCCTCTGCATCCTCCTCCTTCTTATCTGTGGGGCCAGCTGTGACCTGTCACCTCCTGTGAGGTGCAGGTGGGATTTCCCACCTCCGCCACGACTTTCTGGAGCACATTTGTGCTGTTGCATTGCTAGGCCAACCTGCTGAATAATTTCCTGCTTTATTGCCTTTGACTCTTCTGTCCCAGTTATTTTCCACTTATTTGTGTCAAGGCATTTGCACTTGATAGATATGGTGCAAAAAATTCCTCGGTCCAGCTGAAAAAAAATATTCTGTCTTTCTGCAGCAGATTTTTCAGCTGTTCCTGAACTTCCTGATGGCTCCTGAAGAGAACTATCTTTTATCTTTTCCAATTAGACTACAAAACGTCTCGGGTAGATAATAAGAAATGTCTGGGTCATTGCCAGGAAGTTGCACTAATTCCCAGCTAGACAAACTGCTTGAGGGTGGTAACTTTACAAGGCTGTAGGAACAGAACAGACTCGACCTTAACGGGTCGTGCAGCTGCCAGGACGCTGCAGGGGGGATTCACCCCCAGCACCGTGTTGCCTAGCGGGAAGAAATGGCTGACGGAATCATGGTTTGCATTAGGCTCTTCAAGCATTTACTGGTTCTTGTTCTCTGCTGATCGTCTTAGAAGTGCAAACCGGTCGCAGGGTTGCGTTGTCAATGCTACGCAGACATTTTAAGTGCTTCCACCTTTACCCACCTCACGGAACTCACAGGAAATGATTTTTAAAATGGTAATCTCATCGAGATTTGTTAGAAGCTTTGATTTATTAATTTTTAAAGGGAATTATATTTTTGGGAGTAATGATTTTAGAAACGATCATCCATGATATGACAAGTAGTCTTCTGGGTTGAAAATCGTCTTTACTTTTTATTTTTTTTTTAATTATGCTCTTCTAATGAACATCCTAGCCTACTAAAAATGAAAGGATATTTACACTTTTAATTATTCACTGTTCCTGTTTTCCTGCTTTTGGGTTTCTTCTATGTTACATACTGAATGTATACTTGTTCTTTTCACTTAGGATTTCCGGCCCCTATTCTGCAAAGATTTTATGCATCAATTTATATCAATTTATATCAATTTAATTCATATACTGGTGTTTCGCAGTCAGGTCCTTGGGTTAACTTACTGAATCTCGTGCAGTAGGCAAAGCTCCAGTGTTCGATCTGAGGTATCACAAGTGAACATTTGGTTACTCGAAAAAAAAAGTTATTTTTTTCTTTAAATAAGTCCTTAAGCAAACATGTACGAAAATCTGACAAAATTCTGGTCAAATGAGAATACAAAATACAAATTGAGGCTTTGGATATGCAGGTGATTGCACAGGTCAGTTGCAAATGCTCACAAACTTGCTGCAATCCAAGTCAAGGCCAGCATCCTGCATTAAGTATGCCGGTGTGTTAATTCAGAAGAGAATGGCCTTCAAATATCGAGCTGTTGATTGTTCTGGTGCGGTGTCTGCTTTGGGAATTGCAGCTGCTTCTTTGGGTGAGATCTTCAGCTGCTCTACGGGTGGGACTCCACCGACTGTGGGGCTGCTCCCTACGTGTCCTGTGACTGCAAATTATGTTGCCAAGCCCTGTTTATGGAACTAAACCCATACCAACTCCTTTCTGTTTCTTAGTCACCAATAGTCATTGTAAGAAGGTTTCCACATGTGTGATGGCAAAGGCAAAGGCTGTTCCCAAGTGTTTCTCGTGTAAGATACTTGAATGCTGTTTGCAGTGTTAGTGGGTGCTGGTGACATCCTTTGGTGTTGGTTCTTTATTTTCTTTTGGTTGGATGAGATGGGGAGATGGGTATCACAAGCCATGGATAAACTTCAAGACCTTTTACTAGTTAGTTTGTTTTTTCAGAGACAACAAGTACAGATCCTTTCCTTTTAGAAGATGTGAAAGGGAGACAAATTTTCATTAAGCAAATAAAAAATACTGAGCCTATTTTATTTTTTTTTCACCCTTATTGTCACAGATTCTATAAGGTTTTGCTCTCCTGGTAGGACATGCTGTGGCTGGAACATTCAAAGTGCCCCAGAGGAGGTCTGACAGTTCTGATCTTGCAGCCTGTGGTCCACGGGCACCCAAATGTAAACGGAATCCGTTTCTGTTTTGGGGAGAAGGTCAAAAGCCTTGAGTTGTGATGCTAAATGTCACATACACTTGTGTGCAGCTGGCTCTCTTCAGTAGGCCAGCTGAATGTGCTGTTTAGATTGAGGTTTTATTTCGGACTGGCACCACGCCCTGTACCTAATGCTATGAAACAATTTCAAAAATAAAAATAAACACAGGCTTGTTCTGAAGTCCATCTCAGCCTCCCTGTCACTGTACAAGGGACCTGGAACTAGAGGACAGTTCTTCAACTCATATGTTGGGTAGCTGATTGGTATTACTGACTAGGGTATCTGTCCAGACTCCAAGTCTGTGCCTGTAATGCTCAGACCTGCATCGAGAATGAGGCATTTCCCTTGCATCTGTCTCTCTTGATTTTTCTCAGCCATAACAAGATTTTCATTGCAGCTCTTTGCTTGTGATCCAAAAGAACCCTAGTTATTTGGACTTTTTTAATTGCAGAGCACAATATGGTGATATATGCCAGTTCTGACTGTTGTTTTGGGAGATGACTAGTGTATCTTTGCTAGCAATTTTTATTTTTAAGGTGGTGAAAAAACAGACCTTTTATTTCTTACTTTATTTTTCCAGCACATATTTAAAACAAATAAAGGAAATTTGGACAGTGGTGCTGTAGTGCTGGCTAGGAGCATCTTTATACAATGCAAGAAACTCATTTCTTGTCAATAGGGCGTACATCTAAATGATGACAAAATAATGCCCCAGGGATAACTCCTGGGGTGTCTTACAAGGGTTTAAGCAGAACGTGTAAGAGAGATTCTCGCAACCAACTGTGCAGTAATAGTAGGAGGCTTTGAAATCTATCCATGGCTCTCCAGTGATAGGATTTTCTTCCAAATGAGCTATCCCATGGCTGGAAGCAGACAGGTGCTGATGAAGGAATTACTCTCAAGATAATAGCAAGAGGGAATCAGCGCAGCTGCTCAGAAGATGGTTATGTACTGACCGCTGGACATTTTTCCACTCCACTGCAAAACCGAGCACTCAGTAAAAGGTGCAGGGTGGGAAGGGCCATGGGAACTGATATACCTAGGTGGACGGGGCAGCCTGGTTTCCTTGGCTTCCACCCTGAGACCTTTGTTCTGAGCACTCTGGGGAAGTCTGATAATGGGGTGAGCACTGCTGACGTCTCACATCTAATTGTCGTGTGTGTACAGGGATAGGACATGAAGGCACAGTGCCTAGAGATCAGTGCTTTCAGCCATGGGATAATTTCTCATCTGCCTTGGAGTCTGTCTTTTACTGGGATGTGAGCTGAGAAAGCGGTTTTGTAGTAGATCGGTGACGTTCTGAAGTTCATACTAAACTTTCTCTTCATTCTGAGAATAACAACAATGGCTAACAGCGGATTTCCCTGTGTGAAACACTTTTCCTCTTGCAAATCTCTCCAGCATTTAAATGAAGATACAGTAGCCACTGTTCACATATTAATCTCCTTGATGACAAAGCCGCATCTTTGTTCTGGTGTCTCTCCTAATACGAGTTACACCACATAATTTGTATCTAGGATTTGCTTCAATCATGGTCTTACATTCCTGAGACACTGATGTAATGCAGATTGTCCAGAAAGATTGGTGCATGCCAAAGTAACTGTTCCCAAGGTGGAGCATACTGCATACAGCACTATAAATTATCAAATAATGAAGTTCTCCTGTTGTACTTTCAAAGCTTCATCTTAACAGGCTGATTTATGGGTGAAATTACTCGAAATACTGCCTGATAGTTGCCAAATCTCATCAGTCTTTAACCAATTCCTCATTTAAAGCAGAACTTGAAGCCCAACCTTGCAGACCCCTGCATTGCAGACAATTATCCTAAGACCTAACAGATCTTTGAGACTCCTTGACTCTGGGCCAACTCTTGGGACTTTTTTTGGTCTTACTAGCTAACACTTGATAATCTTTCTGGCAATCTGCAGTGACAGTTCGCTTAATAAAACGTGCCTCGAAAACAGTGAAGATGTTTTCTGGTGCGGTTATCTCAAAGATCAGGATTATTTTGGGACCAGCAGCATCGCATTAGCACTAAGGACCAGACTGGAGCGGTGGTAGCTGTCCGAGTTTGTACCTGTGGCAAATTTGCATGGATGGTATACAGTATTTTTGCAGTAGGGTTTGACCACTAACTCACACAATATTGCTAGAGATAGTGACTGAGGGTGTAAAGATGCTGCTTTTGGTACATGCCCAAGAACTCTGCTTCGTCTCTGAAAGGACAGGTCAGGTTCGTACAACTGCAGAGTGGTTCACAGCTCACTAAAGATGCAGTAAAGGCCAGCAGTCAGGCTTGTGCCGCATGATCTCGGTGAGTTAGCATGGTGTGTTTCTTCTTACTCAGGAGCTGTGAACACAACCCCCCAAAGCCATCAGTCAGGATTAGAAATTACATAAGGAGAAAAATCTGGTATAAGACCAAACCAAACAGTCTCCACAACTAATGCCATATTAATAGCTTATACTCCGCTATTTACAATTGTAAAAAGTAACAGAAAAGTCAGCTTTTCCACGTGGTGTTTCTCTCATGACACGGTGATGAAATGAGAGTGTATTTATGGCACTAGCTGGACCTCAAGCGTGGCTCCCCAGCTCACCCACCTCCAAAGCACTGTGACGCTCCCGGCTGTTGCTCAGTCAGGGGACAGATCCAAAGCGCAGTGAAGCCAGTGACCGGTTTTCCACTAAATTCAGCCCAACTCTGCGTTCAACCCTTGCATGATTTAGTTCTGGGCATTCATACCTGGCAAACGGTTTAAAAAATAAGTAATAGTACCCTAATTGGTACGTTACATTACCTGAAACTTGGGCATGTTCCAAACCAGCTTCCTAACAAGGGTGTTGAGGTGTGTAACAGGGCTGATTTCCCTGTGGCGGGGTGGCATTAATCACACCTTTGCTGTGTGCTCGTGTCTGGTGGCAGCTGTTGGTCGGGGTTGGATGCAGATGCATGGGGTGCAGTGAGGTTGTTTGGTTTCTGGAACACTCTGTGTTTACTGCCATTTGGTATCTCAGCTGATGAAAAAAACAACTCCTAGCAATGTCTAGAGTAAAATCCAACATCTGTTTGATTTGATTTTATAACAGATTTTTGTATTGCATTTAAGAGTACCCAGACATGGTTTGCAGCTCTGCTGTCCCTCTTTCTATTTGTCCTGCAAGGCTACGAGACTATTTCTGAGATACACCGAGTAAGAGAGAAGTAAGGAAGCAAACATGCAAAAACAACTGAACTGAACTGAAGGGTCAAACAGTAAGTGTGATTCAGATGCAGAGATCAGGGAAAGAAGGAGTGGATCCATCCCAAATCAGCTGTCCACCCAGTGACCCTTATAAAACCCAAGCAATCACGCCTTATTAATATGACACCAAAGAGGCTGGACGCTGCTTGTTCAGACAGCCTGAAACAAACCCACAGTCTGAGACCCAAAATCCCCGTCCGACTCACTCCATGTCATGGTGGCAAGAGAATCACTTAGTCCTGAGAGGCATTAGGTTGTCAGCATCCTTTTTTGAGGCTTTTCTTATCAGTGTAGCAGAAGCATGGCCATTCAGCTGCACTTGTCCCTAAAATAGTTCCCCAAACACTGCTGAATACTGGAGGAGCCACTGCTCCTGGCTCTAGCAGTTCTCCAAGCTATTGCTGTAGCTTGCCCTTGATTTCCATAAAGGCAGAGCTTACACAGAAGAGCTTCACACAGCCCTTTATGAAGACAAAAAAAAAAAAAAAAAAGGAGGGGAGAGGAGGGGAATGAGGGAACATACAGAATAAGCTACTTAACATGTAAAAGAAAAAGGAGAGCAATAATCCATAAGATGTGCCAAGTAATACACTGCAAAGTAAACTGGGTGGCCAATTAGAAAGAATCAAATCATGGCTGTGATGAGATTAGTGTCATTTACAGGGGGCTGATTCAGAGTCCAATGAAGCCAGTGGAAAAACTTTCCCTGACTCCCAGGCCTTTGAAACGGGCGCTAGTGTTCCTCAGCTTTTTAGTTTAAAGGCACCACTTTCACCCCATGGAACAAGCACGTAACTCCACATGGCTCTGTGGTGGGGGAAAATACGCTACGTTTCCTTGTAGCTCCTTATTATTCTTACTGTTATTCTGTTCGTGAATAGTAGTATAATTACATCGTGTTGCTGGTTGTCGAAGGAAGCATGAAGAGGCCAAGAGAATTTCAGAAGAATAACCATGAGAATTCCTTAAAAATATGATGGGGTGCTGTAAAAACTTCCCTACCTTGTCAGATGCTCGGATGGTCTCATTTGGCACGTGCTTCTTTCTGCTGGCAGCATTTGGAGATGGTCAGTGTCTGACAAAGTTTCAGCTCAGTTGTTAACATTAAATCTGAGCTGTGGAATTCGGTTTAGCAGCCCAATGCAAAGAGACTGTTAGCTATTATATCCTCCAGAACACTTATATAAAGCTAATGTGCAAGTGAAAACAAAGTTATTTTTCCCACATGTCCCACTAATCCCTCCTCTTCCGTTTAGGCATCATCCAAATGCTCTGTGGAGGTGAGTCCTTTCAGACAGCGATCACAGCCAGGAGCAGGGATTTTTTTAAGAGGAGATGACAGGAGTATCTATCAGAAACTCGATTTCAAATTGCTGATATCTGGGCAGGAGTTGATTTTTTCATGGTGAGATACTGAATGACTGATGCCTCTGGCTGTCCGTGGGTTGTTCTCATCCATCTGCCCTTTTGTTGCCATAGGTTACATCGAAGCAGCTGTGATCCCTGCAGGTGCCCGACGGATCAGAGTGGTTGAGGACAAACCTGCTCACAGTTTTCTGGGTAAAAAGACAAAACAAAAAATATTTTGATTCAAAACTCAGCTCTGTTCTCTGTTAAACTGATGCTTCTCTAAATGTCTTTGTAAGTGATGGGTTTCTTGTTCTCACAAAGTGGCTGTTGATTTCGTTATTGTTTCGATCTCTTTACTTTTGTGGCTTGGTTTCCTGATACTTCCCTGATATGATAGTGCATGACACTTACAAGGCCCTTGTGCAGCCGGAAAGGACCAAAGAACACGTTTATGTGGACAGAAGGATTTCTGAACAGCATTTGGCGCTGGGTGGAATATAGCTGCCTGCACTTTGGGAGGGAGTGGGAAAGAGAACCATGCATTTAAAGGAAGGCTTGGCAGAGATACCAATCGGAAGGCTCCAAGCTCAGACTGGAACAAAGGCAGGACAGGGGAGCTGATGTCCCTTAAGGACCTGACCATGAGGTTGCCTGCCCCGTTGCCTGCAGCAGCAGGTTTTCACTTGGTGCTGTACTCAAGACCTGGTCCTGCTTTCTGAGGTGCAGGATCTATCAAAGAGTGTTTCAGCCCTTCCACAGCCTGATGTTCTCATAGCAGTGGTCGGAACAGATACATGTTCCAGCTGATGCTTAGCCTGGAAAGTATTAGGTACTGTTTTCACTTTTGTATGTTCTGGTTCTCTCAAAGTGAGCTTCTCAGAGTGGAGACACCGTGAGGTTTCAGGGTAGAAAAGCACTCTGGAAGATGGGATTGCTGCCAGGGATATATCAGGCCTGTGGTAGGAACTCTGAGAGGATCACAAAGCTTGCTGTCCTCCTGTTGTGCAGAAGGGGAAGCTGAGGTGTCAAAACTTGTTCATGGCTATGCAGAGAGGCAGTAGCAAAGCTTGGACTGGGATCCTTGGCAAAAACATTGCATTTGTACCACTTCTTGGTACGAAGCATGTATCCCTACTGGTACTATTTCTGCTAATGCTGCAGCCAGCTTGCTGAGAGAGGATTACGCCTACACGTAAGATGTTTGACATAGCAAAGCACTGGTGGAACAATGAGAGCCAGTGTTTCCTTCCTTGGGCTTTGCAAATACTCTGTCTGCTGGGAGCCAACCTTTTTGTTTGTCTTGGTGGGATTTACACAGGTTATTTGTCAGGGGTTTGGGCTTTGGCAGGTAGCTGCAACAGTGAGATTCCTATGTGGAGTTAGCCCTTTGTTGTGACCACTTAACCTTGACTTGAGCAGGTATTTCTCCATTAGGTGGTGAAGATTGGAACTTATGTACATTTGAGAGCAGGAATTGGCCCTTGTATGTGTCCCATAAAAACAGATAAAAATTTTACAGATTTTAGGTCAAAAAGTTCTTCCCAGGAACACTGGGCACAAGGAAAAGATGCCCAGTGTCTTGCTAACCGCAGTTATAGAGTAGCAGCAGGAGTGTTCCAACAGGACAAAAAAGATGACCAAGGAAACTAAATTCTGGTCACTCCGTTAGACCTCGTAATGCATTGTACATCCAGATCTGAGTGTGGAAGGATTTTCTTTTTCAATTACACCATCAAAGCTGAGCCCAATCAGGTCCTATTTCCACTCAGGACCAGGTACAGTGTTTTGGATTTGAGCCCAGCATAATTTGGAATCATTATTCCATGTGCTGGGAGCAGTGCCTGAAGAATTTCCCTCCACCTACAGGCAACCCACGCTGGCTGGCTTGGCTGGCTGCAATGCTTAAAAACCACCTTGAACAGGAAATGCCTCGGCAGTTTGTGTCCACAGGCTGGGAAGCAAGCTGGAGGGACCCAAGGTGGAAATAAAGATCTGACAAGGTGCCAGGTTTAGAAACAGATTGGTCAGTTCCTGTCTTCGAGCCAAAAAGAAAAGGAGGAGTTATGGGTTGTTGCTAGGGCTCCTTTTCTTTAATGTTCTTCTACTGTACAGCTTCGAGCCAGGAATCAGCTCAGAGATGTAAGAGTGTGGATGCTTGCTGCCGCCTAAACGTACCCACAGGGGAAGAGCTGTGCTTTGCTGCCCTGTTTGAGGCATAGGGTCCCAGGAGCACTGCAGCCAGCTTGGAGCACTTGCACCGAGTGAAGACAAGCTGTGGTGAAAGCACTTTGGCTCAGATACTCTGCTGAATCTCCAGTGGAACTCCTGCAATCCTCAGTGAGCCCCTTTGGGGCTGTTTCCAGACTCTCCTGCTCAGTTACTTAGGGAACAGTGCCTGCAGCAATCAAAATCAAACCTTTCCCAGAAGAGAGATCCACAAAGATTAAACATTTTGTTTTTTACCAGCAAGCTATCTTCCTTTGATGATGACTTGTATCCAAAGCACGGTTTTAGTCATTCAAGCTCTCAAACGCTCTTGTGAGCATGTACCGTGATATTTTTGCTGGTCAGCCGTGCTGCTGTGGAGATAGTTTTATCTCATCCCCAGCTTTGATTAGTCATGTTCGTGGCTCCTCAATCCTAGTGTGAGGATGCTTTGAGCAGCCTGGAAGCTGCTAGGCGTTGGCAGAGGAAAACAATCCTGCTTCGGAATTGTCTGGAGTTTGCACAAGGCACTTTGTAGATTGGGGAACAAAGCAGGGAAAAAAAGTAAGCTGCAGAGAGAGTTGTGTTGCTGTAGAATGCAAATAGCAGCACATCATCATACCCCTAGCTTATGTTCCCAAGGGAACTTACCTTAGGAAAAAAAACCAAAAACATATACATTCCACTCCTTTTGGGGAAACAATACCTGCAGTTTCCTTTCACCTTTACTGTGGAGCCTCTTGTGGGATAAAGGGAGCTGCCGAGGACGATTGTGTGCACCAGGACAGAAGGATGTTCCATCTTTCTGCAGTAACGCCCCAGGATGCGGATCCTCTCAGAAAGGAGCACACAGACACAGTGTATTGAGACCTCCACCTGGTTCAGACTTCCCCAGAGGTTAGACACTATGGATGATGCTCAATCTGTAAATTAAATGAGCCCCAAAACATACCTGGGCACTGTCAGCCCACAGAGCAGGGGGCTGCCTGGGTGCTGCTTGTTGGGAAGGGACCCCGCAAAGGCCTGACCCCTGCTAGGAGCTGTTTGGGAGGTTGACCTGGCCATAAAGTATGACAGGGATGATTTTAACAGCATAGACTATGGTGTTGAGGTGCCTCGGAACATGTTTGGCCCCTGTACACGGAGTGGCAGAAAGAAGGTGAGATGGCGCCCTGCTCTGAAATCACTTCACGAGTCTCCTGTTACCTTTAGTAACCTCTTTGGGGTCTGCGGAGCCAACTTTTCCTGTTGAGCCAAATAAAAGTTTGTTCAGGAAATCCCCTAAAGGGAAAACTTACAGGGATTTCCATCCTCTCAAATGTCATTTGAGGAAGGGGTGAGCTGACCCTTCACGTCTTGAGGGGGCTTTCACTGTAGTAGCTATTTAAATGGTGCTAGAGAAGGCCAGCCAGAATAAAAAAAGGTCTATATAGAATAGTCCAGTATTGCTACAAACACTCCCTATAGGAAATTAGACCAAACTGAAAAGTCAGGCCTGTTGTGCAGTTGACAAGAAGTCCAATTCCTGGTCTCCTAAGCATTCTAAGGAATTACATGTAGCCTACACACAGCTGGAAGGATTTGCTGGCTTTGGGGACTTGATCCAAAGGGATGACAATGGGAGCTTTTCCTATTGACATGAAAAGGCTTTAAATCATCTCCTCTTACCTTCTTGCAACACACTCGGTAAAGTGAAAGCCAGGGTTATATTTTTTACTGGAAGAAAATAAAATAGGCTTGAAATGCTGGAGGTTGAGAAAACATCGTGTTAAAGGCTTAGCCAAGAGACACAGTTAACATTGAACTAAGGGAGCCCAGGAACTGCAAAACACAGGCTCTTCTGTCTGATGTCACGGCAAACTCGATCATAGTACGTGGATCTCCACAGCGGGGCCTGGGACTTTCACTCTCTTAAAACAGGGTCTGCCAATTTTCTCTTCCCTCAATGCATCACGCAGACGTCTGAATAACTTTGTTTCCATTGTACTGTAGAAAACACAGAAATCCTGAAATGACCTTGCACTAAGTCACAGAAATCAGATGCCCTTAGAGTTGCTTTTCAGTGTTTGAAGAATAGCAGTGTTGCTGATGCAGTAAGTTCTTCTGGAAGAAAGGACGCAATTCTCCAAGCATCTTTCCCTGTCAGTATTCATCTTACAGGGATTCCTTCGGTAATGTGGCTTTCTTTTTGCCCTTACTGATGCACAGAGGATGTGCATCAGACGGGACGGATGTGGTCTTACAGCAGCTGACATGATGCATGTGGCTCCAGCTCATGAACTCTGAAAGCAAAGTGCCTGTGTCAGGCTCTGCATTGCCTGCTGATATTTTTTATTTGCGTCCTGCTTTCCATCACACGGAGGCACAGACAGCATCGTACTTGTTTCTGCATTTTGTTTTGAGAGCAAAGAAGGCATCAGGCAAGATCCTGACCATCAGCTCAGTTTATTTCTGATGCTGGAGCTTTGTAATGACTCTCCAGTTTTTTAACTGAAAAAAAAAAAAAGTCTCTGGAGTAACTGAGAGCAACCTGAGGGGTGCACTAAATTACGCTTTTAGGCAGTTGTTGCAGGTTGCAATATTCTGCCTTCCAGGCTTGAGCAGAAGGGGTTATTACATTGATCTGCCAAGTTCACTGACCAGTCTGCCGTGTAACTTGACTTGCCTTTACAACTGTTCAATGTTTGCATTATGGAGCACACGGAAACTCAGCAGAAGTTGTATTTTGCACTTAAAAATATGCACTTAAAAATGGGTGTATCAACATACAGATTTCATTGATTTTTTTTTCTCAAGGCAAGTTTAGGAAAATACAATTTCAGAAATTCATTCTGCTTGGAAAGTAGTAAAAAATGCAGAATTGTCTTGCTACATTTGGAAGGAGAGTTTAGAGAGAAATGATCTATGAGTTTTTTGCTGATGCTTGAAGATCTGAATAGGTTTTGTTATGTACTGTCTGAGTGGGAATCTTTAAACTCAACTGCTGCCAGACTTCAGTCAGATAGATACACTTTACATAAAAATAGACAGATCTTGCCTTGCAAACCAGGCTTCTGTTTACAGCCACTGGTGCTCTCATCCTTTTTCGCCCCAGATACTGGTTTTAATGGCTTGAAGAGTGTAACAGTGTCAGTATGTAAGTGTTTTACCAGAATTATCTTCAGGTTGTCCTCTAGCAGCTACGCTGTGGTATTAGATCCTTATATCATGTCTACCAATTTGGTGGATGTGTCCACGTTTATGGTACCACCCATTTTTCTAAGATTAACATCTAAATAGTTAGATTTGAGAATAATCCTTAAAGTGATTTAAGTGGCAATTTTTGATATACCAGGCATGTTCATTTTACAAACATCTGTATACATTTACTCTGTAAACCTTTGACTAATAACAATTGGGCTATTCCAGGAAGAATTATGGCTCTAACTAATTGTTTTCTAATTATGCTTTCTGTTCCCAATCTGTACTCCGCTTAGCTTGGGTAAGCAAAATGGGCTAATAAGGTTTGCACTTTGCCTAGTCAGTCACTGCTTTGTGGTTCTTGCTTGTCAGCACAGTGCTGTAGTGTTTTAGCCTTACCTTAAACACAGATTAAATCTTTCTTCACTGAAAATCAAAGAAAAGCATTTTACTTGCAAAAGCTTTCCTTTGCAAAGAACCGTATGTATGTAACTGAATTCAGCAACATGCCATAAATACACGTTTTTCAGGCATGCTCCTGAAATAGATCGAACTCTGGAAGAGTTCTACCATTTAGTCCTGAATTAGTAGTACTTTTTTTCCAAGGACAGTGGCTAGTTACCTTTCCTTTCTTTTCATTTGTAAACTGCTGTTGCACGCTTTTTTTTCCCCTCCCTTTAAATTCCCCAGCAGTGGAATGACACAGAGAATGCTCAAAGTTTTGAAGCCGGAGAACTTTGCTTCTTTGAAAAGTGGAACCTAATAATTTTAGGTAGTAAAACCTTAGCAATACCAGTTTATATGACGTTATTTTTACTTAATGGTAATGTTAATGTAATTAGAAATTCCTTCAGCAACTGAAATACAGAATTTACACGAGTTAGTAACCTTATGATAAGTCAGCTAAAATTATACTTAATTTATCCTTTAAATTTGTGTCTGTTACAAGGCTGCTGTGTCTTGCACTTCAAGTGGGCTGAGAAAGAAGCTCAGTCTTGAGTGTAGTCAATAGCCTATTTGTAATTATGTATTCACTTTCATTTCATTCCATGATATTTGATTCTTTCCAGCTTTAAAAGATTCCAGTAAGAGATCCATTAACAGCGACTGGAAAATTGAGCTTCCTGGTGAGTTTCAGATCGCAGGCACTACTGTCCGGTACGTGCGAAGGGGTCTGTGGGAGAAAATCTCTGCCAAAGGACCAACTAAAATACCACTGCACTTGATGGTAACTTTATATCCTTTGTTTGTGTTTCTTAAGTGATGCAACCTAAAGGGTTTATATTCTAGATGAAAGTTAAATTTTGATTGCTTCCTCACTAGAGTTTCTTACAGGTATGCAGTATTGCTTCTCCTTGAATTCTTTTGCAGCATTGGAAGGTCTGGAGATACCCACCTCACTACTTAAAAATAACTGGAGCTATACTCTTGGGGAACATGCAGTGTCCCAGTAAACTCATTTCCAGTACAGGACATTTCTGTAATGTGTCACAGATAATATGACAGGTTCATTCTAGAGTCCATAGGTTTCCAGGAGCCTTCTTTCCTTCATGGACATACCTGCTCACATACATGAATAGAAATTTTGCCAAAATTCCTTCTTTGCTTATGCCAAAACATATTCTGTATTTAAACACGTTGTTGCTCTAATAGAAAAAATGAACGTTTTGCATGTAGAGATGATACATGTGAATTTGACTTTCTGAAGTGGCTTCATTGCATACAGAAATGTTCCTTGTTTTCTTTTTTTTAAAAAAAGTTTTATGCATTTTAAGCTGTTCTTGAAGGTTTTGCTAATGTTCAGTACAGTTTTTCTGTTAATTTGGGTGATGGGGTGATTCATGGGCCAGTCCCTTAGTGTCAGTGGTAACCTGAATGTTTCTACCCATAAGATAACTCTATTACTGGCTGTCTCACAAATGTGTTACTAGTTGAAAGAGCATAAAGCTTCAAGGTTTCTGTAGAGAGGTTTGCATACAGACATAGAGTATTTTAACGTTTGCATTGTTTACTATGACTATTTTATTCAATTACATTTTTCTGCGTGTGGTTTCTTTTCCTTGTGACTTTCTGTCGTGTTTGTTCAATGAAAACTAACTTCAAGCACTGCTGAATATCAGAAATCTCTCCCTTTCTTCATCTTAATTTTCTTTGTCTCATTGGCATTCATGGTAAAACATCTGACAGCTCAGTCTGAAAAGCTCAGAAGTTGCTTAAACTTTTCACATGCACAAAAAAAAAAACAAAACAAAAAGAACTCCACTTTGTCAGTGCTTTTCCTGTGTCAAAATACAAGGAACATGAGGTGTTTTGTCTTAGCTTTGTCGGACAGATGGGTGAGTGTACCAGGCTCACATACAGACTGAGACAGTCAGTGATGTGGGTTTGGGCACATGGGCCTTCTCCTGACCGTGTAATTCAGGGTCTGCCCTGTATAAAGGAGCTACGCTCATCATCAGGAAAAATCGACATCTCCTTGAGTTTGGCCTTAATGCAAGTCTTCCGTCCTGAAACCAGGACTTTGACAAAATATCTTGTACTTGCAAGATCTTCCTAACCTCATACAAGAAAAGGGAGTTGCACAGGTACCGTTTGTGAAGGTGCTGTGCAGGATTCCTTTGCCTGCTCTAGGGACTTCCAGAGCATTGCTGGGTTGAGGCTTCTTGCAGTAAAACCTGGTACCAGCATTTTGCAAACTTCAGCATCAGTAGAGCTCTGATTTTAAAGAAATACTGTTTCTCCTTCACTAAGAAGAAAATAACATAGGAAACAGTTAATAACAAGTAAATAACATAGTGATTACAAGGTTTTCCATGAGTATCAGATTCAGGTACAGCCTTTTTCAGCTGATAAGAGCAAAAGAAATCTTCCTGAAATGATTAAAAAAGAGGAAAGTAAAAGCTACCAGTCCATTAAAAAAAAACACGTGGCTGAAAATCATTGCCAGTCATAAACAAAGCACGCGTGAAGTCTTTTCTCCAGATCAGATATTAATCTTTTCCTTGATAAAGGGTAGTGGGTTTCATTCTTTCAGCGCAAGAATGGCAGGATGGTTACCAGTTACCTCTAAATAGAAAACTGTTGTTCAAACAGTGGTGGAATACACTGGACTGACAAAGAGCCAGAAGCTTCAGTCAATCCATTGTGACCTGCATTTGAAACCAATTATACACACATACACACACACACACCAATTATATGTGGCTACGAAATTGCGTGAAATTGGTTTCATATGGGCCTTTAGATTCACTAGTCTTGCTCCCATATTGAGATAATAAGGATTTCTTTTTAGGGGCTGGTTTTTAATACTTGAGGCATTTCTCCAAGTGCATTGCTGTAAGTATATTTCTTGGAGAAATTGATGTTTGTGTAACTAGGCCTGTGCTAGACCTCCTTTTGGCAGCAGAGGACAACCAGACACTCCCAAAGCATAAAGATGCTTTAGAGAAGGGTGATTGATCGATTCTGTAGAACAAGCTGCCTGTATCTCGTGCACTTAAAGAAAGCCAGAGCAGTACTTGAGCTCTATGCTGCTGAATGCCTGGTATTTCTAATTGTGAAGAAAAGTATATATATCCATCTTTGTAATGATGGCTAACTAGTTTCAACCTTGGCATTGAGTTCTGGTAGGAAGGCTCCCTCTGTAGCTGAAGCAAAATCATGCCTTTGTTTCCAACATCTTCTGGAAGATGTTTTTCTGCCTGGAATCTGCGCTGTGGAGAGCAACTCCCAGGTGCTGAGTTTGTGTTGCCCCACAGTGTTCACAGACCTCCAGGATGTCGGTGGCTACAAGCTGGACCCTTTATTTCAGCACATATCGTGGGGGATTTGGGGTTAAACGAGCATATGACAGCTTTAGTGAAATTATTGGTGAATACTACTTAGTGAAGTAGGAGTGATTTCTGCCAATCTTAATAGGAAGCAATGGTTGTTGAGATAAAATAGCGTTTGTAAGTTTGCTTTTTTTTTAATTGGGCAGCTGTTTGCTTCATTTTGACAGCCCCTACTTAAAATATCTTTGCTAAGGGGCTGCTCCTGTTCCAGCAGGTGCCAAGAGCCAGCAGAATTCAACTGTCTAATGCTACTGAGATTATGAGATAATAAGTGTAACACCACTGCATCAGCATTAAAGTAGTAATTCTTTGATATTTGTATTAGAGTGATAATCCATGCGCCTGATACTGTATTGGGTGTCTTCTAGTCACTTCTGTCTTAAGCCAGTGGAAATGAGAGCCAAATGAAGCCCGACATGTAAATCAGAACAGGACCAGAACTGTCATTTGCCTGTGATGAACAGTTAAGCATTTTTCTCTGTTCCTCTGCATTTTTTAGTAGTCAGTAAATTTCAGAGTAATAACACTAAAGATGTCACATGTCACTCCATGGGAAGTAATCAGTTTGCTGTCGAAAGCAGGTTTCACCTCCTTCCAGCAATGTGCGGGGGTATGAAAATACATATGCTGCCAGCAGCTGGATGATACAGCTCCACCTTGCCATCCTCAGGCTTCTGAGATGACAAAATCCTGCTCCTATAGCTTTCAGCAGGAATAGTCACCCTCATTTTCAGTGCCCTGGATTACCAACACTACTGTAATTTCAGGTTCCTAGATAAAGATTTGGTTGCCTTTCATGAAGTACTTATATTTGGGAAATAAGGACCTGAAACAGCATTTCTAGCATTACTGTCTCTGCATTCTGTTAGCTTTCCCAGTTCACAGTATGTCTTAACAGTCTTTCTTTTCCTGCTGAACCAGGTGCTGTTATTTCATGACCAGAATTATGGAATTCATTATGAATACACCATTCCTGTAAACTATACTGCTGAAAACAGAAGCGAGCCAGAAAAGCAACAGGATTCTTTGTACATCTGGACGCACAGCGGATGGGAAGGGTGCAGCGTGCAGTGTGGAGGAGGTGAGGCCTTTAGGAAGCTTGGTGGGACTTGTACAGCGCCTGCAGACACCAGCCATTAGGGGTACCTGCAGAAGGCGGTGTCGCCAAAACATGAAGGAAGCTGGCCGTGGTGATGTATGTTGCCATAACGAACCCAAACGAGAGCTCGTTCTCACCAGCTCTCCCAGCTATCATCTGCATCCCCACAGTTAATTTTCACCCAGCATTTTGGCAGGGACACTGCTTTGTCGGCTTGTTACTCTAGGCTGGAACTGCACCTGGCTTAGTGCTCCACGGATGGCTCAAGGCGCTGTGTGCAGCCTCATATCTCAAACCTCCGTCACATTCTTGGAGTAGAGTTTCCACAGGTGTTCAGACATGTTCGCTGAAAGACATTTCCTTCCCCGGGGATGAAATGGGAGCAGTGCTGCTGTGACAACTCCTGGAGGATTGCATCAGACCCTCTTAATGTGGGGTGGACTTTCTGGGAGTACATTAGCACATTGCAAATCACACTTTTCAGATGATCCCTGAAACAGATTTGTTGAAACCCTCGGGGGGATTCGATGCCTTTGAAGCCAGAGGCTGGTTTGTCAGCCACTGTCGGTTGAATTTTCAGTGCTGGAAGAAGTCGGGTTTTCCCTGAGGAACGTGGATCTTTTCCATGCGTTCTGGACAGTTTTTCTTCACAAGTAGACCTGGTTATCTATCATATTTTATAACACAGGAAAAGAGCGCTCATCCTCTTGTTTGCAGGTTCACTGCCCTCAGTATACTGAAATCATGGATTTTTTTCTGTAAATAAAACTTATCTTAAAATGGACACTTTTACTCATCTTTTAAAACAATTTGTTAGAGCCATTAAGCCCTCACCTGAAAGAGTAGTAAATTTGTTTGTGGCTTTTCTGAACTGCGTTACAAGCCTGCCACATATCTGAATTATATCAGTACCTGGCAACATGACTTCCACCAGCAGTAGCTTGAATGGCAATTGATCTCATGTGTTTTGGTTGTCAGATGCTTTTATTACTTAGCCAACCTGGGAAGGGCCTCTTCCCTTTCTGCAGTTTGATCCTGAACTGCATCAATCAATTTAGCCGTCAATAACTTCCATATAGACTTGTACAAATCCTGTATTAACAGAATTTGAGTTATTTTAAATTATCTGCTGTAAATCATGAACAGAGTCAATCTGTTGCGAACTGAGGGTTACAAGAAGAGGAGCTGAGAAAACAAAATAATTAGCAGCAAGGCAAAGTCATATGGTGCAGGAATGGCATTTTCTTTGTCACGTCTGGTTACTGTCATGCTGCCTCATGACACCGTTTTCTGTCTGGCACACAGAGGAGAGCTGATCCTGGCGGGCCACGCTTCTGCTGTCTCAAGGAAATTGCTGATACCCAAGAATTAGTTTGTTTGAGAAAAGTTGACTACTCCTGAGATGTCTCTTACTAGCAAGGTTTTTTAAGCAGCATAACTGGAGGAAGAGGAAGATCAGAAATATTTTATTTTGGTGACTTAATTTCACCTCTTTGTGAAATACAAACAAACCCAGTTTGTCACTCTTGAAGCCTCGTTACTCCTTTTCAACCTGACTCCTCCTGTACTGGGAGCAGCAAGAGGCAGCTGTCCTGTCATTAGCAGTCACCGAGGGGCGGGTGGTTGTGTCTCCAGTTTACATAGCTGCAGCATCTGTCCTGGGTGATTACAGGGCACTGTAACATGTGAAGGAGGAACCAGAAATGAAAGCAAATTGTTTTCAAGATTGTTTTCCCATTAAACACTAGAAGGAGAAAGCCCAATGTGTTGTTCTTGTGGAGCAGTCAATTTTACAATTACTGGGGAGAGATTTGTAGCTTTTCTGAAGAAAAAAAGAAAACAAAAACACAAAACCAGAACAGTACAAAGGTAAGACAAGTGGAAAATAAGATTGCTTACAGTGTTTGTAGGGCTGTGTAGATTGCATCTTGTAAAGATGGTAGGGAGACCTAGTTAATGAGTTGACACATTTTTGTTCTTAGCAACTAGTTTTCTGTTTTTCAGCATAGTGTTTTATTTGACTTACAGGCGAACGGAAAACAATTGTGTCCTGTACTCGAATTATTAACAAGACCATGACACTGGTGAATGACAGTGACTGCCAGCGAGTGAATCGCCCCGAGCCCCAGGTCAGGAAATGTAACACACACCCCTGCCAGTCACGGTAAGGAGTTAAAATAATAAAAACCAATATCCTTTTCCTTCACAAATCACCCATTTCACAAGTCTCCATCTGGTGAACATGGTGAAAATGTCTAAAAGCATTGGGACGCATTGTTAGCCACAGTAACCAGCTGTAATATTCATTTCCTTTTGTTGAGCAGATCAGATTTTCATTACCTCAGAGTCCATTTAATCTGTGACCAGTAAGTCCAGATTCCATGTGAGCTGCCTGCATGCATTGTCTGAGGATGGTTTTTTCTTTTCTTTTTGGCTGCCTCCTGGGAGACAGAGCAACTTGCAGCATAAAGCTAGACAAGATTGCAGTGACTGCATATCCGACCTTTTTTTTTTAAAAAAAAGCATCAGAGTAGGGTCTGATTAATTTTTGTAGCACACAGTGTTACATATAACCTCCTGAACAGCCCACAGCCTTTAAGCTTCCATAGCTTGTCTGCTGTGCTGCGTGCCTGATCTGTATGAGCAGATAGTTTAGAGTGGGAGTCTGCAGGCAAGGAGTGTCTTTTGTTTGTGTGAAGTTTGTTCAGTGTCTACCAACACCTGCATAGTTTTGGAAACATACCTGAACCTTGCTGAAGTCAACAAATGACAATGAAACACATTTTAGATGCTTTCCTCAGTAAGAATGGTTTTCTGCATCAGTAGGAGTAATTAAAACTGTAATAGTCATAAGTTCTAAAAATAATAAAAAGCTTTTCATTTGGCAAGCACTTTTAGATGACTTAATTTTGTTGTGCGTTGTATAAAAAATGGAGTTTCTGTCCAAACTGACAAAACACAGAAAAGCAAATTAATTCGTTCTGTTTGTTTGCTAGCAAAAATGTTCACTCTTGGTCTGAAGCAATTTTTAGTCCACTTTTGATAGCAGGTAGAACACAGATTTAGGATAAAGCTCAGGAATATCTACAAAAGCCAGTTCAAAGCAACTTGATAGCTGTTGCATCTTGTACAGTCATAGAAGCCAGGGAAAAGTACCTACAAAGCTCATCCTGCTGGCAGAAACAGTAGGGGAAATGAGAAGCAGCACATTTCCTTCTAATTGACTTGCGCTCTGATTAAAGTGCCCTGAAGCAGGGAAACGTAGTGTCAGGTAATCCATCAATAAGGATGTTTTTTTTTCAGATCTCGTTTTGTGTCTGCAATGCCTATTACAGCTGTACAATATTGTGGCCATGCTGCTTTCAGCGGTTCTGAAAGGTGTAATGAGATAGCCTGTGTGCTTCTAGGTCTGTAAGGAGAGCCAGACTCTCAGTGACTTCAAGGAAACAATATTTCCACAAGGAAGTTTCCTAAATGCAGATTCAGCAATGCTGGCATTTCTGTCGTGTCATTTTCTCTGAAAGGCAGAAACAAGGAGCATCTGCTTGTGTTTCTGCCCTAACACCAAGTATTTCTTTTAGACCTTTTGTAAAGACCTTGGGAAGAGACTGGAGTGAGTCAAGGTGATACGGAGGGGTTCAGGTGGTAGAGATGAAGAAAAGCAGCTTACGAAGCTTGGGAGGAAGTGAGAGGCTTTTGTCTCTATTAGCTGAATGCGACATAAAGAGGCCTTGCACATCAAAGTCTTGTAGAGCCTTAAGACCCGCAGTGCTGTTTCTCAATGGGATCTCTGTGATACTGAGCCCTTGGTGAACTCTCCTCCTTGTTGCACATTTTCCTCGTCGTATTGCTGCCTCTCCAGGGCAGCGACAGTGGGTTAGGTTGAATCACACAAAATCTCCTGAGAAAGAGCCAGTCCGTTCCCATGTGCAGATTGTGTTCTTTTGTGGATTCAGATTCAGCCCTTAATGTCGTTCCAATGCTGTACTCCCTTCTTCTTTATGGAGTTATCGCGCAATTTATAGCCACAGTTTAGCCCACTTCTCCTCAGGAGCAATTAGCACCAGCGCAGTGACACTCTCATTGGTACATTTTTTGTTGGAGCAATGACAGCAGACACCAAATGTGCTTAATGCCCAGAAAGGCCACAAAATCCTTGCTGATGATCTGACAGACCACACTCCCTCACTCCCTCCGTGTAGACCACACTTTCACACTTAACATGCTTTTGACTGGAAACATTTTTCAGAAGCACATTCTCCGTGCCTCTGTAGAATTTAAATTTCCACTTGCGTTTGCCCACCCAGATATTAGAAATGCATGCTTAGCATATTCTCTGACCAAGAACATCTTAAAGAAACCATTCTCTTCCACCATGTCAATGCTTTTTTTATAAGCCCTGAATTTGTTTTAGGGTTTCAAGTAAAATTACTGTAGCATCTTGTTACAATAAGGTCTTTTCTTGCTTCCACTCAGACCCAGCCCTTTACCTGAGCAGAAGAAAGAATAATGCTTTCCTTTCTGTAGTAGGTCTGCTCTGTTTTGTGTATTATTATCTAGATTTACACTTCTGCTCAAAATGTAAGGGAATCATCTTACAGAGAATTTGTCTCCAGGGAAAGGTCTGATGTCCAGAGCACAAGACTTGGTCATAGGACACTCATTCTCTGTTGCTCTTTTGGCTACGCTGTGTGACTTACATTCATTATCCTACACTGTCCATTTGCTTCCTCTCTCGATCTGTGTGTAATGTGGATTGCAAACTCTTTGGGATGGAGTGAGATCATGTTGTATAAATGGAGGAGGAGGTTATTGCTGTTGAGATTGTAATGAAAATGAAAAACAATAACCTACATTACATATAAAGTGATCTGGAGAGAAAAAAAGGTACGATATTAATAACAGTGCCTTTCTTCCAGCATGATCCCAAAGTGCTTTGCAAATTATACATCCCTTTGAACTTCTGCCACCTCTTGGGAGAGCCAAATAACGTGGGGCAGGGGACAGTAGTTTCATGAGGCCAAGGAGAAGATTAGAGCTCTGCAACTGCATCCCAGCATCCGAAAAAAACAAAGCAGGATTGGAAAAAAGGATTGGATACACTGACATGTTTTAAAATTAAACGTCAGACTACAGAATTTTCTTAAGGGTTTTGTTGAAACTGGCAAAAATGAAAGAATCTTTCATTCTTTATTATTGTTACTCTTTCACCTTTTAAAAAAATGCCTCTTTTTCTTCCTATTTTATTTTTTATGTTCCTTGACCCTCTTTTTCCATTAAATTCTTTACAGCTTCCTTTCCTGTCCCAACTGCACCCTATTAGCACCTCTTTATTCTAATCCTTTGCCTAGCTCTTTAGATATTTTTTACAAAACCCTGCTGTAACCAGATGGAATCTGGATTCTTGCATGCGGTGCGTATGGGTTGTTTCCAGCACACTGAACACCAACCCAAATATATAGGCAAACCCAGCACTCATGTTGGCACCAGACTCAGAAATCACAGATCACATCAGCTGTTATTACTGAAAACATAGGTCGGCCAGTGGCCACACACTTCAACATGCATGGTTGGGTCTATGAATATGAAACTGCTCCCCTCTAATGCAGGAAGAGAACCAAAAACACATGAAATTTCCCAACTGTTAGACTTGTTGTGGCCTGCATGCAAACACTGTTAGTTTTCCTCCTCTTTGCTGTAACAGATTTTAATAGAGTTGAAGTTCTTTCAGGGACCTGTTGAATATGTGCTGTTCCTACACAGATGCTTAACAACAGCATGAACAGCCAGAAATCCCTGCCATCATCTGCAGAAAACCACAGGAGACCTGAGCCCTTATTTTCACTGCTCAGGACTTGAAAGCACCTCTGAGTCAAATAGTTAGTTTTCTGCTACTACCATGTCATACACTAGTTTCCATAAGCCAATTTTGCTCCACAGTTTATTATTTCCCTCGCTGGAAGGCTTTTCTGTGACCTTGGTGTTCATGTGGGTCAGGATCTTTTATTTGCGGTCTTAATTATTCACTGTCCTTTTTCAGCTACTTGTTCTTGCATCAGCACTGTTTATTTGCTTATGTAGTTTTCTCCCGCCCTAGCTTTTTTCTGTATGCTTAGTGGCTTACGATAAAACAAACCAATTTATCTCCTTCTGTCATTTTGCTGGGGTAAATCCATTACTTTTAACTGCTTCTTGGATGAGAAACTGTCCGTGGAGTCTCACTTCCCTTCTGTGCTACTGCTCTAATTTAAATTATTTAAATGCATCGTTTCAGGGCATAGGTGACCAGAATTGTGTTGGAAAATCTCATCCTCGGTTTCATCTAGCCCTTACACAGTTGCATTCGTACTTCCTGCCTTCATTGGCAGCAACTCTCCTGACGCATTCTTTGCTTTTTTCATGGCTGTATCACATTTGTGGCTTAGAGTCATTCTGGATGTTTTCCTCTTCATTTGTTTCAACATATGAATCTTACTTTAACATGGACATGCTTGTTATTAGTCCCTAAGCACACAACCTTGCACTGTGTACTATTAATTTTCAACATAGCTTTTTTATTACAGTACTCAAGGTTGGTCAGTTCTTCTTGTTATGGTATACTAATGCTCCTTTGCATTGACAATGCTTCCAGACTTTGTATTGTCAACAGTTTCACCAGTTTTTCAACAGTTTTCTTCTTTTCGTGCCAAGGTCATCAAAAGCAAGACAGGTCTTTCAAGAAGTCCCCTGGTAACTAATCTAAATTTCCTTCATACCTGATACTACCTTTAAAGCACTACACTGTGGCCAGCTCTCACCTTCCATGCACATTGATATCCATGCTTTCCAGCATATGACCAGTTTCTCCAACTTACATAAACATTTCTAATACAACAAAAGGAGTTCTTCACTGGTAACTAAATAGATTAAATCTACCACATTTCCGCTCTCTGGAAAAGCAGTTATTTTAATCAAAGAAATACACTCAATTAGTTTTGCCTGGTCTGCCTGGAGGAAGCCTATGTTGCATTTTTCCTGTTTTCCATTTACCACTATGTCATTGATTATTGTTTCCCTCTAAATCCATTCTAAAAACCGGCATGCTACTGACGTGAGGCCTGTCATTACATGGATCACTTCTTCCTTTCCTTCTTTCCTTCTTTCCCTCTTTCCTTCTTTCCTTCTTTCCTATTGCCACTTTTCCATCTGTGGGCAGGAATCCAACACCGCTTTCCAAGGGCTCACACACTGCAGTGATGCCTGCTGGGGAGAAAATTAAGCCAGTTGCAAGGGTCAGCCAAGACCCCAGCTGGCTCAGCACCTTGTAGGCTTGCCCAAAAGGCTAGTGACTGCTCGAAGCATGGGTGCCTTCGTGTGCGATGGTTGATGGTGCCTGCCGCTTGGTCCCTGGCCTGGTTTAAGCTCATGGTGCTTGCCTGTAAGATTCTTGTTGTCTGAGAGCCTGCCTCTCCCTTTAGACTCCATCATAAACCCATGATGATATGCAAGAATGCAGTCCTACAGAGCAAACACTGTCCTCATGGATGATGATGGTCAGTAACAAAGTGAAAATCATTTTGCGTGCTATGACCTGGGCTGTATTCATATCAGCCTGCCTGCCTGCCATGTTTGATCAAGTCTCCTTGATTCCAGGCTTTTTGCACCATATTTATTTGTATTATCATCACACATAGATGAGGAGCAGAACAGTTTTGATTTTATTTTGTGGGGTCTTGCAAAAAAACAGAATTTGGGGGAGCTATCTGATGGGAAACTCCTGGAGAAAGCTGGCATACTACTTGCAGGACTGTATGGAAATTATACTAAACTGGAGGGACTTATGGGGAGTACCTGTTAAGAGAAGGGATTTAATGTATTTAATTATTACAAATTCATATGTTCTTTCATTAATGTGTTCAGACTCTTTTGGAACCAGTACAAATTTTTATCATCCATAAGGTCCAGTGGCAAGGAGTTCAAGACCTTACCTGTGCCTTGTGCTAAGACACATCTCCTTTTGTGTGTTCTGAATTTGGTTACATGAAAAAAAAAAAAAGAAAGAACAGCTATGGGGATGGTTTCAAATCATTTTAGCCTGGAAATCTGGCATAAATAGTAATGTTAGCACCCTCTGATCCAAGGAGGCACCACGTAAGAGCTCATTTTGAAGCACTTCCCAAAACTGGAGTTGGGATCTCCAGAATCAGTTTGAGCTTAATGAATTTGCCAGGACTGCGCTGGACACGGTGCGAGACACGGTGGCTGCCGGCGGCTGAGCGAGCAGGCAATGCTGCGCCCTGGTGGCTGCTCTTCGGGGAAACCCGCCTGGGCTGGAAACCCGCAGGTCTCCGGCAGGTCTTGCAGAAGAAGCCAAATGCTGTAGACCAGAAAGCCTCGTATAAACTGGGCACCCTTGTGAGTAGCTGCTGTGGGTATCTGCTGTCCTACCGTGGGCACGTCCCGCTATCAACCAGCCACTAGAAGGAGACAAAATCATGCACGTTCCAGGTTGTAGGCAGCTCATCGAGTACAGCAACAGGCAGTCAGGAGTTAATTAGCTACTGAAAGGCCTAAAGATGTTTCCAAGCAAATCCAGCAACCCAACTCAATGAGGCAATTCTGGAAAAGAAGTAAGAGAAAAGGCTTGGGAACAAGCAGAGGATAAAATTAGGAGGGCTTGTTGGCTACTGGTAAATGCATTTACATCAAATAATTTGAGATGACTGGCTGGAGCAGAAGTTCATTTGGCATTGGTTTTCACATGGAGTCATGAGACAGGTTTCTTAGCTTTGGTGTAAACACCCAGGCTGGCTTACATCACGGTTTTTCCCGTTACAATGTTTGACTCAACAGCCTTATGTTTGAACATCGCATTGTTTTAAAATGTTAAATGATCTGTGCTTCTTTGGTTTGAGGTTCTTGAGGCCAAGCATAGTCTTTACCCACAAAGAAGGATTAGCAGGATAATCTAGCAAAATATTTAATTATGAGTGAAATTCACCCCTACTGCTGCCTGCGGTAATGCTCTGCACGCTGCTTATATCCTGCAGTGCGAGCTGAGGAGAACACACTGCCTTCCTCGAGTGGCAGAGAACGGAGCTGGCCATCAGCTGCCCCATCACAGGTACACCAAGCATGGAGCAGGACAGGGGTAACTCACTGCAAAAGGGCTCGGAGGGTGCTGGTTTAGTGTAGCAAGGCAGCTGCAAGCAAGAAGGACACCTACTCACACCAGTGCCACGCTGAGTCCTTGTAATCGGAGTGATCTGCTCAGTTGGAGGGAGGAGGGAGGAAGAACACAAAGTCTTTGGCATAAAAAAAAACTTCCCAAGGTGCACGTAAATTATAAAACAGTGTCCATGGTCCTGTGATCGTGTAATTGGTGGGAAATTAAAAAAAATAAAGCTGTCAAAATGATAATCACCAAAGAAAAAAAAGAAAACTGTGTGAGTGAAAGTTGGCAAGTCTGCTAGCAGAATGACTACTGTACTGGAAAATTACTGAGCACTGTTTATAAAGGCAGTCAGACAGGAATGTTAGTCTTGGAGTCCTACTTTCAACATCAGCAGCTGTATTATTCTACTAGATTCCTTGTACTTTTTTCAAAAAAAAAAAAAAAAACCAACAACCTTCTAGTGACTGGGTGTGGCACAACCTGTTCCCAAAAATCCAGATTCACCTGGTTATTTTGACCCCAGAATAGCAGAGATGTAGCAGAGAGCTTCAGAAGTGCATGGGGAGAGAAAGATACAATAGCACAGTGTGCGTGTTTCATGGAAATCATAAGTCCACTTGTAAACAGTGTTTTCTTGCCTCTACATATTGAAGCATGAACTTAGTTTGATAGCTGTAAGGAAAAAATATCTGGCTATCAGTTCCATGTGACTAATTCTCAGAAATCTTTCCCAGTTCTGCTCGCTACAATTATCCAATGTGAAATCCTAGCACCAGTGAAGTTAGTTGGAGTTTGCATAACTTCAGTGGAGCCACAGTTTCACCAAGGTGCCTTAGAAAACCGAGAGCAACTTCAACATGCTCTTGCGTCACAAACTGGTGCTAAAGACAACCAGCTCTAACTCGAGATGGAGTTATCCTCACCTAGACAGTAATTCAGTGGTGTGTGTTAAACCAAAAGGTGCATAATAAAATCTGTTACAATGCTGAAAGTGTACTGCTTTAGATTAGCTTCTCACAAGTGCTTTTTCAGATTAGCATCAGTGTTTAGTATCACATTTCCTCTGATAGTTTATTGAGCAGTAGTGCAAGCTCTTAACTAGTCGTAGCAATCAAAAAGCAGGTTTATTAAATATAGAAAAATGAGTGTTATTGCAACTATATCTTTGGTCACATCAATTCTGTTACTACAAAAACAGGGAAATGAATTTCAGTGTAGCATTAGAGAGGGAACAGAAGTAACGGAAGCCCTGTAGAGAGCTCAGACATTGGTCTTCTACACAGCTCAAGACAGAAATAACTAAGAGAAATTTAATGGGCTGTGATATTTATCCTACAACATGCAATGTCTTTATGTTATAAGAGAATAGAAATCTCTGAAAAGTGACCTCATATCTTTTGATTTCACTCCTCCACCCCATCCTTCAGCCTTGACCCATTTTATCTTCACAGTATGTTTTCCCAAATCTCTAGCTACAATTTCATTTCTAGCTACAGTTCATTTGCAGATATTTATCTCCCCTAGGTTCATGTATGTAGTGCGATAGATGCTAGTTGTTGTTTGTTTTTTTTTTCCATAGAAAATGGGGGAGTCTTCAGCAAGTAGGTAGAGTGAATAATTCAAGGTTAATGACTAATCCAGAGCATAGAAAGATCAAATGATGAACTGAACCTCCAAGAGATATTTCAAGTTTGCTCCAGGGGGATGCCAGATGATTGTTGCCAAAGAAGATTAGAAGAAGAACTCCAATTCCTGAACAGAGATACTGAGAGGTCAGAGGTTGAGGAAGACTCAGAAGATAAAGATTTAAAACAGCCCTCTCAGATTGCATGTCCTGCCCATCCCAGCCTTTTGAGGCTATGGATAAACACCCTTCTGGGCATTTTTTAGCTAGAAAGACAGACGCAGACTGGGTTAAAAAAAAACCTGTGCTTAAAAGCTCATCACTTTCTTCCTAAATCTAACCACCAGCAGGGATCATCTAGCTCTTGAATCTTCTGCAGAGGTAAGATTACAAAAAATAATGCAGTGGATAAAGCCATCCCTAGGATTGTGAGAAAGATGAATGTGTTTGTCACATAAATCACTCCTTGTTGGAAAGAGGACGGGCTCTCCTGTACTCCGTGTAGAGCAATCACATGGTCCAACAGAATATGGGTTATATCCGGGGAGGGAAAAACTAAATGGAAAAGAACTGTGGTGTCAAGCAACCCCTAAGATCATTTTACCAGCTTAAAGCATAGCTGGAAGCCAAATGGTCTATATGATACACACCTGGCTTAGTGTACAAGAGTTAATTGCCTTAGTTAATAATACAGAGCTGGCTTTGTGTTGTATGTTACAATAGTGGAATTATTTTTGACATTGTCATAAGAAAAATACTTCAGCTTTTTACAAATGAAAAATAAGTCTCATTCTTAAACTCATCCAGGTGTGTTCAAAAGGTGTAATGACAGTGTAGAGAGGAAAATGTCTGTAGTGTAATTTAATAGTAACCATAATGCGGTATTATTTGTGCATCACATTTTTCTTGCCAGTTAGTATATTACTTGTGGATAGTAATTTTGCTAATAGCTTGCTGAGCATTCTTTTACCAAATGTGAAATGGGCAGGAATTTCCGTATTTAATCACTTCATCCATAAATCCTTTGTCTTTCCTCTTGATAGTGAACGATGATGTTGAAATACAGTCATAGTGATTTTTTCTCTTTCAGGCGCTAAAATAATATTTTCAGCTGCCTATGGAGGGGGCTTTGGGAGAACTGTGGGGGAAGATCAGGGCCCTGCGAGTATTGCACATAGGATTCGCGTTTCCTTGTTTGCCAGATCTTTTTATGAACTATTGAACCAAGCAGAGATTTCACTGAGATGATGAAGTTTGACAGTAAAGCAATCGTCCCCTTGATACTTTTGAAAATATCCTACCTCAATGACATTAGCATTCTTCAAACATTTAATCTGGTTTTTGTCTCTCAGACCTGAATCTAACTCCCCACCTCAAAATAGCCTTTAATTGCAAAATGTTTGGATTCCTGGTTAGCAGCAGTTGTCCCAGGTAGGTCAGGGTGCTCTGTGAGGTTTCAGAGATCCCTTACAGTACACCCCCACCTTCTTTGCAACCATTGGTGGACTAAGGCTTGGCTCAGGGAGAGATGTAGGGGATCTGTAGCTGAGGCTGGCCACAGGGAAGTCACTGTGACAAAAATGCTGAACGTGATTTGATCTTCACTGCAGACTAGATCTGAAATAACCTGAGCAACAGCTTTCTGTTGATTATCTGGGTTTTGGCTCATGCTCTGTGCAGTCATTCTTCTCACAATGATATTCACTCTTTCTGTGCCAGTTACCTAGTCACACTCTGTCCTATCTGTGCTAGAGCAGAACTACCTAGAGATGACTGACCAGGGTAAAAGAAAAAAAAGAATTTTCCTTCCTGAAAGGAAAGTCATAACCTGACTTCTTAGGGCATCTTGGAAATAGTTGGCACGCAGTGTGCTGCCCATCCTAAATGGAAGTACACAGACAGCCTCTGCCAAGAATGCCTTTTTATCTTTCTTCTTTGCTTTCAGTCCCTTTCCCTATTTCTTCTGCCAGTAGCCGTAGATCACAGTGAGAGTATGGTGCTGCAGTGAATATTAGTTCAGCGGAGCCTGTACAGAAACCCTTCCTGGCCCAGTGACTCACGTTCAGCTCATAGAGCAAAGTCACTTTTCCCCCTTCATGCCCCTGTTGAGCGGTTCCTTCACCCGGGTAGATAGCTGCTTCCACATTTGCTCTGACAGGGCACGGCCCAGCTATTAATTTTCATGAGCACTGATTTCTGCACTTGAAGGCTATTTTTGTCAGTCTCTCAGTCCCAGCATTTGATTACCCCGCTGGCATTTTCCCATACCATAAGCAAAATACCAAGCACTCAGCCGCAGAGATGCGCCAAAACTACTGTCTAGAGAAACATGTTTGGTGTCCTGCCAGCTGTTTTAGCCAGCAGAAATTCACAGATGTGTCAACTGCTTTAATGCAAAGAAACGTTTGAGTGTGGCCCTCTTCCACAAAACGCAGGTGGCCAGCCTGCCCGGTCCCGTTCAGCCCAAACCAGCTGGCTTCTGCCTTCACTGCCAACGCAGCCATCGGTGCTGTCACACCAGTCCGCAGTCAAAGCAGTTGGCAAATGAATTCCTGACAATTGCACCAAATGAGGATGTTTCTGCAAGTTGTGGTGAACTGATTTGTCTGCATTCGGGACTGGCAAATAATTGTCTGATTTTTGTATGAGAAGTTAGCGGCAACTTCCGAAGAAGTGTGGCTGTACGGTTGGCATGTGTGATGTTCTGCCCGGACTAGTGGAACCTACAGCAAAACAGAATAATATTTCTAAGCAGACTTCTGGTTTTGAGAAGTCTTCTTTAGGTCACTTAACATAACATGCAACCTGGGATTGGGTGACAAGTAAGAGATTCATGGTGTAAGGGTACTAATCTAGGTGACAGCCCTAAATAACAGTCCAGAAGGTCAATTACCTGGTGATGATAGCCTTCCGGAGCACAGTGCCTGCGCGGTTATTGTTCCAGTCGTTCACATCATCCAGGAATGCCTGTAATTACAGAGAACATGTTCCTCACTGACAGATTACAGGAAGCATGAAGATGGATGCTGCTTGTCTTTAGGAAGTAATCGTCCCTCCCTACATACTTCCTAACACAGATTCTTTTAAAATATTGTATCCACTGCCACGTAGGCCAGCTATAACCACAGTGGTAGTTCCGGTGCTTACTGGGCTCATTATGGAGCCTTTCAGTGAGCCTTACACTGAGCTAGAAGACAACAGAGAGAAATTGCCTCATTTTCCTTGCATGTCCAGAGCAGGGACTGCCTTACAAGTGCATCCTTTACACTGGAGGAACCCAAACACCTCACAGCATTGTGCTGAGTGTTTGCCAAAGAGTCTTTAAAGAGAAAACAAAGCAAACAAACACACTAAAATATGCCCATGTAGTTTTTCTGAGCACATTTGATCAAAGGGGAAGCCAATGGCAACTGAAATGTGCTTACAAAGTAAATGAGTCCCAAAGGCTCAGAGAAATGATCCAGATCGTTTTCTAGCACATCCCTTTGAGCTATGACGGTGTTGAATCAACATTGCAGGTTCCTTTCTAGCGGGCAAATTCTGTATTGTTAAGTATTTCTTGAGCCTTGGCAGATAAATGCAATTCAGTTTTGCTAAGAATGGACATAGCCAGTTAGTCCCCATTTTTAAGGCCCTTGATGCCATCAATTTCAAACAGATAAGATTCCAGTGAAACATCCTGGAAAGCCCAGAACTGTGAAAAGGGAAATATGACCACAAATCTAGGAAGAGTTGCCAATTTCTTGCTGTTTTTAAGTGAAGCATTATGTTTTACCCCTCCTTATCTTTTTTTAACATTCCTTCTCTGTCTCCTTCCCAGGTGGGTGACTGGCCACTGGAGTCCCTGCTCTGCCACTTGTGAGAAAGGTATCCAGCACCGGGAGGTGACTTGTGTCTACCAGTTGCAGAATGGCACCTACGTTAACACGAGAGACCTCTACTGCCTGGGGAACAAACCAGCAACAGTACAGAGCTGTGAAGGACGGGACTGCCTCTCTATCTGGGAAGCATCAGAGTGGTCAAAGGTAGGAGGAACTTGATTCAAGAAAGGATCCAGACAGCATACAGCTCTGGATACACTGGCCCTAATCTAGCTAAAAGCTAAACATGTTCTCACAGTCAGCATACACAGTGCCTGTTAGTACTGGGGCACTCGGCATGATTGTGTTTTGTTGAGATGATCAGTTGGGAGCTGAGGTTTGTATCCCATACCAGATGAGCTATTAAGGCAGGTTTTCGATATCATGCTATAGTAACTGTATCTTTCCATCTGAAAACTCTGACCACCGAGGAAAAACATTTCACTGACCTGAGGCCAGAAGTGTAGTAACCCACCAGGTCTTCTGGCTCAGTTTAAGTGCAGTTTGAAACAAATACCAGATTTATCAAATATCTGCATGTTACAGAGAATGGACGGTCTTTGGGCCTTGTCCAGCCCTCTTTTATGCAATTCCTGGAACATGAAAAAGCTGGTTATACTTTGTTTAAAGGTGCCTCTCCACAGAGTTGCAGAGAGTTACGAAATTATTCTCAGATACTATAAACGCGTTTCAGAGACGAATAAGGTGTCTAGACAAGCCTGCATTTTGTTTAGCAACAGAATAAACTGGGAGTGTGCCTACAGTTCATGTCCAGGACTCAGCTAATGTAGGGGAACTTTGTCTGTACCTTGTGAGTAACAGTCCTAATAGATTTTCCATGTTAGTTTTGATATCGTATCTGTTAGGCTCATCTGAATGACAAAAAGATAATTTCAGTCTTGGTGCAGTGCTTATAGCTCTGCCAGTCTCATTCCAGACTGGCTGTGTTACGGGACTGTCCAGCAACAGCCATTTCTGTGGGAAGGGTATTTCCTTGTTTTTCATCTCTGTTTTGAAACAGTGAGCTCCTGTTTAAAGCATTGTCAAAGAACTTTCGCAAAATCTTATTGTTAGAAAAGTGCTTAAAAGTCACAGAAGCACAGGATACAAGGGATCTGGCACTGAGGAACAGTGTCTCTTAACAAAAACACAGTGTGATTGCATTGTCCACCTTTTGAACAGAAAATCTTTGTTTGGCAAGTGAGATAGTTAACTGAGAGCAGTGTTTCCTTTCAGTGGGGCATTGTACCTGTTCACTAATGCATGAGATGCTTTTACTTTCTGAGTCCTTTCATTTCAAAAGATGTGGAGAAATGCACCAAAGTTTTAATAATTTCTCTGATAGGTCTTTTATGCGTTACAGAAATAACCCTTTCAGATTATGCCCACTTTATTCCTCATAGCTAAACCAGCTGAGCTCCAGCAATACTTATAGCTGAGACTGGTCTTCTCATGGTGCAGCTCCTACCTGTTTTACATGGTGAATTTTGTTGTCAGAGTGTTTGTGGTCTTTTAACAATCACAGTTGCTTCTATGTTCTTTTTATTAATTGGAGTAAGGCAAGTTACAGAATAATTTTTCCAGAGTGGAAATATTCCGTATCTGTGACTACTTAACTAATTTGCAAATACATAGTATTTTTAGATTAAAAAACAAAAACACTTATTTACTTTGATACTGTTGTTGGGACAGTAATTGGTCACTTGTGATTTTAAATCTTCTCCAGACACATTTGTGCTATTATGCAGCACAGCTGACTCTAGGACAGGTTTGATGCTCCGCCAGTTTGAACACATCTCATACCTAGAACCTCCTTCAGTGGAAATCACTTTAATCCTTAATGTTTTAGTCTGATGTTGTGAGTAAACATCACAGTGATATCATTTTATAAATCAATTTTCTTATGTATGTTACTGAATTTTGGTTATACAACAAAAAACGGTTGAGCACATTAATGTCTGGTCCCCAATCAAAAAAGTGTGTTCTCAAAGCAAATTCCAATACAATTCTCAGTGTGGAAAAAATTAAATTCCGTTTTTATTGCCAAACACTTGAGATTGTTTTGGAGAAAGTACCACGCAGTCCATTTTTAATGACAGAAATAGAGATTGTCACAAAAAGGTAAATGTTTCTATTGTTAGTGGAAAAAAAAATGGATTTCCTTAAAATAAAGGAGCTGCAAAGTTGTGATGCTCCTTTACAAAACCTTGTGGGATCTGACTAAGTCATTTGTTAATAAAGACCTAATGATCTAAGCTGGACACTCAGGGACTGCATATATTATTTAGTAGACTATCCTGTTTTTTAAATCTCTGTAAAATCTATACATTAAAAACCTTTTCATGACAACAGGACTTCAGGAAAAAAAAAAAAAACTTAAAGGGGGTGATTTATATGCCACAATAGAAGATCTGTTAGAAACCTATTGCAAATGCTGTTTTGTCTAGGAAAGTATATGCAATACTAATCTGTGAATGACTTAAAAGCTTGTGGGAAGAACAAACAGTTGGTGTTTTTCCCAGACTCAGTTGTAAAACCCACCTAGAGATTTCTCATACTGTGAAAAATACTCCTACTTCAGCTTGATTTACTTCAAGTAAATCGACCCATTTGAAAGTTTTCACATATTGTGCTTTGTAGTTTGAGATGAACGAGTGCAACCCGGAGGAGGACTGAGGAAAACGATCTGTAATTTTGGAAAGTTTACACAACTTGGGGCAAATTCATGGCTTTAAGGTACCATTTAGGGAGCTCCAGTGTCGGATCTCTGGCAAGTCTTGCACTTTGAGGAGTCCAGCAAAGTAGTTTCTGGAATTCTGCAAAGCCTGGAAGAATTCATCCCGGTATCTAGCACAGCCGTACAACTGTGCTTGTTACAAAGATGTTACATCCGTAAGGCGGTCATGCCATGAGCGGCACATAGTAAATTAAGTGGAAGGTTTCCCAGATTTTCAAGAAGTCACTTTGTAGTGCTCTGAAGTATTTAAAGGCATGTCTGTTTGCTTGCCAGCTCATAAACGCTTGTCATTCATGTCCTTAACAAGGCCAGCAGGTCAGAGCTGCCTGGATTGTATTTTTAAGACGATTAGACAGGCATGCTGAGATTTGTCCATTTGATGTAATTTATATCAAGCTGACGCTTGTTTCCAGCATAGACCCCCTGGATGGGGAAGCTTCTTGGATTATGTTCAAAAGACCTCACAGAATATCTCATATCTTCACTATTTATTTGGTGTCAAATCAACTGTCTTTTCCATGCTGATCCCCTAAAGGGGAGAACTCGACATGCTAGAGAAGGTTAGTTTTTATCTCAGTTGGTACGTAGATCATTTTTCCACCCACCTGTCCCCAGTGGCTTTTCAAGAAAATTTCTCACTCTTAACCACTGCAGTGGCATGAAAATGAAGAGCAGAGAGACTGGCTGTGCTGCTGTATGGATGGCTCTGACAGCATCAGCAAATCTGTTACCCTGTTGCTGAGCAAATCTGTTACCCTGTTGCTGAACGGGTTATTTAAAACAGGAGTTTCAGCTGGCAACGTCCTTTCCCCACCTAGTCCAGGCAATGAAGTCAAGACAAATTCTCCAGTTAAACAGAATTTAGTGACAATGGTTGGCAGAACTAACAAATGGGTGACCAGATATCCCCACCTTTTAGAAGCTACCTCCGTAGCGCCCGAGCACAAATATATTTGCAGACTTTTTTTGTTCACTTGCATGAATATTTGTTACAGTGCCCAAATGCTTGAATCAGGTCTTCCTCCAGCAACTGCTGCTAGCAGCTCTAGTAGCCTGCTGCTTTCTCAGAGGACTTCAAGCAGTCCCTGCATATGCTTTTGAGAAAACCCTTTTCCACCTCTGCTGATGACTGTGTCTAACTTACTGGCCGGGTGTGGAAGCTGATGCCAACATTGTGGCTCACTGAATAGTGTCTCTGCTGAGCTATCCGATGCGTGCACTTGAAGTTCTGTGAAATCAACGTCGTGATGAAGAGATGGCAAAACAAAGAGTGAAGGTCCGTGTACATGTTCACATGAGAACACGTGAGAACTGTGGCTTCACCACCGTGCAGACAAACAGTTCTGCACAGCTGTTTTTGTATCAGTGATGGCATTCTACAGTGAGTTAAAAATGTGATTTTCACCTTCATTTTAATCCTGTGATAAAGGAATATTGCAGTTCTGTTATGAATGATGAGCTCTTAAACACAAGATCTAGTGATTTTTCCTCTGTAACACCAATTCTAGCACGATGCTAACTGATGTTAAAGAAGGTTGATTTTCAGAATTGCCATTTTTTAAAAGTAAAATATTTCACAAGCAGATACCATACTTTTCAAATGACTCGTATGTTTGAAAGGGGGTATAATTATTGGGGAAAAATCTTACAGGTAATCAGTTTTTCTTCATGTACATAAAACTACCTTTTCATTTTAACTATGTTACCAAAAAAAAAAAAGTTTTTATGTCTAGGCATTGTGCAACAGAAAACAAATGGCTATTGTTTTGCAGTGTTCAGCAGACTGTGGCAAAGGGATCCAGAAAAGAACAGTGACGTGCACAAATTCTCAAGGAAAGTGTGATGCAGCCACCAGGCCAAGAGACGAGGAGGAATGTGAGGATCACACCGGCTGTTACGAATGGAAAACAGGCGATTGGTCTAAGGTAACAGTGAACACGACGTGGTATTTTCTTTCTAAATGCAAAGATGTTCAAAGTGCTATGCTTCTGTGTGCAGTCTGTTTTGCAATTCAAATATTTGAAAGGGAAGGATTTTACTCATTTTGATTAGAGTTTTTTTCTGGGCTTTAAACTTTCCCTTCCTGCCATATGTGACCCAAACACCGCAACACGTGCTTGTGGATATGACCCAGCGAGTTCTAGCTAAGTGTATTACAAACAGGATAGAAACTAGTATTAATTGACAGCTTAACCATCCAAAGGCTAAAACCACACAGCCTGCGCATAAAAAAAGGAAGATTCTCACCACAGGCCAAAACTCATCCATCAACTGAGTTCTTAGTGTTGAAAGGCTACTTTATAAGCGATGCTGAAACCACTTTCCATCTTTCAAAAAACAAACTCTGAAGTGAGCTGGCTAACAGGTTGAGTGCTACAAGAAGGAGTTCATTAGCAGTATCTTCCAGGACTGCAGGGAGCGAAGGAGGTCTCTTGTGCCCAGCTTGGGCAAGCTAAAAATAAAATAGCAGAAGTTTGATTTCCTTCAGTATATATATGTGTTAAATATTTGCACTTTGAATGAGAAACCTAGTCCCTGAGAAAAGGAGAAATCTCAGAAGGAGGGGCTGTGGTGAGAGTGCTGTCTCCCTCAAAGCGTCAATACACAGCTGAGAAGAGTTGAGTTGATACAGTTGATAAGAGTTTTCTTATCCCACAGACGATAAATCTGAGGGTCTGGGTCTGGGAGAACTGTTGTTAAACTGAATACTACTGGGGGGAAGTGTGAGGAAGCCTTCGCAGACTCGCACAGAGACAAAGGCTGATATAGAGCACGCACAGCTGAAATCTGTTTGCCCTCCTTGTGCCGGTCCTGCATGCAGAGTCTGATGGTAGATACCATTTTATTACCACAGATGCAAAACCAGAGCTGTGCAGCTGAATCGTGTGCTATTCTGAGACCTACACAGCACAGTCCAGGCCCAGACTTATTCCAACTGCCCAAAATGAAAGTAGGCCATCGATTTAAAGGCAGAGCCAAAACCATCAGTCCCTTCCTCGGGGCTGGATTTTACCTTCACTTAGGCCTGTCTGAACTTAGTTTCTCCAGTGACATCAGTGGAATTAATTCCTGCATGCAGTGGATTAAAGCAGAGCAGAGTCTGCTCTGTATTTGCATTCTAATCTTAAAGTAACAGGTAGTTTTACTTGGACAGGAGCAGTGTAAGAAACTCACCCTTTGCCAGCGTTGTTCATAAAGCATCCTTTACATTACTGACTCATGTTTGCATAAAGAAATGAAATTTCCCAGGAATATTATATTCCAGCTTGGTTTTATCTTATCTTTGTAACTGTACTGTTCTTTAAACAGAAAGCCTACTTTGTGTTTTGGAATGTACGGCATGCACAGAAACCACTGGGATACAGTAGTTGCGTTTTGCTGTCCAAAAACCCAAACACCAGCAAGCAAAATCCAGTGAAGCAGAGGCCCATGATGGGCAAATTGGCTTATCTGCAATTGCATTTTTTTTGCATTAAGATAGGGAGTTACAAATATTTATAGATTCAGCGTGTCATAGATGCACGAATTGAATGGTATCAGTGCTGGAGAACGCATTAAGAACCTGCCACATGCAAAAGATCTGTATTTATGCTGAGCCAGGAATTTGTATCACAGATTGTTTAGAGTATTGAACATTATTTTATTCATAACCTGGCGTGCAGAATCCGCACAAGCTAGCCAAGACAAACAGTTCCTGTATGTTAACAGGTGAAATAACATTATTTATTTATTTGTGGAATTTTAAAAGATTTTGGCAGGAAAATTGACCCGGATTCTCTTTATAGGGAGAAATATGAAATAGCTGTGTATTCACTGATTACATGGGTTGAAAGTTCGGTGTTGTGCGAGTGGTTCCCATCTGATAAAGAAGTTGGCTCGCTGCTAGAAAGGCTGCAATCATACCTCGGTCACAGTAAATAGTGGTGTTGATGGATTTTATGTCTGCATACGAGCAGTGCAGGATCAATGCAAACTCACTTGTTATTTGCAGTTCTTAACTCAGGATCAGGATCTTCTCCGTGCAGAAAGGTGAAAAAGCTTATGCACTGTTTCTGTGGCCTGTTTCTACCCGCAGCTTGTGCTAACTCTGCTTTGCAGGAATTTCACCTTGTGCAAGTCCAGTAGATGTTTTTGGACTTAGATTTGGTTTATAATGATCATTAAAAATTCTAGACATCCTGGTTAATTTTGGCTGAAGACTTTCACACAATTAGTTTCTTACTCTCTGAGTAAAGAGGTAAACAAAAAACACTGTTAGACTGGTAGAAAAGGGTGTGGGTAGATACAGTTCTTCTAAAAATGTTTATTGCCCCAGAAACCCAGATAGCTGAAATATCTGATGTAGAGCACCAGGTAGGATTTTCATTATCAGGATCCAGAAGCTTTAATGCAGGGCTAAGGCCTAGGGGGAGAACCTTTACGGCTATTAGCAATTCCTTTTTGGGGTTGTCTGGCTTAAACAGTTCATCCATTAAGGAGAAATAAAGTCTCTGGCAGTTAGATTACAGTGAATTCTTTAAAATTCTCAGAACAAGCAGCTACTTTTTGCAATTAGTGTGTTGTGCATTTGCTTCTTATTGTTAGGAATCATCAGGGAAGCAAGATTTAATGATCAGTAGTAATTATCACAGATTAAAATAAGGCTTTGATGCTTTTTGTGCAAACAGCTTGCGTGGTGACTTGGCCTCCAACCCTAAATTTCACCAAAGCAAGATCATCTGAAGACATCAGAAAATCATATAAGGAGGCGAAACCTCATTAAAACTTGAAGTTCAGATACAACTTGTCAATAGAACAGGCTCTCTGAGGGGTAATGGCAGGCTGTTGTTTTTATATTAGGATGAAGAGTATGTATAGAATACATAGATTCTGCATAAGAAGAGTTGCCTAAGGAGCTCACAGTCCTATACAAAAAACCCCTCACTGGGAACATACAAGAACTCCTATGGCTGACAGTGATGGGTATGGTTATTCTATGTAGGATCTTAGATCCTGTTACATTCAGAAGGTACAGGGGTATAATAATTATTATTAATTATTATTTTTGGCATTAGTAAAATCTCCAAGTCTGTGACACAAGTTACGGCTTTGTGCACTCAGGCCCTGGATCTGCTTCTGTAAAGGGGAGGTAAGGGAGGGATGGAAGCAAGGGCACGTTGATCTGTAAGCTGCACCTACAGAGATTCACCAGCCAAAACCTCATCGTCTGGCCATAGTGATGGCTCTGTAGCCATTGCCTGTCCACACTCTGAAGAAGAGAATTTTTGTTCCTTTTTCTCTCGAGATTGTTTGTGAAAGGTCCTTACTGTGTTCCATAACTGAGGAAAGGATTTGGAGTGGAGCAGATTTAGCAAGCAGTCTGGGTTGTGATATTTGTGTATTCCCAATGCATTTGCAGCTTATTTCAAGCGTGCTACAAGGAGCCAATATATCTAGTTCCATTTGCAAACACATAGGGCCAAGTCTGTAAAATTATTTTAAATGTCCTTGAAGTTACGTTTGTTAGTTCAAAACCTGAGATTAACGAATTGTCCACTCTAATTCGGAAGGCAGAATATTGTTCTGTTACTAGTGACCACGATAACCTCTGTTACCAGTTTGTGCTGTTAAACTTTCAGCTTCTTTGCACTACTGCAACTTCTGTCTTAAATCTCTTATCTTAAAGGGATATACTTATTATTTTTAGCAGCATTAGTATGATGAGTAACATAACTAAAATGTTCCTGGTCTGGGAGTCTTCACGCCTAGTAGAAAGGTAGATCGCACAGTGGGAGACCCACTGAAGGTGTTAGCCTGAAATTATTTTTTTACTGTTGCCTGGGTTCTTCAGAATTGCAGTTCATTATATCATCCTTTATATATGATGCAATATACAAATGGGAGTCCAAGACATCTCCCATTCAGTCTTTTCTTCCAAAAGGAAATTCCACATCCAGTTTGTATGCACTTAAAGAAATAAACACCGCATACACTTTCTGCTTTGCAATAGTTCTTCCGTGTTTGAAATCCGACCTGTTAAATGTTCTAGCACTGGAAACATTTTTACATTTTTGCTGTAATTGTGCTAGTCGAAAGAACAAACGTAGGTTGCCCACTTTCTCAACACTTGCTTCAGAGTCCCAGGCTGCTGAAAATACGCCTCTTGATGCATTAGCAGGACAGTAGTTCATTCCTTCACAATTAATTGATTTTGCTGACAAACTGTGTCGAGTGTTCCATTCCTGTACAGAATGCAGGCAGCTAGTGAGCAGAACATGTCTGTGTGTATGCGGCTCGCCGGAAAGCTTAGCAGGATGCACAGTCTGAGTCTGAACTGCTCGTGTGCTCCAGGCTGCACTTGAAGGGATCAGGACTGACTGCATCGAAGTCTGCCGTGACTCCTGGAGTCGAAAACATGTGTCCTAAATGATGTGGGAGCGCATTACTGGCTTGCTGCAGGGAGCTGCCTGCTAGATGTGCTGGCTAGCTATGGTAGTGACAAGGAACTGTTGTGCTTGAGGATGAACAGCACTGGGGAGTGCTTTGTAGCTACCAAGGCTTCCCCATTCTGTCCTCAGCGCTCTCCCCTTCTGCTCTACTGATAATGAAGCAGGGAAATCACTCAGGTGCACATATACAGGCCAAGGCTGTACTTCTTCAGTTCCTTTTCTCTGGTTGGCTTATGGACTCTTCTAGGGTATAATCGAAGAGGCAAGATTCTATAGCAGGAGCACTCCTCCAGAAGACTTTTATGGATTTTTCTTCATTTCCAGTTTTACTTAGTTGTTACACTCAACATACTCTACTTCTGTCTTGTGACTGAAGTATTGTATTTCAAGCCAATAGCACAAAATGGTTCAGGGTTTCCCATTTCACTTTTGGCTATTCTCTTTTTAAGTGGTATTATATCAAGGAAGGCAAAATTACAAGCAAGGTGCTCTGACTCCATCGTTAGTGCTGATCTTCACAAGGGTGCTTTTCCAGTTTTGTGGGTAGAAGTTTAAACATGCAAATTCTGTCCCTCAGGCAACAATTTAGCTCATTAACCTATTGTATTACATAGCGCAATGAAAAGGTTTTTAGAAGGCAAAAGACACATAGAAACCTTGTAATATATTGGCTCTGCCATATTTTTTCTTCACTGTTACATTTGATGCTCTGTAACTACTAAAGCCTACGTTACTCTCGGGGAACCCCATGTGAATCCAGTGTAACTGTCCTTCTTTCTTCCCTCCAGTCCATTGGCCACAAGCCAAAGGTCTCACTCAGCACTTCGGGCCTGATGTCATTCTGCCTTACATTAGTATAAATGCGGGTTCATTCAGCCACCTAAGTCACTTCAGGTTTTTTCCAGTGCCATTCAGATCAGAATCTGACCTGCTGGACTGTGCAAGATCTTTGGGTCTTGTGTAGGAACCATCGCAGATTCATGTTTTTCAGTGAAAACAGAAATAAATATATGACATCTCAAACTGGGCTTCCACTTCAGCAAAGGAAAGTAGTGGAGAGCAAAGCTTTTTCTACCACTTTACATTTTTTATAACCACCTGGCACAACTTTTCACTGAATTCAGAGATTGTACACTCCAGAATCTGCAAAGGACTAGGAATGATCAGCTTGGCAAAGTGTGATGCTAAAGAATATTCTTGTTGCCAAATCGTGTCAATAATGATAAAACACATCTGAAAAATTACCTATAGCCACCTGCCCTCCCTGCACATCGCTAGTTGCCAATTTCTTTACGGTGTTTTGTTGAGCCTATGAAATACTGGCTAGGGGTTCTCATCCCAGGAGAATATTAACAATAGGGAGAAAAAAAATGTAATTTCCTATAAGAAAAATACTGGGTTTGTGCCAGACATTGAGGTGTTTCGTACTGAAGATCAGCAGTCATTCATCACAGTGGGTGGTAACAAGGCTTTTGTAATTGCAAATTAATTGTTTTGGCAGGAAGGCAGTGGGTTGCACTCTCAGAGAGATAAAACCCCTAACCGTACAGCACACAGAGAAGCACGCTTTTTTCAAAAAATACTCTACAATCTTCCAGTGCCAGGAAGGCATGTTTTCCAAGTTCCAAATGTTTGGGAACATCAACAAAATCCTCTATATGCCTCACTTTTAACGATTAACTCACATTACATGATAAGGAGAGCAAATCAAGGACAGCTGTGGTTGGAGAGGTGTATTCAAAACTGTTGCAAACATAGCAGCAAATCGTCCTTTGTTCTAACACTCATTACAAATTCATGGCTTGACCCGCCATCTGTTTATGATAAACCATGGACAACTTGTTAATTCTTCATAAAGGTCATCTCCTTCTACCTTGGAGAAAATAACTTTTCTTGTTGAACTGAGAGAAAACTCTGCAGGAGGGATGGTGGCTTAAAACTGCAGTCGCACGCCGCAGCTGACAGACCTTTTCCTGCCTCTTACTTGCGTTGGCTTTAGCGAACAGCTTTCTGATTTATGGCTGCTCATGTGCATTCAGCACCACAGCTAGAAACTGACGTTGGAAAATCATCCACAGGTCTCACTGGTGCAAATCAGTTGTTCTCCAGAGAGTGATACAGCCGGGTATGAGAGGAGAGGACCCAGCAGGCTTCTGTATTTTAACTTTTCACATCTGTGGTTGTAGGCATGGCCAGGAGCCAGGCCATCAGTGTGTCCTAAACCTACCTACTGCCCCAGTGGGCTGCTCTAAGTTGCACTGCTGGTTCCTATCCCCTGAGTTGTTTTTTTCCTCTGGCCCATGGTCACTGATGTGCAAATCACAGGCACTTTTACCAACTGTACTGCTTTAGTGTGGACAAACTAAGAAATACATTTTCCATACCTGCAGTGCAAATACACACTGGAGGAAAGAAAGGACAGCTAATACAAGTTCAGCTTACCTACAGGCCTCTGTATGGCCATGGGACCATCACTTAATGAATTTATGCTGCTGAGTCCTAGCCATCAGACAGGTCGGTGCCTTGCTTGAGATAGTTGTTACGCACCATTTACCATCATAGTAAGACGAGCAGCTCCTGGGAGTAATTTTATCCCCTCTCCTTGGTAACGGCTGCCTTACCCTTTGAAGCAATCTCTCTCCGCTCACTGATTGCAAAGAGAACCTAAACAGAGCTAGTTCAGAAAGATGAATCTTACCCTTTTTGCTCTCTGATTTTCCATTCTCCACCTGTGAAAAGTCTTCTGCTATGGTCAGAGGTGTAAAAATGGCATATTGGCACTAAAACAAGTTTGAAGCTCTCTCTAGACCTTGTGATAGCTGTCAGCCCCGGTTAATGCAGCTATCGACACAAACCTAGGCATGGAAAGTGAAGGGAGAACCAAGTCTTGATCATGCCTTTGAGGCCATGACTGTGTCTTGTTTGCACAACAGTTTGCACAGCTCATCTCTGCTGGAGTTTCTGGGAACAGCCGTAGTAGAAATCATTTTGATGGTTCCTTAGAAAGGAGAGTGCTGCAAAAAGGCCGTATTCATCAGTGTTTTGTTTGAAGTGGAGCACATTCTGTTACACTGTTATTGTCTCATGTTCCAATACAGCCTTCAGTGATCCTATTAATTGGAAGAATAACTTTCCTTTTTTGATACTTTTTATTTAAAAGCCTCATTCATTAAGTGCATTTTTGTGATGGAGAATTAAAGCCTCCCACCAAGATCAGTGGATTTGAAATGGAATGTCATCGCGACTATTTCACTCCTTTTAATGTGAAAAAGAAGAAAGCACGCAGGACAAGCCTGTTCAAATATTGGCATTCGTTTTCTCTGAATTACTCTGAGATGTTACAGTGTTTAGGATGATGTCTTTAAAAAGATGAAAAGTGGGTAATTCACTGTTTAATGTTTGTACTACTCAACTGGAGAGGTTTTTATCCATTGAATCCTTACAACATGCAGTATGTGTCCCTAGTAGGGACTGCTGTAATTTTGCAGTCTTTCCAAAAGCCTAGGGAGATTTATAATGACCACTGAGGCATTAAGGTGACAACTTTCAAGAATATCTTTAAAGAGTAATTATTACCAACCTGCTGGTGATCCCTGGGTTGACGATGCAAAGTGATGAAACACAGCGTTCATCGTCTGTTTCAGAGCTGAGTAGCTCCCTGTCCAGGCAACACTCAGGCAGAACTGACATGATGGAGATGAACAGCCTCTTGCTGAAATCAAATAATCCTAATGGGGTCTTTAATTACTTTTATTTTTTAATAAATTGCATTCAGGTAGCATTGATCATTAAGTGATGAGTAATTAAAATGTGTTCAGTGGAGCCTCAGTTCCCGAGATACTCTTTCAGGATACCATCTGTGACAGCAGTCAGTGTGGGACTGTAGTTCATGTAGCCCATAAAAACATTGTTCAGCATTGGCGTGAGTACATATGCTGTGGAAGTAGGGTAAATTCTTCAGCAGTCAGCCTGAGTTGAATTATGTGATTCCACGGTTACATAGTTATAGTTTTCCATTACTATCTAGCTTGAAGTTAGCTTAATTATGTTTTTTACATAAGGCATTTTTCAGCATCATTTTCACGAAGTTTTATGGATGGAGTAAGCTATGGAGGGTTTCTGATTGTACCTGCCACAGATCAAAACACTGCACACAAGCTACAATTCGGCACCCTGTAGGCAATACTGTATCATTTCATATCTTTGCTGTTATTACTTGCGCTCATTCTTGAAATCCAGTTTTTAGGTAGTCCTTTGTGGAGCCAGGAGTTGGATGCAGTGATCCTTGTGGGTCCCTTCCAACTCTGGATAAACTGTGATTCTGTGACATGAATTCTGTCCGATTGCTGTGATGAATTAAATGCCATTTCCTCATTAGCATCCACCTGGGCTGCATTGCACAAGTACTTAGGGGCACTGTCAATACCCAGAATATTCATGCATTCAGCTCTTAATCTCTGAACTCTCTGTGCACAATGGAACTTTTCAGAATAGCAAAGTCAAGCTTAATTAAGCAGTGAGAGATGCTGGTCAGGTCTTGTTCCTTAGGGTCATGCAGTTTGAAAGCACAGCTGTAGGCAGTTTGCAAAGATTGCTTCTCTCTTCTCCTTCTAAGATACTGTCACATCAGCCATGAGCATTTTCTGCTATAATTTATTGTTTCTTCCCATTCTGAGTCAGAAGGGTATGCATTTTTTCTTGGTTAAGTTAAACAAATCAGTCATTTCACAAAAGTTTCCAAATGAAGGATTGTTGTAAGCAAGACCAGATATGTTCTCTTTACAGATCTGGGGTTTAAAAAGAAGAAAAAAAAAAAGGGAAGGAAAGAATAGGGAAGCTTGAAAAACAGCTTACAGTTTGCTTTGGGCTAATTAGATGTTATCGGCGAAAAGACAGAAATCTCTTTCTTTAGCATGATGCCATGGTGAAAGTTGAACTGGTGTTTATGAAAGTGTATTGCATGCTGCTTTTCAGCTAAAACTCCAGAGTTTAAATTAGTAATACTCATAAAAAGCCTGATGGTAAGGTGTGTAGAGCACTGACTCTCTGAGCACACACATGTATATCATTAAAGTCTCAGGAACAGAGAAATTCCAGGACATTTGTCATTCATCTCAGATGCTGTGTTAGAATGTTATTAATAGGAACTTGCCTTGCTTTCTTTCTGACTTTCATAGAGGCAAGAAATAAAGACCCCTGGGGGAAAAACTCTGCCCTATCCTAACGCCTTGAAATACTTGAACTCTGAAGTCAGTAAAGCCTGACTGTATCTCTGAATATTGAAGCTTTAGCCATAGTGTTATCCTTGGCTTCAGCAACCTTCAGCAAATTGGGGACAAACTAGTATCTGTAAACTTCAGATGCCTGCAGACTGATGAATAGAGAAAAAAAATCTTGCCTTCAGCTTAGTTATGGGTGTTATCTTGAACTCTCTCTCCCCACAACAGATCAGCCTTATATTGTAGTGCATTCAGGATTGGCTGAAGGGATGCTATGACCTTCTGCTGGAAGAAGCAAGTCTCTTACAGAAGAGACGAACATCTCTTAGAGGTTACAGAAATGAGAGTTTTAAAGGTGACGTGTGGTCTGAGTGCATCCCTGTCAGGTCAGCAGCCCTCAGCTAAGGCACAAGCAATGCTTCGTTATTCCATTCAGCCCCGAACAGATACATCCCGCCCGTCCTCTGCCATGGTAAATCTGTTCTTTTTTCTGTCCCCATTGAGCCTCAACACGGGGATTGTTTGGACTGCTCCCTCTTACACATTCCTGCAGCTGCCCAAAGGCAGGCCTGCCCTGGCTTAATTCATTCTTATTCCTCTCTCTGTCTCTGGCTATCTTTTGTACATCAGGAGTTGATGAACTCCCTGACAGATCTCAGCATTTACTGTAAATTCATTCTGGTTTAATACCTAATATTCTCCTGAGGCATTTGCTTTCAAAGCAATTAGACATCTGTCCTCACCTTTGGTAGATTTCAGGCTTTCATACCAGTATCCTAAGGTGGAAATAGCATTCCAGCTGAAAAATCATAGCTTGGTCTTAAGGTTGGAGTTTTTCTGTGAGTAAATCTTCTTTAAGCTGATGAATGCAGCTGCTGCCTTGATAATTTGTGAGTTTATTTCCTTCTGGATATCCCCACTGGCTTACATGTTACTGCCAAGGAATGTGAATGGAGGCATTTTTGTATTCCTTTTGCCTTCTCAAGTAGTGCTTAAACTGGGAGTTAAAAGGGCTCTCATTAGGTTCATTTTTCGTAACTGGTCGTTAACCCCCTCTTTCTTACAGTGTTGAACAAGCCTTTGATTTTTGCTTCTGGGTCAATTTCTCATTTACAATGGCTCTATTGTCAGTTCAGTGTGTTGTGGCTAAACTATGTGAATTTTGCGTATGCGTTTTTCTGATAGCGATATCACTGGCAATGCCTGGTGGAAGGGAAGAAAACACTTCTTTGTTTGACACCAGAGTCGCTATTCAACCATTTCCTCGAGTCCCTGGTTTTCCAGTGCAGGCAAGATGCTTGCAGATTTTCTCTCGGCGCTTGCCTAGCAGCCCAGGAGGCAGGCAGAGATCCACGCCGCGCCGCACGTGGTTCCAGAACTGATCTCCACATTCGCAGATCACCTCCCTCCATTGTGGCATCAAAACATGTGCGTATTTTGAGAGCCACATAAATGCTTATAAAAGCTTTTCTGATTTTCAGAACATTTTCGTTAATAGCAGTATTACAACTCAAGTCAGTGTCCATCAACAGCGTTTGAAACACGATTGGTACAGTTTCACCGTGCAGCCCTGGAGCCTCCCAGCCTCCTACAGAGTGGAACTGAACCAGCTAAAGATGGATGAGGTGCTGGGCTGCGGGGGTACTTTCAGCACCAGCCCACATTCTGCCCCAGGTGTCATGCTCTCGCTGGCAGCTGCTGGCTGCCTGGAAGTTCCCCTGTTTGCAGAAAGACTGCAGCAGCTTTCCCGACTCAAGCTCCTTATACCAGTGTCCAAGCCCAAGCGTCCTGTATCAGAGGGCACAGAGTGAATCCAGCCCTGAAAATTTTTCCATGGATATACTAAATTGTTCCATAAATATTTGGGAAAAGAGAGACTGAAGCGATGCATTTAGCTGTCCAGAATAGGAGGAAAGGTATTTATGGGAATTTGCTGTTCAGTTGGAGTTTGATTTTTATGCCTCTTTTAATGATGTCCTCTCTTCATCGTGCAGCATGAGTAACAATTCCCCCTTTGTATGTATTTTGTATCTATTCCTATTTCCTATTGAAATTCCTAGGAAAGAGACTATCCAAGTACAGAGTTGAAAATTTCATCTTAAAATAAGCCAGATGTCCAACCTTCCTTTAGCTGCCAAGCCCAAAAGAGTTCAAGAAAGATGTTAAAATCCGTCTTCCTGGCTGTGAAAAACTAATTGCATAGCATAGGTGATGATCCCAGTCTCCCAGGAGAAGGAATAAAACTACTTCGGGCAAAAACTCTGCTGTTATTTGTCTAAGGATTGGAGTTGGCAGTGTCTGTGGAAAAAGTTTCATTGCTTGCCCTCCTTGCTGGTTAACAAATGCAGAGACAGGAACACAGTCAAAGGTAGGTGAGCATTTGTATATCAGTATCTGAAAACCTTATTCACCTTATGAGAAAAATGTTTCTTTCTCTCTCTTATTTTCTTTTCTTTTTTTTTTTTGGTGGGGGGGGTTAAGAGTATTTGTAAGCGCAGGGAGCACCTAAAAGCCAGAGACAAAGGTCTCAGCCTCACTAAATTACAATCCTGTGAAGGAGCCCCATGGTTATTTTATGCCTATGTGATAACAGCTATTCTGTACGTAAAATGGATGTGCAATTCACTCCCCTTGAAAGAGTTTTGTGAGAATTAAGACCAGTAAGGCACTCTGGAGACTACAGGTGCCGTTGAAATCCTGAGGATAAGAGGTTGAGTTTGACCAGTGAAGTGGAAGGGACTAATAGCTGCATTTAATCAGGATAAAAATTATTAATTTTAAACCTAAATGTAGTGGCTGTGACTGATTGTCTTCCAGACTGGTAGAAATCACTGAGGATGCACAGTGCTGGGGAACAGCAGAGGGGCACCCACGACTAATGCAATGCCTCCATCTCATCCCAGGAGCACACGTTATGAAGGGGGGTTAAATACGGGACTTTAATGACTGCAGTTTGGAATATCTCACAGGAGGATATACAAGAAAGGGCTCGTTCTACATGGTCCTAAACACCATAACAATTGCTGAGGTATTAGTAGGCAGTCACCAAAACGTCATGTAAATTCAACATCTGAACATTTAAGCGCAAAAAAATCTGCTGCAAACTCCTGTGTTGACACTAAACTTGAAATAAGAAGTATGTGAAGGAAAAAAAAAAAAACAACTACTTATTAAATAAAAAAGAAGTTTGAAAACACATATAAACTTTTAATTTAGCATGACTGCTACCTTCAGAATACAATAGTAAGGTCTTGGAGGGGAAGGATAGCTGGAAACAGAGGTAAGTGGCTTAGTGGCAAAGCCTAGAAGGGATCTGAGCCAGAGTTTGTTCAGAATGGAGACATTCAGTCCTGGAGAAATGGCATTTGGGGACAGAACAGGAACAAAGAGCAGGTGGACACATTTTCTCTCAACAAAAGCAAATACCAATTTGGTGAGTAAAACAAATACAGAAAAACTGCTTAATAAGCAGTCATTAATGTGACTGATGGAAGACGAAAATTAGGTAGAGTCTATGTTACTTTTGTCAACAGGCTTCTCTGATCCTACAGTTCCTCCTACCCAGAAATGAAGAGTGCACATCATATAAATGTATTTCTGCACTGAGCTGTCTGAAGCAGGGCTCCACTGGCTCTATTTTACCGTTCTGTTCATCTGAGCCCATTCTGCGTCAGGCCTTGCTGTGGTGCACAAAGGAAGAAGCTCCCTGTGCTGCAGCCCAGAACAAAGCCATGCTTCTTGTATCAGATGGTCTTTGAGAAGCAGCAGGGATTTCTTATGATACTTCTAAAAGAAAGTGATAGGTGGGAGAGGTGCAGGGCTACATGCATCCGTGTGTTCTTCTGTCCCTGGGTGCTAGTCTTAAAATCATCCACATTGCGTACGCATCGTTCATACTTGAACTTCAGTCCGGCCCCGATGTTGCTTATCTTTTGAGCCTCTGAGATGTCCACCATGCCATTTTTAAGAAACACTGCTCAGAGGTGATAGTATTTACTGCACTGACCTTTTTCAGAAACAGCAGAGGACAGAAAACATGATCATTTTGACACCATCCTAATTAGATTTCCTGACGTTTCCCCCACCTCCTCTTCCCCATCATTTGCTTGTGTGTGGCTCTAGCAGAAATAGGAATCTTACCAAAGTCCTGCAACCCATTGTTTATTTATTTTAAATACAAGGTTCTTTTATTAACTCCAGCTGGTGCACCTCACTGTGTTCACTGCGTTTGTTTTATTAAAATTGAACTGCGTGCAAGTAGGACATTGTAAATCACAAGTGACTGGGCCAGAGGAAGAGGGAGGGAGAGGTAGGGACTCCAATTGTATGACAACAAAGAGAGCATATAAACAGGCTGGGCCTCTTGACTAATAGAAGCCAAAACTCATGGAGTACAATTTGCAATTGCTCCCGGGAGGACAGGCAAGTGCCAGACGGTTAGCGGGGATGGATGAGTGAGTACTTGAATACCTGATGTGTTCTCCCATGTACTGGAACGGAGCTTCTCTAGAGGTCTGGGCATGCTGTAGGAGCTGCCTGCCTCTGCTGTAATCCTTGGTTTTATCCCATATCAGTACCTGGCAGTGGTCATCCTGTCTGGGGAAGAAGCCTTGTTAGACGTCCAAGTCTTGGGGAGGGCTTTTAAACCAAGGCAACCAGCTCCACTGGGTCCCTCGTGGATAGGGAAGTGGAAGCTGCTCGTGCAGTATTAGGCAGTAGACATTTTCCAGCTCTGTGTCCTTGTGGCTGGTGGAGGGAATTGCATTTCTGCCTTCTTGAGCCTCATGGGTATCCAGACAGCCAGCCAGTGTCAGTGGGCTCAGGGTGAAATGAGCCCAGACAGAACGACAACAGCTCCCTTAGCTGTTCTTCTGCGCACAGCGCTCTCTGGAGCTGCAAAATCATCATGGACAAATGCAACAAAAGCTGTATGAAGATTCCCTGGCTGACAAGTTTGCTCTGTGTTGAGTCCTCAGCACCATACTTAGCTGCCAGCCCGCTGCACGCTTCAGTTTTGGCACTTATTTTCACGGTGTTCACGTACATGTGATTTTGAAGCTACTCTGCTTCGACCATGTCTCAGTCCCTTCTCTCCTCCAGTGCTCCTCAACCTGTGGGAAGGGCCTCCAGTCGCGTGTGGTGCAGTGCATGCACAAAGTCACCGGGCGCCACGGCAGCGAGTGTCCCGTCCTGTCCAAGCCGGCGGCCTACAGGCAGTGCCACCAGGAGGTCTGCAATGAGAAGATTAATGTCAACACAATTACCTCGCCCAGACTTGGTGAGTGAGGGGTGTTGGGGTGAAGGACCAGACAAAAAGCCCAGGGTCCCAGCGTGCCTGGTGTTAAAAATAGTAATAAAAATGAAAAATGAGGCTTCAGAGGATTACCTGGGGCCAGAATTTTGGAGAGGGCCACCCAGCCAGACCCTCGACTAGTGTGGATAGGTCCTCTCTTAGCCATTAATCCCTGTCTCAGAGCTCAGCAGCGGCTAGACCTGAGGGACCAGCAGGAGCAGACAAGTGGTGGGGGATTGACTGGTCACAGAGCTGAGGGAGCTGACAGACTTACCTTTCTCAGTCCCAGACAGATCTCACCCTGCTTGCTCTGTGGTGGATGTGAAGTGTGGCGCGTTACTCATCTGTGCCCCAAGGAAAGTACATGACCTTGACAAGCAGAGCATGGCTGGCTTTGTTGGTTTTTTTCCCCCTTTCATTTGTTGCCACAAGAATGTGGTTTGATGATTTAATTTACCCTGGGAGGCAAGAAAGCATCCAGCCTCCTTCTGTGAACTCTGATTTTCTGCCACTGTCCTTCCCCTCAGCCTCCCTGCATCCCCCGCGTACCTGGGCGAGCTGAGTGTGCGGTGACAGGCCCTCTGTTCCCAGGAACACCTTAACTCTGTGTTTAAGAAACGGCTCTAGTTAAGAATGCTTCTGTCAATACAAAACTGGGGGAATCCATAATTTTCCATGTCATATTTGTTTAGTTTATAAGGGGATAATTTTTTTCTCCTCAGATTTCAGCCGTTTGTGTTCAGCCGCGGCTCCAGGAACCGATTTGGTTTCTTTACATTTCACACATCATCACCAGTAAAATGAAGCTAAACTAAGCCATCAGTTACTCTGACACAGCCTCATCCATGCTTCCTGTTGCTTTCAGGACAAGAGGCTGGGTTGTAAACAATGCTGCTAAGGTCTCACTAGGCAGAACAGCTTCCAGTCCACAGCCTCTTTTAGCCTAAGAAGCCTCTAGCACACAAGAAAAGGCAGAGTTGCTAAATAATAGGGAAGCATTCCTAATCACACTTTCCGAGGTTAAATAACACTTAAACTAGGACTGGACTTGAGGCTTGCTTCTGAACTGAAATTTGTTTTCCAAAAGTTTAACATCTGTTTTTTTAAAAGAGTATGGGAAATTTTATTCTTGCAAACGCAGTCATACTGAGGCGCTTTTAAGCTCTTTTGTTTAAGAACATCTGAGAGTACTTCCCAGATATTTTAGCACTATGAGCATAGTGGAGGGAAAACATTTCATTTGAGAAATAAGCCTTTGATACACTGATGAGACAAGAAATCCATCCTAATTCACATTTTAGGGCAAAGCAATAAAAAGCTCACGTGTTTAGAAGACTGAGGAGGCTCAAGTCTCTGCTGAAAGTAATCTGCAAGTAATTTGGGATGCTTTTGTTTCTGAACCAGGCTTGGAATCACCAGGGCCAGAAACAATGATATTTGATATTAGCAGAAAGATACATCATTGAATGTTTTACTCTTCCTATATACAAGCAGGTTCCATTGGATTATTTTTAATTTCTAGATTTTGTAGTAGAAACCTCCCAGAAAAATTTATACAGAAAAAATGCAGTAGACTACAAAACTTATGTTGCCTTGTCCGCATTCCAGAATGTTTTTCATCCCAGGTAATGTTGTCAGAAATATCTAAGACTGGAGTTCACCTTGCCTGGCTTTCATGTTTCGTGTCCAGTGTCCTTCAGTGAAGACACGTTTAGAGGGGATTTATTCTGTCCCCATGGCACCTGAACTATGTTACTTCTAAGGCGTGCTTATGTCTTCACAACCTATAAGGGTTCTTGGACCTCTAACATATTGGAGTCCTACCTTATTTGTGGCTCAGTGCCCTTCTATTATGTAAAGATTCTTACGGTGTATCTCAGACATTCTTGCAAGATGTCTAACTTACTCAGCTACATCATGTTTCTGAAAACTGCCTGGCTGGAAGCAGGAAAGCAGAGGGTACTGCAGATCTAACCCCCTCAAAGATCCCCTTCGCTGCTGGCAGACTCAGAAGTAGCTCTGTCCTCCCTGCATTTAAGATGGTCAATTTTTTTTTCTCACTTTTTTTTATTTAAATTGGTTTCATGTTTCTTTTTTCTCAGACGGTGCAACTTCATTACATCAGATTCTGTTGAACTTTTACTACTTGTCCAGTTAAATGAAGCTTCAGTGATACGCATTCCCACCAGATCTACTGCCGTGGTTTTCTGGTGTTTGGCACTGAGACTCACAGCTAAATTCAGGATAATAATGGACTTTCTTGGTTTCATCTGGCAGAGATGAGAAATGATGGACTTGAGATGCTGCTGGGTCAGCACCTTTTGATGTTCTCTAATTAGTCCATTTTTCCCAACCTTAAAGGCAACAAGATTTATTTAGAAGATTTTCCAATCATCACAACATTCATAAGACTGCTACATGCAGTTTATAAATCAAGTAGCATTAAGTTGACTGCATTCACTGGATTTATGCACTGTTATCATGTGCAGTTTTTACTCTTGTCACTTATTCATAAAACCACTTGTGACACTTTAATGATAGTGACAACAGATTCAGCAATGGTATCTTCACACTACTTTCGCCCTGCACAAACATTTTGTCAATCTGAGTGGGTTTCTGCCATCCAGCCCCCTCCCAGTAGCTAATTGTTGTCCATCCGTATTTTACTACTCTAAGAATTATTTTTTGCTACCTATCAGTTTAGCTTTATATCCATTAAATGAGGTTTGCTTTTGCTCCTCTGCAAAAATATTTTCCACTGAGAGGATGATGGCCTCTCCTGAAAGTGTGCCTTAGCAAAGCACTGTCTGGAAGCACACAGCTTCCCATTGACTGTTGGGAGGTGCTCTTGTGCTTAAATCTAAGCTGAGGCTTTAGGCATTTCGTTCACGTAGGTCTCCTTGTCACTGTGACAGAATAGGTACAATGTGAGGAGCTCTGTGCTCGCGCAGTCACAGCCAGCTTCAGACTTGCAACAAGCACTTCCAAGAGCTCTCTATCCATTGCCTGTGATCTCAGTAGAAAGAACATCATCCGGTCTCCAGTGTTGACAGACTGAGATTTCTTCTTTCGTATGCAGAGATTTTGATCGCTCCTGCAATGCTGTTGTCTAGCTAATCTGCTAGTTTTTCCTTTCTTTTCTTGTCCAAAGCTGCTCTCACGTACAAGTGCACAGGCGACCAGTGGACAGTGTACTGCAGGGTGATCCGGGAGAAGAACCTGTGCCAAGACATGCGGTGGTATCAGCGCTGTTGCCAGACTTGCAGAGACTTTTATGCAAACAAGATGCAGCAGAAGAGTTAATGAACCTGTGCTACTTCTTAGGGTATTACAGCTATTTGTATGTAAGTCACGGACTAGTAGGTCTGAGTACTGGAACTTCATGAGTTTGCTACAATGTGGTGGATTCCAAAGCATACCTAATAAGACTTGAAACTAATTCTACAGACTGGATACCAAAGTAATCCACTCATCCACCTTAAAAAAATTAAAAATAAACATAAAAAGCACACACAAAAACAAAACAAAACAAAAGCAGAAAAGAGTCATCTCAAGGAGCCAATCATTTTATCATATCTTGACATCTTTACCTTTTTCATTAATGCTTTTTACTTTAATATATTAAATCACCAGCCACTGGATGGCTTGCTACCATTAAAGAAAAGGACAAGAGTTGCAAGGTTGACTAAGGTTATGGGTGCCTCCATGGAGGAAGGCCTCTGGCAAAATAAATCAGCAAAGGTAGAGACATTACTTACTCTTTTAATCTTGGCTTTCATCTGATGTTTTTAATTCCCAACAGTTATCCCACTGTGGAGGGGACTTGGAGGGGCACGCAGAAATTAAATGCTTAATTTAAAGAGGGGATTTGCTGTAAAAAGCTTGTGAAAACTGATAGCAGAAGATGGACATCTCTGAAATTCCCACAGAAAGCTCAGTACAGTTATATCCAACATTCCAAGTCATATTTTTTAGAGCAACTAAGGACTGCTCTTCTTTCCAATTCTAAAAACCAATCCTCTCTCTTTTCCCCAAAATAATATAGTTTCTTTTTTGAAGCCTAATTTATGAGCTTAATGAAATGGAAGCTTATTAACAGCAGTAGGTAGTAATTTTTACGCAAAAACCGTACACAGCAAGGTGGAAAAAGCCAGGAATCATTTCGTCCAGCAGAGCTTAGTGGGGGATCGCTTGGTCTAATCTCTCTCCAGTTTTTAGAAAGCAATCAGATAATGAGACAATGTTTTTCTGTTTGTTTTTTTTTTTAAGAGGACCATGAAACTGGATAGCATTGGTACAGAAACAGGCCTTGGAACAACCTTTGGAGGATGGACTGGAGAGCAGAACAGGTGTTTCCTGTCTCTTGGCTCTTGTATACAGCTGAGATTATGTAGCATTTTGAGTCAAAAGTGCTATAAGCGATACAAGACATTCAAGATGAAACCTTGAGCTTGTTGAAGCCCTAAGGCCAAGACTTCTATTGCCTTCAGTAAGGGTTAGGGTTTTGCTCACTGTATTTTAATGCTTTCTGCCTTAATTTTGTGGTGCTGTCAGGTTTGGTGCTGTTGGATTGGTGCTATCAGAGCACTTCAAAAGTGCTGCATGTATGATATTCTCTTCCATGTGTCTGCACTTTAAACCAAACTCCTCTCTGGTATGCGAGACTTGAAACGGGAGCTCTACCCAGGGCAGAGTTTGTCCCCTCTGTTAGCCCTACAGACCAATGTCTCTCTATCACATCTTGCTCCAGCACGTATTGTTTCCCTTGCCAGGCTCTAAGGCCAGTTGTGCAGTGGTTAAGTTACAGCTCGCTCTTCACAATACAAACAGAGCCTTTTGGATGAATTGCAGCTTTGTACTCGCTCTAGAACTGTGTGTTACTGTTTTATTCCTCGGAGATGAGTGCAGAACTAAGCCCAGCTATTACCCCAGCCCCTGGGCCGCTCGGAATTGCAGCTCACACCTGTCCTCAAGTTGTCTTTGTTGCTGTTGTCTCCTTTCAATGCAAGGAGGGATAAAGACTCTTAGTACCTAACGTATCTTTAAAGCAACTTCTTCTTCCTTATTTCAATACGCAGAATCTCACTGGAATAACTCATTAGCGTTTTATCAACAGCTAAATTTTTCAAGCAGGGGGAACTAATATTCATCAACAGACTAATACTGCGTGGGCTTCACATTCGCATCTGTGCTTATGAGCGCGACTGAGCACGTGTGCAAACAAGGGTTTGCCTGTATGCACAAAGCCACGTTTGCACACAATTTTTTCCCAAATGCCTGTCACAAACAGATCTGCTTTCCTGTTCCCCAGATGATTTTCTCTATTAGGGAAATGATTCTAACTTTTTTTTGTTAATACTGGATGTTCTTTTGGCATCTGATTGTCAGGATCAGACCTCCTTCTTCTGTTCTTCCCACCCTGGAGCCCAAGTGCAGAGGTTGTGTAACTACTTAGCAAGCAAGCAATGGAAAATGTTGTGAGAGGGGTGACATGGAAGGTTTTTGCAATACCACAATGGTGTTGGGTTAGGCAAATTTATAGGTAGATGTACTGCTAATGAGAAAGTTCCAAGAGAGCAGACAAAGCCCAGAAAAGCTAATTTATATTGATATTTTATAGCAGTAGTTTCCCTTCTTGCCTGCTGTCATAAGCTGCGGTAACACAGCCCTGCTGCACAGCGGGACGGTGACTGTCCTTCCTGCCTCCCCATCGCCACAGGCACCTCACAGCATCGTGGCTGAGCTGGCTCTCTCACATCCTTCATTTGGTTTGGAGTTTTTCTTTTAATGGGCAACATTTGCCCGTGAATTGGCCTGACCTGATGAAATGCCACCCCCTCACTGATCTTTTTTTGGCATTGCTAACATTTACGTTGGCCTGTTGAAGGATTTGCCGCTGGGCTTCTCTGTTTTCTTGGAATAATAGTTTGTGCATTTGTTATTAATGGGAATCAAAGGTGTTTGAATTAATTTTTAAATATCAGGGGTTATTTTTCCTTCTGGTGCTGATTTGTCACCCTGTCTAGGCAGTAGGTGAGCTCCTAGAAAGGTGCATAGATGAGGAGGGATTTTAATTATTTTTTTCCACAAATAATTCATGGTGGCTACGTAGACTTGAGGCCTGTCCCAGTACACTTAGTCCTGGAATTTAAAGGACATTGGTCCCAAGTTCTGGGTCCTACCTAAGGAAACATGAACTTAGAAGGAATTCTTCTGAATATCTGAGCACTGAAAACCACCTCACTTGCTCTCACAGTCCACAGATTAGTGTGCATCAACCTTTTTTTAATAATCAGAAACCAACTTTGATTAAAAACTGATGGCACAACACAGCTCCATTTTATTACAATCTCTTGCTTTATCTGGTGACAACCCTCCCATTTTATAATAACCAGAAAAATCAAGAAAAAAAGAGTTCAATTCTGTTCGATACTCATGCACTTCTGTTTTGTATCATTTTATAAGAGCTTTACTATGAATTTACAGCTATGCTCTGCCCTCAGTTACTCCATCCTGGTGAAAGGAAAGCTGTTTGTTTCGGTGTATCTATGACAATACATTTTTTTTTAGTTGTTGTTCGTAAAAGATTGACACTCTTTAGATTACAGTGGTGGTATTTCCATATTGTAAACAATACTCTGTACTGTTACTAAAGTACTGTACATTTCTAGTTGCACAATTGTGTTATTGAGTGTAGATTCTCACTATCTCATGTATGGTGCTAATTTTGTTGGTGGAGAAGAATCTTAGCAGTTGATTATTGCTTGATATTTTATTATAATACAGGGATATATCCTCCATGGCAATAATATCATTTAAGTTTTTCATTACAGAGTGAAATGTATATATTTTTCCATTAGTTAATTTGCATATGTACTGTATCCATGGTAATTTTCTTCTTGGTGCTGGCTATAAATAGAAAAGATAAAAACAGTCAAACTGAATGGAACCAGTTGTAAATGAAAACCAAAAAAAAAAAAAAAAGAAAAGAGGATCATTCCATTTTGAAAAAAAGAAATGAGTATGTTGAATAATAAATTTATTTTTTCCATAACAACTTTAATAAGGTTTCCGAACTTAAAAAAAATAATAATAATGCAAAGCAAATCAAACAGCTAACATGAAAATTAAGAGCAGGGACTGAAGCTGTAAGCAGTACATCATGCATCTGTCTAATACTGGACTGAGACTGGGAAAATTGGTTAAGTCTAGGCCAACTGTTTGGTAGCTGTGGTAGGTGTAAAAAGCCATTTGTCAGCAAAAGTCTGGCATCCTCTTGTTCCTGGTGTGCTAACAAAGCAAGAAATTACGGGTCTTGTCCCGACCGGGTTGCAAAATAAAGCACAGGGAATGTTGATACCTGCTTATTGTCTAGCAAGGTCTGTGGTCAGTGACACAACAGCAGGAAATGCCTGTGTGGGGAAAAAGAGCCAGGCTCCGTTTGGGGTATCGCTGGGTATGGCTGAGCAGGCTGCGGGGAACCTAAAGCTTACGCGTGGAGGGAGAGACGTTTTGCAAGTGCTTTTGGGAGAGGTTGCTTTCAGTATATGTTGGAGCTGAGATGAAGTGGCAGCTAGCTGTGTGTTTAATGGTAGCTGCTCCACGGGCGCAACCTGATAACGAAGGCTGCTGAGCATGTGGAAATTTATATTGGAGCTAAACTATTCCATTCCTTGGAACGGTATCTACGTAACCTAGCTGCACACTGCTCTGGTGTGAAATAAACAGAATTACTTCAGTGCCAAGTGTTTTGGATGTGTTTGTTGTAGGCACCAGCCAGAATCTTTGTACTACTTAATTCCTCCATCACCCTGGTGAAGATGTTTGTTGTTTTTTTCCAATAGCTGCACACAGTTATGCCTGTAGGATCCCTTCCCATGCTGTCTTACAAAGATGCCATCATCCATATCCCATTCCAGCCCAACTCTTGTTAAAAGGACACTTTTGGAGATGGGAGCAGCACCTTTCTAAAGCAACCTTAAAAACGAGCCCTAGCTTCTGCAGCTGGTGTGAGAGTCCTCCTCCCAAAATGATTTCCAGAAATTGAGGTTATATTTACATTAAAAATAGAGTTCATTTGCTGATCTCACGCTGGCTTCTTGGTAATAGCATAGCACTGATAGGGTTCCTAGTTTTCCAAGGTAGCCGTAGGAGATACCAGTCCAGCTGCCATCATACACATGACTCTTAACAGCAGCAGAATTTTAGGAACTCCATCCAAGTGTTGCTGTATATTAACACATCATCGTGTTTGTGTATTGCCTGGAGTCAACATATGATTGCAATTGTTGACCTGTTTAAACAATAAAACATAGCTATAAGCCTTTGGAAGCCAAAAGGCATTACATTAAGCTATGGGATATGGCAAAGGGTGGGAGGGGTGTAAGGAATGCTGTCATACATTTGGCTTGAAATTTTCCTGGTACGTGCCAACATGTCGTCTATAAATCCGGTAGGCTTATGTACTTAGTTTGCCTATTTTGCATGTAGCAGTTTGCTGTTTTTCCTTTATCCCTAAACCCCATCTTCCAAGCAAGAAACCAGCTGGTTTGGAGCCATTTTCCTTGCCCGTGATCTCAGTTGTCTTTTTAAGACACCTCAGCCGAGCTCGTTACAGGCAGGTGGGGTCAGATGGCTCCGGTGCTCTGGCACAAAAGGACCATGAGGAACGCATAATCTCTGCTCAGCTGCTTGGAACTCACTTTTGCCTCCACAAGCTCCACCTGCTTCTTTCACTCTCCTCCAAGCCCTGATGTACACAGCAGCCTTCGCCGTCTCTTGAGCTCTCACAGCAAGCTGGCGGGACCCTGCTTTCTCTGGAAGGAAATTTCTTTCGAAAAAGCTTAAAAATGGAGCACCAGCATCAGCCCCGTGCATCACCCAGCGTGTTACTATTGGAGGATCTTCTGCTGTTGGTAGAGGAAAACTGCGTGTTACTTTGTGCTTTCCCCTACGCCACATGGTCCACTGGAAGAGACGTGTTTTCGTACTGGAGTGTTGGCACAAACACCAGCGTGCTGGGGAGTGCAGGCAGAGAAGAACCAGGCCAGATGCCAGGTCAATGCACTCACACTTTCCTGACGGTGTAACAAAAGAAGCCCAGGTAACCTGCTTGCAGACAAGTTTCTTGTACCACTGGTTGGTCATCGTGCTGTGTGAATGCACCCAGAAACAGGCAGGCTGTGGGAACGGCTCCTCAGCAACATTCCTTAGAGTGCTTGGACCTGTGCTGAACGTGCCAGATAATACTTCTCCATACAAGTTGCCCTTCAGCAACCTGTTTACCTTGATTTGGAGGCAGGTCAGTAGGAAGACGAGTTCCTCAAATGCTACTAATGCACAAGACCAGTTCTCTTTTCTAAGAGAGCATTTTTCTTTGTCCTTCTGTCATGTCTCTGGCTTCTCTTCGCCCTCTTGAGAAATGGGCCTGTCTGCCTGGAGAGAGACTTCCCGACAGCATAGCCGCCTTGGGCAAAGAGGACTGCAGCATCTTCACTTCAGCTGGGAAGAACTCCCTGCTTAAAAGGAGAGTTTAAATGAGTGTGTGTAAGCAGAGAGGGGCCGCAAACTCCCCCCAGCAGTAACCACCCCAGAAGGCAAACGGGGAGTCTCCAGCGCTGACCTCTGTGTGTCTCACATGGCCTCGTCTCCTTTCATGTCCCTTTCATGTGACAGACCCCACGATGAATGTCTGGAGGCTGCACTGTACCACAGTTACTATTTTGTCAGAGCTGTTGGCTCTGCCAAATGGTGGCCAGACACTCGGACAGACTTTCCCAATTAGCAGGGTCCTGCAGCTGATGTCTGGGGCTCGCATGTGTGTGCCCCGTGCTTTACCACAGCCGAGACGCCGGCTGGGTCCACGTAGCCTGGGGTAGGTCTCGGCCTCGGCTGCTGGGCTGGAGAGAAGCAGCTGGGCTTTTGAAAGCTGTGGTTTCCCTCAGCTCCTCTTGCTTGGCTGTGAAAGGCTCCTGTTTGGGTGGTTAATCCTTTCATCCCTCTGCGGCCTGGGTGGAGCTGGAGCCTCCAGTGTGACTCGTCTGGTCATGCCACGGGCCCTGGCTTCCCCACGGCCTCAGGAGGGAGCAGCTCCACACGCTCGCCGTGGCGGATCCCACAGGGCATCTGGGTGTGGGGCTGGCTCCTGGCACAACTCAGGATCCAGGTGAGCCCTTGCATCCTCCTGCCTTGTCCTCCCTCCTCTCTTCCCCATGGACCCGCTTCATGGCCTTGCCCTTCTTGCATGATCTCTGTCCCTTTCCCCTCTGGCTCTGCTTTCAGCTGCTTTGTGTCCCACGAGCTTTGCACCCACCAGAAACTTCACCACCTTTGCTGCTGATACAAAACAGTCCTTCATCAGCACAAGTGCATTTAATCTCCTCCCTCAGCCCTCTGAAGAAAAATAATTCCTTTAGTAACCTTGCGTCTCCCCTCATTGTTGCTTCCTGGCTGGTATTTGTTTCTGAGGTCTTTTCTAATGTTTCAGTGTTCTTTTGGCAGTGGCACTTCCATAGATGCTGCAACCAGACGTGGATGCTGGAGGGCCATGTGCAAAGAAATGGTCCTTCTCTGAAGAGTTTACAGCCTGCAGGCGGTCGTGGGGAAAAAGAAGATTCCCAAAGCAGCTGCTTGGGGTTATTGGCAGCAGCAAGGCGTGGAGATGAACATAGGTTTCTTCTGAATGAAGTGAGTGAGCCTGCACTGCCATTACCGTGCTAGCAGAGAAGGGAAAGGGATATTCCCCACTGGTTTTCTCTCCTCAGACACGTTTTTTGTTATTGGAAGTAGCGAAGGGTAAAGTGCACATCACTTCGGAGATGCCTCTTACAGCAACTGAGAGGCAAGATCCAGCCACAAGCTTGGCTACTGCTCAAAACGTGGGCTGGCAGAGAGAGGGAAAGATTCGTTTGTTCAGCAGGAGAGTGCTGGTAGCATGCCAATCCGTACGGCTGCCTCCGCTACCCCAAAAAGCATCGGCTGTCAAAAGATCACGAACAGTTTTCTCTGAGGTCGCTGCACACAGCATCATTTTGCAGCCGTTGTGGAGACAGGCAGTGAAACTGTTCGGAATGTGAAAAAGGGGAGTCCTCTAACGGGACCTTTAGGCTGCACGAAGTTGAGTGCATCCAGGGCCTGGCCAGCAAAGCCAGACAAGCCACTCTTGTTTTGTTTTTGGTGTGTTTTTTTTTTTTCATTTTCTTGGAAAAGACATTATTTGAACATTTTGCAGCTTCCATTTATTTCCCCAGCTCTGCATTTTTCCCCTTGATTTTGTCTCTGATGGCAAAAAGGCCCAACCAGACTGCAGCTTTGTTTGGCACCAAACTTGCCTCCTGAGATGATCGCACAAGAAGTCTTTTATCACTTCGGCGGCCGGGAGCCAGAGCTGCTTGTGGTGGAAGTCGCCGGGACTGTAACCCCGGGGCTGTCGCGGGATGAGAGTCAAGCTCGGCCTGTCAGCAAGGCGAGTTGCAGCAGTCTGAGCCCTTGCCAGGACACGTCAGTACTTCTAAGCGTGCTTCCCCCGGTGCTGTTCTCATTAAGAAAAAGGTATGAAATCCACATCTAGATTGAATTAGTCCTTTAAAAAAATTAAGTGTTGTCTAAAATGTAAATACTGTCCAGAATCATGGTATAATTCCTTAGGAAATCACTATAAATTGAACCTCCCCTGCTCTCCACTGCTTAATAACATCTTGTTTTTCTCACAGAGCTGGTTTGAATTCTGTGCCGCTTGCACCGTGTTGGCTTCAGCACTGCCACCTCTGCTTAATGCCCAGGTTTGTGTCAAGGTGGTGGGGTCCTGGGTTTGCCAGGTCCCCAGAGCTGCCAGTTCCATTGCTCGCAGCTTCCCCAAATCATTTCACAGTGCTGGCTGTGACCATACCTTGAGGAGGGGATGCTGAGTAAGCCCAACAAATGCTGCCAGCAGTCACGTTGCCCAGAGGGTGAGGAAGATTCTAGCTGTTTCCTTTTCCCAGCCATGTTTTGCTGAAGAAACAATTTTAAAGGGGAAAAACCAGCTTTCTGCGGGTTCCCAGGTATTTTTGTGCCATTCTCCCTGCACCGTTATTAGCAACAACATTGCCTGTGGCTGGCTGGCGGGTAAGGAGGGACAGTTCTGCAACAGCTGTGTGCACACTACCTTCCTTTGCAAACAGTGCCTTTTCCCTGTCTGTCCCCATGGCTCAGTTTATTTGTATGCAAGGCAACCGCGATGTTTACTGGGGCTTTCCATCAGCTGTATGAACTCACAGCAGAATCAGCTGTGTGGATGTCCGTTACTGTGAGAGTTGCAGTTGTTGGGTAATAGGCTCCTGGGCAGCTCCTATGAGAGATTTGGTCTTTCTTAAGTGTCTCTCTAGACAAATTGCTGCCTGTGCACATACATACAGTATAAGAAAGAAAAAAGGAAGTTTTTTTTGTTTTCCAGCCTCCCTGTAGAATGGGTCTAAAAACAGAACTATCTTTCACTATGGAAAAAAAATGACAAAAATATCCTCATATTTGTAAACACTTTCTAGATGTTTTTCAGGGTATCTCTAGGACTTGCCAGGCTCCTCCCCTTTCCTTCCCTGCCTCACCCTAAATACTTCCATTTTTGGCTAAAAAATCTTAAGTTTGGGATTGTTTTTAACCAACAATGTCAGCCAAAACCTAAGTCCTTTCTTCTAATTTTTCCGCTTAATTTTTAAAGTATCTTTTGGCAAAACAAAAATATTGTTTTGATGGAAAATCTTCAACCAGCCCTGCTCATTAGTTTCTGCCAACAGTCATACAGGCAAAACAGAGCATCTTCCAAGAGAGGAGACTGTCCGAAAGGGCTGAACACGAGGCAGGAGATGACTAACGCTTCTCTCCCCAGCTCTCTGCCCTAGCCAACATCGTGCTCTTTTGCAGGCTGCAGACCTTAATGAGACCCATCTTTCTCGAGATGTTTCCAGTCTAAATTCCTCTTGGTGGGTCAGCTCAATAATTCAGGTATTTTGCCAGGTCGATGGAAGATGCGGGTAGCACAGAAGGATCACCAAGGGATCGCAAGACTTGGAAGAGCTACATTCTGCACCTCTTATCTATGTTGACTAATATTTGGGCTCCTCCAGGTAAGTACCTGCTGGAAGGGATGGATGGGGACATGGGGCCTGGTCCAGCTCACTATCAGAGTGAATTTTGGTACGCTGTTGTTGAACGGAGCTGTTTAGCTATACCAGCAGCTGAGCCATGCACAGCCGTGAGCAGTCTCCATGTAACAATCACATCGCTGCTGTGTATCTCTTACCCAGCTGTCTGCGGGGAAGGTTTTTCTCACACTGAATCTGGAGCGTGAATTCAAAGGGAGCTCTGTTCCTCTCATTCTATGAATTCCTGTGATGGACTGGGAGACAGTGAAGGAAGATATTCCTGCAAAGAGGAGCATAAATTTCAGTGTTTGGCTTCAGGAGCCAAATAAGCTTCTGCACACTGGCTACATGGGCAGCATCCTCAGAGGACAGCCAGCCCTCAGCAGTCCCTAATATTTGCCAAGTGCTCTGAGATCTTTCAAGGAAAGGCCTTTTAGGTGTGGAAAAGTTTATAGCCCTTCTTTGACCACTGGTGATTTTAGAGGGTTAAGTTAGGAACAGGAAATACAGTGACTAAAGTAAAGCCATTAATATTAAATTCCAGCCTTTGCCAGATAGTCTTGTGTTATCTTTGCTCTTTCATGAAATATTTTCCAGTTTTCCTTGCAGGGCATTTGTTACAGGGGTAGCAACTGAGGAACTGTAACTTGGCACATCTCCACCTGCTTTTCTGTGGAAGTGCACATTTGTGCCATGGGATTTGAAGAATTTCCTTTGCCTCTAGAATTGATATGCAAACAGTCAGCTGTACAGACATCAGTCTGTCCGGTAGACATGCTGCATGACCTAAGAAATAATACAGGTGATCAGCACCGTGCTGGTGACTCCTGGATTTCTGGAGAAAACAGATTCATTTTACTACATCTAGAAGATGGGAGGTCCTGTATACAGCCTCTAGCAATAGAATCTGCTGCGCCTGACTGATCACAAAACACCCACCAGGATTTCCCTAACAAAACTCCTGACTATTGCCAAGGAAAGCAAAAGTTTGTAAGGAATGTGAGCCCTGACCTTGCCATCTCAGAAATAGCTTAGGGATCTCAAGGTGCTCATTTCAACAGCCAGGCACACATCCCTCCTGTGCTATACCAAGTCTGCCAGTCTGAGAGGAACCAGAACCTCCCATCTCCAGCCTGCACAGTGAGCTAAGTAACCGTTTGTGCCAGAGCAAACATAGAGCCCTGTGCAGTCAGCACACAGTTCTGCCAGCATCTCTTTCTTTCCCTCCTCAAATAAACAGTCATTAACACAGTTGTGATAAAAGCAGCAGGGATACAGTTTCTGTGAGACAGGTCACCTTAGTCTTCCCCAGCCTGTTTGCTGTCAGTCACACTATTTGTATTTGTACTGCCACACGATCAGGTATGGAATGAGGGATGTTAAGACCAGGAGAGATGAGTTTCCAGCTGCATAAACCTGCTCATGCCATCTCTCCAACTTCTGAATTCATCACAGCCAGCATCTGTGTGATTGAGCTGTTGTGCACCTTGTAGGCAGACATTAAGGAAAGGAAAAATTTCAGCCCGGAGAGCCCCATATCTCAAAGCAGGTTGTTCTTTGGGGCAATCACCATTTCTGTTAAAAAAGAAGTCTTTTATTTCCCATTGATATTTGTTAGGTTGCAAGGAGAACCGTTCTCCTGCTCCAGAAGGCCCTAGCTGCAGACACAGCCTTGGAAGGAAAGCTTGCTCTCATGGCTACGGCAAAGGAATGGGAAGCACGAGATCTGGCGTGAAGTCCTCCTCCTATTGAAGCCAGTGGGATGTTTGCCATTAGCTTCAGGGAAAGCCAAGATTTCAGTCTGCAGCCAGATCTGCTGGTGTGTTGAGCTGTGCTGTGAGCAGGATCCGAATGGGTTCTTGGTTTCCTGATAAAGCTGCCTCAGCTGCTCTGCTGCAGACAGCTGGTCTCTCACCTGACATTGCTCCCTGCTTGCCTTCCTGGTTTGAAATCTTATTCGTAGGCCAGAAACTCTCTGAGGAAGAGACTGGTTTGCATGCTTTGTGCCTGCTTGTGTTGTCACACAACTGGGGTTTCTGGACATGTCCACCGCCAGAAACACCCCCTCCACTGTGGATTATGGATGGTGCAAGAGGAAGGCATAAAGCAATAGCACAGGGCTGGGATAAAGGGCTTGAATTAATTAAAACGTACGGGATTTGCTCCAGGTAAAGAACTTCAGTCAGCTGTAGAATTAGCTCTCTGTGGTTCAAGAGAATCTGAAAGAGATTGTAAGGATGGTGCAGGGATGGGCTTCCCTGCTTCACACTGTTACAACGTCAGGTTTGGGGAGTCTAGATTTTAAAAGCACCTCTTTTTCTCGTCTCTTTTCTTTCAAGGTCAGATGGAATCCTGATTGTGTTAGCAATGGTATAGGAACTCATGAGCCTGACAGAAAACCTTGGTGCTGGAGGTTCGGCTGTGTTATGTAATACATTATGTAGTGCTCCTCTGATGCATTAGAAGGCCTTGTGCCAACTGATGCAGCCTGTGCAGCCTCCATATTTGAAACATTGGCAGGGTTACTGCCCTCCTCTGAAAAGCAGGCAAGGAAGCAAACTCAGAGTGACTTGAAATGACTGCGTTACACCAGGCAGCCCCATTTTGGCCTATACTGGCCCTGCTGTTTTTATTTGAATGGACGCATGGTGGAGCATTTCTATGCCAAGGAAAAAGCCCTTGCAAACAATTCTCACTATTTATATTTCTCCCTGATGAGGATGTCTCTTTCTGTTCATCCTGTGGGTTTGGTCTCTACTGCCCCTTTCTGGAAACAACTGTAAATGCATCTTATCTATTAAAAAAGGCATGAAGTTTATCTCCTGGACCAAAAAGTTGCCCTGGCTTTCCTTCAGGTGCTGTGTTCGAGAGCATCATCTCCTCCTGTCCAACTGTGCCTTGGTTCTCTGGCCATCTGGGACTTGGTCCTATTCTCATGACATGTCCACAAAGAGTAGCTGGTGCGAGCGATTTTCTGGTGAGTTGAAAGCAATACGATACATTTCCCTCCTTACCAAGCAAGGAGTTTGTAAGTGCAGGTTCTTAAAGTTGAGGTAATGTTGGTCATGTTGAGATCCATAGCTAACAGTTCTACTGTGATTTTCCCAAGCAACTTGAAGCAAAGCAAAAAAAGCAAAGCAAAAGTAGTTCAGTACAATAGCACAGCCCAGTGTCACCTCTTTAGGCACAGAGATTTTTACAGGCAAAGACGCTCTTTCCCCTAGTAATAAATGGGGCAGAATAGGGAGGAAAGCAAAGCAAAAAGTCAAACTATGCAGTATTCTCTCCTGATCGCTTTGTTCCAAACACAACTCTGCAGCACCATTTCCCATCTCTCCCTCACATCATTCTGAGACTGTTCCCCAAGAGTGTCTTATCAATAGATCGTTTCTCAACGTAGTGATTGCCTCTGAGCCAACTTTATTTTCTGGCACAGTGACTGGCACAATGTCTGCATGAATTCTGCACTATCCACTTGTTGCTCTTCTGTGCTGATGTGATCCCCACCAGCTCTCATGTTTCCTAGGGCATGCACATTCAAACAAAATGAATCCAAATAAACAGAATTAGTCCTCATTCTTTCTTAACAGCATGCCTGTGATTTTTTTCCGTTAGTAAACTCAGTCCAGCTACTTTTCCTGGTGTTAATTCACTGTAGCTGCTTACACAGGCTTTGGGTTGCGCATAGCAATGAGATAAGGGGACAGCAATTCACTTTCAGCAAAACTGCAGGATGTTTGTGTTTTGAATTTTAATGAACAGGGCAAGTGGGGCGTTTACCTGACCCCACTGCTGCCTGGTTCTGTGTGGTATTCATTTTATTGCTGTTGTCACTTTAATTCTTACAGTAGTTCTCTTTCCACTCCTTTTTTTGCTCCCCTTGTTCTTGTTCTGCTTTCAGCACTCCAAGAGGGACGAAATCAAAAGAGAAGGGCACAGGTCCTGGCAGATTTGATGGTCGAGCATTGTCACCAGCACGCACCCGCTCACCCACACACCATGTTGATAATCTCCTCATGAGCAAGACCCAGAAACCAACTTCTGTCTGACCTTTGTGGAGGAGACTGTGGTGAAACTCCCTGCCGGCGTCTGGGCCCCGGACCTAGAAAGTCTTCAGTGCAAGGTTGGTGTCTACATGGTGAGTCCCATCTGTGGATTGTGAGCAGCTATAAAGGTAGCCTGGTCCCCGCCCCTGCTGTTCACTAGACTGCCTACCCACCAACTGCGTGGCCATGCAAAACGCAAGGGGCTGCAGCTGCAGAGAGCCAACTCTGTCCCTGAGGCCTTCAGCCAACCCTCTGGCTGCCTGGGCGCTGCTCCGGGGCTGGAGGTTGGCTGTGGGGCAGCCCTCAGCCTGCAGCTCGGCTCTGCACAGGGGGCTGCTGGCTGGTGCGCAGAAAGGTTACGGGTGAGATGGGAGCTTACAGGTGAGATAGGAGCTGTACCTGCAGCTGGCAACTGCCTTGTCTTTGACCTGTTCCCTGGGATTGTTCCTTGAAAAGAAAGATCAGCATTTGGCTTTAAGGAGACTTTCCTAGCACTTGCCTCAAAACAAGTGGAAACACCTCCCTCCCCCTTTGGACCAGAACCCTATGCCAGAACAAGAGCTATGGTGTTTTAGTGGGTTTTGTTGTTGGTGGTTTTTTTTTTCTTTTTTCTTTTTCTTTTTTCTTCCCATCTGTGAAGCTTTTGCAGTGGCATTTTCTTCTATTGCTTGAGAAGGTAAGTCCCTGGCACTACGATAAAAGTCCTCCACTGCCCACTGGGGTCACTCTCCTCCTGGTCAATGTGGCCCAGAGGAAAGGGGAAGGTTTTTCCATAAGAAAATATCCATTCCTTGGCTCCAATTAGAGAAGATTTATTGCTAATGATGTTCTTCCTTGCATTTGGCTCAGCTGGGAGCCCGATTAGTTACTTCCCAGTGGCCTTGAAGTGCAAAGCCCATGTTTCTTTAATTTTGTCCAATCTGTCAGATACTTAGGGAAGCAGCTGGGAATATTGTAGAGCAGCTTCTGGCAGTGGAGAGTCCCAGGGAAGGATTGCACTGACTCCTGGTAATTATTCTCAGCCTGTCCATCTACGCCCTGCCTGTGCAAAGACCCAGAGAGCTGCAGCATTAACCAGCAAAGACACAGCCCACAGCAAAAGGCATCATTCAGCTCTTCTTCCTTTTCTCTACATGAAACTGATCTGGCTACTTGTGCTTTGTTTGGTACCTGGTGGTCACGCTGGTAGTGTTTGTGTTACTTTGCTACTGTTCACAGTTTGAAATCACAGCATTACCAGATCATTACAGACAGTCAGACACATCTTTCATTGCTTAATGCTTGCCTACCCCCAGTTCCCAGAGCTGCGATTCAGGCTGTGCTGACGTGCCAACACACTGTGCGGCCTTGGGTGAATAAGTTCGCTCCCCTGGAACTCGGGGAATAGCAGAGGTACCATCACAGCATTGTGTGGCTGCAGCTTTATAAGGCACTTCGAGCTCTTGGGAAAAACAAGAATTCCCTGAGATTATGGTTCAAAGTGAACAGAAGACAACGGCCAACAGAGCAGCTCCTTGGATGTCTTTAATGGTGCTTTGTATTTTCTGGCATCTTCAAGGGCTTCTTCACTACCCTGTTAATGAAAGGGCAGAGCCAGCTTGGGGCTGGGACCCTTCTCTTGTTCTGTGTGCAGGACTCAGGAGTTATATCAGCCAGGGCCATGCTTAGCCCTAGCTTTTACCGTGTAACAGTTACAAGTGATAAAATCTTAGTTTTCACAATTTTCCTCCCACAAGTTGGTTTAAAGGGAATGAACGCAGATCCTGCTATAGCTCAGTGTATTACTAGCCAGCTCAAATGACTCCCCACTGTCTTTTCTTCTACACAAGACTCTTAATGCCCTAAGTCTTTGCATGTCCTGGCACAAAGCCCAATTGAAGCATGAGCTCCAACAGAAGTTTTAAATTTAAAGCTGTTCTTTTGGCTTCAGATATTCACAGATTGAAGCTGAGAGATGCAATTTGGCTGTTTACTTGCAGATCTGCAACAGCCCTGCTGTGCTATTGCACTTGCCTCCATCAGGCAGTTGTGTTAACAGCACTTTCCAATTAAAGTAACAGCCTCGGTTACAGAAAATGCTTTTCCTATCTGGGCACTTATCTGATTTTACCTTTTTTTTTTTTTTTAATTACTCATGTGGCACAGGGCTGTTTTGTTTCCCATCCCTCATTCTAATCCATCCATCATTTTTGGTGGCTGGGCTGGCTTTTGCTGTTTTTTTAATTTCTTGCCATTTCCAGCATTAGCTTGGGCCCACACCACTCAGACACCACGATGGGGAGTGCTGATGTGAAGGACCAGGCAAATCCAGTGCACAAGCAGCTCCTGAAATTCCGCTCACACAGAGCAGTGAAAAAGACAATCCTGCTCTGGAAATAGCCTTGTCTGAAAAATCCCAGAGCCTTGCTGTGTGATTTAGGGCCACTTCCCTGACCTAAATGTTCCTACTTTGAAAACAAAGCTTTTAACACCTTTTCTGCCAAGATCAAGCCTTTTCGCCATTATCTGAACATTCAGAATAAATGGTATCAGATGAACCCTACGTCTTTCTTCCTGGTGCAGCCAAGTAAGAGCATCTTTTTTCATGTCACCTCACTGAAAGTCATAAGCTAGACTCCATCTTGCCTGCATTCCCACAAGCTCAGCAAGGCTGGTAGAGTGGTGAGCAGTAGGGTCTGAACTAAGCCCTGGCATTTTCGTTCTGGCCATATTTGCCATTGCAGACAATGTTCTTGTTGTCTGCCAGTTGCATGTTCTTTGTAACACGAGCACAGACTGCTTGGGCTGGGACTGCAGGAACTGGAAAAAGACCAGGCTCAGTGACAAAAGCACAGGTTTCAGTGCTGACGACCTGTCCAATGAGGCCATGAAGATATCTCTCCGAGGATATGCTTTTCCCATAGCACCATCAGCTGTAGCAGTCACTCTGGGCTTGTGCCCAGCACAGCGACCCTCAAATCTTGGGACACCTCAGTTCCACAAAACTTTGCAAGGGCGCCACAACCACAAGTTCCTGCGAGTTTGACAAGAAAGCAAGGCCTGCTGCTGCCCCCCTGTGTTACTTGCTCACTATTGTTGCCATGCTCCAGTAAAGAGGGGAACCCTACTGGGGAGCGTGGAGAGCCGAGCTAAGCACAGCGCAGCCACTCATGTACTGAGGTCAAAGATCTTGCATTGAAAGACCTTTCTGTTCTCTCTGTTCCTCCTGCAAGCTCAGGGCCTTCCCTGGGGCACCTTACACTCAAGAAACTGCAGAGCGGAATTGGACATGTTTGGAAGTGAGACAAGCTGGAGATAGCAAGGAGGCACGTGACTTGCAGAAAAGCACAGAAAAGTCATCATCCCATTCTGCGAGGATGTGTGCGCGATGATCGGAGACTGCCATGCAATGCTGAGCAATATCAGGTGTCAGCACAGCGTGTTCAGGCTTGTTGGCTCAGACCATGAGGAGCACAGAGTGAGAGACAGCTCTTGGCAAGCTCGGCTCACATGATAAGGTCATTGGAAAGACAAGTGATGCTTTCATCAACCTGCCTTTCCCCAGTATCAGCACCAGCTTGAGCAAGGACTCACTGTGTGCTCCTGTAATGTACTGCACGCTGCGTGATGCCAAGGACAAAAGTTTCCTCACAAATATGCCGAAGCAGTGTTTTTCCAACCAGTGTCTCGGTCCCCAGCTCCCATCCTCCTCGGCCACGTCACGTTCCCGTTTTGAACCACTGAATGGAAGATTTAAATCCCCTCTAGATCAGTGGCAGCTTTTGGGCAGAAGGGAGAACAGGATGTATCTACTGGCTAGCTGTTGCTTCCCAACAGTTACAATTTACCTTTTGGGCATTCATTACGGTTCTAATTAGTTTTTTTTCCTTCTGTGCTGGGCAGTACTTTGTTGGGGTTGTACATGCTAATTACACCAGAGTTCATCAGCCCTAGAAGCTGCCTGAAGCCTGGGGTGATAGGTTGGTGCCAGCAACCAAACAGATCGGCCCAAATGGAGCCAGGCTGTGGCTCAGGGGGTCGTGCAGACCGATGGCTCTGATCGTCACTAACGCAGGGTCTTGGAACAGTGGTGCTGCCTGTTTGCCCAGCCTTCACCGAGAACCTTTTTGGCCCTGGCACCATTATCAGGTTGGGCAAAGGGAGCAATGCCTGCGCAAAATGTTGTCCACAGAGTGCCCTAGACACTGCTTAGAGCTCTCTGAGAACATCTGAAGGGAAAACATACGCTGGCAGGGCTTACGTGCTCCGGCAATTGGGGATTGCAAACACATGCTTCAGCTATGCAAGAAATCTTTGACTTGTTCTGAATGCGATTCAGCCTGGGTTTCTTCCCAGGAACATTCCTGTTCTTCACAATTTACCAGTTGCAGGAAGGGGGGTGAAGGGGAGGGATTTTACTAGTACTCAGGATTTTAAGAGTAAGGGAGAGGAAAGGGAACAAATCTTACAGTGCTTTCCCTAGCCAAATTCCTCCAGAAGGACAGGGTGTGGAGTATGGGCTCCAGGATTTGGCACAATCCCAAGAAAATATGAACTCCAAAATTAAAACCACTTTTAATTTGTCATTTGTTTTTATATAAAGAGTAAGTCTCTGTTTTTCTTAAGTAATTCAGTCTCTGCTATCACATAAACCAGGCAGCCCCTGCCAAATGGTGCTGCTTGATAGAAGCCAAGCCCAGAACTAGATCTCTGAGCAAAGACACATTATCTCCTCCAGGAGACGGCAGTGCTGTTCAGATCTGCATTGTGGTTCCCAAGATAAAAGCCTCAATCCTCAGAGTCCCAGTGTATGTGAGAGAGTTGCAAATGTAGTCCTCGTAGGTGAGAGTCATTTGTTGTCTGAGCTGGAGGTGAGTCGATGAGTCTGGGTCCTTATTATAATTCCTGCTATGTTACAAAGGGGAGAGAAAGCTTGCAAGGGTGGACACGGGAGCTGCGCTTCTTCCCTAGAAGAAGTCAGAGGTGCAGGGTGAGCCAGATCGCCGGGCTGCTCCTGCGCAGCAGCACAGACACGGGCTTTGTGCTTCTTTCCAGGTGCCACCACCTAACCCGTCAGCTCGTTCCTGAGGCTGCCAAGTTTCAGCCCAAGACCTTTTGAGGGCAGACAACAGCAGGAGTAGCGCCCGTGCATGGAGTTGCCCGTGGCTGAGTTCGGAACCTGCGGAGCTAGACAAGAGCTTCCAACAGGAGACACCATTAAAAGAGGCAAGATGTAACCCAATGCTACCAAACATGCACTCAGACTAACCTCCATAGCTCAATTAACTATATTAAGTATACACCTATAATGAACTTAATTTCACTGAGGTTTTCTTCCCGGCGTTGTGTGCCTAGTGTACCTAGTTTTTAAACTCGTTGCTGTGTTTGTAATTCAATCATACGTATACATATTTCCCACATCAGCTTAGTCACGCCAGGCACCAGGGAGAGTATCATTTCGTTGCATTTGGCTCATGGTTCTGCCTTTAACACGGGGGGTATCTTCATTGAAATCAGTTGTGCTACGTAAGTCCAAAACCAGAGCAAAGCCTAACATTTGTAAATTATTTTCAATAGAGGCTTTATAACTTTTATAATGCAATGTCCTGAATATGAATGAATGCAGTTGGCTACAGCTGCATTCCCCGTCTCCCAACAGGAAACGCCAAAATAAAGATAGAAAGGAATACTCATCATTTTATATATATATATATATATATATATATATACACACATATATAATGCAGTGATACCAGAAATATCAGTAGATTCCTCTTGCCTCACAGCACTGTATTACGGTCTTCCCCTATATATGCTAAACTGAACAGGAATAACTGGTTGAAATTAAGAAGCGGATGCTAAAAAGTATTTTTTCAGCTTGTGCTGTATGTGGTGTCAGGGCTGTAGTTGAGTATTCGTGAGGGTTCCCTCCTCCATTTTTTATTGACTGCTCTTCGTTCTACATTTTTCTTGTTAATAGCCCATGTGGCAGAGGAAATGGGTGAATGATTTAACTCTGTCTTGCTTTTATTAATCCCAAATCATGGATCAGGTCACAATTAATGGTGGCCCTGGTGATTTATGAATTGCAATTTTCACTCCTACTAGTGCTGGACTGTTGGAAACCGTCAGATGCCAACCTGAGCAGCCGTAGCCCAAACATCAGGTAGCACCAATGTGCAAAGTGTGCGTGGATGTGTGAAACAGCCCATCTGTGGACGAGTGAGTTAATTGAATAGCAATACAAAAAAAAAATGAGGCTGCTTTCTGCAAGTTGTATGTTAAGCTACTAGTTTTCCCAAGTGCAGAAAGCAGACTATCACTGAGTGATCTGGAATCCAAATAATAGATTTGATTGCGAAGCATAGAAGGCTGCTTAAAGAGAAATAAATAAAGATACAAGGAATAGGTGTGAAATGAAAACGCTTCTGAAGTGAGCCCGCAAAAAGACAAAGCAGAAGCGAGGAGGAGAACAGCAATTCTGGGTCTGAGCAAAATGAGCTTAAAGGAGTCACAGGGACAATAAAGGAGAGAACCCTATTCTAGTTCATGCTCTTCTGGAAAAGCCAGAACCAAGACCTTCACTGAAGTTGTGATTCTTTATCAGAATGACATTAACTGTGACATTTCCCAGGAAGGAATTTGCATCCATGTGAATGCTGGCTGGTGCCCAGCATCACGGATGCTGCTACTTGGGATTAAGGAAAAGACTTTTCAGTTCTGTTGCCCTCTGCATTGACATAAATCAGGAGTAGGAGGATTTTTTTCTGGAATTCAGGGGACATACGACAACTGTGTTGGTTAAATGTGTACAATGACAGAAGCATTCAGCTCTCAGACAGGCTTCAGTTGTTCGTGGCTTTGCAGCTCTCACAATATATCTGTGGACAACAAAAACATCCTAATGGTTTGGCATGACGACGTCCCCCATCCAGCTGGCCTGGAGCCAACATCAGCTCTCCTACAAAACAGGCAGTTGTTTCTTGTTAAGAACTGTTATGTTCTCCATATTGACCACAATTTGCATAAATTCAGCTTCAGCAGTAACAAAGCCGCCGAGCAGGCGTGTCCCTCAGCTCAACCAGGGACTGGGGCTGCACTGATCCATCTGCTGATTGCTCGCGTCCTACGGCGTCTTTCTGCTTCGGTTCGAGCAAGCTTGGCTTATGCACGGACACGGTGGGGAGCAGTGGAGCTTGGCGGACCAGAAGGGCTGCGCTGCTCTGCACTGCAGAATTGAGCTGTCCTGCCGTGAACTGAAATGGTTCAGAAAAGGCCGGGGAGTCAGCAAATGCTGCTTGGGAATGACACGAGGCTGAACATGAGCTGCTGCAAACGGAAAGATCAGTGGAGGACGCTTATACTGAAAAAGCCTGGAAACGGCAGATAATTCTCTAAAATGTTCTGGAAAGCCTCCCATTGTGGTGCTTTTTTCAGTAAAATAAATCTTCGTTGTATTAATTAACTAATAGTGGAATAATCCCACTCTGCTAGGTGCAGAATTCTTACTGAAGTGAGAACAGGTATAAGTTAAGGTAAAATAGGATCGTTTGAAGGTCCGGAGAGCTGAAAAGGCAGGGCAACACTCAGTGAATGGCTTCTAATTCCCTGTGGGGTCTGGTAAATCCTACATCTGCTGCTTGCCTTTTAGGCCGGGTTTTGCAGCTTAACCCTGGCAGGCAGCTAAGAACCACACAGCCGCTTGCTCTGCCCGGGTTGGATGGGGGAGAGAATCAGAAAGGTGGAAGGGCGAGAGCTCAGGGGTTGATACAGACAGCTCGCTAGGTGAAGAAAAGCACTCCGAGGAATCCCTTTGCCTACTCCCCGTCAGCAGGCAGGTGCTCAGCCACTCCAGGAAAGCAGGGCTCGTCGCACGTAATGGTTTCTTGGGAAGACAAACGCCGTCACTGTGAACGCCCCCCTTCCTCCTCCTTCACCCCAACTGTTCCTGCTGAGCATGGTGCCGCACGCTATGGAGGGGCCCTTTGGTCAGCCCCCAGCTGCTGGCGCACCCCCGGCCCCACGGCGGGGCAGCACGAGGAGCAGATGGGGCCTTGGCTCTGTGCAAGCACTGCTCTGCTGCGACTAAAACGTCGGTGTTATCACCACCATTTTCATCACAAATCCGAAACGCAGCATCATACAAAGAAAATTAACTCTATCCCAGCCAAAACCATGGCAATAGGCACCCCTTGTTCCATACCACTTAGGTGGTGCTCAGGCCCCAAGCTTTACAATGCATCTTCATTAATCAGTACGCTGTGATTAATACCCAGATATCGTTCCCTTCATCTGTGGACCGCCCCACGAATAGTCCATAAAGCATCCACCAAGTCCTTTTAGTCCAAGGCTTAGATTCTGTTACGGTGGTCGCTCAGGACAAGCGAGGCAGCGCGTTGTGTGGAGTTACTGGGCACTGTGATCCATTCACAGCGTGGATTTATTGCGGACAAACCGGGAGAGCAGAGTCACCTCACGGACCTTCCTCTGGGCAGTGCCAGCAGCCAAGAGGAGTGCAGAGCCCACCTGGAGCAGTCGCAGAGCCCTGGCACGGGAGGGCACCGCTCTGCTCCCAGCACTGAGCTGGGGACATTGGTGCTGTGCACGATGTCAACGATGCAAACCCAGACGCAGCGGGCGCGTTTTGGGGCAAAAAGTGCGGCAGCCCTTCGTGCTTCTGAGCAAAACCTCCCGGCCCTCCCTCACCAGAGATCCTCACACGAGCCCTCGGGGGCAGCCAGCGCCTTCCTGCGACCAGCTGCGACGAAGGACTTCTCCTCGCCCCCACCGCGGCCTCGCACGTGGAAGGCGTCGGAGGCCTGTGCCGGGGCTGTCGGAGCGACGCGCCGCCAGTCGGGATGGCCCAAGGAAAGCACGGCGCCGCGCAGCGGAGGAGAAAGGCCGATTTTGGTGAAAACCACAAAATCGGGCAGCTGGAGCCCGGCTGGCGAGGGAGCCCCTGGGGGGAGCGGGTGTCACCGCGGGGTGACCGCACGGCGCCGCGTTCATGTGGTGGGGCTGCCCGGGACCCCTTGGGGCCGGGACACGGTGATGGGTGCCGAGGGGTGCCAGGGCACCCTTGGGTGCCCCACGCCTCAGTTCCACCACCACCTTGATGGGTATCAAAGGGTCCCAGGGCACCCTTGGGTGCCCCACAACTGCTATGACGGGTGCTGAAGCGCCTCAGGGCACCCTTGGGTGCCTCACACCTCCGCTCTGCTGCACACCCTGCGTGAGGAGAGGGCGAAGCCGCCATCACCTCAGCCAGGGAGGGGCTGGGACCAGGACAGGGCCCCCAGCCCGCCCGGCGGCCGTGTGCCCCCGCTGAGGGACCCCGCTGTGGGATCCCGCTGCGGCCGCCCCCGCCAGGGGGCGCGGGCCCTTTAAGCAGTGCCGCGGTCCCTTTAAGCGGCGCCCTCCCGCCGGCCACGTTCCAGCGCTCAACCGACCTCGCTGCCTCTCCGCTCCCCCTCCTCCCATTGGCCGGCTGGTGCTGAGGTCCCGCCTTCCGGCGCTGCCAGCCAATGGGAGGGAGGAGGGGGAAGAGTGGAGGTAGGTTGAGGTGCGCGGCCCATGGCCGGAGAGCGGCGGCGGCTCGGTGAGGGGAGGGGGAACGCTGAGGGAGCGGGGCGCTGAGGGGGGCGGGGGGCGCTGAGGGAGCCTGAGGGGCGCTGAGGGGGCCGGGGGTCGGAAGGGGGTAAGGGGAGCCCTCAGATAAGGACCCGCCGCTGCTTTTAGGCCTCGCGGCCGCAGCCGGGTGCGGCTGGAGCCGGCCTTGAAGAGATAAAAAGTAAATTGTGTGGTACCGAACTGTGGGGGCGCCGAGGGCTCGCGGGGCGGCGGCACGGAGCGGGGCTCTGGGGGACGCCCGCCGGGCTGCGGCCGTCGCCGAGGGCTCCCGGGCCGAGTGACTCCGTTTGTCTGCTCGGTTAGTCGCTTGTATGTAAAAACTGACGGGCCGGGAAACAAACGCTGGTTTTACGTGAAACGTAAGCGCGTGGTTTTGTCCCAGGTGCCGGCGCAGAAGATGAGGCTGAACGAGGGCCGGCCGAGCCCCTTCCAGGCCCCCGTCAGCGTGCGCGGCCCGCCGGGCCGCCAGCTCCACGTCTTCCCCGGCCGCAGCCCGCCCGGCTCGGAGGAGAGCTCGGAGGAGGAGCTGAGCGCCATGGAGCTGCGGCCCCGCGGCAGGGAGCAGCAGCGGCGCGGCGCTCCTCGGGACGGGGCTGGGGACGTGGTGCTCCTGGAGCGGGAGGTGGCGGAGGACGACACTCTGAACAAGCTGGCCCTGCAGTACGGCTGTAAAGTAAGGGCCGCGGCTGTTTGCTCTGCTTTAATTGCTTTACGGGTCTTTTGCGGGTGGCTTACCTTCCGGGTAACCCTCGTCGCTGTCTAACAGCGTTTTCCCAAGGTATTTCAGGGACGGGGTCAGTACCTGGGTACGGGTGAGCTGCAGAAGAGCTCTTTTCAGCTGGAGGGCCGAGGAAGGTGCCATCCCCACGCCCTGCCTGACCTGGTTTCCTGTTTAATTTGGGTGACTAAGCGAAGCGTAGCAGTCATGATTCGTATTTACTTAGTGAGGGCAAAAAGTAGGGAGCTGAGCACGGATGTGCGGGTGAGAGCCCTGCTCACAGGGACGCAGGCTTTGAAGGAACAGGGCAACAAAGTGCCGCTCCGATGGGGCCTGGGTCGGGATGCTTCTTCTGTTTGTTTTAGAAAGGCAGGAGCTCGCATATTGCAGAGGTGGGCTTAGAGGAACAGAGATGCCAAAGTCCAGATCACAGAGTCCCTGTGCTGTCCAGGGGTGTAGGTTTTGGTTGTTCCCTGCAGCACCCAGAAGCGTGAGCAGTTCAGCCATCTGCAGGCAGACAAGAGTGCACGTGCACAATGAATTTTCTCTGGAGTTGGAACATACTAAAAAATATTATCTTTGTTCCAAACTGGTGAGTTTTATGGGAAGAACTCTTGAGAACTTTAATTACCTGAACATTAGACATACCCCATTGGTTAGCAGTTAAAGCTGTATATTTAGAGCCTCCTTTATCTGCCAGCTAGACTGTGATTAAAAAGTTCCATGATGCAAAGAGTTGCACAGTGACCTGGTTGGGGATAATGGCACAGAACTGGCTGAACTGCTGCAGTGCTGTTGCAGTCTGTCTTGCTTAATAACAGCTGTGAGGTGCAGCTGAAGCAAGAGGGCTTGGAGGAATTGCGACAGTTCCTCCCCTCCCATTCCCTTAGAAACAAAACCAAAACAAAAAAGCCCTTCTGGGTTCCACTGCTGAGCTGGTGCTTGTGAGGAAGAGCCTGGTAGGGCTTGAGCAGGCTTTGGTGGGAACCAGTAGAGCAGTGAGACCTCAGAGGCACAGCAGATGACTTCCGTGTAGCGATATGCTCCTCTTCCAGCACCAGCAGTTGCATGGCTGTTGCCACTTACACCAAATCATTGCAGTTCCGTGAACTCAGACAATTCTGAACAACTCCTGGTTTATGTCAGGAACCATCCCAGTGTGCCCCGTGATGTAACGTAACGGGGGGCTCGGTCCTGCCTCTCACATCCCTCTGTTTGCAACGCTCTCAGAGGCCGATTGCTCGTCTGGTGGGGACGGGGAGCTGAGGGGGGCTGGGGTGGCTGTGTCCTCCAGCAGGAGGAACATCCTACTGCCCCCCCGCTTCCAGAACACACACTTCTGACCTGCTCTGGTTTAACTGGAGAGAGAGAGAAATCCTTATTGCTGGAGACCTGTGTACCCGCTGGCCCTGACGTGATACAGTTTGGGTGTATTTCTTGTTACTTGCACAGTTAAGCAGCTCCTGTAAGGGCACTGAGATCTGTAACTGCAAAAGTCCGTGACTGTTCAAAACTTCCAGGATGAGCTTTTCTAAAATCAATGACAGTTTGTCATCGGGGCCTATTTGGGGCGGGGGCACTGAGGCAGTGCAAAGAGTAGTTCTGTGTGTGCTGTAGATAACTTGGCAGAGATGCGAGGCACTTGAAACTTCTCCTTTTCACTCTTGACCATTTATAGTCTGGGCCTGGCTTTGGCATTGTTCTTAGTTGGGACAAGAGGAGCTCGCTGCAGCCAAAAATGAGTACAAAAAAAATGGCCTGAATGGCTTGCGCAGCCTCGTGCTCTTGCATTCTTGCCATCAGCTTTGTTGGTGCGGTGTGAGTGCTGCTCCCGTTCCTGGAGCTTCAGCACAGCATCGCAGTGCTCAGCTGCAGCCGCTGCAGGGGATATTTGCTGTCCCAATGATCTGTCTTTGTTGGAACAGAAAACCCTGAAGCATCGCCTCAGTTAGGATGCTTTGTGTCAGCTTGTTATTTCCTGACAAAATAACGTTGAAGGGTTTAATTCCTGATGTTAGGGACAAGCTGCCAGGTGTCTGCCCCCGCAGCTGAGGGTTCCCTTGGCTTCAGGGCCACCAGACGGGGCTCTGGGTTAACCATCCTGTGTTCAGGTGTCTCCAGCTTTGCAGAGCAGACAGGAAAGGCTCTGCACCGCACTAAGCCACTTGCAGCCAGGGCTTGTTTTCACCTCAGGCTGGTGCTCGCAGCCTGGTTTTGTAGCCAACTCCTGTTTCAGTGCTGGTAACAGGTTGGGTCGTCTAAACTAATCCTGGTGTCCTCTTCGGGTCCTGCAGGTGGCGGATATCAAACGCGTCAACAACTTCATCAGGGAGCAGGACCTGTACGCGCTGAAGTCCATCAAGATCCCAGTGAAGCCCCACGGGCTGCTGACGGAGAGCAGCAGGGAGCTGAGGCCGGCCCCGGCCCCGCGCTGCCCCAGCGGCGTGACGCTCGTGGACCTTCCGGAGCCCGAGGCCAGTGCCAGCGGCTCGGAGGGCAGCCGCCTGAGCGACTACTTCAAGGGGATCGACCGGAGCATCCAGGAGGCCGTGCAGGCGGAGGTGCAGCTGAACGCCGAGTACTGCACGGAGGCGCTGGACAGGCCGCTCTGTGAGTCGGGGAAGCGGGAGCCCAGCACTGGTGCGGACTGGGGGATCCAGTGGTGGAACGCAGTGTTCATTATGCTCCTGATAGGGATTGTCCTGCCGGTATTTTATATCATCTATTTTAAAACCCAAGAGAATGGCCCGGCAGCCCATACCTCCAACACAACACTAACCTCAAACATCTCAGCAGATGGATTGGAAGGGAAACCACTACAAAGCTCAGATGTAGCAAAAAATCCGAAGGGGGAGGTGCAGCCAAACACAGCCTCTCCTCCCAGCACTGAGGCCCATAAGCCTGTGACTCTGCCACGAGCGCAATCGGGGGGATAACAGGACAGAGATTTTTTTATTATTTTTTTAAAGTAGCTGACATTGTAGTCCTGAACTCGACCGAACCTGAGGCGATGTGATTTTATGGAAGAATAAGAATGCTTTGCCTGTAAAGATCAACAGGCAGCTGGCTTAACACTTGTGAACTCTGTTGAGGGGAAGTATTTTAAAGCAATTACTCCTGTTTGCTGCAGGTATTTCTTACGAATGGCCTTGTTGAAGAAGCTGAGCCCTTTACTGCTGTGACACAGTGCAGAATTAGTGTGATGGGAAAGCTGGCGGCTGTTTGTGTTGTAAGAAAATATTTTTTGCTTAGAGTAGAAGGGGGGACTCTCTTTCGCTGAATTGTCGTTTTTCTCTCCTGCAGACTGGCAGTCTGGGTGTACCTAACCTTAAAGCAATGACTTTTAGGGCGTTAGCTGAGGTGTGCCACAGCAGGAGGACGCTGGGGGTGACTCCTGAGTCCAGCTGTGTGCGCAAACGCTTCCGCTGTGGATGATTCCAGCCCCTCACGGTGGTGGCTGAGCTTGGAGCTTTTCTCCTGGAGGAAACCCTTCAAGAGACTGCGTGAGCGCTGCTGTCTTACAGGCAGAGCTCCTCGCAGAATCCGTGCTTATGTCAGGGTTCAGCTCATCCGGAACAACTGCTTCAGCGTGGCAGCAGGCGTCCAGGCGGAACTGTCGAGTGGTGGTAGGCCTGTGGTGCATGGTGCGCCCTTCTCCAAGGCTCACGTGGCGCGGGGAGGTCTAGCTGTTAGCTCCTTCTGTTCTTAACTCCTGGATGGTGCAGCCCAAACACCCCCGTGCAGTCCTGGAGTTCCTTGTTTGTAGCCTTCAAGGGAGAGAGCGCTGCCAAGGTGACTTTATTTGCGAAGCCCTACGCTATTTAGGTGGTCACATAGAGGTGTATGAACTCTGGGTAGGATGGGGAGCGGTGAAGCTGCTGGATGTTGCACGCGTCTGTTCACTCATGATGTTCGCATTAGAAAGCGGCATGCAGAGGAAGGATGAAGGAAGCTGAGGCTTGTGGATGGCCAGAAGCTGGCTGTAAGCCGGGGGTGGTGCTGTTTAGGACGGGTCAGAAAACAAACACTACATGCTGGAAGGGAGCAGAACAGGCACCTGCGGGACACGAGGCTTTGGGGAGTTTCACTGCAGAGAGTTGGCCTCAAAACGTTAATTCAGCAACTTCAGGGACGGCAGGCAGAGGTAAACGCTCTCCTAGAACTAAATGCTGAGGTGTTTCTGCAGCACGGTTGCATGAAACCCACCGGCAAGGGCCGGGGAGTAACGGGGTAGCAGCCAGCTGGAAGCGGCTCTGCCCGGCCGGACGCTTGTGTGGGGTCTTGGCTTGTCCCAGCTGCTCAGCTGGGGGCTGAGGACGGGGTTGGCCCGGCCGCCTCGCGCTGCATCGGCTCCTCCCCCCCGGTGCTGTGTTTCAATCACGGCGCTGCCTTACACAAGGGCAGAATCCACCTGCCTGGGGCTGCTCAGGCCAGCCCTGAGCTGCTCAAGGGACGAGCGCCTCTTATGAGCCCTGCAGCGGGGGCAGCACTGCTGGGGCCTGCAGGCTGGTGGGGGGGGCGGTAGCATTGCTGAACGTCAGGCACGGTGCTGAGTTTTTGAAAGCCTTTTTTGTTGCTTCTGAAGCTCTGTGAGCAAAAGCAAGGCTGGGTGAGTGCTGCAGCACAAGCTGGTGGTGTGCAGAGGTAATCCCTGCCTGGCCTGAGGAAGAGCAGCCTGACAGGGTTTTTTTTTTTTTTGTTTTGTTTTGTTTTTTTTTAACAACAAATGCTAAGGGGCGAGGACCATTACACAATCCAAGCAGAACCGTGTGGTGTTAACCCACCACCCTGGGCTTCCTGCAACCTTCAAAAAAAGCGCTCAGGGCAGCCTGAGGGAACCTGATTTTTGCAAATGAGGCACATAACGTAGCTTGTACTGAAAAAAAAAACAAACCTTGTATTTTCTTCTGTGAAGGAAAAAGTATCCCTCATGGTTGGGGAGGGGGGTAATTACTACATTTTTTAAATAAAGGAAAATGAAATAAAAAGCACAAGGGGCACTTAACCACCCCAGACTATGCGTGTTTTTTTTTTTTTTTTGGTGTGTGTGTGTTTTGTTTTTTTTGGTGGTGGTTTGTTGCCGTTACCAGGAGCTGCTCTATGGGTATGTATGTATGCTGGGTCTTGCAGGAGCCAGCACCTGGCAATGGACCCTTTAATTGTGTTGTCTCGTATATAACCATTTGTTTTCTAGGCCATGTCCCGCTGCAGTCAGTGAGGGCAGCGCTGCTGCTGCCGCCTTACTTCTGCTTTCAGAACGCAGACCCAGGACCAGAGCCACAGCCGTGCTGGACCCCACTGTGTTGAGTGCTGCAGCGTGCAGGAGAACAGGGCGCAGCAGGTGCTGCAGCAGCAAAAGGAAGCATGACCCTGAGGGAGGCAGGCAGTAAGTTTTTGCCCTGGGCTCATGATGCTGACTCTACCTTGGGCTTTTATTTAAGGTTCTGCAAGCATTTTGTAGCAGGTGGCTTAGAGCAATCCAGCTCTTAGTTTGCCTGTAAAGTGCATGTAGCCAAAAAAACTTAAGTTCCTACTGATTAAAAGCACTACCTATGGCTGCAGCTTAAAACCGGTACATCAAGGCAAGCTGATGAGTATTTCAGATCCTGGGGACAGGGAGGAGAAGCGCACTAAGTCACACAACACCGTGCTCTGCAAATACGACAGAGGCTGGAGTACACAGTAAAAGCCAGTATCTTTACTTTAGTGAATGCAGGATACAAATATTTTACAACAACCTCTAGCATTTTTCTTAACCATTTGATAAAAAGTTCACTAGAATATTTATTGTATATTGAAGAAAAAACAACACATTCAGGGAAAAAATTGAGATTAACTTATTTTTTTCTTAAAAGATTCGTCTCAAGGATGGCAACAAAGTCCAGCTTGTGCCGCCAAACGGCTTATCATCATTAAACCGTGAACAGCTTCTTTGTGAACTGTTGACTACAAACATTTACCAAATACATAAATCTCTTTTAAAAAAGCCATTTTAAATATAGCAAAGCAGTGTTCTCTTGCACAGCAAAGTGAAGAAAGTTTCTACTAAGATTTAAATGTTTACATTTGTTAAGTCTTTCTTTCACATTCTAATTTAACGTCTTTCCATGATCAATTGTTAGGAGTTATTATGTTCCTTATTTACTATGTATTTCTTGTGCGCACAGTAATTCGCAAGTTTCTGATGCATTAGTGTCCTTTAAGTGAAAGGAAAGGCTAAAGCATTTTTATCTGACGAATCCCTGATTACATGTGAATTTTTAAATACTACAGTGAGAGCTCAAAGATGGAGAGGTGATTTGTCACAATAGAAGATAAAAATCTTAAATCATTCAGACTTGAATGGGTTCAAACTAGGATTGGATCCACTTGCAATGTCATTCAATATATTTACTTAATTAAAAAAAGTATTTTTCAACTGTTGAAATATCTGTGCTATGTCTTTTTATAAAACATTTTTTTTTTTTTACAATTCCTAAAAAAAGTATGTTCCAAAGTTCATTACTCGTTACTAAAAATCAGGATTCCCATTTACTTAATGGCATGAAATTCTCCCACTGACACAGGAGGTCTGTGAAAGACTTGTTCTGCCGAGTCTGTTGGAGGGGTTTGGGCAACACGTTAACAGTCCCAGGATCAGTTCTTCAGAACCATTTTGTTTGTTTAAATTCACTGGTGCAATTTCAATACAAACTCTAACCCTTATGTAGCTTTTTTCTTTAAGAAAACAGCAATAGTACTTACTGTTTAAAAACCTGCATAGAAATAAAGACTATTGAGATACAGTCAGCAAAGCCATCTTATAAGGCACACAAGAAAATAGACAGTAAATGTGAATGCAGAACTCCCACTCAGATGTACAGCAAAGTTCATAGATGTGCATAAATAATGAAAAAAAAAATCACATAACTTTTCAAAGCATTAAAAGGTTCTCTGTAGTGGTAAGTGAATTCAGTCACTTTGGAAATTGAATTGCTGTTAGAAAAGGTCTCATTTTCCTGTCGGCTTCTGCAAACTGATAACGAACTGCAGCGAATGGAGAATGATTTCCACAGTTAAGTGGCTGAAACAAATTGAAACCTGTACGACTTCAGAGGTTACCATGACAACACGCAGTGGGTTTTAGAAGCTGTACGTCCTAACTTTGTTCTTCCATCACACATTAAAGCAAGCAGCCAAGATAGCTGTCCACACCGGATTTTCATTTCTCATACTTCTTTCTTACAGTAGCAAGTGAGTGATTAAGAAAAAAAAAAAGGCAAATTTTATTTTATAAATAACAGGGATTACTTTAAAGGGGTTTCAGGAATAACACAGCACTGTAGTTTTTCTCCCAGAACTACCCGCAGCAGTGAGATTCACTAATACCTGCTCCCTGTGGTTCCCAGTACAAAACAACACATGCACAGGGAGATGAGATGCACAGCACAGAACTGGAATCAGATTTCTACAAGGCGACAACGCTCCCTAACGCAAAACCACTCGCACCCAGCCAGGTCACACAGCCTGCGACACCAGGCTCTTGGCTCCTGCGGCTGCTGCTCACACCCAGCCTTCACCACCGCTCGCCCACCGCCCTGCCCAGGGCCTAGAAGCCAAGGGCAGGCAGCACTGCCCTTTCCCTCCTCACCCTTCTCCTTACAGCACACCTAGGCTGTACAAACCCCTCGGTAACGCCACACGGTGAATCCAAGCCCAAACCAAACTTCTCCTCACCAGCTGTGACAACACCACGGGCCTCTGGATTCCTTGCTCTATTGGATGGAAGCAGCAAAGAGGAACAGCGCATTTAATTCTGAAAGCTGAGCTTTCATCCCAAACCACTTACCACTTAAAAAACCTTTTGTGCTCATCTGATATGTGTTATTTCCCTATCATAAGAAATTAGGTCAAGTTTTTTCCACCGTTTTTTTTTCCTCCTCAGAAGAGGCAGTTTTAAAATGATGCCTTAAAATGTGTTGTAACAGATTTTTTATATTTATGCAGGATGAACTTAACACCGGATTTTTTTTTTGCCACTTTGCTATTTATATACATATATATAAAATGTATAATGAAGCTTAACCATACAGCACAGAGATTACAATTTAACGGCACACATTCACCACCAGTGAGGGGGACAACCCCTTTATACACCCTCTGAAAAATCTGGATAATAATATTAATAATAATTAAAATCCAAAGAAAGTACAGTATATTTAACAAAATAGTAAATATTAAACAGTGAATACTCTACTTAATAAGGACCTCGCCTTTTTCAAGTTGGCGTCAATCCACAAAAATATACTTTTTAATCTGGTGAACGTACAATACATAGGTACTTACACCAAAGGTGATAATATATTTAAGATGCTATATACACAAAGAGTTTGGCTCAAATTTAAATTTACATATAAGTGTTCATGGCTTATTTTTCCCCCAAGGTTCCGCCTGCAAGTTTTTCCTTTTCATCTTTGAAAGCAAAAACTAGAAAGTCAAAATAAGATAAAACTATACTCTACAAAAAAGCTACAACATACAGCTTTGGCTTATATAAATAATTCATAGCAGAATGTGTTCAAAAGTACTGTATATAACTTTATATATAGTCTTCAATTCATTAGGGTATTGTTTTCTTTAATATAAAATATACATGAGCTAAAATCCGTTTCTATATTTTTCAAAGGTATGAACGTAAAAACAAATTTGTCAAACATATTCCAATTATAACTTAATATATTAATTTTATTTTGTTAATGTTCTATTTTCTAGGCTAATATTTTCTGAATATTTCATGCGAGTTCTCTATGTCTCTCTTTCACTCATTAAAAAAATCACTTCTTTGACCCAATACACTATTTTTTTGCACGTGCAAAACAGGGTTTTTGTTTTTTATGTTTTCTAGCATCAGCCCTTCTCCATGCACCCTCTGCAATAGAGACCCATGCCAGGTTGGGTAATATAAAGGTCATTTTATGTACAGTATTGCTTTCTTCTTCCTGCTTTTCTACTGCTCTGCTGCTACAAAGCATTATTTCTTAACTACAAGTAACCATACAGCTTTAATAAAACACACAGGGACATTACTACAGGCGAGCCCTCTTGGTTTCTGCAATCTAGTGTGGTAGGATTATAATACGGGTACAATGTTTCTTTGCAAAACAGGTTATATTATTAAAACAACAAGTCCAGGTAAGTGCCAGACTAGATCAATACCTATAGGATTGTTCTGTTACATTTTACCATGGGACATCTGCAGCTATACAAGAAGTTTGTAATAAGTGCCTGATGATTTTGTGTATGCTACACACACTAGCACATATATATGCATGTGAAGATATATATATGCATGTATGTATATACATATAAATATACTTATTTCATGTCCTTATTTATAAATTTAGATATGTCAGGACAGTTCATTTTGAGAACACAAAACTGAAGAGGCAACACTGCAAGTTTATGTCACCCATGTGTCCATCCTCATTCGTTTTACCGATGGACTCTCTCTATCTTCTGAATTTGGTGGCCTTCCCAGCACCACAGGTGAATGGAAATCGCTCCGTGGGTCTTCCCGGTCGCTGCCGTCGTAAGAGCTGCTGGAGCTGCTGAGACTGTCAACAGGAGAGCGACCCATTTCCTGACGCGACTGCTGCTGCTGCTGCTGCTGTTGCTGTTGTTGTTGTTGTGGCTGCTGCTGTTGCGGGAACCCAGAGGGAGTTACACGGTCCCGGGGAGGTGAAATTGGTTCAGATTTTATGTTGATGTTTTGGTTGGTATTAATGGATAAATTTGAACCCTGAGATAGCTGGCTGCCAGTACTGGGAAAAAGAAAACCAAAAGGAAGAAATAAGAAAACACAAGAAAGGAAAAGAAAGTGACAATTCATGCGTCTGTGGGATGGCATTGTCTTGTGGTTCAACACCCGCAAAATGAGCACGTAAATAAACGCAGCTTACTGAGGGGAAGAAACAAAGTTGAAAGAAAGCATCAGTTAAAGGTCTGAAGTGCACTTATAGAAGCTAAAAAACAAATATCTCATGTTTCCAAACATTCAGGCTAACTGCGTAGGTGACTCTCCTGCAAAAAGATGGGCCTGGAGGGGCCCAGCTTGTCAGCTTCAGTACTGAACTGACAGAAAGGATAAATAACAGAAATCATCGTTGCTCCTGCAGCCAATGGGCAAACTTGAAAGGCAACAAACACATCAGCAGCAGAAACAAAGTGGTCTCGTGCCAAGTATTTCCCAGCGCAGAGAAATCAGCTTGAAAGCAGAAGTGCCCAGCGGGATGCCGTACCGTAACCTCATCGCGTTTACTTACACAAGAGAGCTGAGGGTTGCTGGACCGAGGTGGTGCTGCTGCCAGGCAGATACCTGCCCTAGGGACAGCATTCCTGGGGAGTTAAATCCCTGCAAGGCAGACAGGTCTGCACTAGTCAAGGAGTAATCTAAGAGGGAAAAACAAAGAAACAAGAAAGTAATTAACAGGTTTATTTATAATATATATATAAACACACACGCATAAATATGTGAGTGCATAGGATACACTCATACACGAACATAAAGGCTTTCTACCCAAAACAACAAGGCAAGTGACCCAAAGGCATTCGCAGGTGAAAACTCTGATACCCAGAGAGAGTCCTCCTAACTTCATGTGGATCTCAGAAGGACATGCTTCTAAACTCACGGCTGCAGCTTTCATGCACGCACACACACACACAATATAGACACATCTTAAGAGTACAACAAGTATTTGCATTTCTGAAGATTTTTTTAAAATGAAACAAAAAGGGGAGAACCAAGTCACGAGAAAGGAATGGTGTTTCTTGCACTGAACTCACCAAGAAAATCCTGGCTGCGGTTCAGTTCTAGATAAAACGTGCTCCAGATGGGAGGCAGCAGTTGCTCAGACAAGGCGCGCATACCTTCTGGCTGCCTCATCTGTTGCGGAGCAGTTCATCGCCCTACAGCCCATACCCAAAGCAAGGGGCGAAGCAGCGCGTGCTGCTGTCGGCCTGGCTGCCAGGCACAGCAGGGCTGTGGATGGCAGGGGCAGCACAACCGGAGGCACTGCAACCGGGAGCCTGAACGACCCCTTCCATGTCATTTGTGCAGCTCTACTGTAAAGCACCACGTGCTCCCTCTTCCCACAATAGACTGGTTATTTTATGTCTGATTAAATTGTCATCTCTGTATCAAATAAACAAAAGAAACCTCTATTTTGAAGGCGTAATATCATTATTTAGAAATACAATTTAAACGGGTAATAGAAAAGCAACATGCTCCTAATCACCAGTGAATGACTGGATGTTGGTTTTGGCTATGCTGTAATGCTTAGACAGTTCTCACTTTTTGTTCACACATGGGAAGTTATTTTCATTTTATCATTATCACCCCTTGCTTTTCTTTCAGGTTTTAAAACACTTCTCTGCTTTTAATTATCTTGTAACATAGCTTCCTTAAAATAATTTCTGGTCTCTAGAGAAAGAGACAAAATGCCAGCAGCCAAACTTTACATTGCCCGCTGATTAACCAAAAATTCCACTTAAGTAGGGTTGTTCATTGTTTAAAAATGTATGTCCTTGCATTGTCCTAAAACGCCCAAACCATTACGATTTCTCTCTCTTGAACAGCTTCCCCATTCCCATCCATCAACTTGTTTTCTGTGGACAGTTCCTAGGTTTCCCTTTCAATGCCCCGTAAGGGAAGGGAAGCCCCGTGCCAGGAGGCGCACTGCACTTTTCAGAGATGCACACACATCGCTGCAGGAGTCTTTGTGAAGACCTTGGGACTCCCAGCTGCACCCCAGCAGGTAAAGCTATGTAAGCTGCCCTTTGGTTCCTTCTTGGACAAGCTCAAAATTATTTCTGCACAAAATCAGACCTGGCCTTTTACAAGGCAAAAAAAAAAAAAAAAGTCTGCCTTCCAATCACAAGGACATCCACTCAACCTCCGGAGCTGCCAGACCTGTGCCAGTCTGCAACTGTAGGCAACGTGAGCACTTGAGATGGATGTGCTGTTCTGTGCCAAAGCCGTTTCTGTAAGAGCAAACTTGAAGAAAATGTTTGCAGGAATTTTGTTTCCATCTATTGTTTCTTCATAATTATAGCTTTAGTGGTAATGGACAATTAGGTTCTGATGCTTCAGAGCGTGTCTGATGACAAGGGCTAGAGGAGACTCTTTTCCAAAGGTTACATGTGCCGCTACAAAATTATCTGCATTCTAATTTCTGTCAATAATCACACATCTGCCAACAGTAAAAACAGGAGAGCAAATTCTATACAAGTGCCTTGGTGCAAGATGGACAAGTGACGACAGAGTGCCTTCTGCGCGATGGAAACCTTTACTGCTGGGACCCAAACAGTCAGACACCTTTGAAGTCTGTCTGCAAAGTGACTGACCAAACACAGGAGTACAATTCAGATGATGGCTGGATATGCTCTGCTGAAGTGTAAGTTGCTACTGAGCTGATGATCTCTGTGTATTTTGGCAACTGAAGAAAAAGTCTAGCCTGTGTCAGAACAAGGACTGCAGCCTCTCGTGGCCCTTTTTTCAGCAATCTGCAGAAACAGTATTTCTCTGGCAAAACAAGTGATATAGAATAGTATCTCCGTACAAAACTGATAACAAACACTGTAATTAATGATTTAAGAGTTGAGTCTATCCTTTCCAGCCCTGGAAAAAAAATTCAATCTAGGGGAAAAAAAAAAAAAAAAAACAACCACTGTTTATGTATTTAAATTTTATCTTTGCCCTTAGAAGTGCAGAAGCGCAGTTGCTACAGAAGCGGTGACCACCCTGATGCCCAGATTACAATTTGGTTTCGAAGTCAGATTTCTATTTGCAAGGCTCCTGAAAGGCTCAGTCCAACAGAAACATCACTGAAGTGTCTGAAAAACGCCAAAGGCTAAAAGCTTCACAAAACGCAGCATTATCAAAAGGAAATGGACTGGTTTTTAAAATCATACCCTAGCGATAACAGCCGGTTTCAATAGCCCTTGCTGCTTCCAGAGCCTCAGACTACAGCCCCTCTCATCCCAAGAGCCTGTTTCAGCCACCAGCTCACAGGTTACTGCAGATGAGGGACGCACACAGCACCGTTTCCCAGACAGTGCCATACTGCACGAGAGAATGATGGCAATTGTTAGGTGCCCAGCAAAACAGTGCGGGTCCTCTGAACAGGGACCAGAGCTACTTGTTTATTTTGAACAGTAATTAAAGGCAATATATGAACGCTCTTGGTAGCAAGAATCAAAACAAAATCTGTGTGTCCAGCAAATTCATGGAGTTTATAATTTGGAATAAGTCACTACACACAATTCTCCACTCGTTACGCTGTTACTGCAACCATCTTCTTCTTCGTTCAGTTCTGCGGACTTGAACCCCCCTCAGGGCAGCAATTATTTGCATTCATGTTTAACAATTTAGTTGGGTGCTACCGCAGCATAAATATTTACTATTGCTGAGGAGTAAACAGTCCCTCTCCAGCTGCAAACCTCATGCATGCCAGTAAGTGCTCGGGGCAGTGCCCCTGAGGCCAAAGCAATGCAGAAAGTGCGATAATGTCTGCTCATGAGCGCATTAATACCGTTGCAGAGAGAGGGGAAAAAGGACCAAAAGAGATTTGAGCTGCTTAGCTGGTAGATGGCTACAAGTATAAACTAAAAAAACACAGTGGAGACTTTTAAAGCTAAAAAAGTGGACAGAATGTATAAGATCCAACGTTTTTGCTGGGAAAATGATTATGAAGGGATGGCTACTCGATCTATTCCATCTTTTAAAATTACAGACTCCTGATGGTGTCCTTCCTTGCAGAAAACAAACAAAATTGTGAAAGCTCTGTTTAACTCAAGTTCTAGCTATTTTCTACAAACATTCAATAAAGTTTTTTGGATTTGTCTTGGCCTTTGCACAAGGTTATTCTTCGTTTCCTACTGTGCCCTCTTGGGCTTTATATCCCACCACATCCTTAAAAAAAAAAAAAGATCTGAAGTACCAACCCACAAGAACATGTGACAGCTCATGAAACAACTTCACACGTACCCTCTCAAAAACGATATTGCTGCATTTAAAAAAAATGCTTAATCTTAATTTTAAAACACTTCATACACTGCCTCTCCTGGTTTTTAGTTTCACAAAGCTGAGCTTTGAAGACTGCTTCAAGTCTCTGCTCACGAAGAGTGCTCACACAGTTAATGCCAGAAGTCTCCTTTCAGAATTTTTGTTGCATAAGACTATGTCATCAACAAAACACATTTTACACACTTACTTGCAGAGTATTTACCACGACTGGACTTTAACTCTACTTGGGGTATATAACATAAAGTAAATAGCAAAATTAATAGTTTTGGGAGGAACAACAGGACTACATGGTGGTCAGGAATAAGATTAAACCAAATATCCAAAGTTCAGAGATGACAGACACGCAGTGATTTTCAGAGAAAAGCCAAGTGAAATTTACATTTCAATGTCTTAATTAGACTTCACTTAAAAAGAACAGTGAACCGGGCACTTATTTCCTTTGTTTTCCTTCTCGCTTTTAACCAACAGCTATTTTAACTCAGAAAAATTTATTGATAATTATCTGCAATATAATTTCTCTGCAAGTGCATTTGGAAATTAAACATCACAGACCCGCATCAGGTCTGCATCACAGACCAGCAGTAATCAACCGTACACCACCAAGGGTATAGGCGTATTTCCTTTCCAAGGAAACGATTACAAAAAATGTCTTTACCTGTTGCATGCAGGGTCTGTAACAAATACAGAACCTTAAGATCCAAGTCAAAGTTAACACCATTGGTATGGAGGCACCATATCCTCAACTGCTTTTGAAATGGACAAACCAATTACCACTCATATTATCAAATTCTTTGCTTCACACTTTGGGTAAAATTAGTTTTAAAGTCCTTTGGATCCTTAAGAGACTCCCAGTGGTGAAATGCTGACAATACCCTCCAGCAACTCCCCACCTCACTTTAGATAAAATTACTGAAGAGGAAGAGGCCCGGGTTGGGTTTTCTACAGCTGGGCTTTTTGTAAACTGAAAGTCCCCATAGAATCTGATTCCCTTGTGCCGCTGGAATTCAGCGGAGCAGAATGCAAGGGACAGTATGCTCTGAAGTATCAGCTACCACTTCAACGTGAGGCATTTCAGTTCAGATGGATAGCTTGAATACTACTGCTATAAAGCAATGCATTTCGTTGTGTCTCTTCCCGCGTTCAGCTGGGTGCAACCTTACTGAAAGCTTCTTCCGGCTGTAAGTTTCAACATTTACACATTTTACATGCTGAAAGCTCTTTTTTTTTTTTTTTTTGAATAAAAGCCTTCATTTGAACTGAAGAGGAAAATCAAGTGAAATGTCACAGAAATGCAAATTTTCTGGGCTTATGAATCACGAAACCCTTGTACATCTGACAAATCAAGTCACTTAGTAAAAACAATGCTTACCAGTGTTGTAGGCAGTAGGCATGGCCGAATACACCAGTCCCTGCGGAGGCAAGCTTGGAGTTGTCACAGACACCACAGGGGTAGCAAGAGGCTGTGTAGACTGAGAACTACTTATCCTTTGGGTATTCTATAAATGATTAAAAATAACATGTCTTGTGAGATATCAGTTAGAACAATGGAAAACTATGTGCTAATATAAAAATAGCATTTGATTAAAATGTGTTTCTTTGCTTTCTATTTCAGTAAAGAACACGTACTTTTTATCAGGATAAATTTTCTAAACAAACCAAAACATTTCAAGACTCAACCAAAAATTATCTTGGCTAACAGAAATTAAAAATTAAGACTCAGTGGTCCCCCTTCTGTGCATGCAAATTTCATCAGTGTTAATTTGAGTTGTAGGACATAAATAAATGCAATTTCTTAGTGATATGCACAACAATTCTCAGAAGTTCTTAAGTGATTTAAAGAGTTTTAAGCCATATTTTTAAAGAGGATTGAATGCAGATGGCGAGGTGCAGTTCCATTTGAAAAGAGACTCCCACTTTCCAGTTGGTTATCAGATTTTCAAATTTTGGCTGCCAGCTTTGACACTGTGCTGACTACACCTGTCCTGAAAGGAGATCTGATACATTTCTGTTGATAAGATCTCGGTGATAAAATAATCCTGCCGTTCCCATGGTTCCTGAGAAGCTGGTAAAGTACTTGTTATAAAGCAGATCCCTTTCAAAGCAAATGACATTTGACTTCACACTGAGCAACTATGCTTTTTGACAGGAAAAACAGCTGAACTACATTGTCTCAGATTATCTGTTCTAACTGTAGGCGTGAAGAGTCTGTCTTTGCCACATACTGCAATGAACATCTGTAGCAAACATATCACTCAAATTAAGCTCTTCAACTAAATTTGCTGTTTCAAAAACCTTACATTAAACATTGCGCTGAATACCACCAGACAGAAAAGCTGCTCTGTCACAGAACGTGCCGCTCTTCGTGGAGGCAACTTCAAGTGCAGCAATGCCACGTTTTGATTTTTAAACGAGATGCTTACCCTTACCTACAGAAGGCTTAGTGTCCCTTTCTCTACTCTCTGTATTTCTACATTCTCAAAGAAGCACTCTTGATTAAGGGAGCTAGATTTCAAATTGCTTAATATGCTTTTAAAGCAAGCCTCCCTGAAAAAAAGTATTTGCTGTAAGCACAGCGTTTTTTCATCTCTTTGGTGGAATTTCATTTCCTAGCTTTAAAAGAATGAAGCTGCTAGGACTTGTTCTCATTTAGGACAGGCATATGAGCACTTCAGTATCTGCAGTACCTTTTTTTTTTTTTTCCTCTACTCTGATCTTGAGAGAGTGAGCAGCATTAAAACTCACAATTCTCTTTATAATAATGGGATGAGCAGGTACAGAAACATGGCTCTATTCAAATTTAAGCTAAAACTTATGAAGATGAATTGAGGGCTATCAATCCCCGGCTTTTATCCTTCCGGTTTAAAAAAAAAAAAAAACCACACCACAGCTACCATATTAAAATGGTAGATTAAAGTGGAAGATTAAAATCTTCCACTGGCTACCACCTTCTGATCTGTTTTGTCTGGACGCTGCAGAAAGTCCACCTCTGGGCCCGGTAAGACTTCGGCATTTGTTCAGCAGATGTACCCACTCTGCTTCACAGGTCCCAGATTTCAAAGCCCAAAAGTCACAAAGAAAGTCCCACTGATCTTCTGTGCAATTTATCCTTCTAAATCACTTATGTACTTCTGAAAATCTCCACTAGCCCGAGTTGCTCTGGCAGAAAGGTATGTTATTAGAGCAGATTTCTGTCTGTCAGGAATTGACCTTTTTCCAAAGCTTTCTTGGATGGCAGCCTATAAAGTTGGGATTACAGTATAATGGAAAAGTTAGGAGTATACTGGGAAACAATCCAGACCAAAGGATTTCCCCTTGGGATTTTTATTTATTTATTTATTTTGAGTGGCTAATAAAGGTGGTTTATTTCTAAATAGAATTCCTGAACACTCAGTCAAGCAAGGACACCGAGAAGTACCTACTATTTGTTGTACCTGGGAGTCAGCCAATTGAAGACTTGTGACAGCCTTCAGAATTTTTTTTTAAGCTGGTGCAAATAATAGCAGGAACAGGAAGAGCTGGATACCTTCGTTTCCTGCTACGCTACCGGTGCTATCTCTGGTTTTCGTCTTCTGTGCTCGGTTCCAACCGCACAGAACGAGCGCTCACAGCCACGATTTGGAACTGCTGTCTAGCGCTAAATTTAGCATCAGAAATGAGCATAATAAGCAAGATTACAGGTATACTTCGGATTGCTTTGCCATGTTTAAGAGCCTTTAAGGAAGGCATTACTGGCTTTCCTTTGTGTGCCTCTCCCCTAGCAGCGGAGCCCACCTGAGAGCCACTAGAGGGCCCACGCTGCACGCAGAACCCGCACCTCGGCCCCTCTCCACCACGTCTCGGCATTTCACAGGGCAGAGCACGGCAGCTTTAGCTGGTAGCAATGCCTTAATTCAACTGCTTTTGAATAATTCCAATTTCTGACATGTATGCAACGCTGCTTGATTAAGTGTTCCTATGTTGACCTAAAGCTCTATTTCTTGCCCTGGAAACCGGACGTTGCTCTATAGAAGCGAGGATGTGCATGACAGCTGTTTGGAACTGCTCAATTAGCAAGTCATTCCGATAAACCTTAAAGACTTCAATACTACATTTCAAAAATCATTTCTCCTTGCTTTCTTAAGTCTATTGCTCACGTTTAAGGTAAAAATCAACCAACAGCATGCATTTATTAAGAAGTGTATGCAAGTCACTACATTGTCCATGCTTTCATGCAATTAGAGCCTCATATTAGCAACAGGTCCATGTTCAAAACCGCATCAAGGTATACAATCTGCAGAATTCTTTGTCTATCTTTACAATTGCACTCTGTTGCAGCACCTTCTGCATGGTTCGTGCTACGGCAGCTAAACAATTTGCAAATTGCTCTAAAAATAAGTTATGAATTATTTCAGCCTTACGTTATTTTCCAGACAGAATGCCAAATGTTAAAACCTTTTGGAAAAAAAAAAAAAAGAAAGAAAAACACGGATCCCAAGAGTTTCCTTTCAAAAACAGAATCTTTCCACTGGAAAAAAGGTAGAATAATTCATTTTGCAATTCTCTACTCCTTTCAGTAAACAGGGAACACCCCTGTGGTTTGATAATCTCACGCAGGATGAAATAATTCCGAACTCCAAAAAGGTGACCTCACCAGCAATGATGTAATCTCCATGAAAATAAGTAATACATGGCTTGTGTTACTATCTGAAGAACTTCATGAGTGAAGCCACTTTCTAAAAATATTTCAATAATTTAGGGAATAAGTGGTTATTTATTTTACAAACAACAATAATAAAGACCATTAAACATCCTATACACATGGACAGTTACTCTGTAAGGCTCTTTTCCAATGTTCCCTCCAAGAAAAACAGAAATTATTTCAGAAAAAAAGGAAGTTTACAAATAGAAAATGCTGGACTTTGGATGCGTATTCAACTTGAATTGGTCAGGTTTTGAGTTTGATCAAACAAACGTATTTCAGTCTGCTAGCAAGGGAACACTGGAATTCTTTAAAATATTTAATGAAACTACAGTTTAGAAGAACTGTAGTAAAAGAAGTTTTCAGCATCTTGCTCTCTCTCATCAAACAGGAGCCCAAACTCACCAACTCCAATTCATCCTCCTCCGACTGTACTCAGCAAACAAGAGGGATAACAGAGTTACTAAAAATAGCATTGCTTTCAAAAATGAAAGAGAAAGTCACGTTTGTGCATCTGGATTTTTATTTAATTAATAATGTGAATTTGCCACCTGAATCTGTAAATAATACTACTACAAGTTACAATACGGTATGCAACTTAAGTCACTTAATAAAAGATGTATTGAAAAAACACTTTGACAAATCAGTGCAGAAAGAGCTTCATAAAAACAGGGACACAACCACACATGGACATCATACACAGATATGTAACACAGCAGTTTCTGGCTGGACTGATGCAATGCATATTCAGCTAAGTAAAAAAATATTTTTCATATATAATCGTAATGCCATCCCAGCATCTCTACTCTGAAATCTCCTTCCCATTTCCCCAGAAAGACAAAAAATAAATTGAATTTTAAGTTGTTCTTGACAACAGTAAGTAGGTACTGTACACTACTTACACTAGAACTGCATTAACAAGATGCTCTTCTTGTATCTATTTCTAATTAATTTTAAAAAATATTCTCCACTTTAAAAAACAGCCAGTGTATTTCCTATGTTTTCTACACTTCAGCATTCCTGAAAAAATAAAATAAACCCTAAAGCTTGATGAATCATTACTCTGAGGATAATTGTAACTTTTGTTACTTGGATTCACGTCGTATTATTCATCATGAATGCCAGTAACAAATGTAAGCACTTGTGGTATCTTAAAAACAAACACAAATTATTCAGAGAGTATTCTTATTGTTTATATCCTGCTCCTCCTGGTTATGGTTCATTCCTCCATACACAGAAAACAGAGAATATGCACATAGATGTCTCAGATTTCTACGTGACAGGGAAAGAGTAAGGCCAAAGGATTTGGTCAACCAAATTAAAGGAAAAACAGAGCAACTCTTCCTGACAGACCTGTTCTGGCCTCAGTGCTGTGGTTGCCTCACGCCTGACACGAAACTTGTGTGCTATGCTAAACCGAGGCTGAACAAACATTATTACCAACATGCCAAACTGCATAGTAGCATTGAAAAGCACACAAATAGGCACTGAACGTGATCCTCATTACTCTTTTGTGTGCTCACTGAAGACAGGACACCCAACACAGGACACTATGCAACGCAAGTTGCATTCCAGCACGTCACACCACACAAGAGTTTCTCTCAGACCATCATTACCATTGAAGGTACACTTTACATCCCACAAACATTACCACCCAGTAAAAAGAGGTGCAAGTGTGCTTAGGGGCACGTTAATAGCATTTACATTACCAATAAAAACAGCTACTCCTGCACAGAATAATGCATAATCCTTGTTAAAACCCACATCCTCCAAACCAGCAAAGTTCTCCGTTCCCAGTCAGTGAGACATCAAAATAAAATCCCAATCTATGTCTCTGGGTTTGCACTCTAACCGCTTTTAGGTCAGATTGCTATTTTTTGCTTTAAAAAAAGGCTTTTCTATTACTGTAACTCATGGCAAGCAGATGAGATAGTGTCTCCCTGTGCAGACCACTTTGTTTTTACCCTACCCTAAAGAAAGCCACCTACAGAACAAATGTTTTAACTTACCAATGGCGGCATCATACCCTTGCTGGAGGGTGGGATGACAACACGGAGGTCTGGTTTGCGATTGTTCATTCCAAGGTTACCTCCTCCAGGTGGAGGTGGAGACTTTGTAGGCATGACTTTCCCTAAGCCATTCCCACCGCCAGTAGTTCCGAGTAGGCTTGGCGAAGCTCGAGAATTCACAAACCCATTTCCTGAAAGAGGAAAAGAGAAAAAACAAATGTACCTCAGGATAAACGTGTCTCGAGAGAAGCTGCAACAGAAATTTTTGGTGTGTGTACAAATTATGTACTATTTCTTTCGTTAAAATAATTATTAACTTCTCCAAGAGGAACAGTATAGAATAACCAGACAAAAACCACTTTCACCACAAGATCAATATATAAAGGCAGTATCACCTTAAGGGCACACTGTGGCAGCTTAAATGCTGAGAAAAGCATACTGACAAAACTTTTTCCAATAACATTTGTTGTTTTTTTGTTGTTGTTGTTTCTCCCTTTTAAGTTTCTCCAGGCTGAGCTTGCAGGAAAGCGTGTGCTTTTGCACAACCCCACCTCATCCCTACCGCCACCCCACACAGAACACAAACATTATCATGTTGTGGCCTCTGAGAATAAAAAGTCAGCTCCTGAAGCCTCTGTTTCTAAAATGGATGCTTCGAATATCTTTAAGATCTGCAGGACTCCAGTATGTATTCAACAACAAAATCAATTTCAAGTCTCAAAAATATATACCGTCTGGTCATTATATTTAGCAACAGTAAGGAGAACAAATCCCTTCCCTTTGAATTCGTGCCAAGCCCTGGAAACAGATATACATGTCATTTATGTCCACTGATTTATTTTGCACAGGCCTTTGTCTCCCTTACTCCCAATACTCATTCCCAAGGAAAATTAGGCAAGCCCAATCCTACAAATCCTGAGCAGAGCACTGAAATCTCCAAAACCTGAATTTGCTCAAAAACACAGGCCTTAGCTTATGTTCAGATCAGAAGAAAGTAACGCAGTGCTAAAACAACTAAGCGCATAGCACGCCATTTCCTGAACTGAAAAAAGCACCCATCGTGTTACCTGGAATTCGTTTATCAGATTTTTCTTTAAGCCACATTCTAATGATTTTATCAGATTTATAGCAACAACTCCTTAAACGCTTGCAGCTTATTCAGCTTCAAATGAAAAAAAGTCGTTAAGCAACGGGATATTCCAACAGGGAACACTATGCTTCACACTACAGAACTTGTGTGTGCATATACATAAATACAATTCATGATAAAATTATGGTTACACTAATATTCCAGTACTGAAAGTGGCCTTTAGTCACAATTCAGGGGAAATTCTGTTACACAAAGTTCACTGTGTGGGAAATTCTCTTCTAATAGCCTGTAGCGCCATACTGGCATGAATTTTGTATTATTATTCTAATTTGAATAGGCCCCTGTGCCCAATCCAATTTTATTACATTAAGTACATGTTAATCTAAAAGCAATTAAAATGAGAAAGTTGTCAGTGTCACATTCTACCTTCTTTGGTAAAATTTCTAATGCCTTTAAACGCTTAGCAGGAACGAAGAACATGCATCAGTAGGAGAGCACAACGCTCAAGGCAGGTGACTGGTATGGGTAAGATCCTAAGCTAAGGTATAGTGAGAACCTCGGTGTGAACTCTCCAGGAGGCTAATGAAGGAGTCTCTTCTATTAATTATCTTTGTTACACGGTGGGGGAACTGCCAAATGCAGTCCTCATCTGTTCCCTCCCCACTCTGAGTAGAATCCTATATATTATTTTATAAATTTAGCATGTGAAAAAGCAAAGATTGATATAAGAATAACAAATCCCTCATGCTGATCTGGAGATGTTCTATGGAGTTTTATAAAGGTCTTTTGGAAACCAAGTCGTTGCTAAATATTTTGCAAGAAAAAACTGTACATGGATGGAGTGTACTGAAATTTACAACCACAGAATTCTTGTTCACATATGGATGAGCAGAAAATTCACAACTTTCCAGTTTGGATTTCGAATTACGGACCCGCTTGCTCTGTGAATTTGTTACTGTGCCAGAAGCCTGGCCACACATGAATGATCAGATATGTCCCTTGTTTTTCAAGGGAAACAGAGCAAGAACAAGTTCTTATAATTTAATATTTTCCTGAAGGACTTGTATGGGAGATATGGGAATCAGTATTCTGAGAATTCTACCATTTTACTCAGAAGTCAGGCAGGAAAGAAAGGATACAGTGACAGCAGAAAGAAAAAGCTTTTTGTGGCAGTGTTCTTCCTTAAAAACCACAGCAAAAACATCTTTCATGGTTAAAGTGTCTACATTCTTCAACGAAAAACAGCAGAATTTATTGGGATGCTTTATGTTAGCGATAAAATTCAGCTAAAGTGGATGGAAAGTTTGCTTGGAGTGGAGAATACATAATGGAGCTAAATATACACTTCAGTGCTAGGAGAAAATTGGTAACTTTTTGTCATGGGTTAGAAGAGATTTGCAGGAGCTCCGGGCAAAAAAAAAAAAAAAAAAAGAAAAAAAAAGAACGAACCACACACACACAGAAACAATCTACACAGAACTGGTTTATTTCCAAATCACTACTGCAGGTGTCTGGGTTGATTTATGTGGCTAGGACAGAAAAATGAAGCAAAAGAGTGTGCAGAACAAGTATGGAGACAGGGCAATTATAACGGAGGGAGAGAGTGCACACACTCCAGGTCACACAGAAAAAACAACCGAAAAAGAAACCAAGTTCTGTGCTGTGCCTTAAGATTCCTGAAAGTGCGAGACAGCTTTGTTAGATAGGTGTGTATCCATACCCATCCGCTGTAAATGAACACACACATTAATTATGAAGAGCCTACACAGCATCACATTGCAAGGCAGATCTCACACAATGGACAGAGAAGAAGTGAATAAGGAAAAAGATGCAAAGGAGCAGAAATTATTTGAAAACAATATCTATACAAGTCTGACAAACTGTTACAGTGTCCACCATTTTATCAAAATTACAGTATATTTAAAGCCCTTACCGTAATAACAAAGGAAAGTTGGTGCTTTCAACTAATAATAAATAGCATTTTACTGCTCGCTAGGCTGTCAGGACTTTTACATGCCAATGCTGCAGTGTCTGCGTTGTATTTGAAACTTGAGAACAATAACACTTCTTAGAAACAATGGACTTCTGTATCACATTTTCGCCTCTCCTCTGATACCATTTCCTGTCCTCTGTTTTCAAGTATTTCGGTAGCTCATGTGTTAAATCTGGACAGTGTCTTTCTTCCACACCCAATACAGTCATTTCCTGCAACCCTTATTACAAGGCTCTGCCAATCCTTCAGAAACATTTCATGCTTTTATTGGTGCTGTCAAAAACAACAAACTCCTTGCCATTGCCTTCTCTGGGCAATACCATTCGGCAGCAGGGCAGAGTCAAGCATTTGTTCTGTCAAAAGCCAGAGCACTTTTTAAAAACAGAGTATGAGTGTTTAGAAAAAATATTTATTAAGAATGGGATAAAAAATGTCAAAAGTGTACAGTTGTAGGGGTATTGATCTAACAGAAGCATTTTGCTGGATGTTCTAAGTATCTTATTTTTAAGAACTGCTGAAGTATATATATCTATTATTTGAAGAACCAGATGCTGTGGCTGCAGTAAGACTGTAGAATATTAATATTTAATAGGAAATTTAAAGCATTTTCTCCTGTTAAAGATTACAAGTTAAGAGTGAAAGGATAACTAAAAGCATGGCATTTCTTCGAGTAAGGTCAGGAGCCAGAAAAAGATAATGATTACAGGATGATGCAATTGTTAGGCAGCTTGCCAAACTGAGGCTTTAATAACCCCATAAATTCTACTTACTATGCTGTATAATACAGAAACTGTATCCACCACACCTACCATACATCTTCCCCCAAATACAATTATTTTATGTTTTAAAAACATCACGAAACTGAAAAATGGAAACAGAATATTAAATCCTGTGCAAGTGTAAATTAAGACTACTGTTTTCACTTCCACCACAACAGTTTTATTTAACTCCGAGTTTTTTAAGCACAGCCACAAAAGCATTTTCAAAACACGTATTTGGAAAAATGAAACCAAGGCAAAGATGATAAACTAAATTATATGAATCATTTTAAACAAAGATTAAAATAACTCAAGTAGATTTTTATGATAATAAGCATTGCCAATGGACATCAGCCCCCTTCTTGCTTAGTCAGTGACTAATTTTGAAATAATTTTCTGAAGCTAAATTTTAAAACCCAGCTATTTCAACAACTGTATACCCTGCCTTCAGAAACGTAACACAGCTTAATCTCATTTATTGTCCTACAGTCCAAGATGCAGCTTTCAATTACATGAGCCAGACTCATATTTCACTGTATAAATCGCATCAGCTGAAACAATGAACACACGTGGCTGGAAAGTACTGCATGTTCTTATTACTACTCAAGGAATAAATTATAGTCATTGATGCCATTAATCTTTTTTTTTTTGTCATTCACCTTTGGAAAAACTAAATGGTTGCACACAGTTCTGAAAAATAATCATGGGCAAGGAGCTAAGCGATATAAGGCTAAGCAAAAATGAAAACGGTAGCAAATAAATATTTATGCAAATGACATCATGTAATCTGACAAAAGGCACACGATTAGGAGCAAACTGAAAACAGTTTGCAATAAGCCAAATCACAATGCATATAGAAGACCAGATAAAATCTATTTAAGAAAAATGTTTACATGTAGGACCTTGGAGGGGAGGTAGTTAGGGCTAGTTAGGAGGAGTTTTGAAACTAAATATAACAGTAGCATTTCTATGTGCATTATGCTCCATTTAATTGCATTTCTGAGTATGATACCTTTAAGGGGAAAAACCAACCTACAGTTGCAGTTCATACGATTTGCAGCTTTGCATAGAAATCACTGCCAGCTGTACAATAATTTCAAAAAGCCTAGTTCTCTGCTACCTTTGGAAAAACTTTATTGTAACACCTCAAGGAAGGTAGAATAAATGTATTTGCACAGATCTTTAAAGAATAATACTTCAGATAACACCAGTTACAAGTAAAGTATACCTTCAACAGCAGCATAAGATTTTAAAATATCTAATATATAAGATTTATACTTCTAAAGGCAGTATTTTAGATAATAAAATACAGCAAAAAAACAACACATGGAAATGTCACAAAACTGAAAAAAAGTTTTAGAAGACTCGTTTTCAAGGTTCCTGGAATTTTTTTTCCTTAGGTTACATGGAAGGATAAGAGAATTTTCAGCAATGCTGACATTTAGATCAGCCTTCTTCAAGATGAGGGTTATTATTCAGAATGCAGTAGCAAAATTAAAACAAAAGCAGAATGCTTTTGCATCTAAATATTATGGAGAACAGAAGTGATATGTTCAGAAGATGTGTGATGTGGTATCCTGGGCAAGCTGACATTATACAAGTAGCTGATTCTAACCAGATCCCATGTACCTCTTCGTAAATCAGAAACTATGACAAGGCAATGTGAAATTTTAACAAAAAAATCTAGATGTGGTTCAGAGGCTGAAGTGATCACATGCTGATGTGTTGTTTCCAAGAATATTTTGCTACAATTAGAAAAACTCAAATGCTTTCCTCTACCAGCTTATTTTCCATGTCAATATTAGCCCATCATTTCTCATGAGCACATCTAATCAGAGGACGATGGACGGATCAAATTTTTTTTTTTTTTTTAAATGTGCTGACAACTGGGTCTGCATCTAGCAAAGGAGAAGGGTTCAGCGAACCAGCTGGTCTGCAGTCCACTTTCAGTAGTCTTCCTCGAGGAGAGCTTGGAAGCTGTAAGGTGCAAGGGTGAACAGGCTGCTCTCAGTGTTGTTCAGGCATCCTTCAACTTCTTCCTTAGAGAAGAGTGAAACACTGACTTGTATTTACCTGGGTAACCCTGAACATCAGAGCAAGGCAAAACATTATGCCAACACTACTGAGACTACAGAGCAAGAACCTTTGTCCACTACATTTTGGATCACTTGAACATCAATACAAGCTATGAAGTGAGGAACTGTGTCAAATGAAAGACTACCTCTGACAGATACTACCTGTCACACTACAGAGTAAGTACAGCAGACAAGTAGTACCACAGGTACAACCTTAAGCAGGAGTTTGCTCAAGGTTTACAGCTGCTTTCCTAGGGCACAACGGTGCTAAGCTGTTTATCTGACACAGATGATACAAAATGGTGAGTTTGGGTGTGGGGCAGAGGGTGAAGGAAGTGATTCCTTCAGGAAGCCTTTGGTAGCATCAATCCAATTTTAAGCAAAACTCCTGCAAGAGGTAGTTTTTTTGTAGTTAGTCGTATACTTCTCATAAGGTGCTCTCTTTCATTTAAGAAGCAAAACAACATGAAGAGAAAGGTATGCGAAGAAAGATGTTTTGTTAATTGAAGCCTTTTGGGAACTGCCGCATATTGTTAGCTGTTTTGCTTACCAGACTTGTGAAAGACCAATCTGAAAGATCGTTTCATCCTTAGGCATGTAGAAAATGTCTCCCAATCAGACAAGCCCTCAAGATAAAACGAACCATTTACCGGTGTGGTCTTTTCACAGTCCCATCTCGATCCCTTTCTGGAAATGCACAAGGCAGGTTAACAGTTGCAAGCAAGCTGTTAATGCACCTCCGCGTAATTCTTCCTGATGTCATGGTATCATGGTAAAAGATGACACATGATCTAGATCGGCTCTTAGTAGGGATCCAGTAGCTCACAAGACACAGTTGTTCAAGCAGTTATATCCGTCAGCTCTAGTCCAAAGAAATTCAATACACATGAAGTTACTTCACATTCTCAGAACCTGAAGATTAGTGAGGATATTACAGAAGACGTGGATCCAGAATGAAGAGGAGAAATTCAGTATTCAAGACAACTGTATCTTTCTTATCCATTCTTTCTGATGACAAAATCGAAAGAGGAAAGAATTTCCTAGATGAACAGGGTCCGTACGCTGCATTACTGATTAGAAGGGCTACTTCACTGACAAAGAGACTTACAGACAGATTATATTGTGTCCCTGCAAGACTATAAAGACTCTCTCAACAGTTCCTTCAAAGTCACCGAGGACTGGGAAGTACTTTAGGAGCTCACCACAGTTCAAAGGTCTCAGGGTTTGTGTTTTTCATGAAACCTTAGCAATAAAGGCCACAGTCCCAAGTGGCAGCTCAGGTCTTTTGCATGGATCTCACTCAACACCATATGAAAAAGGCATTGGAGCAAAAGTAGAAATTGGTTAACAATGGTACTCCTTTTAAGCCTTTCCAATTTTTAGAGTTATCAAGAACGGGACAGCTTCAGTGACAGTGCACTTCATTGACAAATACCACCAAATCTACTGCAACATAGTGAAGCAGACCTCCTTGTGACAAATTTGAAGGTGATCTGTCCATCAAGTATCCTTTCAAAGTCAAAGAATCTCTCCCTTGTATTTGGTTATTCAGAGCAAGTGATGGTGTGCGTGGGTAACAGAATCCACACCCTTTGGAAAGGAATAATAAAGCCATGCAGCATGCATTCAAACCATGATGATCTTGATAACAAATAGCAAACTGTACACACGCTGGGGATACTGGATTGTTTAAGTATATTAGATGCCCATCACAAACTGAACAGGGTTAATTAACACTGATCATGGACAACAGCATCATGAAAATTCTAGCTCCAAAATATCTAATTAACAGAAAAAAATGAATTAGCTCAAAAGCAAAGACAAACGTAGAACATTTTCTCTCTCTCAAAACTGATACATTTGCTAAGTGAAAAAAATCTGCTGAAGTTTTCATGTGGTGGTTTAACTTTTTATAAAAAATTATAAAAGAAAAGCTTTTTCAGAGTTATGACAGCTGCATGTGAAATAAGCTCTCAGTATTGTAAAATGATCACAAAATTTTCTGTTCTAAACATAAAAAGCCATCTACCAATCTTTGCTACAACACGCAGATATTTTTACTCATCAGAAAAAGCTATTTTCCACAGAAAAGCTGTTGTTGGCAGATTGACTGTTAAAGCAAATCCTATCTATTCCAACCAAGTTACACAGGACATGAGGAAAACAAAAAAGACTCATATGAATTAAATGAGCCATTTTATGCAACGTTGTTGCTTGAACTAGGTCCCAAGATAACCTCTACTTGTTTCTCACCAGGAGATTAAAGGGTATAAGTATGTTTCAGATGAAAAAGAGAACAAAATCTCAAATGCTCAGAACCTCGTAATGGTAAAAGCTGGGTTTTTGCTTTGTATATCTGAAAATACGGGTATTTTTACATCTAGATTGCAGGTACTCCATCTTCATCTTTGACACCTCTCCTTTAGAGAGCTGCAAAATGAACACATGACCTTTCACAACTATATCCATAGGAGAATTCTCCATTCTTGAAAAGTATAAGAGAACAGACAGGGCTAAAAAAATGAGATATATTTTGTTGAAAGTGAATTCTGCAGTAAATGTAGCAACAAATTAAAACCATTGTTTTCTGCAGACATCAACTTGATGTACACAATTCATTAGCAGCTGCCACACTGAAATTGACAGGTTAGCAGGTTGACTCAGTCTGTTTATGCATGGTTTCTTAATTTTGGTTGCAACTGAGAAGGTTACTGTGCAGCTGGCAATATTTGAAAGAAGCCATGCCATACCCTAGTGGACTGCAGAGCTCTAAAAACTTAGGGTACTCTCTAACTCTGTACTGTGGTGTTAACTAGGTATATGGGTTTTGCTAGAGGTACTTCTTATAGATCTTCCACTGTTCTTATATAGCCACAGCTCTTATTTGAATGAAAATCTTTTTAGAAATGAGTGGGTATGTGTGTAACATTTTAGGTGTGATGTTCTGGAAAGCAAGAGATAAGCGATGCATTTTGACTTTTCACATAAACTATTAATAAATGTAAGAAGGAAAACATTTCTACTGCATTAAATTATGTTCACCAAGCTGCTCTAACTGGGTATTTCTCCAGTTTAATATTCTAAAGCAAGTGCTGTAAACAACTGTTTTATTTTCTTACTGATAGGTAGAGTCATAAACATGAAGCTGCTGTTACTAAAGCTTGATTTTGGAAAAGATGACTGAAATGTCTTGATAATAAGTTTATTTACTCTGACTTGAGAAATACTATAGAAATCCACATCTGACCTCCACAGTTTCTAAAAATAGTCAATTTTTTTTTACTGAGGAAGTTTCCTCCATTCAAAATCTTGCTTACCCAATGGAAGACACACGTAAATATTTATTTGCTGCACATAGCCAAGGAATGGATAAGGAATAGAAAGTCAATGCTGTGCTTTCAGCCTGGTAGTTGCAACATTTTTTATTCATAAATTCAATCAATGGAGTTTATCTTCAAAGAACCTGTTCCCAGTTGCTACATTAAGTAACCAATGGGCAAATACTGAAAGGTCAAGAGTTGCTTCTCTAATTCCTTGCCATGAACATTTACCAAGGAGAGTTATGCACATTTCCAAAATCAATCCTCAGTTATCAAGACATCTCAAGGAATCAAAGCAATATGAGGGTGGTGTGTGAAGTATCATTTGTCTTCCTGAGGCATGATAAAATTCAGATCTGCCTGTTCTCTATCAGAATATTAAATTTTGTTTACATGAGACAAAAATATTATTTACCTGGAAAAGTGCTATCATATCAATTTACCAAAGACCAAAAAATATTGTCAATTTGATTTTTTGGCAAGGTCTCTAATTTGTTCTGAACACCTTTCAAAATTAAGACAGAGCCTAGCTATCATCTTCCAAGCTTTATTCCTTTCTTTGTATAACTGCTAGAAAATAGTTAGCAAGATACACATGGAAATGTAAACAATATAGTCAGTATTTTCTTTATTTTGATTGGCACCAGAACCAGTACTGAACATCCAGATCTTCAGAAAACTGAAGCTGAGAAAACAGCTCAGTTGTCTTTATTGTGATAGTTTAGTAAGCATAGAGAATTTCATGTAAAGGGAAAAAACGGGGAATATAAGAACTCTCTAGAGTGCTTTAATTACACTTGCAGAGAAACACAAAAGCAAGAGCAGCAAGCTACTGAAAACCACTAAAGTAGAAAATACAAATGTTACTGCAGTGGAAGGGGCATGGCAGTAGAAAGTTAAATGCCTGATAAGAATTTACAAGACTCAACAATTACAAGGCAATTAAAAAAGTATGACCTTTGTACTTCCAAAAGCACTTTTTCGATGGAGTCAAAATAAAAAATCGCTTTCAAGTAACTGTACAAACTGAAACCACAATACTATTTTTCAACACAGACATGATATTGCACTTACCAACTGGACTGGTACCAGCTCCATTTGGCACTGTGAGGTCAGTTGTCCCCAGCATTGCACCTAATAATAATTTAAAAAAGAAAATGCATTGATACATTAGAAACTTGTTATTGTTTGTAGGTGTTGGCTGGTTGTTTTAAACAAAACATAAAAATAGGGTAAAAAAGGTAAGCACAAATCCCACCTGCATTGCCAGTACTCGGTGGTCTCTGAGGAGCCCCAGGTGATACGTTCCGATGCAGGGTGGTCTGAGGTGGGGAGAGCATGGTCGTGTCTGTTAAGGATGAACTGGCTGCCAACGATGGGGATACGAGGGAACTCCCTGGGTTACTGTAGGTTAAAGTGTTGGGATTGGACACTGGAACCGTAACCGACATCGAGAAGTTCTGAGCAGGCAAGCCAGGCTGAAGGAAAGGAGATGAGGAACACAAAGGACGACAATGTTAGCATTAACCATATTCGCAGAAAGAACACATTATTAAAATACACGAGAAGTTTGCCAAGAATTACTGAAGTAAAAAATAAAAGTTAATTATGTTAGTTTTGAAAATCTAATTCATTAATCATACAATTTTAAAACATCCATTTGTTGTGGATTCTGGTGTTGAAATATCATTCATACGTCATATAAATACAGTTCCAGAAGAATTACTCATAAACTTAAAAATACCAAGAGGAAGTTCACATACAACCACCTGAAGATATTCATATAGCTCAAAAATACAACAAATTCATCAGTTAATTTAGATTATTATAAAGCCACAACAAGATAAATATGTTGACAAATTAACAAACTGTTACATCTTCAAAATGTAAGCATAAACATGCACATCATAAAATAGTCAGTTTTAAGACAAAAAAGGATAGTTAGTAATAACATTTTCTATTAATAACCTTGCCAAAATTTTGCTTATCTCAAAGTTTTTTCAACACACTAAAAACGTAAACAAATCTTTAGAAATTTACGAACTTCAATAATTTAGCCATTTCAATTGGTGTTACTCTGAGCTGTTCCGCAAATCCCTGCTTTAATAATATCATCTTTTTTGCAAAACTTTTTATTCTAATTTTTACAGCATTATTCAAAAGGCAACTATTTTTCTCAAGTATATATGTTTGTTATTCAACAAGTATTTGAATCAAAAGCTTAAATGCCTGCCCATCTATGGCACTCATTTGGTTATGACTAACTTCTTTGGCCTTTGTCTCATTCCTATCCTTTGACAGTGATGTGTTTCTGAAACAAAAGCGACTATTTTCCTTCACAACTCTCAGAATAACTTGAAACAAAACCATGACAGGTACACGTTAAGGATAAATAAAAAAATCAGTAGAATTTGTTGACAGAGATAATAGTTCAGATTTAGAGGTCATGTAGATGACAAACATTCATGACCCAGCAAATATATTTATCAATATATACTTCGTCATGTGCAGCTTCAAATTTACTTCAGAGTGATACTTCTGAATGACAGTTTTGCAAACATCTGAAATACAACAGAAACTACACTAATGAAAAAAGCACAACTTATTTGACACAAGAAACAAAATCTCTTACTAGTGAGAACTAATGGCAGTGTCCATACTGAAGCATTCTTCAGAATTACCAATTTTTGGCACAGATAGAAACAAAAAGTAAAGCACAGCAACGGAACGGTGGCAAATCATTCACAGTATCTAACTAATGGCAAGCTGTGCTGATACCTGTCTTCATGGGAAACTACTTTAAGAAACTGTTTAATATCTATAAAATGGATGTTTTTACACAGCATGCTGTTAAGTAACTCAAACTAAACTCGAATAGTTGAAGTATGCTTAAAACAATGCATAGAAGTTAACAGTTGGAACATTTTTCTATAGGTTTCTCAATGTAGAAGCTATAAATGACAGCTTCCCCCCACACCTTACAGTAAGGGCTGCATCTGCCCATCTATGGTACGCATTTAGGATGACTGAATTCTTCATGCTTTGCCTCATTCCTATCCTTTGACAGTAATACTGCACTAGAATAAAAGAAACCACATCCTTATAGAAGACCCATAAGTACTGGAACCAGAACCATAACAGGTGCAATTTAAACTACAAACACAGAACTACAGAACTAAAAAAATAACATTCCCCTTTTTATTTATATTGATATCCACATGGAGAATTTGGGCTGCTCACGAGGACCACCAAAAATCACGGGAGAGCAATTCATCTGTACCACACCGAGGGATGAGGCCTAAAGATGTCTCAACACAGAAGTGTTGGGTATCAAAAGCTTCAAAACAAAGTGCAAATAAGAGGTACTGACTGCATTCAAGCATAAAGAACTTGCTAAAAGAACTGGTGCTAGGTGTCATGACTGCCAGTTTGCTGTTAATTTCACAGAGATGGTCTTATTCCTGTGAACAATGAAATCATTTTCACTATCAGCAAGTCATTTAGGGACACGCTATTCAATTACCCCAGGGTCTGTGCCAATTAATGTAGCCAGTCCATTTATTTTAATTGCTACAAGATTTGCAACGTTTAAAAATTCAAAGGCAGTGGCAGAACCCCATATAGTTTTCTTAGAAAATAATTCACCTATAATACTCATCGTGTACATTTCCACGAAGAACATTTGACTTTTACACTACTGTTATCCCCAAGTAAATCTCACCTAAAAGTCCTCCTGCACTAAGTCTTCCTTTTGTCTTTGACCCCAAAATTGAAGGGGAGGTATGAAACTCAGGAGAACATGAACAATCTGTCCAGTAAACACATGGGGTTCAGACAATGACAAGGCTCATTTTTTAATTAGATAACACTAAAATGAAAAATGATGCCCTGATCACACTATGGAATAGGAGATTATATCCTTCCAAAGTAATTGAGTTATGCCTACAAATGGGTTAGACACTTTACAAAATTTTCAAAAGATCTTTCAGTGTGCAAGAAAGTTCTCTGTTGCAATTTCAAGACAATACTAATCTTTTTGAGGATCCCATTGTGCACTAATCTTCATCTTTAAACAACTAAATACCCTTCTAAATCCAGTATTCAGCAAAATAAGCTCCACTGATTTAATAACAATATTGTACAACTGTACAACTCTATTTGTCTGCTTGTAACATATTGTAAAGTCTTGATCAGACAGAAAAAGGGCTATAAGACATAAATAAACTAATCTACACCCCAGAATAAAATCTATCTTTACAAAATATTTTAGGCAGAATCAGGCAACACAGCTAAGTTCCTGAAATTTGGAAGTGTTACCTCATGTTGACAAGGTATGTAAAAATCTGTGAGCGTAAATGAGAAGCTAGAAATACAATTTCTTCTTTATTTCTTAAGATAAAATGTAATTAACAAGGTCAAGTATAAATACTTCATTTTTTCCCTCACAAAAATATGCGTTCCCTTCTCAAACCAATACACTTTACAGCTGTAAGCAACATCTGTGAAAATTCTCATGCATGTAATAGAAGCACAAACCATACTTAAGTACTCACTGCGATTTTATGATTCCGCATCATATTATCAAACTCTTCATTAATTTTTTTATATTTTTCTTCTGTATGTGGCGTGAGCACATATGAAGTGTCAGGGTCCGGGCTGTCGCACCCTCTGTGTTCCTTCTTGTTCAGAGCCTAAATAATGAAGTTAATAAAAAGGATCAACAAATAAAAAGTAGAGATAAAATAAAAGTACTTACAGGGCCTCGCTTGAAAATAAAATCACTATCTTCATTTAGTTTGCTGAATCTGTCCTCCGATAGTGGACTGTGCTCAAAGTAATCGTCAGCATCAGGGCTCTCACAACCATTAAGGCCTTTCTTTCTTAAGGTCTGAAATACAATTGGAAAATTCACATACAAATCATACTAACTTGCCAAGATCTTTTGTATACTACTGAATCATTTAGAGCCACTGAAACTACACGAAATTTTCACAGACAAAACTCAATAGACAAGCTTAGTCTTTCAAAATAGTGGCATAATACACCAACAGAAAAGATTCATTCAGAGGCACGGACTCTCCCAAGGTGCCATCTCATGGGTAGCTTTAACCTAAAACCACTTCATCTCGCCGGTGTTCTCTGCAAAAACCGCTTTAGACACTGGCTGATAGAGTACAGTTGCTTGACATACAAGGAACATTCGAGCCTACAGGAAGGAAGTTAAAGTCCTCACCAGTAATTAAAAACCATCTTAGTGTTTGCTGGATCTTTAATGAATTGATTTTCACATCCCAATTGTAATATTCACATTTTAAAGAGCATATAGTTCAACCTCACAGATACAATTGCTATTTTTTTTTCACTTGAATTTAGTTACTGCATGACATTAATATATGTAACGCTCGGTCTCGGTGGTTTACAAAGGCAGGATTTTCCTGCACTGCAGTCATCCTGCATGGTAACAAGAACTGAAAAAAAGTATAAAAAGAAATGACATAATCCTGCTCCAAAATGACTTAGTTTGCTAAATATAAGCTTTTTCAGACTCCTTCACTCTAACTTGATGCAACTGCTTTGTGGGGTACTTCCTGTTTTCTGATGGAGAACTCACATCAACATCCCCTCGAAACAGAACTTGTCTACAATGCAGTCATTGCAAAGAAGCTGCTGAGAAAGGATGTGAAGCTGCAGGTTTTGGGGCCAAACAATTAAATAACATTTGTATTCCTTTCTGTCTTTTTCATCCTATTATGCCATCAGAAATTTCTAAGCATTCATTTTCAACAAAATAATATTTCGAATGCTACCCACAGAAAAATCTTAAATGTTTTAATAGAAGTTTCAAGAGGAAAGCAATCTAAATTTTTCAGCAAGTCCACGTTAGCAGTATATAAGGCAGCAGTGGGACTACACAGGCACAGGGGTAGGGTCCTTTTGCTGATAAGCTAAATTCTATGAACTTTGCACTAGGAGACCCCAAAGAATCGCAATGCGTAAGCTGACATTCCCAGCACCATAAAGAAATTCCATTCATTTTCCTGTAGAAGCTATGTTTCCATAACATACTGAATCTTAGAAAAAAACAAAAACCAGTTTTAGTTTCAACTAAAGCAACCATCAGCATTTTTTGCTCAAGTGCTATCTTTAATTTCTAGTACAAACACACAAAACTTTCTTACTGCTCCTATCTGTGCAAAACCCTGCCCAGTCCTACTTCAGCTTTAAAGTGGTCCCTAAATCCAGTTACGCTCTCTGAAATCCTTTAATATCACAGGTCACCCTAAGCCCTAACTCCTTCTCAAGTTTCTTGGCTGGCTCGGCGTATCCCACGCAGCCTCTGGAGCCCCACGACAACGCCACCGCTCGAGCGCGGCAGCACGTGGGGCGAGCAGGTGGAGCTCCCCCAGCACCTGCCAAGGCACCGCGGGCGCCCCTGCAGCCAATCCCCTGGGCACCGATCCGGCTGTGGCCATACAAGGGCCGGCCGCTCAAGGTCGGGGCCCCGTCTCCCTCCCAGCCCTTCCTACCAAGTCAGGCTGCCAGCCTGCTACACTTTGCTATCAGTAGGGAAAATGTTAACACGGGGTAATCTGCATCGCACTTAACCCCCGCAGCCCAGAGAACTCTAAATAGAATCCCAGTAGGTCCTCGCGTAGAGCTCGAGGCGTGATTTGGACATTATATGGAAAGATCTTGCAAGAAACACACAGCACACATAGCATGGTACTTCAGTCGACTTCACATCCCTGGATAAAAACGTTAGGGCCATTTTAAGTATCACAACATAAGGGTTTTGTTAGTTCCCCCCTCTAAAAAACAACCGAGTGAAAACCTACATGCAACGCTGCCGACCCTATAAAAATCCTACTCGCAGCTCTAATCCAAAGGAACGCATTCAGTTAAATGTAAAAATGCATCCTTCCTCCTGGCAATTGGTTATTTTTATTTTCGCTAACAATGGGGTTAACTTTGCTTTGACTCATGAGGAAGGAAAATGCCTCAGTGTCTCCTGATTACGATTCTGGAAACCCTCACTCCAGATGGGGTTCCTGTCATTGTGGCAGGATTTAAGCCAGGGTTTGCTGTTACAGATAATAAGTCTGGGCCCGATAGCCAAAGCTCTGTCTCCTTATCGCTAAAACACGAACTGTCGCTTTGAGGACCTAACCATAAAAAGACTGCCTACTTTATCACAGCCCAGGAACACCACAGCCAAGCATTTCGGCTCCGCGGCTGTACGAGCGAGGGGAATGCTGTCATCTGTTCGCAGGGCCAGGCGAAGCCTGCGCGACACAGCCCAGCCACAGCTTCTGCCCCAAGAGCCCGGGGCCGCGGGCCAGGGGAGCCAAATTCCACAGGCGAGTGCCGCCTCCACCCTCCCTCGGCGCGGTAGCTCAGGTTTGTCGTTTCTCCAGTGAACGCAAACAACCCGCCCTACCTGAGCTATTTCCAGGATGTCATCATCGTGAGGATTGAAATTTTACCAACTCTGCGGATAAAAGAAATCGTGGGGGGGGGATACAAGCTAGTGAGACAGGAATATTGCCATAGCAAAGAGTTTTATTTCTCTGCTGTGATGCGGCAGACTTTTTTTAAGAGTAAAATCAGACACAATAAAATAGAACATAAATTTTCTTCCTACTGAACGCTCACTGCAATTACCCTCCGGTGTTAAGCCTTATTTTGCAGATCAGTTAGAGGAATGCGCAGCCCTTGGAGTTAAGTTGCATTACTTTCTACTTCCTTTAAGACTTGTCCAAAATTACTGGAAATTGTTCCAACATGTTTGCCAACACACTACGCTATGCCCTCAGTGACTGAGATTCTGCAGCTTTGATGTCAGACTACATGAACTAACGGATGCGGGAAAAGCTTTGATTTTTCCTCAGAAAAACACACAAAGTAAGCGTTTAAGAGGAAACGAGGCAGGTATGAAGTCTTAAAAAAATAAATAAATAAAGCAAACAACACAACATAGTTGTGTTACATATGAAGTCACGATACAAATGCAACAGGCAGCCGCGGTAGTAGAGGTACTGCAGAACGACCTAGAAGTTTTAAGCTGCTTTTGTTCCACTGTGTAAAACAGAGATATGCAAATGTAATAATTATTAGTTTTATATTGATTTTTTAAAAGGCAGAGCTTAGCAGGCGTTGTATGAGAAAGGTTGGACTAGCAAAGAAAGGCTTAAACACTATATTCAAGCACACAGCACAAGAGCCCCACTGTTCTCCTAACCCCTCCCACCCCCACAAAGAAATTTTAATTGCACTGCTTTTTGTTAGTTTAAAGGAAGAATCATGCCTCTGCAAGAAGCATCTAAGGAACAGAAGGGCTCCCTGCAAAACAACAACAAAACATAATTAGCTTCTCTCTACAAGTCAACACATTACTTAAACCGCACTGCAAGGCGTACAAAAACACCAGTTATTTCTGCTGTGACCCCTGGGGGTGCACAGACGACACTCGGCCGTCACAGGGTAACCATCTCCTGTCACAGAAGCTTACACCGGCTCAGTATCTGCAGGTCATCAGCAGGGCTAGAAAGCAGAAACCGAACTGACAGGTACAGATTACTGCTAGCAGAAAGTCAAATGGCAACACCTAACCGTCCTCCTTCGCCATGAAGGTAATGGTTTTTATGTCCGACTGTGAAAGGAAGAGTTGCTGATGGTCAAAAAGCACAGGCGGCATGTTTTGTGCTCTCCACCCGAACTGTGGTGAAAGGGCCAAGACTTCTGATAGCAGTGATCTGGGCTCCTCACCAGTTCCGCTGGCAAAACTGCAGAGAAGTTGGTTATGTTAATTGTCACCTCAGGAAGTCTTTTTTTGCCTTAAAGGACATAAGTAGGAGGACCTGAAACTCAAAAAGCGTTACTAATGCAAAATAAAAAAGTTCATTCAAAAAAGTTTTCACTGTTAGGTTTCTGGTAGTCTACTAATACTACAGAAAGGAAATGTTTGTTGCTCCATTTTTGTATTTACTGTTGGAGCTGGCCAAACAGAATTTTTGCTGGTGTTTCATCCCAAACCATGAGGAAAAAACATTTCCAAAGTTTTTACTAAGATTAAAATGAAAAACTGATTTCCTTTGGAAAAGGCAAACCTTTCAAATAAAAATAATGGCTAGTTCTGTTTATGCCATTTCAGTACAAGCATGGAAAAGATGTGAAGCAGCACAAAGTTGGAGTAAACACTTGATTAAAAAATGTAATTCTCTAAGTGTTAAGTATTCCTCAGGCATGAAGTAATGGAAGAGGCTCCACTAGTACACTTGTAAATATCACTGCTGCTTCAGTAAGCATCAACACCATGGTTATCAAAAAGGATTACAGTTCCCTGATGCTCCAGAGAGAGCTGCTGTGCAATAGCAGGGAGGGAGAAGGCACTGCTGTCACTTGCATCGAAGTCCAAAGGCTCCTTATTCACGATGCAATTGTCAGCACTCAGCTTCTGTGCAGGAAGGATAGGACTGAGCACCACTGTCATCTGTGATGGGAAGAACCAGGAGATCCAGAGGTAAAAGACTGAAGCTGCAACCTCACACCAATAAAATGCAGAAACCAGTAACGTCAGCCCACATTGCAATAAAGCTTTTCCTATCACTGTTCAAGAACATCAAAAAAGTAAAATAGAGAACTGAGGATAACTGAGCTATTCAGCTGTACCGTAGCCTTCAGGATCAGTCCCTCACTCCATCTCTGCAGATTATAGAGATCCATGCTTTAAAGGCACTTCCCGTGCTTTAAGGGAACTGCTGAAATGTCTGTGGGTGCAGTTTGACAAGGTGACAGAACAACTTACTGCCACAGAAAGGCCATGATCCTAGATATAAAAGTCTTAAGCCAGCTCTGACATCTGTTTGAGCCTGCAGTGACCCATCTTCTCCTTCACTAAAACAATGGAGAGTTCTCCTTGGCCATTCTCTAACTTATTTTTGGTAGGTTTGTTTTCAGTTGTCATAGCAGGAATAAACGGGCTGAGCACCAAAGATGCGAAGTAGGCAGAGGGGATAGCCTGTCCTCTCTGGCAGCTGCAAACCACTGTCCAAACCCATCACTGGTAACAACAACCTACTAAAAAGCCCCACTTTTTTTCTGAGATATTCATACACAAAAGGAAGAAGAAAAAAGACACGGTCACAGCACCGGATTCCCACCCAGTTTTCATTCTTATTATGTGAAACATCAGAAAGAAAAACAAAAAGGCATATTCCTTTCGTGCAGTTCACCTTCCCGCAGCAGGGAGAGCTGGGCTGGCGAGAACAACATGCACCACTACAGACTTTACATACAGCAAAACGGCAAGCTGAAAGCATGACAACTGCCTTGTTATTTGCTTCGTATTACATGCTACTGCGAAGGAGTTGAGCCTAAAACCAGGCTGAATTTCTTCTTTGATAACACAAACTATTTCACTCCTCTCACCCTGAACAATACTGCTGTGTATCACCCTTTACATATCACCGTTTCTCCCCTACTATGAGGAGTATTTTTAGTCACTGGAAACGTATTTATAGTTTTTAAACTTCCTGCAGGTCACTTGGCTTCAGAAGTAGCATTGTTTCGTTTTTCTCCCAGGTAACAGCATGGCTCCACAAATTCAAGGCTTGACCCAGAAATACTGGATATAGAAATTTTGCCACTCTCTAAAATAAAAGCAGGAGGGAACCTTAAGTGCAGCAAAGTGAGCAGCCAGAGAAAAATACTTAATTCAACTCAGTAACTGTTTAGCATGTGAAGTTCATCAACACAGTCTCTGTAGGCTTTAATTTCTATTTTTAAAAAATTTTAGAATCACAGAAGCATAGAAAAATTAAGGTTGGAAAAGACCTTCAAGATCATCTGGTCCAACCATTCCCCTACCACCAACGTCACCCACTAAGCCATGTCCCCAAGCACCACATCCAACCTTTCCTTGAACACCCCCAGGGACGGTGACTCCACCAATTCCCTGGGCAACCTGTCCTAATGCCTGACCGCTCTTTCTAAGAAGGAATGTGTCCTAATTGTTTTAACTGTTGAAGAGTAGTGCTCTTTGTCCAACTCTTTGTTTTAATTGTTGAAGAGTAGGGGCATGACGTTTCCATTTTTCCACTCACCACGGACATCGCCCGACTGCCAGGACTTTTCAGCTATGATGGAGAGAGGCTTGGCAACTCCATCAGCCAGTTCCCTCAGGACCCTGGGATGCATGCCATCAGGTCCCACGGACTTGTACCTGTTTAGATTCATCAGGTGGTCTCGAACGTGCTCTTCACTTACAGTGGGTGGGACTTTGATCCCCCAGCCTCCATCTGTGGGTTCAGGGAAATGAAAGACGTGGGAAGCCCGTCTACCAGTGCAGACGGAGGCAAAGAAGTTGCTGAGTACCTCAGCCTTCTCCATGGCTGTCGTTACCAATTACTCAGATACAGAAACTCACTCTTAATATAAGAAATTAGCCACCTATAATCGCTTACATGCTACTATTTTCACCCCTCGGTCTATTTTAACAAATGTTAAAGGCACATGGTGGCCCCTGGGGACTCCTCCTGTCACCCCAGCGCAGCAGCCCAAAGGGAGCTGGGTCCTCCCTTGTGCTCTTCCTCAAGGCTCTGTGCAGAAGGGCTGCCACCTCTCGCACAAGGGCTGGCAGATGGGAAAGAAGCACTCACACAACCCCCGAGAATTGGCAAGAGTTCTTTATTGCCAGGTGTTTGGTGGCTCCAAGCTAATGCTTGCGATGGAGCCTGAGCGACGACGAGTAGGGAGCTCACCGGGCCCTGCTGAGAAGCCGTTGGTGTGCTCTGATGGCGCAGAGCAAAGACTTGCCGGGGTAGTCCCAGGTCTGATGTGGCCGAGGTGGATCCACTTCCATGGGCTCCTCCGCCTCTTCTTGTGGATCCACCTCCATGGGCTCCACGGTGTCAGGCAGGAGGACAAGCCAGTCCTTGCCTGGGACTGCCCACACGGGATGCCTCCCAGCAGCTATGTTCTCTGGCCACGGTGCCGAACCAGGGGGTCGCCCAGTGCCACGTTGAGGCCCCACGCCGCTGTCCGGCTCGTTTCCAGGCATGGATTCGACGCCGCCGTCTGTTTTCCGGCCGTGGCTGGGTCCCACGCTGTATTCTGGCCGGTAGGCACGCCTCTGCTCCCCACGGCTCTCCGCCTCACGCTCCCGCCTTCGCTCCACACCACCACTGCACCGCTGGTTAGGCCCAGGCCCCCTGCTGCTGGATGTCTGAGGGGCCGGCCTGCTCCCCGCATCGCTGCGGTGCCAATGATATCGCTGATATCTGTCTGTGGGCCGGGCACCAGACCTCCCCCGGGCACTGGTGTCTTTTGTGCCGGAGGTGCCGTCCCTCTGCCCACGACACGTCTTCCTCTCGTTAGCTGCCATCCTTCTCGGTGCTTCCTCAGACCGCTTCGCTGTCCTCACACCGAGGAGGGCTGCCGCTCGCCTTGCTCCTTCTCTAGCCTTCTTCCTGCCGCGTGCGCTGGCTCTCAGAGGACCGAGTCGCTGAGCAAGTGGCGGGCCAGCTGCAGGGGGGCCTGCTTTATAGGGCCCGGGGCAAAGGCGGGGCAGCGGTGGCCACTGTGACCTCAGCGAGCCTCTGTGATGCCCACCACGAGTGGCCCAAAGGCAGCTGTGCTGGGAGCAGCCTGGAAGATGCCCTCACGTGGAGGAAGGAGGAGGGCTGGGGGGGCTGAGGGCCCCTTTTCTGGGGCTGGCTCCCCCAGGCCATTTGGCTTGCCAGAGAGAAAGGCTGCCCCGTGCAATCCTGCCTCAACCCGTTTTTCTTCAGATCTCCAAGGGTTAGAATCTCTTGTTAACAAAAGAAATTACATGTACTGGATTATTTCGTGTATTGTTTACAGACGCTGTGAATTTTCCTCTGGATCTATTAAAATTCTCAACTTCAACTATGTAAGCATTTGCAAATTTCATCACAAAGCTGTTTTCCTTTCCTTTGTGTTAGGAGGCTACTCAAATTCAGCTCTAATGCTGTTCTTTCCAGTACTGCAGTCACTTTTCAATTGCATTTTGTTCTGCCATCCGTTACAATTTCACATTCTAGTTATAGCCCCAAATACATACATACCAGAGCAGCACAGTAAAAAAAAAAAAAAAAGGCAGTAGTGCCCAGCCTTCTAAACTTCAGTGTGATGCATAAGAAGTTGAATTAGATTATGACCGACATTTCCAAAAGCTGAACAACTTGGAGAGCTCCACTTTTTAACAAACAAGGCCTCACCAATCTTTCTGGCAAGCTCCCCAACTAAAATAATGTATACTAAGTGAAAGCTGAAAAATTTATGCACTCTACTTTTAGTCAGCTTAAATACTATTTTCTGTACTTGTACTCAATCAGTAGCAGTATTATAACAGTTTAAAATATATCAAAAGTAAATAATTGATATTATGCAAGACATATCTAGACATCAACAATTCTGAGTATAGCACACCATGTTCAAGTTTGTTACAATGATTTTAATTCCTTGGCCAAATATTATGTTAGGAAAAATATTTTAAGGATTAATTACTTTACGCAGGGTTTTAAAAACCAAGAAATTAGAAGCCTGCAGAGCAACAGGCTGTAAAACATGAGGGAGAGCTCTTTAGACAATGCTCTATGTTCAGTTTTAGGCAAAGGTATTCATCATTTAAAGACGCAAAATGTTCAAGACTTGAAATTTTATCAGTGTCCTTGTTATATTCCACTCTAAGAAAAGACAGGGTCTTGTTTCAAATGTTGGAGTACTTCCAGTATCTGGCAAATTTTAACATGTATCCTTAGCTTGCCAAACATGAAAGCTAGCTGTCAAATTCCTCCGAGATACGATAAAGATGGCACTCAGGATTCAAACTCTCATTTATATAAAATAACACATACAAAAGGTTTTTAGACTTGATATGGTATGAAGCTTAAATTCTGGTTTGAAACATCTTTGCTGTGAAATATTATTTTAAAATAGATAAACCACCAGCAATTACTGAATAACAATTTTACAGGCTGTAAAATCCACTCTTCTCTCTCTCACCACCAGAATATTACACAATGCACTGGAGCAGTGAGGAAGGGAAGCTCTGAAATCCTGTTTACGATTTTTGAGAAACTTTCAGTGAACTGTGGACTTTATAATGCAGTTACTCACCTACAGAAGCAGCTGGATTGCTCATTCCTAAATGAAGTGCTTGAGGCTTAAAATGATTAGTAATCCATTAGTATTGATAACACTGTTTCCTCTGGGAAAGCTAAGCTAGGGTCTCAGTCTGATACTTGATGCATTTGTCTTTGTTTCACTTTCTAAACACCATAACAGATTATTAAATTATATACTGCTGAGCAAGTTTTCATTTTACCTGTTTTACAGAAGGTACCTTCAACTAAATTTTTCCACTGAGGAGTACTAAATCGACAGTCTAAATCAATCTTAATCTTTTTACTAAAACCAAAAGACACAAAGTAGGATCTATGCTAGCCTTCAGGAAGCAGAAACTATTCCTTAACTTACAAATTAAAGGCATTCCATAGACCTTTTAAGTAATGCAGTCTGCAACAAAACAGAGTAGAACCAAACAGAATCCAGTTCTATCTGTAAGAAAGTTCAGAGAACGTCTACCTATATTTTATGGTACATAAGGGCTACTTTCAATCCTCACTCAAGTGACAGCATGCGTATGTACATACACATCCTCCCATGTATACCTGTCCGCATGCCTACAGGGGTTAAAGCAGCCCATCAGCAGGGCAGTTCCTGACTGAATGCCTCCTTTCAGTAACACCATATTGCAGATAAGTCCTATGGAACATGGAAAGTTTCCAAATGCAACAAACTCAGCTGCATAATTCACTTCAGAGTCTTTCAGGAATTCTTTAGGAAAAATATTATCTACTACTCTGCTTGCAAAACTTGCTTAGTGGTTTGCTAAGAAAAATCTTCCAGCTCTCATACAACCCAATGATACACAAACCATGGGCTTCTTACAGCCAACTGACCTATGCAGTAATGTCAAACTGCTGCTTCAAGCAGTTCACGTCCTGAATTTCTCCTTACAGCTTGAAAAGTAGAAAGGAAAACAGAAACTATTTCAAAGGCTTGGTGCTCAAGATAACTTAATATTATGAGAACAATAATTAGAACTCAAATAGCATCTATTTCCAATAAATATTTTTGGTAGAATTAAAGTATTCATAAAATAATTCAAATGCCATTCACATGTAAGATTATGGCAACTGGCTATGTTAATGTCCGTCAGAAGCAGCTTCATTTACCTTTACTAGTGGTACTGGGGCAAGGTGCATGAGCATTATCTAGCAGCATTATCCCAGCTCATACTACTACTGCAAGATGTTTACAAAAAGCCAGCAAAACAATAAAGGTGAATAAAACAGGAAACGGGTACTTGAAAATACCAACTGAGATAAATATTTACAACAGGAAGCAACGAACCTCTCTACAAATTAAGTAAGGTACCAAACAGATGTATTTCTTTTCTTCCTAAGCTAAACTAATTAGAATCTAGGCTTTTAAGGCACATAAAGCTGAAGTATTTCATAACTCATGCTGAATACTGAACTTCTCAGTTCTGTGTCAAAGGAATATATTTAACGTGCCTTTCCTTGCATTCACTTAGAGTGAATTACTCAAAAGCCAAGCAACTCTTTTGAAGACTGGGCCCACCAAACCTGGAAAGGGGGGGAGGGGGGTATGGATGCAGAAATGGGATCTACTGAGGTAGAGAGAAAAGGCTGAATCGGAATCAGGGATAGCGAACTCTGAGTAAGCTTCATTCTTCCTTGTATAATTAATGTCAGTACTGGGCAAAGACTGGCTCTGGCATACTTGATTTTTTTTTTTTAAATCACCATACTCAGCAAGCATCGCATTGTAAATGCAAAAAAGAGCGGAGCTTTAAATACCATCAGTTTGTACAGCTAGAACTTTTAGTAGGACAATGTTTAGGAACTTGGATCTAAAATATCTTCATAATTTTCCCAATGAACTTAGGAGTTTTTATTAAAATGACATTAAACACTTTCTGTTGAAAGTAACTGATGGATGTAATTCCAGAAAAGCATCATTTAAATGTTAATATTCACACTATCGCGATTTAACTTATATTCCATAGTCTCTACTACAAATTACACAGATGCAAGCTTCCACATGGAATACTGGATCAGTGATGTGACATTATCAAGATGTCATAACTATCACTAGTAAGTCACAGAAAAGCCATTACAGACTTTGTGTGTATTAACTTACGAGTACTCTCAAGAACAAGAACAAAACAATATAAAAAAGGTCTGTTAGCAGATTGATAGGTCTGTACAACAACAACTACCACCACAAATACTTCCTCTGTTCAACTGATAAAAACATTACTAAGCAAAACACACGAGGTGAAAGGATCAACATCAAGTCCTCTGTTCAGATGAGTGTGAAGAATCTTACAGCCTAGGTGGGCAACCCTACTTTCAGTAAAACACAGTAAAACACCATGGGCAAACCACAACCACCATTTTATGACAACAACTCTCTCATCACAGCCACATCTCGGTATCTGTGAGTAGGAGGTTATAGGAAAGAATGAACACCCAGATCAATTTGTCTTGGAGGGCTAGAGACTCCCCCAGCTCTCTTCTGCAGAAGCACCATCAGCTAAAGGCCCAAACATTTGAACTGTTCAAAAACAATGTGTTAGAAGCTTCTTCAACAGAAACACAGCATGTCAACATGCTGAGCTCCAAAAAGAAACTAGCAGTAAAGCATCCTATAAATGACACTCTCCCTCCTCTCTGTCCTCTTTCAGGGTTTGTGCTAAAACAGTTTGATGAACACCCATGGTCAAGATGTTGACACTTCTGCTGTCCCTTCTGCAAGGTGGTTAGTCAGGCAGATTGGCAGGGTTGACAGCTGAACACACGATCAAACTGTCATACCCTTGAGCTTGAAAGTCAAAAGCTGGGGCTGCGTTAACCCTACAATCAAATCGAGAGTATCTTCAGAAAGAATAGTCATTTACCTTACTGTAGTTCCAGGTGATGCACTGTTCTGAGATCTGCTCTTTGCATGCACAGCTTGCCCAAAGTCAGTCTCTCGAGTAACAGATGCTACGGTCCCCGCTTTGAAAATCGCCAAGTAAAAATCTGCTGTTCTAACTGGCGATACAGAACTTCGGAAACACCGAACCCTGCAGCAGCACAAGAGCTGCACAACGCATAAGACAGCACAGCCTGAAGAACTTGATAATACAAGGTAGATAATTATGTCTGAGTGTGATTGCCTGCATGAACTCCAGCACTAATGAGTAGTGAGAAGCTGCTGGTTCTCTTGCAGGTGATTTTCAATCCTACTTAACACAACGTCACCAGAACAGTCAAACCCAGAACCTGATCTTGGATGCCTATTTCGAGAGCAGTGTGGGGGAACTGCACTGTGTGCGCCCACCCTACATATTTCAAAAATAAAAACATTCTTCAAACACTGCAAAAGCAGCCAGGAAACAAAAACAAAAGAGTCACCTTCACAACTGGAATTTCTCTGAATATTCTGAATTTATTTGTGAAGGTCTAAAAAGACCTCTATTTAAAATTTGTAAAGGTTTGTAAACACAGCTATTCTTAAGACTGTCTCAAATCAAGGTACATGGTAAATACCAACAAAATTAAATCAGTAAGAATACAAACAATAGCTAATGCTACTGTTTTTAAGTCAACCACTGACACTGAAAGAAAGTTAGTAGCTGTGCACACTGATTTTGTATTTTTTATGCTAAAACACACTGGCTTCTTGTTAAGAGATAAATGAAATGTAGTTCTTTTAACCCTATAAAACTAAATTTAATCATTGGTTTAGACACAAAGAAAGCATAGCTTTAGATTATTTAGAGGCAAGCCAGAACTTTTGTACAAAATTAAGCCTATCCCACTTCTGGCAATTCTTTCTATATCAGAAATGAAGGAACACAAAACGACGTTAAGTAAGAACAAAATTTTTTTCTAACACTTTCGACTTTCTTAAAGTCACTAACAATCTTGTTTGCTTGTTTGTTTGTTAAAATAACACCAGTATTATTCACTGGTATGCCCAAAGAGATTTCAGAAGGGCCAAGTAAGAATTAAAAAACCATTCTACATATAAAATAGAACAATGCTACCAGATGCAAGATACAGAAAAATTAATGAAACCAATAAACAGATAAAATAAAAAAAAGACTGGGGATTAAGTCTTGAACTTAATCTCCCAAATCTGGGGACAAGGAGGAGAGCAAGCAACGACACCCCATTGTGAGAGGTAACTGCTCTGCTCAGCACGAAATACACCTGTACCCATGTTCAAAGTAAGGATTTGCTACCTTGACAGCATGTTAAATTTTTCAAAGAAGCCATTTCTTCCTGAACCCTGAGTGGGAAATAAAACCCCACGCCACACCTTGTTTACAAGTCAGGTTTACAGTAGACACTTCCACTAGGAAGAAACAGACTCAGTATGTGTACGTACACACATGTATTTATACATCCACATTTCTTGGTGACTCATATTCCAAAGCAGTTCAGTTTTTATGCATTTTCTCTCTTTTTAAGGTAAGCTAAAAGTTATTTAGTCCTTAACCATACATAAATCCTTCTGAATCACCTACTTAAGATGTCTCAAAGGCATTTGCATGCTGCCTCCAAGTATTTGAAATGTTATATATGCTGTATAATTACATTTACATAATCATTTCGCAAATCAAGTCCAATAATGCCTACATCTTTTCAGCACCATGAACAGATTATCAAGTCATTTCCTTACTCAACTGGAAACATTTTTTAAGCTCCTTCGTTCTTTTAAATGTATACCAGTTGTTTCCACAGTGCAGCTGAAGCTATCTGGAGACCAAAGCAAGTGGACCAAACAACAGTAATACACAGTTAAAACACTCAAAGTACTCACGTTTGTGTTTGTTTTTTTTAAATGGCAAAATAGAGAAGCCCAAATCCTGTGCCAAATGCATGTCTAGATTGGATGGATCGGATATAAAGCAAAGTGTGAAAACTACTAAAGAAGAAAATGGGATCAATTAATTGAAGATACTTCTCATCTAATTCTGCATCTCCACGTGTGCATCCATGTACGTCTAGGTGCTATTCCCAGACATTCTGTTTCATACCAAGCCTGTGAACTAATTCAACTGCAACCAAAAAACCATAGCAACCCATGGTTAACGAACTGCTATACTACATGTGACAACAGTTACAGTTCAAAAACCATGACCTGGAAAAGAAGCAATAGTGAACAGTACAGGCATCTGGAGAATAAAAGCCTTTCGGTAAAAGGTCAGGAGGCCAGTAGCCATAAAGAGCAGCTTCCCAAAGTGTCACCTACCTCACCAACACCTGCTGTGCTCATCTCCCGTATTTCAGAGGGATTTAGAATATTATCTCAACCACATTAGGTCAATTGTGCTTAACTGTGATTAGCAAGGAATTTTTTTCCACAGAGCCATGTATGTTGTCAAGACGGAGAATATTTCAAACAATCCCTATTCCTTTTCCTACTCTTTTCTTCCAATGCTGAAAACAGTTTCAAATTGAAAAAACGTTCAAGAATACTGTAGTTGAGTCCCAGCACAAAAATGCCATACAAATTATCCTTTAAAGCTGATTACTGATTATCTGTTACAAGACAATTTCTCTTCATTCGAACTACCAAATGGCAGGGAATAGGACCATCTTCACGTATAGCATAGATAGAAAGCTAAACATAAAATAAAATACAAATGCATAACATCAAATTCCAGCTATTCATGCATCTTTGATTCTGCCAAGATGGCTCAAAGAACATATTTCTTACATAGGAACACAGAGACGAATATAGGATAAAAACAGAGCATTGACATCTGCAATAAAATGTACAATTAAAAATATACGGGTGCAGGGAACGTATTAAAAAAATCTAGTATTCATTTGAGACATCAGTGCTCTCCCTCCTACTATGTTTTCACACAAACGTTCCAGCAGCAAGACGAGATACCAAGCTCTGGGCATACAAAAGCAATTCCTATGCCAAGATTGAGCAGTAGGCAACTCTAAGGGGAAGATGTCTCATCAATTGCATTTTATCATTTACAATACCGCCATCTACACATTGCTGAAAACAAGTATCAGCAGATCTGTTTCTTCCCTTATACAGCTTCTGACCTGCCTGGAATTAGCTTTCTCCTCTACCACAGTAACAAAACCCCCCATCAAGCGCATCAGGAACACAGTGGGTCACGACGAGTTTCGCAGTGAGCCTACAATACAATAAACACTACCTGTCACGTTCAAGGATGCAAATGAATTACTAAATGTTAACTAGATACATACATCAGCTATAACTCCTTAAAATGAAATTAATTATGCTAAATTAGTTTAGGATATACTTAAAGGTATTTAGTTCCTTTGTAATACATATTGGTTAAGTTGTATTTCCAAATAGGCACAATTTAGAAGCCATTTCATGTTGTTCTTTCAGAATGTTTCTAAAACGCTGGTGTTGTAACTTGACCTGCATCAGGCCACAACCATTCATTAATGGTGAAATTACATGAAGCACCAAGCTTTTGACAATTTGCTGCTGCTTCAGTACAGAAGTCTTATTCTCCCCCTGCTCATCCCTCCTCTCACACCCCTGAATACCTACGTGCTGTACCTATCACTGCATCTGCTCCAAAGCAGGTCATATTCTCTGCTGAGCCAATTCAGCTCTGTTGTAAAGCAAAAAAGTAGGTAATTTTTCACATAATTTGTGAGTCGAATCTGTTCATGACCCCATCATAAGAATGAAACCTGTTCCTAGAAAATTTAATATAAATTTCAGTGATAAAAGGAGAAAGATTAAGTACAAACAAATTGGCATGAAAAGTTCTTATTTCATCTTTTTTATATGACAAGATAAGAAATGGAATAATAACTAAAAAATAGCATCACTTTATCATGACATTCTTAGCTTTCCTCGTGTTTAAATCAAGAAAAAAATACGGAAAAGGCTGTGATTTATATTTACCAAACTGCCTGTTTTGGGTGCAATTTTAAGAAATGAAGACTTCGACTGTGATCTCTCTCGTATCTCTTCAATTTTTATTTTATTTTTCTCAAAAGGTCACATTTAGAATTTGGGTGAGTTTTGCGCAAATTGTGCCAAAATCCTAGATACAGCTATCTCCTATACTTCTGCAATGGTGAGACCCAGTAAAAGATACATTCTGGCTGTACAATATTGTTAATCCAGAGACCTGATAGCTGCAAAATTACCACTAAGTAACATCAGAAAAAATACACACTGGAAATAAATATCATATGGCAAATGTAAGTAGAAGAATAAGCCAACAACCTGGAAAACAAAATTAAAACTGCAAAAACAGGAAAACCAGTATTTTTTCTCTAAGAATCACTATTTTTATGACCTTCCAAAAAAAGATTATTTTTCTAAATTAAGGAAAAGATGTGATTTACTTATAGTGGGAAGCAAACCATTCTACCCACAACTGAAATCTCCTAATTGCCTAAAAAACAACAGTCAAGAGACCAAAGTTACCAACCGAACAGAGCAAGTCTAAAATGCAATTAGTTGCAAAAATGAAACTGCAGTCTCCCTCAACTACTGTACAACAAATTTTTTATTCCTGGAATGCAACACAGAAACAATCAAGCTACCTTAGATATATTGAGCTTATAAATATTTCATCCTCCTGATTTACTTAACTTTGCCATCGAGAACATAGCCATGACCTTAGAGAACATTAAAAAAAAAATCCCACAAAAGTATACACTTCCCTCTTGGGCTAAATGACTTGGATTTTTTTTTGCTTTCTTAGAACTAAGAAATAAAGTCTGTTCTTAGGAACAGACTAAAGAGCACACAAAAACACTTCTAATTCATTCTCTTGTTTTTCAAGTACAGTAGAAGTCTCAAATCCCTTACTAGTATAATACAATAAACCTACAGAAGCAACGCTCTAACCAACCTGCAGGTAAGTCCCTGCATATTCCCCCAGAACAGAAAAAATATATGCACTTTAATACTGTCTGCCCTTTCTTATGTAGCTGCCAGGAGTCAAATACTTGACATCAGTTTGAATAAACAAATAAAATACAGGTGGCCTGCCATAGAAACAATTCTGGAAGAGGTTCCCATTCCTCAAGACGAGAAGCAGCACTATTTCCACAAATCATAACATAACACGTAAGGCCTGCAGAATGAAAGTCAGCCTGCTTGCATCCCTATCTCTAATCTGTCTGTCACAGGCAAAAGCTTACCTCACAAGAATTAGGTTTTCCCTTCCTCTACAGGGGTTAACCTTATTTATACTAATCCAGTGACTAAATAATATTCCTTCAACTCTTCAAAGCTTATATTATCCCTCTCACTAGTACCCAAAGCTGAAGACAGAAGTTGGGGAGGTTTTCTTTCAGATCACAAAAGGAGGCTGACACTAAAGGCTAATCACTATCCCTAAATCATTCCTAACAAGTTAGGTGTTTGGAGACAGCTTCAGAATTTAAATGCAAGTCAGCCACCTGTTCTGGTCCATTTACAAGACTACAGGAGACGTGACTCCTCTGAAACCCAGTTACAGTACAGAAAGACTGCAACTGCCAAGAAAACCCCTGATTTCTGCTGTACCTAGTTTAGAAATTACATACAGAAATTATATAAAATACATACATACAATCTGAAATTATATTTGAAGCACAAACACAATAAAAATAGAAGCTAAGACCTTTGAGTAAAAATATTCATGGTATTCTATTACTGCAGAAACTGATCGTTTTACTATGTTCTAACAGTGTTTTAACTGACATACAAAGCAACTGGTAAAAAAAATTAACTGTAATTGTAGTTTAGGTTGATGTCCACTCTCCAGACATTATTCTCCATGCAATTAATTTGTTGTTTCCAAAAAACAACATCCTTCATACTCTATTTCCATTATCAAATGTGGTTGAAATCAAACAAGTTACCCAGAAACTGACGGGGTGGATGGCAAATGGAAGACAACATAGATTTAAAGACAACTTAACCCCTTAGAAAAATCAGACTGAAAACAGTAATTGACATTTTACAACAAAGTTTTCAAGTTATTAAATACATTTAGTTAAAAGAGCTTAAAATACTATATTACTTAATATTTGGAACACTAAGGAGAAAATAACACAGATCATCTTTTCAAATTGTTACCTCAACAATATCTGAGTTGGTTCTGCTTTCATGGGGCTCGTTGTATTCTGTGTATTTAAGTAGAACTTTGTCCATATCAGTGCTCGCATACTGAAAGAGTTTGTTAGAGCTGTTAAAAATGATGAGTGCTATTTCACAGTCACAGAGTACACTCAACTCATATGCCTTCTTCATTAATCCGAACTTCCTCTTTGTAAAGGTGACCTAGAGAAGAAAGAATAATAATTATTTTTTTCCAGATAACAAAATTATAAAGGACTATAATCAAGTATATAACTACCAAGACGAGTCAAAGTTTGTAGGATCCTCTACCTTTATTTCCTTCTGTTTAACCAACATTAGCTCCAAGTATTAAAATATTTTCTTCTGTGATGATTAGAGGTAGTCTCTATCAGCTTTAGTTACTCACAACCTTAATTCTTTTAAGGTATTTTCAGTCACTTGGGACAGGATGGAACAATCATTGTCCTATTAGAACTGCTGGGGGAAAATAAGCCCATTACAGATGATCACAAAGAAGCATTTGCCAAACAGGGAAAATGGAGAGGTATTTCATTATAAAAATTGCCATCATTCACGGAAGAAAGTTTTAAAATTTAGTCCTTTCACGAGATTTCAGTTACTTAAGGATATGAGTGTCAACATATTTGACGTCAAGTCAAATCAATGAAACCTGCTTTATGGATTTCTGTAGTTTATAAGGCATTTTTGGAAGATGGATGGGAAAATGTTGTGTATAGACAACTTAACACATTTTTTTTTTCTAGAGATTATAATCTTATACATATTACTTCATTACTATCCATAACACAAAATGCATACCATCCTTCTCAGTACGTAACAAGTCTCACAAAGGGATGCAGACAGATATGCTAACAAATGTGTACAGCATGCAGACAACAACTCAATTATTAAAACAGTGTTCACATTCTTTGCACTTGCCCCATATACACTGGGAAAGGTACTGCAGACCTGAGGTTCCTCCGCAGCTATAAAACACAATCCAAGTCCATCAAAAAAAAAAATGTTTTACAAACGCTTTCTCTCCCCCCAAAGAACACTCTGTACATAGGATTTTGAAAACCTGGGCTGTTAACACCTAGCCACGGTACAAATGGGGGTAATAAACGCAGGACCTGGACAGATGAGAATATGGATCAGTTCTGTTTGTATCAGTACACTTTCAGGACGGATAGGAAGCGAGAGTGCCTTGTGTTCAACAGCAAGTCAGCTCATGTCTGCTTGGCAAAGTTCCAGGCCATTTCCCATCGCTTTCCTTCTATCCTCTACTTATGCTCCACTTACTATACCGTCAGTACTCTGCAGTATCCACTTTTTGTTCTTGTCTGGTAATACGGCATAATACTGAACAGATTACTTGACTGTCAGTTTCAAACTTCCCTGTTTCTATAATAAGCCCAATTCTCCCAGGGAACAATGAAGTTTAATGTTTGAAAGTATGCGATTATGATTCTGCACACTTTTAACCACGTAAAGACAGACATCATAACATATACAATGAAAACACATGTAAAACATGGTTTCCAGGACAAATAAATTCCTAGTGCGAGGAAGAGACCGAGTCTAAAAATAAGCCAAGTTACCATATGAGAAATGTGTGTGATCGTTGCCAAAGCAGTACTGTGGACTAGGACAAGCACAAAGAAAGAAAGAAGAATCATTTGTTTATACTCATTTAAAACCACAGATTTCATTTTTAAGAAGCCTTCTTGGTTATTTCAATTTACACTAAGAACAGCAAGGAGAATTCTCACTTGTCTTGTACCTTTCATATGAATAAAATTAAATACCTATTAAAATGATGATTTAACATTTATACTGGGCTTCCTCATAACATCCATATCATTCTAGAAAAATAATTTTCAACAGAGAAGGTTATTTTTGTTTGTTTGTCTTCCCTCAATTTCTATAGCATACATTTAGGAAAAAAAAATCATTTGAAATATGCTTACTATATGCAAGTAACTGGATGCCAATTAACTAAATCCTAAAAGCATACCTGGTACATACTGTACAGAGATTTTAAGTTTGTAACAAAACTTAGGGTTCCTTGGTTTGAGGGAAGGGCAAGCCATTACCTTAAGGGGTGCACTACTAAAGCACTAAAACCAGGCAGAAAAAACTCCCAGGGATTCTGTTGATCTAGTCTTGACCTCATTCTGAAGAAGCTAGTTTGAAATTTCAAAGTAAGTTTCAGGCAATGATCTAGTTCTTCCTACTTCTAAAAAATCAGTGCAAATTATGAAAAAGCAACCTTCTCTTATTTCAGCTCATCCACTGCCAATCAAATTAATCCAATCGCTGAACAATGCAAGACAGTAAGAGCCAAAAAAGGTTCCTTTAAACATCTCTGTAGTTCCATGGAAGGAAGTTGAACAGACTAGATTTTTTTCCCATGAATGCAGTCAGATATATTACAACCCCAGCTCCACCTAAGTTCCTGTGCAGTGTTTCTGACAAAGAAACTTCTTGAAGATCACTAATCACAGAGCCTTGCGTGAGACCTGAATAGTGTATTCAGATGAATATTTGCAGTAACATTTTTATTCAGTCTTTTGGAAAGAAGCTCTATTAATACACAAAACTCTTTCAGAAACAATTTTATGTCAGAGTGCTCTAACACAAATTCCAACTATGGCAAGCAGATCCTCTTTAGCTACTTATTGTTGAACAATTACAATACATTACTGAGACAAGATGCCAAAAATCCAGCAGGATGGACCTTAGTGCATCTTCTGTCGGTATTCTGTTTTCAGTTAACAATTCAGCATGTTGACCAAGTACAAATGTAAGCTTGACTGGGTTACATTTCTCACAAATGTAGGTGGAAATTTTGCTAACCACATATAATACAAACAAGCAGCTTTTTAAAGAAAAACGTTTTAAAACCGATCTTGTTTAAGTCTCCTAGCAGTTCTGCCACTTTACACATATTTTTTCAGAAAACTTGGGATTTATTTAGTCTGTCTTGGACGAGACACTAAGAATTACATTTTTTGATTCCTTTTTGGAGGAGGTTTTTGGTTTTTTACTTTTTTTTTTTTTTTTTAAGACAGTTGTTCTTCTTCTGACACTGCAATTACAAGACACTTTTAGAGACTATTACCTGAGTAGGTGCAGGTATAGACAGGTACATTTATGTTTATTTTTTGTCAGAAAAAAGGCACCATAAACAAGATGTGTATGTACTATATTACTTTGAGAAGTCAGCAAGTGAAAAGACCGAAAGCTTTGTTCCACTGAGGACCTGTATGATCCTGCAAAAGGCAACTTCACCTCTCTACTGATTCACTATTCTTCTCATCTCGTAAGGCTACTTGCTTTGTGCTTGTCCAGTGCTTAAAAGCCCCACTCCCACTGGAGTCCAGGCCTAACTTAGTGCACATAGCTTGTTACGAACTCAATTCTCACTTAAAAACTTACAAAGCACCCTATTAGTTTCTTTCCTTCTCTTGCGATTTAGTGTGCAAATCCATTCTGGACCACACTAAGAACACAAACCGTGCATCACTGCAAGCCAATGGCTTCCCCAGTACTCTTCTGTTTTGGTTAGCAAAAAAGGGCAGAGGAAGAAGACAGTAAAGGCAGCAAGACTGAGCTCCTTTGGTATCTAATTTACTGTACTTTATTCTCTTCAGCTTAATGAACATAAATGCCCTGCAGCTCATTCAAGCAGATAAGACTTCTTAATTAATAATACAATGACAGTCTCATGGCAATTGTAATCCCCCAGAGTAATGGTCTACATAAATTGTTTTGAGCTCACACACAATCCCATCAGAAATAGAATGCTTCTGATATACCATTAGCTTTTCTTCCCACAAGTTACACAAACTTGCTATACAAGCAAAGATCTATCACGTTCTATTTGCATTTCCAAACAAAAACCACACTAAACAGCAAGACATCACTCATATATTCATGCATGACCTACTAACCAACTACGCATGCTGTAGAAAAACTGACAGAACACAACTGAACCATGCTCTGTAGTTGGCAAAATAAACCCTATATATCCTCCTTATCTAGATCAACAAAAAAAATCTTAAAAGTAAATTAATACACCAGTGGTGTTAAAGGGCACCATCAACACCTCTACAACATTGACTCTACTGACAAAAGCTATGATATGGAGATCCTAAAAAAAGGAACAAAGCCACTGAAGTCAGGGTACAGTATAAGGATATTTCTTATTTCAAACCTAACAAAGTTGTCCAACTTCCTCCAACCAAGCTCAAGGGGAGTGGGAGGAGCAATCAATTTCTATCTCTTCAATTCGCCTGAAGTTCTAGAGCAAGATCTAAAAGAAGTTATAATTCATCTGCTTTTACTACTTGTACTTCAGACATTTATCTACATCAAACACGCAGTCACTGTGTGATTAAAGCTGTTCAAACACAATACCTGGCTTTCTCCCAAACTCCAATAATACTCTTCTTGCTATATATAGCCTTCTCAGAGTGTACACTGCTTTAAAGTGATACAGGGAGAAAAACAATCCCTATTTCGCAAAACAATGGGCTCTGAGCTAATGCAGCAGCAACAAGACACCCTCATGGAACTCCGTCACTACCCTCAACATCAGTCATTATCTTTTAAAGAGATAAACAACATCAAGTTGGTGCTCGACAGAAGTTAAAAAAAAAAACAACAAAGCAAATACTATGAAGGGAATAGAGAACAGCCATCGCTTCATTGCTATATGTTCATGTTTTGTAAGAACCTTGAATACCAAGTGCAGTTCTGGGTTGCTTTGCCTTCAAAAAAAGAACACAGCAGTACTCAAGAAGGTTCATGGACAAGAAGCAAGACTGATCGAGGTGTGGAATACTTGGAATAAATTCAGTACAAAAAACAAGCCTGGGTTCTTCAGCCTCAAAAAAAAGTTAGCTGGAGAGAAAATAAGACAATATGGGAGAAGTCCACAAAATAACAAGCAAGATGGACAGACTGGATAGGGACTGATTCCTGCCTCCTTCATAAAGAGATAAAAAAACTAGCAGAAGCATAACTAAATTACTTTTTTTCTTGCAACAACAGGTAACAAACCTATAGGAAGTCTGAGCCAAAAGATCTTATAAATGCTGCAATTTTATAAGGGCTCAAAGCATGACTGAACAAGTCCCCTGGGGAGGGGGGCAGGGGGGTGGAAATCCATTAATGGTTACTAAATATACGGAAACCACATCCAGCTCAGGAAATCACTGAGCTAAGAATAGTTAGAAGTTGGAAGAGGATTACAGAGCAGTGTAACATGTGCACCTCTATCCTACACTTCACTGGTTATTTGCTTCTGACCATCACAGTAGAAAAGATACTGGACTAGCTGTTTTTTAGTCTGATTCACGACGACTGTTCTTGAAGATCCTAAGTCATTCCTACGTTACTTTTCCTTAAAAATTGTAGCTTCCGAATACCCCACACTACACATTCCAGCATTAATTAAATTTTTGCCTAGTATATCACAAAGCAATTTGGAAAGTAACAGGAAACACTACTTTGGTGAGTAGACATCAACTTTTGGTGCTTTTAAAGTTGACAGGATGCATCTTTATTAGGGCAAGAGCAACCAAGTAACCAGCCTTCCCTAGGCCATTCTTAAAGCAATCCACTTTCAAGTACTCTTCTCTTTTGACAGACATTTTTTGAAGACAGTTGTAGTGAACAACTCTTGAAGGAATATAATTCAATGCTCTTAAATGGATGCATGTTAACAAAATCCATTACCATACTATACCCACTGAAGGGGAAGGTATTCACCACCACCTCTTCACTAGCACTGTAATATTCACTATAGACTACCACCACAGATCACTGTCCACAGATCTGTCAAACAGCTCTATCAAACATGCTGCAGAAAATACTTTTACTATATCCTTTCTGAATTTCTCATCCTGTCTCTTCATCACCATGTGGTCCTGGTAGCTATCAGATCAAATAAGGTGTCTGTTTCAACAGATCTTGCCTACAGTCCTCCAATCTACTGGAATGACAGAGTAAGGCACCATTTAAATAGGAACAGTTATAACAGTTATACAGTGATTTTGATTTAAAGCAGTAATTGATATTACTTATAACAACAATTTTCCCTACAAATGCAGTATAAACATAACAAGACATATTTCTTATTTGTGTTCTGGTAATGCCATCTGTAGACACAGATGAAGACAAAACTCAGCTTTAGAAGGGTGAGTTAAGAGAATGAAGGTACTTAAGTCTCCATTCACTTTTTGGATTTCTGATGATCATGTTCATGCAGACTTCTTGTTTCTCACCTGCCTGTTCCGTTCATCCATTATTCTCGTGATCTGTATTTTCTTTCTCCCCATTTTCAACCTCTTCTTTTCTTCACTTCACAATCCAGAAATATACTAACCCAGGAAATTTCACTCTTCGGTATTCTAACACATGATATGGTTTTCTTTTACTTTGTCTTCAGCTTGAGAAACGGTTCCTATTTCTTCTTATAAACCCCTAAAAATAAAATTGAAAAAAATTAATGATCCTCCTTCAGTAATTTTTAAGTAAAACACTTGCATAGTCACAAAACATATGCACACAAAATAATTTCAGTGATTAAATGAGTATTTTCATTACTAAGATATACTACACACTTTGTTCAAATTGAATTCCAGCTACTGTGTTTTTTTTTGTTTGTGCTGAATTACTTCAAAAACAGACAGTAATCTCATCCCCTTTCAACTGATGCTTAGAAACCAACAACTGTCAGAGGGGGCAGTGCTTACCTCTCTAAGCTTTAAGCATCACGTTATCTTAGGTTTCAAAAATTGACCAAGAAAGTTTTAGCGAACTCCATCCATTATTTTAGGAAGCCTTATGTTGTAGGGGACAAAAGAGGGAATACTTTTACTTAAAAGGATGAAGACCATAGAAAATATTCTCAACAGAGAGAATTTCGCATCTACCAAGATACCAAGGAATAATAAAGAAATTCACAGTTACTCTCTACAATAACCTCTAAATTTCACATTTGCCAATAAATCAATTACCAGTCCAGCATTTGCTTAAATTTGGTAAATTGTAAGATACGTGAAGCTGCATGCAAACTTGAAAAGCCCAAGTGCCTTCATAATGTGTTTATCTAGTAATTATGCAAACTAACTTGTCAGACTCTGAACATTAAAAATATTACATGCATTTTCTGTTTAAAAAAAAAAAAAAAGAACTACCACCACCACCAAAAACCTTTTAAGCCATATTTCAGACAGTGTTTGAATTGTAGGATAACATTAATTCAACAAAATAGGAGAAAATGTCTAAATAAATAGCCTCCGGAACACTGACTGTATACTAAAATTCATACTCAGACATGAAACATGTACAAGTTACTCTATTACCACCTATTATTCATTAAAACAAAAGGGGTAAAAACAGCCACAACATTAGTTTATAACCTCTCTCATTTGCCAACCCAGAATGTCACTGGAAATCAAGCACTGCGTATTTTAATATGGGTGTCACCCCGCCAGATCCTTGAGGCCATGTGTAGAAAGTGGTACAACCACCTCACCGTCAGACAGTTAATAGGCAGAGACAGCAAGAGGCGATTAGTCACAGGCTACACTTCACAATGCATTCAATTTACACTGAGCAAACAACCATGCCATTCTGATGCAGCTTGGGGAAAGAAAAAAAAGGGGGGGGGGGGGGGGGAAGAAGAGGTGGAGGAACATCACAAAATGAAGGGATGTCATTTTATATTTACCTGATATCAACAAAGGACTGCTTTGGTAAAAATATGAAACGCCCAACACTATTTAGAAATACTAGTCAATGGAATATAAGACCAAAGGAACACAGACTGTGTGATGTCCACTGGTCAAAAGTATATGAGCTAGATGTTATTTATACTTCAAAACACTTGAAAAGCATGCAGTGCTGCATTCCTTGTTTTTTCTTCAAGCAAAAAAAAAAAAAAAAAAAAAACCTTCCAAGGAGCTAGTAAAAAGTATTAATAGCTAGTTAAGGCCAGATGAGCCAGCCTCTACACAACCAAAAGCACACAGCAAGTATTTTACATGGAAAACAACAGCTGGCATATAAATTTCTACCTTTTTTTGGTGAAAAAACACCAAGAATATCCAGCAAACTATTAAGTTTCAATTCATGTAACATGCAGACTTCAGTCAGCTGCCTCATTCTCTTAAAAAAAAATCACCTCATGTTATGATCACGTTAAATTTAGTCATGCAAAAATCTGGTTGCATTCCTTGGACGTGGCTTATCAAAGGGTCTCTGTGGGCAGCTATTAAAAATTCTGTTTTCTTCTTCATGTGCAGCTTCATTTTCTAATTTACCATATATTATTGAAGTAGTTTTCTGAGTACAAAATTATCAGATTCCTGCCTCTGCTTTGTGCAACTGCTCACCATCATAAGCACTCTTACGAACAGCCACCACATGACAGACCAGAGATCCACCTGGTCCAGCATTTTATCTGTGGCTATTAGCAAAGAGCACTAGGATGAAAAAGGAGAGAGACAGAAATCACGTAAGCACGTATCACTTAGAAGCAATATTTATAACGCGTTTTCTCCAGATATTCAGTGATTTTTAAATAAAGAACTTCTGGAGTCATATATGAAATCTTAAATTCAAAGCTCTTCATCCAATTTTCTTCCACTTTTGAAACTGTGGAAACTTTTCGCATCCTGTAGTGAGGAGCTTCACAGCTTAGTTATGCATCAGAATAAAAGAGACGTCCTTTTATTTAAGCCTGATCCTGTTTGTTAAGAGTTGATACCAACAGATCTTGAATAACACAAGGCAATGAACCATCTGTTGTCTTCACCCATCATGTCAGTTCTCATTTTGATGCCTATCCTCTATCTGCCTTCGGTTACCTTTCTCCAAACTCAAGAAAACCACTCCAATCAATCACTTCTTGCTCGAAAGCCGCTCTCTGCCTAGCTATGCTGTCCGTCTCTCCTCCCTTTCCAGTTTCGCTCTGTTCTTTCTGCAACACAATGACCAGCAGCGTACACAGTACACACAGTAAGAGGTCTACAAAAATTTAAGATCATTTACCATAAATTTGTACAGAAGCATAAGAATATTTTAAGTTCTACTACACCGACATTAGACAGAGACCTACATAAATACGCCAGTTCTTGAACTTTTCCTGAGGAACTCTGGGAAGCAAAGCAGTGCTCCAGAACACAATTGGAAAACCCTGATGTGGGACCACTCACTCCCTTCCTACAGACCTGCCTCAACTACTCACATCTTCCACCTTCTGCAGCAGGTGTTCAAAACCAAGTCTCTGCAGTGAATAAAAGAACAGGCTCATGGGGAAAACAGGGTAGAGGAGAGAAATATGGTGTGAAATTATATGATCTGTACACTTCAAGAGACAAAATAGGAGACAAACCTTTTCTGTCAGCTAAAGGAAGAACCAATGGTAAGGAAATGTCGTTATCTGCTCCAGAAACTATCACAGGAAAAAAATGGGCAAACCGACAGCCATTTTCACAACCATTTTGTTATAATTCTGGGTGCTATTTCAGGTCCTCTAAAATCAGTATGCTCTATCAGGCACAAACACATCAATCCATTGCCCATTTACCGCCTCTGCTTCACCCTATTCACTAAGCACAAGGCTTCCTCTTGTTCCAGGTCCGCTACCTTCCTCAACCTCCTGCACCCTCTCGCTTGACCAGTTCCCCCACCCATTTGCACACCCATCCCGTCTCCACCAGCCTCTCCCTCCCTCCCCACCAGTCGCTGTGGACACCAGAAACGTGGCCTGGAAGAACATTTGCCAAAGGCAACCCAGCTCCCTTTCAGTCTGGTCAAACACTAGGCGATTTTCAAAGCTAAGGGTTGAAATAGAGGCTCGGCATGTACTTTGGGAAGAACCGATCTTGCTACTAACTGCAGAATCAGGGTAAATCATGCAGTAAAAAGCCATTTTTCGTGCACGTTCGGAAGATCCAAATGAAGTTACCACCAATGACAAATGCACTCCACACTTCCCAGGGGAGCAATGAGTTTTCCTTTTCCTAATCCTTGATCACGTCACAGTTGCAGTTTTATTTTCCTTCCTGCTCAGCAGCAGAACTCCTAAGAGATGGTGTCCGCTGTACGGTTACATCAAAAATGTACTTAGCAAAGTTCTCAGTTTGCTGTCATGGCTCTATTGCAAACGTACGTAGGTAAAATTCTTAAGTCACAACGCCTTCTCATGTAGATCATCACCAAACTTTTGCTCAAATAAAGGAAGTTAGTAAGCATATGAAGATGAATGCAAATTTATTTCCGAATGTAAACATGAAACTCACGTTAAATAACCTGGCCAAAGGTAAAGTTCTACTTCCCTAAGTGACAGAAACAACTGACAACCACCAAAGCTTTACATCTGCCTTCATGGGCACACAGAAGCAATTCTTTTTTTCTTTGGGGTGGTGGTGGTAACAATTTCAGGCATCTGTTAAACAAAAAAGCGGGACTAAGGGGAGAAAAAGAAGAGGAAAAAATTATGTGCTTCGTGATAAGCTTCAAACAGAAAATAACGTCAGCTCGCAATAATAGTCATAAAAATGGGGTTAGTAGCTGTCTAAGTAAAAGCCTCTATTATTCTATAAAAGTACTATTTACTCCAAATTTTCTGGATTGGATTGATTCTTTTTCCACACACTAACTACTGAAAGACATCAGAAACATATGCAGAGATATACCATACACCTTCATAACTGCACATTTTGAGCAACTCAGATCAGTTCGTTTATTCTCAAGATCGCTTACAGTTTCACAAATAGCGGAAGATATACAACTTTAAAGCAAGGAAATGGTATTTGACCTACTTTAAAAGATCCTTTCAAGGGTTCAGTGGAAACAAATTATATCGGTCTTGAAGCCTTCTGGCAACACAGGTTAGGAAAAAACTGTGTCAGAATTATAATCCTTCCATTTATTTTCCCTGTATTTCCCTCTGCTTCTCTTTGGTTTGTTGGAACTTCCATTTCCCAATCATGGTTACAGGTTGCGTTTGACAGTAACCACATCAGCACAGCTTGTTCGCTGCAATGCATGCAAAGAAATGCGTGTCATCGTGTCAGATCATCTGCATGTTAACTCTCAAAAACCAGAGCTGCGTGGATCTGTATAGATGCATCTTACAGCGATGAGCCTTGCCTGGGGCTTACTGAATAGCAGAATAATTCTGGCCGGATCACAGTTAACAGGTGTTTCTAGTCTCAGAAGAGCCAGGGCCAGATACGTTTACAGATTTGGCTCCTTTACCTCTAAGCAGGAGCTGATGGGCATAGACTGATAGACTGCACAACCAACCCAAGGCTGAACAGCCCCTTCACTCATAATTCAAAGTAATACTTCGCATGTGTGGCAACGGCGTGACCAGAATATAAATACTGAGATGGAGATGAGGCTCATCACCAGCTCCTGACTGGTTTACATGCGCAAAGCAGGTATCACAGCATATCTCGTTTTTCTGTAATACCTAGAAACATGTAAGTGTCCTCCTTCCCCACCCTATAGCTCCAGGTAGCAATAGCTAGAGAAAACGAAGATTCAGAGAATGCCTTCACCGAAAGAATTCATCAAAAGGTTAATGGGGTGTATGGAGTTGGGTCAAGCATCAGACCAACTTACAAAATACATTCACTTGGATTTGGATCTGCGCTGAAACGTGCTGAGAGCCAGGGGGTGTTACCACAGCACTCTAGACGCTCAGCCAGCCCTGCTCCAAAATTCACTGCTACCACTTGGAAGTCAGATTTTAAAATTAAGATTTCAACCACAGGGACTCCAGCTACCTACATTTTCATTTAATAAAGATGAAGCTCACATTCTCACTGGGGTTTTTGCAGAGGTGTGCAAAAACAGTGACCAAAATATTTCCTACAACCGTAGTTCTATAGCCTTGCATCATTCACTGTTATAAAGAATTTAAAATGTGTAGAACAATAGCATGGTCTACCCCTTTAAAACAAGACTATGTTGCCATTTGACCTCCTACTTCTTGCCATACTGCAATATTAGGAAAAAAAAATACTTTTTTCCATCCTCTGTTTTAGTCATTCTTCTACGTCCAAGTAGAGCCATATAGTCAATTGGACTGGCCTCAGAGGGTCTTCAGCTAGCAAGGGATACACAAGCATTGTTACAAAAACAATAATCCAAGCCTTAGCCAAAATAACTTGTTTTTTTTTAAGAGGGACAACGTAAAAAAAACAGGAAGCTATAAACAATTCTTTACTGATATTCTTTTCATGCATGATAAAACGCTCGTTTCTTTCAGCTGGGAAGAACACCACACAAGTATCCATGTCTTTCACACCAGACCATTTAAGCAAACTTCTAAGAGTGGATTTGTGGAGCTCTGCAACTAAACGCGCTCCTCAATTTCAACATTAAAAACAACAAATCTATTTTGAGCTTCTAATTTGTAAGTTACATAGCTTTTCAAATTAGGTTCTCAAGGCTTATTAGAAGACCTCAGACTACTTTAAAAAAGTCTTACTGAAGAAGGGCAATTCCTGATGATGATTGATGGTCTTAACACAGCCTTTCCTGCCTTTCGTTTACATGCAGTTACGTCCTGCCTAAAATGAAGTCAAATAACATCGTCTTGTGAACAGAACTACAGCAATCTAAACTGCATGAAAAACCAACTGAGATTCAGATGGCTGCTTTTAAAGCATGTTTTATTACTCCTAGAACACACATTATTAAGGAGAGTTTCTTGAGCTGAGGAAGCAAACAGATTTCAGGAACTACCAGCATCACCTATGACAAGATGTGCACTCCTAGATAACGAGAAACGTGGCATGGTCCTGAATCAAGGACAGCCAGGAATTCTGTTATTACTAGTTATTACTAGTTACTCAGAAGTAAATGTATTCACTTTTCAATTAAACTCAACACCCAAATATTTTTCATGTTACGTTATCATTATAAACTCTTGGCTTACTACTTCAGTCCATAAAATACATATCAGTCTATTCTCAGCATTTAAACTCTCCAGATAGCTTGGTAATGGCTGTTTTCTATCTGTAAAAACAGACATCTTCACCATGGATTTTAAGTGGCATTAAAATCTATTTTCTTGTTCCCATTTCTTTAAAGCTGTCCTATTGATTTGGTGACAATCACCTGAAAACAGATCTTCACGAACACAGGTAATTAACTAAAGAACACCCGGTCACCAACAGTGTGGACAATCAGAGTTTTTCTTCATCTTACAGTAAGAGAGAATAAAATACACAGAGTGTTCAGTCTCCAATGACTATTTGCTAACTAGCATGCAGCCTTCTTCTGGTTTTAAAGCATCTTAACACTTTTTTCAACAATTTTTCTTCAGGCTCATTGGCGCATCCTTAGGAAACAGTTAAAATACACTATATACCACTAAGTTAAATCATGGCTTTAAGAAAGGAAAAAAAAAAAAAAGCATTACCATTGGAAATTACCTTTCCAGAAGTCTTCCTATTTCATCAGTTACCTCAGTGAGACTCGCGCTTTAATTACTATGGTCTTGGCTTATTACTTTTTCCATCTCAACTAAAGCTTATAGATTAAAAGAATACAGATAATCTTATACGGGGTGAAAAAAACCAAGCACATATTTTGCAAAGGTACCATAGCTCACTAAGTTCTCGACAATACTTCTGTTCCACAGAAGTATTGGAATCACAGAACATCCTGAGTTGGAAGGGACTGACAAGGAACATTGAGTCCAACTCAACATCTTGACATAAGACATAAAGCTTCTAGAAACTGAGAGGTAGAAAGATTATTCAGAACACAGCACATACTGCAGGGCAATGTTATGAGATTTACTACTCTTATCCTTCAAATACTCTTTAAAATTGTATTCAAATTGTGCAGGCTGCACTTCAGTTCCTTTGTGCAAATGCCAAATAAGCAATTCTCCACTTAAGAAAAACAGTGTCTGTTCTCAGTATGTTACAGTTAACTGGTGAACAACTGGCATAGTTTTCCAAGGTATAAGTAGAAATCATAGGAGATTTTTCCTTTATATGCACGTATAAAAGACACTTGATTGCTCCTATTTTATTTTTTTTTGATTTATTTTAGTTTCTTCTACTGGGGAAAAAATAAAAGGAAGATAAATTGTGAGGTAAACTTTTTTTCTGCTAACATAGAAAACTGTATTGGCTGTGTACTTCAGCAAACTGACGTTGTGATTTGCAGCAAGACTAAAGCTGAGCAAAGTTCTGACCGCCCATCACTGACTGAACTCGTGGTGATTCGCTTTGACTTTTTCCAGAGGAAGACTGCCCACCCCGCCTGCAGAGCACAAACTGCTGAGGTAATGCAACAACCAGCCGCCTAACAGCGCCTTCAACACATGTTATTGAACAAACATCACTGCAATCAAAAACATCTACAGCTGACTTCAGGAATGTAATGGGATACAAAGGCAGCCGCAGCTTCCACATGGCTCCGCTTACACCGTCGCCTTATACAGTTTCCTCAAAGCAGGCTATAAACTAAAAAATTGCCAAATTTTAAGAAGTTCTTAGCAAGAGAGAAAAGTGAGCAAATGAGTGAATGGATGTATAAAAGGATTACAAACAAGATCCTTCCTTGAACACTGTGCCTTTGTGGTGTGCTTTGATCCAGCAGGGTCCATACCATGCAGCTGTTTGCTCAATCGCCCCCAGTGGGATGGGAAGAGAAGCAGAAAAAAGGTGAAACTCGTGGGTTGAGATAAAGACAGTTTAATAGGAATAAAAGGAAGGGAATAATCATTATTATTATGATAAAAGAATATACAAAACAAGTGATACACAAGGCAATTGCTCACCACCCGTTGACTGAGCCCAGCCCAGCCCCGAGGTGCAGCTGCCCCCCAAACCCAGGCCCCCACCGCTGTTGCTCAGCCCGATGCCACATGGCACGGGACATCCCTTGGGCCAGTTCGGGCCAGCTGTCCTGGCTGTGTCCCCTCCCAGGTCCTGTGCACCCCCAGGCTCCTCGCTGTCAGGGCTGAAAAGTCCTTGACTTTGTGTCAGCACTGCTCTGCGACAACTAGCATATCTGCATGTTATCAGCATTCTTCTCACCCTAAACCCAAAACACAGCACCATACCAACTACTAGCAGGGAAATTAACTCTATCCCAGCTGAAACCTGGACACCTTGGAAGATGCCTTCATTTGCAAGTTTGGCTTCAGTCAGAGGCTGTGTGAGGCAAAGCACCACATGCTCCCACTCTGTATTTAGGAAATTTCTTCCCACGGCTTAGCTCCTTCTTAGCTACCTGCTTCTTCCTGATCCTCTCTCTCAGCTTTTCCTCAGGCTCTCCATGAGCTGCAGGCCCCAAGCTTCTTGCCTCTCTCCTTTTTCCTCCTGCTATGACAGGTAGTCCCCACAACCGTTTCTCTCTTGAGCATACTAAGTTTCTTACCAAATACACACCTCCACTCTTGCAGAGCATTCCATGGGATCCAGGTATCCCTTTCAAAGGGGGACAAGACAGGAAAAATGAGAAAACCAGAAGAGAGACCACGCACCAAAGAATCTGTAAGCAGCTTTAAACCACTAAACAATTACCCAGAAAGCTTTCTTGATCATTTATTCAATGTCTGATTAAATAACAGCATGCAGTCATATTGTTGAAGTGCAACAATTATAAACCAGAGACGCGACAACATAATGCTAGAAACAGCCTGCATGCCTCAATGAGACATTCAGCAAGCCATGAAGACACCTACGTGTTTCTAACAAAGGTTAGCACTAAAATTCCTCTTCTGCGGCTGCATTTGTTTAAAGCTCAGTCTCTTCTAAAATATAAATATATCACCAGCTTAAACTTCTAAATAAGAAAAAAAATATGCTGTACATCAGAGATAAAAACCAAGGTCCAGTGAATAATTCCCTGTATCCTTTTGCGCAAATAGCCATTTTATACTTAAGTAAATTAAAACACCATTTTGGCAGGGAAGGGGGAATAGGAGGAGAGGTGCACTACAGCAGGTCTCACAGGGCAGGCCCTTTCCAAACACGCATGGAGACCATGTCCTTGTAATCTAAATGTTTCAGAACATAAATGAGACAGACAGGCGGCAATTAATAAAATAACATAAACTGAGTAATCTACTCACCTGCATCTCAGGAGTGATATATGGCAAAAGACTAAATCCAAGTAGAAGATGAACAGCGTTAACGAAGGCAGGGACAGGGTGCTATGCACCTACATAAAGGAAACCACCTGATGCCCATGAACTCTCTAATTTCAGCAGCCATTTTTAAAAGCAGACCTAAAACCACCTTATTGATCCAAGTACTGAATAGCACTTGGTTTTTCTTACCCAAGCCTGAGGCCACTGCCCTCCATTTAGATGCCTACATTTCTAAAAACAACTGCAAGCTAAGACTCACCGAATCGAGTAGTGGGCAAATACTGGAGACAGAGTTAATTACTTTTAAATACATACCCCAACACCTGAACACACTGCTGTAAGCTCAGTTTCCACTTAAATATATATATATATTATTCAGAATATTTTCTTCTGTTGATTAACACTCTAACTTTATTGGCAGGTAACATCTAGTACTCTCGTTCGTGTTATTGACATGAACCTAGCCACTTGGATTCACATATAAAGACACTACTTAAACTACTGATCATACTACACTGAATCTTCAGATAAGAACTGTTCTCTGAATAGAAACCTAATTCTAAAATTAACTTACTTTGAAATGTTTTTTCCTTACCAATGGCAACCAACCAGCACGCACAGCCAATTAATATGCTTTAGCTGATGAGCAGAAATTCACGATGCTACAATACCTCTACTATGTTATACCTGAAAGGCAGAGTATATGACAAAACAATTTGATTTCGCATTTCTCGCAGCCTGCAAAAAACACAAAACTTAAGTCATTTGATCCTAACTAACATCACTGCTTCACAGCAAAACTACAATTCAAGTGGTGCATAGCATGAAATAACATCAACAACTTCTGAAATCAAATGACTTATCCTTTAAAACACTTGGTGACTCCAAGAGAACAGACTGACCAGCTTGTTCCCATTATTGCACTAAAACCATTAAACACTGCATTAAAAATCTCAAAAACTTCCAAACTTTTCACCTCCCATGAAAATGATTTTAAACCTGCCAAAAGAAAGCAAACCTTAAATGCACCTTTTAACCACAGCCACAGAATTGCTTTTCCCTAGCGTAGCCATAATCCTACATACAAGACCTACCCAATCCCAACAGCCAAAATAAGAAGAGCCACTAAAAAGGCCTGAATGAGAAGATAAGAGCTGGCAGAAGTTTAAGTGAATGCCCAGACAGATTTGATTGAGGTCCCAACCAAGGATCAATTCAGTTATCCGTATGTAAATATACAAAGCCTTCTGATAAACTACATCACTGAGAACTTAACCAAGGGCAGGAGTAGTAAGAAAAGTAAGACACCACACAAGCTGGATCTAATGTATAGTGACTGGCATATTTGCAATTACATTAAGTAGCCAAAAGCTGGGGGTGAAGCCTAGACAGGCTCAGATTATCACAGAGTCTCCTCATTGAAAACCCCTTCCATTAAAACAAGGATATTCAATTAATGCGCACAAGCAGCATTAGATGCAAATGCAAGCTTTTTCAAACTGCAAGGGAGACACCTCTGTCTTCACCACTTCGTCAGCCAAGTACTGCTCGATATAATGCCTGCCCTGACCTGGTGGTAACAAGGATCACCCAGGGATCACAGACTACAAATACAGCTCAACATTGAGATCCACCATTAGGCATTAAAAATTAAGTAAGAACTATCACACAGCTTACTGTCCTGATTTTAGAAAAGGAAATCAAAATTATCCTATCAAAGAAACTGCCAGAAATGCCAGCAAGCAGCCCTGAGAACCACTTCTGAAGGAAGACTGCATGACGAGCTGTGGTCTCTTGCACTATTAGATAGTCAAAGTGGACATTTCAACATATAGTTATTGCATCAACGATTTAAATCTGCAAGGAAAATTACAGAAAAACAGTACCCATTTCACACACACTGCTGGATCCCTTCCATCCATCCTATCTGCTTGTTCATCTCTGACAAAAAACTAGCAAAGAGGCCCAGAGAGTTCATTTGGGTTGTAAAGCAAATATGTAGAAGTTGAACAAAGATGACTTTGCTTCTAGGTATTACTTGAACCTGCTACAGTAAACGTTAACCGCAGTATCTTATTTTGGTAAGAGACGTTGCATGCCACTACAAAACTCCCAACGCTGCCTGTAGTCCTGGGAGGTGGCTATGTGAAAGTCTGCCGTGGGCAAGGTCAGAGACTTAAGGCAATCTCTGAGCTTGGAGCAGCGAGTGGTTAAAATGATGTTAAATTCCTGCATGTGAAGCGATAAGACTTATTAAGGCACAGAAATGTTTTGTTGTTGTTCTAATAGTATCACTGGAGTGCATGAAGAGGAATTGGTGCTCTTCCATTCCATCCTGGTATGACAATAAAGCACCTCATCTCCACGAAAAACTACACAGTAATTCACCCAAGAAAAAAAATCCCACGTATTAAATGTATTCATGAAAGTGGATTCTATATACCAAAATCAGATGCTACATGTATTATTTTACAGCATCTTATTTTATTCATTCTAAGTAAATCTTCTGCCAACACATGATTATATGGAGTTGTGGGGATATAAAGGGAGAACCACAGCCAACTGCCATGCAGTTTAAATGCAAATTTCAAGAACCTGCTTAGAAACATCACACTTAAGTCCATTTTTCCTGTAAGAAATGTTAAATCCTAAAAGAAAAAAAAAACAACATACAGTAAGGTTGAGTTCTCCTGGCCTTTAGGACATGAAAACCTTTTACATGCTGACTTGAAGCCTTGCAGCAGCTGAAGCAATAAATATTGACAGCTAGCTGGCAAACAGCAGAGATACCAGTGCTCAGGCTCCAATTTCACTTGCATCAGCAAAGACAGATCCTAGAAGGGGCAGTATAACCAGGGCCTTATATGTGCATCGCTATCGCTGCTGCCTTTGTCTGTATTTAAAGCACATTTACCCCTCTAAGACTGGAGTACCTTCAAACATACCTGCTTTCATACATGACTCTGAATCCTTTAACTTAGCTCTTAAATCCCATTGCAACACAGACCGTGATACAGAACTGACTGGCTACAAAGCATACAGCAAAAACCTTGTGGTTATTCAGTTCCATCCTTCCCTGTTCTTACACAGCCCCACTCATTCTCTCCGATGCTTCTCAAGTTTTACATGAGGCCACACACCGCTTATCGAAAACTGAACAGTCAATTCATCACAAATACGAGGGAAAACCCAGTACTGAATTACAAGATACAAGATAAAATGGAAGAAAGAATTAATAAAATTGGGTTCAATTCAGAAATTGTGTTGGTGACTGAGTTCTACTTTTCTCTCAGCTCTCATCTCAGGTATCTTCTATTCCTGAGGCTGGACTACAGAAGTTTTAAGTAAATAAAGACAGTTTGCATAAAGGAAGGAAAGAAAAAAAAAAACACGAGACTACAAAACTCAGTCTCTCTGTCTTCACACCAGAGAAAGCTAACTTTCCAGCATCTTACACTGCAGCGCAGACAAACTGCAGACTAATAGCTTCTTTTCAGCTACGTATCATCCTGCAGCCAAGTTAAATAGATTTTAAACTGAGATTTAAAACAAAGAATTCTTAGTAAAAATACAAAATGTTGTGTTTTATCTGTCCTGCAACAAGAAAAAAAAAAAGTCTAACCCAGTTCTCAAAGCTTCTGCTTCTGACTTCACCTGAAGCAAACAGATTTTTAACCCTGCACAAACACATCTAAGATCATGCTGTATGTTTGTACGAATCCATCAGCACGCAGTGCCACTGTCCTCCCCACCGCACAGCTCTGATGGGTGCAGGGGCAGACTCAATGCTATAAGCATTTGCCTGATTTCCAAGGGAAGATAAGAAAGAAGACAAGCTCACCCTCCAACTTTGAGTAGACACCAATCTTAACAGGTAACTTGAACCAATACTCGTGAAGATTTCTCTTTCTGGCTTCCTGAAGATTTTCTTTGCTCTTTGTCTAACACTGAAGATATCTCATTTTGATAGCAGTACCTGATTAGCAAGCCTTTTTAGATGACAGGCACTTCCCATTGTACGCCTCACTTGCTCAACAAACGCAAATTCCACATTAGAAAAAGTACCCTATGAAATCTGAAGACTGCCATAAATGCACGGCTCATTAACCAATACGTACGCACGAGAGTGGTTTTATTGCTCTGGTGTGGAGCATCTAGAAAGCAGCAGTGCACGGAGGTTCGGTTCAAGCAGAGAACACTAAGATTTCTGCTTTCAGGCTTCCATGCTACCACGTCAGTCCAACTGCAGTATTTGCAAGCCGTCAATTTGGGCACGGACAGTAAGTATTTAGTTTACCTAGTGAATCCTCAGACTCAGACTCTCATTTGATTCTAATGGCTGCCCTCTGAAGTCAAAATATTCCTGACCAGGATGGGAACATTCCCTACAGGCTTCACATGTGGAGGTGAGACAGCTACCAAACCTCGCCGTTGGTTCTGTTTTGAAGCAAATCCCAGTCAGCTTCAGGGGAGATGCTCAGTCCATACAGTTTGAAGAAAGGCACTACGGAGAACAGGAAATCCCCAAAAGCAAAGGACAAACATGACGAAGGATGTCAGGAGAAAGAGTTAACACTAAGTTTATCTGTGGTATTTTATCCAATTTGATGTCACCAAGTGTAGAACAAAGAAATGGACATGTTGGCATGTTTGTTTTAATTTAGTAGATTCAAGCAGACATTAAAAAGAAACCAGTTCCCATTCACTGTCCAAGCTTCATTTTAAGGGAAGATACTTCAAGGAAGAACATGGTATTCTTTGGCTCTCTGAAAGCAAAATCAATTAAGCACGAGACTCAGTTCTTGTAACCGCAATTTATTTGCAAGAGCCACAAGAAAAAGCAAGCTAAAAAAATCACAAAACTGAAATTAATAAACATTTGTCAGTAGCACTGATAAACCCACTACAAACAAATGACAACCTTGGACAGAGATCTGCATTATCACTGCTGCTTCTGCAGCATCGCAGATCCAGACTGCTATGGAAATGCTTTAATGCTGTGAAAAACAAAACGTCAAATCTAAGGGGTCACTGTTGATTTCATATGCAGTTAATTCAGGAGCCTTGGGTGAGAGGAATTTTGATATTTTGAAGCACTTAAGAACACCAACCTTGGCTTCCAACAATTGTATTATGGAGGCCTAGGAAACAGCATGGATGCTAAGGTACACAGCTCTACACTTGAGAGCATAACACTGTTTTGCTACATTAAGGGATAATTTCAGTTTTCTGCTCTGTTTAAGGCTGTTTAATAGCACACATAGTAAAGCAGTATTAAAATACTCAAAAGAAAGTCTACCGGGCTTCCTTCTAATTTTTCTTAATGCGGTACCTACCAAACCTAGGGAACTTGATCTTCAAACTGAAGGAGCTTACTAGTCTGTAATGACAGTGAGTCTAGAGAAGTGCCATTAAAAAACCCCACACACTTCAACCACCTGCTAGCTGGAAGAAAGTGCCTACAGTCTTTTCAACAGGAAACGGTGGGAAAAAGAAGTTACCAGCTGGAAGATGTACAATTTAATTCACAGCGGGGGGACGTGGAGCCACTCATTTCTCATGCTTTTGGCCAAGTCTTGCTGGCGAGAGATTCGAGGCATTGTGTGTGACCACTGGACACGAAGAAGAAAGGAGCTCCCGAAGCACTCTAAACCCACTTGAAACTTGAAGCCTGCAGAATGCAATTAGGCAGCTCTGAGGTTAAGTAAATCCCTTAGCTATGGGTCATTAGAAATTGTCTCACATTCAGTATTAAAACTGCACTCTGGGGCTTGGAGCCAGCCTAGGACATTTTTATTCATCTGGGCCCATTCTCGAAGTGCAAGAAGAACCTTGCTGCTGCATGCTAAATGGTATCGCGCAACAAACTGGGCACAACATGCAAGCCAGCTCACTCTTTCCACACAGAATAAGACATCAAAAAACCTTAAACAGTAAACCAACATCAATATCACACTTTCAGCACCACACCAGCCAAAAAGTTGGCATTAAATTTTACAAGGATTCTCTACCAGAGAGATTATGTGGCATTGAAGAGATTATCTGCCTTGCTACACTGTCCTGATAGTGGATTTATATGTGCCACTCTTCCCAGCACCATGTCCTAAATGGCTACCTGTTAAATGTGCAAAGAATGTATATGACACATTAACTTTTAAGCACAGATACCACTAAGAAATTCTGACAGTATCACGGCATTGTGAGAATTCACAATTTGTAGCTTTTCTTATAGATTAAGCACCTAAGAATCACATTATTTTCATATTTCATTTAAAAATTAATCTTCAGTCATCGTGGCAGCAGAAAATGGTGAATCCTAAGAGCCTAAATCCAAACAAAATACTCCTAAAATGAAGGTGGTTTAAAAAATTCCAAGTATTTTTGAATTCTGACTCCTGTTTTCTGCAGATAAGAATACAAGGCTTCAGCATTCCAGATCCCTCGGCTGGTTACTTCTCAGTTGAAAACTGAGTCATAGTCTGATAACATTTTATTTAATTAACAGAACTCTGAAAATAATTAGGGAAATAACTGCTGAGAATTTCTGTTTCATTCACATGCATAAGTTACACAGTTACTAGACACATGCATGCTAAATATACCACATGCTATCATGGCAGCAGCTCGGTTCTGTACAGGCCCCTTGTATTAAATTTCTCCTGCAAGTGACATTAGAGTTTAGCTCTGCTACAGCAAATATACAAAGAGACCGCACATTCCAAACTATCATCCAAAGGGAAAAGCTATGCCAACCGAGCACTAAGTGTGCCAGTGCTACCATAACCCACTCACTGCTTGAGAACACACATGTAACCCTCACATTCATTATTTATATTAGGAGGTTTTAACATTCAAGACTCCAAAGACTAATTGCTTTGTCTTTCACTCTTTCACTAAACAAATTTAAGGAAAAAGTTACAAGATTCTAGTCCATAATGCATGACATAGAAGATGGATTGAATTCAGAACTGGACACGTTATTAACCAGATAAGACATTTAACTACATTCGAAATGTTTTAGTGGTTTATTAAATCAACTGGGTACACAAAAGCTACTAGAACACATAATAAGCTTCATGGCATGCTGTTCTAACAATTTCATAGCAGATGTTCTCTACAAAAGATATTGATATATAGACACACATTGTCACTACATATATTGACATATAAATATACACACATTGGCATATAACAAGTGCAAACAAATCTGAGTTGTCAAAACTGAGTGCACACTTCAAATATTTAATCAACCTCTGTCGCTACACTTTGCTATGTCATACCACAAGAACTGATACCATGGCGAATGCCAGCCCAATGGGCAAAGGAAGGCAACCTCTTCTAAAAGCTGCCCAGGAACTAACACAGGGGGCACCTCAGATATCATGGTTCATTGCTGCAGCCCACTGCCTCGGAGAAAGCCAAAATGAAACGGAAATAGATTTGATCACAGAGCTCAAAACAGATTAGAAAAGTATCTGTATTCTGCTGTATTCACATTAATCCTTTCCTTTACGGAAGCACAGAGGAAAGCCTAACTCCCTCAACTCATATACTCATCGCTAACAGTGTAATCACAATAAGCTTCAGCGCTGAAGCTGGAGGCAGGGGAGAACATCCAGACCTTTGCGTAAATATTTAGGCCACTAGCTCACGTACGGAAATCTCAGACTGTTGCTAACGAAACCACATCCATGGTGGCTAGTTTAAAGTTATCTCCTGTACCTACTTCAGGTGTAACTGTATGTTTGCTGCATGCTATGAGCACATCTGGAGCTGTTCCACTCGAGCAGTAACTCCACAAGATGGTTCAGACATCCCTGGTTCTCCCCGCTGTCAGGAGGACACCTGGAAGTATGCCCTGGGCAGGTCAAGCTAACATAAAGGGAGGCAAACCTACAGCTATGCCGTGATAAATAGCTGGATTTTGAGTAGATGATATTTTAATGATTGCTCATTATGCAATCTGAGTAGTTCCTTAAATTAGTCTGCAGAGACTAATGAAGCAGCAGTTTATCAAATAATACAGTGGCAGAGATACAGTACATCACGTTTTTACAGAAGAGAAATATTAGTACCTTTGCAATTTCACTCACTCAATGGTTATAAACCAAACTAGCTCAAGTTTACGGCATGGTCCCAACACACTGACTGGGTTTCCTTCTGACATTACAACTTCAGTAAAATTAATAAATATAAAAGTTCATGTTATCGCTTTCACGCTTTATAAAGTTTAGGATTACAACACCATACTGAGGTACATCTCACTTCACATTCTTCAAAAATAACACAATGCCTAAGGGACCATGCTGGAGGCACCACATCACCTCTGTAAAGCAGGAAGGATTTTTTTAATGAGCCAGGAGAAACACTTGTACTAACTACATGGAGAACCTGTATTTACTTCACGCCACACATAAGCATGATTAAGATTCTTTATGTGGTCAAGTAGCACCATGTTGACTAAGCACTGGTACAGGGCAGCGTTCCACCTGATAGCTTGAATACCCAATCTGGGCCACCTGGGCACTGTGCAGCTGGTGGTAAGAAGTCCCCACACCCTACCCACGGGAGCACAAAGTGTTGTTGCAAAGGAAAAAAAAAAAAACCCACTTTTTTCAAGAACTGTGGTTCACCTCCTTGTAACCGTCAAAAAGGCAAGCCTAGCCCATTAGGGTCCCATTGTCTGCTTCCTGCTAGACCTGGCACTTGACTTGTTACTACTCAGATATTTAAGCGATCACTTTAATTGCATCAGGCTTGAACCCATTTTGGCATTATGTGATATTTGAAAACTTATTTCCATCCTGATGATTTCAGAATTACATACCACTCTGACCGACTATTAGAAAGTCACAGCACTACAGAACAACGATGATGTAATGGCACTTTACAAGTATACAACACATTCAGAAGTTTGATACCTGGTATTTCACCAATACAGTAAGCACTGAAATACAAATGTTTCTACTGCAAGCAAATAATATTAAGGTTCTACAGATCATTTGAACCATGTTTTGACTAAGAACAATGCTCAGTATTACACAAAATATTTTAAAAATGCTGACCTTGGTGGAGACTTGGCATTAAATTATCTGCAACTATTTGATGTGTTACAGTTCACTCTTATTTCAGAAAACAAACAAAAAGCAACAACAGAAATCAAAATCTACCTAAACAAGATTAACAATAAAAACATGACATAGAAAATGTGAAACTATGCAGATTTTAAGATCACAGTGTTATATTTCCTGAAAGAATTGATATTTAATTGGTCAGTTTGGGAACACAGACTTTTCCAGACACAAAGTGGAAACAAGGAATAAAGCCCTGTTCATGTGATATATGCAGCTGACCGATCTGAAACTGTATTCTTGAGAGCATTACATGATAAATCAGAAGGAGAAGGGAAGATATTATGAAAATAAAAAAAAAGATAGTTACTGAGAGTAGATCAGATTTACTAGATAAGTCTAACAGAAAACTTTTATCTACCCACTGGGAAATGAAATGAATGAAAGCTACAGAAAAAGCAGAGAAGGGCAGAAAAGTTGGGACTCAAATACTTCTGGTCTGCTTGCATCTCTCTCTCTCAAAAAAAACAACCAAACAAACAAAAAAAACAACAAAGATTAGAAGGAATACACAGCTGAAGTCTGAAATATTCACTCTTCCAAATCCTCACACCAAGTCACACCCCACATAGCTTCAATTGGTTACGTGACTTCATTTTAGCCGTATCACACGGCACGCCACCTCTTCTCTTCAAAATACGGTTCCTTGTCCGCGTGACAGGGCAGAACAGGACTGGAGATTGTTAACCTGCACCTAGGCAGGGAGACAAGGCTTAAGGTATTTGCACCAGGGTCAGAAAGCAATCAACCATGTTCAATGGCAAGGCAAAGCACCAATCTTACATTTCCTCCACAATTAAACACTCAAGCAAAGCAAGGTTTGGCAATAAAAGTAACATTTGCTGCTAAAACAACTGCCTAGCAAAGTCCTCCAGACAACAATTGAAACTTGTAATTTAACCTACAGGTATCAGCTAAAGAACTGAGAACAAATGGTAAAACACAGCACTCACTGGAAAATTATTTTATTTTCCATATTTTTCCCTAAGGAGCCAATGGAAGTTCTGCTCTGCAGAATTAAGCCCCACAGTTAAAACTGAGACCTCTCAGAGCCAGGCACCCACTCGGTCAGGTCTAACAACAACACAGTAGAACTACCACCAGCAGCTAACCGCTATCAGCGCCACAAGATCTGGACGTGCTCTACAGAAGCCTCTGTCACAGAGTCCTAAGTGAACCAAAACCCCGAGCTCACCAGCTCTCATGATTTGTGAGGGCCGACTGAGCCAAAGCTTTCTTCTCTCAGCAGAAGCATCGATCCGGAGTACAGACAGATTCTCGAGCTACAAGTTTTACTGAAAGCCACAAACTTCATTTTAATCTAATTGTCTAAATAAAGCATATAAGGAAAAAAAGTGTTACTTTAAAAAAAAAAGACTGATGTAAATTTGCTATAACAATTAAAGAGTTTCAAGCCTACTCTAGAAGGCATTTTATGTCAACTTCGATGGACATTTTATAAAGCAGTTTCTGCTAAATCAAGAACCTTGAGAATCATACATTCCCAACACAAGAAAATGACCAAACCACATTTAATAAGGAAACAAAGTAAAAGTTGGTTGGTGCTGGCTGTCACTTGTTTTACTGGAATGTATCAGTTTCAGTAATTTTCTGCTAAAGATGTGAACAAGAGCTGAAACAGGAATTCACAGCTACAAACCACACGAGACCATGTGATAAGACATGCCCCCCTCCAAATGCAGGTGCATTGCCACCCACTTCTCACTCGCAAATAGTCATAATTGAACGTACTCAGTCTCTCAAACACTTAACAGATGACAAATTCAACTCTTAAGAAACGTTCTCCATTAAGAAACAGCTTTGTCCTCTTTAGGGACTACAATTAAGAGCACTTTGTGACACCGTGGATTTTTAAGCAGCAGGGATAAAAACAAAGCAAATACTTTCTCTCCGTGGGTATCCTAACATGTCATTGACTTGCACAGCAACACTAAACTAACTAGTTTAAAGGTAGCCTGCATACATTTATCTACACAAATTGCAGTCACACCTTTAATCACAATATAGCTTTACCTTTGATCTAGGAGGGGATCTGAGCAATTCTAGCTAAACAGACTAAAAGACTATTTTCCTGAATTTGGTTTCTAATCTTAAAGACAGATCTAATTAGTAATATTTTTCCCATCATACGTTCTCGAGCAGAGTAGCTCAGCAAGTCTTTCAAATGTGAGCATTATTAAGATAAGCCAAGGAAGCTGCTGTGCACGAAATGCAGATAAGGCCTGTGAGCCTGTAACATGTCTGAGCACACGGCACAGACCTACCGGACGCACCACTCCCCTGGTGCCTGCCCCTTGGCCACCAGCACACCGCCTGTGCTCCCTGCACTTGTGCTCCCACCCTGGAAATCCAGGAGAGCATCTCAACACACTGGGGCATTCCGGAAATTAAGAGTGGCAGTGAAAGTACGGATCTGGAGCTACATGCGTTAGATTGAAGAGCTGAGTTCATTATTTACTGCAGCTCTCTCACAGACATGTACAGTTGTGCAATGCAGGATTGTAGAGACGTTCTCTAACCAATGCTAATCCAATCAGGTATCACTCAGATAAATTACTTGCTGTGCTCATATTGTCTCCCTAAAATAAGAGTTAGACAATTATAATATGGTAGTACAGCAGAGAATAAAGACAAAGACTGCCACTCAAGTAAGCTTTCTAATCCACAGAAGGGAAGAAAGTTCTGTACACACATACAGAGGGACCACTACAACCTGTTAGCTTTTTTTTTTTTTTTTTTTTTGCCAAACACAGCTTTACACTTTTTTTAAACACAGCTCTAGAAGTTTTTGCTAAGGCAACTTGTATCTTGACTATAATACAGCCAACATGCTGCATTATAAGGAAGACAACAGCAAGATCTGACTAATGTGTTTAGAAGAAAACACATTCACTACCATGGGAACCCTGTCAGAATTCTCCAATGTTTCAAGTAGTCTAAAGGATGCGTTTCTGTGCTAGACTTCCTCTTCTAACAATCTCTGTACTAATCCTTCCAAGACACACACATTAATACTGTAACAAGGAACAAGCACACAGGCAATGAGGACAGCTTACAGCATTTTCATTGTAGATGTAACAGGCACAAGGAAACACTGTAGAAAGAATACAGGACAAGGATCTCTACCACCTACATCATTGCGACCAAGGGTTTAGCCACAACAGTGAAACAAGTTCACTGCAATCTCACTGTAATTACAGTTAATGACTGTAGGAGAAACAATGAAATGTGAAAAAAGAAACCAAACATTTCAAAAGATGTACTAAATTCACAGACCAAGCTGACTTCACCTAATCTGGTCTAGAAGTGTAACCAGAACAATTTTGTTTCTACCTAACTGAACCATATTAACATGATGGCCATCCCAAGCTTTTGTGAAGTATAGCCATACCAGGAAGAAAAGCAAGTGAGTTCCACCTCCCAATCTTTAGATTTACTGTAACTATCTGTATACAGCAGACTGCCAGCAACGCCAGCAAAATAAAACTGAGCTAGTTTACAAATAAACTACCTTCAAGACTTCTCAAGTTGCTGCAATTTACAGGAAAACCTCAAACAATCTTGCAGCACGCACAAGACTTCAACGCACACAATAGTGTTTAAAACCATTTTTCTCACTTCCTGGGTGGAAAATACTGTATCAAATTTACCTGTCACATGGTCAGTAGTAGTAAACCAAATTCTCCTAATAATGTTTGAGTTTCACTTCCAGGTGGATTTTTTTTAGTTGCTTGTTATAGTCCAAGTTTGTCTTTCAACGAGAGCCCAGGTAGCAAGTACAAATTCAACTGCAACCTCAGAAAGCATTTCTACAAGTTTTGTTACAGGGCCTGAGATCAAAAATCAGGACCCAAACTTGTCAGTGCAGATTTATCAATCCAAAAGCAGAACAAACGCTCCATAAAAATCATTTTACATGCTGAAATAATGGAACATTTTCTACTTTCAGTCCAGAGCCGCCAGTGTTTGTTTCCCCAACATCAGCTAGTAAGGATCTAAGCATTTAACCAAATGACTACGTGTATCACACTAAGAGCTGAAATCAGATTTTAATCAACAAAAAGCTGGGCAACTTGGCACGTAATCTTGCTTTTTCTCAACTTCAGAAAAAGAGGTATTCTTCTATAGAGATCAAAATTAAACACATTCCAGAAATCATGAAATAAAGCACATGACAAACAGCATCTTCAATGTATTTCATATCAAGTTCCTTCCCCTACATAACAATAAGAAAAAAGTATTCTAATCCCTCGAATAATGTAGCAACTACAAAGACAATTGCGGCACAAGCTCTTCCAAAAGCATGCATTTTAAATGCTTACTTTATCTTTCAGAATCAATATAACTACAACAGCCGTGTTTCCTTGCCCGAATCTGTCTTTGTAAGGAGATTTTAATGGAAAAGGCAAGCTAAGAATTGTATAAGGCAATCCAACTTGGATACATAGTCCCAGGTAAGCTGATACATTAATGGTGGGATACTTCAAAATTTAAAGGTCTGAGACCAGAAATACTTATAACTCCAATACAAGAAAGCATTTGAGCTAAGATTAGAAAGGCTCACTCCCTCTCAAGTGTAAGAGTTGATAAAGCAAGCTACATATACAAAAAACAACCTAAGCAAAGGGATATCTGAGGAACTGGTCTTTCTATTAAATTCTACATCGCTTGTATCTTTGTTGAAACAATTTTTAAAATGATCCTTTCTAGTTACTTTACCTGTCATCACAAAGTCCTGAAGAAAACCATCTGTAAATACACAGGTGGGCTGAAACATTCACATTCAGGACCCCACTGCAGCTTTGAAAGACTCTCACCTACTCCTTCCTTCCTCCCCTGTGGCCCAAATGCTGATGTACCCTTGAGTGCCTGATGACTGCTGGGCTGGCTGTCTCTTTCCTGGTCCAACACTGCTAACAGATCAGACTGTTTTAGGATAAACTAATTATGCCAGTGCAGCACGTTATAAGCCATTATGATTAAAAGAGACGAGACCATGAAAAATTAAAAGCAGTAAAGTACAGATAGGTCAGAGGCAAAAACTGTGATCTCAGCTACTGAAGATAAGAAGCCTGGAGGACTCCTCATCAGATAGGAACATAGAATTGTAGCTGGGAGAGTGACTTTAGATATCCAAATACTTAATTTATTCTGCTTCTAGCAGATTTAACAGGCACAAAAGAATCTTCACATGAAGGGCTGTTGTTCGTTAGGCCTTCAGAAAATTAGTAATCCAAGCCTTAGAAGAACAGCATACCACGATCTCTGTGGCTTGCTCATAGGCATTATCTCACTCATGCAAGACAGCTACAGAAACAAATATAGATGCCTTAAATGAAACAGATCCGAAGAAGAATCCTTAGCTGATGAGTATGTTGTACCAGGTTTTCAAGAAGTTTATCTGATCATCTTCTCATTAACATTTCATCAGAAGAATGTATGATGGAAAAGCAGGTTGAAACGTCTTTTGAGAACTAGTCAGCCAGTACCTTCAGGAACACCATGGCAGGTTTTGATACTGAACAATTCAGCCTTAAAAATACCATGCTAAAAAAACAGTATCCCTGAAGTCCTCAATAAAACACAGATATGAGCCTTACATACAGGGGGTGAGGGGAGTGGGGATTTTAATGAAGTTATCAATGTCTCATAAGAACAAAACAAGATTTCCCTCCTCTTAGCTGCTCCTTTTCCTTGGCAGGGAGGAGGAGCGCAGAGGTGATTATGCACGTGGCACAGAAACAGAAATCTGACTGGTTTCTAGACAAACAGGTCTTCTGCCTTCCTTTCATGCAAATAACCTCCTGCTCAGGACATAACCCCCATCCCCAGGACATGCGGAGAAACAAAGCAAACTGCTGTCCAAAACTGGTGTAAAACCGTCGTATACAATTATGGTCCAAAGTCTGACAAGGGAAATAGCAACAGAGGACAGGCAGTAGTGATCGCAAGCCATTGAGCTCAAACTCTAGATCACAAGAAGCAAATCCTATTTTGCACTCAAAATCCCCAAACCATTACAGTATTTTGCAGATGGCAACCTGACCAGACTCTCTGGTTAAGAGATCACATATACTTTACTAACATCCTCCCATATACTTTTAAGCAGGCATCATCAAACTGAAGATCTATTAAGATTTAACTTTGCTGAATGAATGAATCACAGCCCGCTATGACATTTAGATCAAATCAAGTACACTAAAAGCAAGGCAAAATAAGAAACCAAAGGCACGGTTTGAAGTGGTCCTACCTTTAAGAGTTTACTTCCATAAAATCAAATAAAAACTTCTAAGAAATAAGAGTTTACTTATCTAAGAATAAAGGATTATCAACAATGGCAGTAAAATCTTGAAGAAGGACCTATCACCAACAGTTTTTTCAGCTTGGTTGAATAAAATAAGATTTCCTTTGGCCCAGTCTATTCTTCCTCATTAATAGCTTCTGATTTATTTGGCCAGTTTCAACCTAGTGCAATGCTCCAGAGATTTGGACTTGGCGGTTGCACACACCCCAAGCACAGCACCTCATCTGCGGCAACATGAGAGGCAGCAGCTCCTGGTGGATCACTCGGGTAGGCAGCAGCCACCCCTACCCAGCCCAGCCACAGCTAGCGGCCATTTAAGATAACGAATTTAAGAGAAATGCACTGTACAGAAGGAAAGTTCTGGAAAATCAGGGAATAATGGAAGAGTTGAAAACTAAAGAAAATGAAAAGTTCTGCAAGTTTTGTTCCTTGCAAAACCACTACCTTACTATTTTGTTTAGACTGGATTTAAGTTTAGCGCTTTTCATATTGGGTAAGTAATAAGGTAACTTCAGTTTCTGCAGGCCATGTTTTAACATCATACATAAAATGGGCTGTAATATACAGAATAACAATTTTAATATAGACATTCTCTGCATCCTTCCCTCTTCCCCATACCATGCTGCATTTGCTCCTGAGCAACACAGCCATGATGCTGGAAGCCTTTCATCTCACGAAATCACACTCGTTACGCTTGCCTACAGCCGATATTGCCAAGACAGTCTACAGATCTTTTAATGACTTCTGTCTCCTCCTAGACAAAAAATCAGAAGGTAAAGACAAAAAAAAGGCAGCAAAACCCAAGAGCACCCATCACTAGCATCAAGCTGGCTGTAGACCAAGCTTGTTCTAAAGCACGTCCTTCAGCCCTGCACCAACACACGATGGCTAGGCTCATTCGGAAGCTCAGCCAGGACCCCAACTGCTGCACAAGCATGTTTGGATCACCAGAGGGTGCTGCAGGGGCTCCTAACATGACCACGCAGTACTTTGGGCTGGGATCATAAACACGGGGCAAGTCCTTTTCTCCCTTTTTAAAAACAGATATTTTTTTTTTACCTGGGCCTCTTCATACTCAAAATTTCAATCCCCTTTTGAATGACCATATCCAGTTACTTTCTGAAAGAATCTGGTCCAAGTTTTTATATAAGCATCTTGTGCTAGTGCACAACAGCGCTCACTGTAAATACTCACGCGCTTGACAACAGGTTTCATAGACTAATCTAGGCCAGCCTCCAAAGCTAACTATAAAAGCAAGCATGTCACCGTTAGGCTTAACTTGACAGTTAAAGGACTCTGTAGATTCCCCTTATGCTTTTGCTGAAGAGACAAACAGAAAAAAAGACTGCAACCCACTGATCTAGAAGGCTGGCACACAGGGCACACCCAAAAGTACCTGCACACAGATTTACTAGGAGCAGCTAGTGGGGAACTGCATGCTGTCAGGATTGATTTCACCTCACTGTGAATCCAAGTCCCCTACATAGATATAAGCATGTAAAAAAAAAAAAAAACAAAACAAAACAACTAGGAGTCACCAGGAGCATCTTTCAGCATGGAAAGACAATGATAGCATTTGACATGGTCAGCTCACATAGCTCTATTTCATTGCTTGAACAAATTATTTGTCTTTGAAAGGGCTTTCCCTATATTTTCATAAAGGAGCTAAATGACTCCAGCATTCACAAACATCCATCATTTATGTCTTTAAATCCAAAAATTTCTATCATTTCAACATCACATTTTATCAGTTCTTTGAAGCTACTGAATTAACAGCATGAAGTGATAGAGAAACATTGACCAATAGCTTCTTTTTCAAAGGAAAACAAAACATTATTTGACAAGAGTATGTTATGGTAACTCTTGCCATTGCCACCCTCCCCTCACGTTTCAGCTCATAGTAAACCCATGACAAAGTCTGAAGAACTTGAATTTTTCTGTGGCCTCCATTAAGAACAAGCGTGCTGTATTTCTAGTTAGTTATGTAACATGGGTTTGGTCAAACAGCAAAAATATGCTAAAAACGTCAGTTAATTCGGTTGATAGCTCCCCAGTACTTTTTGACAGCAATCCAGGTTAGCAGTCTCCGTATTTGTGACAAAGACAACAATAACCACCTACACAAAACCGAAAACTATTCTTTGATACCCAGCAATGTTACTGCACGCTCTACACACTCCTTGTGAATTTTCAGAGCATTTGTGTTACGAACTAGAGTTACCGCACAACACCCCACGTTCCACACCTCCAGTATGCAGCGAATACCTGCCTCCACCTACTGCCACATCTCTCCCCAGCCAGCCATGGTTTTGCCTCCTTCCCTCAGACTTCTTTTAATTTAGCACTTCTTTGTGGTAACCATTGATACCTTTACCGCTGGCACTTTTTTCCATAGCTGAGCCCAACATCAAAACAGACAACTCGATGTACGTTTCAGTAACAAAAAGGAAGACACCACCATTTGGCATGCTAAGAACAAAGGTAAGGAGAACAAGAGGACCAAAAAGGGAAAAGAAAAAAAAAAAAAAGGCCCTGGTGCTCTGACAGAAACAGAACAGAGAGGGTATCAAGGAGTCTCAAAGGAAATCCTTCTTCTGCAATCCAAAACTTTAACTCCCAAAAGCCGACTAGCCAAGCTAATAAGTGCATCATCCAACCCAGACTAACAAAGATAAATTTACAGCCTACAGGCACAAAAACATAGGAAAAAGCAACTTCCCTTTCTGCACACACCACGTGAAATACTCTATCTCCTGCCATACCTTTTACTTTCCCTTCTTTTACCCTGAAACAAAGTGGCTTCTGAGTGTAGATTTAAGACATCCTGTTTGCAATTAAAACCTCATATTACTACACATAAATTTTAACACCTTCAAGGAAAAAAATTCAATTGCTCAAAAATTTAGTTTATTACCCTCACTGTGTGACAGCACAACACGAGCACAGTGACGAGGGAACATCCAATTTTCTTAAATATTCTTGGCAGACTCAGTGCTTTGAAAGCTCACAATGGAAAAAGCACCATTTCTGAACTGCTACACAGACCAGCTTACTAGCACTCATTCTTGTCAGCTTACAGTTTTTAAAACAGGATGCATGCAGTCATATCAGGAAGAGGGCAGTTGCTGTGAAAGAATGATACCAAAAAAAAGACATCCTTAATGTTGATAACCTCAATGCTTCTGAGCTATGCTATAGAAGTTTTCCACACCACTAAGACCATCAACGAAATACAGTTCAAAATATCTGTAGAAAGATGCTCGCTTAAAAGTACTGTCACTTTTCTTTGATACATGAGGAAAGAAAAGCCCTCATTGCTATTATTCCTACTTCTTTCTCAGCCTCCTTAAGTATTACAAATTTTGCACGAGCAAAGCAAAAAAAGACTCACTTCACCCTGACACCTTTCGGTGGTCTCTAACAGACACTTCACCAAGGCAAGCCTGTTCTGCACTTTAACACCCCTCACTGTGTGCCCATGCACGCATCCCTCCCTCAAGGTTCAAAAGGCTGAACCTGGTTGTTTATTCTCTCCTTTTAAAACTGTAGTTCTTCCATACCCATCTTTTTACATGTGCAATGTGTTCCTACACATCGTAAGGGATACCAAAATTATCACCCCTGAATCCTTTCTCTCAACTCTCTATGCCAGGTTCGTCATTAAAGCAATGTTTAACGGCACGACCAAAGCACAGCTCAGTTATAGATGTGCTTACGTAATTATATAGCTAAAAGTTTAATAATTTATTGCCCTTGGCCTTCCAAACATCATAAATCATCACAGAAAATAACAAGATCAGGCCTATGCATATTGGTATAGCACTCAACATTGAGACTGACCACAGCTTGCAAGTATTAGTACATGCATCATGACAATGTATCCACTCCTATGTATCCTCACAGGTCTGCGGCTAGCTTTCAAACAATAAAAATAGCCTTAGTCCAATCCATGCAATCCCAAATTACAATACTGGAAGCAATCTGGTGTTCAAATGAGGCCGAGTTTCAAAAACTCTTGCAGGGATTTAAAGGAAATGGAAAAAAATCCTCCTCCCCTAGTCACTGTCATACAAGTATCAAAAGCAAAGATATACCCATTTCACCCCCATTTTTAGGGTATCTCCAACCACTACAGTGAAGGAAAACACATTTTTCTCACCATTATTTAGTTCTTTAAATCACCTTTATACAACTGTGCTCAGCTGCTAACTCCTAACACTACTTTTAACTTAATATGCTTACAATAGGCTGTAACAATATTTAATAGCTACTAGCGAAACCCCTGCTGGGCACAAAGCAATACAAAACGCACCCTCAAGCCTTTGGGTTGGTCCATAAGGACCTCAGCAGAATAGAAAACCTCTTCAGGGACACAGATGAACATAACTGGGACACCTACCCAATTAAGCACCATGAGCAATTCGAATACACATTCCATGAAATAATGTTAATGATTCCTTAAACAATAATTTCATGGAATAATGTCAATTCCATTAAAGAGAGTTCAATTAATCATGCTCTTGTTAAGAAGGATGTATTTTTTTCTCATCGTACGGGCACACCTGTACTGTTACAACACGGGGCGAACAAGACCCAAGTGTTTTCTCTAGAAAAGGTTCCATATTCCTCTGCATCAAAGTTCTGAGACCAGACCAGCCAGAAATCTCAGGAACTGAGCTCTCTTGCAGGACAGTAATTCCCCTTCAGTATCAAATGGAAGCGCAGACAACTCAGGGGGTTATTTTTCCAGATTTAACTTGAACAGGTTTTTCTTTAGGAACTTTCTCACAAAACCATTAAATATAAGTTTAAACAAGAGCGTTCATAATCAAAAAAATGGAGAACGTGAAAGAAAAAATAAAAACCTCCCTTTCACTTCCATAAGCGGTAACTTGAAAGAACAAGTGTTAAAACAAGAACACATGAGGTGAGGGGGGTGTAAGAGGTAGCAACCTAGATCAGCTTACTTTACAACAAAGCAGGCAGCACTACTGCAGACTACCAACTTCAACCTCCATAGCAGTATTTATTAGCTAGTTCCCCATCACAGGGCACAGAACTAACAGGGGGAGGTATAACTGTCATGTTACACAGCAGAAGCCCGTCTTTAACTCTTAGTAAGGCCATTTTGTTCATTCATTAGCTACTGTATCAACGATCTAAAATCTATTTTGATTAGCTGACCCCCCCCAAAAAATGCCTGATCTCTTTTTACTGGAAGATCAATAGGATCAACTTTGGGGAAAAAAAGCAAAAGAAAGAATGTCTTGCTGTAATCTTACAAGCTGAACAAGACACCAAAAGCACTTTATAAACTTTCAGGGAAAACATCATCTAGATTTAAATATTTCAGAACCTGAATAAACGCTCCGAAGGCGAGGTCATTTTGTCTGATAGGAGACAGAGTTAAACTACGCCCCCACTCAGTGCCACTTCAGTAACATATTGCCTGCTCAACTCAAATACCGGGTGCATCTGCCTTTCTACACTAGCAGCAAAGCATACAAGAAAAAATATGAAGGAGGAACGATGCATTTATTTTCTCTGGTTCCTTTATCAGAGCTGAAGAAATCAAATCTGAATGCAATACGCCAGAGCTCCCCCATATTACCATGGGCTGAGATTCTGACTTTTGTTCCACGTGATCAATTAAGAACACAATTATTAAATACATTAAATAATATCTTTTTCAAAAATAAAAGATGTGAAAAATAAAGCCACTTTGTGCATTGAGAAGTTACACAGCATTTACGTCAGCACATGCTGTTTAAATTAAAGCAAAGTAAGGGAGGTTTCGGCAAGAAGGAAAAGCAAGTCCTGGTGTTAAGGCCTTTAAAAATAAAAAATCAGGTTTTAGTAACGTGAACAAAGTGTGATGACTTACGCTTTTAGAAAACATGTTTTTTAAAAAAAACAAGCTGAAACACACAAGCATCTCAGATGCAAGGCATAATGAGCCACACATTACAAAACTGAAATATTTCTTATTCAGGCAAAAAACTGAGCTCACAAACTACTCCAGGTTTCCCCATTTCCCAGTGCTGTCCGACACTACTTCCACAACAGCCAGAACTAACCAGCTGCTGCGTTTGCTGTGCCTGCAGGACTGAGGGAGGCAAGGAGGTATGGCATTGTTTACAGCCTTGCAGGCTGCTTCTAGTTCTCTGAAGCAGCACTTAGGCCCTGAATACTCAGAATGACATCAACAGGTTATCTGAGAAACTTGGCTAACTTTCTAAAATAAACCCTGCAAAAGCTTCGCTGCCCACAGTAACCAATTTAAGGTAAACCGCATTCACTTCGACTCAAATAAGGTTTCTAACTAAGACAGGTCTTCTGCCATACTAAGCCGTTTTATTCTCCAGAATTATTTCAAGTTTCAATCCAGCCAAGTCCTTCCTATATCATTAGTCCAACGTGACTCAAATCCACAGATCAGTTCACTTAGCTTCTTTCAGTCAGTGTTCATTTATTTCTTCTTCCCCTCTTCCACAGCGGAAAAAAATAACGTTGTGTGAAATTACAGTAGCCTAAATCCAGATACCTAACCATATTTACCCAAAGCGTTCTATGGACCCTCTCATTTATAGACGTGAAATATAATTACAATTTCTTAAATACACGCTTAAACAATGGAGCAAAACAAACAAACGTACAAACTAAAGACTAACATATTTCTTCCACAGTTTACAATCTAGGAATGCCTCCTCCCAAATAACACAGAAGAAATACTAGGACATTGTAAGTGGTTTAAGATGGGCTGCGCTGGCAGAAAGAGAGCCTACCATCTGCGCTAAAATTGCTCCAAAGTAGATCCCATCCCTCTCGCTGAAGGATCCTTCCCTTTTACTGATGACACTCTTCTACTACTACTGGTGGACTATGTCAACTGCACATTTAGAACAGAAGTACAGAGGGGGAAAAAAACTAACAAGGGCACTAGGGTATTTTCCTTCCCAAATTCCAGACCGACTGCCCTCAAACACAAGACCCTCTAACTGGGTACCGCTATTTGGACACCTTCATATCAAGATTTTTTTTTCCCCTTCTCTCATTTTTGCACTGCTAGTTCAACAAGCACAGAATTTTAAAAATACCACTTGGCAGTTACGCCCTTTAGAAACCCAAAGTGTTAAAATTACATCCATCATTGCAACTTGTCTAAATTATGTAATTTTAAGAAACCCTACGATTTTGCACACCTTCTAGCACCTAAATGAAAAAATAGTTTAAAAACTCATCTCATGGTTCTCCCCCAAATGGAAACAGCTCTTTAGAGAGGAAAAGAAACAAAGATTGCTTTCTTACATGCAAGAGGTACAGGTAAACATTTTAAATAAAATAGACAGGATAGAATATTTAGCTGCTGCAGCTTTTGTGCAGGTTGTTTAAGCGCTAGCTATTGATAAACCAACAGAAATGGCATTAAAAATATAGATTTCTAGATCCTAATATCAAAAGACTTGCATAATTAACAATTTTGTGTCGACAGTTAACACAATGAAGTTTGAAAGCTTACAGCCTTCCTTATGCTACATCAAAATTTACCAGATTCTGAAAAACGTTTTAAAGAAACAGCGTATATTACCAATTCCATACCAAATATTTTTGTCTTACTATTATTTACAAATTTTTCCTTTTTGTTGCCTCTTTGGCTTCCCACAAGCCCCTTCCTCCCTCCCGCTCCTGATATATTCGGTCTCAGCGACACGATGGTTTTTACGCTGAGCGTAGAGAAAAAAAAAAAAAAAAGAAAAAAAAAAAAACCTCTTCTGAGATTGTCATATTTCCTCCAGAAAACTCCTGCTTTTCAACTCCCAAATTCATTACCTGTCAAACGGTTCGCTATAATAATTCGCGAACAATTCCCTTCCCTTCGCCACCCAGCATCTCGAAGGCAGCCAAAGCCGCGTCGGAACTCCACAAACTCCGGGCACCTTCCCGGGCAGGAGCGGAGCAGCCTCGCCCTCCTGCCTTGTGCCGGGGGTGGCTTCGCAGACCCCGCGGGCAGCGCCCAGCCGTGCCCCCCTCCCTGCCTCCCTCCTTCCTTCCTCCGGACACGACCCCCCCCAGCCGAGCGCCAGCAGCCGCGCACCTCACGCGGTGCCCACCCGGCGGGTCCCTGCCTCCCCCTCCCGCCCCCCCCCCCCCCGTCGCTCTCCGCCTCACCCCGCGGACCCCCCCGGGTGGCCTCGCAGCCGGACAAAAGGCGCTGCCCCTCGCCGAGGAACCTCGGCCGCCCCTCGTCAGGGCCTCGCCCCCACCCCGCCGCCCTGCCTTGCCCTGCCCGGGGGGTGCGGGCAGGCCCCGGGGGGATCGCGGCGCCCCGCGGCCCGGCCCCCCCCCCCCCCCCCCGTGACAGGACCGGGGGCCGGTGACAGGAGCGGCGGCCGAGGCCAGGCCCCGGGGGCCGCCCCCCTGTCCCCCCGCTTCTCCCTGCCGCCGCCCCGCCGCTCCCCGTCCCCCCTGAGCCCCGCTCACCCGCCCGCGGCCCCTCGCCGCCCGCCGCCGCCCCGCCGCCCGCGGAGCCTCCTGAGGAGCCGCTGCCGCCGGCGCACGGATCCGCGCTGGGCGCTATTTTTGGGAAAGGAGGCCCGGGCGGGCCGGAACTACTTTTCCCCCGCCGCTCTCCCCTCAGAGCCGCAGCGCGCACCGCTCCCCGAGGTATCCTGCCGCGGGCCCCGCCCGCCGGACCCGACGGAGGGCGCTCAGCAGGGGGCGGCGCGGCGGGGGAGGCCGGGGGGAGGCTGCAGGGAGCCCGCGGCCCGCGGCGGGGCCGGCGGCGGCCCGGTGGAAGGGGCCGGCATGGGCGGATTACTTTGTGTCGCCGCGGGGAGCGGCCGGCCCCGCGTCCTTGGCCGCCACCCCCGTGGCGCGGGGCCGCCCGCCGATAGGGCAGCGCGGCGGAGCGGAGGGGGGGGGCGGCGCCAATGAGGGAGCAGCCGGGGGGCGGGGCTAAGCGAAACGTGGAGGGCTGGAGTGACGGGAGGGCGGCCAATGGGAGGGGAGGAGAGGGAACGGGCGGCCAATCAGCAGCGGAACGCGGTGCGGGAGGCGGCGGCCGTGCCCCCTCCTCCCCAGCCTTGGCGTACGAGCCCCCCCCCGGCTCCGGCCGCCAATGACGCACGGAGAAAAGCCCCGCCCTCGAAGAGGCGGCGCATGCGCAGAGGCGCGGCCCCGGTGCGCGCCCAGGCCCGGCGGCGCCGTGCCCAGGGGTTGCCGGGCAACGGCTGCGGCTCCGCGCCTCGCCCCGCCCCGGCCGCGGCCATGTCAGGGCCCCGCCGCCCCAGGGGCTGCGGCCCTCAGCTCGGGCACGGGCACCCCTGGGTCCTTCCTTCATCACCCCCTCCGGGGGCTGCTGCTCTGAAGTGGGCTTCAAGGAAAAGAGAACTGGGAAACAGAAGGCGTGAAAATTTTTCTCCATCACAGAAAGCTGGAGAATAACCCCAAAATAAAAGTTTCATAACAAAACGAGTTAACTTGCCCAAAATCTGTGCTCTAGGGCTTCTCCCTCACACACAAGGTAGCTGCTGAGCTGTTTCCATGTAGTCATCATAGCCGGGGAACACAAAGCTCTGCTCTGGGACACCTCTGGAAAAGAGGAACCAGCTGCTGAGTGTTGGAGCTGGAAGGGCAGCTCCTGGGTCAGGTACAAAAACTAGCTCCAAAACGTTTAGAAAACAAGAGTCAAGAAACACCAAGCGTGCTAACCACACCACTGGGTGGAAAAATGTAGATCCTCCAAGATCATTCCCCAAAAATGAACATAAATGGCTGCTGTCTGTTTGCAATTATTTAGCTCAACTAGAAGGAGTAAGGCACAGTTTTCAGAAAATTTAAAGATCAGTATTTATAATTTACAGTTTACTTGGAATTTAAAAATCTGTAAAGAAGCTGAACAACTTCTGAAGCATCCTTTCCTTCAAAGCAGCACGTTGTTTCTTACCGTCCATCTAGGAAAATGCAAGAGGTGAGAGAGAAATGACAACATGCAAATAATTTTCATCTACTGTCTTATTTCCATGCTGATTGCTATTGACCTACAAGGAAGAGATTTAAATACATACAGCTTTCTTACATTTCTCAACATGAACAGTTCAATTGTCATTGATTTTTATACGAATACAGTTTATTTTCTTGTTCTTCACTACACCTACCATCCCTAATATTTGCAAAGATTAAGACTACGAAATCCTCTCATGAAAGCAATAAGCTTTAGTTCTAAGAGTCAGTGGAAGCCTGAATAAGACACAGAAGCAAGGCCTGAGCAAGGACTTCTGGTAATGCTCATTAATCATTTTCAGTATGTAATCATTTATTCTAAACTGGAAAAAAAAAGAGCAGGAAGGCAAAGAGATAAATAATGGGTTCTAATTTGTCCTTTTCAGGGGCACTAGCAGAATAAGCACAGCACGTGTTGCTCCAGGGATTGCTATATGCACCCTGCAAACGATAGTTAAGGGGTACAGAGTAGCATCTTTCACACTGAGATGCAGTCTTGTCTCAACTGAAAACACTGCCCTGTGTAACAGTTGAGAAAGGAAGTGCAAAATATGGCATCCAATTGAAATTACAGATGTTGTTTTCCATACGCAGTGATTTGCTGCTACATCTGCTTCTACAGACCCCTCTTGGGACTGCTGATGAAAAAGAATGGGTGGGAGGGAGGGCACAGATGTTCTCACATGTCACAATAGCATAATTGAAAAATATCACCCCTTCGGGTGACACGAATAAAACCACAGAAGGATTTATATATCAAAACAACTAAAATCACTACATGACTTGACAGCCCTGGTCTGTGTTAGGTTTAATTTCCAGTACAAGTGCAAAGGCTAAACGCACCTGGATAATCTAAAGGATGCAAAGCTGTAGGTGATTAAGGCAAATCCACACTACAGAGAAAAAAAAATTATCTTTATAAGACCAATGAATTTCTTTCCATAAAATCAGCAACATAACATGATTCCCAGAGAGCATCACACCTGAGTGCCAATATGACAATTGAGAAAATATTACAAGGATCTGCTAGGATCGCTCTTGAGAAATAAGGGAACAACTGCTCAACACATTTCTGTCCATCTTCCGTACAACCCGGTGACTGAAAAGAACCACCTGAAATCAATTCCCTTGGCCAAATAGCAGGCCAGTGTGATCTCCATGATATCCTATAAAGAGAAATAAACCCCCAAAAAATAGGAAATAGGAAGAAAACTATAGGAAAACCAAAAGACAGCAGTCTTAATTGTAACTAAATAGCCTCAAAGTTGAATAGAATCATCACCAGCAGCTTACAGCTTTTCCTTGCATTTCTATTCCAGTGCACTTCCACCAACCCACTCAAGGTGTTTTGGAGATGCTGCCACCAAAATTTTATCTGCTCTAACTTTTAACTTACATTATAGGACCTTCCCACGAAACATTTGAGAAAGGTACCATGGCTGCTCCTCAGGCCTCCTTTCAAATGTTTCTTATATTCCAGAAAGCAGCTTTTTCATCATCTGTTCTAGAGAAAAAGTCTTAGGTCTCATGCTTCTAAAAGTGAACTTTGTATAAAAACATAATGTGGGACTTTTAAAACTATGGATAGGAGGAGTAGGACAGGGTAGATTAATTCCTAACATTGTTTCACTTACAATGGTGGAAGTGCTCTATGAATGAAGATGTTGTAAAGGACTACTTATTGCAACAAAACCAAAATTGTACTCGCAGCATTTCAGGATGGGAACTTGCATTTGAAACAAAGGATGTGAGAAGGGGGGACTCCCACCTACACAGCAGGAAGCCAGAGAGGAGCAGATAATGGTTCCTTTCCATGAACACTTCGGGTAACCCTGTTAACCCCATAACAACCACTTCAGTGCAGACACAGACTTTCCCTCTCCGAATGCTGGCTTGGATCAAACTCCTATGACCTCTCTCTGCGGTTGGGAGTATTGCTCTTACACTATTATTTGGCTCTGGTGCTCCACCAAAGACAGATATAATCAAGTAAAGATTTCCTTAGTTTAGTTAAGTCCAAGCTGCCTGACAATGCATGGATTAAATTCACTCAATCCATGTCATAAACTGCCCTCTGTAAACCGCTAATATTTCCACATCGTTATATGGTGCATTCAGTAATCTGATTGCCTTGGGAATATTTGTTTTTCCAGAGCTTGTGGCCAAGGTACATAAGATTAGATCAGACACAGCTTGTCTAAGAATGCTGTAATGTGGGTGTACAGTATATTTGCTAGTTTTGAGTTACAGGTAAAAGTTCTCTTTCAAACTTTTCCAGCCTCGGGTTCAGACTACGCTATCTGAAGGCGCCTGTTGCAGCATTTGGTACTTCTCCTTTTGCTTTGCTGCTGGCCTTCTAATACCACAGACGAACATGGAAAATATTTGTATTGCATGCCTCACTTACGGCATGGGTGATCCGTATCTCAGCAAAACTTGTGATATTTTCTAGGTCTTCACAATGACAGAATACAAGTCTCCCTGGGATTCACACTCTTCTGCTGGGTTTTTCTCACCATTCTGCATGTTAACATGAACCAACAGCTGGGTTTAAGAGACCTGATATAAATAGTAACATCATGCTGCAAGCAAGCTTCTTGGAAAGTTAAGAAAATATGTTATTTAATGCACTCTGACATTTGCTTTCCCTCCCCTATTCCTAAGCTGCATTTCTGTAAACACCCACAACGACAAATGCAAAGAAGTTGACTTCTTCGCATAGACATAACAAGTGCTGCCTTGAGCCCAGGAGATGATATCCAGAACAGCTTACCTCTCTCCAGCCAGACAGCTGGCAAATTCTGCACAGTAGGAAAAGGAGTCGGGAGTGTGGATGGAAATTCCTGCTTCCAGCAGCATTCAAGATTACAACCTTCGGTATTTTATTTTCATGGTTGCTCTATGTTGCTTCAGAAACTTCCTGCTTTTGCCATATCTTTCCATTCATTAAAATTGCAGCTTGCAATTAAACATTCTGACATAACATAGCTGAGATTTTTTGGCAGCAGCCTTAACCAGAGGTTTTCAGCGTTTCCTGCAGACGGCTTTAAATTTTCATATCCTCATGAATGCTCGCCACCTTCTTTTAATAACTTGAAAAAATAAGCTTCTCTTAGGAACTTCATTGTTTCTGTATTTCCCCAGCATTCATTTACTGCTTTTAGAAATGTGTCATGCACATGTATATTTATAGAGAGAGCAAAGTGTACATATGCACAGTATAGTTTGACATCTTATAGGGAACACACAGATTGCTTAGTAGATCTAAAGAAAAATAGTTATGTTCAATATTTTCTTTATTAAAATGTATTTTACTCTTGCCATGGTATTATATCATTTCACCCCTTTAAAATATATTTACTACAATATTCAAAAAAAGTAATCCTTCATCTGCTAATAATTTTGTAGCTTTACACATATTATGACTATCATATATTGAAACACTAAACTAGTATTTTTATGCAATTAAATATTTCCTAGGATAGAACTTGTCCTTTTTCCAAAGAACTCGAAATCACAAGGATTTTCAAGTTATTTGCGTTTTTAAGGTTTAGAAGGTATTTTATCAGTTGGAAGCATGTTCAAACACCGCTCATCTCTAATATAGACTTTAGATTGATTTTAAAGGGGGTCTTTCTAATGTTCAGACTGACCCTAAAGTCTTTTTTCTTCTAACATTACCTGGCAAATAAATTCTTAAAGGGATATTATCAATTTAAGAACCATGCTTTAGTCTAGAACTTTTTCCAGGAGATTAAAGAGAAAATGTCTCCTTTCTTCTGCAAGTTTAATTTCTATATTTGACTGCAGTATGTGTGGTCAGTATCCCATGCTGTCAGGAAACAAAAGGTACAGAAATAGATAAAGGAGACTGTAATACCTGAAGAGTTTTTGAGCTACTTTTTAAAGTAGATGTGAAGTTGGTGCGGCCTCTTAAAGTGACAAATCGCTTGTGGAACTCTTAAAGTCAAGTAAGTTGCTCCTGACTTGTGCAGACCATCCTCGGCCCCCGCTGCAATCGGCTAGTACAGCTCCTAAAATGTAAGTTTAAGGATTATTGTTCTGGAATTTCATCTGTTTTGCTGTAACCTCCATCGACCAACTTGCGTATTAGAGAAGACGTATGCTACTGGCCTGATCTTGCAGATTTCACATACAGAGCCCTGATCTGCTATAATATACAAAGTATTGCAAAGAAACCTTTATAGCAGTTGACTTCTGAAATAAAGTTTAAAATTTAAACTTGGGCAGTATGCAAGGTGCATTTCTAGTATTTTACAATGGTGTCAAGGCTCCAAAGTACAAATGTGGCTTTGGTTTGTCTTCCGTTGATTTCTTTAGGCTTATACCTAGGATGATTGGTCTGTGTCATGCAGGGTATATAAAAAATACCAGCTGCCCTGCTCCCTCTGGCACTTTCAGGTAAAGGCATAAGTGCCATTAAACTTATGCTGGAGGTTTGCTCTAATTCGGAAAACAAGCCTTAAAAATTTAACCGGTGTTAACATGGCTCAGCTGATGTGCACTTTTGAGTTTTGTATCTGAATGAACAGTATCAGCCATTTATTAATGGGTTTACTGTTTTTGTGGCTGTGATTTAGGATTATTGCATACATTCTCAAAACTTTACTAAAAATAAGCCCGCTTCTAACAATGAAATGCAGCAGCATATTTGTTGCTATTTCTGAGTATTGTTTTTTCATTTGCCAAACGGTTTAGAAGACAAATTGGCATTCCAACAGCTCACCTGTTTTCTGTAGCTGCTTGATGATAAACTACTTCACAGCCCCTGCTGTTGCATCCAGGACAAGTGTTTTGAAACACAGCTCCAGTACACGCGTAAACGTGTCATCTCGTGCTAAAATGCCATTTCATTTCCAAGCCAAGCCAGCTGGCTTTGGACAGAAAGTTCTTTTCTGCTTGCGTGGGCAAACTTTATCACCTTCTCGTCCTTTTTCCCTTGCTGTCACATTACTGCAGAGGTGGTGGTGGCTGATAGAGTGAGAAGCAGTGTTCAAAATGTGTCCATGTTAGTCGAGATAATGCCTGGTCTTGCAGCCATGTGTTGAATCAGTCTGCCTGAAAAAGCATCTCATATAACCTAATCAAATGTCTTTCCTTTTATTATATGGAAGCAGAGAAAGATTAACTGAGATTAATATGACGGTACTGAATAAAAATGGAAAAGGATCCAAAGTTTTGGTGTCTGGTCCTGTGCTTCCTTGGCCACAGTCATAATTTCATAGGGCCTAGACTGCTCCTGGGTTTGGAACTCTTCTGTCTTTAGGATCAGTTTAGCAAATCCTGTTGTGTTCCCAGCTGGAAATGAGCAAACATCATCTTAGCTCTCCCACAGGGTACAGTAAGAAAACTGGTGTGATTTGGGAGGAAGAATGAAAGTTTGGGATTGTTGGTTTTCTTCTATTGTTGGTCTTGTTGATTTGCCTTTTATTGTTCCTTTTTTTTCCCAATGTTTTTTAAGAAAGGTGTAAGTTCATCTTTAAGTTAGACTCTAAAACATAGCTTCTTCAATCGTGTTTGCAATGTAACAACTCACTGCTCACAATATAATACTGCTCTATGAAGTCAACGGACAAGTTACTAATACAAAGATTTGACCTGAAAATGGCACCATCTAAACAAAAAGTAAAACATGCAATAGTTACTTATTTAGATACCTGATTAGCTAGTAGTTTGAAGTAGTTTAAATGTTTTATCGCACTTCACCCAAGCTAAACTGTCCTAAACTAGGTTAAAATTACTACTACAATGGAAGCCAGGTCTTGGATTTACCAAGCCTTAGCTATATGTTCCCCTCAAGGGAAAAGAGGTCAGTCTACCTCAAACCACCTGGCATTTCATGCAGGTATGCATATGGGAAAGCTGACACAAAGACTTGTTATCCCCACGCTAATTTTTGTCCATGTGTCCATATCCATAGTTACAGTTGTTTGCGTAAAGCCAATTTAAAATGATATTTTCAGGGTCTGAATACATGAATGAGTGATATCATTCATGTACTGACATGCTCGACAACCTACCATGCATCAACTGAGCCGTGGTAATTGACCATGTGTGTTTGCTCTTTGCCTGTGGCGATCTCAGATGGAAGCAACCAGTTTCGACTTTTCTTTTCCTTGCCCCTGAGGTTAAGCTGACACACTGAACCTCACATTTGCTGCAGGCTAAAGAAAGGCACGCTGCAGTTCCCGTGCCCCAGCTGAGGTGCGGTAACTCGTTACGTTGCTGGAACTGGACAGCATGCCTGAGCTGTTGGTTAAAATGGGATAATGAGGGCATAAATCAGGTGTTAGTTCAGCTCAGTGCAAGTCAATTAGGAACGGATTTAAGGTAAATTGACGCAAATCACTCTTAGTCCAGAATAAAAGTGGCTACCCAGCACTAGCTTAACTAAATCAAATAGAGCTTAATCTAACATAAATGGAAAGACTTTCAACTAGCCGTAAAAAGCCAAAAAAGTTATGCCCAGTGCTCTGCATTGCCTAGGGCATGTGCATTCACTTCATGCAACAAATACAATTTGACACATAAACAAAGAAAGTGAGCCAAATTCACAGCTATCTGTGCAGATAATGTAGGGAGAGGACCCGAGGCTGTGAATGCAGCAATACCTTCTCTGGCTCTCCTAGCAGATCCGGTATATTTTATCATTTTTAATTCTAAACTGCTGAAGGTAAGAATGGGTAATTCTGCTTTGTCTCAGAAATCTGCACTCTGCCATCATTTAATAACAGCTATGCAATAATGCTGACGTGATCCCACTAAAAGTTGATCATGAACAAACAAGGCAGCTGAGTTTGTTTTCATTCCTTGAGCTTGATGAAAAGCATTAAGGAACAGAAAATGATAAGAGAGACTGAAAAGTAAACCTAGGTTTCATAAATTTTAAGAATCCCTATTGTTATTAGTAATTCAATCTAGCAAAATGATCCCTAACGAATAAAAAGCAAATAAAGCTTGATTTTCTCAAATGGCTTCACCCTTCATCTCTAGGAACTGTTACTGAAGTTAGGGATGCAGAGCTGGGATTAGTCATCAAGTGACAATTTCTCAAATCCTTTACTAATGAGAGATTGACTCGAATGAAGGAATTTGGTCCACTAGTTTCCATTTCCTGGCTGAGTTAGCTCTTCTAAAAAATTCTTTTACAGAGAACGTCCGTGGGAAACTATTCTGAATTCTTTGTGTTGTGCGAGACTTGAGAAGACTCAGTTACGGATCAGTATCCCACTAGGGAGGATACAAGACGCATATACACAATAAAATGAGTCTTGCCCATACAACATACCACATGGTCCTAGCAGCAGACTGTGCTTCAAACATATTCCTACAAGGCTGCTGAGAACCAGTAAGGAGCCCTCCTCCTACAGCCTGTGGGAAGAAACAGCCATTTCCCATGGTGGTTCCTTGGCTCAGCTATCCAAGGTATGGACACAGCACAAGTCCCACAGCACAGAGTACAAACTAAGTGCCCTTTGCTGTGACCTCAATTTTGTTCTGTGTTATTTTTTCCCCCTCACTCCAAACACCACTGTATGCACACTGCACAGTTGCAGCAGGCCACACATTTTGAACACGGGGGGAAAAAAATAATATGCTATTATCTGGATAATTGAGTGTTGGAAACAAAGTTGCCTCCAGCACTTTGTCCAGATTAAAATCTCATCAGTACCGTTATCTGGGAAGTATCTGCGGTGACACATGCATGCTATGCATCTCAGTCAGCAATCTGGTCTACAGCATTTGCAGAAGCTTTAGCAATTTAATGACTCTTATAAGCCCTCCACTTATTCAAAAGCTGAAATGCTAGCCTATGTGGGACAGAAACTTCTGAAAGAGCAGATTGAAGTGCTCCATGTAAATTGAGCAATTTCTGTTAACACGTGTCGACTAAGCCAGAGCTGCCAATCAGCCAAGCTGCTGCTCTGTTGCAACAAACATCTGAGGTATAGGAGCTTGAACTTAATCAATGTTATTTTATCGTGCAGAACTAAGCCATCAACTGCTGCTCTCACAGACATGGCTTTCAACTACCCCTCCACCAGAGCATACCTGCTTTTTTGGAAGAAATGTTATGTACTTAGCTCTAATATTAGCTTTTAAAAAATCCACTATTACAATTGATGTTTTTTCAGCCTCTAGTACCAAATTATACACACAAGCAACCTGTTTGGGGAATTGCTGAAGGAAGAAAACCTAAACCACAGCTGTTGTTAAGTCAAGATCAAGCACTTGTGTTTGTATCAACATAGAGTAACCAATAACATAGGACCTGTAGCTGTTTTCCTGTCATCATGGTAGTCATCTGAAAGGTTGCTTCAGAGGATTATCATCTAAGAAGCAGTTTAATGTACAAGTAAGTAGTTTTAACGTGTCTACTACAAGAGTCAGAACTGAAGGGTGTAGTAGGAACACCAACCAGCAATAGCAAGCAAAGCCAAATCAGTTCCCCAGCACCATTTCTACACCCTACCGCAAGTCGTTTCTTTTCTCTGGTACATATTTTTGCTTCTCCATCATCGAGAGTGAAATTATCATTCAGTTACATTGCTGTAAATTTGGACCAGCTCCACTGACTGCTGATATTCATTGCCTCCAAAAGCCCTGGGGATGCATGTTGTACTGCATGCTCCGTGTGGCTCCTCCTAAACAATGTGTAGCTGATCCCTTTCTTCATGCCAGCTTGCTTGTGAGCCATGCGATGGTGTCACAGATCCAACTTCCTTTTGTGTCCTGAAGATTTTGGCTCGAGTCTTCCTTATTTGCCGTGAGAAGGTTCCAAAATTAGAAACACATTTACTCCTGGTGCCTCCTCTTCACATTGCCACATTTGTTCTTTCTTTGAATGCTTTCCTCTCGGCACGAGGCTGGGAGTATAGGTGTCCTGGACTCTCAAAACAATTTATGTGCTGTTCCAGAGGTTTGCACCGATTTGAGCTGGTTTCCTCTGATCTGACTTCACAGCCCATACAGCTTTAGGTGCATCCAATGATTCCCTTTTTTCCTTCATTGTTTTGGTTTGTTAGTTTTAGCGCTGCTGACACAAACAGTGCGTTTCAAAAGGCATCTTTCCTGTGGGCTCTGTTTACTCGTTAATGTGGCTAAGTGTCATCTGAAGTCCTGGGTGACATCTTGCTTTGCTTTGGATTGTGGCATTCCCATATATGATTTATTGTGTCTGAAGGAAAACACACATCTGTAGGAAAGTGAAGAAGAGCCACGGGAAAGGGGGAGCTGTAAGAGGTCTGGCTGTGAGGGCGACTGTCGAACTTGACATTTAGGTTCCTGCACAAGATGTAATTTCCAGCTGAATAGCTCAGGCACTTACACAGCTTCACTTTGGCCCCAGCTGTGCGCTAAGTGCTACCGACATCTATCTTAAAAGCTGCTCACAGCAACCTGACTTGACACAGTTGTTTTGTTTTCGATAAAAGACAGGCAAAAAAGTTGCTTTAGTGAAGTAGTCCACATGAACTGGGCTGGAATATTTTGTCCAGGCCACTCAGAAGGGAACCAACGTAGCTGGGAAAATGGCAGATGATTCTGACAGCTTGCAAATAAAGTTTTGCTGGAAACATTGCACATTGAGCCGGTGCCCATGGAGCTTCTGGTACTGAATTATTGGTACAATCCCAGTTCTTTCCAATGAATCACATTTTCCTCAGTTCGGGATTAATCAACGTGTCACTTAGATGTACTCTCAGACAATAAGCACCATGATATGGATGTCAAACTATTTTGGGTCACACTGCCATCTATTTTTAGCTTATCTGTTCCACTATAGGACTAATGCCTCAAATTCAGAAAAGGCAAGTGTTAAAAGATAGGAAAAAAATCCTGACTCCACAGAGGGTCAGTGAAAGTTATGTCCTTGACCATAACAAGGCCAGGATTTCACCTGATGGGTCTGTTTCAATTAAAGCTTCCTGTTCAAAGTGTCATTCTGTCCCCAGGAGCTGAGACATTTATTCAAATTCCTGCTTTTACAATGCTTTAGTGTTCCATAAATACTGCAGATGGGGGAACATAAGAGCAGGAGAGGGAGGCTACTTGCTTTGAGTGAAAGAAAAAACAGGTCCCCGGTTCACTGCACCAGGGTACTGCCTAGTACACATTCTGCTGCGTTCTTAGTTTTTGCCATGGATCCATAATATCTTTCTGTATTGTTCTAAGGTAAGCAAGACCAAACTATATGCATGTACATAACATAGAAACATAGCTGCATTCTTGTATTATATGCAGCATGTGCACATATGCACAAAAATGTGTACACAGAGTGCTTTTTTCCTTAATATTAAACAATAATACATGGTGAAATCTCTTAAGTGAAGCAGTCTTCAAAATGAAGATAATGAGAAACTTTAGGAGGAAAAAAAACAGATATCCATCCAAAATGAAGGCAGCCTTCCTTCTTACTTAAAAGTTGGACTACACAAACACATACACGTTCATGTACTCCCTTAGGGCTCTGAATTCAGCATGGATCACCAGGTGTCACATTCAGCTCCTGCAGATACTCAGAGACAGTGAAGACTGAATTCAAATAACGAGTCCATAAAGACTCACTGCCATCCAAAACAGAAGAGAAACGCTGGGTATGCCTGCAACAGGGATAGCCAACTGGAGGCCCACACAATCTGGATGAAGCCCACAAAGCAGTTTTCTTTGGCCACCGAGAAGCTGGCTGGCTCTCAGGCTAACCACGTGGTGTTGCTCTTTGTGCTTGGGGCAGGAGGCACAATAAGTTGTGTCTGCCTGAACTTCATGTGGTCAGCTAACTTACCAGAGCATCAGGGGCTAGGCTAATAAAAATGGCTTTCCAACTGCTACGCATGTTGGCTATCCTTGTCTACATGTTTTTCTGCATAGAAATGAAAATTTGCTTTACCCATGGTCTGAGCTGGCCACAGCCCTGAGCCCGAGCTAATATCCTGCCTCTCAGCAGGCCACAGTAATTTGGGCATGTAGCACACAAACTGCAGCTACATGGCTTCTGGTTCTCTTGGACAGCAGCCAGAGTAAGCTCGTATCTGCCTTCAAAAGTCCATGTAGACATCGTTTATGTAGCTGGTAGTCAGAAGACCTACGACAGGAGTGGAAAAATACTGCTCCTGCACAGTGGAACAGGAGCGCAGCTTGTGCTTTACAACCTCTCAGTATCGTTTCCAAGTCCTGGGTATGTTTAATTCTAACCAAGATTGCAGACTAACTTGTCAAGGCCTAGAAGTCAGCAAGATCTGCCTTGACCAGTGTATGCCAAACATACAAAAGCCCACGCTGCAGATCACAAAGAACCTGCTTGCTTGAGATTTGATCTCTCTCGAAACCATGCCTTCTTTCTCATATTAGTTTGCTAATCTGCAAGCCATTATTCCTCTTTAAACTGCCCCATTGATTTAGTAGCATCTTTAAAAAGAACATTAAAATTATTCTTCTTCTGCAGCACTGCTCTGGTTCATTAATTACTTCACATTACTGATGTAAAACTTGTAAAGTGAAAGAAAATTGCAGCTCTGACTTGCAATTGCAATCCGTCTTTGTGATCCCCGAGTCAGGGACTGGATGTACACCGCAGCTACAGCCCCTGCCCTCAGCGCTCACTGCACAAACCGGGACAGTCATCGCTGCTTTGAAACTAACTGGAATGCCACATTGTGTATTAGGGCTTTTTTACGCTTAATCCATAAGATATCTCTTTCAAACTGTAATAATCTGAGTGTGAATTAGCTGTTAGGGTCATTTTGGATTCTTTTTCAAAGTTTTCTTCCTCTGTCAGAGGAGGAAAAACCACGTGGCCCTTCAGTCTCTTCCTCCACCCAGGCTGAATTGCTACCCTGTATTACACAGGTAATGAGAAGATACATTTTCTTTTAGAAATCTGCAGATACTGCAGAATAAATGATGGCTCTCCTTATCCTGCCATACATTATGAGCTGGACAGGAGCTAACAAGCGTCTGCAGAGAACTACACCCGCATTGATTGCACTCAACCTGAATTCACAGTGGAGGTCGAACTGGCAGCTCTCCCAGGTGGCACACTACACAGGCTGGCTCCAACGATTTTGCCTCCCCTTGGGAGCAGCAGTGCTGAGAGCACCCGAGCCTCGAACCTGCTGCGGAGGGAATGTTAACAGGCATCCAAGACTTTGTTGCATACCGCAACTGATCTGCTGTTCCACATCCTGCCCGTGCTCCAGGGGATCCTCTCCTCCAGCTCCGCAGGGATCCTCTGCAGAAACACCAAGCATTTGCACTGCACCTGCCCACGCTCACCTCTGCCTCTCACTGCTGCTTTCTGTGGTCTCCAGCTTCTACCCTCTTACATCTCACTCTCTAACGGGGGAGCCTGCAGAGTCAAGTTGATTATCAATTCGCTGCTCCTCAGCCTTAGCAGAAAGGGAACAGCGGCGATGATCTTCCCCGTGAGTCAGTGCTTCTTGCTGGAGGATGCGTGACTCACCAGTCCCCACACGGGCTCCCTCCCTCCCCCATATCCCTGTGCCTCACCTCCAGCCTCTCCTGGTCCAATCCCTCCTTTAAGAACACACAGTTGTGCACTACTCCCTCCTGCCTTTACCTTCACTATAACAAGCTTGGGGGCAGAGAAAACTTCACAGTGCTCCTGTTTTCATATCAGGGGAAAAAAAGGTATGTCTGCCGGCCCCTCTGGACACACACGCAAGCTGTGGAGCCACAAACCTGTCTGCAAAGTGACTTTCAAGTGAGGCCTATTAGAAATAGCAATTCCCTGCTTTAACACATTCGTTCTGGGCCACAGGTAAGATCTTCGTGTTGTTCAGCTCTCCTCCCCGTTGCTGAGATTTCTCAGGGGTATTTCTGTAAAGAACCTACTCCACTAAGTATTTACAGACCTGGATTAAGGAAAAGCAGTAACTGCTGATTGAAACCAGAGAAGAATCAATGAGCCAAGTGTTGGAAATCAAGGAACAGAGTACTTTTTCCCCCCATCAGTTCCAGTGCAGTAGTGCTCACTTTCTGCCTCCTGACTTTTACAGAGGCCTAGATATTCTCACCTTACCCCACTGGGCTGATTTTCTTCCCAGAAACAAAGCACTGTTTGCTCTGGACCACACCAAGAAGCAGTGAAGGTGCAAAACTAGCGCCTGAATTTTCTGCCATAGGAAGGACAACAGGCTGTAATGCAGAAATGGTGACAGGAGAAGCTAGCAGCCTTACAAAGGGAACGAGGAGTCATTTATTTACCTTTGGGGAACCTACAGAAAACAACAGGATACAACTTTTGGAAATAGCAGCTTGTGGATTAGTGTTGGGTGCCAGGGTGGCAACACAAACACGTAGAACATGGACGCCAGCCCAAGCAGGGTACGATTTCAGCCACCAGCAGCATCATTTAAATCTGCTGGGTGGGAGAAGAGCCTTCGCCCTTTGTGGTGGGGTCTTCAGTGGATGAGCTCCTCTGGAAACAGATCCAGCAAGAGTCCAAGCACTGCCCGTAGGCGTGACTGTAATGCAGCCACGAGCTGCAACACTCACCCCACAAGGCAGGTGATCCCTCCACAGGGAGGGACTTGCCCTGCCTCAGCCCACACTGTTTTCTGAAGAAACGAGGCAGCTCAGCAGCCAGAGCTCTCCGGAACATGGTATTTTTCACTGGCAATAATCACATGTTGCCATTATTAAGAGCAAAACCCGACACCAGGCAGCCAGGCCGGATTTCTCCAGAAAATCATGAGTAAACAGCTAAGAAACAAAACCCCAGCACATCTGTGTGATTGAGGTGAGGCTTCCTAACTGCCTGAGCTGTGCTGCTCGTGCCAGTTCCGACATGTACCCCAGCACCAGGCAGGACAGACCCTGCTGGTGGGGGATCCGTAACAGGACGAAAGCCCCAATCTCAGCTCATCTGACTCCAGAGCTGGACAGTGGCTGAGGCATCTGCTGGATAAAGGGATTCAAAGCCAACTCATCAGCTTTTAGAATGGTCCCTGCCCAGTGGAAATGCCAAAGCAGTAGTGATTCTGCTTGCTTCTCTCCTGCAGTGAAACCTTTTGCCTGGAGCAGATCAGGATTAGCTAGTTACAGGGCATGTGCATGACACATCTTTGCCACGGTTTGAGCGAACAGAGTACACACTCCTTAGGGCAGTCCCTGCCTCTCCCTCAATCTTGTACAACACCATAGACGCGAAATAAGGCACGGTATAAATAGCAGCTCTGTCTCCCTCCTGCTCTAAAATGCAAGCAATTTAAAATACTAGTCTTTCTTACAGGGAGGAGCAGAAAGCCAGCATTTTGAAGCCACTTTCTTCTCCCTTGTTAACATTAAGCCCAGCCTTCTGCTCATAAATAATTCATATGGCCTCTTTTTCCTCAATTACATGGTAGTGTCAGATTCCACACTCTGCCTTCCCAGAGTGACTTTCTGGCTCTCCTGGAGACAGCAAGGCTCACTTGGATGTCTGCAAGAGCCACAAACTCATTAGACTCAAGGAGTATTCTTTCCATACACCAGCTAAAAGATACAGGACACCTCTGTCTTAGAGTTTGAGTAATTATCCCTTTCTGAACTGAAAGGCTGAGTGACAACATGTTTACAGTAAATCAGTTTTGCTTTAACCCAGTATTTGTGGTGCAAATTCTAAATACACTCAAGGATGCAAAGATGAGCTGGGTAAGAGGAATGCATAGCTCATGAGCTAGAGGGCACACAGAGCTGAAAAGAGAGTCATTAAGACGATACTCCTGAGGGCCTAAGAGAGAGACAGAAATCACAGGGAATTCAGTTTGTCAGGTGAAAAACAGATGTGCATACAAAAGCAAACAACCCCACTCCCTCTCCTGGCCACCATCTTTTTTGATTAACTTGAACTTAACTTGTTGAGATGAGAAGCCAAGATTTCTGCTCTGCTATCAACAGCTTGCTGTCTGTACATCGCAACTCATTACAGAGAGTCTGTCTGCATTTGTGCCTTAAACTAGTCAGCCAGAAAACATTCGACAAGTATTGTATGCTATAGATTGACAACGCTTAAAACCTAGATGGCCAAGCTACCGATATAATTTCCATACTCATTAACCATGACATCTCCAGCTCTCCCCCACAGCATTCTGTCAAATTCAGCAGGCCCAAGAACCTGTCTTAGCTGCCAAAAATCATTTCATTACTCCACGGATTGGCATCGCCTGAATATACTCTCACCCCTCAGAGCAGAAGTTTATAGAAATCTCTTTCCAGTCGCCCAGCTGTGCATCTTGCCTTCCCTGCACACACACACACGGTCTATTAGCTGTCCGCAGCTCTGCCCGTCTCGCTGGCAGGCTGCCTGTTCACAAGCTGCGCCAACAATCGCCCTTGAGCAGAAGCCAACGCCAAGTCTCCTCTCAGGAGTTCATGCTCCGCGCGAGCACTAACATGATTGCACTGGATGGCTTCACCCCGCGTGCTGCTGACAATGACCTCCTACAGACCCCAGGTTTGCTGATGGCAACGAGCTCCTGAGTACGTTTCAAGCTAATTTTTGCCAGGCTGTATTGTCACAGCCCTCTCACAGATTAATAATCTGTCAATAGCAGTCAGGCTGCAAACGCAGCGTGACACGGGAATTTGGGACTTTTGTCGTTCATGGTATAAGAGACTGTTTCAGATACACTGGAGAACAAGCGCAGCCACATTGACACAGAGGCAGAAGCTGGGTGCTGGACTGGGACAGGAGACCTTATGTGGGAATTTTGAAAGGGAAGTTTGACTGGTGGGTATTAAAAAGGTGAGCAATGGCATTTCCAAATATCTTCTCTTAGAAGCAGAGTAATTTCACCTGCTGGCAAATTCTCTGTGAGCAAGAAACAGTTTACCAGGCTCCTCCTGGCAGTCAGGGTGAATGCCAAAACGTCAGAGGGTGGGTCACCTCAGCACTTCATGACTCAAGTGCAATTTGCTTTGTAAAAAGAAGATAAAAACAAAAACTAAACAGTGACTGAGAAACAGAGAAAAGGAGGAAAAGCAATTCTGTGGCTCCAGGTTAGGGCATTCACCTGTAAAAGTGCACGGCTAAATTCTGGTCCTGAGAGAGCAAATGTATGATTATTGCTACAAACTGCAAGAGCACCAACGGGAGAAAAAAAAGTAGTGTTTTCACCCACCTTGTAACCCTCAGAAGAACAAATGGTGTCAGCCTGCGCAGTCAGCATCGCCACAAGACACGCCGCACTATCAGGATGCCTGAGGTGAAGCTCTCGCTGGCGCTGCATTGCCTCACAAGGCATGTTCCCTGGCACAAGAGGAGCAATATATTAATGGCACACATCACGTACCATTGATAACTTCTGGCCATCCCCCACATACACGCTCATTGTAGGTCAAATTACTTTTGCCAGTGTCAACGCACCGTGCTAACATTCAACAGGAACTAGTAAAGAGATGCTTCGCTTTCCACTCTTCCAGATGTAGCATGTAAATACACACGCATCTTAAAAATTTTGCTTAAAATATGAGAACACTTCACATGCTTCAGATTGAAGCTGCTCAAAGGAACAAAGAAGAAGTCTTTCTGATAGACTCAGAACCCAGTCAGGAACAATGGGGCTTAGATTTAAAACACGACCCAGAACTGAGTTCTTGCAGTTCCTGGAAAATGTGAGTACTGGGCTGGTACATTTTTTTATTCACTATTATCTCCCATAGACATTCATCCTGATCTTAACATCTTTATTGTCCACATAGAGCAAGCTTCCTCTTTAACAGAAATGAATGTTCCAGTAAATTTCCTTACACACACACAAAAATCCAACAAAAAAGACTCCTTTATAACCTTTTTTTTAAAAAATATACAGTTCATGTTGTAATTCAAAGTGCTCTTTGTTTCAGTAATTATAAATACTGAATTTTACAAAAAAAAAGCAAAAGTGAGAAAGAAAACTTTTGTGATACACAGGTTAAATAAGAATCGCAGTCCTAGCTCCAGACCGGTTGCACTGAGAGGCAAATGCTAGGTAAAGTCAGGGTTGTTATTTTGCCTCCAGGACAACAGTTCTTTGTCCTGAACGCCACAGTCAATACCTATAAATGTTCCGCAAGTTGTCATAAATTTTTGAAAAACCTCTCTGCTGTGGACACAAACACGAGACCTTCTGCTTTAAAATTATAGCAGAGTTCAGTTAGAAACTACAATTTACTTCTTAGAAACAGTGAGACAACCGTTTTACACGCTATTCGTCTGATGTAAAAGATCTCTTTGCTTGCATTGGTCTTAAACCCTTTTAGCTGACCTCATCAGCAACGGGGACAGGGAAAGCAGCCTTATCTCAAAACCCTCTGCGTGCCACCCTGTGCAAGAAAAGTTAGTTGTTCTCCCTGGAAAAGCAAAACGGCCAGAGCACAGGTCAGGTTCAAGGCTACTGCCCCTGCCTGAGCAGTGAGCGTGGGCACCTCCGAGCCTTCCGTTCCACATCTTTAAACAAGGCTTAATAAATAAATCAGCCCTCCTGCAAAAATATTTTGTGACCTCCGGTGAGGGATGCAGTATAAATCCACATGAACATTTCCTTTTATTATCAGTAAATACTCTTGGATTGGTTGAAATTGTTCCTGCCACTGGTATCGCTGATCTCTGAAGAGATAAATACGAGCTGATTGATGACTTGTCTGCAGGATCTATTTCAACCACCCCCAGGCAGGATATTTTCCATGTGGGTAATAATAAATCTTACTATTGAATGTCATCAAATGAAGGCAAATTACAGTAAAAATAGGCACAGTTATGTATTTCTTATTATGTAATACTAAAGAAGATTTCTCAAAGATGAGGGAAGCTTTCATTTGCATGTCCAATTTTTTGTAATGTAATTCTTTTGCCTACTTTTAATTTATCTTTTCCTTTAACAGCCTTATACAGCCAAGCAATATAAAGAGGCTCTGTCTCCTCAGAATAGACTGTCCCGTCGTCAGGTCTGGAAGGTAAGTTTGTTATTACGACGGAGATTGAATAACGTCCATTCTCAACAGCTACCTGGGCTGCCTCAGAGTAGCACTCAATGGGATATTTTGAGGTACCACTAATGCTATTTTATACATTTTATTTGCAAAGGAAGCAAGTGGCATCCTTTCTTGTCACTTAACAGAAAAGCTTTGAAGAGCGAGCTGCCACTCACTCTTATTGCTCCCAATTTCTTTCTAAAAATGATTGTAGCGTGCCAGGGAAAAGTTCTACCTTCATAATGAGAACAGCACTGAAAAATGCTCGTGCCACGTTATTTGCGCCAAGCTCAGAACTAAAGATCTGAAGATCTAAGAAACTTTCTAGGACCTGTTAGATACAATAAAGCCAAGGCTTTGTACCAGGTTGTGCTGCCGAAGGAAAACGTGCAAATCCAAATCTCACATTAAAGATGTAACCATGAGAAAGAGAGCTATGAAATAAGATTACAAGTGGTCCACTTACCTCCTGTATTTCACCATTGTGTTATCTGCACAGAATCAAAAATCTTTGTCCCCAAATGCAACAAACCCGTCTGAAAATACACGGAGACAGAGACCGCTCCATTCTGAGAGTAACTTGTGCAGGGCAAAGGTGGTGAGCAGGAAAGTAGAAAGGGATTACAACAGGTACGGGAGAACTGCATAACTTGCAGGTAACTCCTCAGCTCCACTGGGGACCTGACAAGCTGTTGGATATGACCAGTAGGACAAGTAGGTAATTTTTAGGAGGAGTGGGAAAAGCTACACAAAAGTTTAGAGGCCATGGCAGAAGAGACCAGTATTGCCAAAACAGAACACAACCATGGATCTCACGAGTGGAATGGCAGTTCATAGCATAATTGTGACATTCATTTCGGGCTATAGAGCTACATCAAAGAGTTAATACAATAAATGACAAGAACAAATCAGCCTGGAAAAAGGTAAAGTAATTCCTGTGATTCCACTGGCCTTCAGACTGCCATGGAAAGTCTTTTTTCCATAGCTGGAAGGCAGCCTGTTTGATTTTGATATGAACCTGAATACCCAGATCAGATTTTCTAGGCTTTCCAGTAATAATTCAAGCAATGCTTTAGCATCCAAGGTCTAGCTCCCTTGGAAGAGGAAAATTTTGCTCATCAAACCTGTTTGAACATGCAGACTGTCCTCAGAAGGAGCACAGACTACATTAAGTGAGCTTAGAGTCCCACTACTGAAGACAAGCATCGTGTGCTGTAGCTCAAAAGAAGGCACTAAATTCACTCCCTAAGGCTGATTCCCTTCTGCCATTTATTCATTAGCTTTACGCACTTGAACATTAAGATAAAACCTCATGTTTGCATTGAGAAAGGCTTCACAATACTCCCCATGGATGACAGAAAAGCTCTTGGATTTAAAGGAGTCAACTCAAATTGACCACAGGAAAAGCTAAAAAGACACCAGCTGAAAGAGGAGAAACCAAAGGAGCTAGCTTCTCTTAGATTGCAAGACTACCTTCAGTTTTATTTATATACACATGTACTTATATAATAATGTGTGTATATAAAAACGTGTATATATACATCTACATATGTTGTACATTGTATTATATGAATACACAGATATAAAATCAACAAAGCATCGGTATTTTCTATGACTGAGCTCATCCTGCAAGCTCACAGTGGGACAGGATTGATGAAAGCTACCTTCCACCATGAAATCGCTATGAAACTTGCACTGTGAATGAGATCTGGCCATGCTCTGCTCTTTCTGGACAGCACAGCCAGAGATCAAAGCTGCTCAGGTGTTTTCAAGATCTCTCTGTGATGTTATGTGGTTCTTAATATCCAGGGATGACTACAGAGACTAGAAAGCTTTCATGAGACTAGAGAACCTCAGCAGCATTCTGGTCTAAACAGTCCTGGTCTAGATAGTTCTCCTCAAGAAAAGAGAAAGCTACCAAAACACTTTGACCATGCCCAAGCAGATTTAAAAACCCACCCTAGCTTTGAACTCCAAAGCAAACCCTGCAAATGCTTTTCCTTCAGCACATCTGGTTAATGCAGACTTCAACAGTATCTCTGCTACTGGCTTGCGGCAGACAGAGGCACTTTTCAGAAGCCTTCAGCATGTGATCTACGAGAAGGAAAGGAATAAAAGACTTCGGTTTATTAGTTTGTTATTCTCCAATCCCAGTTATTACAGGACAGGCACTATGTTTATGATGGATTTATTTGGAGAACATTTTCTCCCTGCCCACGTAACTGTGCTTCAGACTGAAGCCAAAGCTATATGGGGGGTTATAAAAGCTGCAAACATTTTTCAGTACCATGTACAAGCTCAGTGCTTCAGAAGTACATACAAGGACATGAGCCAGCAATGAGGTGCTGGCTTAGTATGTAGGAAACTACATCCAGTTCCTCATTGTACCACCATGCTCTGCCATAGCTTCAGCAAGCCCCACATAGTGAGATAAAACTGTGGGAAGGGGGCAGGAAATTCAGCATCATACACACAATCTGCCATTTACTCTTCCAACAAGCAACTTCTGTGTTCTTGGACGGGTTTATTTTTGCCTCAGCCTGCATTAAACATGGCGATACTGACCATTTCTGAGCAGGTCTCATCATCGCTGGTTTTCATGTACCAGGTTTCCATGCAGCGCTGTTGCCATTTCACCTGCAGTTCCAAGCACATCAGCCTCATATCTACATATGTAGTCAAATCACTGTGCCCACAGGGACCAATTGTTTTTTCCATCACCTGTAGCTTCCTTCATTTTATGCAGGAAGATGCTAGCAGCTTCTAACGAGGAGCATTATGAATAGTGTGGTAACACCTTTTTTCATCCCTGCTAAATTTCTCGTCTCATCTTGTGAAGTCAAATCCTGGTTTCTGCAAAGTCCCTAAAACAACCACCGTTCGTTAGAATGGGATCCACTGTTCGAGTGCACATATTTTGTCTCTAGCTCTGTAGATTTGTTGCCTATTAATGCTGTCTTCCTGCATTTAGGTTTTTATCCCACTGCCCTAGAGTTCTGGCAGCTAGAGGTTGCAACAGTCCTGACAATACACAGGAGAGGCTCTCTCAGTACAAAAGTTCCCTTGTGCTCCTGTTTGTACATCAGTCATGGCTTTAGCCTCTTCCCTATACGTATATCACCCCCCTTCCCCCCATTAGGGGCAGAACATTCAGGCAACCACCCAATTGCAGGGAAAAAGCATGGTGCATGGAAATAGGATCCAGTACCTTTGGGTGGCTTGTGATTTGTATCCTGTGTTACAGAAGCCAGTAAAAACAAGCCAACCCATCAATTTATGGCTTGGGTCAGGCCATTTGCATATAATTTGAAAGCACAGTAGTTATGAATTCCTGTTGGATTCCCGTTGTTGTTTGAATATAAAGAAATTTGAATATAAAGAAATACGTAACACAATGAAACTCAAGGAAAAATTGTGAGGCTTCACCTCCCCGGAGCCGCAAATACCACTAACAAGGCTCACGTCACTGCGGAGGAGCTCCTAAATAGGGTGCACAAATGTGTCTGAACATGACAAATTTGGTCTTAAGTAAAAACAAGAGCCCAGCAAGTTGCATCGATATGAATACTTCTCACATTTCTGTTCTTTACTTTTCTAATGACTAACGTGCACTTCACTCCAGGCTTCAGAAGGACAGGTGCTGCTGGCCAGCTTTGCACCCTTGGCACTGTGCTGTCAATATCCAAGGTCACTTTAAGCAGTGACATTATGGACTGGGACACTCTAAACATTGCCTTACTGTGCTGTATTGAAAACCACGACTTTTCAGAGGGCCGCAGATTTCTTCGCATGTATTCCATATGGCTTTGTAGCAGATCTATCACAACAGTGCTTCATACAGGTTTCTTGTTGCTAATGCATCCCCTCGGGGATTATCTAAGTGCTCTTGGTACAAACCCTCCTGATAAGCCTTGGAAGCAGCCAGCAGCACATCTAGTGCTATCAGCAACACGTTAGGAAAGGAATGTCATGGCAAAGTGCTGCCGAGTCACAAGACAAAAACCAGCCTGGTGTTTACAGCAGGGTAGGAAATACCACATTAAAATAAAAGCATGACAAGGGAAGAGTGCAGACTTCGGGGGAAAAAAAAATGAAAATAAATCAAAACCACCTCTAAGCTCCTGGTTCCTTTGTCATCAAGTCAGCGCATTACAGAGAAGCTCTGTTTGGAGAGAAGGGGTTTTTGTGAAGCTTTATCTTGGCCTTTAGCAGACAGAACCGACAACCCTGAAGTGGCAAAAACCACTTGCCAAGTGCCACCTTCAGCGAACAACGGAACACAACACCATGCACCGAACAGCAAACTATCAGCTCCCAGGAGGAAGTGTCATTTTCACATCCAGTTTGCTACACAAGAGTGGGAGAGAAGCTCCAACTGTTTTGAATTCATGTGTCAAGTCAATCACAGGAACAGATAATATTGGAGTTATATAAAATTTCGGAAGGAACCCCCACCCACCACCTGCAACACTCACTCGCCACTGTCAGAACAGCTCTGTAACTGAAGACAGCACTGAAGAGAAGTTGTCCTCCTGGCTTTCTACAAAGTAGCTGATGGGATCACTACAATTTCATTTTACATACGAACTGAGGCACAGGATGAGTGTTTATTTTTGCTCCTATCAGAACAGTATCTGAGAGTCCCCACTAGACTCTAAGTGCTAACTGTTTGGTACAAGTTTAAAACTCTTCCATCTGATCCTAGAAATATGAATTCTCAAAAGACTTCACAGGATCTGCATGGAAGGAAGGAAACATTAGCAGCATGCCCTGCAGATTGCTCCAATCCACCCCCCCTCCTTTTTTTCCCCCTCTCTGCAAGGCCTTGCCTTCCCCTCTAGGGAAATCAAAGCAGATCTCTGTAGCTTCCTCCGAGTGTCTTTACTTTCGACTTTTGTTCCTGCACACAGATGGCATCAGTGTCAGAGCTGCGAAGTTAGACATCAAAAGCTCTGTTCAGAAGAGCAGGTCCGAGGACGAACTGAAACCTGCTGAGCTGCGGTCCCTGCACGTTGCTGTGCACCTTACTGACCTGGCTGGAGTCCAGGCCCACCGCCTCCACGTGGGCAGCAAGGGATGGTCTCAGGCTTTCTGTGGGTGCTGTCACTTAACGTGCTTATTCCTGTCCACACTTAAACCAGGCGAATGGCATTAACAAGCACTGAGGAGCTGAGCCTCTCCAATTATTCACCTCCAAAGAGTTAAGAGCTTGCCCTAGGGTTCTTTCCGAGCCCAGGCAGGAGAGCTTTGTGTGAAGGGTACCTCAGAGTCCTGATGCCGGGCACCACGCTGTCCCTGCGGAGACCCAGGGCTTCCTGATGCTGCAGGCTCACCCTCCGATCTTCCCCAAAGCCCTCCCACCTTCCTCTACCTGCATTCAGGGGTAAAACCCATGGAGTGCAGTTTCACTCTGCTGTGCTGCAGTACACCAAGAAAGAATTGCACCTGCCCTGATTTCCCCATCCACCATTAGCCAAATTAAAGCCGCGCCAGCCCTGTCCCCTTTTACAAGCTCTGTGTGAGCGCAAAGGGAGAAAGCCACAAGGGGAACAGATGCTGCGGTTTGAAGAAAAAGAGAGAGAAAGAAAAAGATATCATTGCGCTCTGAAAGCATCCAGAAACGTTTCTATTCAATTCATTCGGGCCTACACAAGATCAGGGAGAGCACAGGACTACTGTGAGGAAAATCTAGGTCACATATGATCACAGCAGCACAGCTGCCATACTCTCAATGGCCATGTGAAGCAAGGACTGCAGCAAGGACCTCGCTTTGCTAGAGAGGTTTTTTTTTTTTTTTTTTTTTCAGTCCGGTGTTACAATTCCCCCTCATTAAGGTGTATTTTCCGGCAGGCCTGTGAGTACATTAGGTCTTCAATTGGGGTGAAGGATTTAGCTATAAATCCCAAAAATGATTCAGTAAGTGGAATTTCTGTAGGATCGTTTAAATAGTTTATAGGCTGCCAGGCAGGATTTTAACCTTCTAACAGTGACAGGAACAGTGTTACTTTCCTGCTCTTTTGAATGCCAACACATTTCTTAGTTCTCTTTGTTTCATATCTGTTGTGGAAAGATACACATTCCTCCCATTTTCATTAAGGAAACAGGAATCTTATGCTATTTTAATACACCTGTGAAAACTTCTTGAAATTCTCACATTCAGTGCTCTCTTTTTATTAAATACACAGGTCAGTCCCTGCGGTCCCTTCCCACCCTTCAAACACAAGAAATAAAATAGATGCATGTGCAGAAAAAGACTAGGACAATGTAGCCCCCAATCATTACTTTTTTTTCCTTACATTTAACCAGACGCTCTGTCACCCTCCCTTCTCCCCTTTTCTACACCTGAATAAAAACAGGAAGGATCTGAAGCCAAAGTACTGAACACTCCCACAATTCAGGGGATTAGAGGGAAAGGACAAATGTTCATGGGTGCCATGCAGCTAAGCCAAGCATCTTGGAGCAGCATTCATTACGGAGCTGTGCCAAAAGTCCTCACGCAGGCAGCTGTAGCACGAGCAGCTGTGCGGCTGGGGAGCAGGAGGAAGTGATACACAGCCCAAGTCAGGAAAATAATGCACGGGGGATCCTTTTGGTGGAAGCGAGGATGTTATAGATAAAGCATTAATAAGGATTTGTTCCCCAAAACAAGCAGCCCAGACAGCAGAGCAACAGGAAATCAAATCACCTAACTGCAAAGAAACTGACTCATGCCTATTGTTAGGCGCAGCCATTTGTCTCCCAAGGTTTTCTAAGCCTGACGATGCTGCAGCCCTTTCCAAGCCCTGGGACCAGCACAAACCGCTTCCAAGCTTAGGGGAAGAGGGGTGACACTTGGGGCTTAGGGCAAGGACTCCTTTGAGTCATGGCTGCTAATTATATACATTAGTATGTTTCAAAAAGACAGGCATTTTAATGCATGACAGCTGCAAGAGCAAGGACTTCTCTCAGTATCTTAGGTAACACGTCTGTTACCAGGGACTAGAAGCAAAGTCTCTGCTCTAATGTTAAAAATCTGACACAGAATTCACCCTGGCTTGAGATCGCACGTGCCAGCTAACCCTGGCAGCACAGCCCCCCTGCCTCCCCCTGGGGAAATCCTGGGGGCCCCCCCGATCCTTCCCCAGCTGCATCGGCCTCTGAGATTTGTGGGGACTGGGTGAGAGGGGCTGGCAGGCTGCTCCACAGTGACTCTCATGCTCTGATTTTGCAAGTGGCAGAGAAGTGTCGTGCCTGCGTGTTAGCTGGTTTGAATGCAGAATTCTAATCAGGTGAACTAAGTAACTTTCAGTCTAATTAGGAGAACAGTAGGTTTGTTCTTAATCCACCACCATTTAATCTTCCGACTCATTAATTGTGCACAGGCTCTATGAATATGTATATACGGGAGGAAAAAAAATTCTTTGACCTTGATGAGAATGATAACAGACACGAAGTAGGTGCGCACTCACCTTTCATCACACTCACTTTATTATGTAGATTCAACAATTCCTATTGCTCCGAATCAGGCTATTGAGAATTACAGGCAATCCCGCAGCCAATTAGGAATCTAAGTCCTGATGAACCACAGAACCTGTAATCATTAGCACAGTACTTACAGGGGAGATGCCGCCTCTGCCAATTTGCATGCAAATAAAAATACATCTGTTTTAAAAGGCCGTACCAGACAATATAACCAGTGCACCAACAACTGGGTTGAAAAAGAGAGGAAGTACAGAGACAAAAGACTGAGAGCACTAATTAAGATTTTGTTTACGATCCTGAATATCCTGTTCCAATGCAGTATCATTCATGCGATCGCTAATGAAAAGCTATTCGTACCTTTTTATTGACCCTTCCATTTTTTGAAGAATTTTACTTAGCATTTGAATATACTTAACTTGGTCGTACTGTTTCTGCTGTAGAATAAAGAGCTCAACTGTCAGAAATAGTTCCTCATTTTACAAAATTATTCTGTACCCCTCAGAAAAATAAACTTATGGGCAAATTCTGATTTGCTTGACAATATCTTATGAACATTCACTGGGGCTGTGTCAAGTGGCTTTGCCTCATTTTCTCATTCATCTACTAAAGAAATTAGTGTCATGCGTTGCCGAAAAGAGTAGTATCTGTACTGCTGAAGATGCTACTCTCCCATAACAATCTGGTGAAATTCAAATCTTTCAAGTTGAGCAGCTCTTGACTGGAACCATTAGATTTCTATAGGATTTAGACTTCATTTCTCCTTTTATTTAAATTCATGGGAGACCTTCCTTTGACTGCAGTAAAAGCAGGAGTGCAGAAACCACAGCTTTAGGTCTGCCTTTTTTTTTTTTTTTAAGGTCTGTTTCGCTCCTCCTGCATTCAGCTACAAAATCCCCTAAAATTGACCTTAAAGCCCACACACTTTCTGCAGCAGTAGTTGCATAATTCCTACTGAAGTAAACGGGAATTGGGCCTAAGTACCTCGTGTGTTTTGGCCACTACACCTAGAAAATGTTTCTCTAGGCATCATTGGTGAAACACAGATGCAGGTTTAGACTGGAGACAAGCCTAAAGACCAGGGACTGGAAAAAATTCTGGCTCAGACACCTGAGTAAGACTGTTGTGGAGCTGTTGATAATCTCTCTCTGGGACCTCTAACAAAGCTGAGGAGGAGACCAGAGAAGCAAGCTCCTGTTTCCCTGCTCACTTGAGTTTTTTTTCCTAGAAAAGACAACCAAACTGTCCCAGCAGCATAGTATGGAGCCAAGAAACAGCACAAACCAAAAAGCACAGCAAGGAAAGGGACCCTAAATCCCCGTCGGGCAAGAAAGACCCCAAAATACCAACAGGGACCATGTCAGGGAACTGCAACCTCCTGTTGCTTGCAGCAGCTGGGAGGATGACAAGAAGAATGTGGGTCTCTGCTATGCAAACAACCCGGCAAATCCAGCTGAAATGGGGAGTGCAAGGCCAAGAAATCCGATGACACTGTAGAGTGGCAACACAAGAAAAACAAGGGTTGTGTTTACTTCAGCTTTCTTTTCCTGTTCACCCATTCTGTTTCCAGCCCTTTGCTGTCCCCTTGTTTATTTAAAAGCCTCTCTGGACCAAAAATTCAACCCAGATCCCCAGATTGTGATGTGAGACACTGCAAAAGTTATTTCTTCCCTCAGCAATGAAGCAAATGCCGAAAGAGAAGAAGGCTCTTTTGCTGCCGAGAGAGCCTTGCCCTGAAGTGAACCAGCATCTACACGTGCAAAGCCTTCACCCCAAGTGGGGAAGACCTTTTAACTTGACTCTACCAGACATCAAGGGGATTAAGGGTACCATTTAACTCAGCCCAACTTCTCAGCTAACAGTATCCTGCACTGCTCTTTTCCATGCAGTAGGCGAGTTCACTTGAGCCAGCACTTAAGGCTTTTGACTATAAAGCAAGCATGGATAAAAAGTTGAACAGGCCACGGAGATGCAACCTGGAGCAGCCCCTCTAACATAACCAGCTCCTGCCACAGGAGGGAACAGGGGCAGCCACCACCCTGCAAGGTCCAGAGTTGTCACTTGGGATCACAGGCAGGCTGTTCCCATCGACCACAACAAGCCAAGACCTGCCACATCCACAGCACAGCAGGATTCACCCACCTAGCAGCATCCCCAAAGCCCAGCTTCTGTGGAGAGGCTTCTCACAAACACTGCCTGTTTCCAAAGGATGGTTTGTGCTGGGGTGAAATGAAACAAGGCCAGTTGTTGCGTTTCTTTTTCCCCGTGGAGCAGGTTCAGGCCAAAGAAATTTAACTGCTACTCAGCTGTTTTCTGCTGACATCGCTTGCATTCCTCTCTCTTCTCAAATAACATTCGGAACTCCCTGCCAGATCGTGCAATTTGATATATGCCCCGATGATAGAGGGTGGAGGGGAGGAAAGTACGTTTGCTAATATTTTTCCATTACAAATCTAAACGTCCCAATCTACAGTTTAATCTGCAATAAAACCAGCAAATTCTGAAGGCTGGGTTACTGACTCAGGGCCAATATTTGTACCTGAAACCTTTACATCCAGATGACTTTTACCTATTGATGTTAATTTTATCACAACCTCTGTTTCCAAGCTACAGCTTTTGAAATAACCCAATGAATTTTAAGCCCCACTCAGATCTCAAGACAAGATTTGATTCTGTTTCGAGCTGCTCAGCTGGCATGCAATCACAGTACCAAAATCCTCATTCAACCCCAATGAGATTTTTCCTTCCCAGGTACCTCTAAGGACCTTCAGAACTGAAAAGGACGGTTTGCCTTTCATGAACCCAAGCTTCAGTGGCTGCCACCAACAGAGGAAAAAGCCAGCATTTACCACACAAGGTTTTTCCTATACTAATGGCAGGAAATACCACAAATACCAGGATGAAATAAAAATCCACAGCCCCTCCAAATGCCACATGAATTAGCAAGGTAAGGGCTCAGAATTTCTGGTATTTAGAAGTCAATGCTCCTCTATGTGTTCAGAAATTCCGGGGTCTATTACTGCCTCTTATCCACAAATACGTATTTGCTTATTTTTGTCTCCTTGTCATGACAGCAGTGCCCTCAGAATTATTATGTTTCAGGCATAAGCAACAGGGATGATCATGTCAGGGGAAAAAAATAAAAAAAGGAAAACACTGTTTTGCCCTTGCTCTAAAGAAAAAAAAAAATCCTTTCCTTTCTGCTTGGACTGAACCATGCTGGGATACTTGGCTCCATTTATTTTACCATCTCTCTGCGCGTCTCTCCCAGGGCTGGGAGGACTGAAACACGATGAGAAATTTTACTCCACTGTCAGCTGGCCTGAGGACAGATCTCTCTGAAGAAAGTCACCTCCCAGGGGGCTCACAACCAAGCAGCATTTCAGCTGCCCTGCTGTAAAAGCCTCGCTCTCCCCATAAGCAGAGCCTCGGCTACTGGACATGCAGCTGGAACACAGCCCCTGCACACACGAGGGAGGGACAGAGCAAAGACAGCACTTGGAGGGACAGACAGCCCGTTTCATCCCTCACACCCGTGTATTAGCAGCTGTTTGTCTAGCTGTATGTTCTAGGAGATTAAGTCTCAACCCTGGTGTAGGCACCAAAAGCACAAACGTCCTCAGGCTAAACAAACCTCCATCTTGCAAGCAAAACTTAGGGCAGGGCAAGTTTCCACTTTTTATATTACTTCAAGATTTATCACCTCATCTAAATGATACTATCACTCATCTAAATTACGCTGTGACCACTTCTCACTCTGGTGTCTGGGGGCCAAATATCACTGGAGCCTGACAGAATGTACCAGCAACGAGTCCTGGGTCTACCCTCTCCCTTTACATGTCCCTCAGGGCTCCTCACACTGCCAGCGACTGCTGGGCTAACCTGATACAGACATTGCTTCATTCCAAGCAGCCATTAAAACATCTCTTTGTAAGGGATTTCCGAAGTATATTTATCCTGAGGTGCTCCCCAGTCCTTTACCCCTGTGGGGACATTCTTCAAGATTCGGTTCTCTCGGTATTATTGCCTTACAGGCAGGAGGACAGTTAGCTGGTTTGGGGCTTCTGTGAATAAATTAGCTCTTAGCGTGGATGAAAGGAAAACATGACAGAATTTGGTCCTTCTGATTTCAAAGGTCTTATCTGGCCACAGAGGGAGCGAGTAGGGCAGATTCACCTTCAACATGATAATCTCCTGCTAGCTCTCCTTACAGCATTCCCAGCTTCTGCCCTTCACTGGATGCTGAGCATGAATGTGGGAATGAATCACTGCTGATCTTGGCAAAATACCAGTCTCCCTCCCTTTGCTCCAGCTTGGAATAATCCCAATTTTCCAAATGGCTTCAGTGAATCCAGGATTTAAGTTCAGCTATTAAAAAGTAGCGGGAACCCATAAATCACAGGATTTATATCTGTGAGCTCTTTGATGCATTCTAAACAATTACTAGGAAATATATGATCTTCCTAAAAATAACTACATACATGAACACCAAGGGAGAAGCTACTGTCAAAATATAATGCGTGGACAATCTCATCTCCACCCACCCCCAGAGGCAGGCATGGAAGAGTTCTCTTTATTCTCTTTTGCTGCTCACAACTGTATTAGAATCGATAACATGCTGAAGTGACGCATGCTTACAATGATGTTAGAGCAGTATAAAAATCATGTAGGAAATTAACGTATACTTGCTCTCCAGTCCCAGGGGGTGGTGATAACCAGCCCCACAGAAGGTCATTTATTTAACCCATCATATTGCTCACAAAACAGCTTGTGATTACCAACTTTTACACCAGGCTTGTATAAATGGTGACATTTCGCTCCTGCCACTCACATGGACATGGGAACAGACCGGGAGAGCTAACCTAGAAATATTCCAAGAAGAACGAAGGTTAATTCACTTTGCAGTCCACACCTTGCCGGAAATTTTTACCAACAAACCAGAACTTTTTCAGCCTGCAGCTGACTATGCTGCTCTGTCATGGGAATACACAGTTTTTAGCTTTTGCTGGTGTTGGTGTTGGGCTTCCACTATTGCTATCGGTGTGTTGCTAGAGCATGGCAGAGCACGTGTAGCTTACACATATGGTTCCCTTAACAGCATCAGTGGGAGCTGCCATCACTAACATACATGTGGTGACAAAATGACTTGTACCAATTCGGTTTTAGAGGCACAACCAGGCTTTTAAGCTGTGTATCACGAATGCCCTACTGAATAGATTAGCGCACACCTACCATCTGCCTTGAGTTAGGATAGATCAGGAAAGCACTCACCAGAAGTACATTAGCTCCAGGTCACAGGAAGCACCTGTGCTGCTGTGGCACCAGATGCCTACTGAGCACAATATCTGCAATGGCAACAGAAATGCACACTCCCTGCTGCCAACAGTTCTTCCGCAACAAGACATGACCAACACACAGCTTCCACAATTAATGCGACTTCTGTCATTAAACCCCAAAATGCTGCAATTCTGCCATGAGTGCTCTGAAAACCCTTTAGTGACAGTGTATGGTGCAGCAGAGATGGTCTGGGGAGCCTGTAAAGCAAATCCTGCAGATCCTCCAGTATGCAAATCCATGCTAATATATGCTGCCTTGTGCATGCTCAGACCACTGAGCTGCTCCAGCCTACAAGGAAGGCAATGGTGAGAGCAGGACGAAACAGGAACAGGGAGCTCTTCCACTGTCCCCTGTAGAAACCCAAAGAAAAGGATATTTGGGAGTTTTGTCTCCACTCCTTCCACATCTCGTCTTTGCTCTCACAGCTGCAGATCACTTCACCTTCTTCTGTTCCTACTTCCCTCACCTCTTCCCCAAGAACGGGGACACTGCTCACAAGATCACAGTGCAGGAATCCAGCAATTTGCACCTCTGAGCCTCCTGTACTGCACGTTTCCCAAGGCAACACTTGCTCTACGGTCCTGCTAGCAAGAAGCTACCAGGGAAAACAAACACAGATTTGCCCTGGGGAGAGGCTTCAACTCCAAATCAACATGAAACTGGAAAGTAGGAATTGCTGTATGGAGCAATCAAAACCTCTGTTTTTGGCTTCTTCTACATCTAACTTTTGCCTGCATGCTCTGTCTGCACAGGATTAGCGTTATTGGTGCAACCCACTTAGGAGATCTCTGAAAAAGATTCAGCCACTGCTGTATGATGAGGGAAGATGTCTTGATTTAAGAACACAGACGTTACTAGAAAGGGAAAAAATAAAAGGGTCCCTTACTGTTCCGACATATCAAAAGCAAACTAATGAACCACCAGTTCATAGAACGACCCTGCTCTTCATTTCAGAGCCAGGCTAGCCTTTTGTGTTAAGGACACTGAATAACAAGAGCAAGAACAAACAGAAAGAACCCTTTCCCCCTGCCCAAAGTAAATTTTGAAATGAAATCATTTAAAAACTACACCCTTCTGCCCTACTTTAAGGTCCACATAAGAACAGATGAAAAGTTTTGTTCCATTGGCAGAAGCAAGGCTTTTGATCCTCAAAGATCTCTTAATCGCTTTGCACATCAGTTCTTTTCATTATTTCAAACACACTTGAAGACAGCTACTTTTCTCTCTTCTTCCTCCCCACCCCCCAAAAAAAACCTTTTCTGTGTTTGGGCCACTTCCCACCCAACTGTGGCAGTATGGCAGAAAGCTGCTTGTTCTTTATACGCTGCAGGTTTCAGTACATATACTTGCTGATCTGCCTCAGACAAGTCTTGAAAAGCACGGTCTTTGCAAGTAATTGCGCTAGCTCACAGCATCCACCTCTTCACCCTCCTGGTGCTTCAGAAGAGTTCCAAGGAAGATTATATGCTTCTGGTTAAAAAAAGAAAGTAGTTGTTGGTGGCACTGTTGTTGTGCTGTTTTTCTGTTTTCTTTTCTTTTCTTTTTTTTTTTTTTTTAAAAGCTTGACTCAGAATTGGAATCTTGGTCACATCAAACTGAACTTAATTCAAGGTTTCTCCAAAATTTCATGCCTCTGCAATTCCAGTAAGTCAAATACTACAGCAAATCACCAGTATTGGACAGCACTCTGCCAGAATTTACAATAACCGGGGCCTTCTCAGCATTCCAGTAAGTGAGACGAGTGCTTAATTGGACTCAAATCTTTCCAACAACTATGTACAGTATCCTTTATTTTTTTTTATTAAATTGCTCTTGCTCCTGGTTTTTGGCTCACTACCCAACTGAAAGGGTAGAGACTTTTTGAAACAAAAGCATTACTTTTGTTCTTTGTCCATCAAAGACTTTGCTACAAGCAAGCTGTTAAGAACTGTAATACAAACTATAGATAGGAGAGATCAGAGGTGCAGTCAGAGCTAGCCAGCAGACAGGCTGTAGGGGGGGATGGATGGCTAACACCAAAACCAAAGCCCACCTGGAGAGCTGCATGTAGGCAGCAGCGCCAACAGTTGAATGCGCAGAGCCAGAGGCATTGTTTAGGCAAGTGGGTGGATGCTTTCTGAGCCAGCTTCATCTACCCAAATGGTGTCAAAGCCATTGGAAACCGCCTTGTGAAATTCTGGTCACAAAGCAATCCAGAGCTGAGGAGGGCCAGCAACAGAAGGCTTCTGGCTGCACCAGCACAGAGGAGGCGGATGCTGTGTCACGGAGCAAGGTGCAAGTAACAACCACACGCTGCTCGGCAGGAAACCTCGCTCCTCCAGGCCAGTCAATGCTGCCAGCCTGAGACCCTTGGGCAGCTGGGAAGGACGCTGTCTCCACGTGATCTGGGTTATCAGGCAGACTCCTCCACGTTCCCATCATTAACAAGAGGAAAGGCTGTCTTGCTGGCAGGCGTCAGAAGATCTGACTTGAACTTCTGCCCCCTGCATGCAGCTATCAAACAGTTCAGTCTCTCTGAGCCTCCTTTTTCCTTGCCTACTCTCTTTTTCCTGCGTTTATACCCTAAAGGCAGGGAAAGTCTGTCTATAAATACATAGGGTACATAGCACCACATCACTTGTACTGATATTTGGGCTTTCAAATTCAGCCACAGTAAAACAACATTTGGATCCTGGTCATTTATTCCACTGTACCAGATGAGTCAGATGAAACCAGCTGAGACCACACTGGCCACCACTGCCCCGCAAACCGCTCCGTGGGCATTGAAGAGAGATGACAAAACAGATCCCCGTCTGACTACTGTCCTCCAGCGCTGCAGGCTTGTGGCTATCTCACAGGGAAAGAGCAGTGGCCAACACCAAGCCCACGCAGACCTCCCAGAGACTGCGCACGTCCACGCAGCACAGGAGAAAGCAGACCTGGAAAGATGAGCTCTCCCCTCAGCGGCTGCTGGGAGCAGACACTGCCCAGCACAACGTGCCTTCCAGCCCTTGCCGGAGCACAAAGCTCAACAAGACAGGGCTAAAAGGAAACCAGGGACTCTAGCCACCTCCTGGCTAGCTCTGCACAACGGGAATGCCAGACGCAGGCTGACAGCTAGTGTGTGGCAGGAGGAAATTGCTCTTAAGAACCTCCCGAAGGACAGAGCTTCCTCACCTACACGGTCACAGGGGTTACTTGCTGTAGGTGGCTCCGTTCTGCAACACCTTCCTGCAGCTCAGTCCTGTGTCTGCCGCAAGCCACAGATGGGTCCTGTGCATGGTGTGGATTTCTTTATTTCTGTATGTTATACCTACTGGTGCCTTGCTGCTTGCAGAGTAATTACCAGTTCTGCCCTTCCCAGTGCACGTTGTAACATTAAACCTTGTATTACTTGGCAGCAAGAGCTCACTTTTCAAGCAGCTGTGAGAAAGAGACCCCTCAACTGATGCAAATAAACACGATCTTATTTTTAATTTAATTAAAACAAACAAGTAGTGTTCCAGGCTGTGCAGTACACATCCATCTCCATAAAACTCAATACAGACCAAAGGAGACCTTCTGGCCTCTCTGATGCTCTAGGAGATGCCTGGTTTTACTCTTAGTATTGCACATTGATATAGAAAACTTCAGAAGCATCCCTGACTCCTTTTTGCTTACCCCCTGAGAAATCTGAGGCCAGCTGCAGAGGTGACCCTTTCCACTGAAATAAACCCAACTTGCTGGAGATGCAATTAAACCTATAGAGAACCTCAACTATCAACTAGGTCTGACTAATTTTTGACCGCTGTCTCGTCCCTCATGGCAAGAGGAGGCTTGTAAAGAACACACCTGGAAGCTAACTCACAGCAAACGCAGATGGCTATTTCCCCAGTAGCAGGTCTGAATGCCCAGTGAATTTTTACCCTAGCTGGCCTAATTGCTGATGGCAGTAGTCTTACTTCTATCAACGGAGCCCAGTGCTACAATTCACATCTGTGATGACCTCACCTAGCACCGGTTCTTGGAAACACACAAGCAGTGACAGATAGACTGATGAAATGCCTGCAGGCCTGGCGTCACCACGTTGCTGCTTCGCACACAGCTACAGCAATAGCAGCAGCAGATGGAGTAGAATTGTTCAAACATCAGAGCTGGTCTTTCCTTAGGAGACATTCGGCTCCAGCAGCAGATGAAAACAACCAGGGAGGGGGGTTAAGGAGAGCAGTCCTGTAACACACGTGAGAAACATGCAAGGCTGAGCAGTGGCTCTGTATCTTCTGTTGTTCCTGGCATTGCAGCGTGTTAGATATATAACTTTTTTCACGTAGGCCCAACTTGAAATGAAACACCTGATAGGTAAATATTTCAAACTACATCCTCAAGATAGCGTAGACAGCCAGAAATCTGGGTCCTACAGTCTCTGGCATGGTGCAGGTCTCCACCACAAAGTAAACCCCAAAAGGTGAAGATGCACCACATATGCACAAAGCTGACAACATAGATGTGCTCATGCACACTTCCCATCTACACAGAGATGTCAAGAGAAGAGCTTTTTGAGTTAGAACAGTAGGCAATGAAAGAATTTTAAATTTGTGTTGTCCCCTAGCATATACACTATATGTTTTTTAAATACATGTATATAGTTTTATAGAATGTTATTTGGTATTTTTATAAATATTTTTATACGTTTGTATATACAAATAAAACATAGAATAGAAACAGCACAAGGACCTACACTTAGGAGCACCTGGCTTAGTTTATGTCCCTCCCATAGGCTTTCTGTGAAGTTCTAGTAAACCTATTGTACATCTCTCTCGGGTTGGTTTGTTACATTCATAGAACAAAAATAGTAATTCTTCACCTGTTTCTGGTTAGGATCCACTTACATCAGCATCTATCAATGGAACAGTTCAGACCACTAATTTCTCTGTAAGCTAAATATTGCCACTAGTGCCACAGGAGAGTGGTGAGGGGTTGTCATTTGGAGAATGACGTGGTCATTCGTATCATGGCTCTTTCATATCATGCTAGACTAACATGACTGGGGGAAAGAAGAGAAAAACACATTGCAAATTCACAAACTCAGGATATTGCATTCTGAAGCTGATCAGTGTAACTGGGTGGATTAGAAAGCTTTGCTGTGGAGTTCGGAGACATGAGGCCAGAGTTTTCGTTAGTGCCTCCTGCAGATGCTTTAACAGAAGATTGTTTCCAGTACCTCTGCCCACCAGCTTTTCCCACTTCAGCCCATAGCTTGTGGGAGATTTGTGCAAGAAACCAATCTGCTATTCTAATGCAACTCAAAGCCAGTTCCTTCAGTGGACAACAGCGTCAGAGCAAATTTTCTATCTGTTTTCCCAAGGTCCCTTCTCTCAAACAAATAAACAAAAAAACACTTGTTTCGTGGAGGTTGGGTTAAACAGCCAGTCTGGAAACGTACTGAGTGGAGTGATCCTCCAGCACCACCCAAAACTAGCCAGCAAATGAAAACTCGCCAAGGCTATTAATTTGACAGCTGGGGGGGGGGTTGAAATGAAACCTATTGCTACCATCTGCACAAAGGAAACGGAGGCAAAAGAAAAACCCTGCTGAGTGAGCAGAAAGAGAGGTTCAGAACAGCAGAGACAACACAAACCATATGACACACTTGTTAGACCTCCTCCCTCCTTTCTTCTCCCACACTAAATGCTGCAGGACAATGATCAATCTATTCAACAGAAGCCTAAAACAAGACCCTCAGGACTGCCAGTGGTGCAGGTCTCTGTTTTCTTACAGATTCTGGCACATGAGGGCCCCACTCCCTGGTCAATCTCTGAGACAACAGAAATAGTTCACATATTCTGAACTCCATAGATGGTTTAGATCTAGACCTTCTGCAAACTGCAGTGGTCATGAAACCCATTCTCACAGCTAGAATTTGGGATGCATCACATTTTTACTGCTGTTTGTACCGCTCAGTGTGTGAACCAGAGTAAACAAATGAACTTTCCAAAATAAAGGCAGTTTGAAAGGATTTAGCATGAGCCTTTTATTCAACTAATTTTACCCCAAAGGCAACAGTGGCTACAGCATGTGCTACTTCACAGGTGAAGCGTACATCTATCACAGTTACCCTCCTTCCACAGTGGGGGTTAATCTGCAATTAGCTCTATCTGTGGAGCTGGCCCCTACGGCCGCACCAACATCTTGGGCTGGAAAGCTGGCAGGAATACCTTGGTAGCGCACCAGGAGGCTCTGGGAATTTCATTACATTTTCCATTCACCCAGCATGCCTCCGGAAGGCCATCTACAGAAGAGAACAGAGCTAGCATTTGCCGCCCAACCCTCCGGAGTTTCTCCTTTCACACCCACTGCCAAAGCACAAACATCCTTACTGTAAGCCAGATTCTGATCATCTTTATTCCTGGTAATATCTGCTACAGACGCCTGCCCTAACATCTACTGACCAGCAACTCAGAGGGAGCAAGCCCTTCCTGCCACCTCCAGAAGTGCTCAGCACTAATTCTCCTTGGCCTCAAGCTTCAGCTGCAAGAAGAAAAATCTTCTGGTGCTGTCCATGGAGGAGTTTGGCTGGCATCCTCCCTCCGAGGCTGGGCAGCAGCTCTGGCACATGTCTAGGCTTGCTGCAGTCCATCTCTCGACTGACACTCGCAATGGTGCTGTGGAGTCCAGCCTGTGCATTTGGCTTTTCACTCAAGCTTCTAAAGAAACTGCAATTAGCAGAGCTGGCAGGGGCAAGGGGTAAAGAATTTATCAGCTCTGCAGTTCATTTTAGAGAGGGCACATGGAAAATGCAACTCAGCTGGCCTCACTCATCTCCTCATCTGAGCAGATGTGAGGATATCCGGTGACCTTGTTGAAAACAGGCTCACCTGGAGAGGTTCAGAGCTTTGTACTAAAACCTGAGCTCTTCCCAAGAACAGTTTTCACTTGGTGACTGCAAAATTCTCCTCACAAACAAATAATCCTTCTGCAAATAACAGACCATCAGCAAGGTCACACACAGAAAGAGACATCTCTGTGCTGAAAGCATACACTGAGAATGTCTGTACATGCCCCAAACAGGAGGGAAAGGTGCAAGACCCAGGAATCATGATTCCAGTGTCTGATAAAGACCATTCCCCCATTACAGGGTAATATATGTCACCTTTTCAGTATGTTCACAAGACCTCTGGGAGCTCAGCAACAGCCAGGCAGACCTCCTGCCCCAGGCATCAAAACACCACTTTGGACACTAATGAGGAGATCAGGGTTTGGTGCAATCCTGTACTCTACAGCAATTGTCTGAAAGAGAGGTGACACTGAACCCCAGGGGTTGCCAAAAGAAGTCACAGCAGTGTGCCCTGAGATGACAGACAGCTGTGGCGTAAGCAAACCTCTCTGCAGGACTGTCTAACTCCAACTTAACATTGAGCTTCTGTTTCAAGTCAGATTTTCCCCTGATGTGCCTCATCCTGCCCAGAGACAAAAATAGAGAAAGTGAGAAAACAGACCTTTATTACCAACTGCAATCCCCACTGCCCAGCAACCAGCACTGCACTCCATGTTAACCTTGCATAAAGAGAAAATAATGAAACCCAACAACCCGCACTACCCACAAAATAAAATATAGACAACACAAGCCTAATTTATGCAGCTCGGGCAGCAATCACCATGTGTCTGCAAGCTGAGCAGAGCAGAGCTGCAGTCCTTGTCCTACAGACACTTTCTAACCTCTGCTCCTGCTCTGACTGATCATGCTCCAGCGGTGCTGATGCAGGAGGTGAGCGTGCTGCAGGGCGAGCCGTGTCACCAGGTAAGCTGGGGCTGCGAGGCCAGGTCCCCTGTCTGTCCTGCTGAATAGGATCACTCCCTTCCAGGGCTCCTTGGTTCTTATCTATTCAGAGTTGACTGATTTTTTTTTCCTGATGGAAAAGAAAACAAAAGGCAGTGGATATGATGATGACTATAAAGCTGTAGTTATATAGGAGTTAATTTGCCAGCCAGCCGCCAATGTCGAGGGGAACACAAGGACTGCACCCTGCTGCTGGCATTGCCTACCATAATTACCCTTAACCAAATCGTGGTTACACCCTGTTCCATACGACACTTTGGATTTCCATCAGATCCAAACATCTCAGACAGATGCAGGGCCTGTTTCTGTCCCTGTTGATGTCCACAGCACGACTTTTAAGGGTCCGAAGTGCAAACAGAACTGCTTATGTGACCTTGGTATTTAACAAATGATTTGGATGAGCCAAGGTAAATAGGCACCATGGAAAGCAAAGGAGCTGTTCTGACTGAAGGAGCACATTATGCCCTCGCATTATTTTATGAGGAGCACATTAGCCCTGAAGGAAAAGTGGGATGTGACGAATCTCCAGTCACTATAAAAAGGCCTGGTCTCTAGAAGGAGACAAATGAATATCATCCTGTCCACCAGAAATACTCACCCATTCTTCCCCCACCCATGAAATTCACTGAGAAAGGGCACAAGGGTCTTTAACCCTCTCCCATCCTTTATTTCCTACTCCTCTCTACCCTGCAACAGCCCAGGGGACCATCCCTGTTCCCAGTCCAGCACCGACAGCAGGGAAGCCAGCACACAGATGTCGTGCCCGTGGCTGCAGCAGGCCCGGTGCTCAGCATGTCCCTCGGGACAGAGCAGCACCCTGCTGCTGCGCAATCGCTGCAGTGCTGGAGCCCGCGAGTCTGGGCTGCGAGGAGCACGTTCAACCTCTGGCATATAACCTGCAACACGATCTCCCTCACTTCCACGTGGGGCATCCCTTTCCTCCTGTGCTGCCTAGCATGGGCACGAGCTTCATCCACCTGCTGTGGGCTGTTCGTTGGTCATGTGTACTCCTCTGACATGAAATGTATACGTGGTTTCTGGGATGCTAGGAGGACATCACACCCAACCTGCCCAGGGTAAGACAGGATTCATGGGAAGGAAGCCTTTTGAGCTGCTGCAATGGCAGGCTGCAGTCTAGTCAGGCCTTAACCTTTCCCCTCATCCCCAAAAGAAGCAGTAACAATCCAGTTAGGAATTTGGAAGCCAGCGAGTATCTTCCCACAAACAGGCCAACTTTTTGGCAGACGGGGGCAGGAGGGCCAGGAAGGCACACAAACACATGCTCTCATAAGGCCATAAAGAGCTTCTGTTTCCCGACACTGCAACAGAAGGAAGGCGGAGGGAGAGAGAAAAGCAGCAGTCTCAGGCCACGTGGCAGGTCAAACCACCGCCCAGTTTGTTGGCATCCTCTAAAGTTTAAATATGCTTTGAGCCAGCAGTGAATCATCCCTGGCAGGTAAGAATGATGTTAATTTATGACATGCCAAGTGCAAGCAGATCTTTTGGTGTCCGTCCAATGGTTTTAGTCTTATTAACACACAGCGATGGCTCAGGTTGCAGCTGTGCACATTAAACTCTGGCAAGTGGCATTTTAAACAATGACAAACTTCAGAACAATCACTCCACACATGGAGCCAGGCCAGGCAAAATTGAAGGGTGGCAGAATAAAGGTCAGGAGGCTAACCTGTTTGTCTGGGAGAGGAACAGGTGGCCTGCTTGGGTTGCTGCAGGGTCTTTAAACTGTCTGAAGGACACAGTCATGGATCATTTTAACCCATTAAGCTGTTTAAGCCTTCCCTTACACCGATTTTAACTTCAAGAGAGTATTAAATCTTAAAGAGCTTAGTAACACATAAGAAAGCTCTCCCCGTGCTTATGCGCTCACAGCGCGCGAGCTGCACTGTGGAAGTGCACATCCTTCCTTGGAAAGCTGGCAGACCTGAATGCAAGGCCCCTCTGGCAGCAGCACCAGATCCACACAGCACAAAAACAGCAAGCTTTAAATCGTACCATTGCACCAGAGCAGCAAGTCCCAGCGGGCAACATACAACATGGGTGTGTTTAAAGAAGGGGAACACATTACCATCACCACGATGCTACTCAGCAGGCACAGGGACGCTGTGCTCTTCAGAGCCAGAGGAGGAAGAGAGGTCACAGAAGAAAACAGTTCCTCCCTTACCAACCTCACAAGCGACAGAGATAACAGTGATTGCTGAGACCCTGTGGCAGCCTCCAATTATGTCTAGGGAACTCAAACCACATCGAAGCAGGAGGGCTGAACACAAGAACGTCTTTCTGAGTGCCGCTTCTTACCTTGACATCTGGGCACAGTCAGTCCAAAGCACAGCTGCCAGTCACGGCTTCATGGTGGGTGAGACTTGAGACATTCTCACTGCAGTAACGTTAAATATTCCAAGCCATGCTTAAAAGCTGCATTTCCCAATTTGAGCTGTTAGTTCAAAATAATTTTTCAAATTGTCAAAAGACAGATGTTTCAGAGCAAAACAGCAGAATAAGATCTGACATGTAACAATGTTTTCCAATGCAGTGTTTCCAAATCAATTGTTTTCAGAATTTCTTATAGTCAGAAAAAAACCTTATCCTTGCAAGTCAGATTTTTATTTTCCAAACAAGTTTTATTTTCCAAACAAGTACTTCCCAAAAGAAAGAATTTTAAACAATAAAACTGTTTGTGTTAGACGAATGCAAGAATTTATCTACACATGAGACGTGACCCAGAACACAGAAGGGTGTTCATAAAGAAATTGTCTCGGATTTAAACTCCAGGTGTGTGGATGTACTTTTTCCAAAATGAAATTAAAGGAATTAAATTCCTTTGTAACAAGGCACTTTTATGCTTGACTAAGAGCATCCACACATTAAATTAATCGAGAATACCTAAAGCCATAGTAAGGTCTCGGGCTACTGACTGTAAATGAGAACGGTAAATTCATTCTCTCTTGCTGCTTCTTGCTACAACACCACACCTGATCCCCCTGGATAAATGTTCCTGAGAGTAAAGAACTAGTCCCAGCATGTCTATGAACACCTCACAATAATACTTCAATAAGATGGAGTAGAATCAATATTTTTCTTCTTTGCAGCTCGGGGCCACAGAGCAGTGAGCTGGGCAGGGATGTCAGACAGCACACCACCCAGCACAAGGCAGGGAGGGGCACTGGCTCAGCACCGGCCTGGAAAGAAATTTCTAGCTAGAAGATATCAGCTCCTATACCATCTGAGCTTCCTTAAGGGAGAAAGGAAAAAAAATAGAGATAATTAATGAGAGCTTTTCAATTCAAACCCTCTCCCAAGTATGCTTCTAGGAATCAGACATGAGAAGTCTGGCTGCAGTTTAGATAGAGCTACTGGAGAAATTTGAGCCCCCAGGTTTCACAATGGAGGCTCTGGAGCCAGGATTAGATACAGCTAGATCTAAAGGTCTGATACACAGCATTGATTTAATATAAATGAATCCATTAACTTATGTTGAGTTAGATATCCTCTATTCATCTGCAGCCAGAAGAGAAGGCATATTTGTGATCTAGATAGTTTTACAGCAATGTGATTACACGCTTTTGCCTGCTGAAGAACTAACTGCTGTCACTGTGCAGGTAACACACAGATACAGTATCTGTGAAAATGGGACCACAGCCAGGGTTTGAGTATTGACTACAAAATGGAGCATCATTCTTAAAAGGGCTGAGAAATATAAGGAGGACTGTTTTCAGCTATACAGGAAAAAAACAGAAGCAGGTATTAAACGGCAAGAGTAACGAGCATATCAGCAGAAGTATAAAAGCAAGTTATAGATCATCTTAACTCTTCAAGGATGTAAGATACAAACCAGCTCCCTTTTGTGGCAGCTACTATCTTTGTTTCTACAAAAAACTGCCAACACTGAGGTGTGAATATAAAGAATAATTTGTCCTGATAATTTTAGACATGGGATTCTTTACTGCCTGGACAACTCAGTTTTTCATCCTAGTTTAAAAAGAGCACTTACCAAGAATTCACATACGAGTTGTTGCCAGCCCTCTTCCAAGCTAGGCTTTCTGAAGAAAGTGTTTTTCTTTGTATTCCTTCTCTTCATGTATCATATACACTGATTTGGCTTTTTACAAAATGAAATTAGAAAGCTAACAGAAGCAGTGCAGAAACAAAGGCAGCCAAATTCAAGTCCACATTCAACCTGTTTCAAAACTTCAGTGCCAGCAAAGTAATCACAGTTATCGGAAACTGACCCAAGAATATTCAGCTTAATTCTTCTAATTGCCTTAACAATAAAAATCAATGGTTAGAACTAACACGTATAAAGGAAATGTATAAAGATGGATAGCAACAAATGATGAATTTAAATAATAAAACTTGCCTCTAGAAAGAACTTGAGTTAACTTTTAAATATTTTCCATAGATCTATGCAGCATCTTCAGACCACATCTCCAATTTACCAAGGATTACGTGCCCTGTTTCTTCATCTCCAACAAAATATTAGCCTTCCAGTGGAGTTTACCTGAACCAAATAGAATTTAACATTTTTTGCTTTCTTAATAACTTGATTTGCTGTCATGAAAGTACAGTAACTGAACATTCAGAGTAACAATCAATAAACAAACTCAGTATTGCTTTTTACATCATCAGAAAGCTTTCTCAATTGATCCAAATGAAATCAAAAAAAGTCCAGTATGTAAATTCTTAAGGCTTCCAGAAAATGACAGAAGAACACCTTCAGGGCACTGCTCCCCATACCATGCTTGTAGCCATATTTAGCAACAGAACAGTCAACAACTGACAACTTTCTTTGTCAGAATGAGCCAGTCAATATTTACGTTCCTCATGAATGTACAGAAGAGGATCAGGGTACTTGAGAAATTAGCCCTTGATTACCATTTGGGAGACATCATAAAGGCAAATCTCATCACCACCTCCAACAACAGAACTGCTTTCGTTGAGACTCGGTATCTCTCACAGATGCATCAAGGTCTTTTTCCTGCGTGTAGGAGATGTCTGAAGGGCATAATGGGTGCTCAAAAAACACGCTATGAGGGTTTTAATATTTAAAATGTCAAAAGATAAAGAAAGCATTTGGTCAGCTCTCCCTCTTTCTTGCTGAAGTAGCAGGCAGAAATCTCATGGTTATAAATGGTCATGCCCAGGCCCCTGAGCCAGCACTAGGGAATACCAGTAGTATTTTTCAGTGCAGAAGAAAGAGGGCTCTACTATAACGTTAAGCAAACACTGAAGTTGAGAGACACGGATGCAGTGGTTCATTTCAGTTCTCAAGTTCCCAAAATGTCACCACATAGCACAGCCCGAAATCTTGGCTTCGAAGTCACAAAATATCCAGTGCCTTTCCAACTGTGATCCTCAGCTCCTCTCATTTCCTGCATACAATAGCATTATTCAGCCACTGAAGTTTCCACTTAGCTTGCGTTTATGCCAAGTACTTTTAATTGCAAAGGAAAAGGATGTTAAGCTCTCCCATTTGTTTCTTTCGAATTCATAAGGGACACGGCAGTGGTTGGTAAAAGTTATAGGTTAAGGGCTGTTCTCATCTCTCTTAGGGGACTTGCATCATCCTGCTGCTGACACAGAGGTTACCTCCATCACAAAGGTAGGAAAAATTGTCATTTGTAAAACACTGAAAAGGCATATCATTGTGAACTTACTAGCAAACAAGCATCAGCAAAGTCTGAATGGTATTTAAAACCTTCAAGACATCAGTGGTAACCGATGTTCAGAGTCACCTTGATGAGCATAGCTCTCATTTATGACTGGATATGCTAGCAGTCACCAGATACATGTACAATAATTCAGAGAATGTCCTACTCAAAGAACACAGCAGAACAGAGTAGTAGCATTGACCAAATCAAAATACGGCACAGCTAGGAGTGAAGTAACTGGAGAAACAGATGCTTAATTTCTGCTTATTCTTGGCAATCTTGTTCCAATGATATGTTAGACAAGGGGAAAAAAACTGCTGAATGCTGCTCAGTAAATAATACATGAACCAGGTCTGCGTCTATGGACTATTAGCGTGGCACGTAATGCAGCCCTACTGAAAGACTGAAAGTTTTTTTCTTTTGATCAATCCATAGGAGGGCCTAAAGTACAGGCCAGGTTGGATGGGGCCCTGGGCAACCCGATCTAGTGGGTGGCATCCCGGCACAGGGCAGGGGGGTTATGGCTACATGATCTTTAAGGTCCCTTCCAACCCAAGCCGTTCTGTGATTCTTTGATAAAGTCAGATTTTCATAAGGCTTTTGGTTTTATTAGGCACTATCTGGTGACGTACATTGTCTGGGACAAAAGGGTTACGTGAATTGGTGTTTTGGGCTTGGTAGTGTTCTGAAGTGTCCCCACCCTACCTCTTCCGCCTTGGGAAGGAAGACTTACTAGCTAATTACTAAGCAAATGAACTGAAATGTAAATTAAATATTATATCCTAACACAGCTTAATAGCCCCAGGAACAATAGTTCAGTTAACTTTAATGGACTATAATTCTATCCAAAAATATAGTTTATTAACAAGCACATACAATAAATTGCACCACTAACTTGAAATAAAATAGCTAGCAAGCTCACCTTCACACAAAGTGACATTTGGTTAATACAGAGCAAAAAAGCAATACATATATGCTTTCAGCAGACAAAATGAACTCAGCTGCAATCCAAAGATGGGTGCATACATCAAAAACAACGAAGACTTCACAAGAACCTTGCCATTTCTTTCTACCAGACCTTTGGTCTCTTACAAAATAGGTCTGTAATACAAAAAGTAAGAAAAACTCTGGATTCAATTTACTCATCCTCTTCCATCACAAGTTAACTGTAACATTTTGCAACAACGTGAGGAGTAGCGAGAGGGAGGTAAGAGGCAAAGAGAATCACATCTTGTAATTGCATATAAGTTCAGCTGCAGATAGAAAGGTTGCCTAACAGTAGGCACAGAGATCAATAACATCGTCCCCATTTTCGCAAGAAATACAAAGATGGTAAAACGCATTCTTCTCTCTCATCAGTTAGAACTTGATCCAACGTCAACTGACATCAAGGCAAAAATTCTTCTATTATCAGTGGTACTGATGTGGCCACAGAGGCCTTCAAAAAATAAGTCACCCTCTCTAGTGAAAGGTTTGTCACTCTCCAGTCTTCAGCTTGGCTGTCAGTAAAACCTGACACGCTGTTACCACATGGGCATTAAGTCTCATCCTCCCTTCATGCCAGAAAAAGGGATTCAGCAGAATTTGATACATAAGACTTGAAGCCAACTTGGCAATAAGCAGTTCCACTCTGTTCAATGCAAGATCTGACCCTCACCACAACGAAGTAAATAGACGGTTTGGTATGAACTTCAGGAAGAACCCAAGAGAAGCACCAGGCCAGAACAGGAAAATATTCACTTCTTGATATTAGAACTTGTTCTTTGCTTGGGACAGGACATCTATATTTCTGATTCTCTATGGGGGAAACTAGCAAGAAGGCTCCCAAGAATAATGCTCCAGACATAACAGTTTCCAGTGTAAAACTGCTCAAGTAGCATTTTTAAACAAAGCCAGAGATTCCCGTTTCCTTTGTGGCAGAACACGAAGTCATCTCTATAAGCACAACCCAGTAGGGTCTCGGTTTTATTAATATGGTGTCTCTTATGAGAACATAAATATAAATTATGCATATGCTTCTTAATTACATTAGGAGTTAACCTTTACTCACAGAAATTTCACAGCAGTATCAATGAGTTACCAATTTATCTCCTCTTTCCTTTCCTCTCCTGCACTTCTCTTTATGTCTACAAAAATCAGGAACTTCTCCTGCTTTCACCTGAAGCAGAATTGAAATCTATTTTTAATCTATTTTTATGACAAGAAAATTAAAAAACACACCCTTTTAAAATACTGCTAGAACCCAATTTTTTGCAGCTTGAGGAGAAATTAATCTCAACATGAACTGGTCTGACCAACGAGAATAATCAAAAACTACTCAGAAATAAATGCTTTAAACAGAAGCCATGAAGTATTTGACCTCGTTTTGAAAAATTAGTGGTGCAGTTCAATCAGCAGCAAGCTCCCTCTCATCTCTGCAACCTGCAGAGCTGGCTCTCACGTTAACTAGTTATGAAGTACTCTTACAGTGGAACAAGTTTAGAAAAATTTGGACAAGTGAGAATGGAGTTACTTTTATCTAGGACAATATCACCCAAAGATGCAGATGAATACAAACACTGTTTGTATTAAAAAAAGAAACATGAAATTCAGCTGCATTTTCAGTCTCTATTGGCTTTCCTCTTCCTTGTTTTATAAAAATAGGGTATGACATTTCAGCTTCAACTGCATGTTTAAGTCATTTATTCATTGAACATGCCATTCTTGAAATATCATCTATTAAAATGTTAGTTAAGATTCATCCTGCTTATAGAACAGACTCAAATTTCTTCTGATGAACTATACTTGCAGACAATAATAGACTGATAGGATCTCAAAAATTATCGTGGAGGAAAAAAAGCGAAAAGAAAGCTCCATTCTTACCACCTGACTCCTAATAAAACCAACACCAATGTCTTTGAGCCAATGAGAAGATTTAACTCCCAATTTCATTTACATAGTGAATTCAGACTAACTTTGCTTTAAAGTCTATGAGTTGCTATTAAAAGAGAACAAAAACTTCCAAAGTATCTCCTTCAAAGGATACAGAGGAATAAAAATAATACTGAAAACTCCTGATCAAAGTATTATATGAAAAAGTAGCATTTCTAACACTACCATAGTTCTCTTACCATCCATTAAATACACTGGATTCTGTACTACACTTGCACATTTCTGACACAGGTAGATACTGTACATGGGTAATGTACATCTCAATTGTGCAGTTCCGAAGAAAGACAGCTGAAGATTCATTTTGCTGCGTCAGGGGTAAACCCCACTGGGTGGGAAGGCCTGTTGGGGATACCAACATTGAAACAAATTAGTGAAATGACAGTAAGAAATCCAATAGTAAAGTGTCTGTTTGGACATGGCTCTTTCCCCTACTGCAAAGCAGATTTATTAAATGGGATTTATTTTGCAAAGTTTCACAACTCTTGAAGAGTAGATGATACTTGCATTCCTGAAGGATTAAGTTCAACATTTCTTAATGCTAATTCAACTCTCCAAAATCAACCCAATAAAACCAGCAAAGATTTTACAAGTAACATGCACAAACCTAAAAATTCCACCCTCAAAAAATGCCTTTCTGGTAGTCTTTTAAGCTCTTACGATACTCCATTTATTGAAGAGATGCCAGGAAGCCTGCAGCGGGAACAAATGCTTCTTTGGCAATAGGAAAACATTCTAATGCCTCCTCCCTTCAAAGTATGCACACCTCACCACAACATATGCTAATATACTACCAAGTCTCTTTATCTTGCCTCTTTTATAACACACTGTTTCATTCATATTTATTTCAGCATATAACTAACCACCGGAGAGCAGAACGCTGTGCTAAATCCACAAATAGTTTACACCTTAAAAAATTAAAACAAAATGAACACATTAAAAATTTTATGTTCCAAAACAAGTCAAAAGGGAATAATTCTATATTAACTGATTCAATGTAAATTTTAAATTTTAATCCCTGCAGACATTTTCGGCCTGTTTTCCATGCTTCGTCCTTTAAAATTAACATGATCTAAAAAAATAATTTCCCAAATAGGATATTGATTAGAAATTTGTGCTAAATTTGACATTAGTACCCTAAAAAAGAGTCACAGCCCTTCCATGAAGGTATCTGTGTAGCATGCATGCCCACACGTGGGCAAACACATGCTTCCCCCTCCTTCCTCCAGCCTTCTCTGAGGTTAACACTCCACAGACAAGCTCTCACAAATTAGTAAAACGCTGAATCTAGAAAAATGAAGCCCAACTCTTTGTGGGTCTACAGGCTGCAAGTGCCAAAACAATAAATATGAATAAATATTTACACTATGTTTTCAAGACTACTTCAAGTCTTTCTCCTGAAGAACTCAGAAGCAAAAGGGAAAGGGTTTTTAAAAATAAAACCTAAGTGATTGAAAGATGATTAAAACATAACCCCAAACACACTGGAGCAAGGTCACTTAGTGTAGATATCAGTACCACCCTTTGTTACTGAAACAGGATCTGTAGTCTCCAGACATATCCTAGTTACTACAGTGGAAACAGTGTGTCTTTTAATAATACCAGAAGGAAAGACCTGCTTTTAATACATAGCTTCAAATACCACAGCTAACTGTCAAAGACTTTGTATACAACTGGGATAACTCTGTTGAGGAAAATATTGAGATGAGAAAAAAAAGTTAAAATTCTATGGAAATAATCAATGGAACCTTCAAAGGTTTGTACAGGCTTGGACCTATATGCACCAAAATCCAGCTGTAGGGTGAAGATGATGGGAGCAATAAGTGAAAACTTTTGTCTTTTTTTTTTTTTAATTAAACATCAGTAGAACACTGTTAGAGGAATGAAAACTGCTTCAAAATACACAATAGATCCACCTGAAGGCAGCCACATTTGTGAAACACTGGAAATCTGGAGTCAGAACTTGTGAATTTGTTTGGTTTGTATGCTGTCTTAGAGGAGAGAAAAGTTAATACTTTTAAAAGCTTGGTATTTACACTTCCGAAAAGTTTCTGCACTTCATCCAAATTTGATAGGGCAGGATTTAAGTGCCTCTTAGTGTTCCCGACTGGGCACTTCTGCTGCTTTGGCACACGCGCAGTATTCCAGTACCAACGGGATACGACGTCTAATGCAGCTTTAAACTGGCAGCACTCCTGGGTAGTTTTAAGTGTTTATCAACTCAGTAGGTCAAATGTCTGCAGACACTGGGTGGAGCAGCAGTATGCCACAAAACTAACAGTTGTCCTCCTAGAAAAAAAAAAAAGGGTGGGGGGGGAACAGTTGTCAGTAAAGATTAAAGCTCCTGGCCCCATTCCACAGCAGACAACATGCTGGTCTGTAAAACACAGGATTAGCCCATCTCACCCCGCTAGAAAAAGACTTATTTGATATATATGAGCGCCTGATAGAAAGGCAGAGAAGCACAGTAGGGGTTCTCAAAAAAACCTTCCTGGTTTCTTATGTGCTCAGTTTAAAGAAACAGCATGTGGTTTTTCTCTCTGTGCAGGGTGTGGCTGGGTGTTATAGCCAGTAGGTTTAACAGCTAAGAGGAAAATAGCTGGGTAATTCTTTGATTCTGCTTGGCTCATGTGTTTCTTAAATTACTGCTTGTAGGCATGAACTAACTGAAGTCCAGTGTCGTTTGATTCAGCTGAGTGAACAAACCAGGCCAGGACTTTCACAAAGGACAACGAACGGGCAGCATGGTCATGTTGTGCCGGGCACTCCAGCAGGGGTGTAGGCACAAGAGGGCAATAGCAGCCTCACTGGGACCCTCCTCCTACCCCCATCCTGGCCAGGACCTAAATATCCACTTGTCAAATATTAAGAACTGATTTTTACTAACCCAGAACTCACACTTAACCCAGTGCTAATGTCAGCGGTGCTTTTTCAGATACAGAAATCCAATTCAACACTTAACTACCCCTTCCTGGGAGAGAATACAGGATGCAACGCAGAAAACCAGACAAGATACTGGCATGGATGTGGCATGTGCTAATCAGTGCTGCTCAAATATTCAAGATCCTTACCCTGTGTGTTTTCATGGTCACTGTAAGCTCTTCAGAATAGAAACCCTGCCCTTCACATCTTTCTAAACCAGCTCTCACACCTCTACACTTCCACATAATCTTACCATGTCAAGCACAAGCTACAGAGATAAGGATGACAGGCTACCCTGCTTAAATCTCATTTTCTGTGGATTTGCATCAAATGTCAGCTACTCAAGACTGTACTCATTATTGCCTTTTGTAGAGCACAGTACATTCTTCTCTAAGGGAGGGAATGACAACTGACATAAGGTAATTAAAATATCATTTTTTAACACATGAAAACCATGAAGAAATATTTATTTGCAGTTAATGTATTTTTGAATGTTAATTTTCTTCAAAAATAACCTTGTATGTTTTTCTTGAGTCATAATTTTATTAATTCCTAGACATATTAGTAGACACTTATTGTTTATCATTTCATAACTCTAATTGCCTAGAGTTGCTCATTGTGGAACTTAATTAGGAAGTAGACCTTTCTCCTCTCCCATTGTTGGATTATTTCAGATAATAAAAGGATTCAGTGACCAGTATGCAGATTACCATCACTCTCTTAGAAAGTTATACCATTCTAATGGAGCTCAATGGCTGAAATTCCTTTATGGCATGATCGTAAGATGTTATGTCACCCTGAATATAAAGAATGTGGACTGTCACGTGAAAGAAATGTATTTGAATGAACATGAAACCCACTGAATTTCAACATCCAACTGAACTGTAACAAAAAAGACAAGTTGAAGTATGCAGTCTCTACAATCAGATGATCTGAGAAAGATGGCTTTTCCAAAGTAATGTTTATGCAGCCTTCTGGGTGCTGCCCAGATTTAGCATAAAGTTGTTTTTATTTCATAAAGCTGAAATGCTTACAAATCAGATATCAACTATGCCACAAACCCACAGCAAAATAATCTGTGATATAGCTGTGGAAAACATGCACTCTCAACCTTAGAGAACAATTAAATCTTTAACATGTTCTAATTGAACAGCAGTTCCTTATTTTTACGGAAGGTAACTAGCAAATCAATGGATTTCAGCAGGGCAAGAGCTAAGTGGCATTCCTAGGCATTATATATACCAACAAATAATTTTCAGAAACATTCTGTGGTAGAGCACTTTTTTTTTTTTTAACCTCAAGGAGGTGGTTAAGATACCAAGCTTACATCGAATACTGTTGGACGCACAATATCTCTAGCATCTAGCATTCACCGCTTTCTATTTAGAATATGACAATTCCCCTCTCCCAAGTCCTTCCAAAAAGAATACGGGGCACAGCTTTGTCAGTGGGACAGAGAAAAAAATTAAGCAAATCAGCCGTAAATGACAAAAATTCTACTGCCACTATATGCAGATACTTACACACAGAAAATTTGAGCTCAATATTGATAAATTCATGTCTAAACTCAAGAGCACTTTAAGCCAGATTAGCAAACCTCTCTGAAAATTCTGAGGTTTGTGATAACGGTTTTGCATTGCAGCATGTGGATTCATTGATATTATGGCTCATGGTAGCTCACCGGATCAGCTGCTCAGACTAACAGTGGATAGGGAAACAATCACTGCAAAATGATCAGTTTTAAGGTTTTTTTTTTTTCCTTTAAGGTATTTTAAACCTTCATCTACATAAGGGCAATACTCTGTGAATCACATTGCAATTTTGAGTCCTTCCTATGACTGTACTTCCAGCAAGCCACTAAGTCTGCATAGCCTTGTCTACTTGACTCGCGAATGCTGCAGACACAACTGCTGCAACGATAAATAACTGAAATATTTTTAACATATGTTTCATAGCAAGCCATCTTTTTACAAGGCAGAATGTTTCCACTGTATCTCACAAATTAATTCACGTGGAAAAGAAAAAGTATTTTATTGCAGAATATTTTCATTAAAATCTGGCTTTAGAGCTTTTTTCTACTTTTAATCCTAGAACACTTATGTGGTGGTGGCATCCTCCTGAAGTCTGGGTTGAGAGAATCAGAGGAAGCATTGGTGTTAGGCAGTATTTCTTTCCAAAGGCACAGAAGTACTATGCATGTACTGCAACACCACAAATAAGCCAATCCCATCATGTCAAAGCCTTTCACTAGCTAGCAGCAATCTGAAGCAGGCAAATGTGATAAGCTTTGTGAAGCAGTCTACCAGCAGTATGCTGGTTGCCTTGTAAATAAGAGATTTGCCAACCTTTACGTGCATTCATCGGACATGGGCTTTACATCTAATAGGCTAGTGCACTAAAAAGAAGTCCTTAAGAATACGTGTGTTCCATAGGTGTTTTTCTTCCTAAATGAAACCCCAGTGTAATTTCCTGTATAATTACCCTTGATGCAATCCTGCCATTGGAGTTTCCCTCAAGGGAAAGAGCTTTGGGTAGACAATGGTAAACATAGGCTGGCTGCAGCGGTGGCAGTGTCCCAAGGGACAGTGCAGTAATTCCAGAAGGCTTTTGGGTAGTGAGATTGGAGTCAGAAAGTTCAAATCTAGAAAAGAAAAACAAAAAAGACTATCATACAATTGTTTTGTTACAAGAAGTCCAACACAAGAAGTATGATCCAATTCAGAAAATCAGCTCTCTCATTAGCTTTCTTAAGAATTGGTCAAAAGAACAGCAAGGTAAAGCAACTGACAGCAATTAAGGCAATGCATATGGTGCTTCCCATGTACAAATTCAACAAGGTCAATGTGTAAATAAAACATCTGTGGGCATAAAACTAACTTGGCCCAAACATTCAGGTGAAAATATCATAGCCTAGCATAATCGTCATAGGAAAAGATAAAGAGACTACTCAAAAAAAAAGATGAATATATTCATAATCTCTTAAATGTGCCCCCATATTTAAAAGATGCCTTTTTTTTTTTAACCAAACAGGATACCAGGGTCATTTCATAGGGAAGAACAATCATGTTCTCAGGCTTAGCCCAAGCCATGCAGTATTTTATAAATTAAAACCAACATGTTAATCTCCATCTACAAACTGAGGGACAGCCAAGAGAGATGAATGAATTTAGGTGCTGAGTAATCAGGACAAGATGCAGTGCCTGATAAATCAGTTTTGCAATATCACACCAGCTTCAGCTTTCTAACACTGTAAGGTTTAACCCCATACACAATGTTCCACAACACCATCAACTGAGGTGACAGCATGACAAATAGTACATCTGCGTCAGAAAGAAAAGGTCATATTCCATAGCCAAGCAAAGACCGAGGAAAAGTAGCCCGGTCACTTCTGTTGCGCTTACCTAGCAGCAGCCGCCAAGCACTTAAATCTGCAATTTCAAGGGTGCAGTTAAGTAACCAGTGATAGATCAAATCTGCTCCTTTAATTGCATGCCACCTGCTTCCCCAAGACAACATTATCATTTTCCTGTCTGAATTATGCTTTACTCCCACCTCAGTGAGATGTGGGTGTCTCCAGTGGTAATGCACGTAACCTTTAATAAGGTTACACAAAAGTATGCACATAAAAATACATAAACACTAAAAGACTATACAGAATAGTGTAGCAAACTGGAACGAGGCGAGAGTCAAAAGTTTCACCGTGTTTTTTAGGTTCTGCACCTTGGCTGCAACCAGACAATCCTCATGAACTTGTACAAGTTATCTACAAACCCCTTCTTAAATTGACTTTGAAATACTATCTTGCTATTCCAAACCAAACTTCAATGTCTTGAAGAGCATTCACAAAGTCAGACTCCAGAAACTGTGAAAGTCACAACCGGACGAGTAAAGTAGTTACGAGTGATTTACAAGACATAGAACCCTTCTTTCTTTGTGCCTTATATTCTCAAATTCCTTTTCAAAGTCTAGAACTTTGAAAATCAAAATGAAAGTCAAAATGAAAGAGCACCCATCATTGTGTAGTTTTGGGGTAGCTGATATGCTGATACTAAACAGCTCAAAACCTCTCACCTCCCTTCTAAAGGCAGAAATATAAAAATATCCACAACCCCAGACTGGTCAATTAAATTGTTCTATGGATCAGTTAATACTTTCCACACAAAACAGAGCCGCTTCCTATGATCATGGACTTGTATGTTTACCACACCCCTTAACATGAAGCTTATTCCTTTCCATATATGAGCAGCAAATATGCTTTTCCTGGCAAAGCAGTAGCTCAGCACTTAAGACTTTCTCCTGTGGCCATGGTACAAGTGACCCCTTACCATAACCCTCTAGTATTTCCACTCTAACTCTCCACGCTTCTGCCTTCTACTGTCACCTGTAAAGCTGACATATTGCAAGACACCACTAACAGAGGAGATTCATAATACATCCAAATACGACAAAACCTGAATCCGCAGATATTACCAGATATTGCTAACTCATGTGACCGCATAATGCGGAACCAGATAAGCCAAGGGCCAGTTTACAGCAGAGTTTGAACTGGGGCAGAACTAAAACAGCCCAGCTGTCACACTGTACTGAAATGGCCAACGGCTGCTAGCATTTCTCTTGCCTTATGCTTAATGAGCCTGCCAGTTGAGGAGTGTGCTGCCTGGCAAGAAGCTGCATTGTTGGCTGATGCATCTAATCTTGCCTCAGGAACTGTATTTCTCATCTCGTATTTCCATTAGAGTTTCTCCTGCAGAATGCGTCCTTCTTTAAACAGTCCTCAAGAAAGCATTTGTAAAGCACAGCTCTGCTTTAGAAATAGTCTTGGGATCTGTTCTTGATATTCAATATTTTTGTTGTAATACAGCATTTCAAAAATAATTTGATTAAATAAATCATTTAAAACATTAATCTCTGTCCATCTCTTTAAAGAGCTATTTGAAATGTTCCTATCATTGCCAGAAAAGCACTTCCACTCTCTCTGTGATCATAGAATCACAGAACGGTTTGGGTTGGAAGGGACCTTAACAATCACGTAGTTCCAACCCCTCGGCTATGGGCATAAGTATCTTCACTAGACCAGGCTGCTGAAAGCTCATCCAGCCTGGTCCTGAACATTTCTAGGGTTGCGGCATATGAAGAAAGAAGAAACCCATACCTTTTAAATACACGTAGTAGGTGTTATAGAGGGTCCTCATGGCCAGTTCTTGCAGAGGCAGCACATGATCTGTTTCTGTCCCTATAGATTTTACCTCTGCTGGCAAGAACACAGTTAACTGTCCCGATGAAAAGGACAGCAGTTTCACCTCCGAAACTTGAATTGGAGAACCACAGCTAGAAGGACACAAGACATTTAAGAAGTCATTAAGAACAAATAAGAAAGAAAAATTAAGAAAGTTAACTTCATGGGAAAACCCACATGACCAACCCATAGCACACTTGACGTTGTTCTTCATCAGTGCAGCACCCTTGGAGAAGGACTTATTGCACAGTGAAATACATATGGACACACATTTTCTATAGATCGCCCCCTTCAGTGTCATGCTAGCCACCAGACATTTGAAGGTCTTATCAATTAATATTCAAAAGCTAGAGAAATGAGAACACAATCCCAAGGAGGTGAGCCAAGCACTACCAAAAGCAGTCACGTAATCTCATTTAGCATCTGAATGACATTTATTAGTAAGTATTTTACATAAGGGAGCAGTTTCATACATAACAGTTGGTTTCCTGCATCTTGGATCAATCAGTGGTGAATGATAATGGGTCTCTCAACTACAATAAGAGGCAAGCTACAGCCACAAGCAAGTCTGATTCAAGTGCCACTGGGTGGTTCTGTACTATGCCTTTCCCCATCCACAGAATTCCCTTGGAGAGGACAAAAAAAAGAAAAAAAACAGCCTAAGCTAGAGTGTGAAGGTCCCCTATTAAGTCCTAACCTTATCCTTCCCAAATTATAGTGAGACAAAGGAAGGTTATTTGGATTCAAGTAGAGAAACTTAGCCTGTATTAAAAATAGTAATTCTTTATATGATCCCTGTTGCAAGTTACCATACCAAAGAGACACGCATAGGAAAATTCTACTGAGGTTGCGGAAGTCAGAGGAATTGAAATTACGACTACTTAAATTTGGAGCCAAGAGGAACTTGTTAGGGCCGGTCCTAACAAATGGAACCAACACGAGTTTGTGAGCCTTCCCAGATATTGGACCTAAAACTGAGGTAACCATGTTCAACCTTATCAGGTGCAGAAGCAATCTGACAGAACTTCTCTGATAACAATCACATCTCCTTTGATTAAACACCTTTGAGAAACGAGCAAAGAGCAGCATCAGCAGCAAGTAAATAAGCCTCTTGTTAAATATTTAATACTTCCCCGCAAACCATTAACAGGTAAAATATAATCTAGAAATCTAAGATCCAATATTCCAATAATCCATTCCCCAGCAATCCATACCCAATCAATTAGCTACCACAACCAATAAATCCCCAATACCATATTTTCAAGCTTATCAACCCCTCACCAACCTAGACAGAAGATAGAAGACAAACCCTTAAAGTCACTACAGTTTCTATAGCTCAGAACTGGACTATTTCATTTACTCTGCATAAAGGGAGCCCACTGTGCCTTCCCATTACACTAAAAACAAAGCAAGCAAGCAGGACAGACCAACAAGAGGAATAATTTAAGAGATACATCCTTATATCAGAATGTATTAGGGAAAGAATCAAAACATTTGAGTAATACTGGGTGCAAGAACAAAAATTAAAAAAAAAAGTCCATGGAGGTTTAAAAGGTGAGAGAAGAGTGGAAAGATTGTCTATCCAGCTGGGAAAAACGAAGCTGCAGAAGACCCTTGTTGAATAAATCAGAGCAGGGAAAAAAGCTATGGCCACTTATTGCCTGCTTTCAACAAGAGTGACAGACACCTAACTGCAAACTATGAAATATAATCTGAAAAAATAAGATCAAAATTTATTTTGAGTACTGAGATCATCAACTCTTACATAAAAGACTTTTTCAGTCAGCCTGACTGCAGGATTCCCAGACACAGATTCATTACTTCCACAATGCAATTTATATTCTATTTTCAGATATCTCGCTTTATTTTAGTAACAGCAACATGTCAGATTTAATTGTCCAGTGGATGAACAGACAGTACTAAAGCCAGGAGCTTCAAATATTTTGCCTGACCTGTAAAAACTTGGATTGGCTTCTAATGCTTTCTTGGAAGGAACACAGAAATGCTTCAGATGACCATCACTACATGATTTTAACAGCGTCACGCAGCACATCACCAAATAAAAACTTTTGTTTCTTACACATGGGTACTTTCCCTATATTGAAAATTTTCCTCATAAATGATTTGCGATATTTCAAGAGGGTTTTACAACAAAGACAAGTACTTGATTGGCATGCATACCATTTTATATAATGAAAATCCAAGTATTTTATTTTTTGGATTCTTTATTATCAAGAAAAAGATTTTTGGATTGTCACATTTTTTCATTCCACAGAAGCATTAAAGGACGTTCAGTGTAGCCACTGCAACATTTTTGGTTTCTTCTACACTAGATTTATAATACCTTTCAGAGATGTTAGCAGCTAGCCTCACCAGCAGTGTACAAGCAACGAGAGCAAGTAGAACAGTTAATATCTTCTTAACCATCAGCCTCTTTCCCCATTCCCCTCCCCCCTTTTTTTTTTTTTAAAAAAGACATTTTGTAGAAATTCAATGATGACAAAAGATCAGTACAAAGACAAAAACAATTTGAGTAAGCATAAAGTAAGGAATTAGAACATTACACAAATTAGCCATATGGTTGTTTGAAATCACCTGAACTAGGCAGACAGGATAGTTGAACAATACTTGTTGGAGCATTTTCTGCGTTATCAATAGTGGTTTGGACACAAACAATACAGTTCTACGACCTGTTAGGTCAATTTTATCTATTTTTACAATTGACTGTTAGTCCTGAAAAAACGAAGGCTAGAAATTATTTCCGCTGAAAAACAAAGTCAGTAAAAGTTTGAGACTGCAGACATTTCATACAACTGCAAGTATTTATATATCACACAACCAGCTGACATGTGAATATTAAAAAAAAAAAATCTTAAAATGCCAAGACTCAGCACCTCGCATATTGCAATAGAGCGCAAGCTGTAAAGGGGGAATTTATATTTAATGCAAGATCTGCTGAGAGCGAGCATACCAGAAATTTATAATTAGATGGTAATGAGGACAATCCTCCTCTGATCAGTTTTATACCAGTAAGGCTCCATTCATTTCAGTGGTGCTGATCCTGATTTATGCTAGTGTCAGTGCAGAAAGAATTAAGCTACTGTCCTAGACAGACCACTTTTTCCTCACATCGTAACCACAAACATGAGACAGCCTAGGATATTTTTAAAACGGACACTTAAAAATATACCTGTCAATCCCTAATTCCTCAAGAAAGTTACTTATTTTAGTTAGTAGGTAACCAAGACTTAAAAGAAGCTGATACTGGGATGTAAAAACGAGCAAAGCTGCACGTGACATTCCAAGATACGGCCCAAAGCTCAGAGACATATGAGAACTTATGAACTAGATAGATGCTGCAACACATGAAGAAACAGTTTGTGAATTCTTCAGCTATGGAGATTCTGTGAAGCCTACTTTTCTGGCCATCTTTCAGTGCAGCTAGTATTCAGCTTCAGGACTTACATTATCACTAAAAATTCCTTCAGAGTAACTGCACCAACTCTTATGGCTCAACATGAAAATACAAAGTCAGCGATTAACAGAAAATTTGCTGCAGAAGTAAAACAGAACAAGCAGCTGCAGCAATCCCCCTCAAAGTAACGTTAGTTCTGAATCAATCACAAAAACCATTTCTATCACACAGACACGTATATCCAAGAAATTCTAAACTGAAAATGCAGGCAAAACATTTCAATTCACACCTACCCGCTGCAACCAATGACTTTATTATACAGATAGGATGGAAGGCCTTTGAGATGAATGTTGTTATCCACGTAAACATACTGTAGCTCCCGAGAACGACCTAAATCTGGGTTTAGAAAACAAGAAAATAAGTAAGGGAAAGAAGGAATGACAGTGGCAACTCTACGCAAGGCAATTCTCCGTAATTATAAATAAATTAATCAGATTCAACGTTAAGCAAACAAATTAGTACATCCTAGTTGTAACATTTCAGCAACTTATTTTAATAATTTTAATGCTATTTCTAACCAGTTTTTCAATTCATCCATAATAAATTAAAACCCTTTTTCGGTAGCCCTGAAAAACCCACTACAAAGACTTAAATTTTGACATTGATGAACTCTAGCCAGTTTGAAAAAGCAAAGGGACAACTCATTTCAAATCTGCTGTGAGAAATTCATAAGGTCAAGTCTACTTCCATTAAGTGGCTTTGCATCACTGAAATCACAGCTTCGTTATCTGTAAAGTGGTGAAGAAATAACCAAGAATGCGTTTCCCACTGTTTCTTTTCTTCAGGAAGAGATGCTTACTTAATTACATTAGCCATAACTAAATACAACCAGTGATCATTCCAAAACAAGTCTGTGATGTGTCGAGTTACAGAACACAAGAAAACACACAGCCATTAAACTGCAGAATATTACACAGCAAAAGCTGTGGCTACAACAACCAATATATTCAAACACGTGCTGCTTATTATTTTTGTTAAAATATTCGTTGCTGGCAATCAAAAGCAGCAAGCACAGCATACTTCTAGTCCATGAAGGTATGCTTTAGATATGTTAATATATTAATATGTTAATATAACTCCCGCTATGACCATGTAGATATAAAGTGATTTTATTTTGTTTAGAAAATTAAAGTGGTGGAAAAATAGAGCAAAAGTAACAGGGGAAAATTAAGTCTCTAGGAAGAATTCTCAAGCAAAAATTTTGCTTATCAGCAAGATGTGGTCAGTCTGCTACCAAAGGAAGTGAAAAACACGTTAATGAGACATTTAAAGACAAACCAAACTAACTAAAAAGAATAAAGTTTTGAACTGTCGAGAAAGCTGACACGTAGGATCATCTGGGCAGCCCATTTCATCCATTGCTCCTACGCCATTCAAGATACTAGGTTAGGGAAAGACATATGCCTTTAATAAAACCAAGCACCGACGTCTGAAAGCCTCTCTGTTGGAGGAGATAGCTGCAACCCAGACAAATTGCATTACGAAAAGATGTGTATGCCTCTCAACTTCTTAAACTTTTATGAGTATGCTATAGAAAATAAGCAAGACAAACAAGCATTTGGTGAATCAGCAACAGTGAAAGCCTCTAGTAATAGCAGCTCGTTCTGACTCCCCATCTCTATCAATTGGCAATTAGCTTGATGGGCACAAAGATCAGGATAACCAGGGAAATGAACAGTTTCTGCCCCTTTCGTAACCGTGGCCAAGAGCAGGATAAAAGTTAAAATGTTTTTCATGATACCTAGGTACAGCTATTCTGTGTGGAATTATGATCTCTTATCGTTCCCTACAATAGCCATAGGTAATACAACCCGTTCTTTATCACTGAGTAGTTTCACTTGTATACAGAGCTCTGGACACCACTTAGCACAGATAAAGCAAACGACATTTGAAGTGATCTCCCCAAACATTTGGCCATCCTAAAATATACCGAATGTCTTCAGCTGTCACCCACTTGAATGGCAGCTGGAAGCAGCAGAGACCTTAAACATGCTGGGGGCTTCAAAGGGTGCCACAGCATCACATCTTCCGTAAGGAAAAAGAACTGATACCATCAGAAAACTAACAGGTTCCTCGTCTGAAAGAAAAACGTTAACACGGAAGACTTGAGTTTGTTTTTTTCTTTTAATACAGGCCCTTACCCTGCAACAATCTACAGAGGTTTTGCCACAGGCTACAGGGACCGTGACCTGGGCTTTGTTCAGACTGGAGTCACCGGACATCACAGGATGTTTCCATCCATCACACTCTTCTATGACCCTGTCCCCAAAGATATTCTAGTTTGAAGAGCTATCTGCCGCATCCATCAACTGTCCTGCCCCAAGAAGCAAGCACAAATATCTCTGCTGACTGATCGGCACTGCTGTGAGATGCTGCTGTGCATCGCTGAGAGCTAACACCTCAAAAAAGATGAGGTATTTTGGCTCAGTATTGCAGGACTGAAAATAGTTTAGTGAAGTTCTGGAATATTTTTAGATGAAACAAAAACATCGCTATCCTACGGCGAATAAAAACATTGCAATACCGAGGCACTAACACCATAAAATGTTATAACAGTGGAAAAGAATTAGCCAATAAAATTAAAAGTAAATAGCATGTGCCTGGCACACCTAAAGCTGAGAAAAGATTGCCTCGTGCTGCAGAAACCAATCTCACTAAGAAGAGCAGAAAACTATGGGTTGCTGGGGTAGCTTGAACGTGATAGTGTTTAACTCATTAATTTGGAGAATAGAAGAAAATTTTAAGAGGGCTCATCATCTTCATTTCTACACAGATGTATGCAAATGGGCTGGAAATCAGGCAAGTCAAAAAAAGCCCTAAAGCTGTTCTTTTCATACGCATTTGGGGGTGGGGAGGGGTAGGCTGCATCTCATCTCTTCCCTCTGTCTTTATCTTATGCTATGTTTAGATTCTAAGTTCTGAGTTGACTGCATTTCCTAGGTAATTAAAGCAAATTTTTGGATGTTAGACAAAATATCTCAGTAGGAAAAATGCAATTCCCAAAGCCAAATAGCCTGTAACTATAAATGTTCCTTTGATATAGTTTATTTGCATTAAATAACCAAGCATCTTCCAGTCCCCCAAAGATTTTTTTCAAGTTTCAAACGCTATCCATAGAGCTTAAATTTAAATAAATCACTTAAAAAAGCTCTTTGTATCCCATCCCCGTTAATTTTTGTCTTCTATCAGTCAACAAATATTGTTGAAAATTCCCTAAAAACACACTTCTTAAGAACTTTGTAAAATAAGGAAGCTCTCCATCTCTGAAAAGGCTAAAGCTACAAAGAAGGTTTTTATGTGGCTTTTGCAAGCACTGTACTGTCTAAAACATTTCCACTTTCCTCCTTCCAGGCTCCCAGATCAAAGACCTTTCTCCCAGAAATGACCAAATGCCATGAGTCCTGAACAAACCCCAATTCTATTTTTTTTTTCCCTTCTTTTTCCTTTTTTTTTTCTTTTCTTCTCTTAACCTCAGGGCCCTGGCATATGCATTCCACATGGCTGAAGATGGAACAAAAGCTCTTGTGTGTCTGCTCTGATGCTCTTTTAACCATACTGTGAGGCCAAGGACACAAAAGCAGCATATACTGAGGTAGAATAAGACCTTTGTTTACTGTGCACTGATAATTACTAGACCCATTTTCTAAACAAGAAGTACACATGAACCCTCAATAAAGTGATATAACACTGAGTATTCGCTGTCATAATATCCCCTGTACTGCCAGTATACTTCATAATTTATGGCCTATTTTAATTATATTTGTACTTCATTACATAAATTATTTTTATTTTTGCAGTGTCATCAAATTCAAGTTTCTGCTTGCAAAGGAATTTGCTTTCAGGCATTGAAGCATTTGCTCATGGTGAAAGTTTCAAGCTAGCTTTCTATCAAAGGGTAATTTTGATTCTGAGTAGATTGATATAAAACGATCAGTAGTTCCATCTGCCATTCAAGAACAGAATTCTTAAGAGCATTTATTAGGACAGCATGAAAGCCACATCCTCCACCCTGACAGTAACAGCAAAAACGAAGAAGAAAAAGAAATGCACAGGGCTGACCAGGAGTTTCCAGTTAAACTTACACACCTAATTTGGGTATTTTTAGAAATTTATTAGGAAGGCCTAAAGGTTCAGATCCACACACTTTTTCGTTCAGCTGCTGGCTATTTCAGTTTATGTTCAAATAAACTCTTATTTTCCAATACAGGCACATCCCAAAATTAAGTGTATTCTGCACAACAAATGACTAATTCATTGTTGTTTACCCCATCTGCTTGTACCAGTTATGAAAGTCAGAGTGGCTTGAGGTATTTTTATTGCATTTTGCAAAACTGATAGATGTTACACTTGTTTCCTTTAGATGCATTTGCCGTCCAACTTGGGAAGGGTAAATATTACCATTTAAACGAACATGCAGGTCAAAATACTACCTGGTACCTCTCCAGCAGTGCAGTGAAATTGCAGTGCTATTGCCAGAACAAATCTAACACCTATCGGCCCAGGAACAGGAAAACACGGGTTTCCATTACACATAACAGGAGCCATACAGGCAGCAACAAGGGACATAATCAGATGGGGAAGAACGGGTACCTTGCCACAGTGGATGTCAACCACCATATGAAAAAGGAAATCACACTTGAAAAAGCATTAAGCAATACATTCCAAACGTGACTGTTGCTGCTAACATGAACATGTCTAATAAAAAATAAAAATAACATTGTTTGGAGATGAACAGGAAAGCAGGCATCTTATACGACTCCCTAAATTTAAAAAAAATTGACAATTATTCCTTGAATATCACTTGGTTCCACAGTACCTTTCACTGCTACTTAACCTCCTTAGTCATTGTCACTATTAAAGAGAAGTTAGATGTAAAAATACACACAAAAAACCATTAGCCAACACATGCAGCTATAAGAAATAATGCTACAATTATGCCTTAATATCAGTAATACTCTAAACAAAATATTTTCCCATACAGCAGAAGATAGATTTAATCTTTTTGCTTTTCAGTGCACTCTCTTCTACTTCATTTCATCACATCTTGACCACTCTGAAGCCTTCTGATGCTTCAGAAAAAAAAAAGGATTAAAAATTTACATTTATACTGTGCTGCTTTCCCTCTGAACTCTAGGATTTACGATTCAGTTTCATATTCACAGATAGCAAATTATCTCCAAATGTTCACCAGTGAGTCACTATTAAGAACTACTGAACAAGGTCAATTGACAGTCTTTGATGTTTCCCATTATTTTAAAAGTTCCTTTTGAATGTTTTGAATTTGAGTCTAAAAATAAAGAAAAAAAGAAGGTGTGTCATTATACTACAGATTTATTTCCTCCTTTTGAACTTAAAACACTTGAGCAGATCTGTGGCTCATCCAGGTCATAGCTCACTCACAGATAAGCTACTAGTGCAGAAGCAGAAGAAACTTTTACCCTTTAATATCTCACATTTTCTCCTACTGAGCAGCATCTTATTTTTAAAAACTGAAAATATTCAGCTTCTCTTGCTCATGAAATGTAGTTAGGAATATTTGCCAAAATAGGGCTAGCTGCTCTTTGATAGTACTGTGAAATCTGGATGATGCATCCTGGAACTTGGTTTCTCATTTCTGTAATGACATATGTTGGGACATAACTGAAACACTATGTCTGGAGACATTATTTGCACTTACTTGTCAGTGCAAATAAACTAAGGTGCTAAAATTATTGGAACTACCATCAACTGCTTTCAAGACTAATCACTAATAATTAAAAAATTAAGTTTAACCTATGCAGTTAATTAATTTAGAAATGAAATCATCCTATTTTTTGCCACCTCGATTTTAAGCCTCTTTTCTATGTAATTATTGTAGCTTCATCTGCACCTAATTAGCCTAACTCTGAGCGCATTCTAGAAAAAGTATTAATGGCTATTCAAATGGCATGACAAATCTGCATGCATGTCTGTATTTCAGCAGAGATTAGCTCCTTGGCAGGGCTAAGGAGTAACTAACACATGGAAGACGAGTTGCTTTTCACAGACTATACAGTCCACTCGTACTAAAATCACAACTACGTCCCACAACGAAACGCCACTCGCTCACTATGCCTCCTGTTCTCCACATCCAAACTGCTACAGGGTTGAAAAGGAGGTAGATAAATTTTTTCTTGTCCTCCTGCTGGAGAAGTTTTGATGGATGCCTGCACACAAATTAAGCCTTAGCTAGATTATGCAGTACTGAAATTCCTAATGATGTCAAATAATTTCTATGGATTTACTGGGACTCCACAGCAAGTTCCAAACCCCAGCTGAAGAATCTTAGTTAAACCATCAGATCCAGCAGACTGAAACAGGTCATTACCCAAAGTGGTGGCACTCAGATTACATAGTACTATATTTAAACACGACATCATTTAAACTTTTTTCCCCCTCAGTTAGCTAAAAATAAAGCCAATTTGATAGCTGACCTATGGCTTTAAAACAGACATGAAACCTCAACCTTTATTTTTTTATTTTTATTTTTTTTTTCATGTATTAACATAATTTTCCAACAACGCGATCACTGTAACAGCTCCATAAACAGAGTTGGTAGGGGCCAGCACGGATGAAAACTTGTTGCTATGTTTTTTTGGGGGAAGGCAAACTTGTTTCCCTGCCTCTTCTGTGACCAACACCCCAGCTCAAGCAAAGGCAGTGACTCACCGAGGGGCAGAAATGCAAGGCGGTTTCCAGCCATGGAAAGCTCGTTGAGGCTTGGTAGCTGGCACAGGTGGCGCGGAACATACCACAGGTGGTTGCGGTCTGCAGTCAAGTACTGCAGCGAAAGGCACATATGCAGCCTTTCCGGTAATGTTATCAAACGATTGGTTGAGATGTCCAGCGTTTGCAGCTCCCTCAGGTCTCCAACCTCTACAATCAAAAAGGAAGCATTGACATACGTTAATACAACTATTTTCATAAACAAGACCAGACAAAAAACTCAAATCAGAAACAAAGGTCAGCAGTTAGCTGTCCTGTTTCTCTCAAGATACTATTCTATCAATCCATTCTGAACTGATACTCATTATCTCCATCACCATCTTATTTCAAATCTTTTTGACAGGCAACAATTCTCAGTTAGGCGGTATATTTATATACACACAGTGTGTTGCTGAGCTGCGTTAATTACTATGAGCAACATCAAGCAGTTCCCTAGGTCTAAATCAAAATAAGCAGGAAAAAAAAAGGTAAAATGATCACACTACGTAGCTTGCTGTTACCGAGAGTATTTTGCATGACCCCAAATTCATGTCACCTCAGATACAACATACACATTTTTAACATTTGAGGATGCAACTCTGATATACACCTTACTTAAGATTCTCCCGCAGTGAGACTAAGCAGGAAGTGATAAGCATGCATCTGTAAGTGACAGCCCTTCACCAAGCATGCTTAGGAACAACAGCTGTCTTCATGATACAAGTCAGAAGATCTAGCTTAATTTAGAAAAGAGATTTCTTCATAAACTGTAAATTATGTCAGGTCACGTTATAATCTATTACAGTAAGCTATAAACTATAGTTGCAATAACTACAGCTTCTAGAGATTTTCTCTTAACCTTTTAAGAATCTGGTTAACATTTGCAATTTTAAGAGCAGAAGCCCATTTTGCATTTTAAATAGCATCGTACAACTTTTTCTGCAGGTAACAAGTGACGTTCTTCCAAGTCAGCAAGATGTGATCGAACAAGCAGCCTCCCTTGTGCAAAGGGTGATTTCCTTGCATCTGGCCTTTGGGACCAGGATGCCTTTCTTTAAGGACCGACTGACAAAGATATTAAGAAGCTCTACACATTAGCTCATTGCATATTCTCTTACAATTACTGTATAAATTTTTTTTTATATATATATATATATATATATATATATAAATTATTTTCCCCAAAACATGGGGAAATGCTAAGCAGTTTGGCTTAGTTTGTCCCTACTTCCCAGCAAAGGAGCCGACGCGGGGAGCTCTCAGTGCTCCCCATCCTCATGGCAACTCTCAGCGCCCTGTGGGATCCAAGTGACTTTGCCCTCAGCTGAATGAAACCAGCTCTTCCAACTGATAGCTGCTTAACACAGTGCCCCAGAATTACCTAGATTGGAAACACCAGGTAATCTACACAATCCACAGTCTATGCAATCTGCACAATTTACAGATCTATCACCAATTTTACTAATTTTAAGGTACTAAACAGGGCAACACTATTTAAGTTAAAGCTAAACAGAACCTACTGTGCCCTTAAGCTCCCTCCGCATCAGGAGCTCCCTGAGCTCTGGTAGCATCTCTGAGCATCTTGGATAGTACACCCTAAGAAGTCAACCAAATGCTAGGTTATTTTCAAGGTGTATTTTCAGGTTTGTCTTTTATGCAACGGGAAAAAGAGAAATGGCATATCTGAAGTTGACTGTGGGAGAAGTTTCTGTAAATGTTACTTTACAGAATGGAAACACAAAAAAAGGGAAATTATAATGTAATTATTAGAGATTTTCAGAAAAATAATAATTAAAGTTGGTGTGTGCATTTAAAAGGAGCTGCTACTCACCACAACTGATCATAGCGTTAACTAGAATAACGAATCAACAACACAGTACACGCATCCTTTTATGAAATACTGACAGAAGCAGCAGCTATACATAACTACCACATTTTTCAAACCTCTTAGTTTCTATGTTAACAGCAATCATAAGCTTTATGAAAAATTTTCTTTATTACAAGAGCGAAAATGAATGGCAAAAGCAAGACAAGCACTTCTAAACAGCAAACAACTACTGTGCAAAAGAACTGCAGTAGGCCAGTCTAGTTTTTAGAGCATTTTATATTCATCACAAACAAAGCCATATGCTTTAAAGCAGTGACAGGAAGAGAGCCACCTACATCCAGCCAAACCACTGACCACATGCAGTCAATAATAGGCCTAGCTATTTTCATACACTAACCTTTTTCTCTGCCACTAAAAACAGTTTTCTAATTCAGTTTAGGTCCTAAATCCCATAAATGTTACGGTTGGCAAAGCTGGCAGAGTTTCAAAGGCATTGCTAGAATGATATGTTTCAAATCTAAGAGGAAATAAAAGTATTCTCACTTTATCCTTCATCCAAAAAACACATACTTGTCCAAAACTTCATCCTCTCTACCTTAATCTTCCAATGCAGACCAGATGTAAACATCCACTTTCAACACGTAGTGCCATATGTTAGAAAAACACCCACCAACCCCTGATGAAGTTAAAAAGTAAACCAAACCACTTAAAGTGCCATCAGATTAAAGACACAACTCCCTGGTCTCCCACCATAGCGCTGAAAGCTCATTTGGAGGAACATACTCAGATACTTACTTAATGACACTAAATTAGTTTCCATCTCATTAAAGCAAAGGAAAACAATAAAGAGGAATAACACAAAATATAAACAGTCCATTAATAAGCTTTTCAAGCTTTTAGTCACTAAACACTATTATTTATACTTAAAAAATCTCTCAAGAAATACTGAAGGATGCTTTACCTGACAAAGGGTGAAAGGCCTACAAACCTCTCTTGCCATCACCTCATCAAGCACCAAGACATCTATGAGGGGTGGGCTTTGGAAAGTTTAGGTAGACTCAAAAAAGCTATACCTGAATAACAAGAGCCACCAGGGAAAGAACTGTTATTCAGAGATGGGTTTTTTAAATGGATAAGAAAGAGACAAGCATTATCCATCACCATTAAACCACATGCAGGAGTTGCAATTACATTTAAGTGAAGTCCATAAGTGTGTAATTTAGAAATTGATATTAGCTCTAGTATTAACTTGACGACTATCCAAACCAACAAGGCAGTGAGCTGAGCCCCCTTTTGACATCAGGCTCAAACTCTCTCTATCTCTGCTCAACTCCTAACCCGGAGCGAGGCAGACACGTGGAGGCAGGCCGAGCCCAAGCGCCAAGCGCCGATTCTTGGACCCGAGTGTTTCAGCTGTGTCCATCCACACATATTGCTGCCTTCACACACAGTTGGGCAATTCTGTGGCTTGGCCATCTGGTACAAATGTGCTCGTGGGGTACTTCTACACCAAGTAGCTGACAGCCTGTAAATTCACATACTGCCTTACCTCACAGCAACTTGTGCGCAGGCTTATAGCCAACGTCCTGCCTTCAGCCTTCTGAACGTGATTTCAGCGACACCAACGTACATACGAATACTTCAGACTGTATTCCAGAACTGCCAGCACTCCTGTAATTAATTCCACTTTTTATCCTTGATAATAGGAGGACTCAGAAGTGATAACTGCAGCTCTGAAAAGCAGCCCTTGCGTTCACTGCAACAGCCTGGAGAAAGGGACAAGCGAACTGTCCTCCTAGGTGTTTGCATTTCCAAAAGAAAAGCTGCCAAATGGGTTTGTCTCTCAACACAGGGAGAGAAGAAACATCAGCACACTCCCCCCCAAGTGAATCCTTCAAGGAATTGTAGGAAGTTTCAAAAATTATTGACCTTCTATCAAAATGGACTGTATCTGTATTACCATACCTAGCAAAACAAAAAACAAACAAACAACTGATTCAGGTGGCTCAAATGCCAGTTTTTAATATTAATTCCCATCGTTTTATCCAAAGAAAAAAAGTCCATCTGGAAGTAACCAGATTATACAACATAGAATAATTGCCATTGCCAAAGGCAATTCAAACTTCTTTAACCTTCTGAGGGTATAGGCCTCACCAGCTGCATAACTCAAAAATAACTAGCAGTTTTCTTTACATTTCAAGAGCAGTCCCACCTCTCCCTGATGGGCCATAACCCAAAACTTCATTCAAAGATATATGAAACACATACACAATTGTATCGGAGTGAATGGAAGGCAAGGATTTACTTTAAATCAAACACCATCCGAGCCTTTCAATCCAAGTCAAGGAAAAAAGGGGAGAGGAAAGGGCTACAGACCTACCTGCATGAGTATGCACCTCAAAGCAGGATATTAAGAGAAAGCAGAGAACCTACAAGGAATGGAAAAAGGGACTCATCAGCAAAGAGCTGCCACTTAGAGGTCAGACTGCAGAAATTAAATGAAAACTGCCAGGAGACCAGGAAAATGGGAACTCACAGAGAAAATTAAGAACAAACAAAAGGTTTCTCAGTAAGAACAGCAGAGCAAGAAACCAAGAACTGGTGTCAACAAGGGGTAAAAATTAGGAGAACAGACCCAATATTAAATTAGCTTTTTGAATCATCTTTTTCCTATAAGAATAATGCTTTGTATGAGGACAGAGACAGCATACCTCATGGGAACAAGGACAAAGTACTGAAAATTACCACATCCATTGCTAAAATGAAATGAAGCTGCTCAGAAAATTTCCACCACAGAAAACTGAAAAAATGGGTTATATATCAAAACTGCAAGCTCAGGAACGAGTATTCTTAATGAATAAGACATTTTCTGGGACAGTAGCCTACGGCTGGAGAACAAACATACAACGTGTGTTCAAGGAAGCCCTGTTAACATAACTCGGTGCTCGTCAGCATCTTACTGTAAGGGCAAAGAGCAACCAGGAGTAACCAGTGCCGGGAACACGAGCAGGAAGCAGAATAAAATGCAACACAGATCTTTTCAAATGTAAATCAAGGTATTCTGGCTTATCTTTCTCTGATGAATTTTCTTAGTTAGCACATGACTAACTAAGAAATGGATGGAGAAACACTACCAGTGGCGGTGCTCCTTGAGGAGCTACTTTGTTTAAAAAATCCATTTTCTGCCTTGATAAGTAATAGTTAAGTTTTGCTTGGTGATGACAAACATTTTAAGCATTGCTATCATGACAGATAATCAAATTACCATTCAGAAAGAAAAGCAAGAACATTTAACTTCAGTGACTGAAATGGAACAAAAAATACCTGCTTCAAACAGCAACAGAAGAGAGGGACTGGGTACACTGGTTCACCACATAAGGGTCATGAGCCAGCAGTGAATATAACTCTGATGCTTCCTAGATATAGCCAGCATTTTCTTAGGAGCAAGCAACCGTGTTAATACACCTTTGCACTGTTAGCATCCGTGGCCTTGCTATTACCATATGAACATTTCCATCTGGCACGCTGCTACAAAGGAGCCTAGCATGAGGTGATCCTCTCTCGTCTGCCACCCGCTCTGCAGCCCCAGCAGCATGCTGCTGTTCCACGGCTGCAGTGCCCTGTATAAAAGTCTTCGCTATATACGGTCAGTCATTTTTTTCCAGCTTTTGGTACCCAGGGGGTACAATTCTTGCAAATCCTTACAGAATGGAGCACAGGGAGGACTGGCTGCAAACACGAAGCGCTGGATTTCATGCACGCAGTGATCCCTTTCTGTCCTGGGTTCCAAACAAAGCGGTGGATTGTCTCAGAAAAGAAATATGAGGTGCTAAGAGTGGCTACCATCCTTCTTACAAAAAAAAAATCTGATTTTCATCACCTTTCATGAACCTCAATGCAAAATGCATTTTCCTATCAGACCATACAATGGTGAGTGAAAGATGTCTGAAGTCTTTTATACTTTCAAAGGTTATTACCAGTTCCATCTGAAAAAAATGCAAGTCTCTATGCATGCCTGTTAATTTTAAATGTGTTTCTATTATCAGTTTAAAACTGTATTGAACAGGAAACACAAGTTTAAGTTTAAATCACTAAGAGCTTGAGGGAAAGGATATTTTAGATCCACTCTGGGATGTCTCAGGAGAACTTAAATAGTTTTTAAGATGGTTAAACCAAATTAAATAGACTATTATATATTACATTAACTGTCCTACCAAGTAGCTCACATTTCACGGCCTATAAAAATGAAATCCTCTTGCATTAATTGGTGCTTATGATAGACCTGTGCCATCTTCAAACAAGGAAGTTTGACCATAACTGAAAATTGGGATCATTAAAGATGGAGACAGGGAGAAGCAAAAATAATCACATACACATTTTGACACTGCTGCATGAAGAGCTTTTACTGTATCGTTAGTGAGAGAGCTTGAGAAGTGTGAGAAGTGTTGTTTCCTCATGCCTAACAAACCTGAACACGATTTATTCCTCCTGCCCGTTACTGATGCAGGCTATTTGCTCTGTAGTTTAAAAAACAAAACAAAGAGCAACTGGAAGATGTATTGGGATAGTGCTGCAACTATTTCATGAATAACCTGTCTTTTAAACAAGGTGCTGAATATGCGTTAAAACCCATAAAAATTATATGGCAAAGAGCCTCTATCCCAGCCTATCAAGCTGAAATCCATCACTTTTAAGAAAAACTTAGTCCCATTTCACACAAACATCCTGACTGGAGAGAAGGAAAAATTTTCTGGGGCAGGATTGTCTTTGTGAATGAAGACAGCCATTAATGTCTCGAAGATGTGCCCAATTGTCAGTTTCACCTACCTCAGCCATAAACAATATTGACATCCTCAAAAACATTTCAGCACCAGACACAACTCAAAACCAAGCAAAAAATATATACTTTGAACATACCCACATAGCATCTCTTATCCAAAATGTCACTGCTAAATGTCCCAGTAAATGCCGATGTAGTACTGAACCTTATCATGTACCGTTGTTCACAAGCAAAGGTGGGAAGAGTGGCATTCCACAGTCGAACCTCACAAAACATTAACTTTCGTTCCACAAAATGGCTGAAAAAAACATGAAGCATGAGGGTGTCTTTCAGTCAAACCATTTGAAAGGTCCCCACCTTTTAGCACAATTAAACTTCAACTGGCCACCTTCTCTATTTCACGAGCTCTCCTCAGCATCATCCCTGCAGCAGCAGGCAGAGCGCCCAGCTCCAGGGCGGTTATTGGGCTGCCTCCTGCATCTCCCTCAACGTGCAGGCATCGCACCTAAGCCTACGCAGGTCTCTGTGATCCTCTGCGGGAAATCACCCACACAAGTGAATCAATTCTCCAGCGAAGACAAATCTTCTGAGGCAGTAAATGACTAGAGGAGACATACTGTTAGGATTCAGCACGATGCCAACGGAAGCAGCTACAGGAGTGAGGTCTACGCATTCGCTCAAACTCTTTAAAACAGATGCCTCGCCAAGTCTCCTTATATAAGATAATATTATTTTTAAACTGTTATTCTTAAACTGCGATTTATGCAAGGTTACAAGCAGGTTAGGAATTCTGTTTTATTTCATAATTTGATAGTCTCAGTAAGTTAATCAGACAATAAAATTACCAGAAATTAACATATGTGAGAAGAGCGGAAAAGGATGGTCGCAGGGCAAGAGGGATAAGGAAGGAAAAAGGTTTAGAGCAATGAGTAACAAGCCATCCAAAATAACAGGAGTAAGAAAAAAAAGTTGTTTATGCACAAAGGTAACTCAAGGCCACAAAATGATCAGCTTGCCCTTTTTTCCCCTCAGAAAACACCCTATTTTGTGCTAGTGTACTCTACCTAGTACTTTACTACCCCACAGCAAAGTACTGCTCTTACACAAACAAGTAAGAAATGCAAAGTTATTTTACTGTCTTTTTTTCCCAAATTTTGGATAGAGGAGCTGACACAGAGTGACAAGAGAACGATACTTGGTCAAGTATACTACATGAAAAATTCTGTTAGCTCCTTACGAAAAAAGTCCCATTTAGGAAGTGATTTTTTTTTTGCCATCGTCTTCCCTTTCAAGAACAGCTGTTTACCTTTCCCTGGGTGTTCCTGGTGGTACGAACATAAACAAATTTGCTATGAATAAAGCATGAGATCTATTATGCTTCTCTTGTTTTGTTTCTGCCTTATCTTTATTGGTGCACATCATCTACAACTCACCGTGTACTAAGGTCAATACACTGAAAGAGGGAAGAAATGCTTTCCAGAAGGACTTAGTGAATAAAATGAAGAGCTAATGATTTCAACTGAGATGCTGTCCAGATAGAGATGGCTACTTCAGTAACATGCTTTGATTATGTACAACAAACCACTAATCACCTAAAGACAAGGCAAACCAAATGAGCATCCTAAAAAGAGATTAAGGAGAGAGATTAAGGATAGTTCAGGAAGCCACAGAGACAGACCAGTCCTAGCCATAAATTCCATGACAGCTTTTTCCGTTCTTCTTCTTCAGAGGGAAGACTTCAAGACTGGCGTCTCTGACAGAGTATAGAAGATCCTGACCCGTTACTACTTCAGTGTCTAAATAATCCAAACAAAGACCTATCTGTTGTGACCGTTGCTATCATCCGTTTCCAACCATCTGAACACAGACATCTTTCCTTTTCCTAAGGTTGTGGTTTTTCACCACCCCCTCCAGGAAATAGCTGAATGCATAACAAAAGCAATAGGTCCAGGTTAGATTTTCGTCTTTCAGTGGAAAACTATCACACTGCATCAAACCAAATTAAGCCCACTCCTTTATCTTACTCTTGGGAGATGTCAAAGCAGCCTCTTCCCCAAAGGTAAACCTTAGTCTCCATAACAACGAAAAACGAACCACAAGTTTGACTGGGAAGAGGGAAAGGAAAAGAATCAAAGGAAGTTCTTCAGTTTGTAACCACTATTACAGCAGAGAAGTCACCAAGTTTGTTTTCCAAAGGAATAGTAATGTATGGGATTGCCTTAACTCGAGTCCCATGCAAACCAGAGTTCTTCTAGTCCACTTCACAGCAGAAACTTCAACAGGAGAGCACTTACTGCAAATTGCAACAGTCATTATAGGAGAGGGACTGGCTGAACATCCACAGGGAAGTCCTGCTGTCATAGAGGTGCAACTTTCTTACAGGAGAACTCTGGATCCTGAAGCCCTTGTCTGGCAGCAGCTCCTCCTGCTCCTCCCAGCTCTGAGGCCACCTTGCAGACCGGCTGACATGGGCAGGCAGGAGAGCTGCTACAGGGAAAACGGTACGGACTCACTACTAACAGTTTCTAACTAGGATGGGTACCAAATAAGACATCTGATTTCAAACACAAAGACATGTTCTGATTTTCAAAGTGATGAGAGAAATTGCAAGCCTTATTTTAATCAGTGAAAGCTCGTACTGCTAGGCGTTGCACAGCAGCACAAAATAGACAAGGCTTGCAATTACACTCCAAATAACCCCACGCTCAGTCATTCCCAACCTTAGCTACACAAATAAGCAGTCCTAGTCTATAAAGCTCTCAAACATTAAATAATTACCAACCAGAGTATACTTGCAGTTGTTCTGTATAAAAGCCTTCCATAAAGGATGGCAACGTAATGCAGGTTAGGACAATGGTAAGTTAAACATGGCTCTTTATTTTAAATACTAGGGCAATAAAATTAACTTAACAGAAATACAGGTATCAAACTCTGCACGTGTGACATGAGCCACAGGAAAGTTAACCTCATGTCATACCTCCAGTTATACACGTTCTCTTTAAAGGCTCTTCCCATTTACCATTGATGCCCTTACATGACACTTTTTATTTTGCCTCCATTTATTTAACAGACTAGCTAAATAAGAACAAAGATATTGTGAGAAGTTAAATGAAAATACTACTTATCAATGCTACGTATGAGACATTGGCCAGCAAGATCAAAATGAAAATGGATACACGCTAAAGTTCTTCTGTTGCACAGCACTAACAATTTGGTAAGTTCACTTCCAAAGACTGAATGGCTTTTTTCTCCAGGCTTCCCTGACCACTCATGGCCTACCATGCATTTGCTTAATGCACACATAAAATCAACTACCCGTTAATATAGCTCATCACTGTCCCTAAGCTAAGTAATGTAAAAAAAAAGAAAACCAGAATCAAAGGGAAAACTACATATGTAGACAACTTGAAATTTTTTCCCCTTTAGACTTAAGTCTTTACACTTTTAGCATCCAACCCTACAAAAACGACTAAAACTAGGGTTGAGAGCTTATTTTTAAGTCACAAATGTTTACTTCTTACAACATCATCTCAATTTCTTTCAAATTAGTATGAGGTTTTACATGAAATGCGAGTAGCAAATGACTGCGACGATTTCATTTTCTGAAAATTATCCGTTAACTAAATAGCTGAATAGGGTCTGTGAACTAACAGCTACTGAATTTTGTGAGCAAGCCTCAGCCATGTGCTGTCACAGCAGATGCACGCTGTTTTAACTTTCACTCATCTTCTTACGGTGGTGAAGGATACAAAGAAGTGCAGTTTTTCACCACTTATTTATAAACCACATTGGCAAAGACATTAAGCATGGGCATAACCCTACTGAAAAGCTGGCTATGCTTGTATGGCTCACTTGGCCTTTGCTTAGGACCCTCCTGCAGTAGGTCAGAGCAGCAAAACCAAGTTGGAGCCCTCTGGCAGTGCTGTACACTGAACGCAATATGGCATTTCTCATGTCAACCTGCACCTCGCCCATCAGTTACTGTTACCATATCCTTTTTCTTACACTTACAAAGCAATGAAGAAATTCAGAGGAAGACGACCCACAGTTCAGTATCTGTTCAGAGCTGAAGTTCTCTAAAAGCCTGACTAAATGCCATTGAGCATATTGTGTGCATTAAAGAAGTTTTCTTTCTACAGAAACACACACACGCCATTGAAGCATCCTTCTCAGCACACATCCAGCTCTCAAAATCTTGGAGGTTAAGTCTCAGCCTTGTCAGTACACATCTGTCTTCACCCCTACGAATGGCTATTGGCAAATGTTTATGAGACAGGCGCTGAGCACCTTAAAAACCCCTTTCAGTTCAGTTTCACTGAACAGATCTAAAAGGCAGAGTCTTAAAAGTATTTTTAAGAGCATCTGTTATGAAGTTTCTGAAGGAACTTCATATACATCACATATGTCTTCAACCACGCAATCAATAAAGTCAGATCTTTAGTATCAGAGTCATCAGCAGAAGAATTTAGTGCTGACATGAGTTACAAATCAACTTCTGAAATTCCTTTACTTAGGAAGTTAGCCTGGTATTAGGCACAACTTGATCGCTCACCTCCAGATTAATTTCTTGGAATACGTTGACTCTCAATAATAAGCAATTTTTCCAGTAACAGTCACTCAAACAGGAAATACTTCCATTAAGTCCCTTATTCTCCCCCTCACAAAGTAAAGGCAGGCTAACGCATGCGTTGTGCAAGGAGGAGAACCCAGCTCATGCTAGCCTTAAGGTCTGCTGCTCTGAGCATGACTGTGGCCAGCCATAACATGGAAAAAACCTTTTATCAAATTCCACAGAAGCTGTATTGTCATAGATTCAGCATGCTGAGGGAAGAAGTTTCAAAGGGAGGGAAACGATAACTTAAAAAAATTACAGTAACTTACACATTATAATTTTTTTTATCTTTATGCAAGAATTAATTTGAGAAATCCTAACAATTACTTTTTGTTTTTTCATTTAAAAAAAGCACAAAAACAAATAACAGACCCCACAACATCTTAAGACAGATCCAAGCACTCTATCATAATACTCCGTGGTGACTACATAAATTTTCCACAGCACTGGAGACAACTGTACAGGAAGCGAGCCAGCCTAGCAATGAAGCCTCGTATCTCCTCAGTTAGGAAAAATATCAGAGATGCCACCAAGAATTTGGGGGATGGAAATGGATGTACCAGAGCTATCATTGCAATAATGATCTGTAGAGCTTTGGGGTCCACACAGGTATTGCATGAAATTCAAAGAACTAGGAATATTAGTTTTGATAGTTTTTAATGGATTTCCGAATTCATTTATATACAAAATACCTTCAAACACTCAGTGCAAGACTACAACACAGAATTACATACCTACAAAATTAAATTCTTGCTTGCCTGCTTTTTCTACATCTTGGATTCAACTCCACTGGAGTAAAACTGACCAAAGCCAACCAGACAACCTCCATTCCATCTCCTCTGTTACGTAGTCTATAACCTCACACAAAACAAATGCCACAAATGGAATAAATACTGAATTCAAATGTAACCTCGACCACTTTCAAAGCATTTTTCCTGCTCTATATAGCTGTGTCACAGTAAGTCCTCTCCATAAAACTTGAATCCAAGCTTTTAAACAATCAAAACACAAAAACCCAAATAATTTTATTTGACCTTCATTATTTAGATCTGTGTGCCAGGTCTAATCAGTTATCACAAGCACATTCTACTTTTTAAGAGACTGTAGAAACACATTTTCCAAACTAAAAGGAACAGAATGCATTGTTTTGATGGTACAGCCTGAAGCCCTTTATCTGAGTTTTATCAAACTATACTCTATCACTGATCAAAGCAGCAATGACAACTTAATGTTCTGTAAAGTTATATACTGCTGCATAAAACTTCCCACTTTTGCCTTGTGGCCTCCGGCTCAGCATGTCATTGGGAGCATACTCAAAGGTCAAGAGACTTCCAGAAGTCCCCTGTTCTGAAGTGGCAGGTCCAGCAATGGTAACAGTGGAGAGTAGAGCAGGGTAGGTTAATTCCATCAGGATTCTCTTCTCATGTACCCTAGACATTCACATTGTCATTTCTTCTGTCAGATGTTTGATAGATGACTTAGTACGTCACTGAATGAACTACCTGAATGTAGGAGTAGCATTTCCGTATTGACCTATTATGGATTTCATTACCACCTAAAGACACCTCAACTCTTGCGTTAAAATCACGATTTCATTTTAAATTCTTCTCCATTTAATATTTTGCATATGCTGTGTGACTGACAGACTGTTTTTAAAGTTTGGAGGATACAAGGATGTGACATTGTTAATCTGTAATTTAACAATTTACTGAGAAATCTGAGTTTACTAAAAGAATACAATGGGATTTTGTTTAATGAAATGTGTTTAAATGAATTCTACTTGAGACTTACTTAATAAAAAGGCCTCAGCACATGCAACATAACTACCGTATTTCTACAGTTATTTATAAGATCTGACATCTTCATAAAGTTTTAAACTTGAAATCAGTGCTTGTCACAATTACTTAAAGCATTCTCAACATCTTCAAAACCCCAGCCCACCCCCAACAGACAGGAGGAAAACCCCTGGAGAAACAAGGCTTACAGTGACTCGAGAAACCAACGACTGCTGAACAGAAGGCGAGCCAGGATTCAAGAGGCAGAACCAAATCTCCTAACAACAAAGGATCCAGCTAAATCTGCTCCCATACTCTCAGGAATGCACACATCGTCCAAGTACCTCAATGTTACAAGCAGCATTCAGACTCCTTTATCTTGGCACTATTCTTTCAGCTACTACCTAAAAGCCCTTGAGGGGGGCGGCTACAGGGGGGAAGCCCATGGCCCAAAGCTTAGAAAACATACATGTTCCTGCAAAGACTTTGATTTTCACAAGTGGAGTGTTGCAAAGCCAGAAGCACAACAGGCTTGAGAGCACCACTGGTATTAATTAGGTTGGCTCTCCTCTCCTCAGTCCTGATTTCACCTACACCTCACCACGTTTCTTACTAACTGCTTTTCAGAGATGGAAAGGAACCGTTTGGCAGAGGGGAAGCATGGGACTGGTGGGGCCAGATTCTGCGAGTCTGATGCATGATCCTTCGCAGAAGGACCTCAAGTGAAATAGTAAGTAACAAATGGCAACCAATGGACTTTTCTAGGTCTATGAAAACATACACAAACACGAGATTTTGATGCTTCACTGTAAATGAAAATTGATGGTAAACTGGACAACATCAAGTCACAGGAAGTCTTGCACTAATATATTTTTATCTTTTAAAGACACGTTTGCTCTACCAGGAATACAATAAAAAATTTTAATGATTAGGAATCGAATGGTGTCATTTTGAGAGATGTCTCTTTCCAGAGATGTGATGAGACCAAAACTTTCATTAAGATTTGTGACCATTACGAATTATCAGATGAAGCGGGAACCCTTACAGGTCAATCATCCTCCGCCCGTATCAGATGAAGAATTTAAATGTAATTAACATGGTCTGAAATTGTGAGATACTGCACCCTTCTCTCAGACACTCACAAATCTATTTACAAGCTCAGCAATTGCATATGCACGCTCTTCATCTCTTAAATAGTCAAACTCAACCTGACAGAGATATTCCAAATAAAACGATCATCAAAAAAATGTAGTGACCTAAGAAAAAGGTGTGACTCAACACAAATTATCTTGCTAAAATATGCAGAAAAGAAAAAAGTTGAAATCGGTACAATTGTACATTTTGAGCAACTTTCATATATTGTAAAACTAGTATTAGAAAACCCTGATGCTTGATAGAACCTTGGTCTCTACGCTTTTATCACAATAGGATTTAAACCTTCAAGTTATTGACATGAAACCATGACACCAATTTCAATTTATCCTTGATCGTTTTTCATTTTTCCAGACATGAAGTGACCACAGCTTTTTTAAGATCTGTGTTTCATAAAGCTGCAGGTATTTGGAAATGAACTGAGCCACACCAAAATTTCTTTTTTTTCTTATAACTAAATACAACATGGCCATTAAAATAGCTTCATTTCCAAATTTTTTTTTTCAGTATTTTAGCTCAATGACAATAGCAAACGTTAAGTTTGCTAGCCCAGTAACACCCGTACACAAGGCAATATTTGAATACATGATTTAAATGTTACAGTGATGGCTTCTTCCAACTGTTTCTTATTAGTTTCCTGATTAATGAATTACAACACATACACACTTAGCACATGCATTTCTGACAACCTGCTGTGCAACACCATTATAAGCAATACCACAGGCCATTGTTGAAGGAGATGTTTTGGGTATTTTTTTCTCGTTTCTTAACGTCATTTCTGATGCAGTTACGAGAAATATTTCAGTTCCAGTACACCCAATACAAGCCTATCTAGAAGAAGAGTTGGAACAACAAAAAAATATTCTGTATTAGAACAACATTTAAAACTGAAAATATAGCTCTACAATTTTTCTGACCGTATGTTTATACTACTGTTTTTGCTACCAGCATCCAGCAACATTATAAACCTTTCACAGTGCACTAAAAAACATTGTGTAATACTAACAAAGAGGCATTCAAAAGACCCTCAACGAAGGGAAGTTGCACAGAAGTATCAAAAAAATACCTAAGAAGGGGCAAGCAGACAAATAGAGAATAGTGAACAGGTCTGTATGTACAGATGACTCATTCTGACACTACACAGGTCAGGGTATACAGAAAAAGTTCAGTTAATAAAAATTTCCAAGAATTTAATGGATTTTTTTTTAATCTGTCTTCACTTCCCTCCCCATAAATTTAAAGCACTCAGAAGTACTAGTAGTCCTCCTGAGAATTTAAACCAAACCAAATGTTTGAGCAATGCAGACTCTGTTACAAAATCTCACACCACCAACATCCTTCAATTAAATAGGCACCACTGTGTTTGGACATGCATGAAAGCTAATCTGTTAAGGAACACCACTGGTACAATACCCTACCCTGTGCTTTGGTCACCGCTATTTAGGTCACCGAGCCCAACAACAGTCAGTAGCCATCCACACGGCCATTTTGTTCTCAGCTCTTCAGAGATGATTCTCTTCTATCATTTCCTAGCGGAATTTTTTATTAAAAAAAATATCTTTCTTATAGGTTGTCAAGACAGAGCTGTATGGTAGCCTGCAAAATCAAAATTTGTCAAAATCTTTTCCTCCTGGAAAACCAGAGGGTATCTTTAAGACATAATTGGGTATTTTTGTTGCACTTCTACATTAATACAGCATAAATACTGAAACCTTACTAATTCTGATGTTAAAACCATAGTAACAGGCAAGTGTTGCTAAGTTTTACATTGATTTAGTTAAACAAAGTGTTTTTCTTGTTGAACATAACAGCCAGTGTTAATTTCAGTTGGTAAACTGACTCTGGTAAAATATATGCTCTGTTTAATAGACCATTGCTGGATTTAGTTCATCGTATAAAACAATTTGTGCTAAGAAAAATTTTTGTTTTAAATAAAAAATTAAGACATCATCTGCTTCAGCATAAACAATATATTATGATAAGAACTGAGAGAGATTTTTATTTAAGAGCCCATGCTCCTTTAAATAGTCACAGACTTACAAAGTGCAAAGCTCATGTAACCTAATCTATGTTTTCCTCAAATCCCCACAAGTCCATTTACTTAAAAACACCACACTCCTGGATTGGTGCCTGGCGTACCAAACCTGTCCCGTCGTGCATATTTTTATACATGTTACTAAATTAGGAAAGCAGAGTGGACTAAGGTTATGCCAACTCTGAAAAAAGAACAGGGTCTGCATCAGTTTGTGCCTTGGCTTTTAAAGTTCCAATCATTATAAAAAAAATGAGCTTTAATATGTATCAAAGCAACATATCCTAATCAGAGACAGTAATAAAAGCAGAATGGAAATATAGGAGGAAAAAAAACAAATCCACAGATGTATTCTTTCTTCCACCCCCTCATTTTGAAGGTTCTAAAACAAAATATGGAAAACAAGTTTAAAAAGTGAGTTAGACTACATATTTTCATGTCAGGTCCAGAAAAAGAATAGCATTATTGGCATGCTGTAGCCCTGATCAGTGGAAATCTACTGTGAAAAGGGAGGTAGGGAAAGGCATGTAAACATAACTTCTTAATTAAGATTTACTGAAATACCTTATATTGAGCTCTATTCAGAATTACTAAGCCGAGTGTTCAAGAAGTCTTTACCAGTGAAATACTGGTATGAATAGTAAATACAGATATTGTACTTTATGGTGACTTGAAAAAAAAAGAAAAACGAACATGCAGTTCTCACATCTCAAAGCTTCTGGTGCCCCCAACTAGCAAAGCATATTGCTAAGTCTGTTTTGCTTCTCAATTATCAACTAACATAACACTCCTAGAGTTACTTTATAAACTTGTAGAGCAGTAATCAACAATTATAGTTTGATTTATAATTTTAATAGTGACTGAAGCCTTCCTATCATTACCCCTGAAGTTACCTATCCAAGAGAAAATGGTATTGCATTTAAGTAATATTTTTCCAAGTTCATCTTCATGAACTCTTCCAGCCTTCTAGAAACACAAGCTGTTTCAGTTACAAAAACTATTAAGCCACTACATTTCCTATGAACTTAGAGGGTTATTAGTTAAGGAGAGATAATTACTCATTTCCTAATAACGGGTAGGAAGACTCAGTCCTCCCCAATATTAAATACAACCAACCTCAAAAAGGTGTGGTCTTCACAAATGGAATGGGAACACCCAAGTTCTATTTCTGGCTAACACTGACTCCTGCTGTGGCCTGGAGCAAATCACTTCTGTTAAAAACACTTTTTTCCATCTGTAAAATGAGGATAACACTCCCTTATCAGCTTCACAGGATCTTTCTCAAATGCTTTGAAGTTTTATAAGTCTACAAATGTATTTTAATGAGGCTTAAACCGACTTTATTTCTAAAACAATTTGCCTTAAAGAAAAAGGATTTGAACAGAAATGAAGACTATATATATATTTCTAACCTCCCCTAAATATTTTTGCAGTCTGCACTTGAAAAATACCAAAGGCATACAAATAAATTTTCCTTCAAATTCAACCTAAACGAAGCAAAATGGCAACAAGTGGATGCAATATGCAGAAATCTCAGGAGAACACAGAAATGTCAGCTTGAAATGGAAGCAACGTGTTTCCTTATACGGGGAAGAAAGGGCATCTGCTAAACCTGCATTTGAGTCCTGCAGAGATCTGTACCTCCCTGCAGCCACAACCGCTAGTGCTCCCTTGTCACCTGCACTTTCACTCTGCAGATCGAAGAAATAGCATCACACAGATTATGTAAAATTTGCTATTATTTGACTGTATTTTATTATTTTTTTTGCCTGATCAATGTACTCAGCTCGCAGCATTTAAGAGTTGTTCCCTGACAACAAACACAAATGGAAACTTGGTCTAGCCCATATAAAGACAACTGCTGATACGTGTATTTTTTTCCATCTTAACGGGAATTTTGCCAAAAGATGTGCTGGGATCATAAACCATACCCTATTCTTTGTTTAATTACTTAGCTTTTGCTCTTGACTTGGCAAAACATTAAGCTTTTCATTTTAGTAAATCTATAATTAACTCCAACATGTGCTGAGTAAACATAACCTCATTTTTAATTAAATCTTAGAACAAGATGCTACGACTTGCCATTTCTAAGGAGAAGTGTTTGTCAAGCAATATGCAATCAAAAGCCTAATCCTTGTCAAACACAAAACTTAAGTCCAACCCCGTATAACCCACCTTCTTTTCAGTTATCTGTTGTTCAAACATGCATTCACCAGCTACAGGACCAAAACGTAAACCTGAAGAACCATCAATTCACATCAAAAGTTTCTGAGGCTAAAGTAAAGCCAAGTGTGAATGGAATCACACCAAAACTGAGATAACTTTAACTTCGGGACTCCTCAATAATCTTTGTTCCAGTACAACTTATTGGATTTTTTTTTTTTTTGCAAATGATACAGTACTTCTTACAGAAAAAGGCAAAATAAATATAATTTCTCAAGTATGAAAGGAGTTGAATATGTAATACATACTATATATACACTTCATAAATGTCAGGAAAAAAAGGAGCTAAGAAGTCATTTCTAAGTCAGAAGGTTCAGAAATTTACTTCAGACACATTGAAGTAGGAATAACTACAATTATAAATTAAAATTAAACATCAACTCTCTGAATACAGAGAAATCTTTAAAAGTCAAGCTACAACAGAAGTTAAGTTACTGTTATAATAAGAAATGACATCAATCCTGATTTACGCTACAACTAAGGCTTTTCAAAAAGGATTTCTGGCATTACACATTTCCAAATGGTCCTCAAGAATTTAGATGAGTTAAGTGCTATAGTTACATAGTAGAAGGCTTCACAGAAGTTTACTTGATGTTCAAGAGTTACAGATTCAAGCACCATATAACAGAATTAATAAATTGTTTGAGACACGCTACTAGATTTACAGTTTACAGAGCAAAAAAATGCTCAGCGTTTTAATGAAAAAAGCACTCAGGAGAATTTCAATTTCAACATGCTTATTCTGGACCTTTTTTTCTATTTGCTGTTCAACAAGTTCAGCTCCATCATCTTTCAAAATTCTCACACCACTGTGTAGATGTGTGAGGAAAGCCACATGGTTTCGGTGGTTGTATGCAATTCAACAAGGTGCTTGCTCTGCGACCAAAGTGCATGATGTTATCACGGGGTGACACTGATTTGGTAGTGTTTGCTGAGCACAAAGGTAGGATTATTATTTACACTACAGGAGTGCTACAGTATAGAAGGTGCTTTCTCATCTCCAAGCAACACCGTTTCCATGCTTCATCACACGCCTTTCTCCCCCATCAGTCTCAAGCGGTCTGACTTCTTGAGGAAACCAAGGCTAATGCATTCATACTGCCTGCATGTATTTTCGTCATTCTCCCCCACATCCTCTCTCAAAATAAGTTCTTCAAACTAGTTGGACAGACATGACCAAACCCGAGAAAGAACAGAGGTCTTCAAGTTACTCAATTCCAACAAGCTGTACGAAAACAGGTACATTAAGACTAAAATCTTCGTGCCCATCACATTGAAGGTAGCCTGCAGTACAGACTCACCCTTTATTAGACTCTGAAGGATGCCCACGATTGCCTGTTTCAACTGTTTTAAAATTCAAGCTATGCTGAATTTCTATAAAGAAACAAATACTAACAATGAATGTTAACAGCACAATTGAGGAACAGAAACATTAAAACAAGATAATAAATCAACATGTGCTATTAGCTTCATTGTTCTTCCGTTCTTACTCACAACTAATGACGACGAAAGAAACCATTCTTCAAAATATCAAGTGCAATAGCAGAGTGCCCTAAGTGTCTGAACACCACTGACCATCCAACCGTTCCATGGATGTATTGAAGAGATTTAGTTGTATCCTTATGTTTAGATTTAGTTGTATCCTTAATCAGCTGCTACAAAGAGGGGGCACCATCTTTTTAAATATCCAGGTAGTTTCAACAAAAACTGAGGGTACTTGGAACACCAGGCACTGGGACAGGAAAGACGAGAGGAATGACAGGTCAACAACTCCCAAGTAAGCTTTTTATGGGATGACATCACTGTGCTGCAGGTTGGCCTAGCCGGTTACCCAAGGTGAACAGTGATCAGCCTCTCTTAACTGGATCCTCTGCTGTGATAAAGGATTCACTGCCACTTGTGTGGTATCTGTGCAGGACTAAGTCTGAGGTAAAATAATGGTCACAGGTTTTGACAAGTTACTTCCACAAGTAACCTTCAGGAAAAGGCAATGGTCATTTCTTTAATGCAGCTTTTTAAACCCTGCACCATTTGCATTTGTAGAAACTCAATTATATCTTTAGTGGTAACTTACTGTTTTATGAATCACTAAGAGGAACGAAGGGCTGTTTTTGCCTAACAAAGTGTTGCAATGCCCTATCTGCTGTAAAGAACGCAGTTAGCAACAACCCAGTAAAATCACAAAGTACAGTGAAATCACACCTCATCTGGCTTTATTAGCTTTGCTAGTTTTCCTGACAGAATGCTATTTAACACTCTATTATAAAGATTAATGCTACCAATATAACTGAGAACAATTCACCAAAACTCACTATTTTGCTCTATTTTTCAATTGCTGGATATTAGTGGCATTTTCAAACTTGAGTAGACATTTCATAAAGTCATCTTTAAAACCCTCACAATCTAAGTAAAACTAAGAAAACATACATGAAAGCCCTCTTCAGGAAGTGTTATGTTTAGGAAACGCTCAATGCAGTAGATTAGCTGGGCAAACTCTCCCGCGTAAGTGAAAGATTAATCTTGCCTGGACTGATAACACGTAAGCTGTATGACATCCAGCCACGTTGACAGTGACAGCATCTGAACAGACAGAAGCAGTCATGATAGAAGTGATGGCAAATGTATACATCAACGGTACTCTACCAGCACAACAAAGACCAGACATCCCTAGGTTCTCCAATTTAAAAGTAGCTACAGAAGTATTATTTCTAAACACGAAAAATTTTCACACACCCAAAACGAAATGCGCTTAGTGACGATGCTCAGTACCAAATCTCGTGTAAACTTCAGGGGAAATTTAATGCAGCTTTTCTACGCGGCCGATACCAGTTCCTAATCAAATGTGGTAGACTTGAAATCAACTCTTTAGTAATGTAAATTATCCTTTTGAAAGTAGTCTTTTTTGGAACCTTTTTAAGTTAATGTGTGAAGTTTTGCAGCAAATGTGTCACTTTTTCTTTGAACAAGTCTTTCTTTCATGGTACAGCACCATAAGGTAAATTATCTTTGAGGAACACAAAGCGCACTCAAGTCACTCCTTTCTTTTGAATGTAGGACATCTTAAAATTGATGGAAATTTTACTGGCCTTGGGTCATAACGTTTAACAGGTTTATCTAATTTCATTCCAGAGCATTTATATAGTCTTTTTTCCTTAATCACAATTATTCTTTGACTTGTTCTACAAAGCTTATTATGCCTAGAAAAGTAGAAGGAAATGACAGCTAGATTTCTGCAACCACGACTTCAAGGAACCGCTGCAGAATATTTCTTGAGAATAAGCCATGTGAACTTAGAAACACATGAAAGTCACATTGAAAAATTTAGTTAAAATTCGAGCCAAAAGCTAGTCCTGTTGGACTAAGTTACACAATTTTTTGCTTTATTTTTTGAAATAATGACCTTGTATTTTATCATCTCTACAGATCAGAAAACTCAAATATCCCACAGCAAGATTAAAAATAAAACAATGAAAAAAAAATTTTTAAATCATTGTCATCTTATCTGGAAAGATAAAGGGGAGATGGAAGAAGAGGAATCAGTTACTTCTGCTTATCGAAGTATTTAGGAGGCAAAAAAATAATTCAAAATCTGCCTGTGGCCAACTCTTTCTGACTTTGTGTCACATTAACTTTGAATAAATTTTGCTTTTTTATTATAAACTAGCAAGACCAACATTTGTTATCTACTGTCACAGTGAGGTGGAACTGCCATAGGCAAAGCTACTAGACACATGTCTTTGCAGAAGAAGTATGAGGCTGTTTGGCTTAAAAGACAGAAGGAGGACTGGAATACTTCATATTCTGTAAAATCAGAAGAAACCTCATTTTATCATAATGACATTTCTCATTAGCATCTTGTGTCTTCTTGAAGAAATTCAATGTTTTCTTGTTACAACAGCAAACACTGCTATACAAATACTTTTTCTTTTTTCCCCCTTCAGAAACATTTTTCAGGACTTTACCTCAAGTCCATACAGCATGTCTTACTATTTTTTAAGTATAATACTTGGCACAATAAAGTACAACAGCAATCCCTGCCTTCTCTTTAAACCCAAGTTGTACCATGCTTCAGCTCTAAGACCTGAATAAACCTAGAGCAGATCACTGTGCAAATTAAGTTCAAACGGATTTTGTCATTGCTCTAATCCCTCACGCATTTGTACTTACCTGCAGGTAAATATTTCAGCTGGTTGTTAGCCAAGCGAAGATGACGTAAAGATCTCAGGCGACCAATCTCTGGACACACAATTTCGAGGGCATTATCGCTTAGGTCCAGAAACTGCAGTTTAACGAGGGAGCCAATGGCTTGTGAGAGAACAGATTAAAACGTGAATGTGACCCAACAGTAATGGTAACATCTTAATAGGACTATGAGGGGATAAAAAGCCACAGTACCTAACACCTAAGTCTGAGCAGATTTTGATGCATTAAAGCCAGTCTGACAACTGAATGACATAGTTGGTGGAAATGCTCACCTGTCTAACAAACAGCAGTGGTGGCAATGAGATGGGGAGAAAGAAACAAAGGGATGTACGCAGAATACTCCCAATTTTAGATTTTCACCAGATGATTCTGCTCTGAAATATTTTTTCCATTCCTTGCCTTTGAGTCTATCCAATCTACATATTCAGACAGAGCTGCAAGTGCTTTCCTGAGGATAGACACAAAGCTCTACTGTTAGTGCAAGGAAGGAAAGCCAGTACAAAGTCTGGATACTTTAGGTTTCAAAACAATCAAGACCTAAAGCAGCAGATTATTCTGGATGGCTCAAAGCAGAAGATGCTCTGGATTTTAATTTCTGTAGATAAGTGCCATTAGCCTTTTCAGTTTCTTCAATTAGAACTGAAGCAAATAGCCTTTAAATGCATTTGAAAATTCATTAAAAGAAGGTAATAAAACATAAACAAGGATATTATCAAGCAAGGGCTACAATGGTATGTTTTGTATGAAAAAATCTTTAAAGTTTTATGGGAAAATAAAGGAAAAATAGGCCTCATCAAAGAAGGAAAATGAATATTTTATGATTCCTGCCACTTATTGTGTGAGCTGGTAGATTACTTACCTTCAGGTACAACAACTATGTTATTTGAATGAAGGTACCTGGGGGGAGGAGAAAAAAGCAGAGGATACCACCTGTTACCCTCAAGGACTTCTGCTACATAATCAGTTTGCAAAATATCAAATTTCAGACTGAAAGAGCGCCCTCGAAACCTCTATATAACCACAAATGCTGTGGAAAATATATGAACTGGCAACTGCCAAGTATTTAAGTTTCACTTAGACTATTAAATGATTAACATAAAAATAAAGCAATAACAATTATTTAAAACAAAACATTCACAGTTAGAATAATGGGCTTGAGTTTTGAGAGCCATAAGAAAAAAGAAAAATACAGCACAAAGAATAACCACAATGGACCATACTCGATCACCAGGTTATCCCACACCAAAAATAGAGTAAAACAAGAAAAAACTCAAACCCACACAAGAAATACCAATTACAAACGTTCCTCCCTGTACATGAAAAAAAATCTTGCACCGTAGTGGCCTGATGAAACATACACCATCTATTCACCTCAATTGGGCATTTCAAATCTAGAGTACATTTTTCCAGATGAAAGCCTTATCTTACCATTGTCACTTACGTAGCTACTGAAGGGTGACCAGAGCTCTCATTAAGAATACTCAGCACCCTCTGCTGGAGCTCTTCCAGCACTACTAGTAACTTAAAAACTACATTATTTCACATATTTTCGTTTTCATGTCTAAAATCAGCATTGCTGCAAACGAATGGATGGGTTGTGTGGAAAATAACAGCAACAATTTTCAAGTATTGATATATATATATATATATTTGTGAAGAAATACTGAATGCTCAGTGCTGAGTTGCTTAAGGCACACAAAGGGGTTTGTTTGCACAACACATTTTTTTCCATTCCATTCAAACAGCATTTCCAAGAGCAGGATCTTGTCTTTTCAGGGAGACAGAGGCAGAACAAGGAAAAAGACATATGAACATCTAAACTGCATGTTGCACCCGAGCTTTCTTTTTCTTTAAAAATTGCAGACATTCAAAGTTTCCTAAAAATGTAGGAAACATGGGGATAGCTGATAGGTTTGTTTGGAGAAATCCTTACATATAACCTCAGGATGAGAATTCTCCTACTCATTTTAGCTGCAGCTCCTAAAAAATACTTGTGACTATTTCATTCAGGCAAGTTAAAAGATGTATATTATGAGGATTTACAAGTAACCCAGAGTGACAGACACAATACACATAGAAGCAAACAATAGCGAAGTTCTTAAAAACATACAGTAAATTCCTGAACATGTAACTGATTTTCTTTTTCCTGAAAGTTACATTTGTCTGTAACAGATTAACAAATCATTTTTTTAAATGAAATGTTGCTTTTGTGGTCTCTTCCTTTCTCTAACAACACAGAGCTCTTACTGACTGATGTGAAATTGACACGTACTGTTAGAGCTACACAAATCATGGGCTCACTACAGTTCTCTGTAGGCCACTATAATGCATGGGATAATGGTCATACACCTAAGCTTGCTGAACCCCAAATTATTAGGTCGGACTCCTACAGTTCAGCGTTTCTAAGAGATTATTTTAAGCCATAATTTACACAGGTTTTCGCTAAAGGCTTCATCAGATATCATGGAGATTTCCTGATGCCCTGTGGCAAATCTTTAAATACTAAGCCTATCAAGAACAAAAATATTTATTTCACTGCTTCAGAGCATAAACAGACTCACAAGACTCAGGCATGATGAGACAAGACTGTTTCTTAAGCAAGTTGGAGGCTGCAGTGACCTACGAAACTGCTCAATTATGGTCGTGTGTACCAGAAAGGTGTGGTTTCAAGGGCCAAATTATGATGACAAGATCAGACACCTGAATGCATCAGCCTACTCAGATATACACCTCCTCCTCTTTGGAGCTTTCCCTTAAATAAACAGAATCAGTGGTCCATCAATTACCAACTGAAAGCAAACCAAATGAGTTATCAGGGGATGTCCCTTTTAACCTCCCAATGCTATTATGCAAAGAAATCACAGCCTGACAAGAAAAGAAAAGTGGGAGGGAACAAATTGTTGGCTCAGGGCTTACAACTTCAAATTAATTGCCAAAATAAAACAGTTCATATGACACCCATTCTTTGGGCAGGATTGGATAAACTATTCTGCCTACAGCCATCAATAAGTAGTTACTACCCCTGCTTGCTCATTTCTGCTCCTATTTGACAAACTCTGACTAGGTTCCAATACAAAAAAAGTCTACAATCAGCAAATCCAGAGTGATAATACCCCTAGTAGCTGAAAATGATCAACTAGGGGTGTGCTGGAGGCAGTAACTTGTTGCTCTGGTGCTGTCACAAGCACATGGCCATTGTTTTTGGAGGTTCAGTGCTTTATCAGGGTCACAACACTCTGCACGGGAGCTGAGCTGGGGGTAGGCTTTTTTCTTCCCTTAACAGCATAGACATTTGCATAACAATTCTTGTTATACAACAAACTAGAAACTATAAAAAAAATAATACATGACTGAGTACATCTGGATGTACCCATTTAAAAAAAAAAGTAGAAAACCAACACAAAATGACCCTTTCTTGCCCTCCAAGAAAATCCTTCACACTTAAGAGGCAGGTTATCTACAAGCAATACATTATGCAATTATTTTAAGCTAAGACGGATCAGCATAATAAAAATATATCAGAACTCCTACACAAACTCACAATTCCACGAGGTTTGGAAGCTTCTGTGCAAGGTTTTCTGGCTGAAAAAGAGTTAGAGAGTTTTTAGGTTTTAAAACAAAGAACAGACATATTGAGTACCCAGCTCATTTTAATAACCACACTAAAACATGTTAGCAGCTAGTCAGAGAAAAGCTGCAATGAGGAGCTGGCATACAATACCCTACCTCCACACCCCCACATACTCTCCATCAGTGCAATCTGGGTTATGTCAAGGGCGAGCAATTTATTCCTGAAACTGAACTACAGCCTAGAGGTGAAATTCACATGCCCTCAAGCAAATGGTAGGCAGCCTTCTGGGGCTGAAAAGATGGAACACAAAACCTCACTTTTGAAAATATATTAAAATGAATTAGCTGAGGCTGAGAGACTGATAAAAAGCCATAAGCTTTACAGACTAAGTGGAACAGGAACTGTACAAGATATCTAACCATAACGTATTTTGTTTTGTAAGGCTGACAAACTTGTGTACCTTGATCAATAACCACCAAGCCAGAAGTGCTGAATCCAACGAAGCAGATTTCCATATTGACATGTTAAAATGCATATCGTTTTCCAACTGCTGATGCCTAGCTGCAGTTCTGCTCCCTGATGGCTCTAATAACCAGGAACATATACCACAAAATGGGCTTGCCAAGTTCCAAATGTCACGTTGGTAATGGCACTTAACATTACCCTGGGTTAAGACAGTTTCATTGCTTAAAAAAATGCACGTCAAACAGATTTTATCTGAACAAGACCACTTTTTACATTATCCATATATGCGCAAATTTTAAAAGCAGCTTGATCAAATGGTCAGTTTCCTTTCAGAGGGACCCAGCAACTTGCACGGTCATGTAAATTTAATCTGTACTATTACCTAAAATACTTAACTTTGTATTTATAAATCTATTATGAAGAAACACCAACCTGATAAAGTAATGTCATGATATTCTTACATAACAGAAATGCCACATCCTAGATCTGAGTACAAAAAATGATTTATTTTTAACTAGGGAGCCACAAATGTTGGCTCCGTAATAAATATATCAGTTGGTATCAAGACTCAAGAAACAGGCTACAACTAATCAGCTGTTGCCACCTACTGGCATGTTGGCTGCAGTACACTTACCTTCAGCACATAATTTGGTACAGCTTAATCTGAGGAAAACATCAAAGGCTGCAACATGCTTTAGCACAAAAATGAATCAAAACTTGAAATTAAAAATGAAGGAATATGAAAAAATGCTCTTTCATTCTAAACCCTTTATTAGATTAAGACCACTAATCTGAAATACAAACTATTTTCACGTGGTACATGAGGTTTATACTTTTATTTTTAACTGCTTCATTCTCTAAGACAGACAAACTCAAGAGAAACAATTTGACAGTTTGGGAAATCTATCACAGAAATTCTGCTCATCTTCTTGAGTATGGCAAAACCAACTGCTATGAATCAAATTCATTCAGTATGACATCCCACAATAACATTAAGATGAAAAAGAACTATTCATGATCCGTCTACCAAGGAGTAAAAGTCAGCGACGTACAGACTGCGGTCTGCCGGTGACACAACAACAAATACCAACGATAAATGAATAATCACTTCTGCCACCACTTTAGGGAAGCTTGCCTCATCCTTGCAGGATATATTTCAGCAAGTGAACCTGCTGATTCGTCTCAACAGGACAGCATTGCACTTTCTGAGTCAGTAAATTAAGAACAACTGTTGTTCGATACAGCTAGATCATGCTTCTGACAGTGCCATGAAGGCCAACTCTTATCTCCTTGTTATAGATGGGGAAACAGGATCACTGGAAGGCTAATGGTATCAGTCTAGCATTAAAAGAGGAGTAGCAGTAAGACTTGACGTGGGGATGCAGGTGTGCTGTACAGCTTCCCGATCCACTACATCGGTCCTCTATCATTTTATCTTGCCAATGAAGACAAAGTTATTCTTAGGCAAGGTGTATGCAAATTTTGACAGCGTAACTACTCCAGACATTTTCATCCAAATCATCTGTCAAGGACTAGAGCAATTTTGGAAGAGAAAAGAGGAGCAAAGCTTCCTTTAGTCAATGTTTTTCAACTCAAAATCAGCTGGTAAGACAGAAGGAAGCACCGCCTCCAAGAAATGCAGCAAAGGTTTTGTTTTGATGATTGTTCATAATCTAAGCAGAAGTATTTATTGATAAGCTAATGCTGATCTCACACAAACTGAGAAGCACAAGGCTCAAAGAGACATTACAACTACACTTCTGAGACAGGATCACCCTTCAAAGAAATTGGTACGTTTTCTCTTTTAAAGTCTCCAGTGAAAGGAATACTGCTTCCCTTAATAACCTTTTACAGTCTGCAGCTCTTCTCAAATGAGTTTTTTTTCCTCCCTGTGTAACTAACTACTACTATACTGAACTTGCGAGTACTACTTGTCCTACCAGCAACGGACATAAAATAATAAAATTTCATTATGAAAGCACTGCTTCATAAAAAACTGATGACCTCTGTTCTCACCCTTCCTCCAATTCCATTTTTAACTCCGTCTTTTCTTTTCACAAGAGGAATTAACCTAAATCTCTCAATCTTCTCCTCACAGACTCTGTTCTCTAAAAATCCCTTGTTGCTCCTTTCTTCTTTCTGATTTACCTAGGTCTTCCGTAAGTATGAAGCCCCAGACTACAATCCTTGCTCAAGCTCATGCTTTAATAGTGTCCAAGGATGATCTTCTGCTTTTAATGGAGATTGTGAAACTTCCTACGCACAAAAAGATACCTGCCTTATTTTGTAACATGCTGCTGATTTGATCTATTTTGGTCCACTCCAACTGAACAATCACTGAATTTGAGCATCAAAGCAGAAATGTTTGTAACATCAGGTTAATTTTGAAAGCAGTTTTAACCATGAAATGCTATATGCCCATTATATCATTAAGCAGAGGACATTCCCGAGAAGTGCCAGAATAATTTCCTATAGTACATGCAAAAACAAGTGACTTTCAGGATGAAGTTAAGTTATAAAATCTTCAGAATCCTTTCAACTCTTGCCATATGAAGCAAAACCTTTATTAAGGAATTCTAATGTGTCATTGTCCAAGCTTTAAAAAAAATACTCCTTAGGGCAAGTACAGGACTTCTTCCAGGAAGCACTGAGAAACATACAATTTTAGTGAATTTTAAGTAGTCGGGCCCTCCAAACCCTGCCCTGGTTATTAAATTAACTACCCTACCATGGAGGAGCCCAAGGAAAAAAGAAATTGAATTACTTTGAAAGTTCAGTGTATTGACAGTGCCAAGTTTTGAGTCTCTCTAGAGTTCTGCCAGCTCAGAACAGCTCACATAACTGTAACTACCCCACGCTGAACTCCAAGCTCACAGCATTTGCGAGATTTATTCAGTTCAGGGAAAAAAGAAAAAAAAAACAAAAGACGCTCAAAACCAATACCACCCCCCAACCCTTAAATTAACTCTTTATTCTTCCTTCCCATCAGTGACAGCCCACAGACATAAGTGCTCACTGGCACCTTATCAGCAAGCTTTAAATTAGACCCAGGGTTGGCATTGCCTTTAAAAATAAGGCACACACCAAGATAAACGTTGAACCTAATGAAGCAATGCAGACTAGACTGCACAGTATCTAACAGTAAAAAGACCTGACCGCTGACACTGAGCAAGACTTCCAAAAGTTTAAAAACAATACCAAAAAAAATCAAGTCTTCACAGAGCTCCAAAAGAGTATACAGGGAATGGCATAAACTTTCAACTGTTATACTCTACATCACCCATGCAAGTTAGAACATAATACAACCGCATGCTTGTATTGCACAATAGATGACATCAATCGGGATCAGATTTGCTAAAAGATCATTATCTTTTTAAATTCTCTAATTTTTTTTTTCCTGTTCCAAACCCAGAATTTCTAAACACACAGACAGAAAATATCACAATAAAGAGGTTGTCGTACCAACGTGGTCAGGGAATTTCTTTTCATATAAAGTCTCTCCAAGTACTGCAGCCCCTCATCCTTCAGTAACTCCAAAGGAAAGTGATGGAGATTTCTGTAATTTAAGAACAAGTTCTTGTGCCGTTCCAGCTTTGCCTCAGAGATTGTTTTACATAGTTCTGATGCCATGACTAATCTTGTTCCAAGCACTGCATCTAGTGCACTGCATCTTCTGAAAACAGGCCCATCTCTAGGAGACAAGAGGAGCAAAAAAAGACAGTATCAAGGTTTATGCCACACATCCTTTTGTGGAAATAGTTATTATAGCTGATAGTCTATCAAAACACACTTGTTCCTGTTAATACATAAAGTACCCAGAACCTCCACACCATCAGTTATGCCAGAAGCAAGTTTTTGACTGTTTTCTGCATAAAGTCTCAATATTCAGACCAGCACTAACAAGATCTTAAGACATACATAATCACACAATGCTTCTTTTTTCCCCAGTCATTTTCCGTTGACCTTTTTAGACAGTGTTGTCAAAGCTGACATCACCAAAATAGAAAAAAAAAAAAAACTCTCCCCAAAGCACTACTGATGTTCTGTATCTGTTCTGTAACGAGTTCTTAAAGAAGAATCCACGTATCTTAAGCAAAATGAACCATTTATCAGAGGACTCACGTTTGGATCACTTAAAACAACTTCATGTAGATTTTAAGAAGGACTGACAAAAGGCTACAAAAGTTTGTTAAGCTTTTGCATATAAAACTACCAGGAATATTTATTAGTTGCGTTTGACATTGAGGATGGGCAGCAAGCATGACCGTTTTGAAATAGCATAATAGAAATTCTACAGCAAGAAAATTTAATAAGAGCTACATGTGACTGCAGACTTTCAGCTGCCTTCGCTAAAATTAAAAACAAAAGAACAAGGCATCAAGCTTTAACTGACGTCAAAGCCAAAAACCAAAGTTCAAATATAAGCTAAAAATTAACCTGTAGCTAACACCAGACTTTATTTAGCTTCTTTTGTAGATATAACTGAAATTCTAGTCGTTCTTATATTGTGTAGATTTGGATAAGAGCAATGTTATGTCTTTTCAACTATCTGAGGACTCAGAAGAACATCATATATCCAGACCATTTATAAATTTGAAGTTGGAGGTTTGCTGCAGACTTGTGCATGTAAATTCACTTCCATTAAAGAAAAGGAATTGCAACTGTTTCCCACCAATAAAGTTTTCCATTTTAGTTTATGCTTTCACTAAGGAGATACATAACATCTACTGGAAGTAGAAGTACAGCGTTACTGACAAGGAAGCCCATCTGATTATCAAGTAGCCACTGTAAATAAAACTCAGCTGGAGACTGAGAACCAGACCATCCATGTAGACCAAACTACTTTATCAGTTCCAGTAATTCTCTTGATTCGTAGATAAGTGGCTTTTAGTGATGTCCTATGCCCTTCTGGAAAAATACAGCAATTTTTTTCATTGACTGCATGCCTCTTCTAGTCCTAAGCTATCCCCAGCTCAGGAAACGCTAAGATCAGTTCTGTAAGCAAAGGACTACCATTTTCAGAATCCTTTTTAAGATTACAAAGTATTGCCCTAACTTAGGTTAAACAGTGTTCATGAGAAGAAAAACCACTGTAAGAAACAGTTGCTAAACAGTGTTTATGAGAAGAAAAACCACTGTAAGAAGCAGTTGCCTCTATCGGCTGTCACCTTCAGGAGACAGCACGCAGGCACCGCTGGCCTGTGGCGTTAGCTGCGCTAAAGTGCTCTTAGTTCAGCGGGCAGAGGAAACAAACTCCGTACTTGTGATCAGCCTTAAAGTAACTCAAAGAGGAATATCAGAATTTTTAAGTCTGTGAGCATTTAAGCACTACCTGCTGCTACACAAGAAACGCTGAAGGAAAGCTCATCTTCCCCTGATAAGAAGGGAGCAATGCCAGGCACGCAGTTTCTGCGCGGATCACGCCTTACTCCCCACTTTTTCCATTTGAAAGCATGGCTTTTAGCTTTGATTTTTGTCTTTAAAAGGAAGACCTATTAGGTCAGAGAGCACCCACGCAAACACCCCACAGCTTTCTGCTTTCTCCAGGGATCACGTCTCGATGCTCTCAACTTGCCGAACTTCGCAGCTGAGGCTCCACGAACCGCCTGGACCGCGTTTAGCCGCAGATACATGGCTACAACCCGTGCAAGCCCACAGATGCCATCACCACACAGCTCTGTTTTGGCTGTTACCCCGAAGAAAAACCCCCCGAGCCGCTTCCACCGGCAGCCAACCCTTATTTTTATTTTTTATTTTTTGCCTCTAAATCCCCTTCCCGCAGAGGCAGCAGGACAGTGCCCGGCGGAACCGGCACCCCCGGCCTCCACAGGCACAGGAGAGGCCGCCTGAGGCAGCCTGAGGCGGGCTGCGGCCGGGCACAGCGAGGGGCCGGGCCCCCGGCCTCGGCCCGGGGAAGGCTTCGCACCCACACCGCGGAGAAAGCGCCGAGCCCGCGCTCTCCGGGGGGCCGGCAGCGAGCGGGGCGGGCAGCGGGGTGTCCCCCCGTCCCCACCGCGACGCGCCCTGCCCCGCTCCCCGGCGGCAGGCGGCCACTCACCGGCGGGCGGCGGGCAGCACCTCGGACCCCCTCCGCTCGGGGCCGCCGCCGGCTCCGAGCACCTGAGGGCGGACCAGGGCGGGCCGCGGCCGCGCGAGAGCGCCGCGCAACTCTCGCGAGACGCCACCAGGCACGGTGCCGCTCCCTTCGCCGCCCGCTCCCGCCCGCACTCGCCTCTCAGCCAATCACAAAGCGTGCCGCTGCGCGGCATCCAATGGGAAGTTCGGTTCTGTCAGGGCTTGGAGCTCTTGCAGCGGCCAATGAGGAGCCGGCTCGCCTCAGCGCTTGGTCCGCCCTTTGCTGTGGCGGGGCTATGAGGGGCCGAGGGCGTTAGGTTGCTGGTGAGGGAGCTTGGCTTTGCTGCTGGCTGCCTGGCCGAGTTGTTGCACACAGCGGTTACCCCTCCCTAACAGCTTTCAAAGGAAAATACCACTTGCAAGCAAAAGTTGTGGCAAAAGTCCGTCTTCCCCCCTAAATTTTGTTGCAGCTAATGCTATTTTGCTGACAGCAGACAAGACCCTTAGGCTATCCTGTGTACACCCCCAACCTCACATTGTCCCCATTTTAACCTCTGATAGTTGGTCCAGATGAAACTGAAGTGGGTCTACACACTGTTCACCTGGTTTTGGTTTTAAATGCACATGTAGAGATGTCCCATTACAGAAGTCCTATCCTTGGGAAGGTCTTGTTTTTGTTAACGTCAGTGTTCTAACGCCAGCAAATTCCCTAATATTCAGAATATTTAATATTACTGGGTATTAAAAGTTCTTGTTTGCTGAAGATTAGCTCCACAAGCTGTCAAAAAAAAGGAATCCTGGTTTCTTCCTATTTCCCACAGACTAGTTAACATAAATTCATTTTAAGGTTCACACAGCAGGTCTGCAGCAGTACCAAGAAGCTGAATGTAGAAGCTGAATACCTTGCAAAAAACATTTCTTCTCTCCACAGAAATTTCACCTGAAGCAAAACAAAATGCAGAAAAAGCTTTTTTCTTGCATACACATTTCTCTCTTCTTTGGGTCTAAACAAAGAACAGCAATCCTTTATTGCTCATTCATCATTTTCCTACACTTGGGAAGGGAATAAATGATTTTGACAAGTATATTTTTCAGTCTTATTTGCCACTTGCAATCTCTTTGGAGCTGTTTTTTCAGATAAATAATTGGATTTTGTCGAAGTAATTTCAGACAAAATAATTTACCCTTCAAAATTCAACATCCTCCGTATTTATCATATTATTCTGCATACGTTATCTTTTACCGTGGCTGATAGTACTTGCCTGTTTTTCTCAGCTGGATGTTAAATTTCAGGAAGGGGCCTGCTTTCATACCATCAGGGCAGTAAAGACAACAATTACATCACACGCTGGTCCCACACTAAGTTTCTGAGACGTTAGAAGATAAACATGATTCAGACCAGAGGAGAAGCTATCTATGAACACAGTTGGCATCACCTTCCTCTGAGGGAATTCAAAGCAAATGTTCCTATTCATGATATTAAGTCAATGATAACAACAGAAACTGATTTTCTGCCTTCTTCCAGTAAACTGCAGGTGAGAAAATAAAGCTTTTATTCTAGAGACCTGCTCTTATCACAGCGAGGATCCTTAGTGTGTTTCTTTATGCATATGCTATAATTTGGGGGTGGTTGGTTTTGAATCAGTAACTGGGAGGAAATAAAATTACTCCACTCTCATTTTTTTGACAGCAAATTTTTGTCTGTTTTTTTTTTTTTTCTTCCTGCTCACAGCAACAAAGGAGTTACAGAGATCAGAGCAATGCTAAAATGTCCTTGGTTCTGCTCTGTCATGAAAACAAATTCAGTTCTCAAACTGCTTCTTCAGTCATTATAAAACAGTTTCCACTGGGATTCAACGTAAACTGCAGAATCAGTTTGCGATCAATGAAACTGTTAAAGATGTTGATGATATATATAAAGCACTGGATTTGTCAATATTCCAGAGGGGAGTTTTAAAGCTGAGAATTTGAAATGGTATTTTGCAATGTCTCTTTTGTTTTCTGTGTGAGATGGTTCCTTCTCGCAGTATTTTAAAATGTCTTCTCCCATTTGACAAAAAAGAGTAACATACATGAATCCCTCCAGACTGCTCCTCAGTTGGCAGAAGAGTCTTTGTAGAAAAAGATGAACTGTTCTTTGCCAAGACAAACAAACGAACATCCTCACCCACCTCAACTACATTACATTTTCCTCCTATCTGCTATGAGATCTCACTCTCTCTTCTGCCTTTCCTCCTGAAGCAGTGACTCAGGATTCTCTATTGTCTTGCAGAGCCTGCAATTGTCACGCTCACTCATTCTCAGTCTGTTTTTTTTTTCTCAACTGTTGTGATCACAGTCTCCCAAGCTTGTGTCATCAAATCCTGTGCCACGCTTCTAAAAAGCGCTGCTCTCTCAGATCTGAAATCTGATCCTTGAAGCTCTGATCCTGCACAGCACAGGTGTAAAGTCTTGCCTGTGTAGTCACAAGGCTAAAAATGATGAGCAGAACAGGAGCATCGGAATCTGTTCTTCCATTAAGGAGGATGCTTGCCGCATGGTTGCCAAGTCATTCCCATCCCACTAGTGAGACTAGTGGGAAACCCTTCACTAAGTAGATAGGTACTGTTTCTTTACCGTAGTTTAATTCTGAATTTTGTGCTTCTGAGAGCAGGTAAACCAAGGTAAACTAAAATTTACATCGTTCCCACAAGTATGACAGATCTCATCTGTGCCTACACAGAGAAACTAATAAAGCTTGTGTTGAAGTGCAGCAGCTTTATAAAAGTAGATCTGTTTAAGCTGTTTGCAGTTGCCAGTGTCATTAGTTGGTTTACTGGAACAAAACCAGTAACTGGAGCAAACGGGTACAGCTCCTCTGGCGATCCTGTTTTTGCCAAACCTATACAAGCCAAATGTATTTAGTGTGAATAAAAATGGATGATGCTTTGCTATCAGATACATTACACAAAGTCAGTGTTTGAGACTAAACTTTCAGAAAAGGCAACTCAAAAAGTCTTTCCGTAGTAGTTTTACCCAACCATTTTCTTTTGTTTTGCCGTGACAAGACAGGCAGAACATGAAGAATCTTTTTTTCTTTTTTTCTTTTTTTTTCTTGTGATTTCTAACTCTCTATCTTGCAGAACTAGGACGTCCAAAACAAAATGTATCATTGAGCTTCTGAACTTGAGCTGTAAATATTTTGAGGTTCGGCTTCCCTAATGATCAGTGTTTCCCACTTAGAACCGTGGATACCATTTATATTGAATCGTGTGCATTAAATTAGATATTGTAAGTTTAGAGTAAGATCAAAATACTCACTGAGCAATCAAACAAAGGTCAGCTGTTTCAGCAGGAAACTCTACTGTGACTGATACATGACAGGAAGGTAGTGTGTCTTCCTTTAGTGTCGGATAATTAGCAAATAGTTGACCCTTTGCTCTTTAGTGTGTTAATTGACATTACCAGAGGGGCTTTCTTAGACATCACTACACACTGGAAGTTTTGATGAAGCAAAAATCCATCACTAAACACCAGGCTCATGCAGTTACACCTGGTACAGGGGAGGTCCTGTGGGCTGGAGGAATCTTTTAGGCAAAGGAAACAATATATGAATCCTGTGTTCAGCTGATGTAGTTTCATCCTTCTTCAGCTTCTGCTTGCTGAAGGGTTGGTCTGTAGTCGTGTGTTAGCACAGGACGCGCACGAGTGTGAAAAGGAGTAGTAACCCAGCAGACTGTCTGGTATATCTGCCAGATTGTGACTGCTGAGAATGTTTCAGTTTGCATATTTCTTCCAGTACTTCATATCGATTAATTCTAATTTCATATCTATTAATTCTACTTACTCTTTTTTTCACTTTACAATGTCTTACATAATGTTTTTTCTGTATATACAGCTTTCATGTACACAATGATACAAGATCTCAATTGGGAAAATTTTTGAGAGCTTAGGATCTTTTTTTTTTTTGGCATTACTCATGAATTCTTTGATTTTTCGTCATATGAAGAAATAAACTCACCAAAACCTTCTGGGTTTAGTGATGCACAAGTAATTTGCTTTCCAGAAAGTCCTGGCTCCTATTAGATCTTTCCTAATTTCCAGTTAATTTTGATGTAGTGACAAAATGATCTTATTTGAGTGGAACAAAATTACAGTGACTCATCACAGTACTGCAAACTTCAATTCCCTATACCTTTTAAACTTTGCCTTCTGCAGCAGTACCAAGAACTGGAAGGCAGATGGAGCTCCTGCATGCCAAGTGCCAACATGCCACGATTTGATGCGTAGGCATCATCCACCTTTCGCTTAAGTCTCTTTTTTTCTTGCAGTTTATTTGATATGGTATTTGTTAAAGTTTAACTGGCTCCTTTTTCACTCTGGGTTGTCTCAGTGACACAGCGATACTAATGAAAAAGCTCAAGTGCCGTAATTTGAAAGAAATTCACTTATATTGTCTGTTATGGTTCAAATCAGCTTTGCTCAAAGTGGAAGCTTTTAAACAGTCTATTTTTCTAAGTTGGGCTGTGCTCAGTATTTGAGGAAAAATTCCTGATGACCACATTGATTATATTGTTGAACGGATTTCCTAAGAAGTAATGGAAACTACTGGCAGTTTGGACAAACGGCAATTTGAATGAAACAACCCTAATGCAGAATAAGCGAGCAGTGGATTTTGGCCCTGATCGTGCAGTCTCTGCTCATTTTAAATTCGCACTGATATAATTTTTCTCAACTGGAAAAAAAACAATGCGTCACTGACTGCCCCAGAAACCCTGTTAATGCACTAAGCAGATAAAACAACAGGCAGAATCAATGTTTCTGCCACTGATCCATCAGGAAATCTCAATATGAGATCACCACGAAGTTAACAAATCAGCCAGCTCTCCATGGCATATTCCATTATTAGACCTTCTTTAATAACTGCTAAAGACTCAAGTAACATATACAGAGATTTTTTTTGTGACCTCTTCTTGACAAGTTAGACTTTCAAATTGATTTAAATTAACTTCGTATTATTTTTCAACCTGTCAACATCATTTTGTATATCACAAATACATTAATGAAAAAAATTTTCTTTTTATTTTGGATTTCACTTTATGAAGCTTCTTAAACTTGAGTGATTTGATTTAATTAAATCCACTTAGAAAGTTGTCTACAGGGTTTTCCTTCTCTTTCAACAAGAAAATAGTAAAACTTATATAACAAACTTAGGCAGCATGGATGTTTCTTCGTTTCAGGCTGCAAATGGTATGAAATGTTCTTTGGTCTATTTTTATATGACCTCAATTATATATATATATATTTTTACTACTGCCCTCTGCTGCCATTGAGGCTGTACAGTGGTTATTTCTCCGTTCTGTCCGGCGTGAGCTCCGCTTCCTCTTCACTTTCACTGCTCTTCCCCCAAGTTCAACCCACAGATTTGCTGAGCTTGCAATAATCGCCAAAGGCTTCCTGAGTATTTTTAATGATTCATTGGATATAATCAGAGCAGAAGTTGTTATTCATTCACCTGAAAGCAATGGTTTTAAGGTTATTCTGAAGCTGTTCCTACTTCTAGTTGTCAAACTTATTCCTGTTCTTTAATATGATATGACTACTGCTGCCTAATGTCATTTTCTTTTTCCTCTTAGCTATTTATTTTTCTGAGGGAGGAGTTCCATGCTCTTCTATGTGTCAGAATAAAGACATTCTTTGTAGAGAGACTCCATATTGTCTGTAAAGATCCGTGAGTCCTATAAATTTACTTACAAATCTGTCCAGAATAGTGAATCGTTATGTTCTCATTCACACAGTTCCATAAGTTTAGTGCATCTAACCTTTGAATTGAAGTGTGCTGCATTTGTCATGGGTTTTTATTTCGCATAATACACAGACTTAGAACAACATATTTTCATATATTTATGAGACGTTTCGATTTCTTATGGAAAAGTTGCAAGTGAGGTGCCAAACGTCTTGGCTGAGTGAGAGTGACCGTTTTTGTAATTTTATTCTGCCGTTTGTATCAGAAGGGTGTTAACTCTGTGGCCTGTTACATTATGATAGAAATGAGGCAGGTGGTGAGCTATTTTTCATTCCTGGTGAGTATAAATAGTGAAGGGGGGAAGCGTGGTGTATACACAGCTCTTTGATTTATGCAAGCATATTGTGGAACCTGTTATAGTGAAGTCAGATATAGAAATCTTCTGTTCCTGAGCCCAGTGGGAGATTTGCCTGCAGAGAGCTTGCGGGGTTTCTCCTTTTTGTGTACGCCATCCCTCTGGTTACAGCTGGTGTCTGACCTTTCTTTTTATCGAACACACTAGGAATAGTTAAATATTTGCCTGGGTCTTCCACGCATTGGGGAGGCACTCAATAGACTGTGATCTGTTAAATGCAGAATTCTTAGTTTTCACGAGCAAACCAGAAGAGTCAAAGAGAACATATATTTGTTTTCATTTAATGCCCTTTTTATCCTCTCAGAAACATTTGATGTAAATTCCTGAGTACTTTCTTCATGACACGTCTGACAGTCAAAATTTGAGCTAAAACAGGTAGCAGAAGTCAAGATAATGTCTAATTTGGCTTGAGAAGGCTCTGAGATCATGGTCAGTAACAGTTTTACAGTAGTGACTATTAAGCACATGTATTCTTTCGGAGCCTCCTTCCTGGTTTTGTCATATTTGCATGGTAACATTGGCAAAAATCCTGACCGAATACTAGCTACCAGCTCCCATTTTCCTCAGTGTAAGAGGTGTTTGGGAGAACAGGGTGTGGTGTCTGGGACCAGCTCTGCTCCTAGGGAACTCTTCTGAACCCTGTCTGCAACAGGTTAAAATGTTCTGCTTGACAAAAAAAGCTAGCTCATCTCCACTCAAAATCAGAAACGAAGACTCAAAGTAATTTTATCTGACTGTCACTAGACCCTCACACTGAAACTCGTTCTCGTTTTTTACCAATGGCATGGGAAAAAGAGTCACGTGCCTTTTACTTTCCTGCAGGGATTAATACCCCATAATTCTGCAACACTGATGTGTTTAGGTCTGTTAAAGCCTTTTAGTGACCTAGTGCTCTTAGAATTGAAGTCATGCTCAGTTAGTTCAAGTTTCTTGAAAACACAATGATATGCTTATCCTTTAACCTTATCCAGTTATCTTTAGTGAGTGATTGCACCTTTAAAACTATAATCCATAGATACATAGAGCTACAAATTAGATCCAGCCATACCAACACAGCCTACAAAAGAAGTCCAGTGGCAACTTTATAATAATCCTTGAATTAATATTTGTTTCTTTATAAAATGGAAGCCAGCCAACAACCGCACACAAAACATTTACAAAATTTGGCTGCCGGAGAGTACACGCCTGTCAATGTACCAACGCTGCAGTCCTTTTGTGCAACTGAAAAGGAATTTTCATAGCTGGGCTTTTGTTTCTGTTGCATTTTATTCTGCCTTGAATTGGTGGCTTGGTAAACCAGCGTCTCCCCTGTGAAATGCTGAGGATCTCTTGGAGCAACAGGAAAGAAAACTAATTAGAAATATGCCTTGTTGTTCCTATTTTTTTTTCAGCAAGAATATAATGCTAATTTAATCAGGGCTACAAAGTGTATTGTAAAGTTAAAAGCATTTTTCCTTTTACTGCATCAGAGAAAAAGAAAAATAAATAAGGATCTGAGTTCACCAATACATTTGTGAATATCAATATTTTAGAGCATATATTGTTTCTGTGCATGTTTCTATCATCATCATCAAACGTGTGCTAAAAATCTCTAAAAGATTTTTAGTCCTTGCATTAATCAGGTAACCTTTTTTGTACTCAGTACCACAAACACACAAGTATTCAATAATCTTTTTGTACATGAGCACGACTGTGCCCTACGTTAAAGACTAATCACACTAGTAAATATTTTTTTTTAAGAATTGAGATGTAAATAGAGGCACAGTTCAGACTGAATTCTAACTTGAGGAATTTTGCTGGGTAGACAAAATAAAGATAGCTTCAGGTTGCACATAGACACCACCTAAATAGTTATAGTATACCCTTCAACAAGTGGGAAAAGATAGAAAACTGATAAGGTGTTGTGATATTATGAAATGGAGAGGCACACTTCCACGGAAGATTTATGTGGTGTAGTATGCCAGCATTTAACTGCGTTCGTCAAATTTCTATGGGTTGATGACAGCGTAAGTTTTATTTTCCTGAAGAGGAGGTCAGATCTCAATGATTTGGCCATCCCACTTACAGAGAAAACTGTGCCAGTGAAGCAAATAATTTGTTCTTCCATTTGCAGGTGTTCCCTCCTTGACCTCTTTACCACACGAGTCGTTTTCAAAGTGGTACAGGGTGAATGGCAAGCCCTTTATGTTTGAAAAATCTCCAAACCTTTTCCTTGGGTTCATTGGGGGAAGGACTTCACTGAAAGAACATGAAATAACTTCTAAAGATATTTCTCCTGGCAGAGAGACAGAGTCAGGGATCAATGCACAACAGCAATATTGAAAGATAAGAGCAAAAAGGGAAAGGAGCAAAGTTTAGTAGACAAAAATAACACAGGGTAAGTGCTTAGATGAGTCTCAGTGTTCTGCTTTCAGCTGCAGTTATAAAGTGTTTGAGTTTGTTCTGCACCTGATGGAAGAGTTCAAAAACCACAAAAGGTGTAGCATATAAAGGGAATTTTCCCTTTCCAGTAAGAATGGAAGTTATGCCCTGAGAGACAGGACTTTTCAGCCGGAAGCTCTATCTTTCAGAGAACTAGCAACAAACATTTGCTGTAAGGTTTTCTGTTAGATTTAGTCTTGTTGCTCTATGTTAAGATGCATAAGTACATTCCCTCGCCATCGTCAAGGAGATATTTTTGATTTTCCAGTCTTTGCTGTGAATTCTAACACAGTAATCTTGAGCCCTGTTGAACTGCTTGGTTTCCATGCTGGAAGAAGAGTACTTTTGCACAGTTTGTATGCTAGTTTAAAAGTAATTTTGAATCTGGCAGATTTAGAAGATCTGTAACAAGTTAAAAATTATCACTGCTATTCATCTTGCTGATTTAAGTTTTTCAAACTTCTGCCAAGTTTTGTTGTTGTTGTTGCAATATATACACTTTCTCTTGAATGGCTCAGTAAGCAAGAAGGAATTTGCTGTTTTCAGTTCAATAACTTGGTTTAAGGGACAGCACCATCACATTTTACCATCTTAAATAATATCTGTTTAGGATTCTTCTACAAGGAGCACATTGTCCTATTCTGTTTTTTATTGTTTTCTTGAGATTTTTCAGTTTTATCTTCCTGTGCTGAATTCTTTCTGTGGCACTCAGTACTCAGCAATATGCAAATATTGCAAGCATAAGATTGCAATATTACCCCAAAGCTAGTAGTATTTCTCTATTCTTTTACTCATACAAAGCTAGAAAAGGGTAGGATCTTTTTGCAAAAGGACATTACTCAGTAAAACTGAAATTCAGCTCAATGAAGAGATCTATTGCACTCCAAATTATAGCTCTAAGTGCAATAATACAAAATGACCACAGGGTTGTACAGACTTTCATCTCTGAAAGTTCAATGAGAGGAAATTCCAGTGAATGTTAGTGCAAGGAAGAAACTATGCTTATTTACTAGCAGTAGGAATCAAGGAGGAACCAAGATAAAATAGGGATTTTGCAGGGCTGAGTCAATTATTTAAAAATATTTCTAAAAACATTTGCTGCAGACAGAGAGGGTCACTCAACAGTACAGATAGACCCATGTCCTTAACTTTCCTCCATGGACTAGCTATCCGGTTTAAGCAGATCAATTAAATGCAATGTGTGGGAAGAAGATAATATTTTCACTGCATGATTTATGCTCAGTATTTCATTGTTTTATAAAAATGCTGCTAGCAAAGTACTTTCATGCATATTTTAAAAGGCTATTTCAGGTGACCAGAGACAGGAAGGCAATGAAAGATTTGTGGATAGCAAGTTTATAAAAGGAAAATAAATAGAAGGAAAATAAAATCCTTTTTTCAGCAGTATTTGACTTGCCCAGCCCACCATGTGGTAGGCATTAGCAGACTTACAGCATTTTGCTCATAACGATTAGGTGCATTCCCCTCTGCTTTCAGACCCCTTGGAGTCTTCTTTCCCACCCCTCAACGAAGAGGTATATTATCTTCAAAAGGCTTAGGTATTAAGTCCAGTGAAATTACAGAAGTAGAAATATGCACTAATCAGAAAAGCAAACTTGCTGTTAATCTAAGTTTATGTGAGTCCTATCAGTATTTTAGCCAAGAAAACGGATTCCTTGTGCTTTCCTGTGTACTTGCCTTCTTATTTTCACCTAACAGTTGGATTATTAGTTTTGCTTTCGTGCTTCAAGAACTTGGGAAGAAACCACGGCAATATCTTCTGTCTAAGCAAAAGATGTTTCAAATTTTGCTGAGCATTGCATCAGAGAAGCGAGCTTTGATTATGTCAGGATGCTACAGCCTTGATTTAGCCCCAAGTCCACGGTGAATGGAATAGCAATATCTGTCTCTGCTTTGTCATACCTGACCTGCCAATGCAGACTAGACTTTTCCTGTATTTTGTTTGTTTGTTTGTTTTTTTCCAGCTGGGGCTGTCTCTTCATCAGGTAGCACCTTTCAACTCCTTCAACTCCTGTTCTGTTCCTGCAAACCTGCAGCTCTGGGGAGATCTACCATTGGCTCTGTCTGCATTATTCTCAGAAGAGGTCTCATGCCGACTGCTCTGTACAGCTCTAGCTATTGGCATCCACACAACCCTTAGGTACAGGGCTTGGGTACAAGTCCTCCTCTGTGTCTAACCCTCCCAGGAGGAGCAGAAAGGAACACATATATGGCCATTGTGCTGCTCTGAGTGTGGGCTTCAGGCTAATACATCAATATAGATAAGCCCTGGGTTAGAACTGTGACATTGCTGGGACTCCACAGCTACACTGAATCTCCAGTGAAAGGAGAATGATAAACATTTTAAAATGACACGCAATCCCAAGTCAAATTCACCAGTGCAACCGATAAGGTTAGCAATATTTGATGACTGCGTTGCCATATAAATTCTAGCTACAGCTTTCTAGTCAGCTCCTTTCCCCGTAAACTGCAAGTGATCATTTGATTTATCCACTAGAGATTTTTAAGTGCTTTAATTTCCTGGAGCTATTTACAAATCTTAAAGAACACAGAGAGAACTTCCTTAAAAGGGGAAGAAAAGCCACTGCTCTTCTTGCAGCCAGAAAAGCTTCTGCAGTCAGACTGTCCTATTGTTAGGTTGACTGAAGAAAGAGGGTGAAAAAAAAAAGAAAAAGTTTGGGAATGTGTCCTAGAGCACAGAAGTCCCATAAACAATCATTCCCAGAGGTGGGATTTTTTTGCAAAGACTTTTATTGTCAATTCCAAAAGACAGTCAGATGTAGATGACATTAAAAGGAACATCCTGGTTTTCACGATGAACATCACTGTTGAGAAGGGATCACACAAGTAAGCCAGCTCTCGGAACATTCAGGGCTTATAAAATTTTGATTGAATTGCACCAAATTGATAGTGCACGTTAGGTGGGATATGCTGGCAAGTTTACCCCTCCTAACTTTCTGTTCATTTCAAAGCAAGTTGTAATGCTTATATATGCGTGTAGTGACAGGTCAGCAGGCAGGGCATAGATGCCCATTCTGGGGTCACTTATCAAGGTTCTCGTGTTTTTCCTATGACTACTTGTAGTACACTTGTTAATACTCCAGGGACACACAGATCCCAAATAATCATCTTCCCTAAGCATTTCAAACCTGAGTACATTTCTTCTCAATTCCAAGTTTTACAGGCTGTTTTGGGTAACTGCTCCCTACAGGTATGGATTGCTGAAACATCTATATCAGACAAATTTAGCTCTTTTTTCCAGTACAGCTCTTTTGGATGCACTCAGTTTGAAGAGAGAAAATCAAAGGAGAACAATCTTGTAGTTCTCTTCTGCTGGCCTGCAAAATGGTGATAACCATGAGTCAGACTGGCCTTGCCAGGGTGGCCAGCATCAGCTGGTGTCAGACTTTTATAATAACACTTCTCCCCAGCACTGAGAAGCATTCAAGACATGTGCTTTTTGTTTATAGCTATTCCCATAAATGATATTCATCTGAAGTAGCTTGTGAGACAAAGAGTACTTCAGTGTAAACCTTCAAAGGGTGATACCAGAAACAGAGCTGCACACAGGCAGCCTTGTTTGGAATTGTTTCCCTCTTTGCTTTTCAATGCTTGAGCCCCTTCCAGACTGTGCTCTTTAAAGAGCATTTGAATACAGTCTGCAAAACACAGCAGGCACCAGAGAAAAGGACACGTCTTTAACTCTGCTGTTCTTCCCCAGGTTGCAGTTGTCACAGTTCAGTACAAGAATAATCGTACTGAATTTCTGCCGTTCGCAGTTATTTTGGAATCAGTTCTATTTGCTGTAAACTTTCTGGATTTATATTTCATGCTTATATATTGTCCCTTATGCTACATAAAACACACTAGCATTTTCCCTATTAATTTATTATATAAATCATAGTGTTACAATTTAATGGCACTTTTGATAGGACAATCTCAGAACACATCAGAACCTGTTTAACCTCATTAACCTATTGTTGTGTGTTTAAACTCATTTGAGAGGTGATTAAACTGGAATTCAGAACGCTCATGTCATTTTTCTCAAAATGCTTATACAAAATAAGCCAGGATTTGGTAATAGAACCCGAGTTCTTGCTCACAGCCTACTTTTTCACACCTCTGTCCAGAAATATCACTGTGCAATACCAGTCGGAGGCAATGATCCGAGTTTTAACAAGAATCATGTTTAATGCCATCGGTTTTCAACATTTAATCTCTATCATCAGAAGTCAAGCATGAAAAATACACGTTCTCTCTCACAAGAGAACCAGCTGTTATGAATTTCTTATTTGTCACTCTATAAAGTACATGAGTATTTAGATCAACAAGACTTTAGTGTTTTTGTAGTGCTTTTATCATCTTCAAATTAAAACAGCTCAAGGCAATACTATAGCTGTTTCACTCCATTTATCTACCATGCTAATTTAATAAAATGTTACCCAGTCTTCAAATTCTATATTTGCATTAATAATTAAATTATATGGCCATCTTAATTTAAAAGGAAAAAAAAAATGTAGATGTACATGTTGTGCATTGCTGAAGAGCTAAATAATGTCCTTTGAGCACAGACCCACTGTCTATTGCTAGGATTTTAGTTCTGAGATGTTCAACGTCCAAATCAGTCAAACTGAATTTAATTTAGACATCTAACTCCCTCAGGCCCGGTTTGAAAATGTCAGCCTAAAATAGCATGTGCTTGAGTACAACGAAGCAGGAAGGCACTTCTGATACATGTATTTGTATGTACAAACAAATATCGCAGAGTATTTTGGAACAGCAGCTACCCCGTTCTTCGCTGAGCTGAGTTCCCAGGATTAAGACAAAAGTAAGGAGCTGCAGCAGTACCGCTGCCTTCCCCTTGCATAGCACCTGAGTGAAACGAGAGAAAGAGCTCCTTGAATTAACCAGGTAGTGAACAACTGATCATAGGAAAGATTAAAATAGCTGCCACTGAGGTACCAGTTACAGACTAGCCCAAATGCCAAAGGTTTAGAAAGTGAGCTAATGCTCTAAACAGGACTATATATATTAGGTAACTCTCATGAGTCAAGAAGGGAATTTAGTGCTACTCAGTAACAGGAACACAGAAAGCAGCAACACTTTGATTGCTTACTTTTGAGCAGGACCAAGTTAATGTTCATTTACTTCATTTTCAATTAGAAAAAAGGGGATATCAGATGTAGATGCACAAATAATTTAGTTATGTTTGTAATCCAGTTGCAATATGAATGTAAATTTTTTTTGGTTATAGTCTCTCCACAGAAATAGTATAATTTTTCACCCAGTGTACCATGACTAGTGCTAAAGACAGAAAAAACAAAAGGAAATATATGTAATAATTTGGTCCTCTTTCTTCAACATATTTAATTGCGTAGCTGATACTGACATCCCTTACTAGTTTGCTCATAAATTGATGCTGTGAGCAACCTGCAAGTTGAAGGCAGTGGGCTACCTCAGTCACACTGTGCTATTGCCATGAGCAAGAGCAGGGCGCTGGATACGTTGTGCAGATTTTCAATGTGCTAGGAGAGCATTTCCACAGTGGAAAATTTTCACAGTGGTATGTTTGCTTTGTTAGCCACAATTTGCCTCATTTATCATTACAAATAGATACTTTGATTACATTTTTCCAAATGTTGGAGGTTGCAGACATTAACACAGTGAATCAAAAGGCATTACAGGCAAAAGCTCGGATGAATACATTTGGATTGTATTTAAGGATAATTATTGCAATACCATATTAAAGCTCATGGAAGACAATGGCAGGCTCTGCACTGTATTCAGAAGGCTTTGGATGAGGCAGTTGGCAAAAACAAGTTGTCAGAAACACAGGAAACTCTTACCTATCTTGGTTAAATTCCAGAAAGTAAGTTTTCGTGGTGGCAGTGGTGTTTTTTGTTTGTTTGTTTGTTTGAATGGCTCTCTTGTGATAAAACAAAGAAATTCAGGTGGGAACACCTGATGTTACTTTGCACTTATAATTAAGACAGGTTTTAATTAAGGGCATTTTGTCACTAGCCCACATACAGAGAAGACTTTTTTTTTTTTTTTTTAAGTAAGTAGGATTTATTTTCATCTTATTTCATAACAAAAATTGAGGTTACTTAGCTCACGTAGGGCTTGATAGTTTTTCCCTCTCTTCCCTGACCACAAGTTTTAAAATGTTTTGATCATTATTTCTCTAACAAAAATCAACTCTACTGCCCGAAGAAGGGCCAGGAATGAAAACAGCTACACCCAGGGATCTCAGCCCAGAGGAAGCCAAGCCAGAGAGGTGCCTTGAAGTGACAAAATGGGTAAAAGGACACAGAAATATAACAAATGAAACCGAAGCAGGTAAAACCATTAGCTTGAGGGTTGGCAATGTCATAAAGATGCTTTTCAGATAGGTAAGTTATACCCTGGCAGATCTTACTCTGGCTGGCTCTTCGTAATGAACCAGGGCTCTTCATCTAAGTAACAGAAACTTGGCTCATCCGAATCATCAGCAGAACTAGGGCAGTATGAAAGCAAGCAGAGAAGCTAAATCCCATATTAGTAGTTGCTGCTGACTGATCCTCTTGGAGGATCTGACGCGGGCATCTGCATTCCAACACTCATGGAAAAAGTTACGCTTTTCAGTTCTGCCAACTAATATCAACCTGTATTATTAACTAACTTATCCTGTCAGCATTTCCAGAACTTGGCTATGGTAGGAGCCAGGTACTCTTCTCCATCGGGACACCGGACTTGGTTATGAACTCTAACTTCCCTGCTGTCTATATGGTTTAAAAAGATGGTTTATGGCCAGCTATATGGTTTAAAAAGAAATTTAACCATTACCTATTTCAGTCTGCACTAAAACTCAGGCCTGTGAACTGGAGAAGCTGAAGAACTTGTCCATATCCCCTTCTGTTGTCCTTGATTAAGTGTCACTTAATTGCTGGCAGATAACTGGGGGCAAAAATCTCCTCAAATGACAGCGTCCAATTGCCAGAGCCCTCCTACACTCTTGGGAATTTGGCTGGTGGTTCACAAGCACTGATAACAGGAGATTCCTCCCCTCTGCTTGTGCCGGCAGGAAGTGTTTTATTTATGATATCATAAAATATTTGCTCTGCTTCAAGACAAAAGAAGAGGGTTTGTTGCTGCTTGCCTTCCAAAAATAATCATTTATATCTTATTCCTTTGAAAACAAATCCTAAAAGGGAGTCACCAGATTACATTGCTGAGGGTTTGATCATCTCTTGCATTAAATTAATATTCAGCTTTCTGTTTACTTTAATGGTGTAGAATCAGGGCCCAACTATTAGCCAGTCTTTGCAAATGATAATATATTCAAATAATTGCTAACAAACATGCTTTTACTTTCTTCTTCTATTTTTTTCCTTCTTCCTTAAGCTGGAAAATACTTGTGCCAGCATAAAGAGAGGGATCAGTAAGCCATCGATATATTGACTGGCCCACCAGCAACTGATGAAGCAATTGTACTTTAATATAACAACTCAGTAGGGTGATTTTAATAATGAGCTTGTTCTCTGTAAGTTTCCAGAAAAAAAGAAAACTATTACATATATTACAGAACACTCTGTTTTACCTTTTGTTCTGACACAGAATTATATTCACTTAGGAATGCTAGCAAAACAAGTTTTCCTTATCTTTCTGTTTTTCCCTAGTACAGTTCAAGTGAATTCCCATGCTTCAAATGAAGCTTAATCTATTTTCAACTACAAGCAAGCAAAACCGTATTTGGTGTCACATAAAACAAGTACCTCCAAATTAGATTTTATAGCACCAGTTTAACCCGTTGTTATGCTGTTCACTGTTAACCGAACCATGGTGCAAAATAAGATGTAAAGCTAGTTCTTAAAGAAGAAATGGGTGGTGTTACATATCCCTTTACAGAATTAGTATAAGAATTTGTATATATATATTTTTAATTCTTCTTTAAAAGAAAGCAAGAAAGTAGCCTGCTAGTTACTCCTTTCCCCTCATCCTCCCTTTGGTAAATTTTGTATTTCACGTACCAATCAATTGTTACAAACATTTCCTAGAAAAAATGAAAGTAGCCATTTGATTTTATTAAAGCACAGTCATAGACTTTATTTTAAGAGTCCCTACAGTAGTCTAAGAAATATTATGGCTTGCTTCATTTTAAAAAGCGAGTACAGAACTTTTTTTTTTTTCACACTACATTGCTCAAGATCTTCTCCTTCTGCAGGAAAATTCTAGTAATGTGCTGTTATTGGTCTAATTGGAAGAAATTTGTTAACTTTTACCAATTTATAGAGAAAGATTTTTTCATCAAGAATTGTGCAAACTGTTCCTTTATAACAACTAATCTGAAGCTGAGTTGCAACATCTAACAAAAAGATAAAACGTATAGAGCTGAATACAAGCCACAAAAGTTGCCTGATTCAGAATTCAAAAAAAGAGACCAAGAGTCTCTTAGCCCAGGCTGGTTTTGTAGGCCGTTTTAACTTCCATTCTGCATTATAGCAGCAGCTGCAGGGGTCATTTCCAGCATAGCTCTATGGAATCCCTTTGAATACAAGTTTTTCCAGATGTGGCTTTGAGTCTATGAAATGGTCCGGCTCTTCAGTATAAAAGGCAAATTGGAAGTTGAGACTTCATTTGAACAATTAATCTCTGAAAACTCACAAGTATATCTTACTGGTAACAGTGAAATTAAAAGTTAATAATTTATAGTATTGCATTGAAAGCCAACCATAAAACTAGTTATTAGAAATCAATATGTTGTACTATTTTCTTAAAATGTTTATGAAGCAGGCTCTGGAAAAATAGTTCCATGTTATCTACTGGTACAGCACCCAGCCCATGATGCATGCAACAGAAAAGTATTGCTTAAGTGAGAATGAATAATTTCATCAGTAAACCAAGAACAGGTCACTTGAAACAGGGGAAAAACAGGCACCTGAAAACATTTGTTTTATTTCTAACTTCATCAGTTGATCTGGAAAGGTATATTTTCCTCCCATCTTTACTTTAACATTTAGTAAATGCAGTCTTTGCTCAAAAACATTGAGCCTCGAAACACTTTGTCCCCTCTAATATTGTGACCCCAGATTATTCAGCCCATCTAAGCACTCCTTGGCTTGCATAAAATCACCATAATAAAGGAGGGAAAAGAAAAATATTAACTCATAGGTTCAAAGCAAAAATAAAAACATGGTAGTAAGTAATACGGAGGTTATTTACTCATTTTCAGGGTATTCTCTTGTCACTTTGGTTGGTAATCTAAGGATTTTAGAGTAATCCTAATGCAAATTTCTAATGCTCTGTTGTAAGAGCAGTTCCCTTTGCCTAAAACAAAATACCATAGAAAAGTTCTGTTAAGCTTTCATTAAAAACCCTTGCTCAACAGAACCTGATCTACCTTATCAATGTTTACTCCAGTGACAGTCCAAGAAACATATATTGTTGAATTATATGGTGCAGTGCCTTCAGTTATAAATCTCATTTTGCATCCACAATGAGAAAAAAATTGAGAGCAATTCAAGAAACTGCTGACTTATATTCAGAGTGAGTTTTTAATTAGATCTCTTCTCGGCTGAGCATCTTTTTGCATCGTATTAGAATCTATTCCTTTGCACTTCTCAGAGATATTTAGGCACAACAGTCACAAAATGCCTGCAGGAGAAGACAGATGCGTCAAACTGTTGGAAAGTTCCCAGGGCAGCAGTTCAGATAGTGAACTCTTCAGACTTTTTCCTCAGCTAAATGTCAAACGTGTCATTGGTCTAACAGTCGTTGTCTGAAAAGATTTGATCATGTGCCACCTTCCTGATTAATCAAAGCAGCAAGTGCAAAATCTGAAGCAAATATCTTCACCTTCAGCTTTATTCCTAATTCATCTGAAGAAAGTCAGTAACTCTTTTGGCTAACTGCTCTGCTTTAGTGATAATAGCAAATAGCGACAGAGTTGGTCATACAGCAGCTCATTGTTTTGACAGGATGATGCAACACCACTAAATAAAAATTAAGGCAAAATTATGGCCTTAAAAAAAAAAAAGGCAAAAGCATAAGTTTCCAATTACACAGAGAATGTGCTTTTTTTTTTTTTTACAGAGTTGTGTGAAACGTATGAGTATCTTGCAAGCATACCCTCTCTGCAGCTTTTGTAAATATTACAAAATTAAAATAGCAACAACGTGGACCTCATAATTAATTATAATCTATTCCATTTTCAGAGTCACAAAAATGCTGACAAAACAGAGGTTGAATCAGACAGACCAACCCACTGACAGCACCAACCCACCATGAGTCTCCTTCCGACTATTGTCCCTAGGCACAACATTAATATCAGGAAACAAGGCCAGTACAAGGCAGGCTTTTCTTTCTTAACAAAGATGACTGTATTTGTTCCATTTCTCTTATTCATCATGAAGACCCAATGTCCCTTCTTTGCATGAAATACTGAATAAAAATTAATTTCTTTGAGGAGAGACTGCTTGCATAGGTAAGTACAGGAAAAATTAATGCAGATAAGCATATGTCTTACACTTTGTCTTTTCAAAATATTAGTCAGTGTCTTTCTATCTCCTTTTGTAAAAAAAAAAAATGCACTGAAATTCAGTACAGAAGAAGTAAAATCAAAGTAAAATTCAGGCAGACATAGCTGCCTCTGGACTTCAAATCAACTTATTACCTTCTTCTATACCTTTAGTTTTCTGATCTATTCAAGGCACTTTTTTTTATTGTAGGATGAACTATAAAACTAAATGGAAAGTAGAAATTTTATCCTTTCAGAGGCATTTTGGTTCAAGCATATTGTTTTTCCTATCAAATCTATAAAACCCGAAGCAAATCCTGCCTAGTATCAGCGTTCAGCATCTCATAACTTTCTCACTTGAAAAAAAAAAAAAAAAGTCTGTAGGCTTGACTCCAGCTGTAAATCCCTACCACAGCAAATTCACAGCATGATTTAGGAATGAAAAATAAAAACAGTATCATGGTTTGTGATAAACCGAGATAATAAAGGTTGCTGAAGTTAGCATCATTCAAAAAACAGTTTTTCCTAGCTGCAAAAAACCTTTCCTCATGTGCTGGGCATGTTGTTCTCTGTTGTGCTCATATTTTGTTGCAGGGAAACAAAAGTCAGTTTCACCTTTGAAACTGTTCAAAATTTGGAGTACGAATAAATACCTTTTTTTTCCTCATTTAATTTCAAGTACTCCTTTATAGAATTTAACACCCTATCTTCATTGCATCTTTGAAGTGTCATCACAACTGACAAGTGTGTCAAAAACAGGAAACTGAAAAGAAATCTTAAGTAGTGTATCAACACCAACCCACCATGAGAGCCATTCCTTGCTATTCGGAGCCACGCTTCAAGTTTCAGAGAAATCAGATCTTCCTAACTAACGGTCTAAGCAGCAATACCTCTTAACTTCGTAGATGAAGGCTGAAAACGTATTTCTGACAGAGGCCAGTTTCAGTGGACACTATGCTGCTGATCACTTAACCATCTTCAAAATACGCTGTGCTTTGTCACTAACTTCAGATACTTTTTTCATGGTTTTGGAGAAATGGAGAACCATGGATTTTTTTCAATGGGATAAAACTAGCTGATCTCTTAACAAAATCTCGCTCTCACACACACACAAAATTCATTATGACCCATTTCTTCAATCAACACAAAACTGGGTTAAAGGCCTGGTATTTTACTTCATTACAATTAAAGTATGTGGCTAAAGAGAAAAATAAGCTCTAGAGCATATAGAGTGGTACTGTAAAAAAAAAACACACAACAAATTAGCAAACTAACAAACAAACACACATCTCTTTTAGACATTAAAAGTCTAAGCATGCATAAAAAGTTTTTCTTTTGCTGGAAAATGGTAAAAGTTAGTACTTGGTCAAGTTATAAAGCTGGAAACGCTACAATTTCCATTTTCTGCGTTGTTTTAGCCTCTTCCTCTCCTGTTACCAGCTGTTGAACTCAAGAACTGCTGCTTGTCCCTCCATGTTATGTGTAGTTGCTATAAAGAATATGCTATGTTTTCCCATCCTTTCTATTATCAATGTGAAACAGGAATGGTTTTGCTGGAAATAAAAATTATGTTCATTCTTTGGACTGAAATGAACTCATCAGTCTGAGAGACCTCAGAACAAGATACTTATAAACGCAAATTCCTTTTTTTTTTTTTCTTTCTTTTTTTTTTTGGCAATGCAGCCTTAAAAATATCAGACAGGAAGAAAGAGAAACATCTGCATTGATTTTGATTGTTTAATACTCAAGAGTGAAAAAGTGTAAAATCACAAAGCTTATACCACCACAAAAATGCAGTTTCATTGCAAGTAACCAAAACACAAGCTGCCTGCAGTCTCATACAGCTGACATCAACAACCCAGTTTCAACATTCTTACCGTCTTTTTAAACACCTGCTATTCACAAACAGTCAGTACAGAGTTCTAGATCTCTCACACATCTTTCTAGATTTGATTCCTAGACCAGTGGTTTACACATTTAGAAAAGAGTGCCCCCACTCCTGATCTATTTCAGCATATAAATACATAGTTTTTACCCCCCAAATTAGTAATTATTATTTTAAAAGCTTTTTTCCTAATCCGAACAGCATAAAAATTCTTTTTTGTATTTAATGAAAAGCACAGCTTATATAAGCAAGCTTCAGAAGCGCATGCTGACCGAGGTTATATCACCAATCCTTTCAGCCACGTTATAATACTTATGCAGAAAGTGATTATATAGGGTGAGTTAGTACATTACACAGTAAGGTATATTTGCTCTTACTAGTAACATATGTACCTGTGGCCCTGATTCTGCAAATGTGACTATTTGGCTTGCAGGATGTGATTGTCCACCTAACTATGTTTTGTTGCCTGGAGGTAGTGTTATCCAAAAGCTGTCATTATGTCAAAATGTCTCAGATTAATAAGAGCTAAATGGAAAATTGGCTGCTTATATAAAAGGTTTTAAAACTTATACCATCCATACACATTTCTTCATAGGTATAAGATTTCTTTGTTTTCACAGCCTGAAAGTATTCTTGCAAAGGAACTGTGCATGTATTCAAATGTTATGCTAATGCACATTGACAATTCCCTAGACTAAAATAACTTTCCAACAGCTCACTAAAATCCTGATCTTAAATGGAACTAAAGAAAGTACACTAAAGGAATTTGTCTCTCCAGACAATCAAACCAGTACTATATCTTGGTATAATCTACTATACCTGACAGTGATGTTAATCGGAATTTTTAAAGAGGTGTTATTGCCTCAATGGAAACAATACTTTTTTTTTTTTCCCTCCTGCAATACTAGAGACACCTGTGTTTTGTGATTCACATGCATCTTACTGGTTTATTCCCTCAGTTGACATAATCTGCTGAGCAGGTGAAGATAAACACAATGGAGTGCTGGTAGATTTGTTCCTAAGGATAATGTCTGTCAAAGCTTCCATAAGGTATCAATAAATAGGATTGACCTTGTAAGTAGCTTTTTGTTGATTACAAAATACATTGTCTGCAGGTATTCTTAGATTTATTTTACAGAAAATGTTTAAGTTATAGGTTAGAATCAAACTTTGAGAATATTAACACTTTTTTATTATTATATATTTTTTTTAACTCTGTTGCTTATTATAGACCTGACTCCTTTCTTTATTTAGTTATTTACTACCTGAAGTACAGAATTTGCTTGCTTACAGTTAGGCATCTAGCCGGAAAATTCTGGTTTATCTGCGATTATTAAAATAAACATGTTACCATTTTTAAAAAGTAGATGGTCAGCTAAGGAAACAAAAGTATAGGATGATATTAGAAGTATGACAATTAATAACATCCTACTTATAAATGGAAGCACAGGATCTTTTATAAGCACGTATGAATAATTTTTAAAAATATTATTATTACACAGTGAGCGGTATAAATAAGCTCAGCATACATGCCTTTAGTGCTCCTACACACCTCAGTTTCCTATTCCTTTTCCAGCTGTGTGTTACACAGCCAATTTCAACAAATGATTTCATAGTATATAACTGAAAAAATATCCAATCCTGATCAACGCTGGCACTCGTGCTGTTGCATTTATATAAAGCCAGGAAAATATACAGAAAACTTTGTAATGCAGACAAACCTCCTGAGTTTGTCTTTGGAACACTGATAACAGCTTAAATATACTTTATACAGCTTTAAATTTAGTTACGAAGGCACACAATGATTAATCTGTCCCATATCTGAAACAGAATGGTATGTCAGTCAGCATGTAGCTTCTCCTTAGCTTTGCATTTACATTCATATTATAAAGTAGCAGTCGGTTTTGAAAAATCTAGCTTCTGTTAATATTAAAGAATCTGAAAAGTGAATATCCATGCCAGACTAAGATAGTTTCACTAGATTCTACTCTGGGTTAGCACACACAGAACTATGTTTACAGAACCACAGGAAAATAATTCTGAGACTACCAGACCGGCACACCACAGCCATCCGGTTACAGGTGTGGATGCTCTGCAGAGAAAGTGTGAGAGAGTGAGTGAGTGAATGTGCGTGTGTGCATGTGAATATAGCAAACATAGCAGCTTTTCATTTCTCTATGATTCATATTTCTTGTATGTGTCCAGTATCGTATCTTCTTAACCCAGTGACAAAAACATTTTCGCTGCTATTTTTGTTTCTGCTATCACTGCACGCTTCAGTACAGTTACTGGTTCTGGCTTCCGATCCGGACTTTGAAGTCACTGAATTGCAATTGTAAAACTGAATTATATCCTTCACTTAACCCACGTGCAATCCAGGTGAATTAGCCTATTTTCAAATGGTTTAAGTAGAAACCAACTTTGGCCTGAGAAAAATGTTATAACCATAAAAAGAAAAAAAAAAAGGCAGGGGGGGAATTAAAATCTCAGGTTGGGCTACAAAAAAAAGGACATCTCATTTGTAAACAAAGAAAGGATTATCTGGAAATTACCTGACACGTGATGATCATAGACGTGATCAATATAATTTTTACATTTTTTCTTCAGAACGGAAAACGTATCAGCTAATTCCACTGTTATGAAATTATGCACTATATAATGTTTAACACTTCACTCTTATCCTTAGCAATACCTCGTGTCGAGGTAACCAATATACTGCAAAATAACTTGATGTTGTTAATGTGTGTAGACACTGAAGCTGTAAAGAGTTCTTCTCCTTACATCAGTGGAAATACTATCTAGCTTATTTTTTAAATTAGACTTTTCAAAAATATTAAATGTACTCTGCAACCATAAAATCAATATTTCTCACTAGGAGTATCACGAGAAATTCTTGCTTCAGTGTTACCTCTTGTTTTTTGTTTTGCATTACATTGTAGCTATACAAATAATACCATTTTTGTCATTTCTTGCTATGCATAGTTTCATCTTAAGAATTTTTTTTAGTTGTTATAGATGTAGTAATTTTATCTTATCTTACAATGATTTCATTAGGTATCGCATACAAGTACACAGAAATGGAACTGAAAACCAGCTACCTACCACTTTCATTAGTCTTATGACCTCTTATATTTGTGGTTAGTAGCTTAAAAGAGAATTGTTGGATATTTTAGTAACCAAGAAGAATACAGTATTCAAAAACTGAAAAATCCTATTCAAATCCACACTTGTTAATTAACCTGCTATAAAACAAACAAAATTACAATCCTTTCAATTCCCCACTAGTAAATTTCTGTCTCTACGGGTGGAAAAATCTCAAGTCACTGGAAACACATTTGAGGAAAAACACATTAATAGCATGATTTCTCCCAAAAATAAAATTTCCAGTAAAGTAAAAAGTGTGCTGAATAGGCAGAGCCTTAAGATTCAATACTTCTCAGTCCACTATTAGTATCTAAACAGATCAAATGTCTCCTCATCCCTTTTTTTTCCTGCTTTTAAAAAAAAAAGGATTATCAAAACCTGTATAAGCAAATTACCAAGTAGACTTCATTAAAGTGTCATTTCAGAACCACTGTCCATCATTCTCATCATCATCTTCCTCCTCACGGTCCAGATAGAGAAGAGCAACCTTCTTTTCATCTGAAATAACTGACCTTTGGTCTACCATTCTTTGCAATTGTACAGTTTTATCAAAAGAAGACTCCTCCACTACCTTTTCACCATGACTTTGGGAAAAACTGGAGAGAATATAACCACTTCTTTTACTTTCATTTTCTACAGTGTGGTCACTTTCAACTGTAATCTGTGACTGATTAAAAGAAGGGTCTTGCTTATTAGATATGAGCATCGTTGCTTGCTGTTCTCCACTTGCCACTGTAGATGCTCCACCCATATTGGAAACATCCATTTGAAAAGTAAAAGATGTTTCTTTGGATCCCACTTTAAAATGCTTTACGGACCTACCGCTGTCAGATGACTCTTCTGTTTGTGAAAGATCTTCCAGTGTTTCAGAAATGGGTCTTGTAAAAACTATTTGCTCAGTGTGAGTTTCCCCAGGACTTATTTTAACATGCCTGAAAGATGTATTGATATCTGAACTTCCTTCAGTCTCTGAAAGATGTCCTCCTTTATTAATAAACTCTGGGATTTCAGAAAGGGAGCCCTGATATATGATACGCTCAGTGGTTTTAACTCCTGTCTGACCTACTCTAAAATGCTTTACCGAGCCTTCTGAAAGAGTTCCGTCTCCCACTTCACTGATTTCTATGTGCTCAGTGATGGGGCCCTGGTAGATGATTTTTTCAGCTGTCATAAACTCTTTGGGACCTAACTGAATGTGTCTCACTGAACTTTCTGTCTGTGAGAAGTCTCTGGTGTCACTGACCTCCACTTTACCAGAGATTGGTCCTTCAAAGATAACTTGTTCTGTATGAATCTCTTTTGGACCTAATCTGAAGTGCCTTGCTGATCTGACATCCACAGCCCCTCCTGTCTGAGAAAGATCCTCCGAGCTATTGAGCTCCAGGGAGCCTGAAACAGGCTCTCCAAAAGACATTTCTTCAGTTACTTGCCTTGATCCTACTGTAACCTGTCTTGTGGACCTCCCGAAATCTGATGAAAACTTCTGCTGGGAAATATTTCCAGAATCAATCTCTTCAATAGTTGTAGTACTGGGGCTTCTAAAAATTACTTCTTCTGTGGTTTGGATTTCTTTAGGACCCAGCTTAAAATGCCTCACAGACCGGCTCACCTCTGATGAGCCTTCTGTCTGAAGAACATCTTCCGTAGCACTGAGCCCGAATGTTTCAGAACCAGGCTGTTCATATATGATCTGCTCAAATCTCTGGATTTCTGTTGGACCAACTCTAATACGCCTGATGGATTTGCTCTCATCAGTTGATTCTGGTGAGTGGGAGACTTCCCCTAAGTCTGCAGTTTCCAAAACTGAACCATCATAAGTAACTTTTTGAGTGGTATGATAGCCTGTGCCACCACTCCTCCTCACTGTGGATGAACTGTAGACTTCTTGATCAGCCAAAGGAGTGTATTTATCACTACGTGAAGAAACATCTATTTCTATATCGCTTTTACCATCAACTCTCTCTGAGCTCTCTTTTTTCACAGAGTGTAATGTTGTCTTCTCCTTCTCACCTGCAATTACTTCACCAAGCTGAGCTACATCAAACTCATCAGCATTAAGGGTCTGAGATAGATTGACTTCAGCAACAATTGTCACCGAGCCTCCCTCATCTGTTTTGTCAACTTTTTTGATATCAAATTCTAAGCTACTAGAGTCAGCTTGATTTTCTTTTGTTAATGCAGAGAGCTCTTCTTTCACACTTTCTGGGAGACTGCCTTCCAACTGCTCCAAAGCTTCCTTCAAGTGATGTTTAGGGTCCTTAGTTTCCTTTGATAAAAGACCCTTTATTGAAGTCTGAAATTCTTGGGGTATTTTTATTTCTTTTTCAATAACAACGGATTCAACATGGGATGTTCCAGCTTTGGGATGCTCTGTTTTTAAAATATGGGCACTTGCTTCCTCTCCTACCACTCGATATGTTTCTTCTGTAGAGCTTACACCTTCATCCCTCTTGCTTTGTGTGCCTTGCAAGAATTCATCTTGCCAAGAATACTTAATAGTTGATTCTTCTTCTATATGTATTTGCCCATATACTGAGTCATCATCTTTTTCATTAATAATAGGATGATCATCGGGAACAGATACAAAATATTTTTGTTCAATAGGTGAGTCATCTTCCTCGGTGACTTCCTCCACATGAGTGAAGCTCTCGTGGCGTTGTTTCTTCTTTTTAATATCTTCATGTGTAAATGTTATGGTTTGTTCCTCATCGCCATAGCGCTTCTCTCTCTCAGGGAATGTATCTTCCACTTCTTCTACTTCAAAGGGTGTTGAAAAATCAGTCCTTTCATCAGTGACATAATCTAGTGGTTCCTCTACAATCTCGACATTAACAGACAAATTCTTTTTGCCCTCACTTCCTTTCAGGCCTTGATGTACTATATCTTCTATCTTCTGTTTGGAGGGAGTTCCCTCAGTGCCCTCTCGAATCACTTTTCTAACATCCTGGTTTGAAAGACTTCCTAGGTCAGCTTCATCAGAAATATCTATCTTTTCCTGAACTCGAGATTGCACTGTGGTCTTAGTCTTTATTTTCCCATCATCTGGTTGTTCTTGCTTACTGAAATAGGTGACTTTTGTGTCTGTTGATATTTGGGAACTAGAAGACTGTGTAAAACTTTTAAGAATGTCAGCAACAATATTTTCTGCAATATTTTCAGTTGACAGAGTTCCCGTTTTATGACTTCTGTCACTAATTCTCTCTTCATCTTTCAGACTAGATTCTGTAACATTGACTTTGTGAATTTCAGCAGGCTTGGTTACATGGTCATCCGTGGAAGTTTTAAAACCGTGAGACCTTATGTCTTCTTTATTCTTCTGAGATACTTTGTCAGGAGCAGGCGTTTCAAGAATGATGGGTATCTCAATGACATCTTTGCTTCTGGATACGTCTGTATCTTTTTTGGTTGATTCGCTCTTCAGAGTTCTTGCATTAGAACTATCAGCCCCAGTTACCTTCTGATTAATGACTTCCTCACGGACATATTTTCTCTGTTCTACCCCTGTTTTTGTCTCAGTCTTCCTTCCAAAATCAGCACTTCTTTCTTGTACGAAAGTCTTCTCATCTGTCTTCTTTCTCTCCTCCTTTGTTTGTTTCTCCAGCTTATCTTTTTCTTTCAGCAGAGATATTTTTTCCTCAGTTGGTTTGCTACCTTCTCTTTTTTCTTTAACCGTGGTCCGAGTTTCGGTTATGGTTTCTTCATATGTAGATGGTTTAAAATTGGTATGCAGCTCATAAATTGGAAATTTAGTGAAGCTTGGCTTTGTTCTTATATTTTCAGTAATCTCTGGCTTTTTGTCAGCTTTGTTGTCCTTGTCTGATCTTTCAGTGTGTGCTGATTGTTTTGAAAAAGATACTGTGGATGAAGCTGTAACTTCCGTTTTCTTTCTTTCTGGTATTGTCTTTTGCTGCATCTCAGTGTTTCTCCAGCTGCTGTAAGATGGAGTAAACGCTCTTAGTTCTTTGTGATCTGTCACAATCCTTTCATCCGTTCTAACAGTCGTCGAAGGGCGATATATTGAACCAAGTACATCTCTTCCAAAAGCTTTTCCACTTGCTGATGTCTGTGATCCAGCCTGTGTTGATTGAGCTGAATAGTGTGCAGAACTGCTTATACTTGCTGCAGGTATTCTGTATCTTGTATCAGTGATCCTGATAGCTGGTGAAGCTTGATTTTTATTTCTTTCTTGATAAGCAGAGTAAATATCAGTGTAGTTATATGAAGTGTTTATAATATCTGCAAAAAGAGTATAGGTGACCAAACATTAAAATAATGGCTCGTATCTAAAAATAATATAAAATATAGAGAACTAGGAAATGTAATATTAGAATTTTGAAAGAAACAATGCCTCTTCATTTTCTGTGAAACTTTGGCAAGGCATTCCTGTAGGTTTTGCATGATAATTATGTCTATGTATAAAATATATTAAAGCTGAAAGCAAAGCTTTTTACTAAGTTGCAAGTGCTTGCTAATTTTATGTTTTGTAATCTACTGGTTATTATGATATTTACTTAAGAATTACACATTTCAATTTTATATTAAGGTTCGTTTACATTTAAAACTTCTTATTAAACAATGTCTGCTAATATCCCAGGCTCTTTTTTTTTTTTTTGCTTTGTTAGTCAAAGTGGCCTGAAGCTGTTCAGTTTCAATGAAGAATGAATGGCATATCTGCAGAAATTGACAACACAAATACAACTCTCTGTTGCCACAAGGTACAACAAACTACAACAAAAGAGAGTAATAAAGAACCTCTTAGGCCATATCTGCGCAAGCTAATAAAATGGACCAGGAAGCATTGCCTGGCTCTAAGACTGACTCAGATTTACTATTCCTAAAAAGCTAGCCACATCTGCTCTGACTTTTGTAGTGCATCCTGGTCTGCGGTAACCACTGAACACACCTGAGCATTGTCTGCAAAAGGACCAGCTAGTCCAGATCAAAACCTTGCCGGGGCACTGCTAACAATTTAACACCACACGCAAACGTATGCAAGTGTTTCAACCTAGGCCCGACTCTGTTTAAATTTGCCACTACAGATACAGCCTTCAAGTCTCTTCTGGGACTACTGCCTACGATAGTCTGATGACTTCAAGATAACACTTAAGATAAAACTCAGGTGTATTATCTAGACTAATTCATGAGAGCGAAGAGTGGCCATCACAGTCAGATCAAAGGTCCGTATCGTGTCCTGTCATCTAGTGTCCTGTTTTCAGTGACCAACAGTAGATACATAGGGAAGAGTATAAGAACAGGGCAAGTAAATAGTGATACTTCCCTGGTATACTCTCACAGCCTCCAGAGATTTGCAGCTCCTAAGATAGAAATGGTATCTTTATGTTTAGTAAGTCTTGGATTTTTCTTTCGTTACTCTGTTTAAAGTTCTCTTTAAACCCACATAAACTTATTAACACTCACACTATCTCATGATAATGAATGCCAAGGTTTTAACTAAGTTTTGTTAAAGACCTCTTGCTCCATACTTCAAAACTCTCTTCAGAGCTGTGTGCATCCAAAAGCTTTGCTTTTAGAGCTATTTTTCTATTAGAGCTACAAAACATCACTTCCTGCTTACATTTTCCACCTGATTCATGATTTTATAACTTATCTCATATAGCATAGCACTATGTTGATTTAAAATATTCAAACTCAAAACTGACTCAATATTCACTTTGCAGTACACTGGTAAAACGTATACTTCAGAAACACCGTAATGCAATAGTTTCCAGTTATTTAATTTCATTCAACTTTCATTTTTAATAGTAATTTTTTACCTTGAGGCAATTGCCCGGCAAGCTGCTCTCTCCATGTAATAATCCACTGGTTGCTCTCCCCTTCCAACAAAGCTCTGCAAAACACACAGAAAGCATTCCATCAAATATTGGGAAGAATAATCATAATATTTAAAATGTGTAAGTCTTAGAAACTGAAATAATTATTCTGCAGGTAGGTCAGATCTTGAGTGTTTTTCACATCCCATATTTTTATCAGTGGGAATGAGAAATCTTTAGCTTCTTCCAGATTCTTAGTTTACTGAGTCCAATTCTTCAGAACAATACAATAATCTTACAGTAGGTTATTGCAAAGAAACCATACAGTTTTACGTTAAAACTTCCAGATTAGTCAATATACTGCTTCTTGACATGGGCAAGATCCACCAGTTTCCACTATGGAATCACAGAAGCTTGCAAAATTTTCCAGAATGATGGTCTTATAAGAGAGTTAGGAAAAAAATGAAGCCAAACAAAACTTAGCAAATATTCAGTAAAGCTTTTTCAGAGAAACACATGGAAGTGTTTTATAAAGAAAAGGCAAAGATGAGAAAATATTAGCAAGTAAATAATCAGCAGCTTTCCTGCTGGTAATATAGTACTAAAAGTGGTGCAGATGATATATGAGGGAACTGCTACACCCAGGATTTCTAATTTCTATCCTTTCCAAATGAAAAGGGAAGAAAAGTATTACTACTGCTGTCAAATGCTGGCTAGTGCTGGAGGAAACAGCTTGCAGTTTTAAATTGCATTAAAATAACTATTCTTAGATCTTATTCTATCTGAAATCAACACAACGTATTTTACAGCAAAGAACTTGGAAAAAAAGTTGTGATAGAAACTGCTCGGTTTCTTTTAGTGGCACCTCTCTTTGTCTCCTGTGTTCATCAGCCTTCCATCCATTTGTTTTCTGCAGCACCTCTCTAGCAGTTCCAGGAAGCTGCCACTTCCACAAGCCTTGTGGTCAAGGCTTCCTCATGTTGACCAACCATGACATCATATTAGCTCAGCTGCACTTTTTCAGAAATGGACAGGACAAACTAAATTGTTTACCTTTAAGGAAATTGTATCGTTACAAGCAGAAGAGCCTGGATAAAAGATCCAGCAGGGAACAACTGCTGACAATCTGCTCCCTAGTTTTGCCTATTACCTACTTTCAGGGTGCTAACTCACAGAAAGGGAACCGTTAGGTTGCCTCTTCTTTGCTGCTGGCACACATCATCTGTTCCGGGAGACACTGCACCCGATCTATTCCTATCCTACCTTTATGCCAAACATTGTTCCCAATACGGCATGCAGGAGCAAGGACAACACCTCCCCTCAAGAACAACCTGACAGCAGCCACAGCCTCGCTCAACTCCTAAATAACTTGCTACCCTCCATTTTCTTCTTTCTACAGTGGTGGAAAATACTCCAGAGGTACATTTCCCAGAGATATTAGCAAAGCTGAGGGGCAGAACATTTTCAGAATTAACTGTTCTACATTAAGAGAATTCATACAGACACGCAACATACTTATGTCCCCTTGGGGGAAAAAGGACTAAGTCCATTCTCTGTAATTACCAAACTGTCCTATAAAAATAAAATTGTTGGCTTCTTCCATTTACCAAGTACAAAAAAATAGATGCCAGGGTGACATCTTATTCAGTCCTGGAATTGTTAGATATGGTGGTCTGATAAGACTGGATGTCAGAATCCCTGGTAAATTCTCTGGAAATTTTTGTGTGCTTTCTTCTCTCTTTCTACCCATATGCTTGTACTGTCTGACATGAAGTATGTCCAGCTGCTCTTCAAGAAAAGAAGAAAAAAATGTGTCCCTTTTCCGCTTTTGCTGAGGTATGAGCTCTGCTCTACCCTGAAATAGTGCTAAACTGCAGCGTTGTGGTGCAGCAGCCTAAAAATCCTATGGCAGGTTCTTTAAATATGCAACTGAATGCAATAATCAGCATGGTACTTTGGTGTTTTTATAGTCACTTCTACTGCTGAGGTAACTGTTTCATCATTTCCAGTTTTGGAAATGCCAGATGTTTTGCACTGATAACACAGAGCCACAACGTGAAAGTTGTCAGAGGGAGGCTGGAGGACTGTGATAGCTGAGGCTTCTGACTCCCTGGGGGGAGCTGAAAGTACGTGAAGGTTTTGGGATAAACACATTTGCTGGGCATTTCTAGAAAAATGAATAATGCAGACATTTTAGATCAGACACCTGTAGATTTTACATGACATGACTAATCACTTTGGACATCGTATGCTTCTTTTGGTTTCTGACCGCTCCTAGATCCAGTAGGGCGATGCTGCACCAGCAAAGATCATTTGCAATTTTGTTCTTTGCAACCATGAATTTGCCTAGATTCAGAAGAAAAGCCAGATTACAATTACCTAACATTATTTACAGGCTACTTTCCCCCTTGAACAGGCTCAGATGAACGCTTTTACTTGTAGTTTGTTGGTCAATTAAACTCCAGGACATCCTTTATTAGGTAAAACCAAAGTAAAAGCAACTTGTCTTTGTGCATGTTAAGAGAGGCTTGCTAGGAATTAAATCACTTCAGCACTTCTAGAGAATGTTCCCGAGAGCAAACATCTTATCTGATGAAGTTAGTGGATGCCAAAAAATTTGTTCTGAAAGACTTGCTAGAAAAGTTGGTGGCATTACAGAACAGTACCAAGGAGCTGGCAATGAAAGCGTTAAGCATGATGAAGGAAACTAGGAATGTGGGTAGTTTGACTAAGGATTTCTGGCTGCTGTTAAAACAACAGTTGTTCAGTTGCTGCAGCAACGTATGAAGTCACTAAAAATAAGTTCCAAGAGGTAACTGTATATGGCAAAGGGCAACAGCACACAGAAAAGCTGGAGCTGAAATATTACTACTGAAAATATGTTTTAATTGAAAATGAAAGGCAAAACTTCATGAAACCTCTCTAAAACTGGACAGTGTTCTACTGTACACAGTTCATAATGCATCTCTTCAAGATTATCAGGTAAACAAGAAAATATTAAACTGACTTTAGTTTAATAAGCTAGCATAAGAAACTGCAGTGCCATGTGCTGAGCACTCGTTGGGAAGCCAGCAAAGTCAGGTTCTGTTCATCAGCTTCACCATTGCTTTAGTTTATGCAGGGCATTTTGCTTCTCTGTTCCTCTGCATACCTTCTTAAAACTAACTTTAAGTCATAAGCTCTTTGTGGTAACGACTGTTTAAATCTTATTTTAAACCTGAATAATAGATTAACCTTAACTGTGTCAACTTCTAAGTATTTACAGTAATAACAACAACAAATTCTTCCAAGCAGCACTCTTCTAAAAAATAACTGCCAGCCACTTCCTTCAAGTCAGACCCCACACGAGATATATCCACGCTGTGCTAAGACTTAGTTTAAGCATCGACAGAAAATACTACAACTGCACCTTTAACTCGTCTCATTATTAATACCATTTATCTAAGGTAAGCAGCTACATGGTGGCCAACCTGAAGCCCTACTGTGTGCTGGATGATAAAAATTAGTCCAGGAGAGCAGGTGGATGAGATAAACTGGCTGGGGTGGGAAGAAAGCAGTTACCAAATGTAAAATGATGCCACGCAAATGTTATCGTGGTCATTCACAACAGCAATAGCTTGCTCTGTCTCAGTTACAGAAACGGTTACAGAAACCTGAGATAGGGGCAGTTAGCCAGCAGGCCACAAAAACTCATCCTCTGCACCCCAGGTATTTGAGAAGGAGTGGAGAAAAACAAACAAACAAACAAAAAAAACACTCTCTGGGAAATGGAATGGGGGAAGCATTTTTACGGGGTAAAGGCCAATCCCACACAACTTGTTTCCATCGCGGGATGAGAGAACAAGGACTGTGTGAAGAATATTAGGTGACTGACTGCACATGAAAATCCTTGGACGTGAAAGGCTCAGAATATTCTCCAGAAAAGAAAACAAAGACAAATACGAGGTATTGGATGGCACAAGTTGTAAACAGACAGTATTGCAAGTGAGTGGAGAAGCTATGCTGAAGAGCTGAGGAGGCCTTAATGTTGGCGATGATTTCATGAGAGGTAGAATTGGAAAGGTTCAGAAGAAGTGTTGATGGAGGAAACCACCCTAAGAAAGATTGGTAAGTAGGCCTGACAAGTTTTTTTTTAGGAGGTCTTGACAATGACCATGACAAAAAAAACATGCTTTGTAGGCTCCACTGCTCCAAAATGCAGGGCGACAGCCTAGAGTAGAACATTTGTGTGACACTAAGATTTCAAAATAAAATATTTTACCCTTCAACAGCAATACAGTTTAGGGAGATTTAGGGAGAAACCTTAAGCAGGTTTTCTATCTGCTTTTAATTTTAGAGTCTTAAACAGTGAATAGTTCACCACTTCTTTCTGGAAATAAAACTCAGGATAGTTTAAGTAGTTGTGGTTTTGCAGGTTTCCAAGAACACAGACCAAAATCAAAAGGCGCTTGATAAACATTTACTAAGCATTGGAGAAAAAGGATTGGGAATGAATATTTCCATGAGGTATAACTTTATAAAACCACACAAGATTTCACTTCCTGAGTGGGCCTCAGCGCCCAGAGCAGAAAGTCTGAGCAGAATCCTAGAGGAAGTACACTGGGTCCTTGGGGAAGGGTGTTCCTTGCAACAGGGAACCTTCTTGCCAGTTCAGAAGCAGCACTGACTAATGGAAAGAACTAGCTCTAAAAAGGGACCTGTAGGAGTTGTAAAACAAAGGGAAAATATAGGTGGGAGGTACAAAGACAGCTCCAAGAAGTAGACCAGACACCACACCCTTAACCTATAACGCCAAGAAGCAAGGAACTGCCTAAACCTTCATGGAAACTTCTCAATGGAAAGTTCAGGATGTTGAATTGAGCCTGAATAGGTGCCTTTTGTTTCCAATACGCATAAGCAAGGGTATATGTGAAAATGAATGGAAGCTGGTTTCATGTGCCATGGGTATCACAGATTAAAAGGCCTGGCAGAAAGACTGGATTTCAAAGTATAGATCAGCAGTCCAGAATTGTCTTACTAAGCGGCTTACTAACTGGATCCATCCTTTTACCCTCTGACAGCAGAGCTGATAAAGGCCATCCAGTAGGGAAGGCATTATTTTCTTAAGTGAGGGGAGGAAAAAAAAAAGAAAAGGTAAAACTGCATATGTGTAAAACAAACAAAAAAATGCTTTCCAGCTTCTGAGATTTTAGAGAAATTTTGTTTGCAAGCATTAGGGTTTTTTTGTTTGTTTGTTTTTCTGATCTGAACTGCCTATTGCTCTGTATTCATCTCCAGATCTTTTCAAGTGGACAGATACTCACTTGTCCACTGAATCTGCCTTGCCAAGACTATCAGTGATACCAGTTACATTCACTACAAACAGATGAAGAAACCCTACACGTTGAGAAAGCATCTCAACTGGGCAACAACTACATGCTGCAGATGGATTGCTCTCTGTTATCAAGGGCTGGGAATCCTTAGACAAACCAATAATGTTCAGATAATCAGTGATAAAACGTCTGGAGAAGTTCCAGAATTTCCTAGGCTTTCAAGGCAGAGCAGAAACACTGATGGTTCACTTATTCACTAAGAATGTGTCAAAATAGCTAAACATCTGGGCATTATCATTCCCAATTATGGCTGAATACTAATCACTGAATCAATTCTGAAACTTCTGTTATTGTGAAAGTGCTAAGCCCATTTTGCAGATGAATAAACCAAAAGGGGAAAGTTTAAGTGAAACCAGAAGTAGTCAACATCACAGATGGGATTAAGTTCAGACAAATCATATTTTTTGGCAAAAGTAACAGAATGCACACAGATAAGGATCACTATTGGCTACCTTTTCCAGAGTCTGCCTCTCCCACTAGTGATGCTCTAGACACTACTGGCTTTCCAAGGATTACTGGGATCCCACTCCACCAATAAAACATCCAGGTACCATTTCTCACCAATTTATAGCAAAGAACTTGTCCCACATGCTGCCTGTGATTGCATCCCTTCCAGGAGCCAGCCTGGGGCTGTGCATCACAGCATACATACAATACTCAAAGCACCTTGCGGGGACTCTTTTTACTTTTTGATGGACTACAGACATCTTTTGCTCTCTAGCTTGTTACCAAGCTATTCAGAAGTTACTATTGTAAGCTTCTCAAATTTTCTATTATACAATAATTACAATTAAAATACAATTAAATATTTATGCAGGTTGAATATGGAAAAATGCGCACTATATAAAAGAGCTAATGACTGAGGCATACTTCCTTAAAAAGGATAGGAAAGTATGATGACATTAAATGTTTGCAAATTATTACTTAGCTCAGTAAGAACTGCGCTTCTCTCTTTTTGAAGATCAATAGCTCCATGAAATTTATTTAAAATATTGTGCAAGTTATATAAGAGAACATGATCTTTAAAACAAAAGTAGTATCTACCTCCAATCCATATGTTTTTGGTTTTGTTTTTCTTAACCTTCTGAATCAATTTTATGCCATGTGCCAACCAATACATCATGACTGTTCAGACAGCAGAATTACTCTGGCTTTTCAGCTGCACAGCTACTAAGTGGTTATATATATATATAAATGTATATATATATATATATATATATACAGTACTGAGGATTTATTAGCAGAAAAGTTGGTTGTTAACATCTCATTCTTGACCCAAACATATTTCCCTAAGAAACCAAGGATATAGAAAGCCACGATTTAGTAAATAGACTTTTCTGTGATCTTCCCACTATTCTGCAATTGAAACAAAACAAAAATGTGAAACTCACTACTGACACTGATGCTGCAAGTGGCCAGTAGACAACATATTTGAATGATGAAGTGTGCTGTGTAAGTTGACAGATGGCAGCTACACCGCCTCATGTTTTAATGATTGCAATTTTGAGATATTGGCTCCTTAGCTCATAATCAAATACAACATCAACAATTCACATCAACTTAATGTCAACTTGACCAAGAGTAAGAAGGTTTCTTATATACCAATATATTTGTACAAAGGTACAATAGGATTCCTGTAGTTTATATTGGCTTCTCTAACATGTTCTACAGACAGCAGAATAGAATCGGTTACTACAAGAGTTAATTTTGCTCAAGGGATCAAATTCCATTCACTTCTGCACACTAGTAATGCCTATCAGTGTTACTAACAAATAATATTTTACTATTCTTACAAGTTTTTCCAAAGATCTCAGACAACTTCACATGTATTAACAGTCTGCTGAAGGGGTGTCATCTTGCTTGCACAATCAAGCACAAAATGGCACGGTAACCATGTCACAGAACAAGCCAATGGCAACCTAAAAACTGCTATCAGGGATCCATTCACTCTGTTCTAACAAAATTACAATACATACAAGGAGTCTAGATCCGAGGTTCTGAAGTTAACTGCCTGTATTTTAAACGCTGGAAAGACGAATGGGACTCCCATATCTGGGATTTAAATTACCTCCCATTAGACAATTGAGCGTGACCGCAACTCTTACCTGTAAGTTTCAATTTCAAGGATGAGGCCGGCTTTCACTTGCAGTAGTTCTTGATAGTCCTTCAGGTAGTCTGTGATCGACATGGTCAGGATCTGCTTTTCTTCTTCTAGGGCGTCGATTATCCGCTAAACAAAAATATTGATTTTTAGTTTTGAATGAACTTCAACATCTGTCATGCTTGCATGCCTAATAACTTAAAAGTTTTAATTAAACAAAACAAAAACAAACAAACTCTGAGAGAGCAATAAATCAACATATTCCATCACTTCAAAAAACAGAACAAATCAGCTCTGTGACCTCCCCATATACATTATTATTGAAGCAGAATTTTATGCTAAGATTTCACTTTATGCCTTTTGAAGCTAGTTGAATACTTAAGCAAAACCCATTCAAATACCCTGTACATTAAATACACTGCTTTATAAATGCGACTTGAGTGTGATTTATTTTATCATTTTAAGAGCTTAGGTATACGTGTTTAAATCATACTTGAGATCAGGAATTTTGGCAATTTCTTTGTTAAGACAACCTGGCTGATTTCTCTTCGTTAGTATTTTGAGGTCCATAGACATGTGTACCCAAGCCAGTCTTTGGATTCAAGTATCTGGAGATATTCATAGTGCCTAGGAGGTAAAGGATGAACCTTCAGAGGTTCCTTCCAATCTGGTTTTCTACAGTACTTGGACGCCTGCTTCATAAACCACCCAGCATTCTCCTGACTGCTACTCAGAAGACATAGAAGGGATTACTCATTTTCATCTTGATAACTAAAAATAACTTTGCACCTTTACATAATGACTATAAATGATGAGAGAGTAGGACTGATGAAAAACCTGTCCACCTTCCTTTAACAAGTTTGAAAATGGAGGCAGAAGCTGATAAGCAGAAAAAGGATCCAAATTGATCTAAATTTGAACACACTCTAAAACACTAAATGGAACTTTAAATACTGGGTAACTGCACCCAACAGAAAAAGCGAAGACTTATTCAACAGAACATTAAGATTTGATTTAGACCAAGGTAAGTGACTCCTCTCGAAAAAACACTGCAGGACACGAGTACTCCAATCACTGGTGTTACATCTCACATGAAGGGCAAATTCCCGTCTCCAGAAAATAAACCCTCCTGTAATAATTGAAAGGAGCTTGTTCAGTGCAGACTCAGAACTCAAAGTACTGATGTTAGCTGCTCAGTGTGATTCTTAATTGTTTCCTTGCTACGGATATAATCTACTAACTCAAATCTGCCCTCCTCAGCCAGCAGACTGATGCTAACAGAAATGCTATAGATCACACCTTGTTCTGGGAGCTAGGAAGACAGAAAGGATATCTCAGCAAAGGCCTGACTCCATTTGGTTCACAGCACATTGCACTAGGCAGGAACACCAAACTGCCACTTACTGAACAAAATCTCATGCACACGTACAACACTGAACAGGAATTCATGACAGCACGTATTAGATGCATCTTAACAAATCCTTTGCAATACAAACTGCAAAATCAAGACACTAGTGGTCTAGTTTTCAAAAATTCAAAATACTTCACTTCTATGCATCAAGTGTTCAAGTATCACAGCGTGAGCAACAGCGTAAAAACAAAGATACAGCAGGGGACTCCCCACTCTGGTTAATGCCACTATGATACACCCTTGGCAGAAGTAAGGTTTAAGAATTAAGAATGCGAAGTGCTGGCATTGCCAACATTTATGGCCTTTTTTAAAAGTAAAAGCAAAAAGAAAGCTTTATAAAGGAAGCTGCCTGTATCTTCACAGACATGTAGGTATATCTCTGTAACATATTCATCTTCATTTGCAGCTGTTGCTATACAATTACACTGATGCTTGGGTATTAAACTTAGGTGATGTGACAAACCTTGCCTACAGTCTTCAGTGTATGTTAAACTCTTTTTTTTTTTAAATGTCAGAAGACAAATAATATCTGCAGCTAATAATAGCAAATAATATCTAAAACAACACCATCAACCATCCCCAGACTCATCCAGCCTGCAGTGGAGGTAACGCCCTGTGTGGTCGTGCATGATGGCAAGCAGAACCACTGACCTTCAGCAGCTCTGAGGCAACAGGCCTATTCAAGAACTGACACAATGGAAAAATCTCAGGATGAGAAGGGAAGAAAAGTGCCAGGCCCTGCTTTTAGAAGGAAAAGGCTATCAAAAAAGAACGGAGATGTTGCCAGAACCAAGAGAGTCAGCAAAAGGACCAAAAGACAAGAAAGACTGCATCTCTGTGGGACCGACTACCAAAGGCGGTAAGAGCTCTGATACAAGAAGTGATTTGGGCATTTGCTGCCTCCCCATTAAACAGAGACTAAAATGTACATCTGCATGCATATGTTAAAAAGAGCTTCACAATGCACAGGTGATACCAAAGCCCCAGGAGAACCTATACAGAGAGTCTGTGTGCTGGACTAAGGGTGCAATTCCAAAAGACTGGGGATAGGCACGCCTGTGCTTAAGACATAGGAACTTTGGTTCCTCACCCCAAAGGTCTGAAGCCTGACTTTGAAAAGCCACCAAGATTCTACCCACATGGGATCCAGAAGTTTGAGTTAAATACAGTGTCCTAATGATTACCATAAGGGGCTAAATACCTCGGCCAGCTGTGCAATAGCTCCAAAGAAATTCATTCCAGCAGGAGCAGACATTGTATAGACTGGATGGCAGACAGCCACCGCCTGGCCTTCCCTTATGTTTAAGCATGATGCAGAGGACAATTGGTCTTACGTGCTGCTTCCAAGCATGCTAAAAGGTGTATGAAGTTTGGGAGGCTGCAAGCTGACCAACTTCCATTTTGTCAAAGGTAATCTGTACTGTTGCAGCCACGTTTGCTTCACACTGGAGTTTCTTCAAAGGGACTAACTTGCAAAGATTTGTTTCTCATCTACATGAACTGTCCTCCAAGTCCTGGTGAGGTCCTACCAGAACGGAAAAACTGAATATACGTGATACTCATCCTTCAGATGTCCCTTTCCAGTCAGCAGAGGGAAATTTTAGAAGGGCAGTGGCAGGAAAAGAATGTACTTGGGGTGTCCAAACTGTACCTTCTGAGGGAATAAATCCAGGGTTTCAAGCTCCAGCCCTTTCCATCTGGTACAGTTCACCAATCCCACAACTCACTCAGTGGCTCGGTAAGGGGAGGAACTGACACTCTCTGCTTAGCTGGCTAGAAACTGGTACACACAAAAAAATGCACATAAAATATTGATATTATATGTTCATTTGACAAAATGTTTTCTTCTCTGGAGCACCCAGCATCACTGACACGGGAGCTAATCCTAAACCCACTGAATTAATGAGGAATTTCTGCCTCTTTCCAAAGCAGCAGGATGAGCTGTGGTCTTTTTTTGCATCTGAAAAATACGGGGCTTCCTTCTGCTGTCACTCCATATGGGAACTGGCACTCAGATCACTGGGAGCTTTTGCGTGAGTATTGTCAGAGCCCACAGCTAAAATTATGGAAGTAAGACATAAAAGATCTACTGACTTCATCCCTCGGCATCCAGGACGAGTGAAAACGTTCCAAACAATGCGTGATTTACTGCCTGCAGGGTTCAGCTGAGTTATAACTCCAAGCACATATTTCTATTTAACATTGCTGAAAGCTTTAGCGAGGATAGGGATGGGGCAGGAGACAAAGATGGACATATAAGGCGACTGGATGATGTATGGAAAGTATGAATAAATCTACTTGCTATTGCAGCTGCAATGGACAGTAATCACTTGACTAAAATCTGTACATACATATCATTTCTATGTGACACTTCCCAATAAATAACCACAGAATAGATGCTCTTTAAAGAGTAGCTTGAAATCCATGCTAAATATTCTTCTGCCAAGAAAAGAAGCAATGACAGGAGGAAAAAAAAAAGGCAAAAAAAAAGCTTTGATCACAAGAATAAAACCTGAAAAAGTTACTTCTACACATTCTATCCTTTTTTTTTCCTCACCGGATGTGAATGAAAGGCTTTTTCCTTCTCACGTACAACAGATTTGCCATTGGAAAAGACCTTTTCCATTAGAAACCAGGCGGTTTAGATAAGGAACTGTTCAGAAGTTTTAAACCTTATGGTGTCATTTTCACTACAATTCAAATATTTTTATCTATCCATATATATAAAGATGAGACAGCTCACATGTTTTCAAGTTGGATATCAAAGCACTGTTGCTTTTTTCTTTTATTACTATTTATTACTTACTAGCTATTGCTCCTGTAAAAATACAAAGCATGCCAGATGCTCCTGAGAGTAACACTCCTGAAAAGACAGGAGTTTATCATCTTAGTAGCAAAATTACAATCCAGTTTTGAGTATTGAAACAGAACAACTGCAGGGCATACATTGATTTTGATTATCTGACTTCTAAAATGTGTTGCACTGTCTCCACTTGCTCTTCTCTATAAAATTCTTTAAAAATTCAAGCAGATACAGAGACAACACACTGGTATAAAAACACCTGAGTTGAAAGAAAGAGTTGGGCATCTGAATACACCCAGTCCGACTGGTTCTAGAAGAAAAATTTGTGGTGTGGATAACGAGTGATACTAAATGCTCCTTTTAAAATAACACTGTATTTAAAGGCTTTAAGTTCAAGCAATGATGATTAAAGGTCAGTGACGTTTTCATTTTAAATCACTAATAACAAATATAGATAGAGGACATGTTTTGGAAATCAGAATAACTAAATATAAACTAAACTAAATAACTAAATATAAACTAAATATAAATATATTAGGTATTTGTACATTTACATAAACTTATGATCCTAAAAAAAAAGGTTAGAAAATGTTCTTTTTCTCTTTACATTTTCACCTGGCTTTGACCAATAGATAGATTTAATTAGAAGCTGTATGTAAATCTCTCACTAAAGCTTTGGAAGAGTTTGTATTACATGACTGGAAGAATAAACTATCCTGTCAAAAACGGAAAAAAAAAATAAAGTTAAAAGCATTTCTGATTACTTCTTACATGCCTAATTTGCCTCAGTTCACAGCAATCTGCAAGCTACACAATCTGCAAACAAGCTGGTAGTGTACAAAAAGCAGAGCCGCAGCAGGTCCCAGTCCCTGCCCACCGGCCAGCACCTCCATGACCTGCCACGGCTGTTGGACCCAACGTGACCGCGAACACGCGGGGTTCGGACAAACAAGGAGCTCCAGCAGAGTGTTAGTAAAAGGCCTAGCAATGAACAAAAGAAATGTTGCCCTCGGGAAATGGATCGATGGTCTGGATGATCTAATACGTGCTCTCTGCCCTAAATCTGATGAACTGATATTTTGTTGTCCCGGCATCTGCTGATCAGTTCATGCACACGGGGCGATTATATGTGCTGCCAAACGTTATTCTGACTGCAAACAAATCCTCAGCTACAGACGCTATGACAACTCTGTTTAAAACCACCAAAATCCACCTGCAACAGCTACCAGTCATCTACAACATTAAAGTTTTATCTCCGAACAATTCCCACTCAGCTTTAATTTGTTGCACTGTAACAAATCTTCCCGCCTTCAAAAGGCTAACTTTCCTCACCTACAGCGTGGACTACTAGCATTTCTCTAAGCCCATAAGTGCATGTAAAGCAGAAAGTAAATTTGGATCCTTTCTCTGATCCCAACAGGTCGGCCTCAAGTCTCCGGGCAGAAGGGAAGCTCCGTGTCCCACCGCCCAGGGACGTGGCTCGTCCATCCCAGCGTCAACCTGAGCAGGGCCCCGGCGAGGCTGCGAGCCAGCTCTTGGGACTTGGCGAGGGCACGTCGGGAGGGGAGCACCTGTCACCAGCGGGTCCCCTCAGGGTCACCGTCACCCTGCGGCCCCCCACCCTTCGCAGCGGGCTCTCCCTAAAGCAGGGCAGGGGGCTCCCCGCAGCCCCCAGGGATGGGCTTGGCAGCAGCCAGCTCTTGCTGGGCCACCTCCTCTTCCAGCCCGGGGAAATCCTGCTGCAGGGGTTAGGGGGCTCCAGGGCTCACATCCCACCAGGGGCCGGGACCTAAAGCAAAGAGCGAGCGGGAGAGCAGGAGACCCCGGGGGAGCAGCGAAGCGGCCGGGTCCCGCCACGGTACCTCGTACTCCTCCACCTCGGCGCTGTGGCGGTCCTGCCCGGCCAGCAGCTCCTCCTCCAGCCGCTGCTGCAGCCCGACCAGCTCCTGGCCCTGCCGCCGGAGCTCCTCCAGGTGCTGGCGGCACTGCCGGCCCTCCTCCCGCAGCAGCTCCAGCTCCTCCCGGCTGCGCTGCGCCTCCTGCTCCTGCAGCGCCCGGATCTGCTCCTGGTAGCGCAGCAGGGTCTCCCGGCAGCTCTGGCCGAGCACCATCTCGTAGGTCTCCTCCAGCTCCTCCAGGCTCAGCGCGGACAAGGGGGGCGGCAGGGCGGCCAGGTCAAGCCGCAGCTCCCGCATCTCCACCGCCTCCCGCCGCTGCCGCTCGGCCAGCTGCCCGTGCTCGACCTGCAGCTGCAGCAGCAGCTCCTCCAGGGCCACGCAGTCGCCCCGCAGCCTCTGCAGCAGCTCCCGCTGCCCGGCCAGCTCCGGCTCCAGGCGGCGCCGCGCCTCCAGCACCTCCGCGCCCAGCAGCCGCAGCTCGGCCAGCTCCCGCCGCAGCCCGTCCCGCTCCAGCTCCGCTTCCAGCTTCGCCCGGCTCAGCTCCTCCAGCTGCACCCGCAGCCAGCCCAGCTCCTGCTCGGGCACCCGGAGCCCCACCAGCTCCTGCTGCCGCAGCTCGGCCAGCTCCCGCGCCAGGAAGCGGTTCTCCTCCTCCAGCTCCCGCACCCGGCCCACGAAGAGCCGCAGCCGGGAGTTGAGCTCCTGCAGCTCCCTCTTCTCGTCCCAGCCCGCTTCCCAGCGCCGCCACATCTTGCCCGGCCTGCGGGCTCGGGGCCGCGGCGGGTCCCCGGGCTGCCGGCGCCGTTCCCCTCCTGCCGCCTGCCCGCGGGGCTCTGCCCGGCCCCGCCGCTGCCCGCTGCTCTGCCCTGCCCCGGCCCGGCTCGGCTCGGCCCGGCCCGGCCCTGCCCGGCCCCGCACCGCCCCCAGGAGCCGCCCGCCCCCGCCCCCGGCCCCGCTCCGCCGCCCCGCGGCGTCCCCTGGCGGGCCCGGCCCGCTCCTGCTGGGCAGCTCGGGGTCCCCCCGTGCCGGTGCTGGGCCCAAGCTCACCTCAGGCAGCGAAAGCTGGTTTAGGACGCCGCTTTTGGGACGTGGGAGCCGCTGGAAAGCCTCCAAGGTTGAGCCTGTGGCACAGCTCACCCTGGCACACCACAAGTGCCCCCCCCCCCCTTTCCTGGGCCTAACGCAGAGCAGCAGTGCCCGCAGCCAGCGTGTCCCCACATCCACCGCCTGGTTCCGCACCGTGTCTGGGCTGGGGGCACAGCGGGGTCCCGCTGACAGGCGTTGGGACGGGTCAGCCAGGGAGGTGGTGGAGTCACCGTCCCTAGGGGGGTTCAAGGAAAGATTGGGCCTGCTGCCCGGGGACATGGTTTGGTGGTTGACAGTGGTGGTAGGGGGGTGGTTGGACCAGATATCTTGGAGGTCTCTTCCAACCCTAACGATTCTGTGACTCTGGGACTCCATGAGCTGCTCGGCAAGGAGGCAGGGCAGCAGCACTCCCTGTATAATCTACCAAACTAGAGGAAAAGATGAGGAGTGACTCATTTTAGCCTTTTTCATCTCCCCAGGCACTCTTTCTCTCGCTCCCTCTCGCACACACACTTCGATTTCACGCAGCGCTGTTTTGCAGAGATTTGCTGCTTCACACAAGGTGGCAAGCCCCCCGCACCTCTACCGTCACTGCATTTACTCCCCGGGACGGTTCCCAAAGCAGCTGGAATTTGGCACAAGCCCTGTGAAGCTGGGGACTGGGGCACAGCCGTACCGCATCCACCCTCTGGGGGCACAGCATCCCCTGTTCTGCTCTGTCCCCCCCTTCCTGAAGCCCCTCACCTCTGCAGCCCATCTCTCTTTTTCTCAGAAAGGCCAAATGTTGGCTGCTGCTTGGCTCTCCGCAGAGTGAGTTCCCTTTTAATCTCAATAAAGCCTCCAGGATTTGAGCCCAACCACCGCAGATAAATCATTGGCTTTGGCCTAAAAGTGAGCCAATTCAGCCTTGGCAGATCTGCTCTGTCAGAGGTCACCGGGAAGCTGAGATTTACTAAAGACACTTGCTTTTTCTTGGCCTTGTGGTCAAAATCAAGTCCCTCGGTGACGCTTTAACACCTGCTGTTCTTTTATGAGGGAAACCACTGTGCTTCTGGGAGGAGGTAGGTTCCTGTGGTTTACAGGCTTTTTCTACCTCTGATGTCACTGTTAGCCTAAAAACCCCAAATAAAGAGCAGGCTGGCAAGCAGCGTGCTGCCCACAGCAATGCTGCTGCACTGACAGGAGCAGGGCGGCTGGTTGAAATGAGCTTTCTGGGGTTCGCTGTAAATGTCCTGCAAATGTCAAGCTAGCGGTTGCTTGTTCTTTCTTGCCGACAACTTGACTGATTTCTTGCTGCAGCTGCATTCATAAATTTTGATGATTACATTGTGGAAAACCCAGGAGGTACTGAACCTCTGCCTTTATCCATCCTGAGAAAACACCACAACTTCTCCCTAGATGCTGAACAGCTTTCCAGGCTGGGGAATCGGCTTGTTGTGAAACTTGTGCCTGTTGATGTCTGCTAAACAGCCTGGAGCTTGGTCCTGGGCCTGGGCCTGCAGGATTGTCAGCAACTGGGCAAGAAATTTGTGGTCTAGGATAGGGAAAAACTGACATAGGCAAAATTTAGGCCCTTGCTGGAGCAGAATTGAAGTTGTCTGAGCTGGATTCCAGCCTTCCGTAGCCCCCAGATGTGCAGGTACCTGAAATGGAAACACATCTTTGGCATCGTTCTCCCTGAAGGCTTTAATGAAATACTTTGCGCCTGCAGAAGAAGGGAAAGGAAAAGCAACCCGATGCAATCTACCAATGATGGGCAAATGAAAAACACCCAGAGGCTTCTGCTTCCTTGGTTATTTGTCTTTCCTTTGGGGAAGAGGGGTGGTGGAGCCGCAGCTTCACTGTTACAGACACTGAAGATGGCTGCAGCAGAGCCCAGCAGATCACTTTCTCAGCAGCAGATCTTTGGCACAACTGAGACAAGCAATGGCCTGAAGCTTCCTTCCTCCCAAGGTAAATCCCTACTGCTAGGAGCCCCATCCTCCCCCTAGAAAATCAGCTCTAAACCACAGTCTGTTGTGGCAAAGGTCTGGGGAGGGAAAGGGCAGAGGGAGTTCACAAACTTCATTGCTGCTTTGGTGACAGCAGAGGCAAATTGGGTCTCTGTGGTCTCTTGAGCTCCAGCAAAGGTCTTGTGCTTTTCCGAGGTTCATTGTCAGCATCCTACAAATTACGAAGTGTCACCCTGGTAACTCTTAATCCTGCCTTAGCACAGATTGCTCCGCATGCTGTCTCATCTGCGAAGTTTAAAGGATGAAGCTGTCACTGGGGAAACGTTCTGGTTCTGACATTCCTGAGATGGATAGACACAAAGAAAACATATCGTTTATTAAAAAGGTTCAAGACGTTGTGATTCCTGTTTACAAGGGAGCTTCAAACCACCTGTTTGTTTACAGATAATTCCTTCTGTTAGATCCTCGGAGGAATATTTCCCTGTACTGGGTGGGAAGGAGGGTGACGTGCAATATTCCCCATCTCCACCTTTTGGCTGTCATGGCCACCCCGCATTTGTAACAGTGATAATAAAGCAAACACCAGCCCTTTGCTATTTTAATAATACCAGGTAATTCCACAATACTGGGGAAAGATGGACTTTGGCTCTCTGCATCCCGTTTGCTAGGCTTCACCAAGCTTGGAAATCCCCAAAAACTCACTAACATATGGGAGGCGATGTTTTTCCACAGGATCCGCTCTGTGCTTCCAGACCAGGGGCACCCTTTTGCACTCCCACTCTCCCTGCAGCGTCTCCCCCATCTCCGCTGGATTCAGCAGGAGTTTCACAGTTTATGGATTTCTTCTGGGAGACATACCAAAGAAAAGCGATTTCAGATATGTCACCCTGCCATATTTGCACACCTTTGGATAAAACTTTGCAGAGCCTTAAACTGAAAGCACAAGTTATCTGCAGAGGCGTTTTGCTCTCCATACATGCTGCAGCCCTCGAGAGCAAGCACCTTTTTTTTTTTTTTGTGACCTCTGAATCTTACAAGCGTGAGCAGTAACCTGGTTTTCTTTTCAAAGGGTCTGTGAGAACAGGAGCCTTATTTGACTTGATACAGAAGTGCCTTTTTCAGAAGAATAAGAAATAAAAAAAATAATATTGCAAAGACTGAAAACCTTAGGTTCTGGTTTTGTTTGTCTCCACAGAGGGGAGTTTTCTTCTTTCTGTGAGCAGTTCAATCACTTCAGCCCGTGCATTTTTTTTGAGCACTTGCAGAAGTGGTGTCCGCCTCTAGATGGTGTGTTTTACCCAGAAGAACTTCACTCCTGGGCCTTTACATAACTTCTGCTCGCTTGTCTGAGGCAGGTTGAGCTCTCCAGCCAAACAAAACAGATTTTAGTATTTCCTTGTTTCCTTATGGTGAGAATATGACTGCAGTATAACGCAAAAATGATAAAAATATAGGGCGTAGATGCTTCAAAAAAGTTTTTCATGCAGCACATGTAGTTGGACATGTGATGTATCTACTGCAGAATTGATAGTATTGCGTGTCTTCCTGGTTCCTGCCTGTGCTAACTAAATTAAAACAAAATCTATATATCTATATGTTATTTCTAGTACAATGCCTTTGCTCTTGTACTTAAATGCAAGGAGAGAGGGAAGGAACAAAGACTGATAATACCACAAGGCTAAGATGTTTTTTGTAATAATTAACTGCATAAACAGTGTGGGGTTTTTTTGTTTGTTTGTTTTTTTCCCTCTCTGGACAACACAGGATGGAACTGTGAAGTTTTGGGGGAAAAAACACGTATTTTAACAAGCGTGTAGCATTCCCCAAACTTCTGAAGCTCATTGAGAGCTGTAAGCTGCTGGGCAGCGGATTTCTGATTGCTGGGCACGGTTTCTGTGGGGCATGCTGCCCCAAAAGCTAAAGAGCTCTCTGGATAATAATTAATTGAGACCTAGAACCTCGCTGTGAGGCAGATGAAATGATCCCAACACGATCTTCATGTCCCAGGTCCTTTTCAGGACATCACAGCTGCTCTAAATGTGTAGTACAACAGTTCAGAGTTCAGGGCAGAAAATGAGGAAGAAGAATACCAGATCTATGTCATGGAGGACAATCATAACTCCCTGCAGCCTGAAGCTGGATCTTGGCAGGCACAATTCTTATGGGGACGGTGAGAGGACGGCAGGCAGGGATGTGCCTTGCAGTAGGACATGCAATACCCAGGCAGTTCATGTTACACTTAGGTGGGGTTGAAATGGGCTGTACTACATATCTGATAGAATTTCTCTACGGAAATCTCTTAGAAGAATAAAAATCCAGTCTATCATAGGACATGTGATTCTATTTTTGTACCTCAATTTGATAGTCTGGAGAAAAAATTGTATAGAAGCGTGTGTGAGATGAGCAAGCACCACAGCTTCTGTTATCCTTCTGTTTTAGTTCTCTAACGCCTTTCAGTACCCGGGAATGCAAATAGAAGATAGACCCTGGTTAACCAAATATCCAGTATATAGTTTGTGACTTACTTAAAATACCGAGTGGTTTCCTTCTGAATGTCAGCATTTCACTGCGCTGAAGGAACACCGGGAGATAATTTAACCCCCGAGTTCTGGTCACTCCAAAAAAGAAGCAAGGAGGACTTAAAGAAAGAGCAGTTCGGAGTTAGGGACAAAAGCTGCTTGGTTGTGTGTGGAGTTTGTTGGTTTTTTTTAGAAATTGTAAGAAAGTGTGGTTGTCTTCATTGTTCTTGAACATAGGAATGGTATGGTTTAATTAACTGAGAGCAGACAAGAAATCAATCTGCTTGCAGTGTCCAACTGAAAAGCACAGAAAGTAATCAAACAGAAAGAATAATGAAAAAGAAATTAGATCAAAAATCTGTGAGCTTTCATAAGCTAAATGTTCTTCATAACACCAATAAGGAAATAACTCGTGCTGACTTCAGTGGGTCCAGGATTTTCCCCATGATTCCTAATCTGAAATTGTTGCTTTTAGAAGTTAACAAAAAGGGCTTTGCACGCACGCAACTCCTCTAGTGCATTATGAATAACATCCACTGCTTTTATTTTACACCTCAGCTTAGCTTGTAAATAACAGCTATTTCCGCTAAAAGGCTATTATGAAGTTATCTTTGATGCCGAGGCTGCAGTCGCAGTTCCCAAGCGTGAAGGAACACTTCAGTGCATGAACACCCACTTAAATACCCTGCTTTCGTCCCCGGCAGCCTCGAGCGGGGCGAGGGCTGGCCCTGCACGGCTCCGCGGCAGCACACGACATTTTGCGCCGCTCTCGCAGGGCCCGGACAAAGGCCCCCGCACAGGGATTGGGCTTTCATGTGGTTATTGCGGGGTGTTGCTTGATGTTTTCGTTCAGCTTATTTTTTTTTTTTCCTAAGAGATTGCTCGCCCTGCTTATGGAGAGCAACGCTGAGAGGCCTATAAAGGCCTTCCTGCCGAGCACCCCCTGCGTTTGCTCGCTGGGAGCGGGGCTTGGTTATTGCTGGGTCCTGAATTCATGTGATCCCATTCCCTCTTTCCCCAAACCTCTGTCTCACCCTCCACTCCCTTTCAGATATCGACTGCCTCTTTATCTCCAGCTCACAGTTGGCCTCCTGCACTTTTTCGACCCCCAACTTCCCCTTCTGGCCTTCACCCCCGCCCCAGCCTCCCATTCTTTTTCCACCTGCAACCTGCTCCTTGACATCCCTCTGAGTATTTTCTCTTTCTAGAACTAGCTTATGTGTTTTTTTAACCTCCCATATCTCCCCAATCACCCCCTCTTTTTAAACTACCCACAAATATTTTTGCCTTCCCTCTCTGTTTTGGCCTCCCACACTTTTTCGGCCTCCCACCACTTCCTGGGTATCCAGTCCCCGAGGCATGTGGGACTACAGCAATAAATGGGCCTTGAAACCTGCCCCTCTTTGGACCCCTGAAGGGCAGCAGTGCTGCTCTGATATTTTAGATCCTAGAAAACACACCCGGGCAGACGTTGATCCTGATTTTTTAACAGCAGCAAACCTGGTTGTTTGCAAGAGCTCCTGAAGGAAACTGCTGAGAGCATTTGCTTTCGGAGTTCGATCAGGCCTGAAATATTCATAGAAACCTCAGCAATGGTGCTCCTCTTCTTGTCTGTCAACCAGGCATCTGTGCAGGCTGATGCGGGGAGAAAGCATAAATATGCTCACAGATATATCACCTCTGACAATACTTAAGCACAAGCTTTAAAAGCCTTCAAAGGGGTTGTTTCTATAAATTCAGCATCCTTCAACAGAGCCATTTGTCCTGCTTGAAGCCTTGAGAGTTAACAACAGAAACATCTTTGAGACAGACGTTGCAGCAATCAATTCCAAAACACAAATAACTCAATAATCTATAATAGAGCCCCACAATTATATTACGCTGTGCTATTTTTATTGATTTTGGTGCTTATTATATGTGTTACACTAATTTCTCGTAATCTGTCTGGCCTTTTCACTTACTGGTGCTTCTCAGATTTAGCTCTGGTTTGGTACCAGAAAGCCAGGCTTGCCCCTGAGGCTTGGCCTACCATCTTCGATATTATTCCAGTTCAGTGCATGAAACAAATCTGAATTAGGAACTAACATTTAGGGTCGCCAGCGTGATGTTTTCTCCCTGTTCAGAAGAATTAACACATGCAATTATTTCGGCTTTGAGGTGTCAGAGTTCCAGTCCAACTCTCATTTTTTGCCCTGGAACCATTTTCTCCCATGTTGAGACCATCACAGTGAGAGAAGTCCCCTGGTCCCTACCTCACCTTTGTGTCTCGCCTCTGAAGCAATGCTGGGGCTCACCTACATCAAGAAAAGAAATCACAACCACCAGATTTCTGCTTTGGGATCTTTTATCACATCAGAGCTTCCAACATACTCCTTCCCTGGAGGCCAGTCTGAGCGTTGCAGATGAAGGTTGCAGCCCTGCGGATGAAGGGTGCAGAACTGGAAACCCAGACCCCAGCCCTGCCTGCAGCTAAGGTGAGCACACAGAGCAGTTGGCTCTGCACAGAGCTCTAGCAAGGGAAGAGCCACAAAGACATCATGATTTCGGGGTGTAGATGCAGTTGCTCCTACAGCCTGAGGACATCTGCATCCTTAGTCATGCAGCAAAGGTGACCTGGGAAGGGAATTTGGCTCCTCTGTTTCACTGTGCTGGGGCTCCCGACAGGTTTTCCTTGCTAAACAGTGTCAAAACAAGGCAGGCGTGGGGTGAAAGTCCTCAAAGAAGCCTGTGAGGTGGTGCCAGAGGTTTCACATGTGACGGAGTTGTTGTTTCTGAGCGAGAGTGGAGGTGGTGTGGGGAAGGGCGTGATGCTGTGCTGGCTCAGGTGAGCTGAGAAAACCAGGTCATTAGGGATCCCGGGCTGCTTTGTGCTCAAGCAGGGCTGTGCGTCTGGCAGTACAAGGAAGGTTTTAAAGGTAAGCTGCATGCGCAGCTCCACAGCATTGCCTGCACTTTTTTGTTCTCACAAATCCAGAAGCTTCATGTGAACCATCATTTCTCAGAGGAGCCAGGTCAGGTGCTTGCTCGGGAGGATCCAGTGATTTGATTTTGGGGCATCTCTGAGCAGAAGGATGGAGCTGTACAAACACGTTCCTCAGCACAAAGGCCTTTTCCCAGCTGGACTTGCTTGCTCCCTCCCTGGTTCCCATCTCCCCCTAAGCAAGCGCTGCGTTCCTGCAGCATTTTGGAGGGGTGGGCTGGTTCCCACAGCTGTTAGCAGAGAGGGCTGCGCTTCAGTCCCCATGGAAACAATTTGGAGAGTTTTAAAGCTTGTGTAGCATTGCTATGCTGCATTTCGCCTCCCTTTTCACTTCCATTAGGAGGCCTGCAAAGCTTTAATTCATTAATGTTTGAAAAGCACTTTGAGGCCCTTGAAGAAGGTGCTATAGAGGAGAAAAGTGTTATTACTCAGATTAACTGTTTCTGTTTTGCCCTGGAGTCACTGCTGTGCTTGTTCGCTGTGCTTGGAGGAAGGCAGAACAAGGGAGCGAGGGCATCTTGTCAGCAGCAACCTCCTGGAGAGCTCTTCTGTGCCACAGAAAGTCACCTCGACACCAGCAGGCAGGCTGATCGCAGCTTCCGCGAGGGCAGCCAGATGGGGTGCACGTTTTGGAAAGCTCAATGCCCTGATCTATGTGGGTAAAATGGAGGGAACTTGTAAGAAAAGATGGCACCACAGCTCCGTGGTGCTCTGGTGCGTACCATCGCCAGTCATCGCAGCCTGCGGGACAGAGCGGGTGAGAGCCATTTCCACCTGGATTGGATCCTCGACAGCAAGGCTGCCCAAGCCAGGCAGAGCCGATGGGACACAAGCTGTCACAGAAGTCTTAGGTGAGCCTGAGCCACCCATGGGTGACCCCAAAGCATCCTCCACTGCCTGGCAATGCAAGGCCCTCACCAGCACCCGCTCGCTGCGCCATGCCCTCTGCCACCTGCTTCGGGCTCCCCTTGCCTCTCCCCATGTCCTCCCCCTGCTGTGACTCATTAATGGTTTGGAGGTACCAGCCTGAATGGAAAAAACCCTCACTAACATCACACTGTGCTGCTCTGTACATTCTCTAGTGACTCACAGGGCTGAGCAGATAGCTCAGTCGCCCTGCCAGACGGGCTTGCCCGACTCCCCAGCTCGCTGCTGGGTGAGCGCTGCTCTCTTTCCTTTCCCACTCCCTGCACAGCAGAGCTCAGGACCCCGCGGCAGCCTGGCGCTGAGCTCTCCCTCACTGACCCACCGCACACGAGAGGAGCGGAGGAGCCCTGGCTGCAGCAGCCCTGCCTCTGGAGAAACCACCCAGCAGAACTGCAATTTCTCCCCCCCCCCCCCCCTCGCTTCTCCGCTTCGGCTCCGCACAAATTACTTTGTCATTGTGGCGAAACAAATAAGGCTTCATTATCATTACCATCCTGATGGGAGTAAACAAGTTTATTTACACTTGAGCACTGCCGAAGAATAAAGTCATAGAGGAAAGTTCATGGTAGGTGGCCTGGCTTTGTCGTTAGGGACGGCTTTTACAAAATCACTGCCCGCCCGGCCCGGACAGGCTGCTATTCAGGCAGGCCCGGGTTAATGAAAGTACGGTGTGTGCTTGTTAAAAGGAGGACTACAACACTTGTAATCATGGGTGGTCACATTTTTATTTAATGATATGTGTCTTCCCTTTCTCTGGCCTTCGCTCTTAACCCTTTGCCTCCCACTCACCAGTCCTTATGCAATGACTAATTAAGGCCTGCACGGTAAAACCCGATACCAGGCCCACAACCAGCTAAAGCCACTCAACAACAGATTTCTGTTTCTAAATAATTCTTTCGTTAACAGCCCTGAGATACCAACAAAGCAAAAAGACCTCAAAGCAGAAAGGGCCCCACGTGTGTAATCACTGGAGCTAGAATAATAATAAAAGGACAACTGCAAACACACTTGTGGAGGAAAGGGCTGCAAAACAGAACGGCTTCCTTTCTTTCAAGGCCCTGCTTAGGCCCCAGTGATAAATCTGTTGGGACAAGGATACTTCAAAGCCAGAGGCCTAACCCTGCCCTCACTCGTGCGAGCCCTACAGCTCGTGTCAACGGAGTTATCCCCGGGCAGGAGGCTCAGCCCCACTGCTCTTATCTCACAGACACAAAGAAAGCCAAAGCAAGCCATGGAGGGGAAGAAAAGAATCGATTTATCTTTGACACGACCTCGCCGAGGTCCTGGGTGCGATCGTGCCATGAGGAAAAACCTCCCACCGCCTCCGAGCTCCCCTGCAAATTCTTATGACTAACCAGGCCGGAGTGCTCACACCGGGATCCTGAGGAAGTTCAAGCTCAGAGGCCCTTTGTTTGTCTCTCAGGACATTAAAGAGCCGCACAGGAGGATGCACACACGTGTACGCTGGCACACAAAGGCACACAAACTCCCCATCGCCCACCCGGTGTGTTACACCGCCCGTGTCAGGCTGTGACCCCGTTCTGTGGTCACACACAGAAGTCTGCCTGCTCACCTACCAGCTCTCCTCCTTCCCCACAGCACTTTTTGAACTTCACTGACACGTCTGAGAGGAGCAGAGACGTGACGACAGTACATCTCTGCAAGCGTTAGAAAACCCACAGCTGGGCGAAAAGCTGTGGTGTGTGAATTACCGCCTGTCACTTGGGGTTCTTAGTCACAAGCATTTTCCAGTGGTATTTAAGAATGTAAAAACCCAAATTACAAGCAGTTGGGGGGTGGGAAAGATACCCTGCTCAGTTGGATCTAGCACCAGCTGCTCACCCCTGTCCGCTCGGGACAGGGAGAGCAAAATGCTTACGGCAAAGCTTTGTGCAACGATGCGACGTAGCTGCAATCCCTCTCTTTGGTTTTCTTATGGGTCAGAGGAGACTTTCTGTCCACGGCTCCTGCCCACACGCTCTCTCTGCCCAGGAAGGGCCGAAAACGCCCACTCCCACACCCCCACCCGAGACCTGGGGCAGCAGAGCAGGAAGAGCCCCGCTGGTACAGGGAGAGGAGCAGGAGCATCGCTAACGTCGACACGAGCACGTCCCTGCCTGCCCAGTGCTCCCAGCGCTCCCTGGCCTTTCTTTAACCTCTGTTTGAGAGCATATTTATTATTCCAGAGGAAGCAGCCTGCTGGCTGCACGAGTTATGATAAGGGGTGAACGACGGACTTTTGGGGCAGGCAGAGCCTCCGTGCACGGCAGGGTGGGCGAGCAGAACCCAGTTAGCGAAAGGTGTAACTCAGCCAAGCACCACTGTCACACCAGCTGTGGGAATCAGCAAAGTGACAGATGGAAATGGGTTTTATACTTCTTCTTCAAAGCTAAATCCATTCCAAAAAGCACAGAAGCATCGCGATTAGCAGCACCGAGGGGTTTGGTGGGGGGCGAGCTGTTACTGTCGTGTTCCTGCTGCTCCCCACACACCCCGTCCCCAATTTGCTTGTACAAACTGGGGCTGTGAAGGCACAAGCATCGGGGGAAAGGCGGCACAAAAGGGAGCAGGTGAAGTGCCGCAGGGCACTCAGCCTCTGCTGAGGCTGTGGGCGGCAAACGGGGTAGTGTTGCCTCCGAAGCAGAGGATACAGATTGAGTTATTAAATAACTGAGCTAAGATAATAGGCGATGCTGAGCCAATGTGCATAACTAATACTTGTTGCTTGAAAATTGTTAACCCCGCTGAGCGCTTTAAAACACCAGCAAGCAAACCGGGAGCCCCGCTGGCCTCCCCTGCAGGAGGCAAACTGAGACCAGAGGGAGCAGAAGCTCCCTTTTCCAGCAGATGTCCCTCAATTTGGGAGCCCAGACTGAGCACTTCCAAGCTAAAGGGAATACTTTGGGAAAAGGAGTTGAAAATGAGTTTTTTTTAAATGGCAAGTGATACAAACTCTGTCTCTGCGTACACAGCAGGAGGAACTCGTGAAGAAAATTCAGAGTGAGACCTGAAGCTCTCACCTTGCTGCCTCCTGCTCAGAGGCAGAAACAAACCCAAGCAGGGACCCAGGGACAGGCGAGCTCTCCCCTGAGCCCTGCAGTTACTGGAGGCAGCTCTGGGGGTTTCCCTTCACCTTTACCACTTTCCTTTCCGTCGTTTTCCCCATCAATTACAGACGGCGACAGACGGAGTCATCGGTGGGGTGAGGGTTAATGAGTGAAAGCTCGCAGCGAGGCAGCAACCTGTGAGTCTTCATGTTGTCACAAAGGTGTTGCTGAGCTTACGCTGCACGAAATATCCCAGAACTCCTGCAAACTGTGGGATTTACATTCGCAGGCTATAATTACAGAGTCTCCGGCACCCTCCCACACTGCGCAATGCCTCCACAGGCGAGAGCAGCAAAACACCTGTCCTGGGCTCCCGTGGGCTTGCAGGTCCCTGCCCGCGCCGGGCTCAGCGCCTCCCTGGCAGGCAGCCGGGCCTGATCCTGCAGCCCTGCTGCGTGGTGGGGCCATGGGAGGTGGCAGGACGGGGATTTCGGTGTGGGAGACCAAGTCCTCACAGCCCGCGGTCACTCGGGTGCACTTAGGAAACGAAGCCAAAGCAGGGTCAGAGCGGTCACGTTTACAAACAGGTGCTTGCAGCCGGGTAAATTCGATGCCATTTGACGTGGTGACTGGCTTGGACGCGAGTCCCAGGGGCTCTGGGCATGGGAGTTTTGGGGGTTTTGCCGGTCTCCCTGCCAGCGCCTTGCTGTGAAGCCGGTTGCAGGCTGATGTCATGGGAGGCTCTGCCCGGGCTGGCGCGGGCAGGTTTCTCCACGGAGGTGGTTCTCTGCCTCCCAGGCACTTCAGGAGAGCCCTTCCACAGCATCCTCCCCTCCCTGCCCCCACAGCCGGGGCGCTTCCTTCCTCCTCGTGCTCTTCAAGTCACGGCAATGCTAACGCCGAAGCCTGAAGAGCCGGCTGGCGGCACGGAGCCTCCCCGGCACCTTGCTGGGCAGCACCCGGCTCGCCGCAGGGAAGGGAGAGCCCACGGCCCACACCCAGGGCCACCTTGGGAACGCGGCTCCAGCGCTTACCCAACAGAAGCTGTGTGCCAAGTGGGGCAAACGTAGAGGCTGCGGCTGTCAGGGATGTCCGCAGCCACCAGCCCCAGTGCAGCAGCACCGGGAGGTGGCGGTGCCTTAGGATGCACAGGCAATAACACCTCAGGTGCATGCAGTCATGCTGAGGAAGCCCCTCAGTTCCTTACATCCTTATCCATGTGTGCTCCATCTTTTTTATCCCCCAGGATCAATGCAAGCATCCTCCAGACGCTGGAGGAGCAGAGGTAACCTGGAGCCTTCTCGGCATCCTCTGCCCCGAGCTCTCCCGGTGGGACACGCGCTGGTTCCCGATGGCAGCCCCACTCCGTCTGTCCCCTGTGACCTGAGCTTTCCAGCCCATGTTTGTCGTGCTGTGCTCTGCCTGGGCTCGGGCTGACGTCAAGCAGCCCAGACACGACTCTCGGCTGCTGCTACTCGTTATCGTCGTAGCTGTCACTTTATTAGCCCTCAACAGTTGGTCCTCTGGTGTTACGCTGCGAGGTGACTAACGCTGGATCCGATAAAGAGCACCTGACGTTGCTGTGAACAGCCAGTGTAGGCTTAGCAGACGGCCCTATGACGCATCCTGTGGGCAAATTAATAAACCCCCAATAAATCCAGCTCCTGTCCAGCCATGGCTCCAGGAGATGAGACGTGTGTGCAGCTTGTACGGGGAGCTCTCTGCTCACTGCTGCCTGAAGAGCTCAGACTGTTCCTTACTCACCTCTCGTGCTCTCTCTCTTGCTTTAACTCTCTTTCTTTATGGTCCCCAAATTGAAACTGAGTTTCAGGGTCCCCACCAGGCAGCTGCAGGTCCCCGGAGCATCACTGGCCCTAAAGCACCGCAGGGTCCCTGCTCAGCCCCTGTACCCCTGCAAGATCCCCCCGCTCCTGCTTGCTCTTGGGTTCCTCCTTCTGCAATCACACAGCCCTCGTGATCCTGCGGCACGCACTCCATTGCTCCCCTGCATTGTTCCCCCAGCGATTATTTATTTGAAGGGTTTCATTAACTTATCGCACCAGCATCACTTGGTACACAACTACAAATTAATTCAGTCAGTTTGCATTTCGGCTGACCTAATATTCATTATATTCCAGTCAAGTGCGTGTGTTTTCTGTTTGACAGTTGGTTCCATGATAAGATATGTGGTCCAAAGTACTATACTTAGAAATAGGGGTAATATTTACAGACACTCCATGCAAATACTGCAATTACCTGATTAATTACGCCCTTACATTTGGTGGCGATTGCACTCTTATCCCTCCTTTCTCCCCCTGCTTTCCCCGTTGCCGTATCTGTATGGAGTAGACAGGACCAGCCTTCAGATCTACGTAAACGAGGTGAAGCTGTCCCTGCCTAAGACCTAAACCTGCGTGGTTGCCAACCACTTTTGGCCCATTTTTATGTTTTTGTGTTTAAGTGGAACTTGGGGGAAGGGTTGGCTTTACCCTTGGTGCTGCCTTAGGCCCCTCAGCTGCCAGCAGTGAGGTTACCCCTGATTTACACCCATGATTTACACCTCTGGGTGCTCTCTGTTGCACTCCAAGGATGACCGAGGTGGGACATGGCAGGGAGATGGCATCGCCCCAGCACGCCCCCAGCTGTTCTGGGGGGGGGGACAGGGGACAGCCCTGGCAGAGCTGACCCCTGGGGCAGCAGAGGCCTGACCCCATGCAGAAAAGCAGAGCAGAGCAGTAGGACGGAGGTCTGCTCCGAGCCATTGGTGTGGTGTTTGGCACACCCCGTCACTGTGCCGATATATGCACACGTAGCCCGAGAGCCGTGGCCACACCAGTCAGGCAGTGTCCCCCGCCCAGTGCTCCCCAGTGCGAGGCCTGGAGCTGGGGCAGGGCCATGGCACCGCTGCCAGCTGGAGGACACGGATGGGAAGCAAAGGAGAAGGGCTGGAAACTGCTCCCGGCTGGGTGGTGGTGCTGGACGAGTGGGACTTGCTTAGGAGATGTCAACTCGGACAAGAAAAAAAAGGAAAGGAGCACGCAACCTCAAACACTCCCCACTTCCCAGCTCACATGCTCGGTCCTACACAGAACATCCTCATCCTCCCGCTGCCATTCCGGCCTCCTCCCGCCCAGGCTCTGCCGCCTGCAGCCTGCCGCAGGTGCAGCTCTTCCCTGCCACCCCTTCCCACAAGCTTCCTGCCAAGCCATGCCTCCTGCCCCCCGCCAGGAGCTTTCCTGGGGGGCTTCCCTTTGTGCTTAAGCACCTTGCAGGCAGGAACCCTGCAGCAATGCAGTTTCATTGTCTGCATGCCAAATCCATCAATGAGCTGATCTCCAAGGTGAAATAAAAACATGCATTACAAATGAAATACTCTGTTGCTCTCCTTTGCCTCCTGTGATCACCGGAGATCTTTGTGGTTGGTGTGCAAGGCAGCTCTTCCCTGCTAATTAACATCTCAAAGTGTTCCTCTCTCACCCTGCCACCGTGATGCAGGGGCTGCTACAGCCCAGGCTATGTCTTGAAATAATTTATCACTTGAGAAACATCAGAGGGCTCCCTGTAATCCCCCAAATTTGTCCTAAAACTAGCTCCGTCCTCCTGCAGCTGATGCATCAGGCTCTGCAAAGCCCGGTTCAGGACTTTAACTAGATTTAATTCCCAGAAAGCACCTTCCCAAACAGAGCGTGTCTGATTTCACAGGCAGGATTTTGGTTTTTGCATCAGTAAATAGTCTGGCCAAAGAAAACATTATGCTGTGTGCATCACCTGTGAAAAATCACCGAACATCCCCGTGTTTCCAGTCCCTGTCGAAATCCCACCCTTTGCTTAGCTCCTAAGCAGCTGGAGACAGACATTGTCCTTTACTGTATTTGCAGTACTTGGTACGAGGGCCTAATTCCTCGTAGCTTTTTGGTGTGTGTCCTGCAAAACCCATAAAGCACAGTCCACATCTCAGTTCCCTGCAGAGGCGCAGGGTGACCCGGGGCACAAGGTGACCTACGGAGCTCCCTGCTGCACTGGCTCGTGCTGCAGCCGCTGGCTCATGGCATGCGTCGCACAAGTGGCCGTGTGTCCCCGCATGCATTGACACCCTGGGCACCTTCACGTGTCCCCATCCTGGCGCCAAGCCTGCGAGATCGGGGAAATCCCACTCCCTCCAAGCCACCTTCCTTACCCTCAGGGTTTCAAATAGGACGGATGGCTCAGGGGAGCCATGACCCACCCGTGGCTGCGGGTTGGGACCCAGAGGTGGGCACAATCCTCAGGATGGAGCTGCCTGGCCCCGGGACGCAGGGCAGCGCCGTGCCTGGGTTGCAAAGCAGACCTCGTCCCACAAGGACCAGGAAGCCCACGGGCTGCCGCAAAGCTCGGCTCTGCCTGGAAGCTGCTGTGTGCACGTTTGGCAACGGAGGAAGGGGAAGCAAAGTGCCCTGGTTTCTGTAAAGTGAGTAAAGGCCTGCCTCTGGCTCCCTTATCCACAGTGAACACGGGTGGTTTTGTCTGTCTGCTTCTTGGGTGCCCATCACTTCCACATCTGTATGAGAGCAAAAATCTGGCATCTCCCATCAGGAGCTGCCTCACTGCACCGGGGACGTGGGTTTAGCCCCTTCTAGCCACGTCTGTAAAGATCCTGCTCATGACCCAAGCCATGAAGAGCCAGGCCTTGATCATTATTTGTATCTCCGGGAGCGTGAGCCTTGGAGAAATAATCACAGTTTTGGGAGCGGATGATGACAGAGTGGTAAATTACATAATCTCCTGTAAATGGAGCCCGTTCGTAGCCCAATTACCCATCCCAGCAACCCCATGCAGTTGATTGCAGGATTATACAAAGGGCTGTTCATTAGTCAGCGAGCCACACAGGGAGCTCTTTCTAAGTCCTCCTTGGGATTACTTAACCATCGCTCCGGACAAGACCAGCAGAGCATCACTCGGATGGGTCAGAACAATATCCACCGTCCCTTCCTTGAGCACGTCCGCTCACCCCAGCCTCCGTGCGAGGAGAAGGAGGCTGCAGCTCCTGCATGAGCCGGGGCCCCAGCACGAAAACCTGGGATGGGACAAGTCCGTCCTGCTCTGCTGGGGCCAGAAACCGCTGGGCCAGAGAGTGCCTGCTCCAGGAATAAAAAATATAATGACCCACAAGCGCTAGTGAGCTGGTGGAGAGCCTGCAGTGCGCACGGCGGAACAGCTGCAGCACACAGCAGCACTCCTTCTCTCCATCCTGCACACCAGGGGTGCCCAGGCTTCTCCGCTCCCCCCGACCTGTTGCGTATAGTGCAAACACTGAGAACTTGTGGTGGCAGCACCTGAAGTAACGCCACCCCTGTTGCAGCTGGCGGTGCGACCTCAGCCACACTCCTGCTGGCGCGCTCGCTGGCACATCCCCACGGCACAACTAATCGCAGGTTCTCAAACAGCCTTCGGAAAGAAGACCCTCAAAGAACAAGTTCCTATTCACTTGTCAGCTAGAAACAGCAACCTGTTTTAGATGGCATATGAAAAAAAACCCCACGAGTGGTTGTTCCTTGGCTTTCGCTGCCGCTCGTTTCCAGCTCTCCCCGGGCCTCCTCCCCGCGGCCGCCTGGATGCAATGCTGGCCATTTCGCTGCGCACCAAATTGGTGTCTTCCCTCCCCTGGCAGGAATGACAATGCAAACAAAAATAGATAATGCATTTAAAAAATCTACAGCGGATCGTCATGGCGATAAATAATTGTAGCATGTTGCCATAGTAACTCTAGCTGTAATAAAGAGAGGCCTATCTGACGCTCAGCTAAATTTAGTTGTTCCAAACTATTAAAAATATTTTCAAGCGCTCTGGTAACTCTTTTAAAATTTTTCTAGGGTTGGAAAAAACGATCTGAAGTCTAATCTTCATTCATGCTTTTGTGTGGTCTCCCTGTTCCAAACATGCCTCCTCACGACAGCCGTCGGTGCCACGCGGTTGAGAAGCCGTTCTGCCGGGGAAGCTGCCGAGGAGTTCCCCGTTTCCCACCTGGGATCCGCCGATGTGATGCTGCCATCGCGCTGGCTGCAGCAGGAACCTGCCCCCGACACCATACAGGGGCTCGGGGTTTTCCACATGGTACGGATAAATAAGCAGGGGAACTGGCTGTGGGAATGGCCTCCCACTCAGGTTTGTTGGAGGAGAGGGTGTATTCGTCTGCTTGTTCTCCTGGCAGTGCTGCCTAGGGGCTGGAAATCCCAAATTTCCCCTCCCCAGCCTGTGTCCTGCGTGCACTTCTGACTGACCCCAGCGTCAGGAGCCTGGTTGGAGCCTGTGGAGCCAAGGCTCCGCACCGCGAACTGGAAAACCTCTGACCGCCTGCCTCTTCTTCAGATTTCTGAGCTTACCTCATGCTACAACAGCAAGAACCAGAAGCGAAGCTGCCATGGCTTGGCTTTGTCCCACACGTGGGGTGGCAGCAGCCGACCTCCCTTACCACAGTGGGACCAGGGCGTCCCCCCAGCCATCCCAGGGACAGAGGAGTCGGCTCCCATTGTCTTGGCTGTGTTTGGCAGGCTGAAGGATGCACTTTTAATAAGTTGCCACATAGTTTCCTGAACGTTTTCTCATATCTAGTTACTCTGCTATCAGCCGGTGACATGGTGCTAGGGGCTCAATGAATTGCAGCTGCTGGAGGACGGGGTGGCGCGGCAACAGCCCTCGTCCCCAAGCCAAGCCGTGTTTCCAGAAGGCTCTTCTCGGCTCGTGTAACATTCTGCATCTCTCAAGAAACAAAAGCAAGTCGCTTTCTTGTTTTCTCATTGAAAAGAGGCTGCAGCCTGCAGCTCACACACAGCATGGGACGGAACCAGAACGCACGGCTCTGTCGGCAAATAGCTGCATGATCTAGGGAAATCACCTCCTTGTGCCGATGCAAAACCAGAGCAAAGCGTTTTGAGTGCTCTGTAACACATTGGTGCCTGTAATGACAGACATTTTACTCTTTGTGCACCCTAAATATCTACTAAAGTCACTGAGAGGCCAGGAAACGCAGCCGCGAGCTCCAGGTAGGAAGGGCGGCCGTGTGGTTACAGCACCGAGCATAGCCCCGAAGTCTGCTCAGCCCCCGCCTGGGTTTTTTAGCAGGGCCCTGAAGAAAGCCTTCTGCAGATGTTCTCCTGCTGCAGCTTCCAGACTGCCAGGCAAGGGGAGCGATCCGGCTCTCACCCTCTGATCCGGCCAGGTAGTCCTGATCAGCACAGCGTGGTGTTTGGCCGCTGCATTGGAGCAGAACCTGGCTCGCCGCAGTGCAGCCCTCATTTGAGACACAAACACCCTGACAAGGCGCCGTTAACGATACCTCTCTGATCCTTTCTGAGAAATTTGGCACTGGCAGCGCTGGGTGCTGAGCGCTCTCTCCGCAGCAGATGCCGCCTGTGTCCGGGTGCGCTCCCTGGCTGCGGGCACTGCATCCTCAGCCACATCCTCGGCTGCATCCCTCCCAGCCTGCGGCTCTCTGCTATCGCTCCTCGGCTGTGCCAATGTGACGCTGCCATCCCAGCCCGCTGCCAGCCCCATGGCACCCCCAGGAGTTTGCCCCAAGGGGGCTGCAGGGAGCAGGGGGCAGCGCAGCCCTCTGCATGGGGCGATTTCCAGTTTTAGGAAGCAGGGACACGGGGCAGGGAAGGAAAGAAGGGAAATTTGTTACCCCGGGAGTCGTTGGGCAATGCAAAGCCCAGCGTTTCGCTCCTCCAGCCTCTGCCCAGCGGGATTCCTGGTGCCCTCATTCACATTAAAACTCTGAAGGAGGGAGCAGGATCCTGTATCGCTCATGGTCTGTTGCGGACTTTGGATACAGTGACTAAATTAGGTTTTAAAAATAGACCACTGGTCCTTTTTTTTTTTTTTTCTTTTTTTTTTCTTGTTATAAACAGAAGTTATTATCTCATGGAAACATTTAACCTCAAATGGAACCTCATCTAATTTTTGCTGTGTTTATTATAGCCTGCGAAGTATGAATGAGTGCCACTGATATAACTCTATATGATTATTGAGCTGCGATGGGCCAGCTGGAAAAGATTCGGCTGTTTGGATAACGAACCAAAACTTCTGACGTTGTGCTGATCTCCACTGGCACGGTCCTAACCCCCGGGGCAGGCAGTGTTGGCTCAGAAAGCTCGGGGATCATCCCAGCTCCTTGGGTTGGACTGGGTCTGCCCCGGTCACGGCTGCAACCAGCAAACAGGAGAGCCAATGGCAAAAATGTGTAGGAGGCTGAAATGTTACTAATTTTCTTGAAAAAAAAAAAAGTGAGCTAAAGAAACATCAGTTTCACACTTTTATTTTTATTTTGTCATATTCTTAAAAAGGTCTGTAACACCTAATGTTAGTATTCATATTTCCCATTTTGATGCAAATCTAAATAATATATGTGATTATCTACATGAAACTGTGATGGGGAATTTTTGCCTGATTCTAAAGAAAGGTACAATTTCTTTTTCATTTCCTTTGAGCTAGTAGTTTTGCTATCACAAATTGGAAATCAAAATAATAGTTTAGGTGAATCTTACCAATCCTGCAAACAGCTCCTGAAAGTGAGTGTGTGAGTTATTTACGTGGGGGAATTCCGTAGGATCAGCTCCTCGGGGGCAGCAGCAGACCCCTGATGCCATGAGAGCCACTGGACTTTAACAACTGGCATCTTCGTTAGTCCTTGTAGCACATCTTCATAATCAGTCAGGTTTTTTTTCATAACCCTGGCTACCAGTTATCCATGTGATGGACAGTGAGGGCCAGAATTTGTGTCTTTTAAAACCCGTTCGCTGTCACCGAGTGGGCTGGCAGCTTAAAAAGCAAGTAACCTGTACATTTTTTCTTGCAAATTAAAAGTAGGGTGCAGAATATGAATTAGAAGTCCAACACCCGGAGAGTATTTTACACATACTGAAACGTGAACAAGTTCCCCAAAATGAGGTTTAGGCTGTGTTTAGCCCTCAGCCACCAGCCACCCACCTCCAGCAGGCAGCAGAATACCAGGAGAAGCACCAGCAGCATCCCAAACACCGGTGTGGAGGCAAATGGTGCATCGGGGGGGCTGATGGCTGGAAATTTGGAGGTTGTACATAGTGGGAAGTTATGGGCTTTTGAAAAAAAAAATAATTAAAAAGTACAAGTTCAAGGCAATTAAAGATTATCAAAGGAAGTCAGTTGTACAAGTTGGATTTCTGTTAAGGAAATAGGTGCCGTTCCCAAACACCCATCGTTTACCGTTCCCCCCAGTGTTTGCACACAGACCTAACCCCACGGTGCCCAACAGAGTTGCTCCTGGTTTATTCTTGTAGCACTGAGGTGGAACCAAAGCCATCACAAGGCTAAGCTTAACGGTGCCCACTCTCAGATAAACTCCTCTTACGCTCAATGGAAAATGCACTTTGTGAGAAGTCCAGGTGCAGAACTGTTTGTTATGAAGACTCTGCAGAAGTCCATTGGAAAATGTAATATGTTTAATTCTACTTGCTGGCTATTCCCTTAAAAATCCTAAATTGGAAAACCACGTTCTTTTTCTAGCGGAAACAAAGAAAACACCAAAATGTTCTTTTCGTCTGAAAAAAAGAATTATCTGCACAGCTGTCTGGACAATTGACTGGTATATCATTTGTAAACTGGTGTAACTATAACAATTGATGTGTGGTCTAGATAATTTTTACATTACATCTGTGCTTAAAAACAATTTGAGCTTAAAAAGAAGAAATAGTTGCTAAGGAACTGGTTACAAACTCTGGAATGGCTCTTCATGAAACGGACAGACAAATATTTCTATTGAAAGTGGTAGAACTGTTCCAAAGAATAAATCAAACACTGCAAATAGAGGAACAGTTGTACTGGGCTCTCTGCGTTAGAGTTTTCATACTTTCACATGAGATACTTGTGGGGCAAAAATAAGCCTTGCTTAATTTCAGCAATGCAATAAAAAAGTTTAATTTAATATGTGGGCAAGGTTTTTAAATATGGAAATAACTAAATTCTGCATTTTTTTTCAAACAATAAAATAAAATACATGGATAATCAGAAGTGCATCCAAGAGCCACACATGATGAAAACAGAGATAATTGTCTACGAGACATCCTTATTATTAGTTATGTTATTTAATAATTTTATTACCTTTTAGGACTCCCGCATTTAATTTTTGAGTGGTATAGTCTCTGCTTAGCTAGACAGAGGTAAATTTATATTCTGCAATAAAAATGTTATCTAATATCTTGGGGTTTTTTATTGTCGATTCAAAAACACCCAGAAATGAGAAATGGTTCGGTGCCTTGCACTCATTTATTTACCAAAGCATGTAATTTAAAAGATATGCACGGGCCGCTTTCTCTTTGTGGGCTCCCAAATATCCAGTGCTCGCGATTACTTGAAAATAATAATAATAAAAAGTTGGCAATCAGGCCCCTTTGATGCCAGCATCTCCCTGTGAGAGGAGCGACCGCAGATGCCTGTGGGATGGGGGCACCCTGGGTTCCTGGGACAGGCTCCCTGTCGTTCTCCTAAATCTGCAACTAAAGGGGCACATTTGTGTGTGGAGATTTGATAAAGTTCCATAAAAATGTACAATGGCTCCCCCTCTGAAGCGGTTCTGCTGCCAATGACACAGCTTCAGCCCCCTCTCTCCTCCAACGATGCTCTCAGCTCTGTGAAGAGCCCAGGACCAGCATGATTTTCCTCCGGGCACCTGGAGGCTTCATTGCACGGTCCCCATCTTGCAGCATCATCGCAGCTTCAGGAGCTGGAGCAGAAGCCCCCAGGACACGTTCATCTCATCCCTTTACATTTCTGAGCATCCCGAGCTGCGGCAGTGAGTGAAGGATTGCGAGGTAGAGTTAGAGCAGAGGGTGCGGCGTCGGTGCTCAGGAAAACCTCTTTCCACCCCAAATAAATTCCGTTCACACCGAAAGATAGACAGAGCCGCTCTCAGCATGCGCTGCGCTTCCCAGCCTCCTGGGAAGTTGCCAGCATTTGTCTTGATGTCAAAAAGTGTGAGTGCTTCGTCATAAAAATAACGTGGGAAGTGATTCAGCTGAAGCGAAATACAAAAAGAGAGAATGATTCTGAAATTTCTGCTCTTTTTCCATCAGCCTAGCGCAGAGAACGGCGAGAAATGACCAAACTTTGCATCATCCTGAGAAGTGGCTCCAGATGAAAGAAAAATCTGCGCCGTAGCAGCGCGCAGCCTCCAGCTGATGATGTCCGCATGGAAGAGGTGAGAAGGAGCGAAGGGAGGCAGCTGCTGCTCTGCAGCAGGCGGAAAATGGTTCGCTGCTGATCCAGAAAAATGAATTTGGGAGGCTCCTTTGCAGGCTCGGCGTTGGTCTCAGAGGCAAAGGGAAGTGCCTGAGAGTCGTGGCTGTACAACGGTTCATATCACCTCGCTGGTCGTCCACTTCGATGGATGTGTTTAAACACTTCGTTGATGCTCTTCTGAGCAACCAGTGCGAGGAGGCTGGAGCCCATGAGGAGGCTGGAGCCCGCGAGGAGGCTGCCCAGGCTCCAAGTCTCAGGCTCACCCCCTGATTTACAAAGCACTGAAGCGTTTGCTGACTCGGGGTTAAGGAAGGTGGAGGCGCTGAGGGAGCCTTCTTGACTCATGATATTTTCCAGCCCGGCTTGTTTGTTTTCATTGTGAACATGAGTCCTGTTTACCCTGATCAAAGATGGCAAAATCAACAACAACACCACGCAGACAGGGACTTGCAAAATTCCTAGCAAAGGCACGACTGTGCCCAGACCTGCAGCTCCTGTTCTTCCCCCCGATCCTCTTTCTTTGTGCCATTGCACAGAATCCCTCCCTCTCCCAGAGCCGTGCTGCGCCCTGGCTGCCAGGGAGCACCCCGGCCTCTGGTCACTTTTCACCAGAGCAGCAAAATGAAATCCAGATTTCCCTCTGTTCGCTGTTTTAGGGTCTGCCCAGATTGTGAGGGTCAGGGAGAAGCAAAAAAGCCACCGACAGCGGGCCCTGGGCGGGTTTCTGCACGGCCCCAGAGCACAACCCCTTCTGGTCTGACGGGAACAGCACCGCCGAGATTAAGATCTTCGGTCTGCTCCAGGCTCTGGAAAGCTTCTGAGCACACACTCCTCGCAGGAGCCGTTGCAGACACCCAGAGCATGCCGTAACAGCAGAATTAAAGCTGGAGAGTTATGCAAAAGCCATCTGCAGTTTACGGGCGTGATGCAATGCTCCAGCCTGGAGCAGCTCTTGCACAGGCTGCTGGAGCGGCTGCAACTGCGAGGACCCGACCTCAGGCAGAGCAAGGGGGCCTCAAGCAGCCCTGCCAGCTCCCAGAAACAAGACAAAATGTGCTAGAAACGCCGTCTTCTTCTAGAATTTCTTAGGTCCATAGGTCCAATTTTAATTGCTTAAATGTAAAAGGCCCACTAGTCATCGTGTCCAGCTGATGCCCATGGCAGGTCCTCCACCTGATTGCAAGGGCAATTCTGTACGTGGAAGGCATGGAGCAAAACGTTGCTCACGCCAAGAACAACTTGCCAAGGGGATGTTCACCTGCACTCTTACCCTGGTATTGCCAGCATAAAAGGCCATGGAGAAGCCGCCCTACCCGAGCGATCCCCGTGATTATGGACTCAGTACTGGTGCCCACCCTCCAGTTCCTCCTCCCTCCGTCCCCAGCAGCTGCAGCCGGGGGTGCCCAGGACGCGTGGGGCTCCGCTGCATGCAAGGGAGCAGCACTTCCCAGCCCACCTGCGCTCGCCGCTCTCGACCCGGAGGAAGAAATTGATTTCTTCCGAAGGAAACATCCCTGAAATGACAAAAGGCTTTTTCATTTCGCCGCCCCCACAACCGCAAACCCGGTGGAACGAGCGAGGTGTCGCCGAGCACCCGGCTGCGCGCACAGACGCAGATCCACATCTCTGAGTCAGATCTCTGCAGCTCCCTGCATATGGCCCGCACGCTCTGCAGCTCCTGCCTACTGACTCACTCAGCACCCAGCGAAAGGAAGCGCTTCAGCCCCAGCAAGCAAACACCGTGAATTTTGCCGTCGCCAGCTCCCGGGGACGAGGGAGACGTGCGTCAGCCTGACCTGCGCCCACAGGGTGGATCCACAGCGATACCACTCGAGTCCTCGTAACGCTTCTGGAAAGTGCCTTAAAATCGCCTTTTGGGCTGTTTTTTGCTGCAGTTACAAAAATAATGTCTGAGATTATTAAAACTGAAAGAGATAAGGAGAACACCTTTCTCTCTTCCCAGGCTGTTCACTGGGTTCATTCAATATCACTTTGCGGACGCGGTGTTCAGTTTCACTGTTTCCACTCTGCGGTCACTTCAGTAGTTTCCTTTTGTTCTTCATGTGGTGTTTTTTTCATAATGATGCAAAGACAGCAAGAAAAAAAAACTTTTAAAATATGATGGTTGAAGCCACAAGAATTGGCAGGTGGACTCATCCATGTCAAGTCATAGAAACCAAATTTAGCCAGCTACGCAATAACGAAAGGAGAATTTCTTTTGGAATCGATTAAATTGTCAATGGACATTATGTTAGATGAGCTCTGTCAGGTCTGTGGTGTCAAGTTTACATGACATTTAGTTTGTATTTTGATTTTTGCAATTTTTAAATTATGAAATTGCTTAAACTGCATGCAGCAAAAATTCAGCTCTCCTTGTAGAGAAAAAAAAAACACAACTCATGGTAGGGAAAGCCTCCACATTGCCCTAATTGCATCATCTAGAATTTTTCACAAAGATGGTTATCAGCAACCCCATAGAAACACCACTCTCAGTTTTGTTGGCTGAGTTGGATTCCCAGCACTTTTCTTCCTGTACATTCAGAATTCAAAGCCTGGAAATGCTTCTCCTCCGTAACTGAGCAAACAGACTCAAAAAAATAAGAAATCTCAGGAACGTCAGAATATATTCAAATAGCTCTCTTTAACCCCTGTTCTTTTTATTTAAAAAGTAATATGAAATTCAAAGCCATTTAATTAATTAGAAATTGTAACACTTAAGCATGCACAGCAGAATTATCAAAAGGAATGCTACAGCCATTAAATAATCAAATAGAAATACCATTAAGTAAGTAATTAGTATGTGCAATAAATGGCTAGACTGTGTTAATGAGATCTCTCATATATCCTAAGTAGGGTCTGATCCTTTACCACTGACTGCACAGGAAAAATCATCTAGCGCTCTTCTCTGCTGAGGAATGAGAAAGCTTCCTTTCCTCTCTGCATGCGCTGGCTCCCAGACAGGCAGATACACCTCTAGAGCCCCAGGACCAGGAAAATAAAGTGTGAGGAGTGTGAATGAGGACAGAAGAAGTGTCTTGGCCAAGGCTGCAGTCACGAGCAAGCTTCAACCCAGGTCTTGCAACTTCTCCTCCGGAGATGCTTCTTTTGACCACGCTGTTTTCCACATGAGCAACTCCACAGAGAGAGGATAAATGGCTTTTTAAAAAATTTTAATTGAAGAACCTGACCCCTCACTCACACAGGCGCAACTGCCGTAGCATCGGGCTGAGCAACTTTTCTGCTCACCAGGAAGAAACCTCCGGGAAGAGACTCAGCAGCAGCCCGGCTCCTTTCCCAACTGATTTCCTGATCCCGACTGCACAGTCTGCCACACTGGCTCTGGAGAAGTTAATCCAGGCTGTGCACATTCCTGGGAGTGGATCCCACCAGACAATGTAACACTCTAATTAGGTAGTACCAAGGCAACTGTTTACAAGTCTCTTCCAAATGCCTCCCTTGCGTTTGCACCCTCCTACTACAGCGGCAATATTTAGTAGAAGTGTCTTAGGTATAATTCTCCTGTGGCTTATTTAAATGTCAGTCAGCTCAACAGAAGTACACTGTGAAAAGCGATGAAAACAAAAGAGAAGGAGTTTCTGTGTTTTCTTGGGAAGCAGTACTTTTGTTGGGAGAAAGTTTTGGACGCATTAATGAGTTTTCTCCGGTAGGGGCTGGCAGAAAGAGAACGCGAGCCCCCTGCACGGGGGCTGCCCTGTAGCCTGGGGTTGGGTGCCCAGGCCACCAGCACAGCCACAACTGCTCCTGAAGCTGGTGGGACACAGGGCTCCCCGTGCCCTTGAACGTGGTGACAGGGCCACAAGGATCCTGCTATGGGATGCTTGGAGCACGATGGATGAGGTCCTGCTGGGGCTGGCTGTAATTGTGCCCCCTTTTTTTTTTTTTTTTTTATCTGCCTCACACCACCTGCTCTTGGCAAAACAGCATTCATATAAAGGCCTCGCCCCACGTCCACTGAAATGCAGCTGCGTGAGACTGCTCAGCTGTAATCAATGAAAGGAAAATGTTCGGTGCTTCTCAAGCTGGAAGGCGAGCTTTCACAGGTGTAGTGAAATTATTCAGTTTGAGTTCAGCTGAGTTACAAGCATGGAAAAAATCTTCCCCATCAAAGCAGGGAGCAGAACTTTGACCAGAAGTTTCTTTGGTTTTCCGTCGTTACCAGAAAACAAATGACATGAAAAAGGTTATTGGTATTTCTCAGCTGATACGGCTGGGTCTGAGTCAGGCCAGGGGAAACTACAGGATATTGTCTTGGAGTGCTCTTGAAAGTTAATAAAAAGTTTCCTGGAATGATTTACAAATCTGGATTACACAAAGGAATACAATGAAGGGAAATGGGAAAACTCAGGTTACAGAAAGCACTGCAGAGCATTTGTGAAAGTAATTTTCTAACAGTGGTGAGTACAGGATCCAGGTCTGTGTGCTTCTGGGATTTTGTACCCTGCTAAGTGCTTATTTGCCCTAATATCCAACATTTCAGTTACTGAAACAAGTACCTCCACCTTTTTATCTTTTTGAGGAAAAGCTTTGTTAATTATGCTTTCTACTGAACCAGTTTGTGCTTCGTAGTCGTGTTGTTTCTTCCTTTTAAAACAGAAGAGGGCTGGCCAAAACCACATTCCTGCCCCAAAAGTAAGTTAAGCCTTCAAACAATTATTTGGGTAAGTCAAGGAAGAGCTGAGGAGATCGTAGAGAACTGCAAACAAAAAATATTTGGTGCAGTCCTCAAGGAACAACAGAATCATAATCCCAATATCGGGCCCGTAACACTAAAGCAAATAGCATAACGATGAAAGGTGGGGTTATGTTTGTACAGTGGGACACCCAGTGAGATCATCCGACAGGTAGCTTTGGTGGACGGTGATATTTATGCCAGCTGGCCATCTCCTCTTCTTTGCACCACATGGGGTGTTTATAGAGATAAGGTGGGGGTGTGGATGCCAAGGGATCCACAGGTGAGCTTCAGGGTGAAAAATTCTTGGCTCACGGTGAAGGTGAGGGGCTGCAGGGGCCCGGAGGAGATGCTGGCTGACATGGAGGAGTTGGGACAGGTGGTACAAGGTGCAGAGTGGCAATGTCCTACACCTTGTGCCTGCTATTGGCTTATACTTCCTCCGTGGGGCCCCGACACCCAGTTCAGGGCCTGGCCCTTGGGAATCTGCTGCTACGCTTCGGCTGCTGCCAAGGAGCTTCCACCAGGGCTGAACTGGGCTCTCTGAGTTCCCTGTGCCTGTGAAGTTCTCAGAAATCCCATTACAGATCCCTGTCATTGGGAAACACGTACCAGCCCCTTGCCATATCTTAACAGAAGACCTGTTTGTGTTTTCTTCTCTTTTTCTAATCACTGAAATCCAAATAATATTCAGATAATAGCTGTAAAACATTAACCTGTTGTACAACATGTCTATAAAAGTGAGTCCTGCTATGAAGGTAATTTCTTCAATGTTACATACTCGTGAGAAACACCAGGCTTTACATTAAAAGGAGAAAAAAACAGTGAAAGAATGGAGTGATACAGCTGAATATTCTCCTTTTTATTCAAAAGCAGGCAAACTATCATTGGACTGTTCAGGATTCTGGCACTACTATAGAAAAGCCCTAATCAATATGCATGAAAGTTTTTTCATGGGTTTGTGGTGACAAATTTATATAAGTTTATCTGGAAGATTTCTAAAACTAATAGCATTTGTCGTATGAATATTATACAATTAATGTCTAGCTGAAATACCAGCAGTCTACTATTAATTTTTACATAAGAATGGGAACATTAACATTATCTGAATTCTAATTACTGTGGGAAAGAGCAAAATACCACTGTTGAGGAAAAAAGCTGTTCTTTTCTATTCCGTTTCGTCCTGTGCCTGTCGCCCAGGTGCTGGAACATGTTTGCTGCAGGAGACTTGTTTTAGGGCATTGGAAATCCAAAACGAAAGAGATTTTTTTTGAGCAAGATGTTCTCAATTTTAAAATGTGATGACATTTGGTGTATCACAAGCTTAATTCGTGTTAGCCTTGCATATGTGACAGTTTATTACCAGGAAACCAAATTTTCTGAAGTGGCAATGCATTGTACAAACACTGCTACTGTTGTTTTCCTCTGCCATTCACACACCTCTTGCTGACGGCAAATAAGGAACGAATTGCAGTCACAAGGCTGCTTCTTGCTCAGTCATCCTTCCAAAAAAAAAAAAAAAAAAAGAAAAAAGTCATATAAGACCCAATTTTCATATATACAAGTGTGCCCTTTAAAAGTGTTTAAGTAATTCAAGCTGAATTTGGTCCTGCCCTCAATTAGTGAGTTTTTTTTTTTGGGGGGGGGTTGGGTGTTGATTTCAGTGAGTCCTTTTACAGGCACCTGCATGTGATGTCTCAGAGGAGATTTCAGGATGCACAAAGCAGTGGTCAGCTGTGAAGGCTTGTGTAGAGCAGCAGGCTGCACTTGGTGCGATGCTCCTGCGACTCCTGCAGAGAGGCGGAGGAAAGCAAAGCCCAAAGGCGAGGCAGCTTTTAATCTTCATTTCAAGCTATTCTTAGGGAGCAGATGGGAAGATGGAGACTTGTTCTGCTCTCTGGACCCTCGCTTCCAAAACTCCAGAGGCTGTAGAAGTGCTGAATGACCGAGCAGAGGGGAGCATCCCCCACGTCTCTGTTCAGTGGGGAAAGGGCTGTTGGCTGCACTGCAAGGTAGCTCCCATCATTTCTGCGTTATCCCCTGTGTGAGCCTGCACAAGCTGACTTCCAGGAGCTCTCTCCTTGGGGCAGACGGAAAATAAGTTGTCAGAACCACTGATTATTTCGAGAGGGTCAGGTACAAAGCCCTAAGCCTCGCTTGATATGTGGAGATGTGCCAGGTCACACTAATGCTGGAGAGGCTTCGTGGCCTGACTTGGGGCGAAAGAGGGGAGGAGGTCTGGTTCTCAGAAGAAAAATCCTAGGGAGGTTCCGAGTACAAAGAACCTTTATTCTGCAGTTGAAATTTTCTCTTCTACTGCAATTGAGCTAATTCCTGGGCAGCAAAAAGCCAAGTTCCCATCTCTGGTTACACCAGCAGCAGTGTTGAAAACTCCCCCTCAATCACAGAGACACCACTGCAGTCCTGAGCTGTGCTGCCCAGCATAAGCCAAGCACACGCACTGTGGAGAGGATAACATTTTTACTGGGGACTAGAAGTACTAGAAATTATCCTCTGGTGTGCCAGAATCCAAGAGTAGCAGCACTGCTCATTATATGATATTAATAGCGTGATTTGGAGAGGCCACTGCTGCATTTGGGCTCTGAAGTTATATAGTGCCATAAGCTGCTAAACACATAAAAGCATATTACCCTTTAAGATCTTGATTGTCTTCAGTTTACTATGCCTACTCGAGAGCGTTAGGTTTTACAAGGGACAATATTACAGTACATGTGATAAAATGACTGTATGGTGGCTGCAGCCACAGAGGCTCGTGCTGTGCTCCACGGGGATGCGGCAGGCAGTGGGGCCAGGGGCTTTGGTGTTTTGATGCTGGGATTAATGCGTGGGATCCAGGAAAAAAAGGTGACTGTGCAGGTTCTTCGAGAGCAAAGATGCTCTCCTGACAGCTGATGTTTTCCTAAGCCTCTTCTTGAGGTACTTCAGACCTGGTCAGATCAGAAGATGGCTCTCACAGGGATTTATAAGATGCTTCTCTCCTCATGCCAGGCTCTGCACAGGTATTTCCAGCAAGGAAAATCTTTGGCTTGAACTGATGCAGAATGGTGTAGTGGACAAACAGTGTAAAATGGCTGGAAAAAAAAAAAAAGGCTCCTTTGTGGACCACACTCCTAGCAGCGACTGCTTCATCTTTTGACTCAGAAAACATAACACTTTTTTTCTGGGCATTGCGTTCATGGTTCTTCTTGTCTTTGTGTGAGAAGTTGTGAGTTTGGTGTTTTTTTTATCAGTCAGGTGGTATTTGGAAGGTGCACGATGCGGAGAGTGGCACTGCTGAATGACGCAGCCCTGCTGGCTGGCTCCTCGTAGGAGGGCACGTTGCAGAAACCTTCACGCCTGCTCAAACCAATCCATCCCGTGCAGTGGTTCCTCTCAGCACACCGGGCAGGGATGCAGCACCAAGGCACTTCTGCGCGCTTCTCGATCCTTGACGCTGCAAAGCCACTATTACACCAGAAACCTGCTCTGAGGAGTCCACCTACAAAAGATTGAGAGCTGTTTGAGAGATCGCACAATTATGGCATGACGATGTTTGATTTGTGAGTAATAGCTGCTGCTGGGAGTGGAGCAAAGGGAAGGCCACCACCTAGGAGGAAGGGAAGGGAGGAAGGAGATGGCTTGAACGTCCCTGTGCCCCGGCCAGGCCTCTGTCCTTCCCACCAGCACGGCCTGTGCTGCCTCCTCAGGGAAAGGCCTGCAAGTTTGAGTGTTGGAAAGTGAAAACAGCACTCCAAAACCACACACGGGTGGGCTTACACCAACCAAAAGCCTAGAAGAGGATTTGCAAAGGCAGGTTTGACGGTGAGTATGGTGTGACTGAATGGTCAGCGTGGCATTTTGACAGCTCGACTTGAGCAGGTGACAGCGTGGCCCCATCTCGGTTATTTTCTGTTTGGGCCTAGAACATGGGGAAAGTCGCCAGGCATCCTCATGTCTCACCCAGCAGTTTTCTCAAATTTACGTGAACTAATCTATGCCAAAGTCCTGTGAGAGCAGCCTTCCCCGATAAGATCCTGGCCTACGATGACGGACATTCCTCTCAACAATCTGGTCTCACCAGATTTCGGTGACAAATTGGGATCCCATGCCTTAACGCACACACGACTTTGCCTGGAGATTATAATACTATTTAAATTCAGCTGCACTTTCTGTAGCAAATACTACAAAATGCAAATCCTCTGGTACGAAGATACAGTTATGTAAGATCTTGTTCAAAAGTGTCTGATTTAAGAACGCACTTAACATACGCTCAGCTTCAGCGACACACCCTAAAGAGTGAGGGTCGTAAAAATGTACCTAAGAGTTTTCCCTTCCCCCTGAGGGATTTCAGTAGAATATTATCTAATGCAACTGTGTGTTTTCCTGTGCAAGATGACTTAGCAGAAAGAGCATTTCTTCAGACAAAATCAGTTTCCTTTTCAGGAAGATTCTTTCTCACATTATTTGCATTAGAAGTTTTTTTCAGTGATGTTTAAAAATCATTGCATAACAAATAACCCTGCCATAAAAAAAAGAAAAAAAAGAGACCAAATTAATTTAGAACCTCGTTTAAAACCTCAAAAAAAAAAAAAAAAGGTGATCTCAGACAGACAATCTTGAAACAAGGGCAAGCGCAAGTCCATGAGAACATTTCGGATGCTCACACTGGGGCTCAACTGCAAAGGCAGCTGTGCAAGACCAGCAGGTATTTTTTTTTCCCTGCAATCTCTTGAAAAGACAGACGGATTCCTTTCCGAGGGACTGCGGAGAAGTGTATTAAGCTTTGGTTCATTCCCCGCATTCAGTGAAGAGAGTTTTTGGGAAAGATGCCCAGATACTGTGGACCAAGTTCAGCTCCAGCGTAAGCAGACAGAATTCCCACTGAAATCAATGGGAGTTGCACCTGCTGACTTTGGAGTTGAATATGGCCCAATATGTGGATACTATAAAGGTTCTGTTTCCAAAGTTTCTTCTGGCTTGTTTTATGGGAATGCAGACCTGGCGCCAGGAACGTCAGAAGACCAATAAATTCACTATGGGAACTTCCAGGCAAATGACAACTCTCTCTCACAGAACAAATCCAGAAGCTCACACGATGCTGAAGGACAAATTCTCAGTGTTCCCCCAGTTCATTGGCACGAATACTGGTTTTGGGTTAGAAACGCTCCAAGAGAAGAAAATGAGGGGAGATATTAGGGGAAATGCTTTGTTTGGTTTGTCCAAAATGTTTGAGTGAATATTTTAATTGCTCAGGATACTTGTTAACTGGTAGCAACAAATGCTCTGTAGTCACTAGGGAAGGTATACTGTTTGCATACCTGCTATTTGATGGCTGGTCCCAACAGCTGCTATGCTACATTTTCCCTGTTTGGACTGAATTTTGGCGGTGGCAGTCTCCAGGGGCGGAATGGGAGCACAGACAGGGCTGGAGGAGTCCATCCAGAAAAAAGCAGTAGCTTGAATGTATCCACGTGGCGTTGAATACAGAGGAGTTAACAAAAGCATTATGTGAAGGAGACAGTTTGTCTCTGTTGGGGTTATAATCTGCTGGCAACCGGGATTTAAACAACTGAGATTCAAAGTCCTTTCTTTGAGTAATTTCTCTGTTACGGAGCCATTCTGGTCACATAACACATGTATTATTAGCGAGTTGTTTGTAGGTAGTAGAACTACAAAAAGAAAACTAAGACTGCAATAAAAGAAATAATCTTGGAGCTCTCACATTAAAAAAAAAAAGTCTTAATTCTTTCTAAATTCTAAACAAAAAAAAACAGCATTAGATTTGTATCCGGTATTCTGATTTGACCTAAGGTCTGAAAATATTTGAAGTCGGTATTTCTGGTTCAAGTCCATTTTGTCGAAACACAAGCCAAGGCCTTCTGTACCATTGACTTGTTGAAGTACAGTAGTTTTCTAAACACAGTATTAAGTAGGACGTCCTCACTTCGCAACGTGGGCATCGCGCCCACTCTGACTGCTGATATGTGGTGCAAAGAATAAGGACAGAGGAACGGGACAAAGGAGGAGAGCAGCCAGGCGCCGGTGGAAAGCCGGCTCCTAAAGGAATAGTGGAGTTTCTTGTGTTTGGCATGGCCTGGAAAAGACTGGTTAGAAATTGCTTTCCCAAGCTACTTGTGATTAACAACCTTCTTTCCTTGTCCTCCGCCTTCAGACCAATATTCCTGCTGCTGCCATTGAACCTGTATGAGGCACCCATTTTAAAATACGTAGTGGTTGCACGGTAACTAACGCAGGGTGAATTAGGGGAAAACTGATGTCAAGACCTACTGAGTTTAAAGGGCCTTTTAAAACCAGCCTTCAGAATGTGCTAATATTGACACATTCCCAACCCACCTGGAAATATGTTCCGATGGCTTTAAAGCATTAATATTATTAAATGTATATGCAGCCTTTCACAGTTATGCTTTATTTTACCCCAAAAGTTAATGATAATCTCTTTAGAAACAAACAAATAAACAAAAAGAAATAAAGCATGCCCATCCTGTCTTTTACAGAAGGGCAGAATTTCTATTCCAGCCAAAAGGGCATCAGGTTTTTCTTCGGCAACTTCTGGAGACATTTTTTGCTCTTTATGCCGGAGATCCGATTTATTACTTTTAAGGCTGTGTTTTTCCCTAATCTTCTTGAATAAAAGATGCAACAGAACAAAAATATTTTTCTTTCTTCTTGGAAGTGCAAGATAGTTTGGATATCATTACGCCTGAAGGAGTTTTGATGCTAGCATGTCATTAAATTACTTGAAACCTGAATAAAAAAAAATATTGTTATATGCATAATGTACATGTAATGTTTATGAAGTCAATGCATTAACGCTTGGAGCAGGCGGCAGCCGCTGCCCTGCACCTACCGCTTGCTGCCGCGCTCGCCGCCGAGGTGGCTCCTTGGTCTCGTTCGTCACGTTCGGAGATGCAAAAGGGGAGGCGAGCATGAGCCTGTGGACGTTTGGTACGACAGCGAGATTCCCATCGTGAAGGCTCGGCATGGTTTTGCCTTTTGAACGCTGTCAGAAAGGCACAAACATCAGCATAATTTATCGGCGGCTATTTTAGGCAGGTGCACGGGAACTCTAAATATACGGCATCCAGCACTTGCTGCAGTTGCTATGGATATGATATCCCAGGCCTGTAACTAGGGTTATAAATGCTGTTGTGTGCTTATTGCTGTTGTTGTTATTAAAACATGAATTTTAGAGTTATTCCTGCTCGGCTGCTGCCCCTAAATCGTCCATGTAACTGCATACTTCTTTGTCTGAAGGAGGGAGGTGTATGGGAAAGAAGTGATAGCAGTGCCCTTCCTTCCCTTCTGCTTTTCATTTGCTCCGGGAGGGACCAATTTTGAGCCGCTGTTTACAGCCGTATCAGGGCCAGGAGAATTAGAAATCACCCAGAGCCAGAGAAGTGTGCTTCGTGTGGGTCTCTCAGATCAGTGCCCTGGTATTTAAGTCTTGCACACTTCACAGATACCCAGGTTTTTCCCCCATGCGTTGAAGACGTTGCTTCCTGCAGCTGCAGGGACCGCACAGCCCTCTTGCTGCTGCCATGGGATGGTGGCATCTTCCCAAATCCTGCCCCCTGCTGCAGATCAGGAAAAAAAAAGGTGACCAGTGGATGGAGAGGCTCTACAGACTCGCCCCCGGGGACCACAGCATCTGTCCCTGTGTGCTCTGTACGTCATCCTTGTGCTCAGAAGCTGGGCATTTTCCTACAGACAGGAGCCCGTGGAGGTCGTTGGTACTTGATGCAACTTCAAAGTGGAAAATAAGGAAAAAATGGGGGCTGCATGCAACGCACCTGCCCACAACAGCGCCGTTCAGCCCAAAACAGAGCCTGAAGATGGTCAGTCAGCAAAATGGTGAGCCCCTGGAAAAAAGGAGGTGGTGTACATGCAGACACAGGCGCAGGGGCAGTGCTCGGTGGCTGCTGAAATTTGTCCTGCAGAGACAATGCCGACAGAGAGGGCGGGAGGAGAAACATCGACGACTCCCTTGCGCCCGTAAAACAGGACGTTGGATGCTTACAGGTTATGACAAGCTAGCGTCTGGTAAAGAGGTCAGCCTGCCCCGAAAGTGGTGCAGAAGCCAAAATAAAGTCTAGCCGGGCCTATGAGGAGTACGAGCACTGAGGCAGGGAAAATAGTGAGGCCTCTTTCTCCCCAGTGGTGGCCCCAGAAAGCAGCGGTGAGGCTGCTGTTAAAATTAAAATATGGCTGAGTATTAGGATATTTGCCTTGGGCAGATATATGTTTTGAGAGACCAGGGTCAGCGGCTGTTTTAACCGCGCTGTTTCATCCCCACTGCCACACTTCCTGAAGTTTCCACTTAAGCGGCGTTTTAAACAGCACGCAGGTATGCTGGTGGCATTCTGCATCGCTCTCCAGAGGGAAAAACGCGTGTGTGTGCGTGCGGTCGTGTGCTCCGCTCTGTCCATCTGTCTGTCTCAAGCACCATAAACTAGCAGTGGAAGAAGGGGAGGCACGAAGCCCAGCGCAAACGGAGAGGAGGAACGAGCGCGGAAGCGATGGGACGCAGGGGAAAGTCGTTTCCTACCATCAGGGAAGGACACGTCAGGAGAAAATCATTTCTTCTGCTGTTGAAAATTACAGTTTAGACTTCACGTGTGAAACAAAAGGAAGAAAAGTCTTTACATGAATGTAGACACAAAATATATGTTGGACAGCACGCATTGCATTTATTTATTTTTTTATTATTAGTGGCCTCACGGAGGAGACACTGCCAAGGATCAGGACCCCAGTGAATTGCCAAAACATCTCCTTTTTGAGCCAGGTATGTTTATACCCAGGCAGATTTACTTTCTCGTGATGAAGTTCCAACAAAACATTTTTAATTGCTTCTTGGTCCAAAGACACACTCAAGCTGTTCAACTGGCATTTATGACCTGTATGTTGTTCAGCTCTGGATTCCCAGTAAATAAAAACTTCGCACCATTCCTATCAACCTCCTTTGAGCAGGTCTATAGATAAAAGCAGGGGCACACAGCGTTTACAAGGAAATTGATTTCATCATGAAGTACCTTTGCACATTACCATAGAAATTATCTTTATTTTGCCCAAGTTATAGCTCTTTAATTTTGCGCATTGCACGCGTAGCGCAGTTTGCTGGAGGTTTTCATCTCAAAGATGCGCCCATGCTGCAGCTGTATGTGCTGAAAAATCACGATTTTATTTCTATTGAAAACAGCAGGACCACTTTTGGAGGAGGAGGATGGCATAGGGGAGAACCTGATTTAAAGCGTGTGCCGAAGCGGAGCGTGTGTGCGTGCACGGCTGGCACCACAAGCTGCCCAACGTGTGACCAGGTGAGCAAAGCTGACTGGATTTCTGCCCAGCCTCACACAAGTGTGGCGCTGCGGGCGTCGCAGTCATCGCAGAAAAAGGGTTTCCTCCTGTGCACCCCAAAGCACATCGGGCACAGGTGTCCCGGCAGGCTCTGACCAAATAATTCCCAATTATGAATTTCAGATTGGCAGCTTGGGAGGCTGGAGGGCACTGCGGGGCTTCCCATCCAATGCTGGACTGTTGTTGTTGCTTTTTATTTATTTTTTAATAGACAGATTCCAGATTCCAGAACCAAATTGTGTTACAACACCTGTAGGGCTGTGTTTGTGAGACCGTAAGCTCTTTGGGGGCACAGCGCGTCTTTTGTCCTCTGCTTGTACAGCACCTAGTACAAGCTGCTTGTCCACTGCTTGCCTTATTCACCAAAATAATGGAAAAACGGCTATTTCACAGCCATAAACGTTCTTTATGACAGCAGGATGATGAACGATGGACACCCGATTCCCACTTCAGCTCTGCCCTAACAACACATTTCCTTACAAATGACACAATTTACGCCACGCCAATGTCCTAACAGACTCAGAAAGGGTGCTCAGTGTCCGGCCCCACAGTGCTGGTGAAGATGGTGCAAATACCCCAGTGACGGCAAAAATGCCCCCCCAGGGATGGTAAAGATACCCCAGTGATGGCAAAGGCAAAAATGCCCCCCAGGGACGGAGAAAACGCCTCAGTAACGGTGAGGCCGCCGGGCACCGAGGCCTTTCCGCCCGCCTTCCACCCAGGCCTTGAAGCACCCGGGCGCGCCTCACGCAGGCGATGGCACGTGGCCGCTGCCGAGCGGAGCCGAACGGATCCGAACCCACCCGAGCGGACCCGACCGGAGCCGAACGCACCCGAACCGCGCCGAGCGCCAGCCTCGGGGCGCACCCGCCCCGCCCCGCGCGCCGCCTGGGCGAGGGGCGCGGGCGCGCGCCCGGGGAGGGGCGGGAGCGCGCTCCCCGTCCCCGCGCGGCCGCAGAGGGGAGAAGCGGCGGCGGAGCGGCGCCGGGGCTGTTGTTTACCAGCGCTGACTGCGGCGGGCGGAGGCGGCCAGCGAGGAGGAGGAGGAGGAGGAGGAGGAGGAGGAGGGGGGGGGGGGGGTGCAGCCAGACAGCCAGACAGCCAGACGCGGCGGCACAGCGCTGCGAGCGCATTAATTGGGAGGAGCAGCGGAGCCTCCCCCCGGCATCCCGTTCTCCCCCCCCAGGGCATCGCAGCCCCTCCGCACCCAGCTCCTGCGCTCTGACCTTCAGCGAACCGCGCCGCCTCGCCCCGCGGCGCGCCCCCGTGCGCGCCCCCGCGCCTTCCCCCGGCCCCCTGCCCGCGGCTGGGGCAGCGTTGGGGGGGGGGGGGAAGGTTTGCGGCGTGCGCACACCCAGAGGAGGAGGGAAAAAGGGAGGGGGGGGGGAGGGAAAAAGGAGGAAAAAAAAGGAAAAAAAATAAAAAGGAAAAAAGGGAAAAAAGGGAAAAAAAAGGAAAAAAAGGAAAAAAAGGAAAAAGGAAAAAGGAAAGGAAAAAAAGGAAAATAAAGGGAAAAAAGGAAAGGGGGAAAAAAAAGGAAAATAAGGGGAAAAAAAAAAGGAAAAAGGGGGGAAGAAAAGCGCAGGGAGTACGCCCGGGCCGGGTGCTCTCTGTTGTTGTTGTTGTTGTCGTCGTCGCCGTCGCCGCCCGGCCCCCCCCCGCCCGCCCGCCCCCCGCCCGCCCCCGGCGCGATGGCAGGGCGGCCCGCGGGGCGGCGAGCCGGAGAGCGGCGGGGGCAGGAGGCGGGGTGCTGAGCCGCTCCGCTCCGCTCGCCGCCGCTTTGTGTGCGAGGGCGGCCGGGGGCTGCCTTGCCTTAATTATTATTATATATATATATATATTTTTTTTTCCCTTGTGTTTTTTTTTTTTTTAAATTTTTTATTTCTGGGGGGAGAGCGAAGGAGCCCTGCGGCAGCGGCGCCGAGGAGAGGAAGAGGAGGAGTAGGGGGAAGCCTTTTTAATTCATTTTCCTCCCCGATTCCGCATTTCTGCAGCCAGCCGGACTTGTGTGGCGGTGCTGTTGTGTGTGCGTGTGTGTGCGTGTGCGGGGGGGGGTGGGTGGGGGGTGGCTGCGTGTTGCTTTTTTTTCTTTTTTTTTTTTAAATTTTAATTTTTTTCCACCCTTTCGCCGGGCCGCGGGGATCCCACCAGGGCACCCCCCCCCCCCCCCCCCCCCCTTTCGTCGCGGAGCCCCCGGGGCCGCCGCTGTTGTTTTGTAACCGGCTTGTCTGGGGCACCCCCCCCCCCCCCCGTCTGTTTTCGGTGTGTGTGTGTGTGTGTGGCTGCTGCTGCTGCTGCTGCTGCTGCCTCCGTGTGCGGTGTCGGAAAATGGAGGTTGAAGATGCAGAGCGCCGGCCCCGCCGCGCCTCCCGCCCGCCGCTCCCCTGCACGACGAGCGGCCGCGGCCAGCGCTGAGGGGAACCGGCCCCGGAGCCCCCCGGCCCCGGAGCCTTCAGCCTCGGAGCCCCCCGGAGCCCCCCGGCCCCGGAGCCCCCAGCCCGGACAGCGGCGCCCCGGGGCTCCCCCCGTGCCCCCTCCTCGTCGCCCTCAGCGCCCCGCGGAGCCTCCGGAAGATCAACACCACCCCGGGACCTCGCCGCCCTCCGCTCCGAGAGGGGCTCCTCGCTTCTCGTTTTTTTTTTTTTTTATTTTTTTGCCTCGTTTGTTTTCCATTTCTTGAGGCAACGTGGATTTATTTATCCTGCCCCGCTGCTCGCCCCCCTTTTGGCTCCTTCGTTATTTTTAGAGAACGAGGAGAGGGGGGGGTGAGGGTGGCGGGGTGGGGGGGGGGGGGTGGGGGAGCGAACGATTTGGGACTTTATTTTTTTTTTAAAGAATTTTCGGAAAGGGGGGATTTTGTCCAATTAAAAAAAGAGGAATGAAGTCTGGCGCTGGAGGAGGGTCCCTCGCCGTCTTCTGGGGGTTTCTGCTCGTCCTCGCCGCGCTTGGTCTGGGGCCGACAAATGGGGAAAGTGAGTATGGGGCTGGGGGGGGGGGGGCCGGGGGGGCGGCGGTGTGCGAGGGGCTGGGGGGGGGACGTGGGGGGAGCGGGGTGTGTGTGTGAGGGGCTGGGGGGGCCGCGTGAGGGGCTACGGGGGGCGTGTGAGGGGCTGGGGTGGGTGAAGGCGGCGGTGAGGGGCCGGGGGCTGCGCGCGAGGGGCCGCGCCGTTGTGTGAGGGGCTCCGGCTGGGGGGGCTCGGCCGCGGGGGGCTCCCGCTCCCTTCCCTCAGCCGTTTCGCCCCGGCTCCTCGGGCACGGCCAACGACCGGGGGCTTGGCTTCTCCCTCCCGTCCCTGCCGCAGCCCCCGGCCCGGGGGAGCCCCGGTGCCCCCCAGCCCGGCCCCGGCAGCGCGGTGCTGGGCCCGGCGGGGCTGCGAGCTGCGTAGTAAACACAGGCGGGCGGGGAAGGGCTGCGCCTGCCTTCCCCACATGGAAGGAGCTTGAGCTTTGTCAAGAGCGAGAGTAACCTGCCGCGGCGGGTGAGGAATTCCTGGAAGAATTCCTGGCCGTGCCTCTCCTCGCCGCTTGCTGAGGAGGGCTCTCGCCCCTTAGCGCGGGGTTACGGCGGTCTGGAAGTCGCAGCCCGGCTGGCTTCGGCTTCTCGCTTTTACAGCGCGTTTGCAGCTCGATGCGTCGCGGCTCCAGAGCCCCTCGCTTCGTTTCCCCGCTCTCCAGAGCCGCCGAGGTCGTGGCGTGCCCGTGGGGTGCGAAGGGAGAAGGGGTGCTGTGGGCCCTGGGGCTCTGCCCATCGCCGTGCAGGGCTCACGGTGGGTTTGGGGCTCCCCACGCACGGAGTGGGCCTCCCCAAGGTTTTCTGGACCATCTCTCTGCAGGCAGGGAGATGGGAAGCGCGCCCTGGAGCCCAACCATTTTAAGAGCTGCTCCATCTCCTTCAGCGCCTCTCTCCGTCTGCAGAGGCAGGGTTGGTGCTTCTCCTGCGTCTGGATGCTTTAATTTCTTCCGCTGTGTGTTTTTCGGCGTGTTCTTCGAGCTGTTCTCGTGTGCCTCGCTCGCACAAAAGATAGGCGTTGATGGAAGGGAGAGATCAATTTTCTCCATTTTAAGCGTAAGGGTAAAGAATGTGGGAGCTGCAGAGGCTTTGCTAAAAGTAGTAGTTTCAGGATGAAAAGAGAAGCAAGTTCTTTGGATGCACTGACAAGGAGGCTAAAAAAACCCCAGCGTTTGAGCAAGAAGCGCATAGATGGAGCCTGTAACGCGTGTTGAGTAATATTGTGTTTCATTAGGCAGCGAATGCCAATTAACTCCTTGCAAATTAAGGCCCGGCTTAGGCTTTTGAGTTGTGGTGGCAGGGCCAGCTCGGGCTGGAGAGCTGCAGTCCTACTTCCACGCGTTGAACTTGTTGGCCAGGGCTGTTTTCAAGAGGGAAGATTAATGTTTGGGTTTGAAAACAAAACCCTAGTGCCCTTCTTCAGGGAAGGGCTTGAAAAGGATCGGGTAGCACGGAGAAAGCAGGAGAGGAGGAGGAGGTCTGGTGTGCCCGTAAACTGCTCGGATGTGTGCTTACGGGGCTTTTCTTACCTGGCCCAGAACACCTTCAAATAAACACGTTTGCCCAACTCTTGCAATAAAGTGAGGCAGAAATGGTAGGTTGGGATATCAGCTTCCAGTCCTCTCAAGTGTTTGCAGTTACCGTTTAGCTAAAATGACCCAATTAAGAACCTCCCAAATGAAATATCTCCTTCTTCTGATCTAGGCATTTAAATACGGGGAGATATGCTGAAAAACTTGTCTTAGCTGAATACTGCCTCTAATCGATCGTCTTTGTAGTTTACAGTTTAATAGCCTTTGTTTTCACGAGTTATTGCTGAAAGAATTTTGCTGTTAGGGGGAAAAATGATCTCCAGAGCAGATGTTTTGCATCTCTTCATATTCTTCTCTCTCCCCACAATAGTGGAAGGAAGATTAATCTTAATTTTTATTTGTTTTTCATATATACTGTGTCATAGCTAAAAGGCACTTCCATTTTCGGTCAAACAAGCAAGGCATTCCTAAATAGGAATACAAAGGAGTTACAACAGGAGGGGGGAAGCCCATCTCTTTAATGCTAAATTATATAAAATCTGCTCATGGTTAAATGGCAGAAAACTCTTGAAAATGCAGGTAGCCTCAGTGGTAAGCTTCTGGTTCAAAACCGGTTGTTAAAAAGCGCTAAGAATTTGCTGAGGTTTTTGTTAGAACAGCACAAAAATAAAAACAAAAAGGCCCTTCAGCGCGTTGAAGTGTGTGCCGGTGTAACAGGGCATTTGGTGTGCTGCTGGAGACCGCCTCTTCAGCCCACCCCTGGGATGAAGCAGCTGAACCTCGGAGTTTGCTGCCTTTTGTACCTTAAGCACGATGGGGTTTGGGTTTTCTGTCCCACGTAGCGTACGTGTGTAAAGGGAGTGCCTGGAAGGGAGTGGGTTAAGCGTGTAGAGTGAGCTGTTTTGGGTAGTACCGTGCTTCAGACCGATAGGTACCCCGATGGATCTGCTCGTCTTAGCCACGGGCGTTTGCTTGCGTATCCAGGCTGTATTTCGCGTTCCCGATGTTAACAAGCAGTAGCTCGTGTTGTCTGTTCAATCCCTCTCCCAGGTTGCTTAGCAAAAGCCCTCCTGACCTCCCGAGTGCCAGCATTGCACACACCTCGCTTTCACATCAGCGTTTTCACAGACACCTAGTGGTTAGCGAATGCTGGCAAATGGGAGTTGGTTAATCCCTTCTGCAATTGAGGTTGCAAATAGGAACGCCAGAGCGCCGAAGGGACCGGTGCCACCGGCGGGAGGAGAGCCGTCGGTGTCTCCGACGATCCGAGGCCGCGGACGGGACGGCGGCGCTTGGCTTGCGCTGCTCGAGGCGCTGCTTTGCAGGCGTTTCGGTACCAGAACTGGAGCAAAGGCTCGTGTGACTCACAAACCAGCGGGTTAGGAAACGGCAGTGACTTAGCCCGTGTCGGGCAAAAGGCCTTGAGAACGTGAGGAAGCGGAGGGCTGGGTGTGGAAGGAGGGAACCCATCACACGTTGCATCGCCGAGCCCACCCCAGGAGAGCGATGCTCCTCGCGTGTTAGAAGTGAGGCAAGGAAGGGGCACGTGGAGAGCAGGGTGGCTCCGTTAGTTTTACTTCAGCACAACAGCAGGCGTGATCTGTTGGCTTTCCTAAGGAAATCGCCCGTATTTGATAAATCGCTGCGTTAATTTCGGGTAGGTTTTCCCTGGTCAGTTTTTCCTTCAAACTGAGTCTGGTGTGTATGTAAAACCCAACTCCAGTGACACTGTTGTCTTCATCTGGAAATGCATGCGCGAATCTAGTGGTGAGGAATTTCCGTGTAACGATTTCTGAACCTGTCTTAATTGGTAAATAATTAATCCGTGCCGGTATACCTTACCTTGGGAAAAGTTGTTTCAAATCATGTTGAGTTTTCTGCTAATCTGGCACTTGCTAAGGAAATCTCGGAGGAGATTTTCACATGGGTGTGAGTTGTGAGCTGCCACTGACTGTGTCGTGGAGAAGTTTGGTGATGGTCCTGAACCTCCAGAGAGGAATAATGTGCACAGCAAACCTGGTGTTGGCTTTGTGATCCTGCATAGAAAACAACTTGCCTACCTCACCATCATCTGTGGTGGTCGTAAAGTTCATAACTTACAAAATGTACTGGATTAAATTACTTTAAAAAAAAAAAAAAAAGACGGTTTCCCTGGAATGGTTATAGTGAAATTAATGAATTTTATCAGCATTATTTTCCTTTTATTTTTTTTTTGAAAAGGTGGTAGCTGAAAAGCAATGGTAGCTCTGAAAAGTGTTCTTTGAACTTTGGTTTATGAAAAAGAAAAAAAGAAATCTCTAAAATTCAAAAAAAGGATTTATTTACAGCTTTGACGTTTGGAAATGTGTGATGTTCTGAAGCAGCAGCTGTTTTCATGTATGTATGTGTGCCTGTGCATAGGAGTGGGTCACTTGCAGTTCTCAGGTATCATGCATGTTGCTTAAGTTTACTCAAACTGCAGTTTTTTGTTGTTTTTTTTTTTTTTTAATTATCTTGAGGTTCTCGTAATTAGAGTTGTTGCAGATAGGTAGCTTCACTTCATTTCAGGTTTTTCTGGCAAAGCTGAGCTTTGAAGGTTTATGGGCTTAGGAGGTGATGGAGCTCTTCAGAGCTCTGCTTTCAGAAAGGCTTTGGGAACGCAGTGATGTGTTTGAAAGGTAGAACTACTGTTCTGGTATTTTGATATATTTGACGTACAATTTTTCTATCACTGTAAATTGTATAGACAGCTCCTTTGTGTAGGTTAGTTGGATTAGTGTTTATGATTTATGAAAACCACTTTAAAAATAAGAGTTTGAAAATTGTTGTATTGTACAAAACCAGAACTCAACAAGCAGTAGTTGATGAAGACACATTTGTGGTTGTTAGCCAGCCTGTCTTTTTTTTTTTTTTTTTTTCCCTCTTAGCCAAGTCATGACAGGTACAATCTGGACTGATTTCTGTAGTACTATATTTGTCTTTTTTGTGTCCAGAACTGTCTGAGGACAGGCAAGTGATTAGCAACATACAATGTTCATTCACATATTTCTGCGCTCTGCAAACAGAGCCGTACCGATCCCTCAAAGTAAAAAATGGGCTCTGCTGCCTTCGTGCAGGGCTTGTAGCTTTTGCTAACGGAGTTTGGTGGCAGTTCGGCTTATCCATTAATTACGGAGATGCATTCCTGCAAAACGGCTGTTAGCGTGGTGGTGGATTGTAAAGGTTTAACTTGCGTTTATCATTAAAAGTTTTTCGTTTTAACCTTTGCAAATGCCAAGTATGCACAGCTCCTTTAGGATTTCTTTCAAGGCACTGATTAACTTATTAAATGGGGGTAGTGGCTGTCGTGTTTTTTAAGATGAGATGATTTAAAATTTGCTGAAAAGCAAAACTGACATGGAATATTATTACTGTATTTAACAGTTTAATTTGCATCTGACTCGTGAATTTTCGTATAGTATCATTTTATTTGTGTTGAAGTATCCAGACTTGCACGTTATCTACAACTTTTTTTCCTTTCTTTGTGAACTTGGTGGTGTGAGCAGAAGTAGGCTTCTCTGTTTCGGTGACTCCACAGATGGTTTTTCAAGGTGACCGTGTTCCTTGACCTACCCAGCTAGACGAAATCTCCCCCCCAGTGGAGGAGGAAGATTGTTCCTCTAAATCCACTTAAAAATATTTTGGTAGAACAGCAAGCGTGTGCTTTCGTAGCAACACCAAGTTATTTTAATAACAATTTGGAGGAAAAAAAAAAAGGTTCACATTAAAATTGTCACTGAAGAGAAGCAGTAACCAGGTAGAGCTTTAAGAACTTAATCTGTGCTGTGGACTTCGGGGGGAAAAAAAGAAGTGTACAGCATACAAATAAAAGAACTCTTAAGCAGGAAATTGGTGCTCTGTACTTGTGTGTGCTTTGCTGCAATGGTATACAAACTGGGTATGCGTCGTGCTTTTGTGGGAGATCTTGTTGATAAGTAGTTAGTCGGTGAAGGTGGTTTTTGGGCAAGTCCAGTGATGCAAGGAGTTCATTTCCTACGCGCTGCCAGCAAAGCGCGAGTTATTGAAATAGCTCCGTGACCAGTCAGGGAGAGCGTTATCTGCAGACCTGTTATTGGTGCCATTACGCGCTGTAAAGATAGCGCTGTTTGCTTGGAAGTGTGAGCATCAGCTCTGGTCAAAACACTTTCTCCTAGCAGGTGGGCTTTTTGGGGAGCTCTTGGCTGCGCATCCGTCCGCACCGCGGAGGGGAGCGGTGTCAAAATGGGGCAGGGAAATGCAGAAAATGTCGGAGCCCCTAATGATAGAGGCAAACTCTACGTGCTGTGTGGTGTGTGGTTTTTTTTTTTTCTTTGCTGCTGCTGCAGATCGGGTGGCGGATCGCTTTCGCTGATTGTTTCCGGGCGCTTTGTAGTTTTTACCTTCGATATGAACGATTCTCGAATTAGTGCTCTGCTCACTTAAGCTGGCGGCTTGCACAACAGTTTTCAAATAGCAGAGGGTTTGATTGGAGGAAGTAAGGATGGATTTTGTGACGTTCGTGAAATGAATGCACGCCGAAGCAGTCGGAGATGCCTTGTACTCTCTCAGAGTGCAGCCTGTCTGAATGAAAGGCACTGCACCTACTGCTAAGTTTATAAACTCGGTTTATACAGATTACTTTTTAAATTATTCATGATGCTACATTACAAGTATATCTGACAGGTTTAAAATAAACGACGTGGTGGTAAGAGGGAGCATGCATAAATTAGAGCTGGGATAATACGCTTTTTGAAGCATCTCCTCCATTTGCTCCTGCTGGAACAGAGCAGGTAACTGCAGCTGAGCGTGAGTCTCAAGTAAAGTACATCATCATCCTCAGCTGGCGTTGCAGTGGCGGTTCTTAAAGACAGATGACATGAAGTGGCAGAGAGTGCCCAGGCGCTCAGGGTGTGTTTAGTTGTGTACGCTTTTCTCCTGAGACGTGGAGAGTGTTTACGGGAGGAAGCTTCGGTAAGCACAGCTCCTCAAAGGGTCCGCCGGTGGCCGTGTGAGGGTAAGGTAGGGTAGGGTCACGTTGCGTTATTTTAGCTGCTCCTTCTTGGTAGAGCTGCTCTGGTTGGTGCGAGGTGCTCTGGCAGGGCGCTAGGAGGCTTTCCCTGATGCCTGGTGGGATGCTGCTTCTGGTTTGCTTTGGGTCGTGGCACGTGGCTTCGGGTCTCCCTAACACGTAAGCACAGGAGAACTTTGCAAGACTGTTTAGAGAATTTAGAGAAGGTTATTGGTGGGCGAAGAGGATCCTTGATCTCTTTGGATGTGAAAACGGCTTCTCCAAATGTACCTTGAAATAACGCTGGTTCTCTGAGTTAGTGGACAGGCAGCTCATTATTTTTGAGACGCGAGCTCCTGACGTTGTTTATGGCAGTAAAGTGATGCGTGATAGAACAACCTTCAGAAAGTCATCGGAGGTTTTCCTGGACGTGGAGGGTCTTAATGGGGACTGATAGTTCACGTCTTCAGTCTTGAACAGGTACAGCATTTGGGAGCGAAGCCCGGTGACAGCTCCTCCTGGAAACAAACTTCTAAGAGAAGTAGCTTGGACTTGGATAGGGCTTTATTCCTGGATCTTACCGGCGTGCTTTCCTCGTTATTTACACGGGCTCCAGCTTAGCGTTTTCTCCACATTTTCACAGTCGGTCCTTGTACAAATAGTATGTGTTGCTTCCCTGCAGCCCTTGTCACCTCCCCGTGGGTCCTTCTCACAAGAGGCTGTGCGGGGAGAGGCGTAACAGGAGCAGGCACGGCGCTGACGGAGCTGCTCTGCTCTTGGTGGCGTAACGTGGTGTGGGCTGTGGCGTCGGGGCTGGCGTCGTGCTGCAAACACCTTGCTCGCCGTCCTTTAGCTGAAGACCAGCGGTAAGAGACGTGCTGCAGGTGACGATGGAATGAGCTGTGTGTGCGGAGGGTCTGCAGAGCTGCTGGGATGGAGGGGGAGCCCGCTGGAATCGCGACGGTGCCTGGCTGCCACGACGGGGGATTTTTAGCTGCTTCTCTCCAGTTGTTCTGTGTCCCCAGCAGGTGGAAGCAGCTTGTGGCTGCGTTGGCTGTCGTTACCGGCATCGTTCGGTTTGTTGTGGCTGCAGCCGTGGTGGCTTCGTGCGTGTGTTTTGGGGATGGACGTACGTTTTATTGGTCCCCTGCAAATGCCACGTCTCCTGGGAAGCAAAGAGGGATTGAACGCCCGGCTGTGCTAGGAGATGGGTGTGAGGTGCTGTAAATGTGCTTGTGCTCCCTTTTCTTGCACCCGAGAGGTACTGCGACTGGGGGAAGTCGGCTCGCAAACCTGGAGAACGTCGGACTGCTCGTGTGGGGGAAGATGCCAAAGGGTCTGTCAGTCCTGTTCACGTGCCTTGGACCCCGAGATTGTTTCAGGAGGTTTTGTCGGTATTCGCTTCGTGCTGTCAGTGGCTACACCCATGATGGAGGTCAGCCATGCAGTTGTCACTGTACGAAGCAGCAAAAATGGGTTTTAAGGAGAGCACTTTTTTGAGGTTCGGCTTGAGCCTACGTGGATCTGAAGTCTGGGAGTGACTGAGGGATTTGCTTTTTGTTTTGTTTCGGTGTGTGTGCTAATAAAATGTATGAATTTTTGTCAGGCTAGAGTAGGCTGCCTATGCAGACGAGTACTTCCATTGAAATTGTGCCTTAGCAAATGGCATGTTCTGTGTATTTAATTCTTGCAGTGGGCCGTGGGAGTCCCTTTCCAAACTCGAGCTTCTACATGCCCGGATGGGTTGTGGTTCCGAAATGTGGCCGGCATTACCAGTGAACGAACAAAAGTCCTTTCAAGTTGGTTCAGTTGTTATCCTACAGAAATAAGGCACAGAGAGAAATGCGCTTGAGTGCGTGTGTGCGCTCAGGCAGCGATTCTGGCCTTCAGCAGAAACACATGTGAAACAGACATCTGTTTTTACGTGGTTTGTGTTTTGTGCATCTCTTTTGGTAGTTCATTGTTTAAATAAACATGTTGCATTAGCCATAAGGCTTCGGTGCCAAATGCCCACTGATGAGATGTATTAGGGTTTTGTTGTTCCCAGGCCATACTGAGAAACAACAGCTTTACAATTCAACACATTTGAAGAAGATTACAAAAAGAATTTGGGGTGGATTGCAATCAGCACTTCAAAAGCAATTGCTTTGGAGTAACTCCCCTTTAACACTGCACAGCGCCCATGGAAAAACGCTGTCATCTTAACAGATGCAGTGTTATTTTGGAGATTCCACTGTATAAATACATGGACTGTGGTTAAATTGTGATGGCAACAGATGCAATCTCTGTTCTCAATTCTTTCATCTCCTTAATATTTAAAAATACCCCACAAAGTGAAAAACATCAAGGCTGAAAATACACTTTGTGTGAAATTGTTGGGGCTGGGCCTTTTGGGCCTTGCTTCGTTTCGGATGGGTCATTGCAAATTAGGCTCGGGCAGAGGAACTGGTCACCTCTGCGAGGGAGTCCTGCAAGTGCTGCTGCTGAGGGCTCGTGTAGGCTTCGTGTGGTTGGAATTCCTCAGCAGTGCTTAAGAAAACGTCAGCAAGATTGAAGTCGGAGTGGGTTGACCTGGCGAAAACGTATTTCCGATATTTTTCCTCAAAGAAAGTGATGGTATGAAGACAGCAATCACATATTCCGTTGGCTAAGCCAAGAGCGTCTGAGGATTTTTGCGGTATTTGCGCAGTCGATATCAGTGACTTTATTTTTAAATTTGTCCACAATACTTCGCGCTGTCGGAGGGCGAGAGGGCTGGAATGTGGGCATCAAATGTTGTATCGTAATGCTGCACAGTTGTGTTTGCATTTGTTTTTCTTTCTGGATTTGGTTTTGTTTAAATACTGATTTGACAAGTATAAATCGGGAGCGAGGGTGTTGGCTTCTTGTCCTTTGTGAGCAGCAAATAACATAACAAGATGTTGTTGTTACTGGTGCAGTCGCCTCTGTCCATCCACTAGTTGGGTGGAAAAGCCTTAAATTAAATACCGTAACCGGCTTTTAAGAAGGGATTGGACGGGTTTGTGAGCAACAACATTGGTAGTCATTCATGCATGCTAAAATAGGGAGCGACCACGTCTCACGCCTCCTCCTCTAGGTGCTTGTGCTTCCCTCCTCGTTCGTAAAATGCGGATCAATGCCGGCCCAGAGGGCGGCCATAGGGCCGTGTTTAAGAGCCCTGCTGTGCTGTGGGGTGCTCGGTGCACCTCAGTAAGCCCCAGGTCTTCACAGGAGGCTGTGAAGATGACCTTGAGTCAAGCCAAGTTGTATCAAGGGTGCGAGGCGCGTGTCCATCACATAGCCGGGCACCGTGCGGGACCGGAGGGGCTGCGTGCCTTCCGAGGGGGCCGTTGGTACGTGGGTGGAAGTCTCTGCCTTGGGTTGGGGGTCTGGCATCACAGCCCACCCTCTCGCAGGAACAGACATGGTTGCGGGCAAAGGCAGGGGCTTCATACCAAGGTGGGAGCGTGTCCAAATGCAGGGACGGCAGTGGTGCCGTCCAGCCGCGCTCAACATAGCGGGGTTACTTCAGTTTTACGGACCCGAAAGCAACTCTTAACGCTTCCACCGGGCACAGCAGCTCCGTAACTTCTGAACCTGGTGGGAACGTTGGCAATTTCGGTCCAGTTTGTCATTCAAAGTTTATTACTTCCTTAGTGCGAAGGCCTCAGAGCACTACTAGTGCGTTACCGTGTTTTCTTTGTTGAGGCGGTGTGGGTGATTTTCCTAGTGACTTGAAACAGCAGGCTGGAAGAGCTTGCTTTAAATACACTGTTTTAATCTCATTTTGCGTATTTTCTAGTTTTCTTGATTGACAGCCGTTAAAACACCTCAATTTGCAAATATGACCTTTGTGGAGAAAAAATAGGTATTTTTTGCCAGTAAATAACATTTGTTGTTTCTGTGTGTTCATGTAAACAAGTAATTTTGATACCTTTCCTCAGATCCTTAATTTTCACACCTTTAAATGACAGAATGGTAGATGGTGCGTTTTCTGGTAGATTACTTCTCATTTGTGTTACTTCCCTGTTTGGATGGAAAATGGAATTGTAATTAAAATGGGGAAGAGTTTTGAGACTTAATTAAAACTCAGTGTGGTGGACAGGCATGATTTAAAAATAAAATCAATGGAATAGTTTCTCGCTGTCCTTTGAAAGTTAAGAGCTAATAGATTTTGCCCACTGACTGTTTGACAGGTTTCTGCACAGGGGTCAGCTATTTTTAAAATTTGGAATGAATTCCTTCCTTCCTTATTGAACGGAACCGTTTGAGTGAATTGAAATGAGGCACTTGCACAAATAGTTGTTGAACTTGAAAGCTCTAGTACCGTTCAACGAGGGGTGGCTCCAAGAGAGCACTGAGCAGTGAATTCACCAGTCCAAACGTTTTTGTGTAAATTACATGCTTACTATTTTTGTTTTATTTAAATTACAGTAGGCATTTGCCCTAATATATGCTGTTATAATTTCATGTTAGATTTGTAATTAAGTTTATTTTTAGAAGAATGCATTTAAGTGGTTTATATGAAATGATTTTCTATTTTTGTAAATGAAATAATTGGGTTTTATTGACTTTTAATTTCATGCAAATGGCTTTTTTGGCTTGGCGGTTATGTAAGCAGAAAGAAATCTAATGATTTGAGAGTATTCTCGTAACGGGAAGAATAGAAGACGGTCTGTCGCAGCTAGGGCACTGGTAGGCAGAGTTAACTCCTGTTTAGGCGTGTTTAACTCGAGGGCGCAGTACAGTGGGTTTGTGCAGTAAATCTTCGTGATTATTATTTTTTTTTTGTGGTTAGGCTAAGCAAACCAAATTGTCACTGCATTTGGGAACTGGCTGGGGGATAAGAGACACGGTCGTAGCGGGGCGGTTTCTCGGGAAGCCTGGAGATGTAGCTGGGACGAGTCTGGTGGACCAGGGAGTGTTAATCGTGTGCAAGCCAGCTCCGCTATTTTAAATTTGGCCTCGCTATCACATCTCCGCACAGATGAATCTGGAGGCTGAGGGGAGCTGGATGATGAGTCACGATTGAGTTAGCAAAATCCCAATTGATCTCCATTTCCTGTTGATTCCAAAATTACTGAAGTGTGAAAGCTGAGAGTGACTGGTGACTTCTTGGAGGGGAGTTTGAGGGTGGAATGTGGAAGTGACTCTCTGCAAAGTAATTCAATGCTGCCCTGGGTGTTGGTACAAAAATGTCGATAGTGAGAGCAGGTGTGCGTGAGATGGGAGGCTTTGAATGAAGCGGGGTGCTGCGGCCAGCCCCCTTACCTAGGAGCGGGTCAGCGACGTGCGTGGTGCGACGGGGAGAGGTTTTGGAAGTGAGTGCTGGAAGAAGCTTACAGGTGAACCTTGTCGTTAGCCTTCTCCATCCTGGAGGTGCTTCTCATAGCCCCATGTTTCTGTCCCTGAGCTCAGGAGCCTTGAAATTCCTTTGCTGCCTGGTACCAGGGCTGTGTAATTCTCTTGCTCCTTTGCAGCGTGACTGCAAAATGCCCGTGAGACCGCACAGCCTCAGCCAACAGGCTCTACGGATGGCAATTTTGGGATGGAGAAAATGTTACGTATCCCCGTTATTTTTTGTGATTATCTCTTGATGAATCCTTGACCTTGTCGTTACGCAGCGTTGTTCTTCCCTTGCGGTGACATGGGATTAATGCTATTTTGGGAGATACTAATTAGAAACGTTGCTGTAGCACGTGTAGGTACGGATTTTTATTTGTTTTATTCTCAAACTTCGTGTTAGCAAAACATTTGTTTGTTATTAACATAACTTAATAGTTCCTGGACTCTGCCTGCATTGCAAATGTGAAAGTAAATTCTGCTGAAGGGGGAAGAAGTTAAAGGGAGGATTTATACAGTTCTGAGTTCGGTTTGGAAACAACCTGTAAGGCAGCCTTGAAGTGATTCACGAGGAGGAAGCAGGTTAGTTACCTGGAGGAATAAGAGGAGACGTGAGGTAGGGCTGTCCCTTCTTTTCTGTTTATTGCTTCCCTCACAAAATTGCAGTTTTGCAGACTTTTTACAAAGTGGTAATTTGGAAGGCAAAAGAGCAGCCTGCGTTCTGTTTTGTGGCTATTCAGATGACTTCTGAGCCACTGAAGCTTGCCATTGACGTGCACGTTGATACGCTGCCTTAAAACAGGAGGAAAAACATACTTTTTCTTGGAAAGCCTGTACAAGCTTTTTCCTATGTTGTCATATCTAGGGTTGCAGAAAGCTGAGAAGGGGGGGGAAGAGTGGTGGCTCTTCTTGCTGCCTGAGAGCAGCTTACTTTTCAAATGCATAAACAAAGCAGGAAAAAAAAAATCTCCCAGATTTCGGACCTGCTAGGTGTGTGCTTTCCGCGTTCGGAGCAGCTGGTTCAGGTGGTCTGGCTCCTGCCGGGGAACAGCTGGAGAACCAAACTACTCTGAGAGGGTGTCGAGAGCTTCCCTCTAGAAAAAGTTGAAACGCCGAGTTGGGTGGTTGAAATGCGGTGAAGCACGGAAAGGGCGCTACTTTTCAGAGCAGTCTGACTGTTTCTTCAGGGTGTAGTGAGTTCACAAGTAACAGGCACACTTAAAGGGCACGTCCCAGTCTTAATGAGAGGTGGTTTTAATGAGAGTTGTGGAGCTGCGAGGGGGCTTTAATAGCAGTGAGCACTGCAGTTCCCCAAACCGTTGCTTGCGGAGAATCTGCGAATACTTCCAGCTATACCGCGTCACCTTATGCCTTGTCACGTACCAGCTGTGTTGCAATGTGCTGTAATAAAAGCACGTTGTTAAACCAATTAAATGCATGATATTTTCATAATACTGTATTTTGGGAAGTCAGTATGGCCATTTTTCCTTTGAAACGGCAAGAAGGCCGTTGTGCTGAGACAGCAGAGCACTTTAGGGGGTGGTGCTTTGTAGCCTCTCAAGTAATGTGCTTTTTTTTTTTTTAATCAGCAGGATGTTCCCCTGTAAGTCAGATGCCTTAGTTGTTTTTGTGATCTGCACCCAAGAAGAGCAAGGGAGAGGATGTCAGAGGAGCAGATAGTTTTAAATGCTTTGTAGTAGCAGAAAACCTGCAGCCCTGTCCTCCCCTGCTTTCGTGGAAGTGCTGGTAAGGGCCACCTTAGCACTGGCCTCGCTGTGTTTGTTTGGTTTAGACAAACTAAATAACTAAAAGAACGTCTTGTCCCTTCGGGAGAAGGTAACGCATAGCCTGCTGAAATAACTCCAGAGAATAAGGGATGTAATTAACCCGTTTCTCTTTAGCTTGGTTAAGTTTCAGAAGGTAGCGCAGCGTGTTTAAAACATCTGAAATTGCTTATTTACCAGTTCACTGAAGTAAGGATTTTTCAAGTGGATTGTATGAAAATCAAACCTCTTCCTTTTCCCATTGCCTTTCTCTTCTTCCCCATTTCCTGGTCTGCATCTTCCAACCTAGTAATAGGCCTAATGCTGATTGACGTTATGATTATTATTATTTTTAAAGCTTGAAAGCAGCCATTGAGGAGAACAGTGTCCATTTCCTGTCACACTTGCTCAAGGCTACAGAGAGCAGATCGTGGAAGTTTGGGCACTTGTTCAGGCCTTTCAGAGGAATTATGAAAGATGCTTTGCTTTTAATGCAGTGAAGGAAGGGCAGCGACTTGAAAGAACTGATAGCACAGACAGGACTTGGCCCATTGCATGAACAAAACCTCTTGCTGCGATCCTGAAGATACGCAATACTTCACATTTACTTTAGATTGCCTCTTTTTTCTTTTCTCCTTTTCCTGCACAAGTTGTTTCAGTTGGGATTTTTGGATTAATTTGGCTAGGAATGTCTAAACATGACTTGGGTTGGAAAGGAGATGGTTCAGGCTTTGGCAGCGTAACTGCAGCAGCTCCCCTCCAGCGCGTGGAAGTTCCGTTCTGATTCATCTCTGCTGCTTTTCATTTTCCTCTTTGGTTTGACTTAACTTTAGGTATCCGAACTGAGGTTAAAGCAGGACTCTTCAGTGGTGTTTACCCAATATTATCCTCTTGTGCTGTCTGTACCAAATGAAAAGTCTGTTCGCAGCTGTGCCTCGGCCGAGGTGCCGGATAGCTGTGGGCTTTTGCAAAGATGCTGGGCGGGACTGGAGCAGCTGGGACAAAACGTGCCTGGCTTTAGTGCCATCAGCCCTCAGGCAAGGGCGCACAAGAGTGCTGTGGCTGTTCGGAGGTGAGTCCCTGTTTCGGGGGAGAAGAGAGGGAGGAGGAAAGGGAAGGAGGAGAGGGTTGAGGATGGGGACGAGCCTGCTCTTGGTACCCACACAGACACCAGATGCGATTCTTGCTGTGGTGCTGCCCAGCACATCTATCACTGCAGGACTCCCGTTTTTTGGGTGGTTGCCTTTTCCAGAGCGGTCTAGAAAATTTGGCATTAGTGCCTGCGTGTGACCTTTCACAGATCTGGGGGTGGTGTGTAAATTCACGCCTGTGTGTTCCCTAAATTGCTGGTTAACTGTGGAGGAAAGAAGGGGACTAATTCCTGGTTTCTGAAGCTGAATGAAGCTGGCACATGGTAAAGCAAAGCACAGTCCGCTCAGATATGTTTTCTTAACATGGAACCAACTAGCCTTGCACAAATAGAGTGGTTTTCTTTCACAACACGAGGGGCCAGTAGAGCCGTCAGACAAGTGAGGCGAGGCCAAGGACCGTCCGTCAGCTGTGCTCTCCAAGTGATTTTGCCTTCAAGCGAGCCGTCACGGGCAGTTGGAAAAGAGTTGTTCTCTTTTCTTCCGGTGCAGATCCTTTTTACCTAGACCGTGTTTTTTTTGGTAACGATAGGCAGAAAACTTTTGGGGATTGCTGCAGTGACACATCCTTTGCAGTGGGGATGAGATTGTTCCTTTACCTTGTAGGACCGGCGGCTGGTTTTGCTGTGGCGTTCCTCTGTAGAATTGGTTAAAGATGTTTAGTTCTAAGTAAATATATTACTCATCTTTTGGTTTAGCAAAAGTACAAAGTGAATTTAAAAATGTAGTGACAAATCAGCATTTAGTAGTTAGCCAATCCCAGTAAACTTAAAAGCAAGAAACCCTCACTGAAGTGTAAGTGTAAAATGAAATAGCTAACTTTTATTTCGTGTCAGAGTATCGTGTTTATGAATGGACTCAGTGGTGGAATCATGTAGGTAAGAGCTAGTCCTCTGTTCTGTTCTTTCAGTTTTTTTTTGTCTCCTTGACTTTATGCATCTCTTCCTTCTGGCTCACGTTTTTTCTGCTTTCTTACGTCACCTTCTTCATGACCAGAACGAATAGAGGAACAATAGCAGGGAGCTAGCACAACTCGGTGTAAGGATACGTTCTCCAGCTGTATCTTTGGCTATGAGCGTGTTGTGTATGCAAGGTACAGGGTGAAAAAAATAACCACGAAGGCAATCTTTGAGCCTCCAGATCTCCATCTCAAGCAAGTTTGGCCTTGATTTGCCTTCTGGAACGAGCGTGTGCAGCTGCAGATCCCGGTGGAGGGAGGCGCCTGAAGTTGGCGTGCTCAAGCCTCCGGCAGGCTTGCTGATGCTGTTTGGTTCAGCTTTAAGTCCTGTCTCCAGTGACCTCCTGCAGCCCTTCCTTCCAACGCTTTTCTCCTCTCACCAAGTTTTGGCTCGGAAAGGGAGCAGAACAGATGATCACTGGTGATGGTTTGCTGAGTGAAGCGTGCCACGGCTGTATTTCTCTAACCCACTTTGACTCTGTCTTTTCTCATGGGTGGGTTGGTCAGAAAGGCATTAGGGCAAGCTTTTGCGTCCTGGCTTCTGTAGCTGGGAAATCCCAGGCTCCTCCTGCCGGAGGATGAATAATAATTCTTCTACTTCCTCTGCCATTCCTATCCTCTTCTAACAGTATTTTAGCATCTTTGTGACAGTAAGTGCGGTTGCCAAGCAAAAGAACTGTACAATTAGACCGATTACATGCCTAAATCATTCTGTTAGCCAGAATTGTAACATCGTGCATTATCTGCTGTGCCTATGGGCAGTGTCTAAAGCTGTGTGTAGGGCTGGAAATCCACTGTCTTGGGCAGTAAAAAATGCAAAACTGAAATGTCACCAGGAACTTAAATGTGTGTGTGAACAAGTGACGGAGTACACCTGAATTGGCACTTGTTTAACAATCCCCTCAGTGTTTTACAGGGAAGATCGGCTCATTGTTGAGCCAAGATCTGTATAGATACTGTGACAATTCTGGATCTAAGGTGGGAAACGGTTCTTTATCTTCAGAGGAATGAAAACTCTGAGCTTCTGGTAGCTGACTGTCTCAGAGGGCACTGCTTTTCTGTACTAAACCGTGTTTACTGGGTTACTTCTCACCTGTGTGCATTGAGGGATCTTTGTTTGTGGCCAGAGGCGCTTTGACTGGTATCACAGTGTTCCTGCTCTTGGGATGCCTCTGGGACAATAAATACCCTGTGTGAATGCTGCTGTTCAGTGCCCAGAGCACTTCCTGGACAGGCTGTTTGTGATACTGAAAGCGAGTCAAAAGCACCCAACTGTCCAGAGAAGTGAGTTCACGTGGGGACTCCTACTGTTACAGCTCCCTTGGTTTGTATTTGTCTTAAATTTTGTTCTGGTGCAGCACTTCTCAGCTGATAAGCCCTGAACTCGTCACCTCGCCTCTGATGCCAGTTCGCGTGTTTCACCTTGTGTTTGGAGAGGAAGGTTCTTTTTCCAACCTGGTTAGCTCATGGCTGGAAAGCCCCACAGCACTTGCATATATGTAATTTAATACTTTTAAAGCCCTTTTTTTGGGGGGTGTGAGTTGGTCATATTTTAACTGCCTGGAGAAAACAGGTTGCAGCACGACCAATGTGATCTTCAGCTGTGGGGCTGCCATGTGAAGGGAGGGATGGGAGGGCTCCCTGTTCGTTAGGGGATGTTTGGTAGCGCTGTCTTTTTCTGTGCAACGAAGTGCTTCTTTAAACTATCTTAAATCTGTTCAAGTGGAAATTCGGGATTAGTGGAAGTTTCGGTTCAGTTTGTTAAAACAGAAACAACTACTGTGGAAGGTCAGAGAATGTAGGATTTCTTTGCTTCATCTGAGAAAGTAGGAGAGATTGTTAGCATAGGATAATAGTCACAGCTTACATATTGTTAAGAGTAATTACATCAGCTTTCTGTTTTTTCTGTGGATTCCTAAGTAAAACTTGCTGATGTTTCTTTATTAAGTCCTTTTGCTGATCGTTAGAAGATGAATGCATTTATCTACTATGGTGTAGTAGTGTTTTGGCGATTTGCTTCTAATGAAGTCTAAACAGTCTGGCCTTGCTGGCCACTCAGTTTTCAGAAAAGAAAAAAAATAAGTCGCAGTGAACTTGACGGAGAAGCCAGTCTCCTAGATTGGTGCGGGATGGCAGCTCGGCAGGCAGCGAACAGCGGAGTGGAGTCCCTAAATGTGAGTTACTGAGCCCAGCCACATGATGATTTTTCATTCTGGGAGAATTGGCTGCTTATCCCTGCATCCTAAGTGTACATCCCATAGGTTTCTGTCAGCCAGTTGCTGAGTCACTTGGATGCGTAGACAACTGTTCCAAAAATAAATAAATAAATTCATGCACACAGTTATTTTTTAAAGGTGGAGAAGAACAGTCCCCAGGAGAGACAATTTTTGTTAAGCTCTATTGTCATCACAGATTGTGAAACATAAATTCAGTGTTATAAACAGCTTGTAATTCTAGTCTTCCATTTCTGCTTTAGCAGGCATTAGGCTGAAGCTACTGGCATAGAGTTTAAACATTATTACCCCAGTAAAAAAAAAAAAAAAAGAAGTTTTATGCTCATAGTTATTGATCATAACGTGCCACCTACTCACTTCTGTGTTACATTTCTTCTGTAGAATGGCATGCCTTTATTTCGTGGTGCTGTCAGAAAAGTGATTCTGCAGGGCAAGAGGAGTGCAGAGGTTTGATGCCAGTCTTTCTCATGAGGATGAAGCTCGTCTTTTGTAATTTAGGCTTTACCTGCTTTCTTTTGTAGAGTTTTTCTTTGTTTGACTTGGACAATTTTCTTTTAAGCTGGCCAGCGTGGCCATATTGTGAGCCTGAAGTGCTGCAGTGTAGTTTTTGGAATTACTCTGTGATTGCATTCAGCTGGTGCTTCTAACATTGTTCGCTCACCTGTAATACACAGAAATGCCTCACTAAGGATTGGGGTGTTAGCTCTGTCCATAACACTCCAGCAGTGGCTCTTGGTGTCTGACGCATACTGGGTGCTAATGGGTGAGGGACTTGTAGATTTGATCTTTGTTAGCTTTTCTTTTTTTTTTTTTTTCTCTTTTATTGAGAGGCAGAATCTTGCAGGCATTTTGTAACCTGGGAGCTACAGATGACCGAGTTAAAAATGTGGTGCATCTTGGACTTGGTTTGATCGTCGGGGATTCAAGTGTTACCGTGCAAGCTTAGCCACTTAATTGTTTTTAGCCCTGCAATACCTTCTTCCCTTTTTGCCCTGTGAACCCACGAGGACAAACAAAAATCCATGCCAAGTGAGCCACTCATGGTCTGCTATTGCAGTCGCAGGAGCTAACAGATGTGGCTTCAGAGGAACCCCTGAGGGATGTGCTGGGTCAGTGCAATCTTGGTGAGAGAGGATTAATTTGAGGATGACTTTGTCATGAAGATGCTTTCATGTGAGCTAGGCTAAATCTAGAGCTACTTGCTCTGGTGAGCCGTGTAGAGAAGACATCAATCAATATTATTATAGGGATTCAGTTCATTCTGTTGGCTCTGGTTTTGTGGAGCTGCTGTTCCTGTTGACATTCAAAGTAAAATGTTGGCAGGGAGAAAGTCAGTGAGATGAGGGACAGAATTATTCTGATTTTTTTTTTGTATACACTTATGGGGAAGTTGGAGGAAGTTCATGGAAAGCAACAATGCCAGAGATATCTTTAGCCAATGACAGCTGAAATTGCAAGAGCAAAAAGGCAGAGCCAGTCTGAGTTTGTGATGTGGGTTGTAGTCCTTCTGTGTGTTGTTTTTGTCAATGTTTTGTTCTGGTCAGCTCGGTAACACAATGGCCCTTGGGTTGGGAATATATAGTTAGTAGAGTGGTAAAAGAGAAAATTAAAATAGAATGTGTGTTCTTCTAGAGGCTATGGGAGATGACCAGAACATGTGTGGAGAAGGGGAATCCAGTCTGTCTTGGGGTACGTGGACTAAATTTGATTTGCCCCTTGCGAGATCACTTTTTCCTTCCAAACCTAGGAGAGAGGACTCCTGTAAAATAGCATTGGGAGTGACAAGGGACACAGGGTAAACTAATGATCACAGACCATATTTCCCAGAAATGACAGGTTACATTGCAGTATAATCGCCAGTCCCTTGAGAGTTGAGAAGATTGTTGTGGTCTAGCTTTGTCCTCCAAAGCTTGACTTTTAATTAAATGAACAAAAAGCCGGGCCTTAGATGTGTAAACAAGAACACTCTCAAGACTTGCATTCAAATGGAAACAGTTGTTTTTTGTTTGGGTTTGAGCATTCCCTTTCATGTTTTGCAAGCCAAAGATGGCAGCGCTGCACGAGTGCTAGAAACACAGAATTTTAATTTCAGCTGTGGACTTGCTTAGCAAAAGCTAAACTGGTGGATGTTTTATGGCACGTGGAGTGCCTTTTATCTTTTTTTTTTCCACAATGCAGAGAGGAAATCAGAAAAGGTTGGTAAACCTTGAGTGGTTGATGTAGCGAATTCAGTGAAGAGGTGCAGAAGTTCAGTGGCTTGGGAGATGGCTCAAATCACGGGGTACAGGTTTAGTTCCTTCCTTGTTACCGGTTCTGACATCCCAAGAGGTAACACAGCAGCTGGCTTTCCTGGGAAGAGAGCAAGTGATTGATGTGACACGTACAGGATAGGTGAGCTTAGAGAGTACAGAAATTTTGTGGGAGGTTGTGTAAGTACATTAAAGACACTAAAATATATATTTCATTCATAGTGTCACTACGAAGGCAAAAACCAAGAGCGTAGTGGGTGGTGGAAGCCTGTGTTAATATAAAGTGTCATAAGAAATCGCTCCAACCACTGATTTCTGTGAGCTCCACGTTTAATTTCTTCTTTGCGTAGTATGCAATTAAAGAGTCCGTACATTTCTGGAGTAATTTTTTTTCCTGCGTCTGTATATAGTACAGCTGTGCTGAAGCCTTTCAGAGGCTTGAAGGCAAGTTGTGGTCGCCAACGAGCTCCTCCTCAGCCTTACCTGGCCTTACAAATCCTGGAGTGAAACTACAGGGCTGAACTCCGTTTAGGACCAGACCGTGGGCTGCAGTGTTAGCCTGCTCAGAGATGGCCAAATCAGTTCATTTGTTTTTGTTCTTTAGGGCTGTATGACAGTTCTGATGGATTTCTTAAAGCAAGCATAATAGAGAGCAGTAAGAACAAAGAGAGGGGTTAAGATCAAGTTTTACTTCTCCCTGTTTGTAATCTGTATGGGCGTAATGTTTTCAGACTCTTTACTCTCCATTTCCAGTGACGTGTCCTTTTGCTTCCCTTCTGAACAATTACAGTTCTTTAGGAAAGAGGCTCCTTTTAAATCTGCTGAAGGGCTTTATTGTATGTTTAGTACCTTTTTTGTAACCTGATTCGAGTCAGTTTTTCAAGTAACCTGGAGGCCGGGATGCTGCCACCAGCTGAAGTTGTTCTTTAACCCTCAAGTGCCTGCAAGATCTTTTTTGTCACTGTTTTTTTTTTCCAGTGTGCCAGACAGCCCCTCTATTGAGTTAATCCAATATATAGTAAACATGTCAATATGCAGACCATTATGCATTATGCAGATCTGAATCCATCCGGTACAATAAGCGCCTTCTTTGTTGTTATGAAAGAGACTGTAACGGGGGAGATGCGTGCCTTGAAAAGGACACTGTATGCTGTGGATCTGGGATGAGCACTGCTGGACCGCAGCCACATTCAGTAGCTGCTTTGGACACTTTTTTTTATATATTTTTTTTATAAAGACCTGCCACAGATTTAAAAAACAGGATGAAGAGGAAGTGGCTCCGTAGGGAGTAAACAACACCACTGTTCGGAAGAGGTGCCGATCTCCCCGCGAGGCCCGCGGCTCCACGCTGACATTACTGAAGGATGACGTGGTCGAGCCTCTGAGGAGAGTTGGGGAGAGTGGCGTCGCTGCCTTCAGCCACCACAGCTCGAGCAGGAGCAGGCCGAGGAGGAGCAGGAGCTGGCCGGGAGAGCCGGCCTCGCTGCAGCGCGCCGGGGGAGCCGCTACTGGCAGAGGGAGGCTTTCCTTTGGTAGCTGTGGTGGGAGCGAGCTGTCCTGCCAAACATCACCGAGCTGGGGTTGTTTTTTCTGTTAGGCCCTGTAGGTCTCTCTTTGTGTAAGAAATCGTCCGGCTCTGATGGTCATGTACCGTACCTGTTAGCGCTGTGCAGGACTTCAGGGCAGCGAGGAGTTGAGCAACTAAGTGCCCTCCATTTAAAATAAATAAATAACAAAGTAAACAGATGAACAAAAAAAAAACCAAATAAACAAAAACCGCTTTTGAACCTTGTGGATCACGGATACCCTCAGGATGGGTGTTAACACCCCTCGGGCAGGAAGAAAATAGGAAATTGGAACAACTTCCATGTCTCCAGTGCTTTCTTTCAGCGATCAGCATAATAGGATATGTCGTTGTTTTTCTTGTTTTCATATTTAATGGAAAAGCTGAAGGTATCCAGGCTCCTTACTTAAAGCTTTGCACCCCCACCCCGAAACAAAGGAGGCCGTTTTCACAAAGAGGCGAAACAACAGGAGTTCACAGCTTGCTTTGGTGGCACACCACGGGCACACACAACAGGAGAAAGGTGAGCAGGAGCTCGTCTCAGGGTCAGAAGGCAGGTGTTAAGGGCAGGCCCTCTGTCCTGGTTCTCCTGTCAGAAGCGAGTGTGGCCTTGCAGGTGAGCGCTGCGAGGGCCTGACCCAGCTGGAGCAGGCCCAGGCTGCAGGGCCCATCGGCTCGCCGTGGGGTTGTGCTGCCTCGGCCGGCCCTGCTCTGGTGGTGAGCTGTGTGGGGATGGTTGGTTGTTGGGCTTTTGCCTGGTTTGGAGGCTGCTGAGGCCATTCGGTGTAGTACAGGCTACCAGCAATGCCCAAAAAAACAGAAGGCACCAGGCAAGGCCTAAAATGTGAAGAAAAGTGGGTTTTGTTTTATTTCTTTTTCAAGAAGAAAAAACTTTAAATTTTTGCTTATTTAGAACTCTTAAATGGATTAACTTGGAGCAGTATCAAATCTGGAAGCAAGAGCGCTTGTCTTTGATTCAAAGAACTACACCGTGATGAAATGTTTGCAGGTTTCTTGTGGGAAACGAACCCTTAGAGTGAATGCGTGTGAGCTGGGGATCCTGCCTCTGACACCTCCTTGTCAGTAACAAATTAGTTGTTGTGAATATACATAGGGCTGTGACAGAAGATGTAGCAAGTGGGAGTTGCAGCAGGCTTTGTGTTGATTTGTCTTTTGCAACGTGCTGTTTTGCAAAAAAAAAAGTGGTTCCTCCAAACCGCTGCGGGGCAGCAGGCGAGCGCTTCCCGGAGTGGTCGATGTGAAATAACGAGCGGAGATGTAAGAAGAGCAAAGCCATGGAGCACATGGTTCTTTGGTGGTGGGTGAGGATTAAATAGCACGTGTTCCTCAAGGTGACGAGGTTGATGTCCAGGTCAAAATGTATGTTTGATAGAAATGAATGTTTGCAAGTCATAGCAGAGGTTGAAAAGAAACTGCTAGGTCGAGCTCTTTGTAGTTTATTGGCCCCCTTTGATCAGGTGTAGATTTGTCCTGTGACTAGGAACGGGCTGTAGGTCCTCAGAAGGACTGTGGCTTGAAGCAGGTTTTTGTGCTACCTTTGGAAGTTTCCATGCAGTATGTTGCTGGGATGCTCTCAGAAAAAAGGAACCCAAGTTGGGTGGTGGGTGAAGGTGGGTACTTGTGGGCTAAAGCCTTACTACCAGAGAGGTGTTTGTGTTTGTCTGGTAAAGGATGTATTGCTCCTCTTCATTGTTCTATTGTATTTTGGAGGTTATCTTTTAAACAAATACATAAGTATTTATTTAAAGAAGTAATCTCCCACTTACAATTAGGTTTGGTTTAAAATAAATCTGAGACAAGGTAGGTAGTTCAAGGAAAGGCTGGGAAGTCTGCAAACAGCTGAATGAAAACAGCATAAATCTGATGTGGTCATTATCCTGGTGCTGATAACCTACCCGAGACTCATGGCAGGGTAAAAACAGATACTGCATTTTTATTTTTCTGTTAGTGAGCAAAATGAATACATAATAGTGAATTTCCAGTTTGGAACAGAACACAAAGCAAAGATGAGTTACACTGGTCATATTTAAAAAAACAATATAGGCAGGAATATTGAAAACTCTTAGATGGAAAATAAATACTCTAAAGAGCATTTTAGGTGCTTTTCAGTCTGACAGGTCAGTTTATATTTTAAGTCTGCATACTCTTTCTCTAAAACGGGATCCAAAGAAAACACAGCACTGCCAAATGGAAATTGTAGTAGACTTTGAGCTCTGATTAATTTGTTTTTCATATAATCCCTTTCAGGGCAGGGAGAAAAACGTGAGAAAAAGATGATGCATTGTGGTATAATTAACTTTTGTGAACAGCGTAAACTTTGAAAGAATTAAAAAGCAAACAAAAAAAACACAACACTGCTTTAGTTGGAACTGTTTTTTCCAAATGTCAGTATGGGCCAAGGTGCTTGTCCTACTTCACGTTTAGGTCTCTGCAGTTCTCATTATATGCATCAAGTTCTGCAAAACACAATTTGCTAGATATACTAATAAGTTCTTAAATCACAAATGTCAGCAGCATGCTCATCTGTAAGCCATTGCTAACATTCGAGCCCACTGGACTTCATACTTTCTGTATTAAGGGGATGATGTTTCATAATTGAGGCAAGTGAGTGCATACTTTTTCCATAAAGTTCTAGGAATCTCATTGATTTATAAAAGCATTAAATATCTAAAATTAAGTAACTTTCAAGCTGAAACAAACATAAAGCTAAAACCAATATGACTTAGAAAGCCCAGCCTCGGAATAGATGCATGGACAGATATATAATGCTTTAGTTAACGGTTGCTGCCATTTCTCTTACAAATTGTTCTTTAGGGTATTGTAACTCAGCTGTTTTTAAACCCATCACTCTGGAACCTTGCCTGCAAAATGTCAGCGCAAGTGCAAATTTTATTTCTTTAACAAAATAAAGGGCTTGGAACAGCTAAGCTTTCTAAAATTTTATGGCAGTAAAATAAATTTTGCTACTTCTGCTTTGCCGTAACAGGAACCATTCTCTTCACCTTGTCCTGCCAACAGGTAGAGTCAGAAACCAAAACAGTTTAATTGGAGAAACACTGTATTGTAACTTTTTTTTTTTCCCCAAAGGAAGGAGAAGTCTGATGTCCAAACGTAAACTTGCTGATATTATTGTTGAGCTGTGCTTCGGGCAGAGGGCACGGTCTTTTGAGGACGGGTGGGAGGATGGTTCTTCCTGAAGAAAGTTTCAGAAGTTGAAATCAAGGCTTGGATCCCAGCTTGCAAAAGCAATTTCATCCAGGTCACGGTTGTCTTCACTACAGATCTGGGAGATGGGAAGCCCATGTTGTTGCCTCACGTGACCAGTGCATCTGTTATCAGATCTACTATCTTGGGTATCTTTCACATTCCCCTCTGGCTTTTAAAGCTGGGTAGGGCCAACCCATTCACCTTTTTTTGTTTTGGTATCATTTTCTTGAAGTTAAAGCTTTGACACATCTACTCCAGGCAGTAGTATGCAATTCTGTAGTCACTATATGCTAAAATGGGAACTTCTTATCTCGCTGCTCCTGAAGGCCAAGTGTTTTGCTTGGTACATTAGGATTTTCTTGTTTGTTTTTAAGGTTTAGGTAATGAATGTTCTTGGTTATAGCTACTTCTAGTGCAGCAGTTCCCATTAAAATATATAATAGAAGGAAGACTAGGTAATAGTTGCCTAGAAAACATCTGTTTCTCAGCAAAGATCCTGTCCTATTGTGGTTAGTCTTGTTTTGTTTTTTTTTTTTCATTGTCCTGCTAGCACGGAAGCATGGTTCTTATTTTGTCCATAATGTGTATTATCTGCTGGTAATCATTTGGTGTCCTACCTGTCTTTTAAGTCCTTGTCGGATATTATTAAGTCCTTGTTGGATGTTAGAGTTGCTATGGTTTTAGCATGTTCACATCCTGGATCCTCTGTTAGCTTAAGTTATTAGCTTTAGATAAGAATTGTGGGACAGAAGGACTGCTTTTGATTGTCAGAGTGGTTTCTGAATCTCTAGAGAATTTGTCAGGATTAGAATTAATATTTTTGGCTCCAGAGTTTATGTTTGGACCTATTTCTTGTCTGAGGAAAAAAATGTTGTTAAAATAATTAAGCCTAGCATGCGTAAGAAGAGAACCTTTCCACAAAATTTAATTGCTTGGAGTTTATTTAAGTTTTGGGTTTCTCAAATAAATTGGTATTTTACTTTGTTTGCTTACAAGCAACTTTATTATCTACTCTGGGGAGTCTTTATTCCTTGTTTTCCACGGAAGACCAAGTCTGAGGGAGTCCAAGAACAACAGCTCTCTCCACACCATAGTTCTTTGTTTTACATCAAAGTGTGTTTTGTGTCTAATTATTGTATTATTAGTACTTCTCTTCCAGCCCCTTTAAAATTATTATTGTGGTACTTGTCTAATATGGAAAGACCTAATAAACAGATTTATTAGGGACCAGTCCTTTTGGGCCATTGTTTTCTCGAGTGCATTGAGTTCAGCCTGTTGTTTCCAAGGGAAATTCCTCACTGTGATGCTGTGTGTTCTTGTAAATAAATTTATCCCGTGTTTCTTAGAACTTGAGAAACTTTTTCTGTGCCTTGGTGCCAAAATCAGTGCAGCTTGGTTCGCTGGAACACGCAAAGCGGAATTCCATGCATTAGTTACAGGTCCGAGCACTTTCTTTTCCTCCCAGTTGCGGTGCAGGAGGTGCCGAGGAGCTTTCTGTGGGCTTTGTGGGATTGCCGATCGATCCATCGCAAGGCAAGCCCTCGAGAAGTAGGGCTGGCTCGCCTTGTGGGCCCGGGAAGAAAGAGTGATTCGAAAAATCATAAGTTGTAATCTTCTGGATAGCATTCACCTTTATGTCCACGTACCAAGGTGGTGTAGAGGGGATGTAAATTAGTAATGTAACGACCAGTGGATTATTGTCTATGCTGATTAACTTCTTGGGAATCGTGTGGCTGAACCCCATGCTTGCTCGCACGTGTGTCATGATGTAATTTGAAGCGGGGTGTGCAGATGAACAGAGTTTATGTCCCTCAAGCGAATGCAGCTCTCTTTTCAACAGCAGTAATCACACAACGTTCCTCTGTCTGCTGAAGGACGTGGCTTGCGGCCCTGTGCTGCTGCTGCTGGTAGCATTAATAGTGATGGGTTAAATGAATTAGGTATTCAGTGTGTTTGTAAACCAGTTACTTGTTTCCTATTTTAACAGGGTAGCCGAATAAAGTTGGAAAAAAAAAATAAAATTATGGCTGTCAGAAGGGTGAGCGTGCGTTACAGTTCTGAAAAGCTTAAAAATGTTTTGTTTACTGACTTTCCTGTTTTCTTGTACACTTTCAGTTTGTGGGCCAAATGTTGACATTCGCAATGATATCCATGAGCTGAAACGTCTGGAGAACTGTACGGTAATTGAGGGTTTCCTTCAAATTCTGCTCATCTCTAAAGCAGAGGATTACCGCAACTTCCGCTTCCCAAAGCTCACTGTCATAACTGACTATTTGCTGCTGTTCCGTGTGGCAGGCTTGGAAAGCCTCAGCGATCTCTTCCCCAACCTCACAGTTATTCGTGGGAGGAACCTTTTCTACAACTATGCCTTGGTTATCTTTGAAATGACAAATCTTAAAGAGATTGGGCTTCACAATTTGAGGAACATAACCCGCGGGGCCATACGGATTGAGAAGAACTCTGACCTGTGTTACCTCTCCACGGTGGACTGGTCTCTCATCCTAGATGCGGTGTCCAATAACTACATTGTTGGGAATAAACCTCCAAAGGAGTGTGGGGACTTGTGTCCAGGAACAATGGAAGAGAAGCCATTGTGCGAGAAGACCTCTATTAACAACGAGTACAACTACCGCTGCTGGACCACCAACCACTGCCAGAAAAGTAAGAATTGAATAGCTTGTGTTTCTGTTACCTCGTTGTGGAGCAGAGGTTTAATTTTGTGGTTTTATTTTAAGCTCATTAGTAACTTAAACTTTTCTTCTGGTATGTAGTCCACATGACGAGTTATCCAGTAACTAGACAGATAAATTCCTCCCCAGCTAGAAGAGGATCATCTCACTTGATTGAAAAAACAACAACCCAAAAGAAAGTAAAGCCCCCAAACTTTCTGGATTACTTCCCCATGAAAAAGTTTCCAGGTGTTTAAGTATAGAATTAATGCCATTATAACACAGCTCTGTTGAGGACTTCGGCAAGAGGTGGCTTTCGAGCTCCATGTCCTCCTCCCTTAGGAAGTGATGTTACGTGTGCCCCGGTCACTGCTGCGCTGAAGGTGTTTACTGAACTCACTTTGACTTTGTTCTTTGCCTCCCTTGGCATGCACCTTCAGAAGCTTCTGTGACGACAAATTCTGTACCTAAGAATCTTTTTTTACTGAAAGCATTTTTGTTCCAGTAACAGTGCGTAGTGTTAGAGTCAGTGGGTATCTTGACTCCCGGTGAAGTTATCCTTGCCTGTTTTGTTCTTATCTGGTATGACAGAGTTTGTGTTTTTCTGATAGCAATCATTAGCAAAAGCAAAACCTGATCTCTTCTCACTTTTTAAAAATAGAGTAAACAAATACATAGTTTACTCAGATAACATGATTACATGGCAGGCTTTTTGAGTTCATCCTGTAACTTTATGAAAGCTGAGCCCTGCAGTATCAGTGGGGCTTAATTACAAGCAGTCGTCACTGGGAGGAACAGTTCCTAAATTCCATGGGCAGTCTTGACTAGATGGTAGGAAACACCCCTGTGTGAGAGAAAACAGAAACAGGGCTGTTCAGGTTACTGTCAGCTGGGAGAGCCGATTGTGTGTTTATGTCTTAAGTAGGTCATCAGGTGCTTGTGAAGCCCTCACGTTCAATTAGAAGTGAAATTAAAGCACCTTGTAGGGCAGTTTCAGTGAACGCATGCCAAAAACATCTCTGTGAAAAGGCATTTGTGGGGCTGTGATTTTATCAATAATTCTTCCAGGAAATAAAGTTAGCGTTTAAACAAAGAGAAGAAAGCCCCTCAGCCTCTTACTGGAAGACTGCGTGACTTGTCGGAGGTGAGGGAAGTGAGCTGCTCTGCTTTCTTACTTTGTGTTGCCGCGAGTCATTAGGCTTCAGCAAGCCGAATTTATGTCCTCATTAAGAGTGCAGCTCGGTTGTCTGCAGAGGGTGACCGAGGTGATTCCTGTGCCAACCTCGTTGCCTTTAGTGATTTGAATGGGTATAACTAGTGTTTTTAATGGGATACAACAACTCGCTTTCTGCTGTGTGCTCTGGCTGTTTGGAGTAGACAAAAGTAATGTGCAAGAAAAGCCTGTTGACTTCTAGGGGAATGTTAACATAATTTGGATCCCAAATGCACATGAGAAGAGATGTGTTTAGATAAGATGAGGTCATAGTTATACTGTGATGGCAGCGCTTTTAAAGCAGAGATGTAAGTAATGTTTTTCTTTTCCTATATGCTTTCATCTTCCTTTTGTGGGAGATCATGAAGAAGAAAGCAAGTATTGAAAAAGAGCCTTAAAAGGCTTGTTAAGAGTATTACACTGTGGAAAACAATGTGGGTTTAGAGTATCTTAGGTTGCATAGCATAACAAGAATTGCCAAGTTCTATTAAATAAAGAGCAACAAGGTTGGGCCTATTTAATCTGCTAGTCCTGATAAGCCACTGACTTTAGGAGGAAGGCTTTAAATTTGCCAGCCATTTGTCTTGAAGAAAAACAAACAACAAAAAAAAAGACACAACGCCAAAGTGTTCCCTTTATGAAGAAAAACAAGGGAGGTGTAAATGTCCAGTGGTTGAAAAGGAAGCTTTTTGTCTGTTGTGCTAGATTGCTTGAACGCATTGGCAATGAACTCCTGGCCTGGAGAGGATACACTGTACAAAACTACACAAGGACATGAAAAAGAATAGAAACAAGGACTTTAAGTGACTGGGTGTTTTTAGTCTGCGTTTTCCTACCAGTAAAGGCATGAGACCTATGTTATTTTCCAGGGAATATTTTTCTAGTGTAGTATCTAATTTAACCCTGACATTCTCCTTGTGCGTCACAGCAATGCTGAACTGAAAATGCTGTCTGTCACTCAGGGTTCATTTATGCCTTTTTATTTTTCTTTGTTCTGGATCTGTGGAGGAGTGTATATTAAATCTCTTTTGTCCTTGTGTAGGTTTTACGCTGAAAGATCTCAAGTTGGTGGGTAAAACGTTGTGTGGGAACACTTAGTACTTTCAAGTAGCCTGGCTTCTGTTTAGTTTTGCCGTTGAATGGAAGTTGTTTTTTTCCTTCTCTTTCGTGCTCACAAACAAAGGAAAAACCCTGTGCTTCCTTCAATATAACTCGTGCAGGAACAATGTTGAGGGTGGAGGGGAGGAGAGAGGGAAGGATATGCTGTGTTTGACTTAGAATAATCCATTGACGTTTCTATAGTTGAACAAGCAACAAAGAATCTGTAACTTTAAGAATTTTTTGTAAAGGTTCAGCATAAAGTGTCGGCAGTGTCTCTGCCAGTTTTGTTGCCCTGGTTTCTGTATAGTATACATTCCTTTACCTTTGAGTGCCCCAAGGCAGCAGCCTTACTAGTTCGCTCGCTTTGGAGCCGCGGCATGCTCTGTTGGGTTTGGCATGCTATCATCTCTCTGACTTGCACCTACTTCTCTTCTGGCATATCAAATGTCAGCTGTGCTTCATTCAGTTTGGTTGCAGGTCCACATAAAAACCTCTTTCAAGATAAAAGGAGATTACTGAAGTTGTTTCCATGAACGGTTGGGCTTTGGGGCACAGGTAGAGATGGAAAAGGTAAAAACCTAGTGTTCAGACACACAAATAAGATGATAGCCTCTCTTTTTTTCTCCCCCCCTCCTTCTGGCAGTTGTGACTGCTGGAACCACTTATGGAAGCTGCCTGCATCTTACTCAGCGATTGATGTGAGAACCAGAAAAACTGTTCCCGCTGTGCCCCTTGAAAGAGCAGTCACTGGTGACACGCTTGCTTTGCCTGTCCATTGACCTACTGTAAAGCAGACTTCCATTGTTTTCCATATTCTTTCGTTGATGACTAAATTTGGAGGTTTGCTGCTTTTGGTCGCTAGGTCTTTGCGTAAACCAAATGTAAATCACAGTCGTGAAAGCTTGCCTGGAAGTTTAGGATCCCTTGTCTACCGTAATCTTTGTGTTCCGTTTTCTCAATGAGTCCAGCTAACACCTCCTAAGGAGCTTTTTGCACTTGCAGAGGCGACGAGAAATCAAGTTGGCAAACTGTCTGTGGGAGAGTAATCGCAAAGCTAGCAGAGATCCATACATATGATCTATGGAGTATGTGTGTGTTTTTTTTTTTCGTTTTGCACTGCATCTTAATTATTCATCCACTTTACATCCACCCCCCAATTAACTTGGAGAAACTCTCCATCAAGTATTAACTGAAAATCATCCTTTGCTACCCTGCTAAAAGAAGGACGGGGGCTCTGGTGAGGCAGGGGAGGACGGACTGCTACCCCCCGCCGCGAAGGCGTAACGGCTTCGGCTGAAGCTTCTGGGGACAGAATAAGCACGTTTTCCATAAAAACAATGAAAGTGAGTATCTGAAGCACATGAGGGATCTTTAGAATTAATTTGGCACTGGCATAAAGAAAAAAAAACACGTTTAAATCGACATTGTCAAGAGAATTAGGGCCATAAGCATAAGCGCATGTTTTAAGAGGTGAATTTGACATGGAAAACAATAGCTCACGTAGGCTGTGCTTCAAAACACAATGGCGAAAAACGCGAGGCTTCCAAATGTGTGAAACCAAAGACCACAGAAAAGGCATGTGAGGATTTGGAGGCTGATAAAGAAGCAGATGGCAACTGAGCACAAAATGTTTTCAATGAAAATGTATCCTTATTCCTTTCTGAATTGGTTTGACGGTGGCCTGAAAAGCTGCAGTGTATGTGGGGAACCGGGAACAGGAGGGAGAGAATGACAGTGAGTGGGAAGAGTGGTCCATATGTACCTTCTACTAAAATGTTTAAACATATGGAGACACTAACATGATGTATTCTCACAAATATTCGGAATCTGCTCCTGTTTGTTTACACGGAGCTCACCAGATAATGCAGTCGAGTGGTATCGTTTGACATAGCTTCATTGACTTGTGCGGTACTTACCAGTGTACGCCATCTGGGAATCTGCTCCCTGGTGATTCAGCAGAGTAGTGGCGAAACCATGTGCTGGGATTTTTTTCCCTTCTCTCCTCCGTGCTCTTCCTTCTCAGGGAGTCTGCCCTCAGTACTCCTCCGTCCTTGAGAAATACGGATCGTACAGGAATGATGCAGATATGAAGGGAGGGGGCAGAGAGGAGAGACGAGTAGGGAGCCAGCGGTGCTCCATCAGATTGCCCTTATTTTGTTTTAAATTACATCTGCATGCATTTTTTTTGTTTGCTGCTTCATTTAAGGGTGTGTGGTTTTGCTTTGTTTGTTTGTTTCTTTAACCCTGAGATGTAATAGAAATTGCCTGTACCAGCAGGAGACAACAAATACACTTTTCAAGTTTTTGTAGCAAGTAGTTTTGATGTGCTATGATGGTAAGTGAAGCTAGCGTATATAATGCTGATCATATTCTCGTTGGGTTTAAAATACAACAACATACAAACCTGAACAGAGCTTGAAACGGACAGGTTGTTTGTCTGGTTGGTTGGCATGCAAACTCTCCAGCAAGTAAACATCTTCTGAAAAGACTAAATAGAAGGGTAGACAAAAAAAAAATTGTAAAAGGCACAGTTGGTGTCACTGAGTTAGAAAAATCTGGAGCACGTTAAAATTTTTTTTTTAGTGTTTTCGTTCTGAATGAAGTTTTTTCCTGACTTTCGCTCCCCTCCTGAGAAGCTTGCTCCTCAGCCAAAGGTTTCCCAGAATTTTTATTATGGCTGTGAGAGCATATTTAATTAGTAAGCTGGAATGGCCGCAGAGCAGTTGAGGCCAATCTGCAGTTAATTACTGTAGCAGTGGTTTATATTCTGAGAAAAGGGCTAAAATTAAACAAACGTATGCTTGCCATTTCTCTTTGTTCCGTAGCAAAGTTCTGTTGCAAGATGCCATAACCTGGGAGGAACATCTCAAGTCTTGCAGCCTCTGCACCAGTCACCAAGAACTAAGTGGGAGTGTTTAATATTTGTCTTGGCTCCCTATCTGCTTTCTGGTGTAAATGTGTAGTGTTTTTGGGAGGGCTTCACATTTTGGGGTTCTGTTTTCCAGTATTAAAGGCTTGATGCAATTAATTGTGTGCATCAACGACTCTTTGCCACAGTTTTTATTTTTAATAGTTCCAGAAATTTAGAACTTTTGCACACTTTTTGGAGTGAAGAATAAAATCTTGAAATTGTAGGGGAAAAAGTTTGGTATTTTGTCAGGGGTTTTGATCCTTGTGTTTTTTACTCGTGTACACACAGTTTTTTTTCTGCTGACAGAACATGCTATTTTACATTTGCTTTGACTTGCTTCATCTTTCAGTCCAAAGGGGTCCGCTCACCAGGTGATGTGCAGTCGTTTTCCAGTGAGCATCCTCTACAAATCCATTTCTTCTGGTGCTGTTCTTCCGAAAGGAATAGGGAAGGGAAATTCATATGTAGCAGCATGAGACGGTAAATGTTCCCATGACTTCAGTGGAGGTACAGTACCTTACAAATAACAGTAGGATGCTTAAACGTATCTGCCTGTTCCCCAGTAGCACAGACTCTGTTTGGCACAGTCCTTGGAACAACCATTCTAGTTGCAGAGAGATGGGGGATAGCAGTTTTAAAGTTGATGCACCCCACAAAAACCTTGCTCAAGGTAGGAAGTGCGGCCAGTTTTCTGTGCATTCTGTCAAAGCCTGTAACATGTGCTGGGACTGAACGCTGGCTGGGTGGAAGACCCTTTGAGATCCATCCCATGCCTGGCTTTTATGGCTTCAGATCTGACTCACGAAATTTTGAAATCCTGCATGTGTATTTCATTGCTATTAAGGTATGGGTTTACTTGAAGTATCAGATGCCAAACAACTGCTCCATTGTCAGAAAAGCAACTATTTAAGTATAATTTGAGATGACTTGTGGCAAACAGTCATCCCCTGGTTTTATGGGTTGCATATACGTTAACTCCTCAGTTGAGTTTCTCCTGATACTCTGTGGTAATGGGTGGGGAGATGAAACAATGCCAGTTCTTATGAGAAGGTATAAAAGCATCCCTGTATTGTCGTGGAACTAAACTTGAACCTTATCTTTGGTTAACCTGCTTAGAGGGGACTTCCTGGCACCATTGATGCTTAGTAGGCAAACGTTTGGTAACAGAGCAGACAGTTGTATTGTTAATTACATGCAGTGTAAGCCTTAAATTTTATGATAAATTAGCAAAACAACTGGGAACTGGGAATAGCTAGCAAAATGTCAGGGAAATGTCAGTCGTAAAACCAGAGGAAAGCAGGGTTTTTTGCAAATGTCGCAGGGACAAGGCAAACTGAAGCAGGCTTAGCGTTTGCTGCAGTTCTCGACGTCTGTGGCTCTTACCACGCAAGGAGTCCAGTTAGCAGTGACCGAGCAGGGGCTGCCTGTCCTGGGATCTCTGTGCCGACAGGGATCGCTGGTGCGGACGTCTTAACGAAGCGTGAGCTTGAGCTGCAGTCTTCTGATCTTGGTGGGGGCCCTAAAAAGATCTGTGCGCCGCCCAGCTGTCCGTGTGCGTGGAATGTGTAGAGCCGTATCTTTGGTGGTGACTGATGTGGAGTTGAATTTGACTGCAATGGGCTGGAGGAGGGCACATGAGCATGTTCACTGAACTCGCCAGCCAACTTTTAATAAGAAATAAAGGTAAAACTCACCTAAGGTCAATCCTGGATAGGAGTCGTGCCCCATAAGTTTTGAATATTGCGTGCCATTTTTCTTTTTTCCTTCCCCAAACACACATGAACATGGGAATTAATTGTCCTTAAGCATTTTCATAAGCTGTTTTCATGTGGCAACCAAGTTTTCAGTCTTCAACAGTGATGAAACAGTTGTTGTTTAGCCTTCCTTCCCGCTAATAGCGTGATTTCCTTCTCAAGTCTGTTTACGGCTCTGAGAATTAACTCGTAATAAAAGATGCTCGGATAATAGTATGTTAATACAGATTGTACAATTACCTTCTTTTTTTTCTCCCCCCTTTGAGGTGAACTGAGCCTGGTTCAGCTCTCGGCGCTCTCTCCTTCCCCCTCCCCGGCGACGTTTCCAGTGTTGGGAATGGAATGTGCATGTGCTATCAGCTCAGCGCTAAAAATGATTTAGCAAGGAGTTTGCCCACCATAACATCTCGGGGCTGAGGTGCCCATAATCTGACTTTTTAAAGCTAAGGGCCTGTAGGTTAACAAACCCCACGCTGTTCTCTCTTTTTTTCTTGTGTACTGTATCTTGTGGGGCAAAATGAACTTGTAGTTACCTGCCCACAGCATAGTTCTGTATGCCCCGACTAATTACTAAATGCATTTGTATGGCCCTTGATGATGCGGGCGAGTGTGAATTCAGCACATGACTTGAGGATCCCTCGTAGAATATTTGGGGGAATTTGATTGCTAATTTCCACGTTCAGAGGGATTTCGAGGCAACTCCAAGCTCTCTTTGTTGCTAGTTCAAGTTAGCTTATGCTCTTAGGTGCCGCCGACTTGTAGCCTGTACATCAGTGTGACCTTCGTGATGGGTTTTTTCCTTGTTGCAACACATTTGGTTTATAGGCGCTTGGCTGTCCCCTCCTAACAAACCGTGCTCTCTGGCTCTGGGGGCTCCTTGTCCCCGTTAGCCGTCCCTCTGGCTTCGTGCTAGCGAAACCCATTTGGAGGGTCTGCTTCTCCTTTGGGGCTGCTTTGGTGGCATGAGGGAGATGTAGGCTTGTGGATGGGGTATAGCTTGTAGTTTTGTGAAATGATGCCATTTAGGAAGCATGTTTGAAGTGTCGAGCGTGCAGCGAAAGTCTTTTCTATCAGCGCAGGCCTCGGGAGGAGGAGATGTTTTTCTATGTATAGAAACTTCCCGTATAGGATGGCAAGGGAAGGTTGCAGGGGGGTTGCCTGTCTCTTTAAGTGGGTTTATAATTGGCTAGGAATTTTTGTCAGCTTAGTCACTGCAGCATTCAGCGGATGAGGGAAAAAAACCACAGGCCCCAACCGTTACAGCCGTGGATAGGCTCTGTCATCCCAAAGGAATGCATGTGAACAAAACACTTTGTGCGGTGCAACCGTTGGCCTAAACAGTATTGCATTCTTAAAGCAGGCTCTGAGTCACATGGAGCAGATGGATTGTTTCACTAAAATGGAAGTTATGTATCACGGAGCGCTGGGATGGAGCTTTTCAGCCTGGTTCAAATAGGTCACCCTACGGGTGTGGCGAAGGGGTGTAAAGGTAAAAGAGGAGAAAAAAAAAGGAAAAAAAATCTCCTTGTTCTTTGGTTAAAGTAGTTTCCGTGGCATTAAAAAGGCAGGGAGATCTTCTGAATTAATTGCGGGGCTGGCGCGCTGTTCTCAAGGTTTCTCCCTAGGTATCGGACAAGCATGGTGCTAATTCCCAGGCGCTCCGTGCCGCTCAGACGTGCGACACCCAGGAAGCTTCGCGCTGCACAAACGGATCCAAGCAACTGCTGTTCTGTAGGAGAGGGGAGGCGGAAAAAAAACCCTCACACATCCAACCAAACAACAAACCAGAACTACATAAAAGCCACCGCCAAGCCAGAACCCAAACCTACTGCCTCTGATCACGGTAACCCCGGCTGCTCTGCGCCTCCTGCCGGACCCTGCCCGGCCATCCAGCCCAATGTCTGTCTCTTTGCCCTTCTCTTCTCTGGTGCTCACGATAATTGATCAGGGAGAGATAAAGCTCTGTCTCCAGTGCTGGTGTTACCCTTCAGTGGGTTTTATCTTTTCCTTTGGGGGATTTGAAATAATCTAATCGGAGTGTTGCCTGCCTCCGGCCTTTAGAGCATGGAGAGGAGGAGCAGTGACTGCTGGCTGAGCAAGTCCAGAGCTGAAAAATGATGGATATATGGATATATCTTTCTGTTTTGTGGGGACTCCCCTTTAAAGAGCAGCCCAGCACGTGACAGAAGCCTGAGCCACCGCTCGGTGCAGGCAGCTGCTCTCCGGGGGCAGGCTGTGGGTGCCTGGAGCAGGGCACGTTTGTGGCTCTCAAGCCAGCTATCAGCAAGGCACGTGTTTCAGAATGACTGCCTCCCCACGTAGCATTAATTGAATCTGAAATCATTACGACGTCAAGGGCAAACATTGACTAAATTCCCTTCGATCTCCGGAGCTTTCCTCCTGAAGGCAGCGCGTGAATAGGAGCTGTCTCCCAGGGAAGATGCTTTGCTTTAAGGCTGCTTGGCAGAATCAGAATTGACTGGTCCACGTGAAACGCTGCTTGCAGAACCGAGATTGCGGTGACTCACCGTCTGCTCCGTCTTCTGTGATCTGAGAGTCTGCGATTAAACGCTGCAGTGGGTGGTGGAGATAAAACCCAGGATGGAAATCCTCGCTTCAGAGCTGGAGCCTTCTTCCTCTTCCCTCTGCAGTTGTTTGTGTGTGTTCATTTCTCTTCTTTAGAAGAGAAATTAAAGCAATCAGTATTGCCGTGCTCTAGAAAACGAAAAGAGTGGTGGCAGGGGAAACCGATACCTCTGCCAGGAAACCAAACGTAGACTTTTTTTTTTTAAATTCAAAGACTGGCTTAGAGTAAAGTTGGTTTCAGGAGAATACAAGTAATTGGGGTATGTCTTAGAGATGGCAAAATCCATATTCTTCCTAGGCCAAGCTTTTATTCTTCTACCCTTAGGAAGCTTCTTGGGGCTGATGGCCTTGTCAGCCCCTGCAGACGGTCTTTGTAGGAGATGGATGCGGTAGAGTTAGGAGGGGGCAGTTCTGGTGTGGGGGACACAGTGGCAGTGTTTCAGCATGGCAGTGCCTGCTGAAAGCAGCCAGCTGCTGAGATCCGCAGAGTTTCTTGTGGTTTCAGAGCTGGGCTGCTTGCTCGAGCGGGAGCATCTTGAATGTTCCCCATGAACTGATGTGGCTGGGGCCTGGCACAGTTTTACTCATACGGGTCACTGCCTTGTCCCTGTGCCGTGCTGGGCTCTGCGTGCAGCATCCACGTGCTTCTTGGCTGGAGAAATTCAGCAAGGTGCCTGTGGTACCTGAAAGCTTCAAGCTGTGAAGCTTTAGTGCTTCTCTACTTGGTAAGTATTAAAATGGTAGCCGGCCTGGGACGAGGGAGGAGGAGGAAATGCGGAGCACTGGGCTCACCAGTCACCATAAATGGTGCAAAGCTCTATGCACATCTTCCAGGAGAAGCACTTTGTTTGCTTTAAGCATGTTTAATAAACAAAATCCGTTATATGGTGGTTTCACTGAGGCCATGTAGCAAGAAGTGAAAATGTTTGTTTTTCTGGGTCTGCTGAGCGGCCCGCATGGCCTGACCTGTACACAAGGCTGCTGTCTGGACAAACAATGTCAGCAGCCAGCGGGCTGCTATTTTGCCCTGTTATCCTGCTCATTATTCTAGTATCCAGGAGAGATTGGCATTGCTGTGAATAACTCTGTGTCTTGCCTGGTTAAACACGACGTCTTAAAGCGGGAGATTTATTTTAAAAAAAAAACAAAAACAACATCCCCACCCCCAAATCTTAGTAGTAGAGGTTGAAAGAAAGTACTTTCCTGCTTGCTTGTGTTCCAGGCATCGCGGCAAGCGTGGCAGAAACCTGCCTGGGCTCTTGTGAGTGGTGCACCTCTGTTTTCTTGGAGGCCTCTGCCTTTCCTCTACGCCCAGGAGAATCCAGGAGCCTTCCCCGTGCCTGCTGGGGCCGCATCGCCGTCCCCTGGAGCAGCACGGAGACGATCTGCCTGTCTAGTTCATGCTGCTGCTGCTTGGTAAACTAATGAGCAGAGGCACTGCAGCTGCCAGGAGGAATTCCTTTCCAGCAGTTCTGCGAGAAAAGTCAGCAGGATTAGGGCCTGGTTAAAACTTGATGTTTCAGCAGATCTGCTATGCAAACCATTTGGATGAGGGAGAGAGCAACCAGAGTGGCAACCAACGTCGCTTGAGGCATGAGGGAACTGTGGGAACAAGCAGGAGGCTGCCTCGTTCCCAATAAGCTGTAGGGCCGCTTAGATGTGAGCGCGTCGGTGTGCTTGAGTATGTATCTCTATATTGTATACCTTTTTTTAAGGGATCAACACTCCCTGTTGATGTCTGTCCTGGCTTAGAGGAAGCAATTTTTCAAGAGCCTCTCTGGGTAGCTGCACCCTTCTGAGCCGCTCTGATGTGCGGCTGCTGGGATGTGCCTGCCGGTGCCAGATCGTGCGCCAGATCTCGCGGCTCCGCAGCACCTACTTGGTGAGCTGGCCAGGGAGGGAGCGTGGGGCACCTCCCAGGTATTTAAAAATAGAAATAAACATCTCATGGTCTTTCTTCCTTCCTTGATTAAATTTATAGGGTTTGTGTGGGTGAATGGGTGTGTCTTGGGTATGAAGAAAGTACTTGCAGGAAAGCTAGAGTCAAAGGGTACGTTCATACATTAGAAGCCATGAAGTCTTCGGTCACGTTACTTTCTGGGACATTTTTCTGCAAGGCTCTGCTGCCCACATTTGTAAGATTTCATTGAATTGCGTGATATCTGAGTGGTTCCCGGTGACTGGTGCCATGCAGCTGCTGCGGGAGGCTGCGGTCGCAGCAGGGAGAGCCCATCTCCCCGGGAGCTTGGGCCACGGCCGGGGAGCACCTGAAGCACCGGAGGGAGAGCGGGCACAGCGCTGCCCCGAGGAGCGGGTATGGCAGGGGGTCTGGCTGTCCTGCTGCCCGAAAAGCAGCCTGCGAGCCACAGCTTTCCGGGGCAGCACGGTTAAGTGTGCTGCCCGCAGCAACCAGGAGAGGAAGAGCCCGAGATGCAGTTGTAGTAACGTATTCTTCAGCAAAATTCACTGCGGGGACTGAATGTGTTTTTAATGGTCGTGTTGTCCTGAGCACTTTGTTGTACCTGTTCTTTTTTCCCATCCTTGTGAAGCAGGTGTGGGTTTCCCTTCTTACGTGGTGCAGTAACGAGTGCTTCAACTGCTTTGTCACATGTGGACAATGAGTTAGAAGTAAGAAAAGTGTGGGGTTTGGTTTATGCTGCTGCAGTGTGAGAGCTGAGGGGACGCCCAGAGGTGACGAACCAGCTGGGCAGGGAGCAGGGTGCTGGTTTAGCGAGCTGTTCGAAGGCAAGCGAGGGCTGCGAGTTGGCGAGCGACTGCAGGCTGGTTCGGCCAACCCTCTCTGGGATTTGTGGGCCAAGCTGCCCTAACTACGTGAGGGCATTGCTTCCCAGAATGACTTTCAGATAAATCATTATCTGGACTCGAATCTTTTATCTGCAGCATTCCTGTCTCCAGGTGAGCTGTGTCTTCCCGAGGGCTTGGTCTATATGCATTCCCTTTGCAAGACCTCTGACATGTCGTAGTCTGTTTCTCACTACCTATTGTGTAGAAACAGGAAAGAAAATGGTAATCATATAGAAAAATATTCATGAGTCACTGGGCCAGATGGTCTGTTTTATAACATGCGTTACAGAAGGCTGTTTGATTCTTCTTCAGCACCGGGTTTTGTGAATCGGAGCTGTACAAATCCTGCGGAGTCAAGTAAGGGGTCAAAGCCTTGGAACTGTAGTGTCAGGTAACTTCTGAATGGTACGTCACCGGGAACTTGGGGCTTCGTGTCAACACAAAAGAAATCCTGCTCCCTCGTTAGCTGACGTGGAAGCCCTTCGCAGGTACGGCTCAGCCATGAAGAGTGCCGGCCGTCTGCAGAAGGGTCGCCTCTGCAGACTGCTGCCTTGTGGATGTGACCAAGGCGTCAGCTTTTGTAGGCACGAGGCTCTTCTGGCAGCCTGCACTGCTGTACTTCGGGCTGTGCCTTGGGTGACTAAGAGTTGGGTAGCTTGGGTCACCTGCGGGCTGATTCCCAAGTCAAGGTTTATGTGTTACAGACATTCCCTGGGAGCGAGGCTTAGCTCTTTCTGGATATGGAAATTAAGAACAAAATAGTGGTGAAACATTTTTTTTTTTCAGTGTGACATCTGGATTTATTTGTTTTTATTATGGTTTTAATTTTAAGACGTGCTCTGATCCACAGCTCTCGGAGCTGACAGCTCACGTGCAAGGTGTCTGAACCCAGTAGTTATGTTTGAGAATCTAGGCCAGAGGATTTTTCCAGCTGTAAACATTGACTCCTGGCGTGAAAAACAACCAAATATTTTTGGTTGATTAATACAATTTACTTGAAGGCAGACAATGCACTTGACATGGCTGTTTATGCCCAGGCTTTTATGCAATTCATACATCTGATGGGTTTTAAATTGGTTGGTTTAGAGCAGGCCAACCAAGAGGGACCTATTTAATCTATAATAGTAATTCCTGGCTTGTCCAATTACGCTGGATTTATTGGTGTCATCCCGAGTAAAAGCAGGCACCTTAAAGCTAATCTGTCTTCCATTTGCCTCGACTGGAGTTTCATCGGGCCTTCCCGTTGCCTTTTTAAAGTCCCGAAGGCACGGAGCCTTTAATTATTGCGGCTATTTCAACCGGGAGAAAGCTTCAAGGTGGGACTGGAGCCAACTGGTGGGTGCCTGCTGCCATTTCCCCACGTTCCGGGATGGAAACCCAAGAACTGGCATTGGGATCTTAAGACAACCCTCAAGGAAGATGCTGGGGTCATGTTTGCAGGGTATCAGCGCCCCTCTGGCTCTGCGGGTTTTGGGATCGACTTCACCCCGCGTGGGGCACGGGGAAGTCGTGGATTTGTGGGATCTCCCCGCTCCAGCGCGTTCCCTTGGGTTTGTTGTTGTCAGACCTCGTTTTACCCCCCACACCCATCATCCTCTTTTGTTAGTCCACGGGTTTGGGGAATGTCTGAATAGTGTTTATTGCTTTTATTGTTTGAGTGGGAAAATGGCCATGGAGTTGCGATTGTTTTATGGCAGGAGAAAGGCCACGGAGAACCCCAGGCACTTATTTAACCCCAACAAGGAGTGCAGAAAAGTAACCAGCAATTTAATTCCAAGTGAAAAAATCTCTTGCTGGTTATAGCCTAGGGACACGTTTTACTTGACTCCAAAAATCAACCAATAAATAAACGTAATTACTCTCTAACATGTCTTGTTAAAGCGGGGACCGGTCCGTGCTGGGAGGTAGGAGCGAGAGCGAAGGATTTCGGCTGGGCTGGGAACCGGACCGCGGGGCTGAGCACACGTTGGTGGCGCTGGGCAGTTTGCCACTGAAGCGAACCCGGGGCTCGTTTTGTCATCCCTCGTGGGGAATGTTTTGATTTGGGAAGGGGGAAGCTGCCGCCGCCTGCTCGAGCATCTCAAAAGGCTGGAGTGGCTCGTTTTGAGGCTTCTGAAAGCAGCCGTTTATATCTTTGTTCAAAGAATAGCTGGGTTTTATCTTGTCGCATCTTTGAAAAGCTCAATTTTTAGATTGTTGGTATCATAAAAATATCAACAGATGTAAATGATGGATGCCTTGCCTTGCCATGCCATATTTTTTGTTGCTTTTTTTTTGAAAGATATTTCCCTGCAAGACAAAGCCCTTTCTCCCCGCACATTGGATGCGTATGAAATGTTTCAGGGCGATGCTAAGCGGCGTTTCTTATGCAATATATTCTTGCATCTGTCCTGTGGGTAAAGCGCAAAAACATTTAATAATTTACCCTGTTCCCAGCAGCTTAAAAATAAATGTTTGTAGACACTTTGTGTTCATTTCTATGTTAAACACTGGTGATGGTGATTTGAAACATGTCAGTTTGTTTGATATTTCATGTTTTCTGTTTACAGAAATTGACATAGCTTTGGCTTTAAATTTGTAGCGAGTGTCCCTGGTAAGAGAAGTAAGGCAATTGTTCCCTAGCTCAGATACTTCAAATAATCCCCAAACTGATTTCTTTTGTTCGCTTTTCAGTATTTTAATTTTATCACAGCTTTTAGATTAGTCTAATCACAACTTGATTCGCATATCTGCATGTTGCAAGCCTTTCACCTGCCTTTGGGTGGATGCCCTGCATTTCTGTTTGCTCCCTGTTGCCTCTCCCTGCATGGGAAGGGGAGCAGCGATGTGCAGGGCCGTATTAAGTCGTGTAGCTTCCTGCTTCTGGAAAACAAATCTGTTTGGGTGTGCTCGAGTTTTTTGGAGGCACATGTGAAGCCCATTGAGAGAAAGAGACTTGAATTAAGTGAAAGAGACCTGAATTCATCGCTTGAGTACAAAGATCAAAAGATAGCTTAAATACTTTTCTTCCAGTGTGCTTTTTAAAGACTTTGGGCTGTTGTGGGGGAAGAAGGAAGCACACACAAGACGAATACCTGCTTCTCTCCTTCGTGTTCATGTTTTTGTTGTTTTAACTCTGGTTTCTTTTGCATGTCTGCTCAGATACGCTAGGCAACAACAGAGCACACGGAGCTGGGAGCAAAAAGCAGGAAAGTACTCTTAGATACTATTCTGATTACCTTAATCCATATCGTATTAATTCTTTTTGCTTAGTTACTTTGTGCAGAAGGAACTGAAGTGAGCTCAGGATGTGCTCTGGGAAGCCTGAGCAGGATTTTTTTTTCAAATGCATCTCAGCAAGAGGTTGATGCTGTAGTTTAGAAGCTTGAATGAAACACTCTGCAAATTTAGCTCTAGCTCTCCTAAAAAAGTTGGAATTCAAGATCTAGTTGTGTTAGGAAATGATTTGTTTTACTTAATGCTGTCTGCATTAAAAAAAAGAGACAAACTGTAGACCCTTTTGTGGTCCCCATCCCAGTTAGGCATAAAAGCATGCAAGCAATGTGAATGTAGAACTGAGTGGTCAAGGTGAATAGAAAGGTGAAGTCAATTATCTGCTAAACGTTAGTGCAGGTATGTCTTTGGGACCACAAGTTCTGCTCCCTGCCAAGGAGCCTGGAATGTGAATGAATCCTGACACTGCTTCGTCCTCCTTTCAGGTAGAATAGACATTTAGAAATAGCAGCCACCAGTTCAACAACAGCAACAAAAAAAAAAACAAAAACCACGTCTCTTTTCTTGCATTTGTAGTTGAAAGATCTCTGTGTTTAAGTTACGTTAACACTGTTGTAAAAGCTGTTTGTTTCCCTTTAGTGTCTTTATCCAGCCCAACTCAGTTCCAAAGGAGCAGTGTGTATTTCCGTACCCGTGGCCTAGGAAGCCAGGTCGGTTCTAGGAAAGCATTTCTTACGTGGTCACGAGTGGGTTTTCCTGTAGGGAGGCAGGCGGGTTTTGTTTTTTATTTCGTATTGCCCATGGGAATAACTTGCTTGTGGGCAAATAAAGAAATGTTAACATTGTAGTGGGAGAGGGTTGGAAAGAGAGGTTCATTGGTAACCTGCACTCCCAGAACCATATGGGTTGCTGATCTGGGGTCCTTTCTTAAAAAACATACGGTACGGCTTGGGAGGTGAAGGTCAAATCGACTAGAAGGAGCGAGATCTGCACATCAGGGAGAGCGTCCTGGTTCCGAGGAGCCTTTGCTGGTGGGATAATGCCATTGGAGGGATAGGAGGACTTTTGTGCTCATGTATAGGGAAAATGAGATACAGGATACTTACGTGACGTGATCAGCTTCACACGCCTAAGACAGGAACTGCGGAAGAGGAATCACATGCTGCTTGTCCTGGTAATCCAGCTGGAAGGTCATGCTTCGCCAGCTTAGTAGTGGTGACAAGGACATGGCCTTCTCTCAGATTCCCCACCACGAATTTGCTATACCCGTGGATTTTTAAGCTGAAAAAAGCTTTTCTGTTTGTGTAACTGCAGAGACTAACAGGAGAAGAAAGCGAGGGTTTGTTTTTCGTGCTCCTTTTTCTTGTTCGTTTATCGCACCAATTTAGGATTGGTGATACACCAAGATGTGAGTGGATATTAAGCATTTCATTTCTTGAAACTGGAAAAGAAAGAAGCAGTAAATGTTTAAAATACCCAATATTTCAAATACATTCTGGGGAGAGTCATCTACTTACTGCATTGATGGAGAACGGTCGACTCGCTCAGGTCACATATACAGAAACAGAAATGTTTTCCAAGACTGTAGTTGTAATGAATAATGCCTTATTTACAACGGCTCTTCTCTGCCTGAGCTGGATGGAGTGCTGGAAATGGTCTGTTTGCCCCGTCTGGGCTTCCCGTAGCCAGCTTTGTGCGGCTGGAAGGCCCGTTGCTGTTGGGGGGATGGCAATCCACCGAGCATCGCCTGCTAGTTCCCTCGCAGAGAAAGCCTACGTCAGCCGGCAGCATTTGTGTTAATGCAACGGAAATGAGTCCAAACAAGTAGAAAAACAATGGTTTTATTCTTTTTTTTTCTCTTGTTGCAGCTCACAGGTGGCAAACAGTTCTCTGGTTTGCTGTGGCTTGCAAATAAGGCAGTAGGATCGCTGTTGTGTGGTGCAGCTGGGTTTTTTTCCTCATGTGGCACGCACGGACCAAGCGCGTGGGGTCTTGCATGGGTGCTCCGCTGGGGCTTCGCGTAGGGAATTGTGACCTGCAGAGGTTTACTGAGTAATCTTTCTTGTCCCTGTTGTACATGGAAGAATCTGCTGGAACTGCCTAGGGGGAAAAAGGGGAGGGGGGCAGCTGGTTGTTGAAAGGAGTTAGGTTTTAGTGAAACCGGGCCAGTTGAGGAATTACTGGCACAGCCTTGTGATTTTATTCATTTCATTTGGCTTATTCTCTTTTTTCCATGTGATTTGTATGAACGGGAAACCCTGCTGGATACTGGTGAAGGAATGATTTTACTATTTCCGTCGCTCCTCCTCCAGGTCGGGTAGCGTGGCGGGAGCAACACGAAGCTCCAGGCTTCTTCAGGCTACGCTCGCGGAGCTGTGTGCGAGGCTACCAAATTCCCCACATCTTCCTGCCAAAAATAGAAACCTTTAAAAATACGCAAAGCATTCCGGAGCCTGTGAGCACCGGCGTGTTGAGCTACGAGGTTTTGCCATGGAAGACAAACGGTTTAGCTGTGCTGCGGGCGTGTTCGTGTTGGGGTGCTGCAGGCGTGTACCTCGAGCTGCTGCCTCGTTGGGTGCTGTGAGCAAAGGAGGGCCAGGGCTGCTCAGTACGGGATGGAGGAGCTTCAAAGACAGCTTATGTGTTGGAAGGTCTCGACTGATTGAAATTGGTATTGTAGTTTTAATTCCTGAGGCGTTGTTCTGTTCTATATGGTATCTCTTTGACCGAGTGCTCAGTGGAGACCTTCCCTGCTTCAGTCAGTGCTTACCAAGGGTGGTGCTTCTCTAGAATCGTAGGAGCCAAGTGTCAGTAGTTCCGAATATGCAACTGTTTGATCATTTCCTTGCTTTTTCAGTTTAATACTGTCATGGCTTCATAGACTTATCAATGATGTACTATTAATTGTTTTCAGAACAGCTCCTGTGTTGCCTCCACAAAGTGAGTGACAGCAGTGCTATCGATAGCAAAGCTATTGGGGTGTTTTGAAAGGCAAAGCACAAAAATTGAGGTCAGATGATCATTTCTTACGTGTTTGAGCCCTGTACTTCAGGTTGTTGCTCTGAGACAAGACCTTAAGATTAGGAGGATAGTTTTGCAAAAGTAAGTGTTCCCCACATCACCAAAAAATCACAATTTTATGATGGAGAGGGCTTTTACCTGAAGATCATGTTAAAATTCTGCAAAAAAAACCCCTTTGCCTATTGGCTAATGTGAAACGCTTTAAGTTGTATTTATGTTTTTCAAAAACAAACAGGCATTGTAAGTCGAAGAAATTAAGCAAAAAATAGCTATGCTTATGTGCATTTAAATAGAAAATGTGTAAAGTACTTGGATTTCAGATTTGCGAGACAACAATTACATTCTTTTAAGCAATTATATATTTTGCAAATTATTCTTATTTAACCTGGTAATTTTGGGGAGTAACCATAAAAGCACGCATTGAGCTAAAAATGTCTTGCCTTGCTTCCTCTGTAATCCACATTGGTTTTTCTAACTCATCTACCTGTCATTGCTTTTAAAACTTGCTGATTTTTCAAACGCACAAATAAATTGAATTCTTACTGTTAGGAACAATTTAGGACAAAAGCATTTTGTCCATGGCCACACCCACCCCAAGACAAATGCCTTCATTCGGTTCTGGGCTGCCGCGCGGTCGCGGGGACGCGTGCTCCGGCAGCTGCGTGCCTTCGGTGGCTGTTGGTGGCCACACCTGTGTACGTCAGTGCTGAACGGGGATTTTGGGGACTGCGTTGAGAGTAACAAGACCTCGTTCGTACGTACCTTTATTTATAACAAACGTTGAAATAGTGAAAGCTGGAAATCCCTTCTATTGCATGTAAATCTGCTTCTTAAGCACCACTGAAGGAGATACCAGACTAGGAATAGTAAAAGGTAAGGCCAAGCACCTTGAGATTGTAGACGTAAAGATGTGTAGAATGGCATGTGTTTGAAGAATAAGAGCCTAATCTTATGAATAAGTATCAAATGAAGTAGGAAAGTAAGCTTTCGTTGTGTGTACTTTGTCAGCAACTGCAAAAAGATGACATTTATTTCCATTATTACAAAACAAATCCTACCAAATCTACTGAAAGGGCTAGTTGGTGGCAGGCAGTGGTGATGTGAGGTCAAAGTGGCACACTTCTCTGCTGCTGTACGCTGGAAACAGGACCGAAAATATATTTGCCCTGTACTGAATGGTATGAAAAAGTGCTTTTTGTAATTGCTTGATACGTGCAACTTCCAACTTACTGGATGAGCTGGGAGAGCTCTGAAGGGCACACCTGGTTTCTGGTGAGTACGCTTGTTCTCTCACATTTTATAGTAATAATAGGTCTAGCATTTTATATTTTCATTTCTTACAATGTATGACCTTAAATGACCACGTTTGGGGTAGTTTGTATTGGCGTAAGACTTACGTGGGCGTTACGGCGGTGGCGATGGTCTCTACTTTTAGAAGCAGAGCTACTGAGAGTTTGGAAGTGGTGTGAAGAACCAAATGTTGAATTAAATTGGTATTTCATAGGCATTAAAAGAAGATGCCCCAAAGTTGCCAGCTACCAATCTGGAGCAGAGCTGTCCAGGAAATGGCTGTGCTTTTTTTACGTCCCCCCCTCCCGATGGCAGGGCTGCTTTCAGCGCTTCCTTGCCCTGTATCAGCCTCTGTGCTGGGCCAATTGTTTATGGTCTCGGGCAGTAAGTGGGAGCAGAGAACTCCATCAGGTTTAAAAATAACTTGGTCCCAAAAAGTAAACTGTATTTTTAACCCGGATCAAGTTTCCCGATCCAGAACACGGTGCAGCCCTGCGAGCGCGTGTAGTGACACAAGTGCGGAGGTGCTGCAGGGGTCCTTGGTGCTGCTGAGGCTGTTCAGGCTGGGTTTTAGCTCTCCACCAAGTGCAGCGGGCTTGGCAAGCAGACCTGGCACCCCATTTCGGCTGCTTCCTAAGCTTGCCATAGGGGGACATGCTTCATGGGTGTTTGGGGCCCTTTTGAGTGCTACCCATTGTGTTAACCAAGTAGCATGTTCTACGTGATCATGCAACCAATAAGGCAGATTTTTTGGTAATAACAGTTTGAAAAACAGCCATCCCTTTTAATACCGAAGTAATTTATTGGGATGACTCGGGTGGTAACATTCAGCGTGTAATGAGAGAGAGATGGTAAAACCCCAAAGCTCGTGCAGCGTAGCTCTACTCGTTGCATTCTCCTCTGGTACGTGGTGGGTCTGGGAAAAAAAGCGCGGGTCGCGAGGCCAGGAGAGTGGGGACAGAGCCCCGTGCCTCCTGGAGGTGTCCTCTGAAGAATTTGGATCTTCAGTCTGGGCTTCTCCGGGGCACAGCAGCAATCGGTTTTAGGGTGTGGGGAGAGGGTGGGAGTCTGTGCCACGGGCCTGTAGGACTTGGCTCTCATGCTCTTACAAACACGTTTACCTGAGGCAGTTGGGGCTGCCTGGGGCCCATCTTCTGCCTTCTTCAGACCTCTCTGCTGCCTGCAGGTGGGAAATGAGGATGCTCTCACAACCTAGCCCCCAGCACTTTGGAGACAACAGAGATGTTTATGACGTAGGATTGGTTTGTTTGGGGTGTTGAAGGGAGGTTGTGTTTTTTGTCTTTTTTTAAAATGTGATTTAGAAGTCCTAGAATTAGAAAGTGGAATGAAACCTGATATATTATTTTTTTTATATCTGCACTTCACCAAATAGGTTTAGTGTGGTAAGTCTACTCTCAGTTTAATTTAGGGCCTAGAGATGGCACCCCTTGGTTCCTAGTACGGCAGATGCTGTGTCTGCTTCCTGTACGTTATCGGGCACGTTTTTAAGTCTGGGCTGTAATCTGCAAACCTCTTGTGGAACCGGCCCTGGTTATTTCGGAGGCTGTTCAGATCTAAGCTCTGCAGTAACACAGTAGGTAGGGGCTCCGAGTGGCCGGGGTTAAAGCAAAATTATCTGGGGAGGGTGAGGAACTTTGTTGGCAGCACTTAGCCTGCGACGCTGTTCTGCATGATACTAGCCCGAGCCTGGATTTTGCTGCTTTTAGGGTGAAACATGGGAAAGTTTGGTGTTACAGAAGGTTTATCTGTAGTGCTATCCAGAACAGAGTGCTCCACGTGAAGGGTCTTTCAAAAGGCAGGCTCTTTGTGCCAATACCAGGCTATTATCTGATTCTTCATGTCTTTAGTGCTTTTTTTTACATAATTACCTTGTTTTTCTGTGTCTAATTTGTTCATCTTATTAAGAAATGCCTCTATTCTCTTTTGTAACAGTCAAGAAGTCTTGGCTGCAGCATGGTGTTACGAGTGTATATTTAAGTAATCACTTGTAAGAAGTGCTGATTATCTTCTAGCTTGATGTCTGTGATTTTCAGAAGTGTCCTGTTTTCACACTCCCTTTTGTTTCTTAGGTAAGCAGAAAGAAATTCCAGGTCCTTGGAGTTCCTGTGTATAAAAATACAAAACATTTGTTTGTGCATGTCTGCTACTGGAAGAATGTGTGTTGAACATTAGTCACATGAAAATGTTTGACAGCAACCTCGGAGTGGCAACAGGGAAGGGGAGGGCGAGAATGATGTTTGTTTGAAGATCAGTGCACCCTGGAGAATAAATTTGTTATGTTAGTATCAGGATAAATAATGTCCTTCTTTAATGTAGTGTTGTTTGTCTTTAATCCGTATTTTCCTTGGGTGGCTGGTTTCTGCTCCAGTTTGACCCATATGGATTTATAACAAAGGGTGCACAATAATTTATTTTTCCTCTGTGCAGTTTTTTTTACGGTTGATCCATTTGGTTACCAATAACAAAAGAGAATTCCTCCTTAATCATCCTGATCCTAGTGTGGGGGAGTTGTCCTGGATTTAGTGTTGCATTTGCAAACTGTTCAATTCTGTTCTGTCTCAGATTTGTTTTGAGTACCTCTGCTGTAACGCTTGCCCGTGTTTTCGTTTAGCTGGAGTGGCCTCTGCGTGCCAGCGTTGGAAGCTGCTTTCTGCGTTGTGCTCTTCGGTTTTGTGGCTGGGCTGGCAAACCTGTCCCAAAACTTGGGTCTGGTGTTGTAATGGGGGAGCTGTAAGCTGCAGTACCAGGGCAATCGAGGGCATTTCAAAATGCTGATTTCCAAATTTTTTATTTTTTTAAATACACATATTAGACTGCTTTGCCAAGTTCAAGAGGGTCTTTCCCTGAACAATTCAAAAAACGAAATAAGGTGAGGGCTCGGTTTGGGTGTGAAACGGGGGGGCCGTAGCGGCAAGCAGCAGTGGGCTGGAGTGGAGGCTGTGGAGGGAGGCTGTTCAGATGACACCACGACTCTGTGCAGCTCCTCGCGAGTGAAGGCTGCAGGAGCAGGTTGGTGGCCGTGGCCACCGTGTTCTGTCCAAGCTCTTGCCTGCAGCTGCCCTGGCACGGACTGGTCTCTGGCTCCAGCTCGGCTGTTGCTGCCCCTCTAGGAATTGCTCCTGCGCTGGCCCTGCCCGTTTGCTGCAGGGTTTGAAGCAGTGACTGGTCTGTAATGGGGCCGTCTTGACTTCCATAAGGCAAATACGGAGTAATTCCACTGCTGGAGCGAGTTTGTGGACTTCAGCTTGTATGAGCTTCTCTCATGCTAATTATCAATTCTGAGAAATTATTATAGCAACTAGAAGAATAGAAATTCTGGAGGCTGTTGTGCCCCATTTGTCTGGGGTATGCGGTCTCAGTTTGTCCTAGAAATAAATCCCATGTTGGCGTGTAATTGCAGGGATGCTGGGGCAGTGAAATGGCTCCTGCCCAGGCGCAGTGTTTAGGGCTGTGGGCTGGATTTAGGGTAACGTGCTACCGTTATAGGACTGCGTTTGACTTGATTGGCATAAAGACACCGCATTTTCAGCTTACTATTTTTATTAGTGTTAAAAAGAGAACAGCAACAGATACAAACTACGGTTCTGAGTTGTCTCTTCAGCTTTGTTCTGTCTCTCTCGGGTCAGCACCAACTTGCCCTGGCCGTGGAATGCTGTTAGGCATAGACTTTTTCACCCGTGGCCCCTTCTGCCCCTCAGCTGCTGCTTCGCCTCCCCAGCCCAGGCCTGGAGGTTTGGTCGGTATGCCAAACTTGTACGTCCGCTTGTACGTCTACAGATACAGGAGCCGTTTTTTCACGCATCTCCTTGAGTTATTGATTTCCGGGGGCTTCTTTTCCATCTCAGACCCCGCTGCTTTCGTCAAACACCGAGTTAGAGACGTCCCTGCTGTGCGGCATCGCCAAGGGCGGCGAGGGGGAGACCCCGTTGGGTTCGGCGTTACGGTGAGCCCGCAGCGTAGCTAGCGGGAGCCCTGCAGGACGCGATGATAGCTGAGCACTGATAATCACCGTGTTTTGTAAATGCTTGTGTGGTTTGCAGCAGATAAGCAGCAACTCCAGGTCACCGTGACATCTTTACCTTGAAGAAAGCAGTGCAGCTGGAGAGCTGTGCAGCGTGTGTAGTCTCGTGTCCCCATCCCTGCGGCGTCAGGCTTGAAGATACGTCGATTACAGCGGGGGAAGTTTCCTTAAACCTCTAGTGTTTCTCATGTACTCTCCCTGATAATGAAGGGATAGGATTAAAAAATGATACGGCATAGGCATTGTGCACTTTTCTTAGAAATGTTGCAGTTTGCCTAGACAGCAGGAGTTGGGCAGAGACGTGGAATTCTCTGTCCTTGGGTAGATGCTGAGCTCGTTCTGGTGCTGTCCTCAGCCTGGAACGCAACCATTTTATCTCTGACCTGAGTGTGTGGGGACTTTTTTTGTTGTTTATGGGAAGCGAACGCTTGGCTTTCTTGCACAGCTCCCAGGCCTGCAGCTGACAACTCAGCGGTTCTTTTATGGTTGTGTTTTTTGCACAAAACCCTGCTCCTGCTGCAGAGCACGTGGCGTGCCCCCGTGGTGCTGCATTTCAGGGACTGTGCGGGGAGGAGAGGCTGTGGCCGGCTGGGGCTGTGTGGCTGTGGGCATCTCGCGTGTGCCTTGCTGCACCTCGCGTCGCCCTCTCCCCTCCTCTCCTTCTGCAAGAGAAACACCCTCCTTCATTCCTAATAAATCTGGGGTTTTTATCAGCTGGGGGGATGCTTGGAGTTCCACAGCGTAACACACTCTGTAGCAAAGCACGCTAGAGCTGATCCTTTCTCCTCTGATGGAGATGAGGGGGCTGGAAGCATCTTCCCATCTTCCCATCCTTCTCCGATCATCCACTCATTTCTCTTGGGTGCTCGCGTGTCCCAAGCGACCCGTACCCGCAGTGACACCACTTGTGTGACTAGGGGATGGGGATCTGGGTGGCCACTCTCGGTCTTGCCACCCTGGCTTTATTTGGGAGCGAAGTCTGCTGGTTATAAATGGAAATTACAGCAATTCGTGCTCACTCTCTGGCTGTTGGAATCCTGCTTTATAAGCCGGGTAACTGCTTTTGGGTGAGAACCCTTTTGGGGAGGGGGGAAAAAAAAACGAGCTGGACGTTTCATGCCGTATGCTTTTCTGGTGGTTGAGCATGGGAGCAGTAACCATCTCTGCCGTAACCATTAACGTAAATCCGAGCAGATTCAGCATCCTGTGGCTGTGGCGCTGACATAAATGGCATCAGTCAGCGCAGAGGGCGCGGGGAGCTGGTGCTGGCGTGGTTCGGGCAGTGCCTCTGATGCCTTTGGTCATCGCCTTCTCTATAATCATATAAAATCCCAAAGGCACATTTATTACTTTTGTTGTGGAAGCTATACTTCTGTTCTTCTGTCTTTTTCTCATTTCTTGATCAATGTGATAGGAGAAAGCAGAGGGCGTGTGGGATGTCGATCCCTGCCTGTGGGTCCCAGCCTCCGGCAGCGGGGTTCGGTGTCGGTCCCTGTCCCGTGGCCAGCAGCGAGAAGCGCCCGGCTTCAGTGGTTTGAAAATCCAGCAGCAAAGAGTTAAGTTTGCTCTCCGACACACACTGGAGGCTTTTGGGGAGGGAGAAGGAAAGGAGAGAACACACCAGTGTTGTTTTTGTCAGAAACGCCACTGTTTGAGGGCTCCGATTACGCAAAGCCGTAAGGGAGAAGGGAGCTTTGCCTGCAACTGTTGTTCCCTGCGAGTCTGAAGAGTTGTGAACAATTAGTGCCGCGTCACAGCCGAGCGTGTTTGAAACCTCTCCAAGGCTCGTGGCTTACGTAGGAGCCCACTTCTTCAGTAGTTTTCCATGTTAGAAGGGAGCCTTCTGATTCAAACTCGATGCCTGCGTTGGGACGGTTCGCTTTACAATAGGCGCCTGGGGCCGCCAGCCCGCTGGGCCAGCCAGGTAGCAGGGAGGGAGCTGTGCCTTTCCACCTCCAGCAGCCTTGTTTTTAACCCGTTTAAGCCAGGATGGCTGCCTCGTGTTCCTTCTGCAGCTCGGATGCGCGTGTCTTGAGCACGGAGACGTCCCTCGCTTCTCGGATGGCCTGACAAGATATCTGCCGGGGATTTTTGGTATCAAAATCCCTCCGGTTGGAGGTTGGAGCCTTTTATCCGAGCAGCACACCGCCCAAGCTTAAAACTAAACCGTGGTGTTTAGCAGAAGCTGGTATGCACAGTTGCCTCATAAATGCCTTTGCAGGCCATGGGCTGCAGCTCAGGACCGTCATTAGCACGTGTCGGGGTTGTCTGAGCAGAATAAAACCTGCTCGAGCCGTCCAGGAGCTGCCCTGAGTAGGAAACCTACACATAACCGAGGAAAACATTGCCGGCTCTCGCAGGGACCTCAGTGATATCATTTTTCTCTATCTTAATGAAGCATTAAAGTTAGTTTACATAGTGATAAATATAATAATTATTGTAGCTATGGCTGTGTGCCCAAGATGCCTAGAAAGCTGAACATGAAATCTTTTTAATGGCATCGTAATGGTCTTTTGTAAGTATTACAGATTTCCTAGTGTTATGTATAATAAATAATGCACATTATTCTCCAGTGGACTCGTACAACTCAACAGCGTGTACGCACAGAAAAAACTTCCTTTCATGCCTAGAGAAGCTATTTATTTATTTATTTAGTGACAGCTTTCTCTGGTTAGGCAGTGTTCAGCGGTGGAAATGCCCTGCGAGATAAGTTAAGCAAGCTTTGATTACACCAGGCTTGCTGGAGAGAGAAGTTGTGTTTGTGGAAAGGGAAGAGGAGATGAAAAACACATGCTAGGTCTTGGAGAGTAAGTTGAGCGGCTTTCTCTCTTCATTAATAGATTTCTGTGCATTATTTTCTGTTTGGTAAATAATACATTTCACAAGAATACACACAGACTCGGCACGGTATGGCTTCCTTCCCTTCTCCCTCTTCAGTCTCTCAAAGGAAACAAACTGTAGCCAGTGTGAGATGCTTGTTTGTGGATTCTGTTCACTTGGCAAACTATGACTCTTTTCACTTTGGGTCCTATTCCTGGCAAGGGTCAAACATTTAACTACAGAAATCAGCAGGAAGCTCTTGGGCCACGATATATCAGGCCAAGAGAAAAGCTGTGTGTTTTTTTTCTTCCCCTTTTTGCTTGTTCCGGCAGATTTGAATTTAAAATACATGGAAAAGTATTATGCTCTTGAATTTTTAATATCAAAATTTACTCCTTTCTTCCACATATTTTAAATTCTGTGCCAGGAGTATCTGCACCAGAATAATCTATTGGAGATGAAGCCTGATTTTTTCAGAATTAGTACTGAATCCTGCGCGGTCCCTTACGCTTAAAGATGCAGATTTCCAACAGCTCCTCATTTCACGATGCGTGGGTCAAGTAAGAGTTAACAGTTAAACTATTAGCCTCTGACCAGAATAGAGTACTGCATCCATAGTAACTACAAATGAGACAATACTAAATTCAGTGATTTTTTTTAAACACCCTTTAAGCCACATTTGTAGAGTTCTGTGTAAAGTAAAAGAGGAACAATACATAATAAGATGAGCAAGTGCGTAAACCTTAGGTGACTTCCAGAGCCATTATTTCTTCATTACTTTGACCAATCTCAGTAATTTGGATTTTTTTTGCTTGCTAATAGCACAACATCCCAAAAGCACCTGGAATGTTGTTGTGCCCATGACTGATGAAACTCAGAGTTAGGGACCTACTCTTCCTGTGCTTTTGTTGTGTTGGCAGGGGAGGGAATGAAACGATGAGAGAAAAGGTACCTAGTGCACAAAGCATAGCCTTTTTCTTTGGGAATCTTGAGTACGTGGTCTGTCCCTCCTAAGTTTTTTAAGTTTTCATTTCTGTAAGTTCAAGCAGAAATAAGGAAAGTCTTTAAAAATCTGTTTTCATTCTGAATTTTGTCCAGCAGAACCTCCCCAGCTCATCGGGACGCTTCCCCCAACCACCGGAGCGATGGCTTCCCTGCAGCCCTGCAGGGCAGAAAAAAGGCGTCAGCCACGTTGTTAAGTGTTGGTGGCTGCTTTAACGCACAGTGTTGTTGTAGGGTTAGGCGCAAGGCAACTTAAGCATGAAGTATTTTGACATGCCTGGTGACGCCGGGCACAGGCTTTGCTGTATGTGTCTTGGATGTCCCATGCTCTGCGTGGGGGAGGCTGCTCTGGTGCTTGCTGGTACCTTCATTTTGTGTGTTTGAGCAGAAATACACTCACATTGTGCACACATTGAAGTAATTTTGTAAGTTGCATGCAGAGGTGATTAATCTAGCAAATCTCTTCTATTTTAATTATTCTGTGTTGCCCCAAAGACCGCCAGCTTACAGGGCTGAGTAACTCCAGGCTGGGAGTCAGGGATCAGGCCTGATGTCGTTACCCTGCTCAGCTGTTGCTCATTTCCAGCCTTAACCAGGGATTTGTCAGCGAGTCCACCGTGCCCAGATGCCGTTTACTTGCAATGGGGCAGTACGTTGAGGTGCTGCGGTGCATGGGGAGATGGCTCGTCTCTTCCAAGGTGACTGGAAATGCTGGTTACAGATGCAGTCACATCATGCTGAGTATTGCTGTGTGCTGTGAGCTCTTTCTTCCTCCCTGCATTATTTTGCAAGTCTGCAGGCAGAGACTACAATTCAGTATCCTAGAAATAAATGCAGCCCCAGGATGCCCTGTGCTGAAATGCTGGGATGAGCACTGGAAAGGGGAAGAGGTGAGGACATGACCAGGTGCTACCGCAGCTCCCCTAAAGCCACTGCTCGGTTCAGGCTCAGGGCCGGTGGTGTCGAGCGCATCCCAAGCTCAAATTCGGGATAGACAACACACTTCCTGTGACCTCAAGTCAATCGCTTAATCTGAGTAATCTTACTTTGTGGTTTGCTTTCCTGTTTAAGGCAGGAGTGCCAGTGTTAGCTGCTGCTGTCCCTCTCAGGTGTGTTAGGATTAGTGGGTTAAATTTAGTTAAGACATGTCAGGCACAAGTAGGAGATAAGCGTAATAAAAATGCAGCTGTTACCCAAATGCCATTGAGGAGTAATCTGCTTGATAACACTGGCCAGGCACAAGCCTGCTGTAGGGAGGGAATTTCAAAGTTTGAGCCCCAGGTACTCTAACATGGCAGGTTTCTAAAGGGTGCTCAAGTAGGATGATTACTGCCACCTTGTCCCATAATCAGACAGCTCGTTAGCAAGCTGATCAGTCACTTATCAAGTGAAGCAGTCACTTGAAAGCTTCCTGCAGCACCTGAAACCAGTGATGGCACTGGGGGGGTCAAACAGGTGGGTGGGTGAGAGGATGCCAGCTCGCAGCTGGGCTGGGGCATGTTGGGGTGGCTCAGGTTCCCCAACAAGTTCCTGGGGAGGTTGTGCCTGGCTTGAGTTACCCCTTCGCAGCCTGTGCTGACTGCCACCAGCATTGTTTTTCTCCAAACTCTGTGGCAGTGAGGGCTTACCATCGGCGGCAACTTCAGCTGTCTAAATTGGCTGTTTCTGACACTGCTGAGCAAGATAAGGACGGGCTTCTTGATGCAATAGCTTGTGGGTTTTCATGTTTTTAAGGGCTTTTAAATAAGTCCTTGTTAGGAAATGCCAATTCTTTTTTTTTTTTTTTTTTCCCCTCCTTCCTCTTCTTTTTGTCGGAGTAACCCTGAACTTGCCTTGATGCTGTCGGGGGATTTTTGGGGTGGGTGGGAGGAGGCGCAGAGGGGGAGGCTGCTCGGGGTGTTGCTCCTCCTTTGCCTGCAACGCCTGGGGTTGAGTAACCAGGCGCTCATCTGGCGTATCCGAGGCCAGCACTAAGCTTACAAAAGAGCTTAAGTCATTTCAGTAAATGAATTTAGCTGTTGTCCATCCACATCCTGTGCTTGTTGAGACGTCGCTGATTCCCAGCTGTTTTCTATTGCTCCTGTGCCAGCAGTTGCTCCACCTCCTCCCGAGCTGGTGGAAAAGCCTCAGCGCCAGCTCCCTCCAGGCCAGGGCAGCCAGGTCTGCCCCAGCTGTGCCGTGAAGTGGTGGGGAGAGCGGGGCTGGCCCTGCTTTTGCAGTGGGTTTGCAGAGCTCCTGTGGTTCTTTCCCACCTTTGCACCTGGGGTGGTGACCTTCAGCAGGACGATGGTGGCGGTGGCTTCTGCCAGTGCCGTTATCTGCGTTAGGAGAAGTGATTTTGATGTCCTTGGGAGCCTTGGTCATCTTGTACGTGCCTAAACGCAGCAATTCTGGTGCTGTCGCAACTTGTAGTGGAGGAGGGAACCAGGAGGAATGCGTCTGCAAGGTGCTGGGACTGCCTGGAGGCAGTAAGGGACAGAACATCACGGTGATGCTTAAACCTGCGTGCGGTAGGGCTGCTGCGTGCAGTCCGAGGAGCACTGGCCCCAGTAGAAGAGCAGGAGGTTGAACAGCTGGTTATCCCAGAGGGTGTCAATTCCCAGAGAACTGAAACGATTAGCTAAAGTTCCTTTTCTTTGCAGTATAAGGGCTTGGCAGGCCAAGCTTAAGGTTCCCTGCCCCTACCAGTGCCGTATCCAAAGAAGAGAAGGATTTGTAGAGATCAGTCTGTAAGCTCAGTGGTGACTTGTGTTTTTAAGTCTGTACTTAGAGGATAGACTAGGGGACATAGTCAAACTTCTTTTTCAAAGAACAAGGAAAAAGGATGATCTGCATTTCCTCCAAATTATTTGCAATGGAGTGAAAAGCCAGTTTTTCATCTTTTTTTTCAGTTATTTTCTCCCTCAAAATACCTGACTCGGTATAAGTCTTCTGTTGGGTTCTTTTTGAAGATGAAATGCTTTCAGTAATTTGAAGGTAGTCAAAGCAGAGGGACTTAGTGCTCTGTTGTCTGAGGGTGGTTTTTAATAAAACAAATATATCACGGCAAACTCAAAATACTTAGAGGATTACGTTAGGATTCTCCTCAAAATACAGTGAATTGAGAGGCAGGGCTGAAGTTAAACCTGTAGCTCTTGAATGCCTGCAGGCCTTAAGCTGTGTGTATGCACCCTTTTTGCCTGGAGTGGAGGGAGCCCTAAATCTGCGCTCAGTTAGCGCTGGCTGCGTGATGGGAGCTGGCATTCCTGACCTAGCCGTACGGCAAAAAGGTGAACTAGAAAGAAGGAAAAGCTTTCTGTTGTTGTAATCGCCCTGTGGTAACTTCCTTAGAAACACAGGTAAGAAATGCATTCCTCTACTGGATTTATAAAGAGAGGTAAACTTTCGGTAAATTAATTTCTCAAACTTTAATGAGTACCCATGCACTAGATACTTCAGCTTAAATATCAACACATACAGAAAGTGACTGGCAGTATGCTTTTTTTTTTTTTTTAGTTTAGCAAGACAAAACTCTTAAAACTCTTGTTTTGGACTTCTGGTTGAGGCCCAGGAGCCTGGAAATGGTTTTAAATGGAAAAAAGTGATGCAGCGTTGTGCTCTTGTTATCTAACGCATCCATCTTCTGACACAGCAGCTCTCTATCTGCCTGTCTGCATTAGTCATGAACTGCTCTAGGTTCTGCTGGGAAGAGAATAGTCACAAAGGTAGAAGCATTCATCTTAGTCACAATTCTCTCAAAATACTGTTTTTTTGGGGTTGAGTCTTGGAGGAACACTAGAGAAGAGCTGAAACTTATTAACCTTTCTTTCTCCTAGGGAAACTCCTGTCCTGTCCCCCTTATCAGCTATCAATCTATTAATGCAGGCTGGGGCCGGAGGCATTGATTTCAGCGTAGCTTCTGCCACTCTGTGGACAGAGGAGCTTGCTGTGTGTGGTCTGCCTCGGCTCCCTGCTCTCCCCTCCTTTCCCCCTCTCTCCCCCTGCGTGCGCCGCAGCGCTGGGTTGTGCGGCGTTTCAGCTGTAGTAGCTGCTCAGTGGGAGTGTGAGAACTTGTGATGTAAAGCTCAATTCTCACTTTCATAACTCTTAGTAATTGATACAGGGAAATAGACTGAACTGCACCGGAATGGCACTCGCTGGCTAGTCGATGAGACGTGGTTGCAGAGCATCCTGCAAGAAGAGGGAAAATCCGTAAATGACATCAGTCTTCTGGCAGCCGTGTTCTTGGGGCACCCCTCAACTGTATAGGTACTCTTAATGAGTAAAATAATAAAAATCAACACAACAGAAACACGACACAAAAAAATCACAACAGCTTTATTGAAGTAGGGGAAAACTTAAAACGTAACCAGGGCTTACTGTAAAAAACATTTTGAACTGAAAAGGCTGCAATCATTTCTGTAGGTTAATAGGCTCAAACATTTTAATATGAAAAGAATGTCTTGCAGGGAGTGAGGTGCTATGAGGGCAGGAGGGGAAGACGTACAGCTCTGTGGGGAAGTCACAGACGGCGTAAGATGATGCTACCAGAACAGCTTCTTGTGGCTGAGCTGCTGTTGACAGCTATTGACTTGATATCAGTTTCAATAGCATATGGTACAGACGTGATCAAACCCGAAGGGTATGAACAGACCGATGAGGTGGGCAGGGTGTTCTGTTGCTTTCAGGTGAACGGAGTTGGTTTTATGCATTACGAAGAGTAGATTTCAAAACTTACGTCACTGGCTGAGATCTGCGAACCTGTTAGAGTTTTTGGGTGCGATTCCAGCTCTCGAGGTGCAGAGAAAAGGCATCGCTTCCCAAGGTGAGTCCTTTCTGACCACGGGGACCACGGGAAGGCCTGGGGGGGGGTCACGTCCTGCTGCGAGGAACAACTTGGTGGGGTTGGATCCAAGGGCTCTGTTTCATCAGGTTTCTCAGTCAGAGATGTTTTTTCTGAAAGCTGTTGGTGTCAGTTTGGGGATAACTAAGGGGGAAGAGGATTTGGGATTAAAATTACTTGCTGCCTGGTATGTGCTATAGATAGCTGTGAAATAGCGCAGTTTGTTCGGGGACAGCTTTGCTACCTGGAAATAGAAAATAATCCTGGAGCGAAGCCGTGTCCTGCCGTGCGAATTCTGTAAATAAAGGAACCTCGTCTGTAAAGATGGATGAATCCAAGCAAGTTTTCTTGCCATGTGTCATCAGAGGCTTGTTGTACTCACGGCCCTGTGCTTCAGACTTCCAAGGGCTTCCACCCTTTTGTGGTTAAAAACAAAAATTGTGGATAGGCTGGGGGAGAGTAGTGTCAAAAAGAAAACACCCCAAACATTGCCTCATTGCCTCTCTGTCAGTGTGTTGAGAGATCAGAAGTGATGCTCTGTGTTTAACTGGGGTGCTGAATGACGTTTTTCCTTTATTGAAACCAAGCATTTGCTTTTGAACTTAGAGATATTTTTTTTTTCCTGGAAAAGTGCCGATTGCTTTTCCTTGTGTTTTTGATAAAGATGTGAGCTCAAACCAGAACGTTTTATATAAGTTTATTTTTAAAATGAAATATTAATTTAGCTCTCCAATGGTCTGTTGGCCAGAATCTAAACTTTGAACTGGCACCGGACCGCAAAGCTCGTGAAGTACTGTTGTTATAACAGGGTCACTGTCAATTTGGGTTGAGCCCTGAATTTAAGTCCTGTTGACTTAAAAAGTAAGAAAAGAAACAAGGCAGTGGGATTGCACACCCTCATCTGCACAAGAATGTTTTCTAGTTTAATCAAAACTGCTTGGTTTACTTCCTCATCCCTGGAGGGGCCAGCCCCAGCCCAGCAGCACTCATCTGGAGTGATTGCAAGAAGTGAAAGCGACGTGTGGCTCCGTGGTGGGGACGGGGAACCCTCTAACTTCCCTGAAAAGCAGAGCTGGGGGCGAGCGATTGGAAACCAGGAACAGAACCGAAATGCCACGCATGAAATGCATTTCAATGCATTCAGTTCGGTTGTGGTAATTGATTAAAAATAGGTAATAATTACAAACAACAGTTCTTACTGCAACACCAGCATGCAAGAATTTAATGTTTTATGGTAAGGAGCTTTGCATATCTTCCTTCTCTGAGGGTAATGTGTGAATTTGAGTTAAGAACAAAACCAAAGAAATCTGCAGTATGATCATTCCAGTGCTCTTCAGAATGCCCCCCTGCTTTTGGAAGGAGAATATCAGCCCTGAGGCCTCACATGTCTTCCCTGCGGGCTAAACCTGTGAGAGGTAACGTGCAGCGAGGCGAAGGCAGCGGGAGTACAGGATGGCTGCACAGAGCACGGTCGGCGTTAAAGGGGTGGGGGGGAAGAAGTGCAGTTTTAACAGAGTCGATCAGGTTGCTTATTGTAGTACAGCAGTTAAAAAAAAAAAAAGCTGAAAACCAAGTGAATGTAATGTAAACAGTTAATATTTTCAGTTCTTTGAATCTCGAGCTATCGAGCGGGTGTTCCTCAAATGCTTTCTGCTCTTGATGGATTACTTGGAACAATCACAGACTTTATCGAGGGTTTATTTTGGTGGCTGGCTGGCTGCACCCTGCCTGCTGTTTTTTCACACTGAGGTGTTGCAAATCTTTTTTCCTCTTTGCTTGGCCAAAACTGAAATCCTCAACTACAGCAATCGTTCGCAGAGTTTGGACAGAAGAAACGAAGAAGTACTGACTCCTTGCAGTGCATAGATATGTTTTCCACTGGCTTCTCAAGTCCGCGTAGTCCTTAAAGCATCAGAGATGCTGCTCTCAGAACGTGACTATGTTGCTAGGAGTTAAGGTTAAAGGGTATGTTTTAGTTGCTATATGAACAGCCTGTTACAGGGCTTGTGAAAAGCTAATGCAGGAGATGAATATAAGCCTTCCGTGTTTATTTTCTTGTCCTTGTATTTTTTTCTCCGTGGATGCGCAGAAGGTTTGCTCCTTTTTCTGGGAAAAGGTTGCAGTGAGGATCGGAGAGATTTAGCCATAATCGTAGAGGTCCCTAGAAATGCTTGTGATTTGGGGCAGTTCGGTAACAGAACACAGGGATGTGAAATGCCCTGCATGGAGGGGCTGGGTTCGGGGCACAGCACCGCTTCTGCGTGCCTCTGCGTCTGGGGTTAGCAGCACAGCACCAGGGTGTGGAAAGGTTTGTCTTACAGGTGGAAACACCTAGCTCACACCCATCTTCCGTGGGGGCGTAGCTTAATGCCAGTGTCAATCTTCAGATGACCTAGTCCCTCTTTTCCAACCTGTTGACTGCTCCTAATTATTTAAAAAAAAAAAAGAAAAAAAAAAAAAATGCCATCTTAACTATTTTGCTGCGGTATAGAGAGATTTTGTAAAATTGTCCTGAATTGTCCTGGTTTTATGAAGGTTATTCCTTGATTATTTTTTTTTAAGGGGATGAGAAACCCTGAACTCTCTGGCCTTCTAAATACCAAATGCCATTAAATGTTCTTCCCTTTAGTCTGTAGTGAGCCCAGTAGCTTGTTTAACTCGATAGCAATGGATCTTTGTGTTTGTGTTCAATTTTTGTGGTGTTATTAGTTTTAATGTCAGTAGCAGTTCAGTGCTACAGGTGTTGGATTGATTCTGGTGCTTTGCCTTTTGAAAAAAAAAAATCACTTTATTTCTCATTTCTGGAAGATGAGCTGCCTAAATGCTTGTAGTTAAACCCAAAGGACAGCAGCAAGGCTGCTAGTTTAAGTCAGTATCAGCCAGTTACTCGGTATTATCAACAGCCAGGCATATTAATGAGAGTCGATATTGCTGCGTTCACACAAAGCATTTAAGGCCAAACTTTAATGTTGAATATTTTTTGTGTGTAGCCTTATCTTCAAGTCAACCTGCAACACGAGGATGGATTAGAGAAGCACGTGCTGTGTCTCATGTAGCCGGACTTGGTGTGTTCCTCAATTAGGAGGCCATATAATTAATTGAGATGGGATACCCCAAAAATTATACTGTAAAGCAAATCATCATCGGATGATATTGAAAATATTTTGCTTGTTGAGATAAACCCAGCCAAGTTCTAACTCTGACCACAGAAACTCCTTTCTGGCAGTTTTGCTTCACCTTGTTCCAGCTGCAAGGTGACCACTGCACGTGTCATACTTCATCATTTCTCGTTTTCTGATGCATACTGCAGATTCTCTTATTTTTTTGGTAAGCTTAGCCTTTTGTTGATGATGGCTTTACACCAGAGCTGTAGGCAGCTTTGCTTAGCCTTTTTCCCCCCAAATTGTAGTTTCCCTTATGGTTGTATTAGAAGCGGTGCCACATTTATTCAGCTGTCTGATAACCTCAGTGCTTGTCTTCTGGGTTTGTACACCACTCGTTCTAATTTTGGTACGCTGTCCTTTAAATATCAAGCTTTTCAAATCCTGACACAACAAACTGTAGTGTTGTATTTTATGATATTCCTTTATTGCCAAGGTAGGCCAAAAGTGGGTGGTTTATAAAAAAGAGAGTGAGTCTTTTTATTATCGATTTATTTAAGAAGCTGTTGCAAGAATCTTGCTTGCTGTGTGTGCGCACGAGGCAGCCTTGGAGAGAGGGCACGGCATCTTTTTGGCCATAACAAATCTGTTAGTGAAGGGCTGCGGTGCTCGTGTCTAGGATTTTGGCTTTGTACAAGTCCGTGAGGATGGCTGGCTTTTGCTATGTACCTGCCCGTTCTGGTCTTCCTAAATTTATTAATGAGTCAGTGATGCATATGCACATATCAATAACAAATCACTTGGAAAATGGGCTCGAGTGTTTTGAAATTGCAGACCGTGGTGTGATTGCTTTTCTTAAAGCAGTTCTCAGGTTTAAAAAGTTGTGCTGCCGGCTCTGCGTCCGTGCTGACCGAAAGCTGCCGAGGTGCTCCGCTCGCCTGTTGCACCTCGCTGTGGTGGCCCCGTTCCCCTCGAAGGCTGACCCTGATAAATGTCCCTGAATGTCTCAGGCGCCGTTTCAGCACTTTGCCAGAGCAAGCAGCTGGAGCAACGGTTGGTAACACTTGGAAGCATACCTGGTGGCTTCAGTTATCCCAGTGTTGCCTTTCTGTCGCCGCTGCTGGAGGCGAGCAGGGGTGCTGGATGGCTCACCAGCTGTGCAATACCCGAACAATGCTTTTGCATTTCCCTTAAGGCAATAGCAGACTTCTGAAACACATACAATGGAAAATACTGATGCTGAAGTGCACTCTCTTGCTTGCTGTTGGAATAACCGGTGTCCTGTGTTACTAAGAGAGATGGAAATAGACTGTAAATGTTGTTTCTGTTGGTTTTCTTTTTTTTTTTCCCTTCCCCTCAAATTTAATTCCGTTGTGTGTTGGCTGAGATATGTGTCCCTCATCAGTGGAGGCTTTTAGCACGTGCCCGCACTGGGGGGCTCAGGGCACCCCGTGTGCCAGGGCCCCCGCGCTGCTCCCCGGAGGCACCAGCTCCCCGCCACTGGCCAGGGGATGCCGCCTGCCTCGGCAGCTCTGCATTGCTTCCTGGAGTGCTTCCTGACGAGTCTGTTGGGGCTCAAGAGAGAAACCCGCTCGTTTCCTCGACCGTTTCCTGATGACCGCTCCGCAGCCAAACCTTTCCTGTTCCAACGGGGCCGTGCAGGGGTTTGTCTTGGCCGCCACTTGGCCGCCCAGTCGCCGCTGCGGGGTGCGTGCTGGTCCATCCTTTTGCTGTCGCTCTTTTACCTTTTTGTTGGTGTTAGTGCCTTTTCCTCATCCACGCAGTTTCAGCCTGCCTGAAGCTCTGATGGCCGTGGGACTGCCCGCATGTGCTGCGCTCTGGGGCCGAGCACATTCGCGGTAAGTCCCTTCTCTGGCTGCCAAGCCGGGCTGGCAGTCCTCTGTTGGGCGAGGCTATAAAAAAAACCATTGCCGTAGCTGACAGCAGTCTAGGTGGTAGTTGAAGCATTACCTGACTCCCCTGCTCTGTTGGAGATAGGATTTAGGTAAATCTTTTCCTCCTTCACTGTGTGCGTTAGGAAATGCAGACGTTTAACACAACTGACTTAGCACAACTGGCTGCAGGAAATAATGTAAAAACTCTGTCTTTTCCCCTTGCATAAGAGTTAAGTCCCCAAGGAAGCCTTTCCGTGTTAGCAGTCACATTTTATGGAAAAGCCTCGACTGTTCCTGTGTCCAAAGTAATGATTTTATGGAGGGTTTTGTTTTCAGTATGCAATTAGAAGTAACAAATTGAATTGTTAGTGCTTCCATTTTTAAAACTGAAGTTTTTAAACTAGTTTTTAAAACTAGTTTGAGCACCTGAACTTCCTGATCTAAACTCTCTGGGCTTGGTTTTGGTAGGGACAGGTAAGGGGGCAGCGTGTTGCACGGGGCCCTTCCTAGAGAAGAGCCGGGTAATATGCTTTAGGTGTCTGCTGCGTAACTGTGTCCAGCTGTGTGCAAGTGAGAGGCTGGGGTTGGAAAACTGATGCAATGGGCACTTGTGGGTTTTGGTTCTGTCTTGTTTTTCCCTGCTGTAAAGGAAGTGCAGAATTAAGTGCTGCATTTTTATGTGTTTGTGGAGAACTACTGGCTTCGGTTTGGCCTCGTCTGAGCATTTTAATTTGGGCAAGTGATTTGGGGAAACTGGGGGACCTGATGTGCCAAGTTGTGATTTGCAGGACTGGAAGCCCTTGATTGCGAAGTTTCTTTGGTTTCAGTTGCTGAGTAGAGTTTCACTTCGTGTTGCACGCCCTCACATGAGCCAGTGTTAGGAATGTCATCCTTCCAGAGCCGCCAGTGGTCTCATTTGTTCTTGTGTGTTATTTAGGGATCATTGTTGGTACAGAACTAAAACCACACACGGGCGATGTGTGCATGATGAGATAGCAGCCCTCGTGTTTTGGGTAAGGGATCGATGTGCTTTTCCTACCTGTTGCACAAGTCCCTGCTGCTTGTCCCTTGCAGTGCACAGAGGCACCTTTGGGAGCCTGAGACACGAGCTCTGTAAATCTTCAGTGGCTTTTGAAAAGCCTGAGCTTGAACACGTGGCTCTGCATCTCGCAGCCACCAGCTGCTCAAAACTTGTAAGGCTCTGTATTGGTTCCCTTTTCTATGAACAGTTTCTTTCTGTAGCTGAAATTAGTATGTCGCCTGCTCTTTTACATCACCTGGTGATGCCCCCGTTCTCTCTAGATTCCAGTACCCCATCCGGGAAGAACCTGGGGCAAGGGAGGGGAGGGAAGAGGAGGGCAGTAGACGGGAGCTCGTCAGTTAACTGAGTTTGTTTTTTTTTGTGGTAGTGTTGTCTTCATTCAGGGGGGAACTGAAAGTGCGCTTCATCATCTCAGCATCGCCGAGTAGCAGCAAGCATCTGCTCGGTGGAGACCTGCTGCTGCCAGAACTGGAGCTGGTAATGATGAGCAGCTCAGCAGTGTAATTAAGGGCGTATTAACTCCAACAGCTCCTCCTACCTTAAACACACAAATCCAGGAAAACCATCGTGTGTGAAAGCAGTTCCAGGGCTGTCTCCTGTTAGGTAGAGACTTCTGAATCCTTTTGTTCGTGAAAGGATGTTTGATGATAAATATCCTGAAGTTTCAGAACACCTTGCACATCCCGTTACTGGGGACGATTCTTCAGAAACGCTTTCACAGCTGACAACTCTGGGCTGTAGCAGAGGTTTCCCAAGAGTAACTTGAAAGGTTTTGTTGCTTCTGAAAGTGGAGCAAGGTGGTGTACAAGCTGTAACCTACTCCAAGCCATGGTGGGGACTGTGAGACTTAGAGATCCAGGAGATTCCCTCCAGCCTTGGTGTGTTTTTCTGAGTTTCTGGGGTGTGATTTAGGAAACATGTTGGGGGGAAAAACAATGCAAGTAAATGCACACAGCATTGACCGTGTCCTTCAAAGGGAAGTGATGCTGCATTCAAAGTCAGGGAGATGTTCGAGGAAGGCAGAAGTAAGTACTTGAACTACACACGGCTAATGGGCATATTATACGGATGCCTACTCGCTCATTTTTAATTCAAAAGACTTGTTCTAGGCGGTGCAACACCTTTTGAAGAGCTGTTTTCTTTTAATCTACTTCTCCAAATGTCAGGTATGGTTACTTTTTTGCATTGAGTTTGACTTTATAATCATAAATAAATAAAATCACAAGGTCAGAATAGTTTTAAGCTGTTCCAAAAGCTTCTCTTTTACATGGCTGAACTTGTATGACAGATCTTTAAACCAAAGATTTTGGGTTGAAAATACTTCTGGGCTAGGACTTTATGGAGCAACATACAGCCCAAAGAAGTCCCATGAAACTAAATAATAAACTTCTTAAAGCAGGGTTCATAACGCAAATTCAAACCATAGCTGTGCCTAGTGGTGGTTGTTAAGCTGAAATACAGTGTTGGAAGACATCTTTGTTGGTAATAGGCAAATGGACTTTTTTTAGGAATCAGCTGCTCTCCCTGTTACTGTGCTTTGGCTGAAAGAACTTAACCACATGTAAGAATCAGGATGGAAATCCTTAAGATGCTGCGTTGGTGATATCATGCAACCTTGTGCTGCCGAAGTAAGTGATTTATGGTGGCTTGGGAGCTAAGTATCTGCCCAAATGGACATCTCCCTGCGACCTCACGCAGGGTCGCATTGTCTTGCAAGGGCACGATGACAAGTTCCTGGCTATGCAAGCCCTCCTTGTGTAACCCCCGAGAAGAGGGCTGTGCTGCCTGCCCTTCTCTGTACGGGGATCTGAGTGTAGATGTGAGTAGTTGCAGTACATTTTTCAGCGGTTATTAAAATCCAAAAAGAGCAGTCAAGTGGGGTCGGGCAGGATTTGCACCCCATATGTAAGCAGTATGCTTCTGCTGGATTTGTCGTGTGGATTTTAAAGCACTGCAAAGTCAGAAGTGCTAGAAAAAGGGGATTCTAGTGACTTTGCAGAGGTATAAAAGTACTGACTATGGGAGAAGCTGTGTCAGAAGGTGAGTTTTCAATTGAAAAGCTTCTGTGCGCAGTACACAGTGTTGAAGCAAATAAATGATCAGCTGCACCAAGGAGCAAGTCCGGTGTGACGGGGCATCAAAGCTTCGTAAACTATTTTTCCTGAGTCCAATCGATAATCTGAGACACCTGGAGATGTTTTCTTGTACTTTGGTCTGGTTTCATGCAGGGGGTTAGAGTGAGGGAGGGACAAGATGAAGTCTGCAGGAACTGTTCTTCGCCGCTCTTGCTGCTTGTTTTAACAGCTTGAGATCACGCAGTACCACGGCATAGCTGCATTTCCCCTTTCCCCTGCCTTAAAAGTGGTTATCTCAGGAGTATTTTGAAATCTAGCACGAGGAAAACACTTTCATATCCTCAGAAAAAGCTATGTTGATATACTCTTTTTTGCGGTACTAATTCCTAGTAAGTAACACGCTGCTAACTGAAAGCCTACTGCATAGGAGGGGAGGTTTCTGTGATGTAATTATTGTGTGGTTTTTAGCTTTCTTGCACCAGAAGGCTTGTGATGCCTCCCAAACGCTGGGGTGGGATTCCTGCTTGGTGCTCCTGACGGGCTGGCCGCGCAAGGCCTGCTCCAGGTGACCGGCTGTGGCCGCGGCCTCGCGCTGCAGCTCTCGGAGTGGAGGTGTTTTTTTCCTTCCCCAGAGGTGGAGACCGCTCCTGTGCCAAGGATGTGTTTTTCAAAGAAACGCATGTATGTAGATCAGTCTGTGTTTATGCATTTTTTTCTGTTTTTTTTTTTTTTTTAAATCCAGGGTGTGGTTATAGCAGACTGGCTCCTTCTGTACTCAAAGTCACGAAAACAAACAGCAACAACAAAAGGGGCGAAGCCGACCGGGCGCTGAGGAGCCGGGGAGTGCGAGCTTTTAAAAGCAGCGATTAGGGAGGGGAGCTGGGTGCCTCGCTCCCCGCCTTCGCGAGGCCCCGTGTCCGTTTTAAGCTGCTCCAGGCACTGCAACCTAGCCTCAGCGAGCGTGTCAGCGTGAGGCACCTCGAAAGGGGGGAAGGAGAGGGTGGCCTGCTTCTGCCCTTTGTATGTGTGTGGGAAGAGGAATGACATGCAGTTTGGCTTTCCGTACAGCTTTTTCAACCCGTAGCCTCCCCGTACTCGAACTGAGGATGCTTGTTTACCATTAGAGCCGAGGTTTTGTTGCTGCTTGTATCCCCGAAAGAGGTTTCTCCTGGCTCCGACTAGCGAGCGAGCGCTGTTTGAGCTGGCTGTGATTGGGAGGAAGGAGGGAGGTAGCGAGTGTTGTGCCCTCTTGTTTTTCTCTTGTACAGGAAGAAAAAAGCTGAGGAGCCTGTCCTCCTCCTCTGAGTCAACTGTGGTTACGGTTTGCTGAGTAGGCGTGAGTGTTTTGAAGGGAAAAGCAGCTTCAAATTAAGTCAGCTAAATACTGTGCCCAAATGAGTTTGGGGAAGTTTCCCCTCCCTCCCCCACACCTACTCTCGTTAGAGCTGACAGTTTGGGGTAAAACTGGTTTGTGATAATCGCAAAAACTATTGTACGTATCGGGCGGTTCTCAAGCCAAATAGGAAAACAGGTGGTGAGTTTTTTTGTGTGCTGCCTGCTGTTGTTGCCACAGCATGCCGAGGTACTGGGCTGCACTGGGAAAGAGGGACCGGGTATTAATTACCCCAGTAGGGCAACCTCCTTGCTGCAGGCACCCCCAGGTCTTGTCGTGCATCGGGTGTGAGCTACCTCCACGCACACTGTGTGTGTTAGGGTGAGCATCTCGTGGTCACCGTGTCACAAGGGTCTGGAAGAGAGCTTTGTCCTAGTAGGAGTTAACTGAGGAGGCAGAAGTGAGCATCTCCCCTGTGATGGGATAGAAGAGAAAAATAAAGGGGATGGCAAGGAGTTCCTGGAGGAATCTAAAAGCATGGAAAATTCATCAGGGTTGACAGGTGAATGTAATGACGTTACGAAGTAGCTCTCTAACTGCATTAGAGAATGACATGCGGAGAGGGAACTAATTCCGCTGCTGTTGTTTGGCCTGTCATTGTCATACACAGGAAAATCATTTAGCTGAGAACTTGAGTCAAAAAACAAACACAGACAAAGAACCCCATACGTCAGTGTTTGTCTTGAGCAAATGCTGTAAGAACGTACGACACTTCGCGGTTGTGAATAGGCCCGTTGATAGCAGCTGGGTGCTCCAGGAGAGGGGGAACTGGCTTCGGTTGGCACCGGTTCTTTCCATATGAAACAAGCGTGTGCTCTGTCTGCAAGGTGGCCTGCTTCTCCTTTCCAGTTTCAGCTGTGGAAAATACCGCTGAATTTTAAACTGAGCCACACACAGGTGTTTCCAGATCGAGTGGTGATGCCTGCAGTCTCACCGATCAGTACAAGGTTGACGTATTTCCTAGAGGTGATGAGTGGACCGACAAGTGAGCGAAGAGATGGGAACAGCGGTGTCCACACAGCCGTCAGCTGGGTGCCCTGCTCCCGAGACGAAATGGAGTAACTCAAGTTCCAGCTGTGACTCAAGAGCTCTGCTCAGGGGTTCGGCGCGTTAGGGCATAGCAAACACCAGACTCAGGCTTGGTGTTTGCCTATACTGTGTCTGGTATTTTGCAGAGAAGCCCGGCTCCTAACCATACACCCCTTTGGTGCTACTGTTTGTTATCAGTCTGACAGGAAAAGTTAATTCTTTCCAACTGTCTTTGCTTGCTTTATCTTTGTTAGTGGAAATAGTCTGCTCTTATTTTTGAGGGAGATGGAAACTGCCTTACTTTGCTTTTATTTTTGTATCTTTCTTTCTTCCTGCCAAAATGAACATGATATGATTTGTAGTGGTTACTTTTTGGACAAACTCATTTGCAGTGAAACAAACCTAAATGACTGCGTTTCGCCAGGGCAACTGGAGTTTGAAGTTCCTGCCTGTCACTTTGTTGTGCCATTTTGTGAGGGCTCTGATCATCGTGGTGTTGCAGGAAAGTAACATAATGATGTTTAAGTGGAAGAGGAATGTATAAAAGCTGTTTCACTTGTCATAAGCCGGTGCTCTGCCTGTACAGTAGACTTTGAGATAACACCCACAGGGAAAAAAAAAAAGCTTTCTGTCTGGGTGCAAAATTCATGTTTTTAATGAATACTAAATGGAAGCTGTCTCCTCTAGAGTTTCTGGTTCCAGCTGAACAAGTTATTAAATGTTGTCTTTGGTCTTGGTGAATTGTTGAGATTTGAGACCGAGTTTCCTCTTGCCAGATACGATCACTGGTACTTGCCGTTTGTGGCTTCTGGTTTTTGTACTGGAAGCCTGAAGTTAGCTACACGCTGCTGGGGAGTGGCTTGTGGCTTGTGATGTTGGGGCACATACGTGTGGAAATTGTTTGTAGCCTTCAGGACGAAAAGTGGATCTCTGTGCTGCTAGACACTGGAGAATTGAGATTATGACAGAAAAGGAGCATTTTAGATTGTTGTATTTCCCATATTCAAAATACCTGATTCATGAACTAGAGCAAGAGCTGTATGTACAAGCAACACATTTGGTTGTTTTTAGAGCTTATCTAAAAAGCTTGATCTGCTTTTTTCACTAAAAAGCAGGGTATTGCGGAGCTTTAAAGAGGTACCGTGTTCCCAAGTTTTTCGTAACCTGAGTGGGCTATTTCATTTATCTCTAAGGTTGTCCAGACTTTCAGCATCTAATACCTCTGGCAGAATGCTAATTTTGGGGCAGGCACACAGAGTTTAAGGAAAATCAAGCAACTTCCTTCATACGAGGTTGTTTCCTAAAAGGACATACTGTGCAGCAATGATCGGAGGCTTACATGCCCTACAAAGAAGCTTCAAGCCAGTGCAGTGAGGGAGGTCGGTCCTCTTGGTTGTGTTTTTTTCTCATAAAAGCAGCTCTTTGTTTGTAAGTTGTGACCTTGCTTTGGTCATTGAAGCTGTGCCATGATGCTTACATATTCACGCCCATATAACGTGCATATATACACGTATATATCGGTGTAAAAACACCCCCCTGGTACTGGCGTCAGTTTATACTTCAACATGTGGTCAGCGCCCAATTGCTTGGCTCAGGGCATGCAACTGTTTGGTGTCTTGGCCAAACACAAAGTCAGTTGAGATGAATCAGGCCAAACGAGCAGCTGAACAGGCACTGCCCCCAATTTTCTCTTACTCTCTTTAAAGTAATGATATAATTAAGATACAGTATCGAAGAAATGTGTTCTGCCTAGCAGATTGTGCATGTTTTCTCTCTCGTTGCTGAAATGCTCCATACTGCACGAGGCACAGATGATGTACACAAGAGTTCAGTATGATGGTTCTGGTCCAAGAATTTTCTGTCCTTGCTAGCGCTGATTTAATTAAAACTGTTCCAAAAATGTGAATGGAAACCGTGCCCACAGAAAACTGGTGCTGGAGTGTTCATCAGGAGGCGTTCTCCTGCAAAGCTTACGGGTCCCACCGTCTCTCCTGGGGTGCCAAATCTTACCCTTGTGATCACACCTGCGGGGAGCAGCAGTTGCAAATGGCTTTTGTCAAATGCCAGTGGGACTTGCTCCCACCAAATGCTCTTCAGACTTCCGTAGGCAACTCTTGAAATATTTTACAAGTTGTTATTCTGGGGAGAGATGCCAGCTGTGGTTCGTGTTTTTGGGTCTGATAGCATTATGCCTGCTTTTCAGAGGGCATGACTGCAGGGGGAAAGAATTGTCTTCAGGGTTTCACGGATGTGTGATGAGGGGGAACGGAACCTGAGAAGTGATTTGGGGTGGGAGTGGGCGCACACCTCCTGCCTCTGAGTTCCCTTTTTGTGAAGCTGTGCTGATTAAGGTGCATGCTTGGATTAAACAGTAATCTCTTAGGACTTTTACTCCTTCGTTTGGTAAGTGAATACAGCTAGGTGGGTCAAATGTGGCGGTGATGGGTTGGGAGTTTGGAAACCGCATTGTCTTTTGAAATGCCTGTGCGATGATGATCACTGCTAAGGATCTTGCACCATCTCACAGCATTCTGCGGACATTTGATGGACAAGCAGGGTTGTATGAGACGTCACTGAAATATCTGCACCTTTAATCCGTTTGGTTCAAGTTCAAACTTGTGTTTACTCAAGGCCTTTTTTTCTGGTCTAGAGAGAAAATTGTTTCGGTGATAAAAAACATTTCTGGGATTTTGGGTTAGATCTGCAATACGCATGGGTTATTTTTCCTCTAGTGTAAATGTGATCCTTCCTTTTTTCATACACAGAGTAATCCGAATAAACTAGAGCAGGGCAGGCTTTGTGATCTGGTCAAATGACTGCTCTCACTTGCATGCTGTTTGGGCTGTGGGCCCCTTTGGCTGTTTAGGAAAATGGAAAATAGACTTTTTTGTCATTTTTACATTAGAATAATTTAACAATTTTGGAATAAGGAACTGCGTTCTTAAGGGTGTTACTTACCTTGGAAAGTTGGCTGTAAAGTAAGTCCTTTATTAAATCGCTTTGTAAGGAGTGGGTTTAAATTTCCTGAATTATTGTTTAGCAGGAGATTTTTTGGTTGTTTAGTAGGAATTCAGGTTTGTTTAACAGGAGGGTCCGAAATGAGTAACTCACACTGATGGTGACAGTTTCAATAAGTTAATTTATTGTCTGATAATGAAACAAGTCCTTGGTTAGGCCTTCGCCCCTTTACCAGCTATGATTCATTACTCCATTTTTGGACAAATACTCAAATTTCGGACAAAGTTTATTGAAACAATATAAATGTTTTGGGGGGAGTTAGCATGGCTCATTCTTGCATTGCTACATCTGTGCAAGTACGGAGCATAACAGGTGGGTTCTTTTCCCTCCTGTCTTTCTTGCTACTAAGCACATTTTTTAATTTCTTCCTTTTTTTTTCCCCCTAACATTTTGGAAATTCCCTTTGTAAGTACAAGCAGTATACTGTATTGCCTGGGATTTATTAGTACCGATATTGTTATGGCATGTTTGAGTCTCGTTCTGCCTAATTAAAATGTTCTGAAGGAAATCTGAGCTGCAAATAACGTGAAAACTAATGCGAGGACTGATCGATTTACCTATGCGTGCGCGTAAGCTGGGGAGGCGTAGGAAAACTTCATTGCTTTTAAGCTAGCAAAATTTGAGCTGATAATTTCTCCCTGAAATCTTGTGCTGTTGGATTGTTTCTCTACACACCTACTCCCCTGGATCGTTCCCTCAGCACCCCTGCACGGAGGGAGGACGAAGGTGCCCGTTGAGGGGCGGCCTGGCAGCGCGGCGGGGCGAACCGCGGCCTGCCGAAGCCTCGGGATGGCCGCCGCCCTCAAGGCGCTGCTGGTAAACAAGCCCCCAGAAGTCGTCCCACCGCCCCGAATTTCTGCTCGAGCAATAGGTTTGAGGGAGAAGAGAGGGAATGGGTGGCTGCAAGAAGTCGGCAGTCCCCATTAAGGCAAGTTTCGTCCCTCTGGCTGCGCGAGCGAGGCGCGGGCGCTGCCGCGGCTGGAGCTCCCCAGCAGCCATTTATGAGTGAGGCCCCAGAAGGGGGAGGAGGGGATGGCTGCTGCAGAAACCCTCTGCTGCGAGGCTTCTGTCACTCCTTGCGATCTCGGGGTAACTGATGCTGTGTTTCAGTAATGCAGCGTCCTGTTTTTTTGTAAACAAAATAACTTTTCTTCTTGAACCCGCTGTGTGATTTACTGCCGCCCTTTTGCCTCCCCGCATCTCTTCGCCTGGCTTCCCTGACACCCGCCTCGCACACGGTGAAGGGCCAGGCTTCTGGTTTTGTTCATATAAAACGGCAGCAAACCACACAGCTGCCCCGTGTTTCTTGTGCCACAGCCGTGAAGCATGGGCAGAGCTGTGCACCGTGTCGCCCAAATCCCTGTCTGCGGCCCTCGCCACTGGCAGTGTGGGCCGGATCCTGCCTCCCCAGCCCCAGCATGGTGCTGGTCGCAGCCAGCACCCGACAGGTCTGAGATGAGGGGAAGGCCGGATGGAGGGGGCCTGAGGCCACTGCCCGGCTCCCCCTGCTTCCTCCTTCCAGCTACTTTAGGTAGCCTATTATTTTCGACACTTCAAACCCCTTTGTTGTAACTGAATTGAAGCCGGGTGACAATGGCACCCTTGCTTCCTATTCACAGCAAAATGAAGAGACAGGCCATTGTCGCCAGCATAATTGAGCCTCTATCAAAACAAGAACACAAAGAGATGAGCAACTCAGTTAAAGCCGCTTGTTTGAGCTGTAACAGTGGAGGCTGTTTAGGACTAGAAACCTAATTACCAACAGTAAGCTTTTTAAAGCTGGTGCCACATCCCCTTTTAATTCGACATGTAAGTTAAATGTTTTTGTTTGGAGATCCTGGATGTTATTTGCAAGTAGTGATATTGCTGATGGCAACTCACAAACCACCTACCTCCCAATTTTGATTTAAAAGGGGAAAAAAAAAGTAAACTTCAACTGCAGTTTATGTCCACAAGAGATCACAAGTTCTAGCATCAAGGATATCTCCTCAAGCCAGCTAAGCCAACAATCTCACAAAATTCCCCAGCAGCGTGTTACCTGGTCAAGTATATATTGCCTTGTCACGGTGCTGCAGTCTTCCCTTTCCCAGTAAAGCTGCAGTGTAAGTTACTGTTCTTCCTGTCTTTGTCTCAAAACATAATTGGTTATTTTTCCCCTTTTACTACATAAAGCACAATTGTTTGGTGTTTTTTTTTTTTTGTAAGCAGTCTCATAAAAACTGCCATAATGTGGAAACAGACCAAAAAAGCCCACATGTAAGTTTATTTGCCTAGCCTAGCCTAGATGGCAATCTCTGGAAGTCACATCCTCTGTGGTGCTCATTTGTTGGCTGTAGGAGAGTGAAAATGTTTGTGCCAGATAGCGGCAAGTCGATGACACTGATTAGCATGCTCCGAACAGCCCCGACTTTTTTCTGGTCATCTTCAAGGTAAAGGGTTGTGCACACTGCTTTAAATTTAAAAAAAAAAAAAAAAAAAAATTTATTTCCAAACAAGTTGATATTTCAATTATCTGAGCAAATGCTAGGATTTCATCCTCCTAACCTTATGCTGAGTAAATGGTAATTTCCTAGGAGCTATCAAAAACTGTGCATATTCTGGTGTGCCTAATACATGTCGGGTGGCCAGATTTTCCAGTAGAGAAAATCTCAGTAACAGTAGGGATCTCAAAGCTGGCTTGTGACTTCAGAAAAACTCTGAAAGGCTTATTTGGCCGGATATGGGAAACTGATGAAAAGGTTGGGAAGTATGGTGAGGAAAACTAATTTCCTGTTTTTTATGTGATCCTTTGAGAATTGTATCTTAACAGGAATGAATTGTCTGGGGCAAGGCAGGGGGAGCTGGTTCATCTCGCTTTTTTCCTGCTAAAAAAATATTTTGGAATTGTCATATTAGATTTGGTAGGCATTTTACAGCGGGGAGGTAGATGCTGAACTGCTGGTTGAATGTGCTGAGTAGCTCCAAATGCTGACGGCTGTTGTCCTGGAGCTAGGCGAAGGAGGCAACACGCACGTTTGTTTGGGCAGGTAGGGATTGAGCAGAGCTGCCCTCCTCAGAGCAAAATCTGGCCAGACCACTTCTGATTTCTTACAGAAGTAAGCAGTGATATACTTCTAAAGATACAGAACAAAGTAATCTGGTTCCCTAAGATCCAAATCCTTTTTGGTGTTGCAGTGAAGGGCCTCTTTGTGACTCATATCCACTAATGTAGACACATGTCTCTGAAGAAAAGCCTTAAGGGATGAGTAAGCTGAGATGACTTGAGAGGCTTGTGGGCTATGAAAGGCTGGCTAATAGCGACTGGAATGAGACGTCAAGTTGCTACAAAAGATTTCTGCAGATTATGTTAGTTTTTTGATGATGAGCAATGTGCAAGTAATGGAATATAGAGCAGAAATCAGTTTTCATGTGAGGAATTAAGTACTTAGGGCATAGTGTAGGCACAGAGTTGATAAGCTTGCACCTTCAAGACCCAACAGACAGAAAGCTTTCGAGCGGTAGAACCAGACAAAGACTTGGCTGTTCCTCCACCCCAGCCTGTGTATAGTCGTATTTACATCTTCTTTTTCTGAGAGTCAGCCAGATCAACACTTCACTTCCAGAAGTGTTGCATAAGTGTAGGCTGCAGACGTGTTTAGTATGACCCCGAAGTGGCTCCCAGGCATCCCCAAAAGCCTGCTGTAGATGTCTCGGGAATTTTGGGCGTCCAGTTTTCATTTAAGGTTTCCAAAAGCATTGAAGAAATGGGAGTGTATAGGCTTCTCTTCTGGAAGGGCCTCCTCAGTCTCATTCTCTCTGTGCTTCTATATCGCTTATGTTGGTAGGATGCTCAACCAAGCATTTGCTGCTTGAGTATTTTATGAGATTGCTGGCTTATCTGGCTTAGTTGAGGAGATATCCTTGATACTGGAACTTGTGATCTGTTGTGGACCTGGCTTGGAAAAAGAAAAGCAATTTGGGAGGTAGATGTTCTGTGAGTTTTCGGCAGCGATATCACTACTTGTAAATTCTTGCCTAGCTATTTTTAATGTTTGGAAATGTGCAAAGCCTGTCAGTATGCCAGTTTCATAAAACTGTTGAAGAAAGTGTAGGAAAGAGCTCATCTTGCACCACATAAGTGAGCTCTTCCTGTCGAGGTTAAATAAGCGGACTCTGAACCGTACCGATCAAAGGCAGGCACACTTAGCCAACGCGTAACTTTAGAGGTTTAGCTCCAGGCAGTGTTCAGCGGTTGCCCTCCAATTCTGAGCCCTCTACTAATAAAACTCCTTTCTCCTTCTCTGAGATTTACCTAGTTGCACATTAGGGACTAGGATTTGGGAAGGGAAGTGGGGAGGGATGTGTTTGTGGCTTTGCAGTTTCAGGCATGTTCTTTGGGGGTTTTGTAAGCTATTCAGTGAAACTGAGCTGAAACAAAGAAGGAAAATACCTCTTAGTTTCCTCACATTAATATATTATTAAACAAACCCATAACAGTTGTTAGTTATTTTTGTTATGTGGAAAATACATTATTTTATTTTGTGGTTATCTTTTCTTGAAATTAAATTCATTTGCTGCCCATGGTAGTCTAAATGAGTACTGAAAGGATATGGGGGAAATCCCGGATTTTCTAATCTCTCTTTATATCTAGTATGAGCTAAGCCTCTGTTCTGTGCTTGCTAGGTGATTTCCATTTGAGCAACAAGCCCGTAGGGGAAGCTCATGGACTATTCTCCTTCAGAGTGAGAAGACACCGAGAGGGCCAAGGCTGGTGGCTTGCCGAGTTCAGTGTAGATACGTGGAATTGTGACCTGGTTGCACGTGGAAATTGTACATAAGCTACTGGCCTGCACGCAGTTTTCAGTTCACCTATTTAGGAAAAAGATGTCCTAGTGCATCTTGACTGCATCTGCTTCTGAAATATCTCCACGTGAAACTTTTTCCCCCCGTAATGTACACATTTACCTCAATGCTTCCAGACGAGATCGGTGTTTTGACCATAAAGAACATTTTATCTGCATCTCTACTGTCTGACCAATTCCTTGTCTTGCACATTTTTTTTGCATGACATACATTTGCCCTCATTTATGTCTGGGGCAGAAATTCTGTATGTGTGGTTCAGCAGCAGTGAGCTGATTTAAAAACAACAACAGAAAAAAAACCACAATCCTGTATGATATTATTGATTGTTCTGGATTTTTGTTGTTTCTAAGCTACTGCAGGAATTTTTTTAATTGCGACTGACTTGAGCACTTTTTTTTTTTTAAAACAAATTAAAAACAAAACAAAACAAAATCACCAAAGCAAAACATGGCCCTTCTATGTTTTTGTATGCTGGAATCTTTGCCTTGGAGGTAATTACAAATGTGTCTGTTCTCCTTAATGGGCTTTATACACAGCTGTATTTTTTTTTCCACCCAGCACGGCATGTCTGGGTGCAGCTGGTCAAACAGAAACGTAATAAACATGAGAACTAGCTAGTATTGTACTCAGGGGTTCATAGATACACATCTATCTATGTAGATACATAGTCTATCTGTCTATAGATTTTGAAGAGCAGATCATTTACAGCAGCTTGAATTACACCAGCTAGCCTAGAGGGCTTTTGGAGATGACCTTGGGAAGGAGAAGTGCAATTATGGAGGGGCTGGCATGGCTTGTCATGGAAGTGCTCCCAAATTTTCATGACTGGTCGTAAGAACAGCGTAGACCATGTTGCAGTTGCTGGTGTGGTCTGTTTGTCCTTTTGTTGTTGTTGTTTTTGCGTTTTAGACTACCCTACCTTGCCTCTGTGCCCCCACGTTCTTCCACGGAAGAACAGATGAGCTTCGACATGGGTCGGGGTTGTAATTGCTCACCATCGGGAGTAACCCGGGTTGGGTAAAAGCGGCCCCGTGCGTGATAACCTTGCAGTTTGTCCTTCTCAAATCTTTGGAACTGTGTACCGGGGACTTGACATCTCATGGCCAGGGATGAGTCGTTTATCATAATCTGAGGGCCTTGACTTCACTGAAAGACTAAACTCTGTGAAGTAGCCTCACGGGAAAGGCAGCGCGCAATGCTTTGGCGACCTCGGGTTGCACTGTTTACATACTTGTTCAGTACTGTTTAGGTATTTGCCCCTGTAACGTGGTCTTGAAGGAGTCCTGTTTAGAAATAAATGAGTTTTGTTTCCATCAGAAGTTTATGACCGTTCTGTCTCCCTTGTACGTCTCCTTCCTGCACAATCCAAACAGAGCTAACGACTAGCAGCTTTGCCTACGTGCATGTTTGTTGGTAGCCTTGTCATTTGGATGCAAAGTGTCTTCGCCTTTCAGCTCTCCAGATGCAGGCTGAGCTGTTCCCTTGTTCTCCTGCAGCCCTGTAACCCTGGATCAAGACGTACTCTTGGGTTTTGCCTTTGCCTGCTGTCATTTTCCAGGGTAATTATTAATTTTCCTCCAGCTCTGGAACAAACAACTGTGGGAGCACAGAAATACGGGATCATGGGTGCCTGCTGTGACTGTCAGACCTCGTGCTTGGAGTAGGCCAAGACACGTGGCTTGGTCAGAAATACCTGTGTTGGGCAGCAGTGCTTCTGCCAGGGCACCGAGGCTGGTACCTTAACAGCCGTGCATTGCCTGGGAAAGCCTTCCCTGTGGCTTTTTACTATTTTTGCTTAGAGAGTTTTTTATTAAAAAAACAAACACACAAATGGTTAGATATTCAAGGTTTGCAAGCACTGGGTTGCTATCTCAGGTATCTAGCACTGAAGGCATGGCTTTCGCTTGCCTGGGTTCTCTGGGGGATGAGGAACTGGGACGGAGGCAAGGTGATGGGGAGGCTGAGCTGCTCCCTTTGTCCCTGCAGCACCCGGTCTGCCGGGGAAGCCTCCTTCAGAGGTGGTCAGCCAGGGCTGCTGAGCTGTTCCTCGCCCTACCCGCAAGTGGCTGGGCTTTTTGGGCAAAGAAATCAAGGGCGCTGATAGATTCTGGCACCTTTGACTGAATTGAATGGAAAAAGTTTAACAGGCTTTGGCCTGGTGTGCATCATCCAGCAGTGGAGAGGGGGAGATGGGAATGAAGCTCAGAATCAGGACGCCCAGCATGCGAGATCTTAAGACAACCCAGTGCACAACATTTCCTTTACACTGGTTATTTATCTCCATCTCTGTCGCTTACGGTAGTACTGCTTCCAGGAGAGCTCGGGATGTTGTCTCTATAATAAATACTCAAGGTTTGGATGACAGGATCTGAATAACTCGCTTCTTGGTGCTAAAATAGAGGCCGGTAGATACAAAACTAAATATTATGTGATGAGCCCTTGATGATGCTACTGTTCATAATTTGGGAACCAAGCAACGCGCCTGTGGAAGTTGTCTCTGGCTTTCTCCTAATGTACCAGAGTACTGAATGTACTGTATCAAGTTATTATATGCTGTTTTCCTTCCATTGCCATCTGTTATCTCTCTTCTGGTCCTTATCTTTAACTCTGCAAATCCTCTTAGAATTTTCTTGAAAATACCGAAGGGGAGAAGCTGGCTCTTAGGTAATGCTTTTATTCATGTAGCACTTGTGTTTGCACCACCCTCTGTATTTTATCATAGTATCTTTCTGTGTATTTTGGGTGCAAGAGCAGTGTGATCTAATTTGCTGGCTCCCTTAACGTTGCACACTTCAGAACAAAATACTGGAAATTGTACGTTCCGTAAGCTTGTCTCTTCCTCAAAATAAAAAATAGATGGTAATGGATGTGTCAGCCTTTTCCATCTGATTGACGTCTAATATATATGCAGACTGTTTGCATGCTCACAGAAACTCTTCCTTCCCAATCTTAAATTTTAGAAACATGGAGAGTGAAGCACTGCTGCTCATGATAGCTGCGAACACGCACGTAGTGGTCACCACATGATTCTGTTTAGTGTGCCTGTAGTTGAGATAATACCATGTGCTTATTGTTATGTCGGGATTTAATTTGAACTTGGAAGGGCGTTTTTTGTTTGCAGGTGTCTCCATGAGCATGTCCATACTAATGCTCAATTCATGTAATGTTTTTGCAGTGAAGTCTTATGATCTAGTGAACAGGGAGGAATAAGAGGAATACAGGAAGATGCTAACAAAGTTCACGGCAGTTGGGATGAGAGCAAGCAGAGTTCATGTTAAGAGCATTCAGTTATGTGCTTTGATTTCTCTTTAGGATAAGAAGCTGTCATAGAATCATAGAGTCATTAAGGTTGGAAAAGGCCTCCAAGATCATCTTGAAATGCTGCAAGTTCTTATGGCTGCAGAGCTGTTCTCGAGTACTGAGAAGTTTCAAAAGGGGATACCAGAAGGATGGTCATGTTTGTGAGGGTGTGAAGGGGCATTTCCTCCTTCTTTTGGTAATTCAGAATCCTCTGCACTTGCAGCTCTCAAAATGAAGGCAGTCAAATGATAGCTGAACATGATACTGTTTGTTCGGTTTATATAAATTTTGCTTTGAGCTGAGTTCTGGCAGCTTTGCTGAGTGGGAAGTTGATATGTTTGGCCTCTGTAACGGTTGTGTGGGCTGTCATTAGGAGGTGTTTTGCAGAAGTTGCTGTATCTTACCTTCTCACTTCGTTATAAAGCTTAAACATGCGATCTGCCCTCTCCCAGCTGGCGCTGTATTTGTGGGTCTGAAATGGTTTAAAAAACCCTGAGTTGCCAGGCTGGCTCAGCACGTAGCTTGCGTTGCGGGTTGGTTAGGAGCTGCTGCGCTGTCTTTCTGGTTTTGTACCCCAAGTATTTTTATTAGCAAGATACCTGCCTCTGAAGAAGAGCACCTCATTTTCTAATTATGAAATGCTGCCTTGCATTGCAAAACACTGTTTCCTCATTGAGATGAGCCAAAACACATGATACTCAACTTTTTTAGGCTAAATATTTTATCTGTCTATTGGAAATCTCTGACAGCTGGACTAGTTAGTAAAGCAAAACGTAGTGAGTTAGGAGAGTGTCAGGAAAGATGAAGTTACTAAATAAAACAACGCTGTGTAAGGGGCTCTGCCTGACTGAGAAAGGTGGGAAGCTGTGACACGGCAATAAGTTGCTCATCTACAAGATCATGACAAAGAGTGTTCACAAATCAACTCTGAAGTGTTTGAACTAAAACACGAAGTTACAAAGGAAAATGATCTCTTTTTTCAGGCAATCAATTTGTGCATGCGAGCTATGGGCAAACCTCATGGTGACTGTACTGCTGGTCATGCAGCTGTGTAGGAGGTGCTGGTTGTTGTTGTCAAAGGGATGCACCACATGTACAGCACGAAAATGTAGTTCCATGTTCTCCAGAAAAAAACAGTAGAGACTTCCCTCTAAATTAACTATGTGCAGAGGAATTTTAACTTGCATAGCCATGAAATTCTCTTTAGGCAAACATTTGTTGTGGAGGCTACAAAACATCAAGGCAGAAATGAATAGAAAAGCAGCTAGCAGATAAGCATTGCAAATGTTCAGATAGTTATCTGAGTCTTTTTGGTTGAGAAATTGGGTTTGGGAATCTCATGAGAGCCTGTTCTCATGATAAGATGCCTGGTAAAGCCCAGGCTCCCACTAGTCAAGAATAGCATGCGTTTAGCCATTTGTTTGAAGGACTGAAGCCCTGACCTGAAAAGAGGTGGTGCAAGACGTGCCTTGCATCTAAAAATTAGTTAGGATCTTTGACCAGCAGTTTTTAGGTATTATGAAATTTGGTATTTGAAACGAAATGTTTTGTTAAAACTTCTTACTGTGCTTGTGATTTTCATAAATGTAATTTAAAGTTTAAGACCTGCAAAAAAGCTGTAGGTTTAGTTATGAATGCAGAGATCTGCTTAGTTATTAGAGTTAATTTTTGGAGGTTTTCTATGTCAACTATTTAAAGTGCAGTCAGTCTTATTTCAAAGCACTTTCATAAAATATATCAGGAATATATCAAAATATTTTTCTACATGCACACCTATATCTTCTTTATTCAATTCATAGTTGGAGCCCCTAAGGTATAAAGCATTTATACTCTGCGCATTTTTCCCTGAGTGTTAACGTAATGCTGGCACTGAAACCTTCAGCTTTTAATGACGTTTTGAGATGGGGTGGTTGGTACGTGAAGATGTGACGTCACTTGTAAAATAACCTTGTTTTAATTTGTGGTCGTTCATGTAAAAAAAAAAATAAAAGAAAAAAGAAAGACCCTGATAGATGCTGAAAACATATGTTGAGTTCGGGCTTGGTTTTCATTTTTTTTTTTCCTTAAAGTCATCTCTTACACTGATACTATATGGAAGTGGTAGTGTATAGGTTTTCTGAATAACGAGCAACCATTGGCAGAGGATAATTCTAACTCATAGTGTTTGTCTTTTACTCTACTGGTAACTCGCGTTCCTATGAACGTGAGTGTTTTTGTTGTCCAGTTTCACATCAGAAGCGAGAATTTTGCCATACATTTCTTGGCTTCTTGCATGCCATGTCATTTTTTCACTATAATGAAAAGTCTCTGAAGATCATTCTTCCTGCTAAACGTGACGTTAATTGGAAAAGCAAACGCTTCTCCCCAGCTCTCTAGGAGCTTTACATCTGAACTCATAGGAACCCGGATCCAAGTCCAGGAGGCGGTGGTGCAGAGCGCTTCTGCCCGTGCGCCTTTGGGAGATGTGACTCTACGAGCGGTGTCCACGCTGCCCGCCGTGGACCCTCCCAAGAGGCCTCCATGGGTTGCAAGGAAGATGGGCTGTTGTGACTCTTTTCGCTGCGCTCCTTGCTTTTATCTGAGATGTCCAAATAGCCTCCAGATCTTGGGCAATGCATACAGCTTAGACAGTGCAAGTGTGGAAAGTACCTTTTGAAGGTGCTCTTTGTTCTCGACCTTCTGTGTTACAGCACTGTTATGTATTTTTTGACGAGTTAATGCGTTGTAATCCAGGCCATTACATACTGTCAAGTTACTTTTAGTTATGATATTTAAAGGGAAGGCAACGTTGCTAAATATACGTTTTTTTTTCTTTACATCTTAACAATTGACTTTTTACTGAGCCTGGAGATGTGGGCAGGGAAAGCTTTCTTGGCATTTCCAGGTTGCTTTTCTGCAGCTTGGCTCCACTGATCCACACAAGACCCTGATCTCCTGAGCCCTCAGCAAAGCAGGCAGAGGCTGTGTCGGTGATCTCCCAAACGCCGCGTGCTCCTCAGGGGCTGAGTGATTTACAGAGCCCAGGCTGGAACTTGTTACGGCAGAAGCTGTTTGAAGTAGTTCGTGGAATGAACTTCTAAAGCAGTTTGATGAAATTGATTATCTGCAGAGTCCATTGAGAAACCCTGTTTTTATCTAAGTTTTTCACACTGATTAATGTATACATGATGTTTTAGTATCTGTCAAATGTACGTACCGAATATCTGTCTACATATGCACCAAGTTCAGCCAGAACCTTTTATCACCTGAAACAAGGAAAAAGCATGGAATCGTTGTAACCCCAAACTAAGCTCTTACATATATGTATTGTGGAAACATGTTCGTACTCAGCTGATGGGCGGTGTTTTAAATCTCTTTGCAAATTATCAGTAATGAGCCTGAAGTTAAAAATAGACGTTTATGTGTAGAGAGCCAAGGGGGAAATATTTCTGACCAAAAAAAAACACAAACCTGCTATTGTGGAGAACTTCATTAATTATTATTTTTTTAATGGTATGACAAGGTTGGGTTGGATCTCTGTTTGATCCCTTAGTAGGGGCACCCAGCGTTCAGCCATGGGGAGCAGGGAGACAGCGCAGCTGGGGGATCCGCGGTGCCCGAGCTGCCCTGGCATGGGGAGGGTGCCACGGGGTGCTGCTCTGTGGCGTCGAGTTCTTAAGGAAGTTTTCCTTTTGTGGCAAAGCAGAGTGTTTTTTGAAATACACTATAATGTCTCAAAGCATGTTTTTACAAGGATGACCGGGTAAGGTCGGTGGTAAGTGGTTTTGCTCCATTAGCTTTTCCCCATTTTCTGGATGCCTCTTTCTTTATACTTTAGCCTATTTAAAGGAAAAACAAAACAAAACACCACCACCACCAAAAAAAAAAAAAAACAGGCAGTGTCACCATCTGTAATGTGTCTTGAAGTTCTTTGACCTTGTGTTTCTGTTCTGCATTTTATTTTACTGTTTTCCCCCTGAGTTTTAAAGCAAGCGTTTTGCATAAATTTGTCATAAACTTGGGGTTAATTGCTGTGGCTAGCACCTGTCTGTTGTTTTCTTTGTGCCTAGCATGGTGGGTGTTTTGAAGTGTAGTTCAGATCAATTTACCCGCACTGATGCATTTCTTGCCGTGTTTTTGATGCAGTTCAGAAAACAAACAAAATAACCCGTCTGATCACAATCTACTGCGTAACTATCTGTGCCCTTACAAGTGGCCATGCTTACCTGTTGCTTCTTAAAGTTTCTATTGTAAAGAGCATTCTAACCAGTAGGTCTCTAGCTGATTTGTGATACTATATTCATTTTAAGCAGAAAAATAGACTGTGCTTTATTAAATAGTATTCTGTGCTAAACTTCTGGCTCAAGGGAGATGGTGCCAGCATAGGCTGCTGGTACCAAGCTGTGGTTGTGGGCAGAGTTGGGTGCTCATGTTACTCCAGCTCACTCTTTTCCCAGTGTGAATACTTCCTGATGGATCTGACATTTTATATTTATATATATATATATATATATATATATAACTTGTGTCTACTGCTCTCCGAGTGGGGTAACCAGCTGGGTAATCTGTCTGGAAGACATGTTTTGCCCAGAGCCCCAAGATGGCTAGATGTGGAGCTGGGCTTGGAGTTAGTCACTCGATGTACACCGGCGGAGCTGTCTGCAACATGAAAGGCAGGCAGGAATGCCTTTCATGGCTGTTTGGTTACTGGGGAACACGATTATTCCTTTGATGTTGGTGGGGCGGGTTGTTTTCTAATTCCTGACATGAAGGAGGAAGGTGAATCAGTAAGTGAATTACAGCTCTCGGGTTTCTCAACTCAAACGGGCGATTGTTTCAAAACACCTCATAGGCAGAGGAGATCTTCTCATTGTTTTCCCTTCATATCTGCAGCAGCACAACCCTTCCCAGCCCACGGTGGCTGCCCTTCGACAACTTTCATCGCAGGGCCGAGCAAGGGGCTGCAGCGGGCCCTTCAGGCCCCGTCACACACGGCCTCCGGCCAGGCCTGTCCCGGGGCACCGTGAGGCGTTGCTCCGTGTGAGGTCTGCGGCGGAGCCGGAGGGGCTTCATAACAAGCTTTTGTTTGTTTGTTTTGTTGTTGTGTAGCAGGAGCCTCTCCGATGGATGGCCAACGCTTCAAAGTCGAGGCGGCGAGGGAGGCCGAGGCGGCGGGCAGGGAGCGATGCCCGCCGAGCCCAGCGAGAGGCCCCGGGCCCTGAAAGCCGGCCTTTGTGTCCCCCGTCCCCCCCTCCCGGGCCTGCCTCGGGCGAAGCATTACACAATCTCGCTATTGTTTGCTTGGAAAAGGCTACGGCATCCTATTGCAATTATTTATGAAAGAAAATATTTGGTGTTTTTGTGGAAAGTGGGTGGGGAAGCTGAATTTACCTCTCTTCTTGTTTTGGAAGTTGTATTTCTTCCTTTTGTTCTTCCTGTCCGGTAGTTGCACAGTTTTTCTAAGCGGCAGAGAGTGCACATGCCTTCAATCTGTGCTGCAGTGAAAGTCCTGCTATTAAAACAAACACGCACACCAATTCCGCAGAACTCCATTTGGTGCTGTAAATAAAGACACCCATGAGCTGCTTCTAGGGATTTGTTTCAGGTCCTTTGTGCTTTTGTCTAGTGTGTTTTGCAGCGGTAGCATTTGGAAATGTTAGATCTTACTCAATTTTCCCTGTGTAGGCGTAGCGAGAGAAGGAAGGAGCTAGGGAGGACCCAGGAGGAGACGATCCTGATGGAGAGGCCCGAAATAAATGCTGTGACTTGAACCAGTTTTCCTCAGCTCGAGGCCCAGGCTCTGCAGGTGACCTAGAAGGCATCAGGAGTGCAGATTAAAAGTAATACTAAAAATGAGAAATCGCTAAGCCCTTGAAAAAGATAACTAAAATGAAAGATACTAAATTTAGTGAATAAATACTGAAACTTTAATAGCTTTCATTTTGTGGCAGTACTGTGTAAAAGAAATCTCAGAACCCTTTCTGCAAAGGCCAAGTGGTCCTTCTAGGCTTGTTTGTGTTGAACTTGAGAAACGCCGCTTCGGGTGACAGAAGGGCTGCTAGGACGTGGTTTCCAAAACAAATCTGCCCGAGATTGTCTGATGCTCATCAGTATTATCTCATTACCTGAAGCGTGGGATTGTTTCGTGTGTACTTTGGGGAGATAGTTCAGATAACTCATTTCAGCTGGTCGATTTGGGAGCTTCCATACGGTTATGTTTGTCCAGCGATTCCTTGTCTGGCATGTCCTTGCCTTCTAGCATGTGGTGGTGGTGTTCTCCTGCAGCAGTCGCTCCTCTGCTCCTCCTCTCTGAATCATTTTTAGGTTGCTACTTCAGGGTGGTTGGGTGGGGGAGTGTTCTGAAGGCATATTGTGAAGTGTGGTGGTTAATAGGAGCAGTTTGGAAACCTTCTCAGTCTTGTGAAATGAAAATGGAAGGCAAACGTTATCAGGGCACCCAACTCTAATTCTTTGTTAATTTGTATCAGACCGGGGGTAAATCTTTTCCCTCTGCCCAAGGAGCTCGGAGAAGTGCTATCTTGCTGGAATCAGAGCGATGATTCCCCAAGACGGTTCCTGCAGCAAGGTACGCTCAGCTGCCCTGTTGGATGTTGCTGGGGTTGTTCTTGGTGAGACGTTACGGGAGAAGAATGTGTGCTCTCACGGCTGATGAAAACACATTGTTTTGCACAAAAGGCTGCTTAGAGCATTCTGGGAAGTAAATGATAAATGAAGAGTTAGTTACGTTTCAGGTCCTGCTTAACGACTGCAGCCTGTTTTGCTGAAGTCAGGAAAAGCTTGCCGAGCCAGAAGGCTCACTATGGTGCTCTAAGCATGACCTATTCCCTTGTGATAATGGCAGAGAGCCTATCTGTCTTCCAGCAGCTGTCTCGTGTCTGCTGCAGAAGATCAGACAGACTAAACTGTACCTGTGTCGCCTTGATGCATTTGGGGTTTACCCTGTTAACCCCAATCGACGTGTGTTGATGAGAACAGATTCTGCTTTTTCGAGTCATTTCTCATGTGGCAGCAAGGCAGCTTTGATTGCTGAGATGATGGTTGGTGGAAAATAACCGCTGTGAAATACCAGATTCCAAACCACACGAGGTAAACAAAACAAAATCTCACTTCTGTATTTGCTTAATTTCACCGGGGTTTTTTCCCTTCCTTGTTATTGTCTAGAAGTTGAAGTGAGAGCAGTTCTACAGCATTTCTATTTCATTTGCACATAAAAGCTTTCAGTTTCCTTGTGTCTAAGGAGAGCATGGCCTGAATTGCTGTTTTGGTAAAATGCGCTGAAGTAGGAAGCAATATATATTAAAACCGAAAGTATTAAGGCACAGTTTTAAATGTAGTGGTTTTGAGGATACTTTTAAACATAAAACTCAACATTGATTCAGTGACTTGAAATACGCCTTTTTAAAATCCAGAAGTAGCAGTGGTATCGTAACGTGTAAGAGATGATTAGATTGGTGGTGCTGGGTGTGAACTTAGGTGGAGCTAAAGCTACGTTGGCTTGGATTTACAGTGGCTAAAGGTACTGCCTTTTTATGCAGAAAAAGCTTCTCTTTGAAAGCTTTTCTTCCCATCGTGTTCAGACAGCAGTGCAGCCTGTCTGAAAGTTGCACAGTCGCATAACGTGATGCCGGCTGGTGTTCGTACGTGGCAGTGATTGAGAGATTTGGGGTCTGTGGGATGACCACCCTTCTGCCTCCTGCTCCTTCCATGGGACATGGTACAGGGGAGATGCCCTTAGGGTGCCTGGTGCTGGAAGTGTGCAGAAAATCCATTATGTAAATACGGGAACTGGTTTCCCGAGCAGCATTGTATTTGCTTAATTGATTTTGTGTGTAAATCGTTCCGAAAAAGATTTTTAAATCGCAGACACCGTGGGTACGTTTTGATCCATGACTAGGTGAAGTCCTCTGCTGGAGGAGTTACTCGCCGTGCCGTGTTTGTGATGTTAGCTCACGCTGAGCTTGAGTTCATGTTTTTGTACTTACTCGAAACTGATCCTCTGCCTGGCGGGTCTGTGTTTCTGTGCACACAAATAATTCATATGCCTGTGTGTGTAGGTGCATGCACACACCTCCTGGCGTGCTAAACCGAAAGCGTGAGGCTCGGTCGGCACACGGAGGCAGAGCACCCCTTTCTGTTTGTCCCTCCAAAGCCTTGTAGACCAGATATGTTTTCCTACACTTGTATGCGCTCTAAGATAATATTTTTCAAGAAGGGGAAAATATCAAGTTACTTTCATTCGGTGCTTTTAAAAAATCGCTGGAGAAATTAACATTCCTTCGGCTCAGGTTTCAGCCGGCCGAGCCGGGAAGGGGCGAGCGCGCTGGGGCGGCAGGATGTCGAGCTCCAACAAAGGCAGCCTCGCCGGCGCTCAGGGGTCCGCCGAGATGCTGCTTTGTGAGCTCTGCTGCGGACGTGGACAAAAGCTTGGATGCTTTTGAGCAGTTATTGAAGGGGTTTTGCCCCGCTGGTGCGCTCTTTGTTGTGTGTCCGTGTATCGTGATGTGTGCGCGAATGGGTGGCGTTGAGTCTGTTGGTGCGTTGCATATGGTTTCCATTTTCCAGTCTTCAGGTCTTCCTGCAGCAAACCTTTTGGAGCTGGGCTTTAACTCCGGCCGCGTTGCTGTCAGGCTGCCTCCTACATAGCCTCCGGACGCTCTCACCGCCCCACGGCGCAGAGACAAGAGGCCTCTCCATTCCCCGCGTCCCCTCACGTCCGGAGAGCCCCGAGGTGGGAAGGCGCTGCCTGCGCGGGGCGTGCTGTGCTCAGCCCTCTTGGCGGGTCTGTGTGAGGTCCGGAGGTCCCCGAAAGGGGGGAGCTGAAGGCAGACCCAGAGCCGAAAACTAAAATGATGTCACTGCGGGCCAATCAGCAGGGTGGTGTCACGCGCCTGGCAGCCCCGTGCCCGCCAAACAAGAGGAGCAGCCCCTGCTCGCCCCTTCACCGCCGCGAACTGCTGGGCACCGAGCCCTTTGAAGTTTGTTATCTGCGAGTTAAATGCACACGAGACGCGATTCATCGCTCCTGCAGCTCGTGGGATTCCCAAGTTTCCCAGGGCTGTGGAACTGCGTGGGAGCTTTTACGGCTCTGTAATGAAACGCATGAAGAGCAGGCAAACTGCTTTGCTTACTGTTTTTACAGCACTTGCCCTTCTATCCTGCGTGCTGAGCAGGATCGGTGTTGGTGTGCGATTTTTGCTTTTGACACGTGTTACAGACCTTTCTGATTTTCTTAGTTTTGTGCTATACACTTTTCGAGTCTTATTTTCCACTATTTCCGTGCTTAGCAAACCCCACAGATAAGCTCAGCGTTCTCACACTGCTTCTGTTTCCTGTTAGCCAGTTAGCAGAGGCTGAGCCCAACATCTTGGTGGCTCGAGCTGTTGGAGGCTGGAGGAGCTGTTTATTATTTCTGAGTGAAATTTAGTACCTTTTCAAACCAGCGAGCTGAGGCACCCCGTCTGACACTCCAAACAATGACTGTGTGTACAGTTGGAGGTAGATTAAAAAGAAAAGTATGAAATATTATATTGAGTGAGGACATCGTTGGCACCGGTCAGAGAAGAAGGATGTGAGCGAACAGATCTAGAACAAAAACTTAGTCTTTGAGGATAGATACTAAAAGGTTGCAACAGCAGGACCCTATTATTTCTAGTACTACTTTTTTTTTTTAAATTTTTTTTCCTATCCCCGAAGAAGATATTTCCTCACTCTTTCCCTGGCAAGTTTGTGGCGATGTTCAGGAAAAGCAGTCATCTAGAACCAGTGCCTCCTCTGGGCTGTAGTCTAGTTTCATGCTTTTGGATTAAAAACGTTCTGTGAGAACAGAAACGAGGAGGGAGGGATGCAGGAAGGTTTTGTCTGTGTTTGGGACAAGGCGTAATGTCATGACAGTGATAGTTTTAGGTTTTCAGCAGTAGGTAATTTGCTCCAGTCCAGCAACTGGAATTTCTTACTGACTTGGGTCTACGTTGGATTTCACGTGGCACATACCAGAGATGTTGAGCAGCTTTAAAGATAGCCCCTTGTTCCAGGTTGGGATTCCTGAAACGATCATTAGGACGAGAGTTAAGCGCAAGGCTCGGGAAGCAGTTAGTGCAAAGGTTTCCTTAGGGTTGTGTGTTGGATCGCTTCCGTGCAGGGTGAAAAGGTAGGAAGAGGCGTGCTGCCCTCACAGGCAGAGACATCGCGAAACTCAAGGCTGCGAGCAGTTGATTCCTCCTGACCTCTGGCAACTGCCCCATAAATTAGATTTGCTGCAAACAGGAAGCCGAGCAGCAAAGCAGCCTGCATATTCTCTGGTGGTTGTGGAAGCCATTCATATCATGGCCCAAATTAAAGGTTTCTGTTTTCATAGCGCAATATAAAAGTGATTTAATGTTTTGTAATTGTTTTCTTGGAGGAACAAAAAAATAGATGTGAGCGTCAGCGAGAGATACAGCTACTGTAATTCATCTCGGAGGGAGTCAATGTTTTTTTTAAACGTATGCAACAGTTTAAGGTAGCTATATTATTAAGATACCTCACTGGAGCTGTAAATCAAATGGCATCTTGGATTTTTTTTCTTCATCACCAGGTGTATGGAGAACCCCTGCATCATTAGGCCAAGGAGAGGAGATGTAGGTTTTCAGTCCTGTTTGCAATATCCTTCTTTTCTTGTAAAGAATCCCGCTGTATTCACAAGTACTTACATCAGAATACAGGACATTGGGAAGGTAACTAAAACAATGGTACCCGCTTAAATTCCTCCTGGTGGCTTAGCAGCATTGATGCTGAGGGTAGAAAGAAGCGTGCTGTGTTCACAACTGACAACGTTTCAGAAGAGCTTGGGGCACCTAACGAGACCAGGAGACATTCCAGGCTGCAGCTGACAGACGACTCTTAAGTGTGTACACTTGTACCCGACTGCGTGTGCACGCACACAGCGCAGAGCCTGCATTTCCCATCCCTGCCCAAGCGAGGTGAGCCACAGGCACCTGAGGTGTTGCACGCAAGCTGAGTCAGGGAAGATGCTCTGGGGGCAGCAATAACCGTGGCACTGCTGTGTTCCCTCTGCTCTTGGCAAGCTCTGGTGGCTGCTTTAGGGCTTCTGTAATGAAGCTGAAGCCAAAACAGATTCCAGCCCCACTTGGAGGGCGAACCTGCAGCTCTCTACACTGGACAGCTACTCTTTATAGGGTGTCGTTGAAAAATAGCAACTAATTTTTTTAAAATCCTAATTTATAGGGCATCTCTCGTATGTGGTTTCCTAGAGGAACACTTGTTAGTTGAAAGCAAAAACAGTACAGCTGAAGTGCTTCCATTTTTAGCTTATCTAATTCTGGGAAAGTCTTATATAGCTGAGTTGAAAACTGACGACTAGACATAAAGATCTTTTTTCTACCCGCAATTGCTACTCCAAGTTATTTCTGATGAGTTAAACTGGCAAATTCTACGTTGAAGCACAAGTTGGAGATCTCTGTGGGGCTCAGTTTTCCAACACAGACTGTGTACCGAGCTATTTCAAAAAGTGCGATATTAAATTCACCAGCCAGCGTGGCCCCAGTGCAGCGGGTTGAAGCGTGTGTCTCTTTGCTGTTTTCCTGTGCCGCTGATGGGGGCTTTTGCTGGTGGCTGGGACATCCTTGCCCCTTGGACTCGTGCGCTCTATAGTGAGCGTTCCCCTCCTTGCTTTGGTAGAGGAGCGGGGTGGTGGTGAGATTTGTCTCCTTGTAAAACAGGAGCTGCTGTAGTTGAGGTGGCCAGATATCGGACTGGGGATCCAGCTGCAGGCGGACGGTTAGAAACCCCTGGCTGGTGCAGGAGGTCAAATCACACAGCCTCTCCTCTCATCAGTTCTAGCATATTGCACGAGCTTTAATTTTACATGCCGGTAATGTGACCAAAGCTGTATTCTGAGGTTGGACTTCGCTTTTGGGTAAGCTGATATTAAGTTAAAATTGATAGGCAGCGTTACCAAAACGGCTTGGATGGTTGTGCTTTGTGCTCTCTGCTTCCTCTGTCCCGCTTCTCTGCCGCTGGCAGCTGACGGGACAGCTGGGCAGGCACTTCCACAAGCGGCACGGCTGATCCCAAGCTCTTGGTGTGCTGGCCACGGGCTCCAGGGCGGCTCGGATGCTCTCCCAGCTCTGCTTTGCCTTTACCCTGGGCTCTGACGCTCGTAGGGTGGGCCCTGATTGCTTCAGGTCCACTGAAAGCAGGGCAGGATGTGTTGGTGACATGGTCCGGGGCTGGGATCTGAAGGTGATGCCAGTCTGCAAGTCCCTGAGCATGTCTCGCGGTGTCGGAGCAGCCTGGTGTTGCACTGGGGTCTTGTTTTGTCTTTATTTTTCAAATATATATTTTGGCTTTCTGTGAGATGCTGATAGTTGGTTCCCTCACCCCACCCCAATCTTTTTTAGCACCCCACCTTAATCTTTTTTTCCGCCTTTCTAGTTCTTCACATGCTTTGCAAGTGGCTAACTGAAGTGTATGCTTCGATGTAGATGACAAACAGACAGTGAAAAATGTAGTGCTTATTTTTCAAGGTAGGCTTCTGATAATTTTACAGTCCTGAGACTTTAGCCCTGTCATTTCTGATTCTACCTTCGAGAGAAAAAGTCTCACCAGAATTTCTTCCTCAGCATCCAGAATAATTTTTCAAGTCTTGAAACTAATAAAATATTTTACAAAACTATTAAACTGGAATCCAGCCATAATGGAAACAGCTGTTTAATGAAGAAAGGGACTGATGTGAGCCCAGGGTTTCCTACCGCCTTTATAGATGCACCTTCATCAGGAGTGGCACCGGCTGCGTGCTGGGCTCTGGGCTGTGACTCCTGCTGGTGGTTTTTTGGCACCGGAGGCTGAGTGTGGAGTGAAATCCCCTCGTATATACTCAGAGCACGAGTGTAAACTGTTGTGGCCAGGTTTGGACTAGTGATGTCTCACTACTACAAGACAATTCTGTGAGTATTTGGAAGAAGCACGAGAGGTACCATGAGGAGTCAAGAGTTTCTTTGAGTTAAAATGACAAATAGTAAAGGTTAGCCTCCAGCAAGCTGGCGGTACTCACGCTGTACACAGCCACCTTACTTGTGCAAATGTATCTTGAAACTTGAAATCTGTGAATGGTCAAGTGAGGGGGAGTCTTGGGTTTTGATCTAGAATTAATAGCTTTTAGAGTTCCCAGAAATTTCACATGCTAAATTTTAGCTCAGAATCTTTTAGATAGCGTTTAAGCTGTTGAGGGAAATGGGTTATTAATGGAAACACGAAATGCTAACACCGGTGCAGTGAGGAGCAGAGATGAAATGTCTCTGAAGAGAAAATACAGGGTCTAGAGGTAGAAAAACAATTTTTTAAGCAAGCACTTTTTCAAAGGCTGAGGTTTTTTTTGAAAACAATTTGGTGCCAAAAGCTTAACCTGTTTTTCATAAACATGGTTACTGGTTGGAGCCAAAACAAACAATTAAGGTCCTTAAATGAACCTAAGTGAGGAATTATAGCTCCCCTCGCCGAATGCTAAAAATTGTGAGTGTGGCCGAGCGTGCTGCTGAAAGGAGGAAGTTCAGTGGTGGGACGGGGGGGCGTGCAAGGCTTCCTGCTCACGCCTCCCTCCGTCTTGCTTTCCTTGGAGGTACGTAGCAGAGGTGCTTTAGCAGCGAGGCTTTGGGGTGATCCGTGCTCAAACCTGGAAACTGAGGCGGCTCTAACTTGACAGAAGTGGAAGGAAAGCCATTAGCAACAGTACTGCACGTGAGCCGAAGGCATTACCGTGTGGATGTCTTGAATCACTGCCTCCCCTTTCTGCATCACACGTGGCCCACCTCGGGTTTGTAGAGGTGTTGTGGAGGGCAGCCAGGTTTGTGGAATGGATTTGGGGGAGCAGGAAGACTCGGGTCTGTGGGCATCTTGGGCGAGTCGTTCTGCTTTGATGCTTCGATCCATTCTGGAAAGCAGAGGGCTTTCAGTTACAAGCAAAATCCCTCCCTTGTGGAAAAATATTTTGGATTTCTGAGGGACGCTGCGTCCTTGTAGTGTTTCAGTCATCCATGTGCTCCTTCCTTGGCAGGTTAGAGATGCTGGACGTGAAGGCTACACGCCAGAAAGTTGAACGAGTATTGTTTTCTCATCTGTTCTTTAGTCCCAAGTATAGAAAGGACAGACAGGTGGGGCTTACTCACACCCATAAAGTGAAATGGAGTTTGAAGCTAACTCTAAATTAACCTATATAAACAAAGCAGTGGTGGTGGCTGTTTTGTGTTTTTCCTCTACTGTCTGTGAGGGAAGTGTCAAGCTACGTTATTTACGAGCTGTTGCAGATATTGGACTTCTGCATGATATCTTCACCTCATAAATGCCTCGCTGCAGAAAGAGGAATAGCTGGTGCTTTTTTCTTTTCCAGTCCTGCGACTCCCACAGCCGTACCCTGGTTATCTGACTGCACTGGGTGGCAGCCGTTGGCAGCCTGGCGATCTTTGCAGAGTGAATTTGCAGGAAGTACGCTGAGACAAATCAGCTGGATGCGTGCTCGGTTAACTTATAAGCAAAATATTTGCCTTTAAACATTAACCAAAAAGGAAATGAAGCAAGGAAATGTTAGTAATCCTCCTTAAGGACTGTAAGGAACAATGTCAGTGTTGTTTTTTTCAAAAAAAAAAAAAAAACCACAACACATCGTTGCTGCCTGTTAAAATACCAGTATATTGTTTTTCTAGCAGATGCAGCGCTTTCACCCACACCACAGAATTCCTATACAGTGAGTATACCTGCTGCTTGTTGATACAGCACTGCTTTGGCATCTTAAAAATGAGCCTTTTCCTCAAAATGTAGGACCTAAATCATAGCTTCAGGATCTGCGTGTGGCTGGAGAAGCCTGGCTGAAGAGGGCGGGTGAGGCTCGCAGGGCAGCGGTAACGCGGAGAGCTGCCTTCCTCCGGGGGGCTCGGGTGGGTTCGTGAAGCTTGCTGGACGGCAGCTGCACCCACGTCTCCCTTTTACATCTTACAGACACGTTGCCCGTTACAGCGAGAAGCTGCGTTTGCCCGGAGCCCGGCAGGGTGGTAGGCGGGGTGGATGCTCGAGAGCTGCGTCCCAGCTGCGCCTCTCTGCCGAGCAAAAGCCAAAAGGTCTGGCCTGATCCCCCTGCGGCTCCTGGAGGTTCCCATGTGGGGACCTGGGCGTGTCCCTTTTCAGCTGCAGGTTTCTGTTAAAACTGCAGTTTGAGCGTGTTCATTAAAAAGAAGGTTGCCCCTCGCTGTGCCCTCAGCTGGCGGGGGAGCCCTGCTGACAAGGCAGGCTCCATACGTACGTGGCGAAGGCGTTTGCAGCGTTGGGTTTTCTGTTCAGTGTGTGTATGTAGGCTGGCTTTTCCTTAGTGAAACAGGACCTGGTGTTGTTCGTGTTCCCAGTTGCAACAGCCAAGTGACAGAACCGTTTTTAATAGTTTCAGCGGGGAGAAATCACATGGCAGTATCGGTGAGAGCAGTGACTGAGCAAGTGCTTAAACCTGGAGGAGAATAAACCTCGATTAATGCAGATGAATTTCACATATTCAGAGGCACTTCAAAGGAGCTTTTAACCAGCTGTCGTAGGAGCAAATACTAATATCAATATGAATTTCATGTTGGGCTGCTTTGGCAGTTACGGCCCAATGACAAACCATCATGTGTTCCCCTCCAAAAGATGTTGCAGTGGTTGAACCCCTGCAAGGGATGGACTGATCCTTGGCGGAGCACAAGAAAATTTTTTGAAATATTTGACAACTTCTTTGGAAAGCAGCTTTGTCTGTTTGTTATCACTTTGTTTTGGAAGTAGATGTTGGGCTCCTTAGCGTCCAGAAGCAAATGACGAGCCGAGTGCTGGACTTGCAGTCACGTTATGGTGAGTTGGGATGGTTTTGTCTCTCCAAAGGAAGGAGGGGCTTCTCCCTCTGTTTTGGGGTTTTGGCACACGTTACCAAAATATTTGCAGTGCTGTAAGATGTATTCTTTCATCTGGAAAGTGGGAAATAAAACGTATTTGTTCCTGTATGTAAATAGTCTTTACGAAAAAAGCTCACAAAGAAGTTGTTTTTGTAAATCCAGTCTGCTTTGCTCCTCCTCGCAGCGTGAATTTCTGTGAACCCTGCTTTGGGGGAAGGCATGCGCCCTTCCAGGTTATCTCAGGGCCTAACAAAGGGGGTTTGCAGCTCTCCCCCCGTCCTTGTAGGAGTAGGTGAGCCCTGTTAAATGGCGTACCCCAGCGCAGCCGTCGCGGTGACCTTCTTAGGAAATGCCGGTCGTGCCAGAGCACATAACCTTCCTCCCGATCCCGTCCCCGGCATAGGAGGGGCTGGGGGATACAAAGGAGCCTGGGAAGGGGAATGCGAATTCTTCTGCACAAAGGAAGCTCAGAGCCCCGTGGTATGGACATAGGTCTCTCTGTCTTCCCCCTTAAAAATGTTTTTCTTTGCCCTGTAATCAGAGAATTTTTTCCTTATTAATTTGACTTTGGGTGGAGAGAAAAGGGGAAGATCTATTGTTCGGATGGAAGTCGCTGCCGGGGGCTACAATCGGGCTATTGTTGGGCTGTAATTCTAGGCCGGGGCTCGAGCGGGAGGTGGGAAGGAGGAAGGGGGAATATGAACAAAACCGAGTATTAACTGTGTAATCAGCTCCCTTTGTTTACCTAAACAAGGATAGCCAGAGGTTCGGTCTTTCTGTTTTCCCGAAGGCTAATGAAATGCAGCGTTACTACGAGCGGTGATGCTGCTCTTTTATGAGCATCTCGGCCAGGGGGAAGAAGGGAACATTTTTCCTCCAGCTGAGGACATGCCGTTAGTTATTTTTCTAAAGCCAAAATCAGAACTGTCAGTGGAAGGCAGAAACAGGCCTCAGGAAATGCTGTTCCTCGCTGCAAGAGACGAGATCCCCGTTCTTTAGACCAACCTTTGGATAATTCAGAACAAGAGTAACTTTTTAATGTCTGATAAAGATTAAGTGCTCATTATCATAGTGTGTCAAGAGAGCTCTAATTAAGATTGTTCTTATCCCTTTTTTTATATACCACCGTTCTTTGGGAGACCTTAATTGTTGAAAAATTTACTTTTTATTTACATTTGGTGCAAAGAGGCTTGGGGACTGTGGAAAGTTTCAAAGAAGCGTGGTTTGCCTGTCCGGTCTCTTATGCAAAAATGAGAAAGAAAAAGTGAGAAAGGAATGGCAAGATCCTGCACATTAGCTCAGGTGTTGCTGAAGCTGTGTCCAGAAGAGGAAAGAACCGCTTCACTACATGCTGCTGAAAAACTTCCTGCCTTCCTGGTGTGCCCGCGCCGCTCAAAATATCCCCGGGTCGCTTTGGGATCTCACACCCCTCCCGAGAGCACGCTGGCAAGCTGTTTACGCCAGACTGGTATATACGCTTCTGCTTTGAAAGAGAGCCTCTTCTGAGGTTGAATAGCCTCTTTCATTCTTCCGATTAAAATTAGAAATGTTCATTTTTCATGTGTATTTGTTGTTGGGGTTTTTTTATGACACAGTACTGATCCTGAATGCTGAGTACTTCTAAATGCTGATGCTCCCCTGATCCTTTGAGTCTTTTGACAGAGAAGTCATGCTGCAATGAAGCCTTGGATTATTCAGTTTTCTTTTAAACTGTGACTTCATCCCCAGCGAGCCGTTGGATTGCAGCGCTGGTTTCGGACACGGCCCTGGCAGGTGGTGGCACCGGGGAGGAAGAGGGCTGGAGGCGAGACGTCCACCTCTGGCTGCCTGCCTGCCACGGAGAGGGAGCCTTGTCCCAGTGCTTTAAATTCCTGTCAAGTGTTTAGATCTTATTTTGTGCTGTAGAGTTTCTGTATTTAGTGTAAATAATCTTGTTGTAAATTAGTGTTTCCCAGAGGAAACTCTCTAGCTGTAGCGAATGGCTTTGTCAACAGTGCTGTGCTCTTGTACCAGCAGAAGGGGACGGATCCTTTGTCACTGCCCAGAGCTGGGCAGAGACAGTGCTCAAGAAATTCCCATGAACAGGGCTTTCTGCTCCCTGTTTTTGTCTTTCTCACAGATGGGTCTGTTTGTTTTTGATTAAATATTAATCAAAAATCAATTTATGACTCTGTGTAAGTGGTATTAGATAATTCTCCTTTTATCCATGGTAAATAAAAACGTTGTTCAAACACGAACAAACAGCAGTCTTAGCCTGGTTCAAGTTTAAAAGTATATTGGGAGAGGAGATCGTAATTAGAATTGCAGATTACATAATTGAATGTGTTCTTATTTCACAAGAATAGTTAGTTTAACTGTAGCAGGGTAACAAAATAAATGGAACTAAACATTAAATGTTTTGCAGAAGAGCAACAGAGTAAGACTAACAGAGATCTTTCAGTAGAATAAATGATTTTCTTTCATGAGCAGGGAGGGGATTCCCGAGGAGTTAAAGTGCAGCCTTGAAGATGATGGAAAGTTTGGACAGCCTGCAGGATTTTGGGGTCTGAGTGCTCCGATTCACTTCAAGGGTGAACCGAACATCCACCCTGCGCGTCCAACAAACAAACAAATTCACTTCAAATACAGAGGCTGGCTTGGAGGTAGCTGAGGAGATGTTGTCATACCATCGTTCGTGGTGACATGCCGCTCTTTTGGAGCGAATTACCAAACCAGCTCAGCCAACGGGTGCTTGCTGTGGAAGCACTGAGCCTGGGACCGCTGCACCACCCAAGGCAGTCCCTCGCTGCGTGACACAGCCGGTGCACTGCGCTGAGCGCCCGGGAGAGGCACCCGGGGGGGCGGTTGGTGTAAGGCACCAGCGGCTATTCACTAGGGCACACGGGGCAGTGTCAGCAAGGGGGTCTGCATTTTGCAATGTGTTTGTGCCTTGCACAGCTGGTACCTGAATTTCCTTGGTCCCTGAGGCCAGAGTTACATCGCTATTTATCCGTTTTGATGTTTGGAAAAAAGAGTTGAATCTAGGTTGTTGCAGGTGGATGGATGTAGCTTCTTATTTCTAAAAGTGAAACAGCACCTCAAGGACTTCAGCATGGATTGTGGCCCCGGCAAAAAGTAACTTGAAAAGAACGAGAATACCTGATTTTGTATAAATGACTTCTGTACTGCTGTTGGTACAATAACACGAGTGTTACCAAACTTCAGTAGAACCCGGAGCGTTGCGGTATGCCGGTCAGCGTAATGCCTTCTCCACCCTTCTCCCTCCTCTTATTTCGAGCCCACCTCTGGGTGATCCCAGGATCTGTGGGGCAATACTGCACTGCTGGGGGTTGTATGGGGGATTAAAAGCGGGGCAGTAAGGACGTACCAGTTGGCAGGTGCTTCCCACTTGGATTCCTTCTTCAGATGTTAGTCTGCTTCTGTAAGATGAAAGGGATTGAGATATCCAAGTTGCCATTTTAGTTGCTTTTTATACTTTGGCATTTTGACAGCTTATAGTCATTATAAATGGTCGCATTGTCTGGAAAACTTTACTCTTTAGGATTTCAGATATTACTGAGTCTGCTCTAGTCCAACAAGACAAAAAAGTTTTTATTAAATAAGTTAATTTGGGGGAATAATTTTGTCCTGTTTTTTCATGTTTCAGAGCCTTTTCCTAAATGCACGAGAGGAGACAAACGTGCTCTTGAATATAAATGTCTTCATCCCTTGCTTTTGTAAAGCCAATCAGCCCCAAAATGCCCGCTCTTATAGATCACTGTTTAGCTATTTATACTACATATAATGAGAAGGGAGCATTTTTATAATTATTTGGATTGTGAGGTCCATTAGACTCGAAGGATGACACTGATGAATTCGTGGCTCCAGGATTTCAGAAGTGTTGAGATGAAGTTTGCTGTACGGGTGAATGAAATCTGGGCAGAGAGGTGGCTTGAAGCTTTCTGAAAGCGTACGTTCGGGGCATTAACTATGCCAGGAGGATTTCACTAGGAGAGCAGCTGGTGTTTCTTGTTTTCAGAGTTCATACTTTTTTTTTGCCCCGATGCCAAAAAAGGAAACTTTCTTTTGTGAAAATCAGTAATATGCTGTTTGTTCCGCTGCAGGTAAGGGGGACCTGGTGTAATTCTTACCACAGGGTAGTTAGATGAGACTGGAATCCACCTAGCTTTCTTACTTAGGAATAACATGTGTCCATTGTAATTTTGCAGTGGGAAAGCTGATGTGTTTTTGTTTTGTTTTGTTTTTTTTAACTCTATCCGTAGCTAGCTGTTGTGGAAGGCAGCGTGTCTGCTGTCCCAGTCTAGGCGTACCTGCTGGTTGTGTGATAATGCTGAAAGTGATTGGCGTCCCCTAAATTAGTCAAACGCTGTTCACGTTTAAATAGGAATAAAGAGGGCTGGTTTATAAGAATATTGATCAATACAAATATATTCGATTTGAAATGAGCCATGCAACAGCTTGAAGCACTTCTTTGCTGTAAATGCTGCCCTCCAGCTCCCTTGTGGTCTCCTGGGAGCTGTAGCTGGCTCTGGTGGAGCGACGTGAAGTTACATCGCTTGAAGATACGGCTTACGGCCAGGAGAGCTCTTGTCTTCTCAGACTCATTCCTACTCGGAGCTGGCATAGAAAAAAACTGGACTGGAGACTGGCATGCTTTTTTCTTGGTCTAGAAAGTAGTAAGTTTGGGAAAGCTTTCTAAAAAGCAAAATAAATTTCTGTAAATGAATAGTATCTCCTTGTGGTAGAAGGAGCTAAAGTGCAGCTGAAGGCCGGTCACTTTGTAAGAACTGTAGGTGTTAGCGTTGTACGTGCCATTAGTTTGACAGCAATTGTGACTTTTAGTTCCCTTTTTTTTTTCTGGCTGAAGCACTGAAGAGAAGCGATTGTCTTCATGTGCATGTGACAAGCTCTAGGTCCTTATCAGCCCTCCCTGTACCTTTTCCAGTCGAGTTTCCTTCTTTCTAGGGGTGAAGGTGCCAAGTCCTCACCGGCATGGGTTTTGGCGAGGGTCTGCACGGGAGAAGGGTGCAGCTGTGTGACAAGAGTACGGAGCGGTGTGCTGGTGGGCTGGGGCGTTACGGCGTGCTTTTGTGTGATAAAAAAAAAAATGCTGGGCCATTTGTTGTGCAAGAAAGATGGAGTATCACTGGGAGAAACTTCTTGGCCAGTTTTGACTCGTTCTGTTTGTTACTTTTGTTTGCTCCCAGAGTGCAGGGAAGAGGATTGAATTAAGCTTCAGCATCCTCTGTTATTGGGCCAAATGCCGCTACTTCTACTGCCAGCAAAGCCCACAGATGATGTGTAGGCATGAGGAGTGTGGGAGTTTCAGAATACACAGCATCTTTTAATTGACACTGGATTTGTAAAGTGCAGCTTGTGTAACTGGTGATACCTAATCGCTCTCGTCCCTTCCAAGAGGCACGTTGATGATCCATATGCCTGATGGAGGTGTTTTTGTTTGAGAGAAGAATTGCATGGCTGATCAGAGATGTCTTGCTGCTGATTTGCCTGCAGGCTTCCAAATGGAAGCCTTTTTCATGTAAATTCGGTATATTCTCTTGCCTACGTGAAGGTTTTATACTTCTAATTTCAAAAATGTTTTCTTTTTTTTTTTTTCCCCTGCAAAAGCAGACTCATCTTCCTTTGTTTCTCCCCACTCCCATTTTTTATTTTTTTAAAAAAGAGAAGGAAGCGGGGGGATGAGGGAGGGGACCGCGGTGTTGGGGTGAGGCAGGGAACAGCAGGTCACACCGAGCCAGGTGCTGTCTGCTGCTTCTTGAAACGAGGTGGATGTGTGAAATACTGCTTTGCAGGTGTTTTGTTACTTGATCCGGTGTCGTTCCTCCTGAGTGACTCGGCATGTCTAACCCTGCCTGATCCCCAGAAATCATCCTCTGCTTTCCCAAGCTTCCCCGTGGAGGAACCTGTTTGGAGGGTGGCTGCAGTGGCTGTGTGGTTGTGTCTGGACGGAGGTCCGGCTCGCGGCCGCCGCTGCTGGTGCCTCCGGAGGGTGTCTGTAGCAAGTGGGTGGCACCTCGAGCCAGGCTGAAGTGCCCGAAAGAGCCGGGTTTCAGACTACATCTTCCTGGGAGAACAAAGGACATTGGGAGAGGGAGGAGAGGAGAAGGATTTGTGTGTGTATATAAATACTTTGATTTTTTTAACTAGGTATAGAAACAAGATACGCTGACATCTGTTTTTCTCGCCCAAAGCAGTTGTTGCTGCGCGCTGCGTGTGGAATAGCTCCGGCCAGCTCTGTGGCGTGGTCCTCCCCAAAACAAAGCAAAACAAACCGCCCCCAGAGCAGCGAAGGTGCAGACTCCTGCAGAATTCCAGCCTACGGACAGTAAGCTTGCTGCCGTTAACTGTTAGGTTCTTAGCCCTTTGTTTTTCCCCAGGGCCTGTGCAGGGTTGATGCCCCTTTTCTGGGGGGCTCGGGGAAGCAGTCGGGGTGAGTGCATCTGGTGCTTGGGCTCCTGCTCAGCCAGATCCTGATGCTACTCCCAAGTTTCAAGCACAAAGAGGGCCGTGAGGTTCTTGTAGACTGCACAGCCTTAAAGTCAGGTGTTTTCATGTCTTCACTCCATCAGGAGTTTAATGGCAATGCTCTAAAGTAAGTATTCGGTTGATTTCAGTTCTTATTAAAGCAACTTTGAGGTTGCTGTACTGCAGGATTTTTTTTTCCCTTTTGTAAGCCTTGCTGTTTGATTCTCAGCTCCGTGACAATCCCTGTATCGCTATCTTCTACTGCATGTTTCAGCGAAACCATCGGGAGTGAGGAGCGAGGAGCTGGGCACAACTCGGAGCTCACCTTATCCTATTGCTCTCTCTTCTACCCCCCCTTTTTCTTAAGTAGTAGATTCTAAGTTTTATGAAACATTTCAGTCTGCTTATTCTTAGTTCTGAGAAGATGGGAACAAAATGTTGAGGATGATTCACTTAAATATGTTTTCTTGCTTTAATTTGGTGTTTCTTGATGTGTGTGATATGTACGCAGTGGTGGTAGTGATGTCTATATGCAGCTGTGTCAAAATTAAGAAAGGCTGTGCTCCTCTGAAGCACTTGAGGAAAAACTCCAGGCCAAATTTTGGCTCCCTTGTAATACTGTGTGTGTTGTCAGTGACTTGGGAAGAGCCGGGCTGTTTTCTTTGTGTAGTTGTGCCGTGATAATAAAGGACAATGTTTTTCCCGGTGATCCGATTTTTAGAATTTTCCTCGTGCTCCGGGCTGCTGCTGGTGGGCGACCTTTTTTTAACGTTTCCTATAACGCGGATTGCTTTTAAAACCTGATACGGAGCCCGTCGTGGCTAGAATGCTCCAAATGTTTTCAAAGCTAGCTAGTTACAGCACAAACACACACAACTCTGTGCCTCCCAAAAATAGGCACCTGAAGTGCAGCACAGAGGACGAAATTGAGCCGCCGGGTTTGGGGCTGCCCTGCCGGGCTGTCTCCCCACACGGGCTGCGCTTGCATTCCTCCGGCCGGGGGCCCGGGCCTCTTTTGAAAGCAACCTTTCAGGCTCATGAAGCTGCATTGTGTAAACATCTTCAGCAATAATTTATTCTCTCGCAAGAGGCCAAACTTAATCCTCCCATCCCGGTTAGAGCTGCCTTCGATGCGAGCCTGAGCACCACATTTTGTGTCTTGCAACAGGCGTGACATCACATGAATAGCAACATAATGTGGTCAAATACCATTTTAAACAAATTGAAAAATCCTCCCCCGTGGGGCAGCTGCGTTGGGAATGTTCGTCCTTCATCTGTATGTTATCAGGGTAAATACCAAGCCTCGGTTTTGCTCCGATGTTTCTGTATGTGTAGAAAACACTGCTAATTTCAGTGCACCGATAATCCTCACCCCCCTTGTTTTTTTTCTTGGGGAAACAAGCAAACCCCATAAAAGCAAGGAGGGGAAGAATCTGTATTAAAATTGATCTGTATAGAAAATGAGTGGAGTTATTTTCTGTAATCCATGAAAATAGTTTGTTTTAAACAAATTTGTGACGTCCTTCAGGAGAAACATATGCCTTTATTTTTTTTCCCCTTTCCTATAGGAGCAGCGTTCTTCACTTCTGCTTTCTTAGGTTTTTGTAGCACAGCCTCAAAAGCTCCATGTTGTGTTTACTTCCTGCATACGCTCGCCTGAGCAAGGACACGGCACATCTTTGGGGTTTACCTCTGTCTCCAGCCCCGGGAGGTTGTTTACTGCTTTCTGCCTGGAATAACAGGCTGGTCCCGAGGATCCTCCCTGCGGAGCAGGGCTGGCTGCTGCCGGTGGCAGGATGCTGCCGGTGGGCACGGGATGCTGCAGGGCAGGCAGAGCCCCCGGCAGCACGAGGTCAGCCCGCATCTCCTCCTGGAGGGAATAAAACAGTGAGACCCTTTTCAGGAGCGAGGTGTGTTTAAGCCTACGTTTGGACGCTGCACCTCTTCTAAATTTGGGTTTCTCCTCGTTAATGCGGGAGCTGTTTTAATCGTTCTCTAGGGAAAAACCTGGGGTTGCTGGAGGGTGGGTTATTTTGGTGGTTTTTTTTCCACCTTTTAGAAGAGGCCAAGGTCTGTTTTGGAGGACAGGGAAGGCGGAGGAAAGGGTGGAGGGCAGCAGGGCAGGGTCTGCCCTTCTGAGCTCCTTTGTGCGGCTGCAAGCCCTTGGGAAGCCAAGTCCCTGCAGCTCTTTTCCCCGCTCGTGAAGGGGACGGGGTTGCCGTGGCCATGAGACACACGTGGTGCAGTGGTAGGAGGCGAGCAGCTTAGAGCTTCTTGCTCCTTGTCCCCGCACGAAGCTGCCCTTGGGGTTTTCCACCTAGGGGTGGCTGTCCCAACACCTGGGGAGCACGGTGCAGGACGCGGGGAGGCGTTGGGTTCAAAGAAGTGGTTTTCTGCCTCTTGGGGAGTGGAGCTGTGCATGGGAACAGGGACCCCTTGCCCGGCAGCCGCCCCGCTCCATGGCCGTGCTGGCTCGGCAGGGCCCTAGCTCATTACGTGCTCGTTGCGTGCTCACGTTTATTTCCCTGAGTGCCAGAGCTGCTTATAAACCAGCCTTTGTGACGAGGTTTACAGCCGTGATAGGGCCGACAGCGGGTCGGATTTGAGCGTCGCTGTGCCCATCAGGGAGGCTGTGGGGTTTCTGGTGTTGCTCGAGTGATGTACGGGTGGCAGAGCCCCGTGGGGCTGATGGTTCCCACTATTGCTTCCAGTCGCGGCAGCATGCGGAGCTCAGTCAGATCCTCTGCTTGCCTCCATGCGGGTCCTGGTGGAGAGAGAGCTTCAGAGAAGTTGCTGATAAATAGGAACAACTAGGAAAGATTTAGGCCAGAAAAAAAAAAAAAAACGTAAAACTACAAGTCCATCGGGGTATTGCAGTAAAAGCGTAATGGTCTTTGGGTACTAAGCTTAAAAATCCAGACACCCTAAGGAAATACAACGGAATTGAATTAGTTGCAGGAGTTAATTCATTTTTACTAACTCCTGCTATTAATCATTTAAATTATTTGAGGTGGAAATTATAATAGTTACTTTTTGGGGTATTTCAGGATACTCTCCCCTCCAGTAATTTGACCTAGTTTACCAGTGTTTAAATTCTACTCTCATTTTGAGCACATTCTTCCTATTACGAGCTTTGTCAAATCTTTCTGAATATTCTCCTGTCTGCTCCGTTCCAGGGTCAGATGGGATACACGTTATCTCCTGGCTAAAGAAAAGCAATGGTAAAAACAAGTACTAGTTCAGTCCCTTAGCAGAATGGATGCATCTGACCTGAAAAAAAAAAAAGGCTTGTATGCCCCCAAATCTACTTTTCCCTTCTCAAACAGCATCTGTTGGCCACGTTTTACTTGTTTCTCTTGTAAAGCCCTTGCTTTGCATCCTTAGAGCATTCAAGTTACAAAAGCCTACAGCTAGCTACCTTTCTGCCTACCTGTGCTGAAACAAGATGGTTTAAATATTTCCCTTTTTTCCATTTTACACTTCTAGTAGTCTTCTGTTTTGAAGAAGAACTTCATAACCAGCTTTTGCCTGTCAAAAAAGTGTTTTGTGAAACTTCTTGGCAATTTCTGCAGGAATTATTTGTTCTATATAAATTTCATGGTGCTGTGTAAATGATGCACGTGCTCCGGGGAAGCAGAATATTCTGGAGGCGATGTGTGCGTGGAGGAACCTTGCTTTGTTGTGATAGCACGCATCTCTAGGACAGATGTACTCGACTAATTTTCCTGAATTCAATGCAAATTAGTACTCATGGATAGTGCAGGGTGGCAGCTTACTAGCGGCTTTTGTGTTTTTCTGTGAAAAATGACATGTGCTGCTTTCAGCGGCAGTCAGAACATGCAGTTACTTGGTGTGTTTATCAACGAGCAAAACTGACAGGTCTTAAATGGAAGCTGACGAACAACATTAGTGCTCATCCCTTTGACTTGTGCTCTAATATGTTTTGTTGCAGTCCTCTTCAAATGTTCGGAGTGTTGTGGATCTGATAAAAGCAATGTAAGGAGTTAGGGTAAACTTGTAGAAAGTTAGGGTCTGTACGGCTAGGGTAGCAATTAGCATCTCTGCTTGGTGAATTCTTAGTATTAAATCTTCGTATTTAGAAACTTAGTATTAAATCTTTGAGGTTAATCTAGTGATTTTGTTTGTTTCTCACAACTCTGTTTTGAGTGAAAATTACAGGTGTGTCATTTTCTTTTAAAAGGAAGTAAAAAAAGGCTTTCATGTACTGTGTGGTGCCCGTACCTAAAGTACCAGGTCTTTGCATTGATTGTGGAGAGAGACCAGCAATGTTTGTCTTGGATCCTAGCTCTGGCTTCCCAAATCATCAGTAACTGTTCTTCAGAAACTCATTTCTCCATTCTCATCCCCCCACGCTTTGTAAAGGTAGACAAAGCATTTCTACTCCGAGCGATCATCCTAATCATCATGTGTTCAAAAACAATATATATATATATATATATATTTTACTTTTGAGGTGTCATGAATTAAGTACTGCTTCGAAAAAAGGTTTTGGCCTGTTGGTGAGTTTATACCAGTTTAATAAGATTTCCTTTGGACTTGTCCAGAATATATGGTATTTAGATAAATGAAACACCTAGTGGCATCCTTTTTGTTATAGTAAATCTATCTTCTACCGTGTGTGCCAGCACAGTTTTCACAGCACTCCAAACATGGATGAAGGTGAGTTGCTGAAAAGCCTTTAAATGCAAGTGTATGCTATTGTCTGCTCTCCTTTCTATAAAAATTTTATCCTCAAACCGTACAACTCAAGGTTACACGGTGTAAAATAGAGCACAACACCGGTATGAAAATCTCCTTGCTGTGTGTGCTCCCTGCCCTGCGTCTGGTTCCCGGCGGCCGCCCCGCTGGCGCTGGTGTTTTGGGCTCTCGGCGGCAGTGGCTTCTGGCCTTCCAGGTTAAATTCAGCAGGCTTGGGTTTTGTGAGCAGGAGTTAGGCATCCCTTTAGAAATGAGTCCTGTCTGCGAAGGATCCGGGCTGTCACCTCTGTCTTCAAGGCTGTCACTTCCTCACTGCGTCAGTCAGGGTAAGGTCACGTCCCTCCTGCAGTTCGTGTTTGCATTTCTCGTTGATGAGACAACCCAAGTACAACAAACACAGGCTGTGGAAGTTCTGGAACATCTTCCATCCCGTCTCCTTTGGTCTGCTAGCCCAGAGCAGGAGGCCGCGTGCCTGGTGCTCTGGCATCACCTGCGTGGCTCGCACCGACCTGGGCTGGCTGATGGGCTCTGCTCGGGTGTTTGAAAGAGCAGAACAGAAGCCATAAAGTCCCTCAGTTGCAACATCAGCTGTGAAATCACTGGCATGAATTATTATTCAGTGTGTTTAAAACAAGATTGCATCTAAAGCCCCCTGGATTTGCTACCTGAGTTTCCAGAGGCGCTGGGTATCTCCCCCCCGGTGGAAGAGAAGCGGCAGCTGCGACGCGGTGCGTGCTGGACGGCCTTTGCAGCAAACGCAAACAGGGTGGGGAGGCAAGGGCTGGGTAGGGTCGGGCTGATCTGCAGCACTTACTGTAAGGAGCTTAAAAAAAAAAAAAAAGGAATAATCTTAGAGTGGCTGTAAATTGCAGGAATTCAGGATATCTCACTTGTGGCTATACCGAAATGTATTGCAGCTCTTCTTTTTATATCCTTTTGTCCTTTGAAATGCCTTACTGTTAGGGTTGGGCTCATATTTATTTATTTCTTCCTCTCGGCAGCTGCAGTGCTCAGACTAGTGGGCTGAGATGCTAACAATGCAGCGCCTGCTGCCAAGAAAAGGAGGTATTTGAATTCATTTTCACTTTCTTATTCTGAATAAAAAAAACAAATAACCCCCCTGTGGTCCCACTGAGTCCTCCCTCCCCTGAAATGTAAATGCATGTGCTGATAGGAGTTCTTGCTGGTGGGGTGTTACATACACCAGCTTACCTGGCAGATAGGAGTGTCTGTGTTCTGGAGGACAAAGCAGTCTTACAGTAATTCACAGTAGCCATGTGAAAATTAATAATTAAAACCAAAATACAGGCATTAGGTTGAATAGCGGTTATTTAACTGATTATAAATCGGATGCTTCGTGTTTTCTTTTCTCAATGTTTTTATTTGTTGCCAAGTTTGTTCATGCTGATACGATCTTTATGAGGATTTTTCGCACTTTAACTCATTTTGAGGATGCAGGCAAGTCAGACGAATTAGAGGATTGCGGGAGGTTGCTGCGACTGCGGCCCTCGAGGTGCGGAGCTGTGTGGTGCTGTGACCCCGCGCTGCTGTGGGGAGCCGAGGGTGTGCTCGGGGAGTGGAGCTGCGCGGCTCCGGCCCTGGCACAGGGAATTGTACCACGGGGAAAGAAACAGGATCGTGACCTTGCTGAACGTGGGGGCATGGGATGCCCTGGCTGGGTTATAAAGGCAGCAGTTTAACTAAAGGGACGTTATCTATTTGGGGGAATCTGAGAAACCCAGGCTTTGAAATGTCTTTGAAACGTCATTCCTTATTTATATTGCAATATGTTGTTTAAAGCAGATATCAGAAATAATCTTGATGCCGTGACATTTCTTTTTGTCTGCTCGGTTTTTAATAAGCCTCTCATTATGATTCAGAGCACTACACAGAAACCCACTCTGCCATCTTTTTTTAATATATTAAACGATCAGAAATGTGTGTCTTTTGTGGTGAAACCCCATTGCCTCGGTATGAGGAGTGCGCAGTGTGCATGTGTCTTTGTTTAATTCAGCATGTTTTCCTCTTTCAGTACTAGAAATAGGACAGCTTAGTGCTTCGGTTACCACTGCAGCAAGGCGGTGCCTTTCGGCGAGCTCGCAGGGTGTCAGAAGCTGCAGACGAGGCACGCCGAGCACCTCGCAGGTACGCATTGAGCATCTTCCAGGCACACGAAGCCTGTTGGCTTTTTACCAGCACCTCTCGCAGCCTGGTGCGTCTTGAGGAAATGATACCCAAGGAAGCGAGTTTCTGCAGTGTCGAACTGGCCCTCTGTTGTGTGTGATTCGCGGTTATTTTTTCCTTCCTCCTGAAACATCAGTGTAAAGGATCAGAGGGGTAAAGGAAAAAAAAAATCTGCTGGTACTTGTTTAGAAATATCAAATAACCTCCAGTGTGGGATTTTTATCTCTTTGTGGTAAGAGAGGCAGAGAAAAGACACTTGAAAGCCTACGGCAGCGTAGCCTGTAGGAGCTTTACAAATTGATTCAGATGTTCCATTCAGAACAGAGATTTGATACAGGGTAATGAAATCAAATAGCTTAAAATAATCTTTTATTGATTTTTATGGAGAGAAATCTATACCTGCAGAATCAAACTGAGGCTATGGTAAGAGCTGCCGTTCAATTTTGCTTTGTTTTGTTCATGCATGCTTCTAAAAGCGCATTTTTTCCGTGCCTTGAATGGCTGCCTCTGCTTCCCTTTAATTTTACCCAAGTCTGCAGTTGAGAAATGCAAGCTGAAATGTTAGCAGCATAAAAACATACTGTTAATATACTTGGGTACGTGCGCGCAGTTCTGGAAAGATGATTGCTACGAGGATGTGCCGTGCTGCCTGGCTTTTGTGTGGTGGGGGGCGGTGGCCAGGGCCCTGCCCGCGATGGAGCGGGTCCCGGGGGCCGTGGGTGCAGCGGGACCAGGGGCGCAGCGGGGCCATGCCTCGTGCCTCGTGATGCTGCTCCAGGCTCATAAACACACGTCACGCGGCTGCGCGGCCCTGCAGAGCGGCGGCGGGCAGGGATAGACAGCGGGAGCATTACCCTGATTGGATTTCCCTGCCGTGCTGGTGCTGATTTGAATGTTTGGGAACGAGTGGTGAACGAAACGATAGAAGGCGGCTCTTTTTTTTCTTCTCTTCTTTTTTCTTTTTTCTTTTTTTTTCTTTTTCCTTTTTTTTTTTCTTTTTTCAGCTGCTGGATTTAGGATGCACAAAGGGTCACTGAACCTATACAGAAAGTTCTTTAAACGCATCTGCCTGCGTTGCAGTCTGCTTTTCTTCCTTGGCAAAAATATGTTAGCAGGAGCAAGCACTGCACACTTACTGCCATGGAAGAGAATATATAGGTACAGATAGAACGATGGAAGTACATGAGATTTTATAAAACCTAGTTCAGTATTTTTTTTTTTAATATAACCAGTGGAGGTTTTTATTAAAAATGCGTTTTGGGGCTGGCTGGTGCATTGTTCCTTACCCCCATGGTGTATCCCATGGAAGCCGCAGCACTCTGGATGGGAGATTGTTTGGAAGAGCCTGCCAGCCCTTTATTGTGAATGATTAGACTTCAAAAGCATTTAGCTCTAAATGTAATTATAGCTCAATTTCTCTTGTGTTGAGTCTTTTGATTTACGGTGCGCACATTATAAATGAGTAGGGTACTGCCCGTAAAACAATATATGCTGCAGTACTTCACTAAGGACATAACTTAGACTGTGAGATCAGGCATCCAGCTGAATACTTCTTAGTTGTACTCTTCATCTTCAGATATTAGAGCTCAGCAATCCTTTAGTTTGCTGGATGTGTGTCAACACTGCTAATTTATCGCGCTAGCTGTGATCTAAACCAGCAGAAGCTTGATGAGCGGCATGAACTTTGTAGCTTCTGGTTATTGGTAGGGTTGCCAGTAGGGCTGCATCGACATTTGGGAGGTACCAAGTTCGTGGTAATACTTTCTTAGTGGTTTGCAGGAATGACTGATGAGATAATATTTTTGGAGTCTGAGGGAGGAGGCTTGAGAAGTTAAGTGCTACAGGCAGAGGCTGCAGAGGATAATTTGACCAAAGGGGGGCAGGAAAAAAACTGATGGTACGGCGAAGAGGGTGCTGTCCGCATCTGTCTGGTGAAGAGAGATGCGAGCAAAGCTATACGCTGCCGTGCTGCAAGAGAGAGGAAGTCTGAGGGAATGAGAAACTGGCCAAGGGGCTTGTGGACTTGTAGAGTTTCTTTTAAGTTTAGTTTGGCAGATTTCAAACTACGTTTAAACAGATTTTGGTTTCCAGAGACATTGCTATTAAGTTCTTTGTGCTGAGCCTTTTTTTTTTTTTTTTTTCTGTTAGCTATTATACTGAGAACCACAAAATGCTCTAAATCATCTTTCCTCAGAGGTACTTAACGCACAGGAACACATTGACCTGGTAATGTCATTCTCTGAATGATAATTTTTTAAGCCAGATACATTTCTTAATCTTAAAAAAGACAGTTTGGAAAAATCTCCCCAGTTGGGATTCAGACACTATGGATTGTGATCCGGGCTGTGCAGCCATGGCAGGTCACGTCGTGTTCAGGTTCCCTGGTCGTGCCGTGGGTGAGGTCCTGTCGCTGCCCCAGCACGGTGTTGAGGCAGGAGGCACACAGCTCCACCGCCTAACCGCGTGGCTGTCGGCGGCCACGGAAATCCGGCAGCGATTGATGCTGGCTGCATAGCAGATACTGTATGTTGATCAGCGGAGTTAGGTGACAGTCAGAGGTAAAAAGCTGAGACTGAGAGTGTAGGAGATGTGTGCCTCAAAGTGGCTGGGCTAGACCCACCGCACACCACCTCTCTTCAGCGAGCATGAAAAACACAATTCGATTAACCTTGCTTCTCTCAGGTGCTAGATTTGGCAGCGATATCTTTTCTTAAAATCAGTTCTAGGCATGATGGAAGGATACTCAGCTGTGTAAGCATTTAGGATCGCCCAAGTGGCATCATCTGCATCTGTGATTGAAAAATAAGAATAAAAAGAGGACACAGCAAAGGAAACAGTAGCTGTTTTTATTTAAAAAACAAACTAACTAAAAATTTGTAAGGCCATTTGGCTTACAACTTTTTTGAGGGTTGTTTGTTTGTTTTAAAACAAGGAGCCCTTGAGTCAAAATACCAAAGATAGAAACTTTTGGAAAAGCTTCCTTGTCTATGTTTTCCTAAAGGAATCTTCAAACTGTTTGACATCCTTTGCACTAATGCGGTTTATAATACTCCTTCCAAGCTAAATCTTGCAGTTAAGTGACCCTGTGCTGACAGGTATGCATCTATCATGTACCTTGGTTAGGTCGCTGGGTCAGTACTGTTTGGTCTGAGAAGCCTCGCTTATTTCCATGTGAAGTCTGATATTACAGAGATATTTTAAATTTCAGACTAGGTCCGTTGTTAGAGTGGAAATATTTATTTCTTTGTGGTTACTGATGTATCCACTGATTTTTTTTCTTTTTTTTTTTTCCTTTTGCAAATATCCCCAAAAAGGCTGATTTCTATACATTCACTTTTTAAAAAGGTATCTGGCTTCTGCCTTGTCTTTTCTCTGTTATGTGCTAACAGCCAGGCAAGTAAATGTTTGAACGCCAGGTCATCTGAATAGCCTTGTGTAATCCTGTACTGAAGTCTGTGTTTCAGGGCTTGTTACGTTTTTAAAGGAAGTCACTGTGGTCATGTAGGGTCAGGCGCTTTTGTATATCAAGACAATCAGTTTCTTCTATTTCTAAATCTTTTGCTGTAACCTTGAGTAACTCGCCATCTTGTACTACATCTATTTTCTCCCACTTAAAACGGACATAAAAACGACCACTTGATTAGATTTCATGCTTTGTAAAGCGTTCTGAGAACTGCTGGTTAAAAAGCACTGTATGAACGTGAAGTATATATTTTTCTGTTATTAAGCCTTCATGAAGTTTAATTTGTAGGAACCAAGGCCAAGAAGCTGATGGGAGTAGGAGGAGCAAGCTCTTTAAAACCTGGAAAAGGGAGGCAGAAGGTTTGTCAAATGAACTGTTGGTTGAAAAGAACTTCCCAGGAACGGTCTGAATGGATTAAAAGTTTTCTTTGTGGAGAGGGACATGATGTGGGGAGGAGGGAGGAACTAGTCATTTTGGAGATCCTCTTATAGCAGCTAATCCTCCAGCGCCAGTGTGGCCACCGGCAGATACTGCATCCTTTGGGATGATCTCTGAGGAGCTGCTTTACTTTCTGTCATCACTTTAACAAGCCATGGTGAGTAAATACAGTGCATCAAACGAATCTGAGACATATTTAAGCTGAAGTACATATTAAGGGTAGTAGCTAAGCCAACCCTTTTACTTTTTCCCCATGTCATTTCTAATTCTTAAAAACAAACCATAAAAAACCCTTGAACTTTGTGCAAAAATCTGGTGCTCTGTAATTTGCAATTTAAATGATACTTCTCCATACTTGACTGCAGACAAAATGAGCTCTTCTGTTCCCATCCAGTTTAATGCTTTTAGTTTTGAAGGGGGGACAAATCCTAGAATAATGATTATTTTTCGTCTTCTCTGTTTCTTGTTTCTTAGCCATCAACAAGCAGGATCTGCCATAATTTGGTAGTTCCCTTTTGTTGTTTTTCATTGAAGGCTCAGACCTGCTAATTTGGATTTACATGTTTTATAATCAGTGTGTTTTTCAAATAATATTTGGAGGCTAATGTTTGTGTAATTATAGAAAACTTTTTTATAAATGTGTATGGAAGTTTATGTTCACATAACTGCAGAGGAGGCAAGGCCTTCAATGGCTGGAATAGAGACAGATCCATTTGTTGCTTCATTTTGCAGTCATACACATTGGGAGAGCAATGTCATTTCTAATGATGGAATTGGAAAGCATTTCTCAAATTGAGTGTGCTCTGATGGCAGCGTTACATGGTCCCAGTATGGCTGGCCAAAACCAGTCCCCGAGCTCCTTTTATAGTCACAAGTATCTGGAACCGAGGTGACAGATAACTCTTTGTCACAGCATTTCTCAGCGTCAACACTAGATGCTGCTGGGGATGACACGATATTGATAACTCTGGAATAGCCAGAAATACTTTGTTCTCAGTCCACTTTGTATAGTGTAAGCGTAGACCTGGAGAACTTGGTGACCTGCATGGCTGACAGGTTCAAAACATCAGTAAGTAGAAGGAAAACGATGCACTTTTGAATAGTAAAAAGGCAGCACACCATGTGGACTCCTGAAAATGAGAACAGCAGTGCTTTCACCCATTTAACCTCTACAGCCAAATGTATCTGCAGTTACTGGCTCACGATGACCCATAGCTGGAAGAAAATGTAATTGTAATCTTGTTTACTGCAGCATCCCTGAGAAATTAAACTTAGAATTCAATAAATTAGCCTTTTCTCTATAGGTGTTTGTAGGTGTCCTATAAACCTAATACTTTCTAGGGCAAATGGAGTTGTGTGAAATCTTTACAGCCTGTCTGAAGTATCTGCATGAAATTATAAATGATTTTGTTGCTGAATTGCATAGTTTGTTTTGGGAAAGGTAAGATGTTTCTGCTTCTATACCTCATACTAATCCTCTTCAAAATAAATGAAATGCACAGTGGAATTTTAACTTTAAAAGAGTTTTAAAAACTCTAGTAAGGTGTCAGTTAAATTGTAGAAGGATTTGTGTTTTAGTTGCTGCAACGTAGCCCTATTTAATGGAGTGTGTACTGTGTGGAACCTGTGGTTTTAAAAAAAAAAATCAAAAGATAAGCTTTGCTGTATTTAGTTTTTCAGACCTCTTTCCTTAAAAAAGAAGTTTCTCCATAATTCTGATTTTTAAAAAAATCCATATTTAAATCACTCTCTCTAAGTGAGGTGAATTTCAGCTTCTTGGAATGAATTTAGATCGCTTTTCTTCTTGAAATGTAAGAAGAATTCTTAATAGCTTTTTGGGGGTTTGTCTCATGTTACAGATACGCACAGTCATGGAAAAGAAACCAGCAGCATTACTGTGTAGATGGTGAGAAGCACAGATTGCCTTTACCTTTTGAATGTCTGACTCACCAGAGTTGTCTGTCAATCTTGACTGCTTTATTGTAAGGGGGGAAAAAAAGAAGTTGAATAAACTGGAAATAATTACTAAAGTAATGCTGATTGCGGGTGCGCAGAGCAGCTTTGCAGCCTACCTACAGCAGCGACAGAGATGCTGGGATGAAAGGGCAGGAGGGAAGAGGGGTGCTGCCCCTGGGTGCCTGTGCTGAGCTCCGGCTCGGGCGGCTCAGCGAGCCTGGGCCCTCCTTAGGCTGATGACTTCAGCCCCAGCGCTTGGTTTCAGGTTGGCTTAATTGTTTGCAAAACACGTTTGGGGGTTCTCCCCATGCTGGTACTTGTTCTGAGCACATAGAAAATGCAAACAAACCAGACACTGGGCTCTGTGTGGGTTTATGGTGATGTTTCTTTACGAGTTCCTGTGTCTGGAAGTGTGATGTGTTAGGCTGCTCTGCTCAGCTATTAAAACAGCATTTGTTTGCACTTAACCAAAATACATTTTTGTTGACTTAGGCCGTCTTTTGTTTTTGAAATCTAGTTCTGCTTTATACGATGATTTTTGTGATTTCTCTCTCTCTCAGCTAGGACAAATACAAAGGACAAATGTATTTTGCTGGAGGAAAACTTTAACAGTTCAGTTAGACGTATTTGACCACACTGGCCACTGCTTTCCTGGTGATACTTTTGGTTAGTAGGAATGGAGGCTTAATCTTTTTAAGCACAGTCCAGATCTTACCACATTTTGGTGTGTGGAAAATGTAGATTCCCAGATAAATTATCCTGAACTTGAATATGGTCTGACTGCTCAACACTTTGGGGTTTTTGTGGAAATCACCTCAGTCTCCACGTGGAGGCTAGAACACGAAACAATTGCACAGAAAGAGAAATATTTCTTTGCTTCCTTTCCCCTTTGGTGCTGGGCAGGTAGTCTGTCTGCCTTCTCTTAGTGCTTGGTGTGGTGACTACTGTTGGGAGCTCTCTTCTGACTGCAAAACCGAATAGAAAGAGCTGTGGGTTTGTCAATTTTTGTGATTTATTATAGCTCAAATAACCATAATGAATCTAACTCCTTGAGAGTTGGACCCAAACTCAGCCACCAGAACCTATTTTGAATTTGAAAAATCTTCCGTCTTTTGTCTGTCACTAGTGGGGGTTCCTCACAGCTCCGTTTTAGGACCAGTTCTCTTCAGTGTTTTCATAAATGACTTGTATGCACAACTTGAAGGCATAATGAGTAAGTTTGCCAATGTTAATAAATCGGGAGGAGCCATTGACTCCCTTGAGGGTAGAGAGGCCTTGCAGAGAGATCTTGACGAATTAGAGGGTTGGGCAATCACCAACTGCATGAAGTTTAACAAGAGTAAGTGCTGGGGCTACCCTGGGGGGGGCGAGAGAGGGTGGGGAACAGTCCTGTGGAAAGGAATCTGGGGGTTTTGGTCAACAGCAAGTTGAAAATGAGTCAGCAGCGTGCCCTGGCAGCCGAAAGGGCCAGTTGTGTCATGGGGTGCATGAGGTATGGCATGGCTAGCCGGTTCAGGGAAGCGATTGCTCTACTTTGCCCTGGTGCGGCCTCACCATGAGTGCCACGTGCAGTTTGGGGCACCACAATGTAAGAAAGGCATAAAACTATTAGGGAGTGTCCAAAGGAGGACTGCAAAGATGGTGAAGGGCCTAGAGGGCAAGACGTATGAGGAGTAGTTCAAGTCCCTTGGTTTGTTCAGCCCAGAGCAGAGCAGGCCGAGGGGAGGCCTCATGGCGGCCTGCAGCTCCCTCACGAGGGGAGCGGAAGGGCAGGCGCTGAGCTCTGCTCTCTGGGGACAGCGACAGGACCTGAGGGAACAGCATGGAGCTGGGACAGGGGAAGGTCAGGAAAAGGTTCTGCACCCAGCAGGCCCTGGAATAGGCGCCCAGGGAAGTGGTCATGGCCCCAAGCCTGCTTGAGTTCAAGAGGTGTTTGGCCAGCGTTCTCAGACAGGGTTTGATTTTTGGGTGGTCCTCTGTGGAGCCAGGAGTTGGACTTGGTGATCCTTGGGGGTCACTTCCAACTCGAGGTACTCTATGATTCTGTGATTTGTAGGAACATTTATTTATATCAGATATGCAATATAAATGTGTATAGTACACGACACAGATCTGCAAATCAGAAATAATTTCAATGCCCCACAGGTGCATGGCACGTGTTAAAAATCTGTGGATTCTGAGGTACTTTTAGCATGGTAAAGGCTGACACTCCTCTCTAGGATTTCTGAACCGGTGAGTTGGTTTTGGTTAAAAGATGATGATGATGATACATGGTTGCATGATTCTTGGACAGATCTTGAAACATCCGTATGGATTATATTCCTATGGATTGCGAGTGCCACCCAGCCCTCATTTCTATGAAATCTTTTTTTCTTACTGTACTGCATTTCGGTACCTGGTTCAGTCTCTTCTCCTCCGCCCCTCTGGGTTTTGGAGTGTGCCAGTGTTACTGCGCCTAGGGTAGTCTCTGGAGGATTTTGGATCAAGTTCTAGCTTTTGTTTCCTCCCACTTTTGAGAGGGCAGTGAACAGTCTGTTGGACTTCATGTCAGTGGCGTGGATTTGCTGGGTACTTGAGGTGTGTCTGTAATGTTGAGGGAGCCACTCAGCTGAGCGCCGAAGTGTTTCTGCTCGCAGTCAAACCAAGGCAACAAGGTAAGTGTGCAGCTGCAAGGGCGGGCTGTGACTGGGTTTGTGCTGCAGATGATGTATCAGTAGCATTGATACACAATCCGGTGCCAGTTAGGCATGTAATTGCACAGAAATGGCCTCTAATACCAGTTTCAAGAAGAGCTGCCAAAACCACAGAGCTCAAGGCCTCTCCCTCTGAGTTCGGCCAATACTGGAACGAAACAGCCCCCAGTTTGTTCCTCCGGGACACAGGCCTGCCTTGTTAGGAAATCGGTGAAGTTTGGGAACCCACAATACCTCACATAGCTCTGTGTACAGTAACGGAGAGTGGAAATAGGGCCATAGGCATGAGCAACCAGACGAGTTATAAATATAGACTACTCTCTCAATTCCAGTTTCGTTAGTCATGGGAGGACAGTGAGAGTTTTATAAACTTATAAGGAATATACAAACAGTTCTGAATTTAAAATAACTCTGTATAATTTTTTTAGTGTGTGAAAAGAATATTCTTTTTTGAGCCCATCCATGTAAGTATCTGCTATACGCAGTGTGTAAGGATCTGTGTATTTATATGTTCATGTGAATGTGACTTGAGACTACAAAAAAAGGTACAAGAGTGGAAAAGTGTAGCTCAGATGTGCCAAACTCTAGCTGAAACATAGTGGGAAGCAACGTGCTTCCCACTTTTTGCCAGTATCAAAAACATGAATTGTGCTTTTTTTTTTTTTTTTTTTAATATATGTATGTATTTATATATCTATGCCTTCTCTGGCTTCATTGCAGCCAGGGCAGCATCGCTGAGCTGGCTTTGCTGCAGCCCAGACTCCCTGTCACATACTGCGATACCGCTCACCTTGACTGTCCTTTGTATAAATAAATAAACAAAACTGTCTGGTAGTCCCTAATCTGATCACAAATCTGTACTGCAGGAAAGGATTTAGAAAGTCAGAGGCAATGTCATTTTTTTTCCAGTCATACGAGCAGGAATTCCTCAAAAGCATGTGCTTGTAAGTATGCACGGACAGCTCGTGCATCCAAGTATTAACTGTACTCGCCTACGTGGACAGCAGTGGCTTGTGTACCCTTTGTTGTGAGTGTTTTACGTGTGTTTGCAGTTTCTGGGAGATAGCAGAGTAGAGCACAGTTTCCTTGTTCAGTTTATTTTATAGGTGTGTTGGAAGAACCGATAACAGAGGATGTTTTTAAAGATAGTGAGCTAAGTGCAGCCTGGATGAGGTGTTGTCATCCTCTTAGGTTGGAAGAAAACACTGAGGAAGCCTGTATACTGTTCCCATCAGTGACCCAAAGGGAGGGGTGGTAGTTGTTTTTTTGGGTGTTTTCTAATTTCTAGTGTTTTAGAACTGCAGCAGTTCACTTGGGGCACGTCACAGCAGCGTCCAGCACCTCCTTGGATCTGGAACATCCCCACACTTCTCAAAGCAAGCACTGCTGCCAGGCTCAACCCTTTTGTAGCAACAGGCTAGTAACCTTTGCAAAAGCCTTCACAGCGACTACGGAAGGGCAACAACAAAGTGTTGGGATTGTGTTCTGACACATCCATCCCGATCTGTAGATGTCATGCTTAAAGAGGTGGACTCGAGAATGACAGTTTTTTTGTGTTTTTTTGTTTTTTTTCCCCTCTTCAGAAGATGTTCACATGTCAGTTTTGTGGGGTTTTTATCACTTCAGACGAGGAACTGAGCTTTGAGTGAAATACAAACACAGGGACTGTATTCAGTGGGCCCCAGCAGTGCTGCTGTGAAAGCTGTGGTTCACGTGTCTTGCACTTCTCTTCAGAGCGGGTCCTCTGGCCATTTAGTGTCAGGGATGACAACATTAATAACCTGAGAGGCAACAGTTGCAGCAGTTTTCTTTGGAGATAGAACTATGTAGGACAGAGTTAAAAGTTCACATTCGGACAATTCAGGATGACTTACAAACTATGAAAGCGGTTTGCATCAAGTCTGAAAAGACACTCAACGTTTACCCTTTTAAGGGTAAATTACGAGACTGATTGATGCAGGATCTTCCAGTCTGCCTGTGGGTCCTGCGAAGTCTGGCACATTGTGTATTCTGTCTGTGTTGATAACAGAGGAGAGATTTAGAATGAAAATTATTTCATGATTATTAACACCAAGAGAAGTGCTCACCCTTTTTTTGCTGTGGAACTCAAGAACACAACCTTAATTTCCTGACAGATTTGCCTACACACTCTTGTATTTCACAAAATTGCAAAGGCAATGTTTTGTTTATCATTTTAAACATAATCGGTTTTAATATTGTTTGAAATGATGTGATCTTGGTAGAATGACTTCTCTTCCAGTGTGCAGATACCTTAAGTGATGATGCACTCACAGACTTAAAGTCTGTAATTTAATACAACTGTACTCAGGTGTCTTGGGCAACCTTCCGAATCATTGGTATTCTTGCGTCTTGTTTTGCACTTCGATTGTAGCAGTTCTCTTTCCTCAGATTCCTCAAATTCTGTCAGATCTTAATCCTGTTCATACTGGCAGACAGGCTTTCCAGCAGGCCCTAAGCGATTCAAGCGTTCTTTTTGGACTCTTTTTTTTCCTTTGAGTTCTAATCATTCCCAGTGAAATGGGTTTCATTATTTATTGTTAACACAGGTATCCTAGTTGTAGATGAGCAAAAACTTCCTAAATATTCTACCCTACTGTGTATTATGAACATCAGCTTATACTGAAGCCTTTTTTTTTTTTTTAACAATTACAGGATAACTAGCCTTCAACTGGAGCAGTGTTGATGTGTGCCCTTAAAACGAACATTATGTGTCATTGTTTATGCCAGAATGGTTAAGCCTGATGATGGGCTTAATGCATAAATGCGGAGGGCATTCCTGAAACGTAGCAGGAGTTGAATCTTTTGGAACATGTGACTTTTTCTGTCCAAGAATAAACTGCCATTATCCATCAGCATTAAGAGAACTATATAATTTAGGCCAGTGTGATAATGTTATCAAACTGTCTTCTTCCTTTAGAATAAATCTGGAATGTGAATAGTATTCTTCTCCAGCTGGGATTTTGCCAGGAGATGACTGACCAACACTCCTTGCTTGGAGTATATTAATTAAATCATGCAAAACTTATTGCCTTACACTTGCAGAATTTGGAAGGCAGGCAGATTAAATCTTACTTTAAGCAACAGCGGGGGGCGTAGGGGGGTAGGCATCACTGCCAATATATTACATTTAATCTTGATTGGAAAGAAAAATAACTTGATTCAGAGCTGTACCGTGGCAGCCCTTTTCTTTACGCTTGTGCTAAGGAAGAGTTCAGGGATTTCGGTTGTCCCTCCAGAAGCATTAGCGAGTTTGTGCGGCGAGTGCTGCGTGATGGCAGCGGACTGGGAGCAGCTTGCGCTGCGGTGGGGTGAGCCCCGCTTTCCTGCAGGCCGTGCTTCCATCCCCGGTGGCGTTTGAGTTATTGCTCTGATCTGCATTTGCTCAGTGGGAAATTTTGCTCTCTGTAGAAGAAATTTCTGTTTCTAGAACAGCGCAGCACTGATAATAAAATTTTCCCCAACCAATTTACTTAAGTTGTGTCAAAGATAGAGTAAAACTGGCCCAGACGCCTAATAGCTGCTTGTGTATACGCCTCGGTTGTGTTTATGTACTGAATTCATACTGGCGTGGAAAGGACAAAATGGACTTGTTTTTTTTCCTCTTTCGCTCAAGTGCCAGCTGCAATGATGCCAGTCTGAGTAGCGCTGGGCAACATAAACTGTTTTGAAAGAGAATGCAATTCGTGCTGCCTGTTTTTGTCAATAAGCCGTGTTTATTTGCACCTTCCTGGTCACTAGTATTACGCACTTCGGAGCAAATGGAGTAACTGTACTATATATTGGTTCCTGTTTACTGTGGTCTAAGGTGGTTGTTTTCACTCGGCGTTTCCCTTTGCTCTAATTTCTGTGAGGTGTGAGTAGCTGTAACGCCGCGGGAGCTTTTAACAGGGCTGACTGCTTCGCTTGCAGAAAACCTGAAGGGATGGTAGGTTTTGCGGTGCCAAGCAGTGTCCCTGAGTCCTCTAGTCGCTCTAAGTAGAAAATACTTAGCACACATCGTTATTTATCACAACTGGGAAGCCTGGAAGCTGTTTTGAGGCAACTTCTAGGGCGAAGAATGCATGATAGATAGCAGAAAGGTAGGGAGGGGCCCCTCAAACTCCGGCGTATCCAACTGAAATGTGCTTTGCATTATTTGCTCCGTTGTTTTTAATGGGCTGTTGTGTTCTTTTCAGCTGGGAAGGAGAGCAGCAGATATGTTGTGCTGGGAGAGGGTTACAAACCATGCCATGGGCCTCTGGTTCCTCGAGGGTGTGCTTTCCTGATCCCTGTGCTAGCCTAAACTGTTCCGTTTACTAAAACTATTCCAAGGGAGGGAGAACTGTAAAGTTGATGGAAAAAAAAATGACAAAACTGTCAGGCATTGAATGCTTCACCACAACAATGCGTTCTAGCAAAGCGTTCATTACAGTGAATAATCAATGTCCTCTTTTCTTCATGCCTCGCCTCATCTGGTGCCCTCCGAGAGTTTCCAGGTGCTGGGTGGTGCTGGGCTGCCTTCTTTTCGCCTGTCCCCACTGCTTCTTCCTCCTCCTTCACAGTTGCTTCCAGCAGATCCAGCAGCAGTTGTATCCAGCTAATGTCCAACCGGGTACTATGCAGGCTTTTAGTGTGCTATTGGTTTTTGGCCACAAAATCCCAAGGAAGGGGATTTAAGAGTAGATTCGTCTCCAGTGTTTTGTATGCTCAAAGGCCGAGCTGTTGGAGGGCTGATTTCAGGTTGGGCAAATCCTTTGAGCCGTGGCTGCGTTGAGGTTCTGGATGCTTCATTGCACCAAGCCTTCCGCTTTGGGGATGCGGTGTGTGGCATCTGTGACAAACTGAAATACTGAGGAGCAGGAGGCCAAAAAACTTTGTGTGGAAGCCAACCAGATGTAGTTGAACTTCAGCTGGATATGTACAGGGGGAAGAAAATAATTCACAGAACAACTTCAGACTGATTTCAAGATCCACATAGAAACGGGCTGGTAACAAGAAGGGTGTAGACAGGGAAACATGGCTCTAGTGAAATGATCTCAAGTCCGACAGCATGCAGGCTGTAGGCTTAATGCCATTGTCTTGCCTCTTGGTATAAGTTTGTGTAGAGTGAGCCATACATTTTACTGATGGGCATGATTGTATGCCTACTGGAAGATTACAGGGAAAGAAACCGATCAGTTTCAATTCATAGTATCAGTGCTGTGTTAAAGCGAACCTTCAAATGAGATCTGCTAGGTAATTTCAAAATATGCCACATCTTCTGTCTTAACTGCAGGAAAGTAAGGAAGCTCTTTGATATGGTAGTGTGGGTTTTTGTTTTTTGTTTCCCCTCCAGGATTTTTGCCAAAGATGAGATACCAGTTTTAAGACTGAAGGAGAAAACCGGGGAAAAAAATACACCATTGTTAATGTGTCACTAATTCCTGTTTCTATAGCAGTATGAAGATTTCACACAAGTGATCAAAATAAGCGGCTTCTTCAGTTCTTTGGAGATGACTTGTACCCATATTTCTGTGATCGGAACACGTTACTGCATGTATTTAATACGTGTTTTTCCTTATTGCAACCTTTATTCTGTAGTTATTTAATTCCAGGCCTGGCCATGAATCACTGGAACTGGATTTTCTGAGTAATGTCTCTCCGGTCTCTCCATTCTTACGGTATACTGGGCTAAAGAAGTCAGGTCTTGTATAGGCTGCTTGAGCATTAGAAGTCAGCTGTTTGAAAGTCCGTACCAAAGTTTAGACCATTAAAACGCAATATTTTAAAAAATCTGTCATGTAGAGGGATTAACATTCTAAAAATGACCGTTTTTTCTGTCTTTGTGGATAAATTTAGACAGCTAATTTTTTCAGTAGTTGGCTTGGAGAAAACGCTCCCTTCCTCCTCTGGTTTCTGCTCAAAGCTAGGCTTTTCTCCTTGTCTTTCAGAAACGGCATTTTATGCGATAGATGCTCTAAAAAAGAAGAAAAAAATATATTAAAAAGGAAGGATTGAATATCGTTTTACAAGGACAGAAAGAATCTTTTTTAAAAAAATATATTTATCCCACACTTGGCAACCTTCTGCTTGCCCGCATGTGACTGGCCCGGTGCCATCCTTGGCAGAGGCGGATGCCTCGGCTTGCCAGAAGTCTTCCTCTTCTGGCTGCACTCTCCCTCCCTGTGACTGATTGTTTGTTCACCTGATTTTTCTGTTTCAGCGTTGCTGAAGTCATGGCGTCTTGGAGATAAGAACACTTTGTCTGTCCAAACTGTACAATAGCCGTGATGTCAACGCGGAGTGCTTTCAGAGAGCTCGAGCTCTGTGCACACTTCAAACGGCGCTGAGATATTAAATGTCAGAAAAACTTACTACCACCTCCTTAGTGTTAGAGTGTTCCAAAAGGAACTGCCGTAAATACAAAGAGATGATTTGTTCCTTGCTTTTGGAGAATTGTGTTTGAGGGTTTCTCAAGCTTGCTTTGTGTTTGCAATTTTGGTTTAGCATCTTGGGGATTTTAATTGAGAATGATGAGTCTCTGAGTCAGCTTCTCTTGGAAGTCTTCTTGCTCGTTTGTAAGATCGTTGCATTTAGTTTTAAATCTCTCTTCTGTGTGGCAGGTCTGCGTCTGAGCTGCTCAGTAAGCAGGTATCTTGAAATATTTTGCATTTTTTATGAGCGATTATAGTATCTTAATAGTATTTGGAAAATCTCCTGAATTTTGTTGACAAGGAGAACTTTTTATGTGAAGAAATCAGAGGGAAGGTGAAGCACAGAAGGTCAAAGACACTACTGCTGTTACTTTTAATCCAGTAAATTTGATTTGTGGCTAATGGTATTCTTGTCATGTCATTCTTTGAACAGCTGACGATTGTTCAGTACTTTCACTCCCCAAACGTAAATAATTAGACTCTCTGGTCTGGTCAAGCCTCCTTCATCTCTTTAGTAAGATCATGAAGCTGCGTAAGGGTCTGCTCTCCTCTAGGTCTTGCTTTGACTTCCTTCTTCCATGGCTGCACTCCAAGGTCTCTGAAATTTTCCATTATCTCGGTAGCTCCACGTGATGACAATTAAGTATTTCTTGCCCTTGTGGTTGTCAGCAAGGATTTTTCGTCTTTTTCCCCCCCCGCCTCGTATACAGTCATCAGCCTTCATGATTCAAGGCACTATTGTACCTAGCTTGTGAATTCCATTCCAAAATGTCAGCCCACCCTTTGCGTATGTTTGTCTGTAATGTTCTTGCAGACTAAAGTCAACAAGTATTCAAGCGTAATTCAGTTGTTTTCTTTTTTTTTTTGCAGAAGTGTTTTGGAACCTGCATTTGAAATGTTTGGGTACAGATGTAGCAGCCCAAGGAACACGATTTGCGTGGGTGGGGGAGAAGGATGGATGGGGCTGGGTTGTAAGACCCGCCGCTGATATTTAGTAAGGCTTTTTAACAGGGGTAACTTGGGGAGCTGGCACTTAAGGCAGATAAGAGTTTTTGTTGTTCGTAACATATCTTACACACACAAGTTCTTGTTATGGCTCTTCAAAGAAACAGGATACCCGTATTGTCTCCAGGCTGAATGCTTTGCCAACGTTAGCAAGAACGGGACTGAGAGAAAAATGAGGTTGCTGAGCTTTTAAAAAATTATCTTTAAAATGTTTTCAAGAGTTCTTGTTAAAATGGCTGTGATTAAAATATTACTGTAGTTTGGAAAATCTAGTTCACTGATTACCTTTTTCATATGAACTTGTATATCCTTCTTTGCTTCAATTTACATTTCTGCAGACGACAGTCAGCAGATTTATGAAGAGATGCAGGGAATCCTATTTATATACCAGACTATTCATGAGTTGCAGAGGCATTAAAGCAATATGAAAGTGTTTCCCAAGAATGAAATAAACTCGCTCTTTTCCTACTACATTCATCTGAACACTTAATGCAGCAGCCTTTGTTTTTAGCGAACGTCCGTCCAGATGAAAACAAAAATCATGTAGAGCTTCTCAATAAATCTGGTAATGAACTTTGTGGAGGCATGGGGGTGTGTGTTTTTTCTTAGTAGGGCTTTGAACTGGAAATGTAGATACCACACTAAATCTGAGTTCTGGCACCCACTCAGAACAGCAGTCCATCTGCTAGCAAGACACGCTGCTTTTTTTTCTCTTAAATCCCTTAGTAGTTGGCAATGGGAGTAGTACTGTGTACCTTAATGGGCCTGACTGAGGTGGCAGCTGGGCATGCTTTCCTGCTTCTACACTGGTGCAAGTGACCATCAGTAAAAGACTTTACACCTGTAGCCTTATTTATTTTTGGTTGGGATGTGGTAGGTATGATTTTTTCTTCTTAAAGAAGAAAAAAAAAATCCAGCATACTTAATGCTGTGCATTATTTAGCAGTAATTTCCTCCTCATTGCTACTCTGGGTTTTACAAGTAACCGGCTCTGCAGAAATCATCTCAGTTTGGCCTCTTTCAGTGCATGCAGTGTTTGTGCTGCCTGCGTTGGTGTCTGCCAGAGCATCGTTAGTAGGATGCACAGCAGCCACCTCCTTGCTCTGTTCCCTTGCTCTCACATCTCCCTTCTCCTTTTCTGCCCCAAAAAGCAAACAGGCAGCTGCAGAGCAGCGGGGGCAGCAGACATGCAGCTGGGTTGCAGTGGCAGTACAAGAAAGCTGTGGGGTGAAGCAGTGTCTTGCATGAATTTAATGGAACTTCCTCCCAAATGCTACTGCTTTGCTGCTTCTCAGGTTTGTGAGGGTCAGAAAAGAGAAATGCAGTGCAGGACATCTGTGGGATTATTACAGATCCTTAAAACCTTGTCTTTCCCTGCAGGCTGGGCTCTATTGCTTCCGTGTTCGTTTTGGGACAGGGACTTCCTTGCTGGTTGTGTGCTTTTTGCTCAGATAGTTCAGTTTCAATGTCTTGTGGTGCTTTGCTTGGATCGCTTTGGAGTTGTACTACTGAAATTTTGTTTTACGTTGTTATTATTGGTCCTGTTTTTTAGCAAAGTTAGAAAGTGGAAAACAGTCACTTAATGCAAACCAGATTTCCTATCTGTGTTTGTTTACAGAGCCTCTGGCACACCACTCGGATGGCTAAAAGGCCATACAACGCTGTAATCAAAATGTTGTTGTTACATAAATATAATGCTGCCACTTCGTTTGATGCAACAATAGTGAGATTGTCTGGTGGCGACTCTGCTCTTTGTTCGTTTCTTCCAAGCCAGAAGGCTTTCATGTAAAATGAATGTCTCAATAAATTTGCACCCCATTTTTTTCCTCCCTTACATATTTTGTTCTCTGAACCTGGAATTTGGGGGTAAGGCAGAGTTCTGTTACGCTCTTCAGGGGAAAATAGCAGCTCCCTGATTGCACAGTATTTGATGTGTACCATCTGTACTTTATTAAACCTCATTTTGCATACATAAGCAACATTGGGATGCTACACTGGGGTCAAGCTAACCATGTGTGCTGCAGTATAGCAATGCTTTATTGTACAAGTGTAATTAAGTTGTTTAAAGGAAGCTTGTTTTCTTGCCAGTAAAAGACCAATTTGAAGTACAAATGGGAAAGACGAGAAATGCTTAGAAAGACAATAAGTAAGCACTTCAAAAAAAAAAAAAAAACACAACATAATGTTGGGCCTGTGGAATGGGTTACAGTACTTGGTTGTTTCCATTATCCTTATTACCTTGCTTTCAGAAAAAATATTTTTTTGCATTGGCTCGTGTTATAAATTTGATCTGAGAAAAAGATATGTTCAGGCAGTTGAAACTGGGAAAAAAAAAAAAAGTTTGTCAATTTTACAGGAATTGGTTCTTTTGCAGAGCTGCTCTAGAGCCCAGGGAATGATAGCGCAGATTTATACAGATCAGGGCTTTTCTTTAATACCACTCCCTGTGTTTAACAGCTCTTACTCACGCTACCTTGCCTTCTGTCTTGCAGTGTGCCCCAGCTCATGTGGCAAGCGAGCCTGTACAGACCAAAATGAGTGTTGCCATCCCGAGTGCTTGGGGAGCTGCACAGCGCCTGACAACAACACCGCTTGCGTGGCCTGCCGCAATTACTACTATGAAGGAGTCTGCATGCCCACCTGCCCTCCCAACACCTACAAATTCGAGGGCTGGCGCTGTGTGACTAAGGAGTTTTGCTCCAAAGTCCCTGCCACCGAGACAAGTGAATATGAGAGGTTTGTGATTCACAATGATGAGTGCATGGCAGAGTGCCCCTCTGGATTCATACGCAACGGGAGCCAAAGGTAATGCAGCTTCTGGAAATCCGTCAGTTAGCATGCTTGTTTGGTTTTTTTTCCCTTCTATTCTGCAGTAGCCTTGTGATGCAAATTGTATTCAGCAGAAGATACGATTGGGAATTGCATGGCTTCCCGGTAAAGGCTTGCTTAGACACCATTTAAAGGTCTGATTGTGTGTGGTCCTGTGTATTGTCAGTTCCTACTAATTCTTCTGAAGGACTTGAGGAGATCAGATCAATACAATGCAGGTCTTTAAGCAGACAGTTTAAAAAAAAAAAAAAAAGGCAAGCCAAGGAAGACAGGAGTGGTGACCAGCCGATGATCATTATCACATACAGAGCAAACCGTGGGAGTCACCTTGCTTCACATATTATTTGCTTTATCTGTACTTGCACTTTAGGCACACGTGTTCCTTAGTATATTTATTTCTATTTCTCTTTTTTTCACTGTTTCCAGAAGATAACAATGGTGTTCTAACACCTGTGGTTAAGCAAACAGCCCCAGCTGCCTGCTGACCCTTGGAAGCTATAGACCTCAATGAGTAAGGGAAAGTCAGGGTGCTAAAATTCTTAGTGCTTCAGTACTATGCTAAAAAGATATCTTCAAGATCTGAGATGTTGGGCTTTTTGGAGAGTGGTTGTGATAATTCCTGCACTAGCTCTTTGTATACGCCATTCATCCACTCATTCAAGTACCAAGGCAGTCTCTGGTTTACATTTGGATGTAAGCAACTTAACACCGTGTTTGCTCAAATCCCAATATTCGCCTGAGAAATCTTTCACTTGTTATCTACCTGAGGTTGCAAAACCAGCTGTTTGAATTGCTTACACTGAAGTGCACGGCCATCCTATCTTATCTCAGTGTTGTGCTCAGCTGCAGAGATTGAAAGGAGCTGTAACCCAAGGCCAGCGAGTGTTTTGTTCCCCAGAGGTGGTGTTAACAAATAGTTGCAAATGGAAAGCATTTCCAGCATTCTTTGTACATGTAGCTGAATGCCTCTTGCTTGTGTCTGCAGCTTTTAGTGGTTTGTGGCATGTTACAGTGCAGGATTTTGAAACAGGATCTTACTACTAAGACAAGGAAGCTTCTTTCTTTTATTGTTTGTGCATGAAAAACTGTTGTTATCAATTTACATGTTTCTTTAAGCCTTAGAAGAGAGGGGTTTCAAATTCTTTTAAATATAATAAATAGTGAGTCCACGTTCATCAGTGTTGGCGTCAGAAACTTTTGTCTTTGGAGCTGGGTTTGATTTTTCTTTCATTTTTCCTGTCTAAAGCAATAATATAGAGTAAGTGATAATGAAATATTTATTCTAGGACTTTCATTTGTAAGATAAAAACAAGCTTCAATCAGGAAAGACATTTAGCGGAAGGAGTGATCAGAGGGCACATTTTTTCCACACATGAAGTGTTTAACTTTGAGAAGAGTATGTCACCAGCGTAACAGTCTTTAAAAAGCTGTTCTAGCCAAAGGCTAGGCTAGCCCGAGTTCTTGCTCCTTGAGTTTGGTCTTTAAGAAGTGCTTATGAATGTCTGTAAGTAAAAGAAGTAGCATAAGTAAGCCTGGCAATTGGATTTCTTTGAGTTAGGGGCTGTACCTGTCTTCATGTTTTCTAGTCATTGGTGGACCTATTCTTTCTTAATCTGTGTAATCCATTTTGGATCTGTTTAGGCTTCTTGTCTGCCTCTCCCAATTCTTGTTGCAGTGAGTTACACAAATTAGTTTTGCCTCGCATGAAGATGCATCCCTTTGTTTGTTTAAACTTGCTGCTTTAATACCTCTTATGTTATGAGAAATAGTGACTAATTGGCTGCTCACTTTCTCCACATCACTCAGGACTGTATGCTCCTGCAGTTGTCTTTTCCAAGTTACAACAGCCAGGAGCATGGAATTTGCTAGCTCTGATCTTGAAATGTTGATTTAAGGGCACAGAGCCAGAAAATTTCTTAAAATCTGTAACAGTGCTTGCATATCTCTGGTTCCTAGCTGGCCTGGTTTTGGACGTAGATCCAGAATTAGCACCAGACTTCACCAGCACTCAGCGCTGTCTGTGTGAATTAGAAGGGTGGCCTTTCTCATTGTAATTGGAGTAAATGCAGTGGCACTGTTTGTTGTTGTTTTTTGTTTTGTTTTGTTTTAATATCCTGAAATACCTTGTGCTCAGAAGGATAACAAAGCCTTTTAGAAACTGGCAGACAGCAGGTACGGGTCCACTTTGCTGTAAACAGGAGGTGTAAATGTTCCAGCCTCTCTGGAGTCCCATAAGTGTGTTACACTTATCTGCAGGCCTCTGCAGAAGTACAGTGACTTCCGTTCTAGCTTGAAGTATTTCCTTAAACTTTAGATGGAACTGTTTTTCAAAACTGAATTCAGAGCAGTCTGAGGAGTCAGAGATGCATATACTTATTTTCAGTCTCATTTTCTTTCCGAACAGTATGTTCTGCAGTCCTTGTGAAGGGCCATGCCCCAAAATTTGTGAGGATGGGAAAACGAAGACCATTGACTCTGTCACATCAGCACAAATGTTGCAGGGATGCACAATTCTCAAGGGGAATTTGCTGATTAACATCCGTCGTGGAAGTAAGTGACTGCCCTGTCTTTATGAACCTCTGATAAGATGGCTTTTAATATTTTCCTTTTGTCAGCATAACGACAGGAACATTAAAAACTCTGAACTCTTTGCTTTCCATCCCATAGCAGTGCTCCTGTTTGGTTTGGCCTATTGTAGCACCATTCTCCAACGTGCTAATGGAATAGGTAGTCAACTACCAACTATGAAGTAGGGAAAGCTGGTATTTTTTTTTATTATTATTATTATTATTTTTGGAAAGGCAGAGAGCTAGGATTAGGCAGGAGGATGAGCAATAGTCCCCAAGGAATAATAAAGGCCTGAGAAGGTGGAAAAGTGGAAAAGCCTTGCATCTGGGTAAGTAAACGAGTTCTCTGCAAGTAGGGCATGGCCCTGTGAGACGGGGAATAGCCTCAGTTTGTAAAGCAAGGTGTGGTGTCTTGCTAAAACATGTAATCAACAGCTTTGAAAACTCGTATGGAGCCTAGCACGGCGCCTCTGGATGGTTGTTGTTGGTGAGCTGGCCATCTGGGCTGCGTGTCCTGAACAAGCTCAGATTCAATTTTTCAGGTGATTCATCAGCCAGGGAAGTGTTGACAGCTGATGAGTTTTAAAAACAAATCAGAAGAAAAACCAAACCAACACAAAATGTGAAAAACATTGTTAGTTTTTGTTGGAAACGTATCTCCCTGTGGAAAGTGCTTTTTGGTTTCATGAATATGGTTGAAAGACTCAGGTATACATGATTCCCTTCCTCTTGCTGAATAAAAACCGTGGTTTAGAAACAGCAGTGTGTGGATTATTTCACTCGTGGTCCCGCTGCTGCTAGTGAATTCTTCACTATGAGAGATTTTCAAGTTAGCTGGAGCAAGGTGGGAGAGGAGAGTTATTTAAGTATTATCTAAGAGTGCTGAAGAGCATCTACTTTGTCCCAGCCCATTTGGTGTAGGAACCAGTCATTGGTATTTGAACTTCCCAGCGAAGTGGTAAGATTTCAATTTATGGTAGCAGACACACCCCGCAGCAGCATCTCCCATCCCGAATGCTTCTTAAAAACATCCCCTTACAACTGCAGCGTAACTCAGCAGCATGATGACAGCAGGCAAGGACTGCAGACCTTGAGCCTGGTGAAGGACACGGTGTTGCAGACCTAGGAAAGGACAGTACAGGTCCTAGGGAGAGGGCAGTACTGCAGAGTGGAGCTTGCTCTGAAGAGGTTTTAACAACTTATTAGAGAAAATCACCTTCAGCATGCTGCATGGAACATGTTCCATGGCATGAGGACATCCTCATGATTTTGTGTTTGTTTCATAGAGTTCCCAGTTTTGTAGCCAAAGCTTTCGAGGTCACTGAAATAAGTGCTTTATGACACCCTGGAGACCAGTAGCTTACCTCTCGGTCTTTATCTTCAGTCTTAGTTTCCGTTTTCCATTGGAGCATTCTGTCTGAGCCTTGCTCTGGAGCTGAAGAGCAATTCCAGTCGTATGGATGTGTACATTTACACCAGGGTCTTTTCTGCCCTGCCAGAATGCTGGCTCAGTACTTGGTGCTGGCTTCAGAGCACAATATCCATGGGAAAAAAGAGGTATACTGATACGAAAAGGTCAGAGTGGTTTTCCAGTGTTGCTTTGTCTTTCTTTTGTCCTTTCAACAGTCTGTCTGCACAGGTAACTGGTACTGTAGGAGGAATACTACTACTCTTGTTTGCGTTTGTTGCTTTTGAAAATATTTTCTTTTACTGAACTGATAGTTAAGTAGAATACTGTTTAGAGCTATGAATTCTGGAATAATAAAGCTACATTTTTCTTAATATAGATAACATCGCTTCAGAACTGGAGAATTTTATGGGTCTGATTGAGACAGTAACGGGGTACGTGAAGATTCGCCATTCCCATGCATTAGTCTCCCTGTCTTTCTTGAAGAACCTGCGGTATATTCTGGGAGAGGAACAAGTGGACGGGTAAGTGTTCAGATATTTGTAGATGCAATTTTATTTCAGCAGAAAGCCACAGACTAAGTCTCCTAATGAACATTCATGTACCATTTATAGACTCTTCTCTTCCACTAATAAGCAGTGTTTTTCTCCCAGTGAACACCATTGCACAGCCTTTGCTTGTTTGGATTACTATCCAAACCAGCATATTAAAATGAGCATATTAGGAGTACTTTCGTGATAACTTTGCTGTTGCTTTTCACTTTAGCGAGCACCTTTCCTAGGGAGATTCTTCACATTGATCAAGAGTTTCCTTTTTTTTTTTTTTGCTCTATTTCATTGAGAAAGGAGCAGCTTCAGAAACAATTGAATTTCTTCACGATTTGTTACTGTTGGCTTTTAGCAGAGTTTTATGGAGAATGTCAGCCAAAAGGAAATCTGAACTTCACTAACCAGGGCGTGCAATTGGAAGTGACCAGACTAGTATGAAATAGTTTGCAAGTTGGAGTAGTTTGCAATTCCTTAAAATACTAACATGAAATTAATTGTCTATCAAGCAGAAAATAGCTTGGTCAGAAAGAGTAAAGTTGATCCCCTGAAAGGGTCGCTGTGGGTTATTCTGCTGCTGTAATGTATATATAATGTGTGATACTTCTGGTACTTCACACTCTATATAACTCCTGTTTTCCCATGATGGTAGTTGGTAGAAGAGGCAACAGTTTTTATCTCCTCAGAACTTGCAGCACTGAGGTGTGCTGATGTTCCTTTAGCAAACTGCCTTGCTCATTCTCTTCCCAAATCAAGTAGCAGTCCAAGTTTAAAATGGTATTCTGTGGGAGAAGTAAGTCTCCGTCAGTAATGAGAGTGCTATTAAATGAAGAATTTTGGGAAACCGTATAGGAAAAGGTGGTGGGAAGGTCATGGGAAAGGTTGCTTGTGTCTGATTTATCTGCCCCGACAGGATAAAGTTACAGCATGAGGGATTCATCGCAACCTCCCTCTTTCTCTCAGGCTAGTCTTTGGTCAGCCTTAAATTCTTCAAATTCCACCATCTGACAGAGCAAGTTAAAGGGCAGCTCTTCATCCTGCACTTGAAAAGCACACTGTCTTTTTCAGTAAGAACATTGGCTCTATGGAAAAGCTTGTTTCTAATTGCAAATCCTAGAGGCTTGTCACTTTGCTGAGCACAAGGCTCATTCAGCCCACTTACGATGTGGTGTGCTCTAAGAGATACTCCAATTATACGTTTGTCTTTTCTTCTGTACCTCTCGCTCCCCCTCTCTCTTGCGCTCCTTAAATTTGAGTTCAGCTTTGGGTTTTAAGTAGTAATTATGTTTCTGGTACCTTGTATGTTGGCAAGCAGAGCAGATAGGAAGGGAAGTGGCAGGTTTTTAAATCTGATTCCCAAACAGAAAAGGAAGTGGTGCAGCTTTGAAGAGGAAAACGGGGCTGAGTGGGATTACCTGAGCTAAATTTTGCCCGTGCTAGGAAATGACTGCAGTTACATGCCTCTTTCACTTTCTGTAGAAGATGCCTAGCATAATCTAGGCATTACCACAACCTAAATAACATTTCCAAAAATATTTAGATGAAAGTAGATACCTGGCAAGAAGGAAGTGAGCTTGAACAAGTACTTTGGCATAGCTGTGAACAACAGGGAATGGATCTTAACCTGGGAAATACTGGTCTGCTTGAATAATAGTTGTTTATGCCAGTGTTGCCTTGGGGGGTGAGAAAGATGTTAAATTAAGAACCATTACTATAGTTGTTCATTATATGACTGTCCCCCACTGCACCATCACTTTTTTATTGAACGGGACTGAAAAAACAGTGCTTTAATATTTCTTCCTTACTCAGTTACTGGTGCCTGCCTCGTTTGTCACAGAACATGAGAAGCTTAGAGGGAATTTAATTTCTTCAGGTGTTTCCAGGGTATTCGTTACCTCTTTTGAACAACGCATCAGTAGTGAATGTGCTCCCACTGCAAGGAAAGAATTCCCCTTTACAAATTGGGAAGCTGAGACGGAGATGTGCTGGAAGGGTCTCGGTGTCCACTCTAGGATTTGGATTCCTGGTCTGGTGCTCGCTCTGCCTGGCAATTCTGTGCTCTGCCAAGGCGCTGCATGCTCGTTGCCATCTCTGATGTCAGCCACCCTGCGAGTGGATGGCACGTGGGCAGCACGTCTCCCAGTGTCTCCAGGCTGGGTACCTGGAAAACGAGCAATTGTTGGGCATCAGGAGCAAGTAAGGAGATGATTGCCAAGGCATGACTGTTCTCTGCCATGCTGTTGTATACACGTTGGCTCTGTTCTCATCAGACCTTCATGGGTCGCGCTGTGCCATAGGTGTGGAACATGTACCAAGTTCACAGGCAGCTGCTTAGCCAGTGTTTTGTATGTGTAAAGTGATAAGGGTTTTCCTTTTTGCTCATCTCATACTGGTTGGTGTTCCAGCTCTCCAGTGGGATTTGCTTCTCTCTCTTCATTGTAGCACTGAGATGGACAGCTTCTCTTCTGTATGTCCCACTGGTTGCTTGTCTTGTTCCAGGCTTGTCAGGCTCTGCTGTAAACCTGGACCTGTAGCCAGCTCATCCACTGCAATTACGAGTCCTCTGCCGGTTCTTGTTCCCTCTTTGGTGCAAGTCACTTGCCTTCAGAGATCATACACTGCCGCTTTTTTTTTTTGCAGCAAACTTACTTGTTCATTACCCCTTTTAGGAACTTTGTGTCATTAATGCAAATTGTGGAAGGGGATAAAGGGTGACTGAAAGCTTGTTTTAACACATCTCCTTTTGGGGTGGATGTAGTGTTCCACATCGTTGCTTTACGATGCGTGCGTGTGGACAGATGGAGCATTGCGTGCAGATACGGAGTGTGGAGCAGGTTTTTAATGTATGCAGTCAATAATTAAGTAGCTATGGGTGCTCTGCAGTTGGGAATACACATCCTGTTGTGGGAATGCTCTCCTGTGGGTGTGCATGGGTTATGCAGGTTGCCTTGAGGCTTTTTTATGGCACAGCCTGCTAACAGCTGTGCTTCCTACTCCTGTTCAGAGGTTTAGCCTGTCCTTCAGGCCATGCTCTCCAGTCATTCACGTAGATACAGTCTCTAGGGTTTGACTGGCAGTGCTTTGTTTTCCTACACTGAATCTTCTATTCTTTCCATCCTATCTTCCTTGGCATCCCTATTTTTTTCCACAGCTGCTGGAGCCAAAGTCTGATATAATCTTTATTTATAACTTTATTTATAACCTAAGCCCTAAGTGCACTCCTGTTGCCCTCTGTTCCACCTTTCGAGCCACGCAGCATTGCACATCTCCTGTGACTGGCACTGGATATAGCATTCCAAGTGTGGTTTCCCTGGTGCTTTGATTGGTGCCAGAATAACTTCCCCTAATTTATACTTTCAGTGTATATAGGAACTCTTAGGACTTGTTTGCCTTCCCTGACTGCTGCTCAAACTTGTGCTTTAAAAGCTTTAAAGCTTTAAAAGTATGATCCACAGAAATTCCAGGCCGTGGCCCACTCAGTGTGCAGTTGTGTGAAGCACCGGTGTGTGCTTGATTTGCCCTGTTTATTCGACTCTCTTGAAAGCTTAGCCACATTGCTTTAATACAAGAATTATCTCTAGTGTCTAAAGCATAATTGCCACAGTTGTGAGCAGGAGACGAGCTAGGCTGTTATTAAATATTTAAGATGGTTTCTGTAGTCGTGGAGCCACACCTCTGTTTATTGCATTAAATCCAAGTCCAGCTTTTTGGGTCTTTGCTGAAAAGCTTAGTTGCCATCGCTTAATCACACACGCTAATTATAGTGAAGTGTCATCTTTTCAGCAGCACACAAAGAGCTGCAGGGATTTTAGTCATCTGTAACAAAGTAATAGGTGTCTGAAATAAACACGCTTTTTGGTGCTATCTGTTGAATCCCACATGCGGTGTAGCATCATCGTTCTCTCCTGGCAAGATGCGTTTAACACCTATATCTACGTACTCCCTTTTCAACTGTGTTAGTCACCAGAGCACATTCTTCTCAGCTTCTGACTGCAGTGGTACCAGGTGTATCAACTTTGTTAGTAAGCAAGTCATGGATATTTAGGGGACACTTGGAAATAGGATAAACCGCTTCTCTTTCATGTTGTTCTGAAAACACAGTGAGCATTTTGGTATGTTACAAGAAACCGCAACTGTGCAGAAACTGCGTTCTGTGCAGATTGTAACCAGCATGCAGTTTTTATATCAGGTTGTGTGAGGAAGGAATTAATGCTGGATTTTATTTGAAACAGTGGAAGGAAAACAATAAACGAGTGGTCAGCTTCTTATGAGCCCTGTGGTTTGTCTGCCACATTACCCTGACTGTAACTCTCTAGTTAAAATGATGCACAGGAAGTGTAATTTTAACTACAAACTACAAGTGTGTTGATAGAGGCTTACCAGTGCAAAATGGCTTACACAGATTGCAAGTGTTTATTGTGCTAGTAATGGATTTTGTGTTGATACAGTTCCGTTGGTAGGACTTGCAACAGAATAACAAATGCTGCTGTGATAGGTTGTTTTGATATAGGTTCATCAGCTACGCAAACCTTTAACTCATTTCCTGATTGTGCATTCCTGGTCCTGCTATCTGAAAATGTGTTTTCGCAGGTGTTGTCTTAATGCTGATGTAGAGCCTCTTCTCTTGTTTTTGCTGCACCTGTTTTTTTTTTTTTTTTTTTTTTTTTTTGCATTCAGCACAGCCAAGTGGCACCAGGAATTCCTCTATGATAGGATTTACACGCACAACTTTGCATTTAATGTCTGTGGAAATAAAGCATGTTCATATTATTCTACTGCTGTGCCTAGGGAGTGGGCTTAGCACATGCTGCTGCTGCCTGTGTTATTAGTTCTGTACTTTGAAGTGTGGATCCTGCGCTGTGCAGTCCATGCAACTGTTCACTGTCAGGTTTTGATGTATAGGCGCAACTGTACTTGGCACAACGTAGGAAATCTTTATTGGGCCAAAAGGTAAACTAAGACACAGAGGCAAGGAAGCCTTGCTATGCAAACTCTTACAGTTGCTTTTGTAAACATAAGCAAGACAGCTGTGCTCACTATTTTGTCATCAGGACTGCAGCATGCTTTTCCTCCCGTAAGGTATATGCGGTTACTGCTTCCCATTTGCGACAAAATGGAAAATCTATTGTAGAGATCTGCTGTCCAGAGGACGTGAATTTATATTCTTTGTAGTAGCTTCCATATTTATTCATTATTAAAACACATGTTGGAATGGGATTTACACAGTGTGGTGTCAGCTTTGGAGTCCTGTGTAAGTCATTTCCCTGCCCTCTGACCAAAGCGAACATTCAGGGAAAACTTGCTGCATGGGAGATAAGAAAATCGTTTACTCTACTGAATACCAATTTAAAGTAATGAGAGGAAATGAAGTCTTTTAAAGTTTGCTTTTATTAAGGTATTCTTGGTGGGAATTGGCTATGTATTAAAACTAATATTTTTCCTTCAAAAACTTCCTTCTAGGAATTATTCTTTTTATGTGCTTGATAACCACAATCTTCAGCAGCTGTGGGACTGGAACCATCATAACTTGACGATCAAGGAGGGGAAAATGTACTTTGCGTTTAATCCTAAACTGTGTGTTTCTGAGATCTACCGTATGGAGGAAGTTTCAGGAACCAAAGGGCGACAGAGCAAAGGAGATATAAATCCAAGGAACAATGGGGAGAGAGCCTCTTGTAAGTTCAAACAGCCACCCACACCACATGGCCATGTTGCTGACTGTTACAACATGTAGAGGTTAGACACTACAGTGGGATTTCTGTAACAAATGTTTGAAGAAAACTACTTTCAGAATCACCTTTTTTTTTTTTTGATGACAGCAGCATCCGATAACAATAGGAACATACTTGGGATATGAGAAATAAAATCTTGGTTTTGGTATAGCCAATGAAAAACAGTTTTTTTTCCTGTTTCCTTTGCAGATGTACATCATTATTGGTATTTTCCTTGCTCAGATACCTACTCTTTCTTGATATTAAGGAGGCTGCTGAAATAACAACTCCATAGACTCGAAAATGAACCGTTTATATTACATTAAAGCTTCTTTTCAGCTCCGGTCAAATATTGCATCTTGTTGTTAGAAATGCTTGTTGTAAACCCAGTTTTCTTTGCTTTGTTTTCAAATTATTTGCTTTTGATTTGAGAATTGTTTTTAGTGTTCTACAGTATGGCTAAACTTCAGTGTCTTTCCATTTAATTTTGGATTCTGCAGTGGCCAAAATTATTTGAAAGTCCTCTGTAGACTTTGGTGGTCTTCACATCAGGTCTCCAGGTGTAACCAACACATTTAAAAGCAGACTCTCACGTAGGAATTAAGAAGACGGAACACTTACAAATTGGACTTCAGACTCTTAGAACTGACAGTGCATTTTTCTTTGGTCTATTTGTGGTGTTCTTGGAGCTGAGTAAATTAAAATGTATCTTGTGTATAAGTCAAGTCCCCTTGTTCAGGATGGTGTTTACAAAAGTAGGACACATACTCTGCTGAATGTCTCTTTAGGCGTGATGCATAAATGCAGATGGCATAGATCCTTGTTGTAAGCACACTCCATTCTTTGCACATTCAATAGAGTAAAGGCTTGCAGTCCTGGAGGAGTTACAGACACACAGCCAGTCCTTACTACTACTGAGGCTAGTGCCAGCCGCTGCCTGTTTTAAAAAAAAAAAACATTACAGAAAGCTTTCTGACTCCGAGAAGGGGAAAAGAATCAACAAAAGCTAAATTGCCTTTGAAAAGATAGCACCAATAGTGCCAGTGTACATGAGGGTGAAACGTCCTTTATTTTTTCAGAGATGTCTATGGAACATTCGAAACTCACAGTTGACACTTAGAACGCTATTTCTTCATCCAAGAATTAAGTTTTTAAAATGCTATTTTGTTTTGGATTGGAAAACTCAGTGAGTTGGTAGTAGGAAGCTGTTCATTTCCAAGCTGGCAGCTTTCATTCAGCTCTGTTCAGTGGAGTAGCTGGAAGCTGCTGCCATCAAATGGCTGTGCAGTATATGAACTGAGTTTTGGAGTTCTTGGTCCAGCCTGCAATGAATAGGAACATCAACTCCTTTATCCTTTCCATCTTGTCCATTCTCCAGAAAAACAGACTGTAATCATCAAAAATTGTCTTGGAAAGTGAGAACAGAGTGGCCAGTTACTGCTTGTACATTGGAGTTGGCTGATCAATTTAGTGCTACTAAACCAGTCCTGTGAATAAACAGGACTTCCATTTCTCACTCAGGGAGAATCTGAAGTAGTTTTCCGGAGTTTTTTGGTGATGCATTAAAAGAAAATGTTTTTCAGAAAAAAAGCAACAAACAGGTAGCTCTAACATACACTATAATGATTGCCAAGGACGGTACTTACCCGTAAGCACTCAAATATATATTGAATGAATATGAAATGAGGATGAAAAGCTCAGGAATAAGGCGTTGGCATATTGTGGTATCACAGGCACTACTGGAAAGGCTAATTAGCTAAAACTGACATGTAAGAAAGAACAAAAACTATTAGGCAATGCAGTGCTAACTCTGCCCTGTGATGTCCTTCTGTCTTGCAGGTGAAAGCCACATCCTGCGTTTTGTTTCCAACACTACACTGAAGAATCGGATTAAACTAACGTGGGAACGGTATCGCCCTCCGGATTACAGAGATCTCATTAGCTTCACTGTTTACTACAAAGAAGCGTGAGTAGATGTCTTCAGAGACTAATGGAGACAGTAAAAGGATGGTAGACAATTTTGTTCTGACTGCTGTTTTGCTAAGAACAGTTTGTCAGTTAAGTTGTTCAGGTAGTTCCTATTTCATGCAGTTTACGTATTCCATCCTATTTACAAATTTCATCTTCAAGTCCTGCTTTCATTCAAATGCTTTTCTTGATGGAGCAAAAGCCCCATTTAAAACAAGGATTGTTTTGACTGAAGACTACAAATGGGTTCCAAATCCATTGGGTAGTTTCAAATTTGAAAAAATGAGATCGATGGCTTGGCTATTCTCAGGGCACTACTTCAGAGCTCTCTGTAAGTCATGTTGTTATACCTAATGAGATCTTTTACTTCTCGAGTCATAGTAATAAGAGGGTGTCACAAATCAGCAGTATTACTTTGATGACTTGTCTTACTTGGGGTTTAGGGTTATTTACGTTATCCAACCTCAGTAGTTTTCTGCATTAGTATCTCTTGATAGTGAAGTGGCACAGTTGCTGGAGAAAGCATAATTTCTTGGGAGGTTTATCTGCCTCTGCATATCCTTGTATGATTTCAGATTTAAAGTAGAGACAAAATACAAATGAGTACGGTAATTGTACAAGTAATTTGGAGGGGTGAAAGGTAGGTTCAGAACAGCAGTAATGACTTACTGAGCAAGGCTGTGAGAGACAGAAGAAGAACTTGTTGAAGTCCAGTATTGCTTGAAAAAGAGTATCATCGTGATGGTGTACTATGATGCAGTAAACTTAGTGTTGATGAGTTTATAGTAAATAATGAACAAGAATAGTACCTGCATGAGTGTTGTAATTCATAAAAAGCAGAATTACATGCCTATGTAAGCATGTTGCTCTTGTGTGGAAACAAAAGGAAAAAAAGCCTGTTGGACTGGCCAAGGCCAGTCGTGAAGGTCAGAGATCTTTATAGTAAAAATTTGGCCACTATCAATAAGTATTTTAAGTTGCTTCTGTTTCATATATGCTTGGGTGAAGTCTAAATATGTCTGAAGTTTTTCACTGTCTGTTTCTGATAACAAAAGACAAATCCTGTATTAGTATTTCTGTGCAGGACCTTGCCTTATTGCTAGTGACTAAAGATAAGACCTGTAGCTAAACCCGAACTTTGAGTTTTATAGTGCTTGGAAATAAAAGCAGATTTTATTCTGTTGTATTCTGCTGTTGAAAACAAGTAAGCTTTATTTGTTTCATTGAGAAGTGTTGAAACGAGGTGTTCTCATAAATGCGTGACAATTTTAGGGCAATTTAAATATTTTGGACTTTTTTTTCTTTGAATATTTCAGGCCATTTAAAAATGTGACTGAGTACGATGGTCAAGATGCATGTGGCTCCAATAGCTGGAACATGGTTGATGTTGACCTGCCACCAAACAAAGAGAACAACCCTGGAATTTTACTGCAGGGATTGAAACCTTGGACTCAGTACGCCATTTATGTCAAGGCTGTTACCCTCACAATGATGGAAAACCATCATATTCATGGAGCAAAAAGTGAAATTGTTTATATACGAACCAATGCTGCAGGTGAGTTCCTGGCCTCTTGGCTAAGAGGTTGATAACACTGCAGGTATGCTCGTTACATTACTGTGCAAGTTCTTTTGTTAATACAGAAACAGAATTTTTGGGCAGATGTATGCAATGCTAGAAAAAGTCGATAATTTTAAAAGCAGCATTAAAATTTGTATGAAGGTTTTCTCATACCTTAGGGTATCAGGCTTTGTTCCACTGGTGAAGGTAAATTTTAATGCAGTTTTGGTTTGGACTGTACATGATGGTTACAGTTGTACCCTTCCTAACCATTGTTAGTGGGGCATAAATATAGGAAATCTTTTCTTTAAGACAGGATGGTGGTTTTTGTTGCAGTTTATTAGGATTCACTGTGAATGCTTGCATGCAAATGTACTGTAGAACGTGCTGGGTTTAAAATGCCTTCATTTTTTTTCTTTTTTTTCCCCAGTGCCATCCATTCCCTTGGATGTTATTTCAGCATCCAACTCCTCTTCCCAACTGATTGTGAAATGGAATCCTCCCTCTCTTCCCAATGGCAATCTCTCGTACTATATTGTACGATGGCAGCAGCAACCTCAGGACAGTTATCTTTACAGACACAATTACTGCTCCAAAGGTAGGAAAACTAAACGCAGTTGTGTTGAAATGTCTGGGACTCTTACCTGCCAGGGCACATTATTGACAAGCGCTAAAGCCTGTGTCCTGCTTCACAACGCTTTTGTGAATAGCAGCAAGTACAAAGGGATGGGTGTATTGTTGCCATGTTCATAACAGGGAGAGGGAAAAGAAATAAACTGCCTCTGTTCTCTTAAGATAAAGTCCCAATTCGAAGATATGCTGATGGGACCATTGATACAGAAGAAGCTACTGAACCCACCAAGCCAGAGGGCTGTGGGGGAGAAAAAGGACCTTGTTGTGCTTGTCCCAAGACAGAGGCAGAAAAGCAAGCTGAGAAGGAGGAAGCAGAGTACCGGAAGGTCTTTGAGAACTTCCTTCACAACTCCATCTTTGTCCCCAGGTAATGAGCTTTGGATAATAATTGCCTTTTTTTTTTTAAATAACATTTCCTGGAGCTAAGGCTTCCTGAATGAGAGAGCATATGTAGATAACACCTGGAACATACACACATTGCCTTTCCATTTGTGTGAGACAGTCAGCGGTCTTCTTACTTCAGTTTCTCTTATTCACTAATTTTCACCCTACTCTCTCCATTTTAGCTAATAATAAGGGTTCTTACCTATATTGTTCAAGGGCTTTAGTGATGGTTTCTTTTCAGAGTCAAGAGTCACTTAAGCAGCTCTTTGTCTATAAGGGTCTCAGAGATGAGCAACATGTATCAGACAAAGGATTTCAAATGAGATCTTTCTCTAAATAGCCATTTAAGTGCTTATGTTCCTAATCAGAAGATTTATTTGCCTTTGAAGGTGCGTTCACCTTGCAGAATTGAAACTGGTGTGCCTTTCTCACAGCACTAATTGCAGAGGGCATATTGGTTTTCTGGGCCTATCCTGCAGAGAAATAGTAAATATACTCACTCTTCCATGATAAATACTGCTGCATACACGTTAAGTGGAGTAGTAATGCATCATAGAGTGGATACTACTGAATTACTTGATGATTTTGATCCTTGAGTTTCTAATTTATCCTTTATGTAAGGTGGTCTTACTTTAGATAATTGGATCCTGGAACCTAGCACACAGCGTGTAGCTGTTAGGTTACAGTCTGTAAGCAATCGCATTTCAATCATGCATGCTACCTCATCGTCTCTGTTGGCAGGTAAAGTTTATGGTGAAGTCCTGTGTTTGAGAGCTCTAAAGCGTGCCTCTGTTGCTCATTAGAACTAGGTTATGTCACTCTCAATCGTGATTTTCTGGACCTTTATTTAAGGCTCTTTTGAATTGACCTGTTTGGGTTTGGTGTATATATGTAGTGCTTCTTAGCTTTGTCCAAAAAATCAGGAACTAATTGTCTCGCTTTAGAAGTGCTAAATGTATCTGAGCTGTGTTTGATTCATGTTTAGTGTTGATGGTTGAACTTGTGCAGTATTTCCCTGTAGATGGTAAGAACCAGCAGCAAAGGTGAGGTACAGAGAAGTAGCAGCCACCGTGACTAGCCAGGACATAATTCCAGAGCATTGTGAGATTTTATAAATGTGATCTCATTTTGGACTTCTTGAAATTGCAGAGCAAGGAGTTTTGAAAGGCAAATTTAAGGTGTAAACTACCTGAAATTCTGTCAGATCAGCTTTTACAAAATATATATATATATATATTTTATTTCAGCACAGTTTGGCCATTTAAATAATCTTGTTATTTTCTCCCAAATTTTCTTGCATTCCCCAAAACACAAGGAAAATAACAGAACCTTGAACTCAGTAACAAATAAACTGATCAGTTCACAAAGGATTTCCTGAAAGCTTGACAGTTTCCCCTTTTGCTTAACTTACTGTCATAAGGGTGTGTTTTGTAACAACAAGGGCATATAAGGTGTAATGCTCAGAAATAGCTGCATAGCTAAGCAACTTTAAAGAGACTGTATGTCAGGGAAATTAGTGATTATGAGCTAGTGAAATGTCTCTATGGGACAAATCTAAGCAGCTTGTTACTTGCTGATGTCAATTTTTTTTTCTTTCCCAAGGGAGCAGTTAGTTAATGTGTTAATGCAAGCCTCAATAGTAGTATTTGTTTCCAGTGTTGTACCTGTCTTTAGGATATTATGAACAAAATGCAGCATGTAATACAGCATGAAAATATTCAGCTGTGTGGTTTTAAGGTTGTTTAAAATGACCGTTGATCTAATCTTGTGTGCAGTTTCTGGATGACCCCATATCTATTACTGTAGTCATGAGGTAGATTTCGAACATTACGACTATGGTTAGTCTTCGGCAGACACTCCTGACCACAGGAGGACAAGTCATTCTTCAAGTTTGGTTCTCTAACGAGCAGGATAAGATGGATGCTGTTTATAATTGAAAGTATATGAGAATTAATGTCAAAATTGACATTGAATTTAAGAACAGTTAGTTTTTGTATTAAATGGCTTATACTTTTTTCTTTCTAATGTCAATTTGATTTTATTTTTACATTTTCCTTCACTATCTCTTGCATTTTTCTTCCTTCCTCTCTTTCAATAGAATAGATGAGTTTTCGTATGTTTATCTGTAGACCTTTCCTTATTTTCTTAGATGCTTGCTTTTTTGTTTTTATCTGTGCCTTTCCACTAAAGCAGGAAACTGCTTGACACACAAGCAATGGTGTCAAATGTCTTGACGTTTTAATCGTGTTTGCCATGTGGCCTATTCTTGTCTTCATTTATTTTTGTGCTGTGGTTTATATGGCAACTGAGAATGTGAAAATGACTACTTGAAACAGCAAAAGAATTTGGAAAAAATTGTAGTGAAATCCTAAATAATAAAAAAAAAAAATCATCCAGTTTCTGCCAGAAGATTTCAAAACCAAGTCAGCCTTTTCTGGCTTGCTCTGCAACAAGCTGCTTTGTGGCTGACTGTGGTAAGACAGTATACTTGATGGTGAATTAACTTCTCCTGTTGCATCAGCTTTTTGCTGTTGTGTGTTTTGGGCAGGCCTTACTCACCTGATCTGCAACTCACTCTAGTACATATGTATTAGATTTCACCCTTGTTGTTGATAACCACTGTGTTGATCAGGTGCTAAATGGGCACTGGCTAAGTGATTGCAGCTGGGATAGGATTCAAGCCAAAAATGTTTTTGTGACCAGTGTCACTCGTCTTTATTTTTTACTTTAATTCCCCTGTTGTGTTACTTTCCAGGTGTGAGCAGTCCAGCTGACCTTAGTGACAAGGAGAGCAGGAGGTAGAAAAGCCAGATTGCCTAGCAGTCAGTGCTTTGGTGCAAAACAGATGTGGATCTGACACAAGACCAAGTGACATGTCTGTTATGTAGCAATCATGTGTTGGTTAGCTCATACCAGCCAAATGTTTATAGAGTATTTTTATATTGATGTTTGTACTGACGCTCAGGCCTGTCCATTATAACAGTTCCTTAGACTTGGGAAAGTAGCAGTCTTACTGTAAATCCTCAGGTTTAAATCAGTTCTTACACGTCATATAGCTGCCTGTAAGGTAAAGCAAAGTTGCTTGGTGAAATCTTTGCTATACACAATATTAGTGCTGTGTTTTCTCATGCAGGGAGATTGTTCCTTTGCAGAGATTTTGTTAAGGTGTGAGAATTAGAGATACAAATTGCTGTATATTAGTGGTTGCTAACTTTCATGGTTTTCAGCTGCCGTCCAAGGTTTCTTTTCTCAGTGCAATGCATCCAGTATTCTACAATTCAATTGCAACTGCAGAGAAATAAGTTAGACCTATGGAGAGTTAGCTTTGCTAATCAAGCAAACTTCAGAGAAGTTTTTTCCCTAACCTTTTAAACCTTTAACATCTGATTTTTATTTTAAGCCTCAACATTATTGTCATTAAATACAGATCCAGTTTGCTTATTAAATAACAGTGAAGCTCTTCTTGCTATTCAGATTATTGTGCCAGCACCAGGGTGGTCAGAAGTTTACACATTTATCTTGAGGCTTGATGTGAGCCTCAGAATTTAGATCGGTTTCCAACCAAGAGAGTGCAGTAGGATGTGCTGACATGCTGCAGGTTCAGCTTAAGAGGAAGCTTTCTTGTTTTGCAGTTTCCTTTGTTTAGCTATTTTCTTAATAGCGTAGTTACCTATTCTACTGTTGTTTTTTTCCACACTTATTCTGGAGCTAGAGGAAAAATGAATTTTCTCTTAAGAGATGTTTTTTCTATACGTGTCTGTTTGCTCCACAGACCTGATCGGAAGCGGAGGGATGTGTTCCGAATTGCAAATGCCACTTTGGCCACTCGAAACAGGAACACGACTGGGACAGATCACTTCACCAATGTTTCTGATGCAGAGGAGAGTGAGGTGGAATACCCGTTCTTCGAGACCAAAGTGGATGGCAAGGAGAGAACTGTCATCTCCCATCTCCAGCCTTTTACTCTTTACCGCATTGATATTCACAGCTGCAACCATGAAGCTGACACACTTGGCTGCAGCGCTTCCAACTTTGTCTTTGCAAGAACCATGCCTTCAGGTACGCTCTCACAAGTATAAAGCTTTATTTTATTTTCCAGGAACAGATCAATCTCAGAGAAGACAAATCTTCCAAAAGCAGTTAGGAAAGCATTGGGGTTTAATGTAAACATTGAATGCAAGAAGATAAATTGGAACTATATAAAACTTTGTTACAGCAGTGTAATGGCCTTCTCTGGTCTCTCCTGTGTACCGATTGATCTGTACTGAGTTTTTCCTGTGATCTGGAGAAGTGCAGATGTGCCTTCAGTACCTACATGGTTATGAGAGAGTCAGTTTCCCGGCTGCGTAGATGAGAGCCACAGATACGATGGGTTTAAAGGTTTTATTCTTCAGTTCCCTGTGTGCTGAATGGAGACAGGGAAACATATCCCTGCTCATGTTTAGTTTTGCTGTGCTCATGCTGAACTGTTTACAGATGTTAAGAGTTTTGCTGGTGGGAATATTTGCCAAATGTTTCTTCTGTCACAGAATGACCCAGCATTTGTCCAGCCTGGAAACAGGAAGAGTACTGTATTGCATTGTGCCCAATCACGGGCATCTAGAATACTTCAAATAAGAGACATTGAGTGTTCTACTCATGTTTGGGACTTATACAGATTGTACTTCTTCTGAGAAGAATAGAGATGATTTTAGTGTAAGCTCATATGCATCCAGCGAAGAGCTTCTGACTCCAGCAGATGTCTGGGAATATTTGATGCAGAGTGGTAGCAATTTTGCTTTGTTTCTGTCATAATGCTGCAGATTCAGCTGTGTCAGTAAAAAGCAAAAAGTGTTGCCTATTTCAAGGAAATAAGAAAATCTGTGAGTTGGGGGAAAAGGAAAAAAGCATCCCTAGTTTTTAGTGTATGGCTCTGAAAATTAAAAACTAAATAATTTTCTTGTAAACTCAGCCACTGTATCTTTGGAAAAGTAGCCTTCTTTTTTTTTTTTTTTCCTTTGAAACTGTCTTCATACTCCTGTTAGGATTTGAGTAAAAATCATGAAATCATCAGGAGTGAAAATGACCAGGGATAAAGCAGTTGCTGAATTACTGACAGGACTCTGTTTTAAACTGTGTCAAGTTTCATGGGATTGCCTACAGCTAAGGGATGTCAGTGGGGCAGATTTTACTGTGTTTGCAGCCATTTGCAAACAGGCTATCGTTTACAGCCATTTGGTGGGCATGTCTGTCTGTGCATGGTTTTGGTGTAGCGGAAAGTTTGGAAGGAACAACCAGGTGCTGATAAAGTGTTCTTTGTCACACGTGTAGAGCACAGTTACTAAAACAGCACCAATATACTTTGTGAAGCTGTAATATGCTGCAGTTTCTGGCAATCAGCAGTTCAGGCAACATTCATCTCTCCAACAAGCCCCTGGCAACTGTATTTTCTTCTCTGGATCTTCAAATAGCACTTAACAGAATGCTTTGATACCTAAAGAACAGCATGAACCTTTTGTTTTGTTTTTTTTATTCCCATCCATTGTTCTCTAAGTTCTTGTTTAAGCAGTAGGTGTTCTTCTCACATCACTTGTAAATATTTTACAGAGGGAGCAGATAACATTCCAGGAACAGTAGCATGGGAAGCAAAAGAAGAAAACACCGTCTACCTGAGGTGGTTAGAGCCTACCAATCCAAATGGGCTGATCCTAATGTATGAAATCAAATATGGGCAGCATGGAGAGGTGAGGATCTGATATTTCTCTGTTCAGAGTTAATTGTTTGTAACTCTAATTTATATTTCATACCTCGATCTTGTCACATCTGACTAGCTAAGCAAGGTTGGGCTAAGTGTATTTTCAGTCTTGAAGAATCCAGGTTTGAGTACAACTGTAGTATGTTTTCATTGCTTTGACTTTGTATGTTACAAAAGATGTAGTGCTTACAAAAGATGAAGAGCTTTGGTGACTTAAAGCTAAAATTAAAATCATCATGTTTGAGCTTGCTGAGACTCATGTAGCACTTCATGCCACAGAGGGTGACTTAGCAGCTAGTCTACTGTCCAAATTGTTCTTTCTGGTACCCTGTTAGATTTCAGACTTTTTGCTAACAGGGGTTACCTGCAGTATGTAAACAAGAATCTGAAATGGGTTCAAATTTGAGACCTTCATTATGTTTCAAAAAACTACAAAATGTAACTCAAAATTGAGGAAGGGGAATCTAATGTTGAGGTATATTCAGTCTTTAAAATCAATAGCTTGAGCTTTTTTTTTTTAATTTTATTGTTTTTTAAGTTGCAGTACAGTGCAAGGTGTAACAAAAAGCTTGGAGGTCAGCTACTACTGAGAAAGTTACCTTCGTGACTTTCAGCTGCGATGTCATCTTTAAAATGTACCTGCTTCTGTATTCTTAAGAAAAGTAACTTTTTGGTAACTTTTTGTATGGTGTTTATGGTAGCAGCCTTCGTTCAGACATTTGTAAATAACTAAGACTTAAATCATTGAATAGTGTTTGACTGAATCTGCTTTTACATGTGGGCCAACTGAGACACAAAATGGGATCTTTCTTAACGTGCTTCTGTGGGCTGCTACAGACCAGTGATAGCAATGGTTTTTTCAAACACCAAGCTCCAACCAACATCTCATTCCTTTGTTTTCTTTTTGTCAGTTTTTGGATTCCATGTATCTCCCTAAGCTGTTGGAAGAAAAAAAAAATATCAGATGGGGCTTTTAATTATAAAGATGAGCTTATCTTGCAGCTACATCATCTTCTCAAGAAGGAAGAATGTGAAGATACTAACATGAACTGCAAATTGCTTTTGTCTTTCAGGAGAAGCGGGAATGTGTTTCCAGACAGGAATACAAGAAGCTTGGAGGAGCTAAACTAACTCATCTGAACCCTGGAAACTATTCTGCTAGAGTTCAGGCCACTTCGTTAGCTGGAAATGGGTCATGGACCGAGCCAGTCTCTTTCTATGTACAACCCAAATGTAAGACAAATGTTCGTAGCCTGCGTCAAACTGGGGGACTTGCCTGTTTAATAATTCTTAATGTTTACGTTTGTATTCGGGTGTATGAACCTCTTGCCTGTGCTCTGAATACTCTTACTTGCTGATTTTTTTGGGGAATTCATCTGTTCCATTTTTTGATAAGTGTTGACAAGGTGTATCGGAGACATGGTCCTTTTTTTCATAGATTTTATGCATATAGGAGGTGCAATCAGGTGACGGGTGCATAGAACACACTACTGTGGCTCCCTGGGATGCTCAACTCACAGTCGGGAATGCAATGTTAGAAGCATCAAATGTGGAGTAGAATTGTACAAAACCTGTGGCAATTAAGCAAACCTACTTCCAATTGCAAAGTGCTGTAAGAAACAGATCATCTGTTAAGATTTTGGCTGGCAGGTTTTTTTTAAATATCAAATGCTTTTTCATGTGACTTGTTCAGAGTGACATTTTAATGAAGATAACACTGATGAAAGGGTCCTGACTATGGGAGTGATTTAGATTTTGGAAGAATAGCACTGTGCAGGGTATACAGAGACCCTCTCAAGAACTTCCGTGTTTAGTTGAAGAGCACTTGTATCCACAGAAAACTGGAACTTTGTCTTTTTATTCATTCTTGTTTTTCTAATTCCTGGCATTTGATGAACTTGAGGTAAAGATCAGCGTGAATATATTCTGAAGTACAAGAAATTGCAAGGTGAACAAAAGGTGGAGGAAAAGAAAGGTTAATATGCAAGCGAACAATTGCGTATTGTTCCCTGAGGAATGTAAGTCCTTAAGCATAACATGTGAAACCAAACTCCAGACAGACACTGTTCTGTACAAAATTAATGCTTTTCAGTGTCTGTTTTCTTGTTCCACTCATCTGCAGTCAGGGAGTGTTTCTGAGTACATTTTTCCACATCAGACAAGAAAATGAGTACTTTGATTTCTCTCCTGTATGGAAATACACTGAGTGGGTTTTGAATGTTTCTTTGTTAATGGAGATTTTATAGAAACCCTGATACAGTTGTTTTCTTGTTGGTTGCAGCAGCAAACTATGGAAACTTCCTGCATTTGATAATTGTGCTTCCCATTGCTTTCCTGCTCATCATTGGGGGTTTACTAATAATGCTGTACGTCTTTAACAAAAAGAGGTGAGTTGTTTATGCCTGTGGTTAATGCTGAACTGCAAAAGGGGCCTGTTTAGTTTCAGGTCTGTATCTGTGGAGCAAGTTAGAAATTAAGAAGTGAAATGGCATTCCGAGCACTTGAGAAGCTAAAGAAGATTCTGCCGTATTGGTGTGTAGAAGGAGGGGGTCTAGAGTTACCAGCGAGAATCTGCCTGCTGCTTGAGATATGAAGAGGCTTTTTATTACAGTATCACATTTGAAAGGGAAGAGGAAGGGTTGTCAGGAACATATCCACTGGGACAATGATGACAGACACTGAGCCTTTATAATCAGAAGCTTTGAAATACGGGTTGCTCTATAAATCATGAAAACTTAGTTCAAGTCAGGTTAATTTGATTCCTTGCAAATTCTGAAGGCTTAAAAAATTATGTGCTGGACAGAGCAGTCTTGGGGGACTGTTCGATTGATTTGTTTCCCTTAGTTTTATCTCTTTATAACTAGTGCTCTTTTTATTTAATTGAAATACATAATGAGAACTTAATAGAAGTCGGTGCAAATGTTCAGACTTGCCACTTTTTAGGTATTGAGCTTTTTTATTACTCTCATATAAATTATGCTCGTTGAATATCCCATTATTTCCAGCTCTAATTCATTTGTGTACAGACTATAGCACCAATTCTCCTCAAGCACTCCAGAAAGGGCTTTGCATCTAGTGAAGTAAAGTACCTGCCTGACCTTCCCATGAGCTTTCTGGGCTTGAATGCCTGATAACTCATCCTTCTTTAAACTGTTGTTCTAGCACACAAAACTGTTTTCTCTTTGGTTTTCTGAGGTCTGATTAATAACTTGATTTGTACAGCCTGTCTTCTGCAAGAGCTCTCTCAATGCTGAATAAAAGTCTTAGTCTGAAAATCACCCCAGTAAAATTGAGGGAGAAGGATGAGGGTAAAATAAAATAACAGAAGCAATTTATAAAGTCGTTGAATGGAATTCCAAATAAAAACAATCTTGTTCTTTGCCAGGTCACTTCTCTCTCTCAGTAGAGCAGGTGATTAATGCTCTCAGCCACAAGTCTCCTGGATGTATCAACATGCAGCTGCCTTTCTTAAAGGAAGTTTGCCTAGCAGCTAAAAGTACTTTGTGTTTACACTTCTCTAGTGCTGATTTGGTATAGAGAAGACTGCTGGTTTCCTGGGAAAACTCTTCTGGGCTCTTCTTCTCATTGATTGTGTGGTAGAATAAGAACTTGATTTGTCCCCTTTCTCTGAAAAGCTCTCCACATACAGTAAACAATATTTTGTGGTTGAGCAAACAGTGGAAAAGCTGTAGAAGAAGCAGTCTGAAATTTACTTAAGTTTAAAGATTAATAAGGAAAAAAATATTTCAACAGGAACAGTGACAGACTGGGCAATGGGGTACTTTATGCTTCTGTGAACCCCGAGTACTTCAGTGCTTCAGATGGTAAGTGTGGCCATGTGCTTTTGATGCATTTACTTTTATATACTCTGTTCATGTCAGACTTTGGAAAGTGTGAAATTCTTGTAAAGGGATGTAGTAAAACCTCTTTCTCTTTTTATTTAATTAGCACATCCATAGTTAATCCATCATCAATCATATGTAAATGTTACCTGTCTATTGAAACAGAGGTGTTTTTGAAATTACTCCTGTAGTTTATTCAGCTGAAATGAATTTGGATAGGTTAGTTTTCTTTTCAGAGTATTGTCTACTTATCTGGTGATTTTGTTACTAGAATGAAAAAATTCATGAATTCATCATCTTTTACGTTTGCCCTTTTAAGGCCTTTTCTGACCTACTGGAATAAACTCACTGCTTGTTTCTTGTTTCTGTGTATTTCTCATGTGGCAAATAGTAACGTTTACCAAAAAAAAAAAGTCTCCTCACTTCCCACCCCAATTCTCCAAATGTGAAAAGTTGTTGGAAAGAGAAAAGGCTGTGAGCTTCCAGCCATATCTCTGTTAAAATGAGCAGGGACGTTTAATGTAAGCTATACTTTTTCTCTTAATATCTAGAGTATGGGTAAGCCAGTTGTTCTTGGACTGACAAAAAAGCTTTTTAAAGCTAGTTTCAGATTTTAATTCTTTAATTTCTTACTATTTTCTATGGAGATGCAATGTGAATAATGTTCTTTGATAAGATAAAAAGAAGCATTTGCCGGAAGTGGCAGCTAATGGGTCCTTTCATTGCTTAGCTAGTAAATTGGAAAGTTTTGCTTAAAATAGAAGTTCTTGTTGCCTCAAAATTAGATTGTTTGCCACTTGTAGCAAAAAATGATTCCTCCTTCATCCCTTATTCCACTTCGAGCAAAGAAACAAAAGCATCTAATGCGTCCATTGAAAGCTTGAGGGAAATAGTATAAGAAGAGATTCTTGCATAGTCTGAACCATCTTTTGAGAGTGTGGGGGTGCTGGCTGGGAGCTAGCTCGGTACTTTATTACCCGGTAGATTAGATGACAGGTTTGTATGACCGGCAACAAGACTGAGAAAATCCAGCAGTGCTTAGTGATTTGGAAGATGGTGCAGATAATTTTCAGCGAGACAATGGAGAAAGTGTCCAGCGCCAAATAAAAACCAAGAATTAAAGTTGATTTCAGGATGATTAAGTTTTACAGTTCATTAGGATTGTTTAGTTTTAATTTCTTGTTTGTATGCAAGTCTCAGTAAGTCTGCCAGGATTCTGGACCTTGGAAAAATGAAATTTATTTTACCTGATCTGGAACAAGATTAAATTCCTTAAAACCATCGGGGAAGGAAGAAAAAACAAAACAGAAAACACCACCATCACCACCACTCCAAAAAACAAAACAAACAAACAAACCACCACACTGTTCCTAGAACTATGTGTTTGTGTGTGTGTGTGTTTTGCTTTCTGTATATCTGTATTATTTTCCTGCACTTCACTATTGCAGGAGGGCATTAGCAGACATACCCTACTGTAGATAATCTCCTTGTCAGTTCCCATGCTGGCTGACCCTGGGCAGTAGCAGGAGCTGAATGGCCCCAGAATCCCGGTATCCTTGGCTCAGCGTCTCCAGAAAGCTTGTGGCTGTGGAAAGCAGAGCCCTGGAATCCCAGCTTTCTGGCTAAATGAGTTGCTTGGAAAAAAAAATAAATAAAGGCAGTTAGGATCCCACTGGAAACCAATTTGCTAAATAATTTTTTTTTCCAACATAGAGGTATGGGCGTATTTAACAAGCATGTGCCCATACTGTGCAGATTATTTATTTGCGGAGCTCTTCAAGCACAGGAGGAAATCAGAACATGAGAAGAATTTGCTTGAGGCATCAGTGCTGTAGTTTATGGGTTAGTTGGTGCTGCTGCTTTAGACGTTTTGCCAAAATGATGTTTCCAAAAGCCCCCTAGAGGCTAATGGGTTTAGCTAGAGTGGGAGCTGACTTTGTTTTACTATTGTTTCTTGGAGCAGCACCATTAGAGTTAAATGTTGTCTGTTGATGTTCATGCTATAATCCTCTATTTTTGCATCCTGTCATTTCACCCATCCCAAGCATGTGACACAACTGTACCCTCCTTTGGTGACTGATGGGCAGCAGCATCAGTGACTACTGAGAGCTCAGATGTCTTCTTGCCTGAGGCAGTCATCCCTCCTAGCAGTCACCTTCTGAGGTCTCTCTTCTGCCTCAGATCAAAGACTTGCAGCAGCAGCAGCAAGTTCTGCCTTTACTGGTGCAGCAGTGGGTGTGCAAGTAAGCAGAATAGCTTCATGCAAAGAACCTATTAGATCAGAAAATCTCTTTCCCTTTAGTCATAAAATCAATCGGTTAATAGAGAACACAGCGGACGCTAAACTGGTACAGATGATCGAGTATGTTTGATGCTGCCTTGGAAGAACTAGAAAACCGAGGGTCCCGAGAAAAGCTCAAGCCTCAAGTACTGAATGAAGGTTCTTGCCACCTGGGTGTTGTGCACTGAAGTTCCTTATTTCTGTTCTTTTATGCTAGTACCATAGTGAGGCCCCTTCAAGTCCATCTACTCAATTCTTTAAGATTTATTTCTATGCCAAATACCTGCCTATTTCTGTATGAGAAAGATCGGAATATTTGCACGCATCCTGCAAGTTCTCAGCATTACGTCTGTTGCTGCTTAGAGTAAAACTTCTCTGGGCAGTTGGTATCGTAAAGCCACGAGTGATCCCACCACTTTCAGAAATGGAACGTGATGGCCTCTTCTCTTTCTCCCCACAGTGTACGTTCCAGACGAGTGGGAGGTGCCTCGCGAGAAGATCACCATGTGTCGGGAGCTTGGGCAAGGCTCCTTTGGGATGGTGTATGAGGGGATAGCCAAGGGAGTTGTGAAGGATGAGCCAGAGACCAGGGTGGCCATCAAAACTGTCAATGAGTCCGCAAGCATGCGTGAGAGGATAGAGTTCTTAAATGAGGCCTCAGTAATGAAGGAGTTCAATTGTCACCATGTGGTAAGTCATGAAAATGTAATAAGGCTGTGATTTACATGGCTGTGATGGCTTACTGGCAGGAGAGTGCTTGGGGCACATCTTCGCTGACTGAAGTGGGGACTCGGGATTCTAGCTTCAGTTCTGCAGCATTAGGATGTTGTTAAACAGGAGTCAGAGTGAAAACAAGTCTACTTCCAGACCTCTCCCACAGGGTCGTGGGTGCTGGGGGCTCCATATCAACATGAATAAACAATTACTGCAGTTCAGTTAGCAGTATTTGTAGCTGAGCATTTGTTTTTCCCCTTGCAGGTTCGGTTGCTTGGTGTTGTTTCTCAGGGCCAGCCTACCCTAGTTATCATGGAGCTGATGACACGTGGGGACCTCAAAAGTTATCTGAGATCATTGAGGCCAGACACAGAGGTGAGTCATGAGCTGTTGGATGTTTTTTTCCTTCTGTTAGAATCATCCTGAGCAAATAGGCATCGTGTTGGAAGCAGCAGGCAATTAGCCTTTCTTGCCCTCTCCTTAAGATCCAAGAACAAAACATGCTGCTCTGTGATCTGCAACACTTTTTTTTTTTACGAGGTAGTTACTGCAGATAGCCCAGTGTGCTGTACCCCATCTTGTGTTACAGAGTCCTGTTTTCCAGTTTTGAATTAAATCTCTTGCCTAACCTAATTCTTGTCAAGATGTTGAAGAAAAATTGGCTGGTTGAAGCATGCATGTTAGGATAATGATTTCATGTTGTACATCCTGCCTATTTCCTCTGTTGGAAAATAAATACAAATGAGGCCTTTATGATAAAAGTCTAGTATCTTTGCTAATATGCATTCTTTAATATGTAGGCCATCAGTCTAACAGCTAAAATTGCTCCATATGGAAGATGACACTTGCCACTGAAATTATAGTAGACTATGTAGAAAAAGAGCCCATGGTTTTCTTTTGCCATTAGTTTCATGATCCAGAATTTCTGATTTGGTATGTGCAACAGAGAATGTATGCCATATAAACGGAGAACTTGAAAGCAGCAGAGTGCATGACTGGCTGTGGAACATATCCATGCTGAGTAAACTATTTAAACTCCTGAGGTATAAAGTACAACATTGTTACACGAAAGTCTTTCTTGCGTGTATTCCCTAAAATAGAATGGCCTGTTAGAAAAGAGCTATTCAGGAGTTGTTCGTAAACCAGCTTGATATGGCCAGTTTTTCCCACCAAGCAGGTGCTGCATTTTACATAATCATGAGTTTGTTTAGCCTGTTTCAAGTCAGGGTGGATTGTGATGGTGTGATTTGAAACAAAACAAAAAACAACAACAAAGAACAAGTAGATTGCAGTTTGGTATAGAAACAATTTATTCATTTCCCCTTACTTGTTTGATCTTCTTAATCTTCCTCAGAATAATCCTGGCCAGACACCTCCAACTCTGAAGAAGATGATTCAAATGGCAGGAGAGATTGCTGACGGGATGGCATACCTCAACGCCAACAAGTTTGTTCACAGAGATCTTGCTGCGAGAAACTGCATGGTGGCAGAAGATTTCACGGTGAAAATTGGAGGTATGCTTTTTGACTTTTATAGAAATGAAAAACATCACCCTGAAAAATCAGTGTCTTAAAAAGCATTTCAGTTTTTTAAAAGCTGTTTTTAAGATCTTCTAAAACTTAGCTGTAGTTTAAATTTCTGCAGAATGAAATATGTGCCTTATGAAGGCTAGCTGTGATTTAAGACCTGTGACCAGTCAACATTGAATTGAAACTCTTGGAATACCTCTACTTGCTGTCGTTCCAGTGAGGAAATAGAGTAGCATGTGGGCTTAGAAGGAGCTGGTGGAGCAGTGATTTGAGATGCAGATGCTGCAGACATCTGGGTGGATGGCGTGGTTAACACTGGTGTGTCATTTGCTTTGCTGTTAATGCGCAAAAATAATTGTACCTCCTGTTTTTCGATTCAAGAATAAGAATTGTAGGATTATTTCAAAGCATATCTGTTTTGAAAGTGGAATGTAAGGCTTGATTTCAGCTGGATGCTTACCAGCCTGAACTGGAGTTCTGCTTTCCAGAAAACAGAATGGTTTTTCCTCTGCTCTGCTGTTAGAACACCACTTCTTTTCCCCCTTCACCATCCCTCCAAAATAGTGTCAGATGAGCTTTTTCATACTTCTCTCCAGAGAGTGATTTTAAGCTTTTGGCTGTTTTTGAGTTGTGCATATTAAAATAGTATGTATGGTAACAGCCTTCTGCTCTAGGAAACTAATTCTTTTTCTCTGAGCTTAACTCAGCTATTTTGATAATTCGTGTAAGTAATCCTGTCATTTGGGAGAAAGAAAATATGATTTCATTTTGAGTCAGTTAATTAGGAAATAAGATCTTTGGGGGATTTTGTACATTTTCTGCAGGTTTGGGGAAGTCAGCCTGAATCCCTTCCATTCCACTTTTCCTAATCCAGCATGTTTTTTAATTCTTTGAACTGGAGATGGTGCATTTCTTCCCTTTAACGTGGTACATGGTTATCCCAAAAGCATTTCATGAAATGTGCTGCACTGCTCTCGTTCATGTGCCCGTACTGAAAATCCCTTCACGTAGAAACAGTTTAGGAACATTTTGACTGAAGCATGCCAACTCAGACTGTTTTGATCTCAAAGGAAGAGCTTTACGTTACACTGTCCTGTGCTCATTGCGTATCTGTTTCTTATTTGCAGTATGTTTTAAAAGAGTTTTCCATTCTGTTGGGGTAAAATTACCCTGGTGTGTGGGAGTGGTGGGATCGTTGTACAAATGGGGCTTTTAGTCATATTCACTGAGGGTAGCGGTGTCCCTAGCAGACACTAGAATGAGAAGAAGCCGTGGTCAGTCTCTCAAGCCATAGACGAGTTATAATGACTGTGAGAACCCCTTAGGCTAGAGGAATTGTTAACTTTTCACTCCATTTTTGCAAGAAAAAAAAATGATAAAACGGATATTACCCTAGCCCTTCTGTGTCAGCAGATTGCATTGAATCTTAGTAAGAGATTTGATTCCACGTGATTTGTTAACTTTTTGTTAGTGTCTAAAAATATAGTTCCTGATTTAAATTGGCTAGTCCAAGGCCCAGCATTTTTGCTTCTGTCAAGCTGATAGCACAGGAAAAAAATCTGGAATGAGTCTGAATAACAGGAGATGGGCCTTGTTAGGCACAGGTCTTGAAAATGCTTACATATTTACAGCTAAGAACACGTGTATAGCCAGAAGTATGGCTTTAATATTGATCTGTATTAGTCATAAATGAATAGCCTCATCCTCTATAGCATATGAGATAGAAAATTACATTGGAAAAGAAAATTAACTTTCGAGAGAGGAAAAGGGTAAAAGAATCATTTCCCTCAAAAGGTAAGGTTCTTTAATTAAAGACAATATAAGTACTAATGGACATCTTTGCACTCCTTACTCTATAAGAAAAGATGATCATGGAATTTAGAGAACAGATTAGTGAATGATGTCAGCTTCAGAAGACTTAGTTTACTGCAAGGATTGAACGTAAATCCTGGAACTTTTCTTACTAATATATTTAAATCATTGAGACTTGATCTGGATCCAGTTCTGACCCACTGAAGTCAGTGGTAAAAATATCTATTAGTTTCGCTGGGAGAGAAGCTAACCAGCCCTAGGAAGGCAAGAAAAGGCTCTGCAAAGCAAAATGCTGTGGTAACAGATTGAAGACTCTTTGCACCAAACTCTGATTGTCTGCTGGCTACAGTGGCTTGTAGTAAGGGGAAATGTTCAGTATTTCATTTTATGAGCTCACAAAACTTGTACCTTCTAGATTTTGGCATGACAAGAGATATCTACGAGACAGATTATTACCGTAAAGGAGGGAAAGGTTTGCTGCCTGTCCGCTGGATGTCCCCAGAATCACTGAAAGATGGAGTCTTCACAACGCACTCCGATGTCTGGTAACAAAAAAGGGGCTTTGAAAAACTGTTTTTCCCCTCTTGTTTCTAGCCTCTTCTTTTGTTTTATAGACTTAACTAAGTATACAGCTTCTCCCATCCCTTCGCAGGTAGCTCTCATTATCCACTGTGAATCCTTCTGCTTTATATTGTTTCCATTGCAAAAATCAAGGGCTCGTGAGTTTAAATTCTGCTCTCAGAGTCTTAAATGGCTTTCCAAAGCTGGAAGTGGTGGCGTGTTTCCTGCTGTGGGTTGTAAAATCACTTGTGCAGTGAAAAACATTATCTTCACCTGGAAGAGCAAGTTGTCATTTTTCAAATTGCCCTTCTTCAAGAAAAGCATTAGAAGTTGCCAGGAATATGGAAAGGTTCATAGTGTTGACCTGCTTTTCTATCAAAATCTTCTGTGTAAATAACTGTACTTTGCTGCAGACAGTTTGTGTACACTAGCAGTTTTATTTTTTTCCTTCGGAGTTCTCCCTTGTGTATATCCTTCTCCATTTGGGGCTTTGTTTGCTTGCTTTATATACCACAAGATGCAGAAATAGTTTTTTCTTTAAAAGCACGTTGCTTAGTGGTTGTATCTGTGAAGTTATTAATAGAGGCATTCAGGAAATTTCAAAATAAACTTCTTAGTAGAAATAATACTCTGGAACATTCCCCTCTCCCTCCCTCCCCCAAACTTCTGCAGAAAGATAGGGAGGACTTGGCAAAAGATGAATATGTACTGGCAAAAGCTCTACTCCGTCTTTTATGGTTTCTCTGCCTTCCTAACAAGATGTTTTTACTGCTGATCTGTTACAGAATTGGCAGCTGATTGCCTCCAAATGCCTAAAAGTCAGTAGGAATGGTATTTTAGTAGTAAACTGCATTTTCTTTAAACAGCTTGAAGATTTTGGAGAAGTCAGTGGACTGCAGTCCACAGTATTGGCTTTGAGTGAAAGGTTCCTAAGAGAAATTAAGTAACAAGTGAAAAAGCAAAGCATCAGAATGTTACTTACATCTTTTGCATGTGGCTAATAACTTATTTATGTACCCCATAATCTTCAAACTTGGAAGGCAATGAAAATAGCCACTTTGAGTTGAAGGGGAAGCCTTGTATCAGCCATTCATCTAACAGAGCCATGCAGGCATGCTTTCAGCCTTCCCTCTGTAGTAAAAGAATTCTGGAACTAGTAATGGCTTCACAAAGCAGACAAATATGAAATATATCACTAGAAAAATCCCCAGATTTAAACCTGAACTAGAGAGAGGAGCCAGCAAGCCTACCCATTACCACCAAACAGTAACTGTTAAGTCTAGCCATCTCTTCCAGTATTTGTTTCAGGACTGTAATAGATCTCGTCTTCACCTTCATTGACGTACGGCTGTTGTGCATGCAAGCTTATCTTTTAACCTGTATCTCTTAAGTGACATTATTGTTTTAACCTAACTCAGATGGTAAATGCACGCACACACACACACACACACACACACAAAAAGAGGTGCTAAATCAAGCATCAGTACCAAATTTATACTTTAATTGCTGCAGGAAATGCGCATGTTCTCCCTTCAAAATCAACAAGATGTGGCACTCATCGGTCATTTAGTCCAAAGCAAGACTGATAAAAACAATGTTGCAGTTTATTAGTGGGACAGTCCAAGACTCTCTGAGCAAAATATCTTAGCCAGGCTGCAGAAGTCACATAAAGGGAAGTAGCTTACTAATGACGAGGTTGGAAAACTTACAAAAGGAAGAGTTGAATTTGACAATTTTTTACTTGAAAGCATAGAGACAAAAAAAAATGCCTTTTGGACCACAGGTCTGCAGATCTCGTCAGTATTTATCAGTATTTCAGTTTCTCCTTGGGATGGTTTGTGGTCTTGTTGTTAGAAGTGATTTTTTTCTGAATTTTGGTTCACATAGGTATGCTACCTCGAGGTACAAAACAACAGGTTCAACTTGAGGAACATGCAAATGTATAGGTGTTCTAAACAGACACCATGTGCCGTGTATCCACAGCTCGAGATGCAGAAATCTGGATCTGAATTTGAAATGTATCTGAGCTCAGTTTATCGCTGTCATGAAATTGTGTCTAGTTACTTGATCAGCTTATGGCTAAGAGGATCATTCTGGTTTACTTCTCAATAACTTCTGAAACCAGTCTCTGTACACTGAAGGTTTCTTCATGCTAGGAAGAATCACCTGAGTCCTTGTGTTAGTTCAGGTTTTGAAGTTACTTCGTGAAAACCGTTGTCTGGCAGTTCTGGGGGCCATTTATTTTCATGAATTTAAAAAAAAAAAAAAAAAAGAGAGAATGCTTTTCTGTCCTTTTTGCTAGGATATTGTGACATCTGGTTCTATGTTCTTAGAGATCTGCTTTAGAAGCCAAAACGTCAAAAAGACAAAACTGTGCAAGTGATCAGAGTGCAAGATTTATAAGCTGTAAGGTGAAATGGCAAACTGCAAAAGAGTGTCTGGAGGTTTATAAGGGTGGAGCTTTATTTTAGCAATTCATTCTTCTATTGCTCTTCAGGCTGAAGAATGAGGTAATTAGATAAGACTGTTGTTGTTGTAGTTAGGGAAGGAGAACGTTTCAAAATGAAAGTAATACTGTTCAGGATGAGGGTGTATTTCTATTAATAAGTCTTCAGCATGTTGCATTCTTTCAGAGATAGTATTTGCCTTGAAGAAGCAACAGAAGTGCATGTATTATGATAGGACTAGGAGGTGCACAGAACTTGTTCTCCTTATTCCTGCAGTGATTAAAGTAGCTTCAGAGGCACCAAAACGTTGAGTTGACCCTCCGTCCCTCCCTCCCCTGAAAGGCAAACAATCGCAAGTCTGTTCGTGGCTTCTGGCTTCAGCTGCGAGCCTTTTCAGATACAGTGGAGAACTGAAGGATAAAAACCACTCTGCCATAACCAGCTAATAATACCTGGCTCCTGGTTTCACAACAGTACCGTATTGAAACTACATTTCTGTTTCTGAACTTGACTCAGCACTTCAGCCACAGAAGGCAAGATAGCATCTAGGTTTTCGTTCACACCAGCTCTAAGAGTAGATGACTGGTCAATGAGGGCAGACAATTGGAGCTGTCTGCTCAATAAACTAATTTTAAATTGAAATATTTTTAGAAAGTGTCAATACTTGCATCCAAACTATCCAATTATATAACTATGCTTATTTTTATTCATGAGTAATCAATTCCTATTATTAGACCAGCTTCTTCTTTCAATCCTGCTGTCCTTTGTATTTATTTGGAAAGAGCGAGGAGCTCTGTTTCAAGATGATGGTTGCATACATGTTGCAAAAGGAGTAACTGGGTTTCTCGTTGGGGCTTCAATGTTTTATTGCTGAAGCAGCAAAGTAGGGTCTTGGTGCAAGAAGCTGGAGAACATTTGCACCACTTCTACGTCTTTTTCACAAATTGCTTTCATTGCTTGCTCCTGTATGTTAAATGCCTTGATCCTTACTTTGCACCTTTGACTCAGAATGTGGAAGAAACCAGAGCAGTGTGATAGATGGAAAGTATTACTCAGAGTGTTTTTGTGCCTGGGGGATGGAGGTTGTTTGGTTTGTTTGCTTTTAGTGGTGAGGCAGATGAGATACACAGGTGTGGTGGTGTGCATTTGCTGTCTAGCTCTCAGCTGGCTGGAGTGGTAGGGAAGAATGCAGCTTTTAAATCAGATTTGTGTGACTCAAGTATTTCTGATGAAAAGCAGCTTGCACTGGAATGAAAGCTTAGAGCTCTGCGTTATTGCCTTCTCAGCTGCTGTCAGGAGTACCTGAGAAAGACGTTACATGAAGATTTGGGGTTTAGTTTTTTAAATGTATGGTGGCTTTTTTTTTTCTTGCTATCGCCATGGGGGGCTTGTTGAGCTCTCTTTAAACAACCAGCCTCTGCTACTTCTCAATCTGCTTAGAAGGTTGGTAGAACAGTCTCCCTCCCTCCCCTTCTTCCCATCCCTGCATCCTTCCTTTTCCCCTCTCCAGTGTTCTTCCCACCTCCCGAGGTACCTTAAGTCTGAACAAGGCTGTGGGAAAGGGAAATGAGGTTTAAGCAGATTTCTCCAGGCAAGCTCCAAGCTTAAATCTCCTCTGAATTAGGAAGCTTCTGGTCAATGCAAGGCTGTGGTGGCTTTTTTTAACTGATTGCTTGCCTATGCTTGTTCAGTATAGGTCACTGTTGGACCACTGAATGATCATGATCACGACCAGCTCTGACTTGTAGATTATGTTGTGAGAAACAGAGATGTAGCATTCCTGGTCTTTACTTCCAGAGTCAGTAGAGAGAGGCCGTTCTGAAGAGCATTCAGAATTGGGACCCTGTTTCTCTCCATCGATGAGAGGTGTTTAATGTGAACAGTCTCTGATGTTAGGTCATATGGATATCACCGTAGCTGCATACTCTTTAGCAACTGGATTTTTTTTTGTAAAAGAAAACCCGTGGACACCCCTCTGTTCAGTATCATTTAACAGAAACATCTTCGTAATGATTGCTTGGCTTTCTGAAGTTCTCATTTGTTTTCCAGGTCTTTTGGTGTTGTACTTTGGGAGATCGCAACGTTAGCGGAGCAGCCGTACCAAGGCATGACCAATGAACAAGTGCTCCGCTTTGTGATGGAAGGAGGTCTGCTGGAAAAACCGGACAATTGTCCCGATATGCTGTAAGTGTCGGCAGTTATCTCTGTTCTCAGTCCACAGATTATTCTTCGTGATCCCTTCAGTGTCTGCTTCTGCCCCACCTACGAGAGGGACTATTAGGATGTGTCTCTTCTTGTCTCTTCTGCTTCAAGTAAGGTTGTTGAGTATTAAGAGAAAAAAAAAATTAGGATAAGCTGAAGTATACCGTGCATCAACTCTGTGGAATTCAACTTTTCAGTTCAGTATACAGATAAACGAATCTGTCGTTCCTTTGTTTGAAGCAGCTTTGGATCTGCTATTTCAGTCATAGTGTTCATTGCGTGTAGATAAACAAATCTCCCCTGCTAACAGTTTCCTTCCCTGTAAGCAGAGAAAGAGGCACGCAGAAAAACCTTTGTCTACCCCTAGAACCAGTACAAAGCCTTACAGCAGAGGAGTCTGCAGTGCAGCAGGCTTTGGTTTTTAGCTTTACATTGTTGAAATACTTCTGCTGGCTTTTGTGTACAGCAGTTTCAGTTGTTCAGACTTTATTACTTTGATATACTTCCCAAACTGGCTTTTGGGAAGGAAATACTGTGTCTTGCAGTTATTGAAATTTGTTGGAGGCCCACAGAAGGGATACAATCACTTAAGGGCCTCAGCTGCTTGGGATTCTTAGGAAAAGAGCTTTTTTGGCTGGACCGCTGGCTTTGGTTTCAGATGACAGGCAGTGTTGTTTTGTTGTTTGAGGTGGGTGGGTGGTATATGCAGGGGGAGGTGTAGTGCCATGTGATTCCTCAATTTCACATTCTTTCCCTTCCACGATGCTGTGGAGAATTTCTGGCAGTCGGATTGACTGGAGATTGTTTAACATGGTCAGAGCTGTGTAATGGAGGAGGGGGAAAGAACAGGGTGCGGGAAGGGGGCTAGGTAAAGCTGGTCTGCTCCCCGAGCCAGTAGGGAAAAACTAGCTCTACAGTGAGAACAAACTTGGCAAGAGATTCAGCATTAGAAATTCCCCATTAACCTGGGGCATGTGTGGTATGAACAGGGGGAAGGGAGGGGAGTCACAGTTAGCTCTCAGCAAGGAGCTCCTGCTGCAGCCTGCTCGGCCCGTTCTCCTTCCTCCTCCTCCAAGATAATCCTGTGCTCGCTGGGTGTTACTACAGGATGAGTCCACTTTGGGGGTAACTGGCTTGAAAACGGGGAGAATTTGGTGAATGTGTGACAGAACGAACCTTTGCACTACTGTAGAACAGCAAAAGCCTTCATTTTAAATAAAGAAGCTGTTCACATATTATTTAATGGCCACCAAAACTTCAGTCTAACATTGCAGAGGGGCAGAATGAAAATATCTGCCTTGGATTTTAGCTGCTTCTCTCCATCAGAACAAGAAGTAGGGTTCAACTATCCAGTTTAGTGATGTCTCTCTTTTGTTAATACAATTGTAAAAAAAAAAAAAAAAAAAAAAAAATATTCTGACTTTGTCCAAATGCAGGAAAAAAAAAAAAAAAAGAATTGACCTAGCAGCCTACCGTGACTTGCTTTAGCTCCCTTTCAGCTTGTTTTGCCTTCATATTAGGAGAGACACCCAAGTCTGCTGAAATTCAAATAGGCTGCTGTAGGAATAGCATTAGGGAGCTCCAGGGATGATCTTTACCTTTGCTCCACGCACATGCGTTTGGCATTCAAGGAACATACTTTACATGATCGTAGTGCTTTCTTTTCCCATGGTCCGTCCTGTTGGCCCAAGATGCTGTAAAGATGCCGTGCAGTGCTCAGCAACCTGAGAGCTGGTGCCAGTCTTGAACCTCACACGTGTTGCTGCTGGCAGGCAGAGACCTGCTCCGTAGGCAGAGTTCCTTCTCCCCTCTCCAGCTGTCTGGTAACCTGCTCCTCACCGTAGGACATAACAAGAATATTACTGAATCTACTGAAAGGTGCTCGTAACACAGTTGCAAAGAGCCCTGAAATTGCATTCGGATTTTACAGTACGTTCACAGCTTGTTTCAGGCAACTACTTTTTACTAGTGCTTTACAAAGCCTTTTGTAAACGAAGGGGTCCATTTTTCTGGAGGTTGCTAAAAAGATTCTGTTTAAAGACAAGTTTCTTGGCGTGTCTGTGCCAGTGAAAGGTCTTTTTTTTTCAGGTAGTGTGTGTTCTCAGTGCTGGAGACTGACTGGTCTGTGATACTTTGATATTAACTCACAATATTAACTCGAGATGCCCAGAAAGCCGAGTCTGCCTGCTGCAGGAAAGTCTGTGTGTTCATTGTGCTCAGTATAGCATAAGTGGCAAGCAAGAAGTGGAGCCAGGAACTGCACTCATAAATCTCATGTGGTAGGATACAAATGCAGAGGTACTTTTATTTAAATTAGCTTGACATGCAAACAACTGAATTGTAATCATGGGCAGATGGTATCTAACGCAAAGACAAACTTACCTTTCTGAAGAGAGAGGGAATACACTGACATACCAAAATCTCCAGAACAGGTGGAGTAGGTAGACTGCTGTGGGGAAGCAGAGATGAGAATAGAGAGAAGAATCTTTTTGCAACTGACACCAAATCGACTATTTTTAACCGTGCAGATTATGAGAGTGTTGACACAGCCGTGCACACTCCAGCCACTGTACAGTAGTTCTTGTAAGGGCCTCTCGTTGCCCCCCCTGCGTGACTGCTACGTGGTGCAAGCGGTCTTGGCCGTTCCGTCTCTGCTAAGACTGCAATGCTAATAATGCTTGTTAGTGGCTGTGCTTTGCTAACCCCTGGTAGCAGAGTCGGTAGGTGGATCAGAGACCAAGGACACTTGAAGAACTGGAGAGGTTCTGTTCTACAGCTTGGCTGTCCCGGCTGCTTGTGCAAAGGTGGATTGTACGGCACGGCTGTCTTGTGGTTCACAGAAGTGGTAAATCACTGTGCAGGGGCCAAGCACAAAGAGGACGGTATTTCGAGAGGCTTTTTACTCTTGCACAGGGTGAAACAAGACTCAGTTCTGTTTATGCTACACCCTCTTGGCATAGCTTGCATGATTTTACAGACAGAACCATGCAATAAGACAGATGGTTCAATACGACGGTGCCAGGAGAAGCTTTGCTGTTTTTCTCCTCTTCCCCTGTATGAGGTTGTTTTTGTGTACTGCCATTGTTACATCAGGTGATGGCTGCGTGGCGAGGAGGTTCCAGCTGAAGCTCACAGACAGTGTGCTCCCATGGGGCTTTTAAAAGTTGTGGAGGCTGGAATTCCACTCTGGTTTTGAAGTAAAAATTGCTTCCCCCACATGTAGCTGACTAGACTATTTACGTATTGCCGATTTTTCCTTTGTTCCTGGCGCTCGCTTGGTTTGAAACCAGGGTCTGCTATCCAGAGGTAATCCTGGCATGCAGCAACAGCAGAATAGGAGCCCTTTCTCTGTTCTCCATCAAATCAAGCCACAAGCGCATGCTCAAATGGAATGCAACTGATACAGTAATCTTCCATTTTCGTTTTGTAATGTCTCAGTGCAAAAAGGAGCTCAGTTTCTGCAGCATTCCTTGAGTGCATTAGAGCAGCACTGGTTATCTCCCTGCTCGTGGTAAAGCCTGCAACTTCCTTGGGCTCACTTGCCACCAGCCAGAAACACACTTTATGGAACTCAGATTGTATTAGCAGCCTGTAAATTCTTCCATTGTCTGCTGGAACGTGTTGTTTTTTTGGTTGGTGTTTTTGTTTAGTTTAGTTTTGTTTTTGTTGTTTAAGATAATGTAAACAAGGTCTTCAAGCCCACAGAGTTAGTAAGGGGAAAAAAAAAATCCTTTTATGGGAACTCTGTAGGGTTTTTAAATCTGGAATGGCTTAAAAGAAACATCACATGTCGTTGTTTGTGCTGATGTCACATGCATTACTCCACTGCTTGTGGTATCTCCTTAGCATTGCCCTTAGGCCTCAGGGCGCGGTGCCAGCGAATATCCAGTGTTCTTGGCTCCAGCCGAGGCTTCTATTCATGGACGCAGCAGTCAGCTGGAAAGGAAACAGCAGTGAAGTAACAGAAATGGATTTTATATATTTATGTCTCAAGCTTTCCTTCTCGTTTGTGGGTGAGGGTATAATACAGTTTTATAGTTTGGCTTCACTTTCGCTATGAAAGACTCCTGAAGGCTCCAAACCAACGAGCTGAGCGCTGATGGTGTGTCTACGTGCCTGCTACAATGCAGCTTTGAGGACCGGGGCACTTCTCACAGCACAGACGGGTTCTGCCAGCTTCTTTCTGGGTGTCACAAGGCCGTGCTCAGGTGGCTGGCTTCTGTTCACGCAAAGCTGTGCCAGCCAAGCACTAAAAGGAATATTTGTGACTTCAAATGCTTGAGTTAAGATTGCTTTTATTTTGGTGAAGCACTCTCAGCAGTGCTTGCATCCCGGTCACAGCAGCTTTCCACCTCTGTGCTGGTCCGTGTCAGCTGAGAACACAGTGCACCCGATGAGGAAGTGGAACAGAATTTCCCCAGGAGCAAGTTTCTGGAGGAGGGGATTTCCTTGTTTTGGTTTGTTTCAGGCCAGGGTTCCCAGGCTCTCCAAGCCCTGCTGTGTGCATCGGTGCACAGCAACAGGCGTCAGAGCCCAGGGCTTTCCAGCACGGTGACAGTCGTGTTGCAAGGTTTGTTCTAGTGCAGGGACCCTGGAGAAATTAGGACCTTAGCCTATGAAGGGCTTAGGTGCTATCAAAAAAAAAAAAAAGTGTTGTTTTTTTAATGAAAAAAATAAAAATTGCACACACTAGTGCGGAGATCTAGTAAACTGCTGCCAGGGCATAAGGCAGTGTGAGCTGATTAAAGTGAAAAAATGGAATGCCTTGCTTACTTTCTGAACATCTGTGGAAGTTAGGAAAATGGTGGTGTTTTGTAAAATCGAGAAGTTCAGGTGACTTGGCTCACCTTGCACAGGAGGGCTGGCAGAGGTGGGCACCAGGTGCCCCGGCTTGGCTGCTGGCTAGAGATGGGGTCTTACTGGGACTGCAGATCGCATGGCTGGGAGGTAAGGCAGAAGCATGAAGTATTCTCTAGCGTGTTACTTGAAATGAAAGATTTTTCTCATTCCCTCCAGATTCATTCTTATTCCACCACTGAAAGCAGTAGCTGGGGCCAGCGGTGACATCCTACACACAGTGAGCTTCTCTGAGTGCTGTGCACACAGAGGGAGGACTCAAAGAATTAATCTTCCTTTTCATATTGAAATTTGCCGTATTTCTTGTGCTGTGTTAACAGAAGGCATCCCTATTCCACCTTCACACTGCGAAATCCTTTCTTGGTGTTGCGTTTAAAGCTCAGGGCGATCTCAGGAATATCCAATTCTGCTGTGTCATGAAAATGCTGTTTTCATTATGAACGTATTACTATTTCGTTTTGTGGTTTGGTTTTTACCAGCATGGGACATTGTACAGATCTAATCGTGGATGTGCTTAAACAGATGATCTCACACTCCATAAAATATTATGCATCCCTGGCCATAAATGAAAACAACATAATTTTAAAATAAAAGATTAGAGAACGTTGTTGAGATTTGTAAATGCCTTTTGGGTATTACAATTAATTTTAATGTCATTTTCTTCTTTCAGGAAAAAGGGACTTTTTTACATAGTGTATTTTCTATTTTAATTTCTTTTCAAGACAGTGTTGATAGAGTAGGGACTGGTTCTTTGAAAAAGATGCTCTGAGAGGCGCTATCAATTTGCTGTACGATTGGGTAAGTACAGGATATTTTAGAGGAAAACCGGGGAAATACCAAATTGGGATGAACATCTGCAATGCTTCTGGATACCAGCTATCCACAGGATGGCTTTATAGGCAAGTGTGTGTGGAAGGGAGTTGAGATGGTTTAGATAGGAGCTGGAGAAGTAAATCAGTGCTCAGAAAGGTCAACACGTGTCACAGGGATCTCGGCCTGTAAAACTTCTGTCGCTTCATCTTCCATCAGAACCGACTGATTTCCTGAACGCGTGGTCTCGTTCAGTCACGGCTGGTTGCTCTCCAGTCAGGGCTCGTAAAACACCTCAGTAAATGGTTTTGCTCTTGTGTTTCCTGTCCAGGTTTGAACTGATGCGCATGTGCTGGCAGTACAATCCGAAAATGAGGCCCTCCTTCCTGGAAATAATCGGGAGCATTAAAGACGAGCTGGATCCAGCATTCAAAGAGGTCTCCTTCTTCTACAGTGAAGAGAACAAGCCTCCGGATACAGAGGAGCTTGACCTGGAGACTGAAAACATGGAGAGCATTCCTTTAGATCCCTCCTCCACCCTCCAACCCACTGACAAGCACTCAGGACACAAAGCCGAGAACGGCCCAGGCGTGGTGGTCCTTCGGGCCAGCTTCGAGGAGAGACAGCCGTACGCACACATGAACGGGGGACGCAAGAATGAGAGGGCCTTACCGTTGCCCCAGTCTTCGGCCTGCTGATCCTTAGAACCAGAATCTCACAGAAACAAAACACAGAAAAAAAACACACATATTGGGGGAAGAAAGAAAGAAAATTACAATATATTCAAAGCCTACTGTACCTCAGTGGATCTTCAGAACTGCCATAGCTGCACTTGGGAGAACCCTTTTTTCAGTAAACAAGTTATCGTTTTTTCTTTTTTCAATATGCAAGCAGATGTTTGTTTCAGTAAAGGACTCCATTCATGGGGCACACAGTTGGCCTTTTAAAACTCTAATGTTAACACTTAATAGCAACAGAAAACTTGAGATCTGATGTCTCTCTCTCTCTTTCTTCTCTCTCTTTCTTTCTGTCTCTGTCTTTGCTTCATAATGGGAAACATATCTGCGTGCAAGTTCAACCGTACAGCACTTTTATCAGATCAAAGATATCGCAGGCCAGGTGGCTCCCCAGTACCTTTGCAAGCACCTGCCTAACACTGTAGGTCTTTATTAAAAAACAAAAAAACAAAACAAAAAAACACATACAAAAAAAAAAGAAACAAAAAAATAACAAAAACACACACAAAAAAATACAAAAAAAAATTTAAAAAGACTGGATTTTTAATGTTGCTCTTTAATCTTTTTAGGAACACGTAAAAGAATAAAAAAGGGCCATCATTCGTCCAAGGTTGTTACCATTTTCAACGCTGCCAAATTTTGCCAAAAAACTGAACTCTGTTTTTTGTTTTTGTTTTTTTTTGTAGGCATGGAAGGAGCACAGTAATCAACTGCTCTGTTTAAAGGAGATCCTGACCAATAAATTCTATTCAATCATACACTGGTATTTAAAATAAAAACAAAAATCAAATTGTCTAGACCTTTTTTCAAAACTGGACAAAATGTGATTTTTTTCTTGCGATGGAGAAGATAAAAGGGATGGGGTAAAGAAACAGCCCTCTCTCCACTCCTGTCCCCATCCCTATGAATTCTGGACAAAACTGGCAGTGGTGAGCTAAACAAACGTGTGCATTTTGTACAAAAAAATTCAACCGCACGCCAAAAATGAAACATGAAAAACATGAAAAAACCGGCAGAGATCTCCATCGTTGCAGCCTGCCTTCCTTCACAGGCTTGCAAGGAAAAAACACCTATAAAACAAAAATTGGAGAAGACAAAAAAAAGCAGTAACCGGATTCAAGTATATAATGCTTTGTTGACCTTTTCTCTTTATTATTAAGACTTCTCGAAGGGTCTTGCAGTTCTATGTTAGACCATGGATCATTTGCATACACATTGTCTTTTGTGTCACTTTTATAACTTTTTTACGGTTCAGATACTCATCTATATGTCTGTACAGAAAAAAGCTGCTATTTTTTTTGTTCTTTATCTTTGTGGATTTAATCTATGAAAACCTTCAGGTCTGCCCTCCTTCCCTTCCCTTCCTTCCCACTTCAACAGATTTTCTTATGCTTTGTACTATAGTGTGTAACTTTTACTTCTTCCTTCCCAGTAACTGATACCTTTCATATGATTTGCCATGAACTGTTTAATGCCTTTTTATAAATACATTTCCTCCTTTTTTTTTTTTTTTTCCCATTAGTTGTTTTACAACATCTTGGCTGTGTGGGTTACAGGGCTTTTGAGGAGGACATGGAGAAAGAAGGGACACCCTGCGTGGAAACACTCTGGCAGCGGTGTGGTGTTTTTAAAACCCGGTTTTCCTTCCTTCCCACTAACCTCTGCCCAGACAGCATGCGAGTCTGTTACAGTGCAAGGCATGATACAAACTCAGGTCAGAAAAAAGGTTAAATATTTAGTACATTCTTGTTCAGTGTTTCTATTCATTGTTGTACAAGGGTCCTCCCCCTCCTTCCCTCCCTGCTTGTTTTGGTCGTGGCACACATCCACCCACCCATCCCCACACACACTCCCCACACAGACAGACAGACACACACCTTTTTTATTTGTTGGGTACAACAGCAGACACCAGGCTTTTGGGTCACTGATTTTTAAAATGACTCTTTTAACTCTTCCACCCCACGAGCGAGAGCTGTACCAATTGCAGCTGGCGGTGCCAGGCGTTCTTAGGGTGGCCGCTAAAGACCTGGCCCAGCTCTTCGCCTTCCTGCTGAGGAAGCCCTCGTGGAGGATGCCTTGGGCTGCACTTTGCACCCCTGGTCAAAACAAAATAACGAAACAAAACAGCATGCCATTTCCATGGGGCAGGGTGGAAGCACATAGCTGAGGCCAGTGGCTCGGCTAGCAAACAGCTACGTGTTGGCAGCTATGGAAACCTGTACAAGTCCAAGCCTGTTGCTTAAATCATAGACCAAACCTCAGAACAAAAGAAAATGAGTAAGCTTGTTTGTTCAGTTGCAGAAGCCTTGGTGAAAAGGGAAGGAGGGGGCAATCATCAAGTCTTTAACCAAGGAGTCGTACCAGTTGCTCATCTTAGTTACAGCATCTAAGCCTTTGTTTAGCACTGATCCAACCAAATGATGGCAGTGAAGAGGTGGTTCTGGGATGGAAATGTTTAAATCTTTTGAGTAAGAACAAAGAATTAAAATATACTGATTGCTAGTTTTGACTGGAGATTTTAAAAAGTTTGTAGTGCTTTTTGCTTGTGTAGTTTAGGTCCCATTATCTTCTCTTGCCTCTGTCCCATAGTTATTTTTCCCTTTTAAAAATGAAAAAGACAAAAAAGTTAATTAAGAAGGTATTCTATGTAGGATTTTTTATTTATTTTTGTGATATCAGTTTAAATCACTGTAGAGATGCCCCATAATAAATTTAAATACTGAGATAAGGGTTTTTGAGTATGACAGGGGGACAGTTTTTGATTTTTTTCAAACATTTATCTACCTCACTCTTATTTTTTTATATGTGTGTATATAAAAAAAATACATCTCACATTTCTCAGCAGCCAATAAATGCCGTTGATACTGGTAACCTCTCACTCCATAAACCACATGCTCTAGGTTCTGGAGGGGAACAGTCACTGCTCATCACAAAGGGTCACTTCAGAATATTTGCCTCGATTCCAAGGAGCTTTGCCTTTTTGGTCCCAATTTGTTCCTGTGAGGAGAAAACCAAGAGGTGGCTGACTTAAGGTTATTCTAAGGAAACACAAAGGCTTTTTAATGTGTTGTCACGGCATGTTTGGATGAGTGGACAAATAGGTGACCTGATATAAAAACCTTAAATTATGAATATTTGATCAAATTTGTTATAGAAATGATTTGTTTACAATGTTTGCAGGTCCAGAAGAGTTTCTAGAATAAAGGAATGGACTTTCTATTTGTCCTAAGTCATTCCTGCCAATTTTTCCTCAGATACCACAAGCACCAAGAAGATACTTGGTTGAATCTGCATTCATTTGGCTCATACAGCAAGCATTGCTTTTTTTTTTTCTTTTATTTTTGACCAAAACAGTGAAAAAACCTGCCCTGGGCTGCCTGATATTACTACATCAAGTTTACAGCTTTGGATCTTTGCTGCTTCTGTTTAATGAAAGCACTGATTTTTTTTTCTTTTTTCTTCAAAACTAACATTGAATTGATTTTTTTTTTTTTTTTAATGTGCCAGTAAAACTTCAGTTCCCTTTTCATCCCCCATTTATATGCTTCATAACTGTGGATTCTGATGGACCAGCCATCAAATTTTAACTGCCCTCTGACAGCGTGTAACTGGTTTACAGGCACACAGGACTAACACGAGCTTGCCATCAACATGATGTATAATGTTTCTCTTTTTCCAGCTCTGGCAGCTGTTCCTGCAGGTGTTGGTTGTGGTATCTGAATAATGTGGTGCTTGGCTACTTGGAGTTGTACATGGCCTCTTGAGTATACAGCCCTGTGGTTAAATACTACAGGGTTTGTCTTTGGAGGGAGCATTTCCCAAACCCGGAAAAAAAAATAAGTTTTTACTATGCTGTTTTTGTTTTCCCCCTTTTTCTGAGCTTCTTGTGACCTTTTGGTGTAGTGACTATTCCCCTCTCTTGCACATATTGATTACCACAACTGGAGATCCTCAGATCTTTCAGCTGGCTAGGAGGGTTTTGTTAAAACTGTCCAAGTTACTGGTTTTTATAATTTTATGTAGGTGGTTTAAAAATGCATTAGGAAGAAACACTAATGACGTAGCACCCATCATGATAAACATTTCAAAAAGCACTTCAATAGAAGACAGTCATGGGACTAAAAGTACGCATGTGTGATGACAGTCAGCTCTCCTGGACCAAACCACCTTCATGATACCATTGTGTTCTGTGTTTGCAATTCAAGCTTAATTACTTTTTTGTTCTGTTTGTTTCCATAGCTTTTTTTGTTGTGTTTTGTGCATTTTGAATAGCTTTATTCACATGGGTTTTTCATGCAGACTTCCCTTGGACAGTAAATCAAGTTGTTTATGCATGTGAACAACTGAGAATTAATGTTCGCTTGATAGAGTCATAATATGGTTTGTAATGTTGTTCTTCCCTGAGACCACTGGCTTGTCTGGTATGGAAAATTTATTTAGAACTTGAGCTATATTTGAATAAAGTTAAAGTAATCCAATTTGTTTATAAATTAAAAGCAAAAGCCCACCCAGCCCTGAAAACCAGCATTTTGACAAATGGTACCAAGATGTTCTAATTGCAGTAGGCTAACAAATCGTCATTGCTATGGGGAAGGCTTTGATTTAGCACTCGGGCCGTTGTTCTCGCCTGACCGGCATTGCAAAGCTTCGCAGTGGCACAGAAGGTGGTTTGGTTGCGAAGGAAGGTGGCTCCTATGTAAACACAGAAGTGTCAGCTGCTCGGTACTGAGATGCGCTTTCAGGGGAGCGATAAAGTAGACGCAGAAGCCAAGTGTGATGGGAAGTTTGAGGCCAGCCTGTGTTCGCCAAGTCTTTCTCAGCACAATGCCTCTGCTCTGTAAAGCTGGTTCTAAGTGATGTATGATTCCAGGGATGCTCGCACTGATGCTCCTGTTGGTCTTTAGAAACAAGTGAAGCCCGGTTTGCCCAGGACGACTGGTCACCAGATGGAACTGCTCTCAGGTCCTCTGGGAACTGCCGAGGGGTGTTCAGTACAATCTGAGTCTAAGTGAACGACACTCCTGTTGTTGGTATAACTCCATACATATATATCTATATATGCATATAGATATCTGCATATGTATATCTATAATATAGATATATATATTTAAACCCTGTTCATTCCATTAGTACAAGTAACACTTGTTTCCTGTTCTTATTTTGTTTGTCAACAGCGTGTTTAATCACTGGGCTAAACAACAGTGGAGGAAGGTGCAAGGGATCCACTCCTTACTAACCAGTGATAAAAGCCAGATATTGCAACTTAACCCATGAGTAGTTGTGCAGACAAGACTTTAAGAATGATGTGTAGAAAAACCACAGCGGCCAGGGGTGCTGAAGATACAGAACTGCAAATAGGCAGGAGGGCTTCAAAGGATGCCTCAGTTCAGAGAACTGGTTGCTCAGAGGCGAAAAGCAGCCTCCGATACTGAGTGCAGCCAGGTAAATCAGAATTGAGAAGTATTTGTATGGAGACGTATGAAAACAAAGGATATGGAAATGGATATTTACAAAGACACAGGGCTTGGCAGAAGTTTGAAGTTGTTTCCTGAGCTTGGTGTGTGGGACAGCAGCAGAGCTCAGATTCTGATCATTGGTACTTGTAAATAAACTTTTTGACTTTCCAGCTGAAGTAGTAAACTCATTAACGGGAGTTCGACGGTTTTTATTATCGATCTGTATGAATCAGTCTCAACCTACACTTGGTCTGTTTTGCAAGTACCTTAAGACTATCACTAGGTTGTATGCGAGCGTGCGTGTGTGCGTCCATCTTTTTTTGTATGCGTTACGTTGATTAGTAATCCATTAGCATTTTCAATAGGGCTTTAAGTCCAGTAGATTACGGGTAGTCAGTTGACGAAGATCTGGTTTACAAGAACTAATTAAATGTTTCATTGCGTTTTGTAAGTACATAGAATAATTTTATAAAATGTTTGTAGTTTATTAATGCCTAAAATATAATTTAAGGGCACTTTTCTGTGTCTGTGTGGGTGTGTCTGTATGTGATCAGTTTTTTTTTTGATGGTACCAGTTTACTAGCTAGCTTTACAATATGCCAAAAAGGATTGCTAACTTGTCCAATTCATGGCTCATCCCCCTCCCCTTACCCACCCAAGCTTTGTGTCCCAGTATATAGCGAATGAATAAAGAAGTTGGGGAAATGTTCTGTATCTTCAGTATCCTGGTCTTCCAGAGCCCTCTGGTTGGGGTGGGATCATCTTAACTGGTCATTTCACTTTACTGTCTAGTGCAGTTAACTTAATGGACTACACGAACCTCACTGGTTGGGGAAACAGAACGGGTTTTGCTGCTACGCAGTCTCACTTGTGCTGTTCAGTACCTGCTTTATGGTTGCCAGGTGGTTTGAAGGATACGACTGCATAAGAGAAAGAGGGAAGACGGTTTTGTAATTACTGTTGAAGAACTATTTGCAGAGGTCTTATCATTCTAAAAGTTTGTATGCAGCCTCTAAAGATCCTGAGTACCATTTGAAGCTTTGTTGAAAGAGGCAAAGCAGGGTCCCTATTTATTTTTATTTAAGAATACTGAAGATCCCTTTCCCCCCCCTGAAATTAGACTAACTGCATTTCTGAAGTGTTACGATGATTTAGATATTGTTTAAAATCAGCTCTTCTGTTTTCTAAACCAGTGAGGTTTGAGATGAAAGGATTGGCCAGAGTTTGTCTACCTCTGGGACAAAAACAAAACTAGAAAGTGCTAAGGAATGGATGCAGTTGCAAATACAACATTTTCCAAGTTTTCTTGTTTAAATTTTTTTAAGAGAAAATTAAACAATAACATGGCCAATTTATTACATAAAAAAGACTTGCTGTGTATAAATTATTCCTAAAGAAATTCCTGTGTTTATATTAAAATGAATCAGTAGATAAAAAAAAATTCAAAATGTTTTTGTATATTCTGTTGTAAGAATTTATTCCTGTTATTGCGATATACTCGGGATTCTTTACATTATGAAAAGAAGAAACTTTGTCTATTTTGAATGGCTGAAGCTAAGGCTCCTTTAGTTTCTCTTACTCTGCTTTTTTCTAGTAGTTTCAGTACTACATGATTTAAGTTAAATAAAAGAATTCTGTATGCATTTGTCTCTTTCTGAATTTATTGTTCCTTATTGCAGAGCAAGTACAGCTTTAAAAAAAAAGTAAATCTGTTTTTCTTCTGCCCTTTTGGCTGCACTTGATTGAGCAACTCTGAAAAAAAAAATATCTTTGTGGAGGTCAGTACTGCCATTATGTTGTGTTGAAATCTAAACTATTTTAATCCAATGACACTGAGTTTGTGGGCCCTTTTTCAATGGGACTTTTGGGTCCTGCTTTGCAGTAGGTGGTTTCTTTTAATAAGGGAAGCATTTTTATTTATTTATTTGAAGGAAACCCTTTTATTTACCTCTACAGCTATCCATAGATGAGGCATTCACCCATCCAGCACGGGGTTATCAGTTTTCTGCAAAGATTGCTGGCAAAGATAGTGGCAAGAAAACTAGCATTATTCTGACATTTCCAATTCCTCTGACTCTTGTTGTCAAAATCTTGACTAGGGCACAGTGGTGGCCCAGAGCTTGTTCAGGTGTCTTAGCCCTTAGGTTGTCCTTGGCTGTTGACCTTTTTTACTGACATGACACTTGAGGAAATGAGCTTTTGTTTTCCTTAGAAAAATCCCAGATGCCCATATTAAGGCGCTCCTGTTCCATTCTGCTGACTGTTTTTGAAAAATAATTGCTAGTTTTATGTCATAATTGTCTGGTTTGGTACTAGCAAAATTACTAAGGAGAGCACGCGTTGCCATTCCATGTGTGCTATAGAGGACACTCTGTAAACCTCTGTCTTCTCCAGCATTAATAGTGCAGTACTTCTGTATATAGCTGCGTTTGAGACATCGAGGAGCCTGGCTTGGCAGGGGAGAAGCGCAGAAGTGATCTGTCACTGTCTGATCCCAAGTTTTACAACTTGGGATCTCATTTGGTTCCTGTTTTGTAAGAAAGATGATGTGCCATAACGCATTCCACATCACAGTGCTTCAGTGATTGCCTTTCTTGGGACAAGTTAGCTTTTTGATTTTGATGTATAAATCCCTGAATAGCCGTGACCCATTGTACTGAGAGACTGTTGTCTTTGTTCTGTGCTTTGTGGAAGGACTACAGTGTTTTCCTTTGGGACAGATACTGAGAATTTGGGGTAAATGGTGTTTTGGGGCAATTTAAACCCAAATCACTAACAGCATTTCAGTGTCTGCCAGATTCTAGCTTTTTATTTGCTTTCTTTTTAAGTCACCCCAGCTCCATAGTCTGTTTTTGATGTGAAAACCAGCGTTTACAGCAGGTCTCCAAGAGATACAGATATCTGAAGAAACCTTCAGATAACAGCATCCCTGTGTGTTTTGGTTTTCCCCCATATTTACAGTTGTTATATGGGCACCTTCTATTAGATGAGCTATCTCATTGGACTTGAACAGGGACTGAGAAGGACCTCTGAGATCCAGTGCTGAATGTCCTTAGAGCTGCAAGCATGGATCTTGATTCAGTAAATCTGTAGTAATGTTTTTCTACCCTTTGGAACTAGGATTGAGCATCCAAAATGTTTCTTGTTTTCTCCAAAATTTTCAAAAAAAAAAAAAACTTGAAAGATTTTAGAAAATGTGTAACAACTTTTAAGTCCACGTTCACACACTTTCTTAAATTTGAAGCAACCTTATCATTGTTAGCAATACAAACTATGATTTTTTTTTTCTCTTAAGCTTTTTACACCAGAGTAATTTGTTTTCTGTAAGGAGATTTTGCTAAAAATAACTTGGAATATAAAAATCTTTTATGTAAGGGTTTTAAATAACATTTGCTACTTTTAAGAAGTAAGGAATTGCATTCTAAGAAATCCTCTTTTTTTTCCTCTTTCATGATCCATCTTACTCTCTTTCTTCCCCACACTGTTTTAACATTTCTAAGATAATTGTCTGTAATGCTTTTCCTAGAGAGTCTGCTGTTACAGATTTGGATAATGGAGGCACATGGATGAAAGCTGCTCTTCCATTACCATAATACAGAGAAGCGTAATAGGTGTAATCGCAGATATACCTGAAATATTAAGAACAAAACAGAAACAGAAACCTGGATTAAGGAAGGATAAACTTTGATTAAATTTAAATATTCTTTAAGTAGCCAAACCATACCTGGTTTATAAAATTATTTAACATATTTGTTTAGTGAGTAAAGGAAATGCTGAAATAAAACAAGCTTGAGAAACAAATATTCCTTATCTGATGATTTAGTTTCTCAGACACTCACCCAGAAGGAACTTCAAAAATAAAAATAAAATCACAAGACATGCATTCTTTTCTAGGTTTCTGTAAGACAAGTCAGATGAGAAAGGTAACACAGCCCCACTGGAACTACAACCATGCCATTACAGTACACTAATAATTTATTTTTTTTTGGTGTGGATCATAAAACCACACAGTAATGGTGAGATTGTTTCTTTTTTTTTTTTTTTTTTCCTTATCACCCTACTTTTTAGCTTGGAGACCCAAATCCTGAAAGCACAGGCCAAGATAAGCTACTAAAAATAAAAATAATTTTTTGTTTGTTTTTGTTTTTCTTTTAAATGAAGAAATTTTAATAGAAAATTGCTTCAGTACTACTGCTACACATGATGAGATCACAGACAGTGTTCTAAAGCTACTTGTAATTGTTTTGTTCTTCGGTGTATGTATTTACATTTTGTATCCCTCCCAGCTGGGAAAGATAGATTAAAATCTGCTACTAGTCAGTATTGCTTTCAGACTCTCTAATAGCACAGGTTTACTGGGGTTGCTAATCACAGGGTGTGCTATGTTGAAACTTGTTTCCTTTGGAATTCATAAATCCATGGAAAAAAAAAATCTACTGACTGTAGTTTTTCACTAAGGCTTCTCTACACAGAATTTAAATTTATCCTAGTTTCATACTTGTGCCACTTGAAGACCTTGTTTCAAAGTGATTTTGGTTGGAGGAAAAGTCATCGCAAAGATTCTTCAAGGTTAACTGAGCTGGCTGAATTACTTCTGCTTTTACTCTGAGACCCCGATATGCAATGTTTACCTTCCCGCATCTCTGGAAAAGATTATATCAATCCCTTCCACTGAAATGTTTTTCCAGAGAGTCTTCATATTAATTGTAGATTCAATCTTTTCCGGACCATCTAGCATGCAACAGCCACCTTCTGGGTGAAAACCACAAGCATCCATCTCTTTGTAGCCTTTGTTCTTCCCACACTGCTCAAGGATGATGATTGCTTTGGCGGATGAAGCCAGCCCAACATGAACAGTAAGCTGTTTTTTCCCACCGGAGTGAATAACAGGAAATTAAAAATGAGACCTGTTTTTTAAAAACATGTAATATAATAGTGCCAAGCATTATGTGAAATACTAGCTTCGAGGTAGGGAGTCTTGCTGTAGCTCATGCCTAAAAAAAACTTTGATAAGAGATTATAAATGAGAACAAAATTGTGCTTAAGTTTGTTTTTTTGTTGTGTCTAGTCAACTCGGGACTTCAATGCTTCAGTACATTTTTTTTTTGCACCATGCAATTTATGGTGGATATTTTTTACTTTGTTCTGCATGCAATTCTGCTGTTTAAATGGCACAGAGTTAAAGCAGCATGCTAATTATTGTGTGCTCCAAAGTTCAGTTTGAAACCTTTATCACTGTTTTAATAGTCACTATCCAGAGTTGTCTGATGCATGTTGTGCAATAATCTTTTAGAAATCTTTTTAAAGATCCACTGAAAATAGTATTATTCAGAAATGAAGAGGAAGATTGCCCAACCTTGTAACTAACTACTCACTAGTGGCTGAAGAGTTGTCCATATCTTGAAGACTTGCTCCTTTGCTTTTTGGTAAACCACTGGCAGTTGCATGATATGGAGATCTATGGTTTTACTAGGGCCTCTCTTGGACAGCTCCTATAAATATGAAAAATAAAATATATCAAATCAAACAAAAAAACATGATGGATGTTGAGGATGTAAGAACATTGGATTTCTCACTGTGATGAAAGAAATCGGGCTGATCCAACTGAGAAAACATATGGAAGAACATTGTAATGCATTGTTTCCTAGCCCCACTGTTCCCTAGCGTCACATGTGTGTTGAGCCACTGTTGTATTTTCCAAAGGGATGCTCCGTGTCCAGTGGGTGGTTTGTGTAATTCTTACTGCTCAGGGACTGCTCAATGGGGAACCATGAAATGCAGGAATTCTCAGGAAAGATCCATGCTGAAAGTGTCTATTATGCTTTGATACAGTTAAGAGCTGTTCCTCATGAAGACCTAGTAGATAAACCTGTGCTTCTGGAGACAAATGAGGGAGAATTCACGTGAGCTGTCACTCAGGTGATGTGCCATCTGTTGGCTTGAACTGCTTCTGGTAACCTCTGCTGTATTGTCAGTACGAGGTCACATTTAGAAAGGGTTTAATTGCGTTTTGGTCTAGAATATGTTTCCCCGGTAAAAGAAGGAAATGTTATTTATTGGAATGTTATCTCTCTGTCACTTAGTTGGAGTTCTGCATAGGGTTCTTTCCCAAAGGAAACAAAAATTGTGCTCAGGTTTGAGGTGAAAGAAACAAGGCCGTTCTTGAAAACAGCAGGTTGGCCAGATGGTTGGAAGATGTCCTGGAGAATAGTCAAGGATGAATGTCATGTGGAAAAGACTTGAAATTCTTTTGTCAGTGGAACAAGGCATAGGTTTCTAAGTAGAAGGTAGAATACTTGCAATGGCAGGATGCAGAAAGAATGCGTCTGAGGCAGAAAGCTGTCCCAGAGAAGTAAAATGGCGGTTGAAAATTCCTGTTGCATCTTAGTAGACCGCTTCCAAAGGAGGGTACAGATTTTCTGAGCTTCTAAGGAGGACCTAGGCAAGAAGGCAGTAGCAGCAGTATCTGATTATACCAAGAAATTTGTAACTTTTTTGTCAATGTCATTGTTTCCTCAAGCTTTCCTTTCTTACTAAGGATACTTGTGTGGATGGGACCCACAGTTCTAAGCTGTGTTAACTGGGAAATTTGCCCTTCAACGCTGACTTCCTATATAAACTGTTCCAATTTTCTTGTCAGCGGAAACATTGATTAGCTGTGCTCAATAAACTATTTGACACAAGCAAGGAAACAATGCCTGCAGGGAAGTAAACACATCTAGAGAACACTGCCAGCCTTTTTTCCTCTGGGCGCTGACAGTCTTTGAGAGGCCATTGCATCATCTTGCTTAAGAATGCTGCACTGTGTCTTAGCTTCCAAAAAAGAAAACCCCAGCTGGTTCACAATTAGCATTTTATTTTCTCAAACATCTTTAATTTTAACATTTAATGAGATTCTTCCTTTTTAACCGTAAGGCTTAAAGTACTTGACTATCCATAACTTTGGTACAGAATTTGGAGACAAGAGAAGAGTTGTTAGGCTATTCTCCTCTTGCGCTGTCTGGACTGACATTCTGTTGTCACCATTTGTCACAGGAAAAATGCAGGAATACTTTTTGTGCAGAACAAAATCAGAAGCTGGCCGGTAGCCCAGAGCTGGGAATTTGTGTCAAAGACAGATAGTTTGCTTCGTCCCACGAAATTCCAGCATGTTGTCAATAACGTATATTACTCTGTTGTCTAGGAATCCTAACCACGGACTTGCACACCATTAGACCAGATGTTGTGCGAACGGAACAACAAAAATGGTTAAGGCTGAGACAAGAAACAACCTAAATATTTTTTGCATTTAAGGTAAGAGACAGAAGATGGTTAGAGAGGAAGACTGGATCTGGAAACTAAAGAGCTCACATTGGTGAATTAATTCAGTAAACGAGTGTGTCTGTTGTAACTGAAACAGCAATGAAATGTTGAGGGATGACAGAAGTTTTGGAGGACATTTTTGTGGGAAAAGTGGTTCAAAAGAAAGCATAAAGGTTTGTTGTTGGAATGTTTTTCTAAAAGGGAAATGGAATCCAGCATTATCAGCTGACAACCTGGAGCGATGGCGAGTTGTGATCATAGTCCCAAGTCAGTGGAGCTCTGGCCCACGTCCCTGCGTAGCCCTCTCCAAACAGAGGTGATTTGCACAGAACAGTTGAGCTCAGAAGCAGCGGTTGTGTGTCGCACTGGGTGTTACAAGCAACCTAAACATTCAGAAAACTCCAGGAAATTTCACAGAGTTTGCTTGAGTTTCCACTGATTTGGGTTGCCTGGAAGTCGGGGGGTGGGGAGTTATGTTGTGTCTGTTAATTTTGTGAACCTCATTCAAAAAGGCATGTGTTGGTGCAGAAAGAAAAGCACAAATATCCGTTGACCCAGTCAGTCTGCAATCACGTTGCAAAGGTTTTTTTGGTTGCAGGTTTTGTTTTGTTTTCTTTTACTTCTGTAGATACCTCTTTAAAGCTTCAGGGATGTAAGAAAGTTCCAGAACAGCAATGGAGGAGCTGAATAGCAATGTCTTAGTTTCACAGATGATGAAACTAAAGCAGAGAGGGAGCGCGAGAGATTAAATGACAAATTTCCAAAGACCACATGGCCAGTGGCAGGATGAAAAACTGCGCTCAGAGATCTGATCCTCATCTCCTGATAGCAAACATAGTTCCCAGAAGCAGTTGGAAATGTGACCTGTTCTTTGCACTAACAGTTTAATTGCTGTGAATGTTGTCACTCAACTTGCATTTGTGCCCTATTAACTGGGGACTTCGACCTTGATGGTAGATTGTCCTGCTAGGCTTTTTTAGCTGCCAAGTAACAGAGGGGAGTTTCTGGAGGAGACACAGAAACAGGGTCAGATCAAGGGGTATTGGTGGGACCACCAGTCTGTAACACAGAATAAACAATTCAGGGCATCTGAGATTCTGAGGGTCCCATGTGGTACTGAAGAGCATATCATAATATCTCAGTGCGGCCTGCCTGCAACTGTGGAGTAAATGCTTGGTGGAGTTTTTGTCTAGGGAGGCTGTTCTGTGCTTCAAGAGTTAAAAGTGCTGCTGGTTGAGATTTCATGCATATTTTAGAAGGGTATTTCAGGTGAATGGACTTATGAGAACCATGAAAAACTTAGTGAGACAGGTTTCTAGCAGAGAAGCTGTCCTTCTAGTGCTAGACAACCATGCTGGGCCATGTGACAGCGTCTATAAAAGCTATGAAGCTTTTCTCAATGACCCTGAATTGACGGGTTCACCTGTACTTTCAGATCCTTTTGATTCTCCTTTTCCCTAAACACTCAAGAGGGGCACTTGCTAAGGAATGAGAGAGCTCTATAGATGTGATGCTGATGGATGCCTTGTGTGCGAGGCTTCCTGTGCTGCGAAGAGAACTTGGGTTAATGCAAACATAGCAGGGTACGCCTTGCATGCTTTGAATATTTTATTTCTATGTTATGAAAGAGGCAAGGCGGGACAATGCACTGGTACATAGTATCAATAAGAACTCCAAGAACTCAGAACAAATGCTCTTTCTAAACCAGCAGAAAGAGAGATTGGTAAAGTCTTATTAACACTTATCATCTGTTTCTTGGAGATGTCAGAAAACGGAAATTAGCTTTTCCACCAAATCTGAGGTAGTAAATGGTTAATTTGTAAGAGAAACAACATGGCACAACCATTTTTTGGAGTGCCCAGTGAAGGGGCATGGAAGGGATGCAACTATTGGAATGGCTGTGTGCTCACTGGATAAATCTCTGATCCATCCTACAGCAAGAAAAGAGATTCAGGAAAATTGCTGATCCCATCAGCAAGGTGGAGAGTGAAAAAGCATCTTGCAGTGAAGCTAGCAATGGTGATTTTAAGGAAGCATATGTGTGTAAGAGTGAGTGTTTCTCACAAAAGTGAAGCCATTGCTCTTTGGCAAAGGCTCCATTCCTAAAGGCATGGAGGGTAAGGCTGTATTTTGAGAATTAGGATTCTAGGACTCCCAATACACGTACTTCTACAGGATTTGAGGTGCTTTTGGTGTGAGGACCTGCCTGGGATATGAAGTCTTAAGACAACAGATAGCAGTGTTGCAACATCACCGAGACTGCAATGGTATCCTGGCTTTCGATAAGCGTCAATTCATTTTGAGGTACTAATTAGGATAGCTCTGGATAATGCTACACAACCATTAAGCCTGCATAATCCTGTTCAGTAGCTCTGGTCTGACTGCTCAGTTCTTTCTTGATGATGAGTTTGAGTGTACTCTTGCTTAATTCTCAGAAAAGAGAGTCAGCAGGAGGGCTTTATGTGACGTTAGTGATCCATGCAGGAACCACAAGCCAAGTCTACATTTTGCTATCTTTAATATCTGTGCATGAGCTTCCTGAAGACCACTGGACTACTCATGTGAACAAGCCCAATGAACAATACCATGAGATTGCTATTTAGTATGGAAAAGCCTATCAAAATTCAAAGTACTTCCAGATTTGCAGCAAATTTCCCTGAATTGTCTGGATTAACTACCTTTGCCAGGGAATAGGAAACCAAAGCAGCATGACCAGCATGAATAAAAATTAATTCCACACAGAGGGTGTCACACCAGAGGGAAATGGATTCGTTATCCTCCATACACAAGGACTGACATCTGTTTCATTATGGAATGCTGTAGTCCATGTTATGTAACTTCCTGGCATAGCAAGTGCATGGCATTGTTACAGAAAACTCATCTCATCAGTGCGTTCTGGCTTTAGGCTGTTTTGCTTGCAGATAAAGAACATGTTTTATTTTCAATGAGAAGCGGATGATATTGCGTCCAAAATTAGAACCAATAGGAATCGGGAGATAATGAGTACAAACATTGTCAACTGACAAATATTTGTGGTTTAGGGCACATGTCAAGTTGGAGTTGAGATAATTTATGGGTCTCCTGTGATGGCTGGGGTGTGGAAAGGTATAACAGAAGTATTTTTGTTTCTTGTTAGCCTACAGGGATAACATCCCTCATGACTTGGAGTGGATAATAGATCTATTCTTCCAAACATCAACTTGCACTCGGTGTTCCTATCCCAGCAAAGCTAGAATAGAAAATCTGTATGGGTTGGTGGAGTTGCTATAGCTTTGCTCTTTGGAAAAAGTTACTAGTTCCTTGTTTTTCCATCATCTTGCCTCGACTGCACTTCACTTTGAAGACAGATCCTCAGTAGCTGTCACCAAAAATTGTAATACAGTCATAGTCCTGTAGGGCCATCATCTTTCTGTCACCACTAGTACTTTCTTATAGCTGCCTTTTTCATTCCAGTGTCCAGATGAATTTAAATATTTACAGACTTATTTCAGTTCCTCTAATAGACCATACTCCCCTCAGGCTACACTTGTATGAGAAGGAATTCACCTTAGACATGATAAAATGCATTGTGGTATGGAATGGCCTGTTTACAGAAGACAGAGATAAACTGTGGTGTATGCATTAGTTGCAGATAAGGCACCATTCCCATGGGGAAAAAACAAGTCCTCAATTTTTTAAATAATAGTTTGAAAAAAAAAATCTTGCAAATGATGTTCACTTAATTATTCTCTTCCCTCCATGTTGGGGGGTCTTTTCTAAGAGGCACAATTCTATTTAATAAGACATGAGAAGTAAGTTTCTAGAAGGGAATAGAAAGCCTTGAAACAGTTTATGGTTGGATCTCCACAAAATATAAAACACCTCCCTCCCTTTTTTGTTATGCTTACCTTCACTGCTTCCCAGCTAGAATTAACCAGGTGTTGCCTAAAGGGACCAAAACCTGGAAAGGAAAAAAAGGTGCTTTTAACATATGTTTGCACTGCAAGTTTAGATTAGGTGACATGTATGCACCCTCATTTTGTTCTTTGTTATAATATTTTTGTTTATGGAGGCTGACATTTTCTTAGATAGTACTTTTTCCCTTTATAACATTTAGGGGAATAGCATTTTAATTTTTGCACGTGCTGCCATAAGAACTAATCCCACGATCTTCATTCATGTCAAGGCTTCCTTATGCAATGTCCTTAACTGAAGTTGGTAAATGTACTGGAGCCAGTGGGACGGGTCATGTAAGCGATGATTTGGGTGATGATGATATCATCCACTGCAGAAATACCACTAGTAAATGAACTGGTGTCAAATACTCCCAGGTCACTGTCAATGTACTGTTCTTATTGTTAAGGCTCATGAAGATGAAGGCATGTGTGTTTGAAAGAGTAAAACTGGATTTTATTTGGATTTTTTTTTTGAATCCCAGGTAACAGAAAATTAAGTTTTCCATCAGGGAAAACGTGCTTTTTGTGGTACTGGGCAAAATCTTTCATCACTTGTTCCCCACAGGAAAAGAGAGGGGGAAAGGGAAAAGGACTCTTTTGAATCCAAAGTACTATATTTAATTTTACAATTAAAAAAAAAAATATTCTTTAATAAAAAGAAAAAAATCATTTTGACCTAGATGGGCATTTTATCATGAAAGAGTTTGATGGAATACTCCCACTATCTTTATTAATCTCAATTACTGTTCTCAGTCCATTGTGTTGGCAAGTCTTTGATACTGGGTGGCAGGAAAACTAGTTTGTGAAATGGTTTTAATGCTTCACTTTTTAAATATTTAAAAATCTACAAATGGACAAATAAATACTTACAGCATATGATTGCTGTTTTGCACGTTGAAAGTTACTTGTACGTGGGAACAATTAAGCCTAAATGTAGGTTTATGACAGCTTTAATAATTAATGGAAGATTTTAAGCATTTCTTAATTTGTTGATACTTGCCTCATAACTGCTCACTATTTTCTCTTTAATATTATGAAAAGCCTGATGGTGCTAGTACTTTTGACAATGATTTCCTCAGGCTTAAGGTTGTACTAGGGGGAGGAGAGGGAATAGGGGAAATAGCATGCATTTCACATTCACAGGGAACAAAAAATATCTGACTAGTCCCACTCCACTTTCAGAGGGAAATTAGGGAGACACTCACTTCATTCTGAAGCTGTTGTGCATGTTTATGTACCTGTGTGCGTGTGGAACAGTAGAATTATAATACAGTTATTAAGTAGGTCACAAACACATGCATCTCAGTCTTGGCCTTAAGAAACCACCATTTGGGATAAAATTGTTCTACAAAAAGAAATGAGTAAATGTAGGAGAGCTGTACAGTACTGACATACCTGAAACAACTTGAAGAGCTAACTGGCTCAATATTATTAGGCACTATATAACAAACTGGGCTCGGTGCCAGCAGGTTTATATTATGAGCAGGTGAAAATGTGACAGAGGCATGCTGTGATAATCTCTGTAATAGCTTAAAGATGCACCTGTGTCTCTAATGGGACACACTAGTCTGAAACCATTTGAACGAGTATATTTCTGCATGTAAATGGCTATGTAAGGAGAGGAAGAAAAAATAAGGTGCTAAAGAAGTGTGCCCATCAAGGTTATATGCTATAAATATCATAGGAGAGAGCCAGGTTGCCAGCCTTTTAAGAGGTTAGCAAATACCTCTTGCTCTCTCCTGTACTCTCATTCATTTCAACTGCAGTTGTTTGGAGCAAGACAAACTAGTTCTGCTCATCTTGGAGCCATTAAAAAAAAAGAAGTGTTTAATTGAAAACAGCAAGATGCAGATCTCTTTGATGTAGCTTCAACCTCATTCCTTTGTCCTCAGATGACCCACACTGGAAAATTATCCAGCAACTCACATGTCAAGATATGTGTAATGATTGCCTTTAAATGAGCCAGTGGCAATGAGAGGAATAGCGAGCACCAGCATTCCTTAAGAGCTTTAACCTTTTAAAAAACTCAGAAGTCTCTAGCTGGTGTTTCTGTCACTGTAATTCAGCAGCAGTTATAGCCAGCAAGAGAAAGACAAATTCTGTCCCTTGTGCTGCATGTGCAGGCATGCTCTTTTCATATATTTAATTTAATGGTCTAGTTTAGCGGCGATGAGGTAGCATCTCCTGTTTAAATTTCCCTTACCTTGCCATGAATCTGAGACCCTGAAACTTGCCATGTGTTGCTCTAATTCTGGACACTGACTATGTGACATTGTGATGCAACCTGGTTTTGTTGCTTTAGAGCTCCTTTTGGGTAAGCTTTATCTAATGCTAGCCTGTACTGCCTTGAGCTACGTGGTTTGGATCAGAGAGAATGTCAACAAAGATTAAAACATGGAGAGAATGAACAACAAACCAAACTGGATGGCAGTGAAGAGGGCATACTGCAGTCTGTTTCCTCTGACATATATCTGATTTTCTTAAGAAGGCACAGTAGTAAGTTATTTTCCATTTGGAATTGTTAGTATGACCATTTGCTACTGTTTTTCCCTCCGGGGAACTGTTTATGACAGAGATCAAGTATGTGTGCATACTATCTTTAGCTAAAAGAAGAAGAAAATAAAAAATCTTACCAGTTACAACCACAGTGGATTTCGAATCCATGCTCCCAAAGGTGAAATCTTGTTGTCTTTCACTTCCAAACAACAGTATCACAATTCATGCATCTGTGGCAGACTTCCTCATTTGGGGCATCTATTTTTTGATTCAAGCTGTTCAGCAGCATGCACGTTTCTATTGGATGAAGGAAAAGGTTTCATAAAGCTGAGACATGTTGTGATTCACCTTACATGGATAGTTTGTGATCTATGTAACTTTCAAAACAAATTGTTACGTTTCATTATTTGAGATAGAAGGCCGGCTGATGGGGACTGCACCAAATGTCTTTTTCTGTTACCAGGCAAGCAACAACAGTATTTGGGGAAGAACAGAAAAGACTTAAAGAAACTTTTTGAAAAATATACTGCAATATCAGAAACCTGTTTATATACAAGTAAGCAAAAGTAATTGGATCAATTTTATTGTATGTCTGTGAATATTGTGTTTTCAGCACAGCTGTAATTCACTTCAATCGTGAACAATTCATTAACTACAAAAATGTGTCAGTCCATTTCCACCGTCTTTATGCCTCTTTCTTACCACCTATAAATACAGAGGCAACTCTTCTGTTCTTCCTCATAGCACTTACCTAATTTACTAATCTTGAGCTTTATCTTAAGCCTTCTATTAAATACTTCAAGCACCTTACACTTTCAAAAATAAACAGGAAAATATGCATTTGCTAAAGCAAAATATTTACTTGGTAATAACATTGAATGGACAACATATTACAAAATTTCTCTCCAACTTAAAAGGTCAAAGGAACCCTAGAAGCTGGGTTATAACTTGTTGAAACTGGGGAGCTTAATTGTCTGTCTTCATTAAACTGAAGTGCAAGAACCAATAGGGGGCCTGAAATCAAAACATATGCACATTGTCACTGCCCAAAACAAAAGCATATGAAAGTCCTCTCGGGAATTGTAACTATGTGGGCAGAGGGTTTTGCTGGGTCTTGTTTTGAGTAGGAAGTGTATGCGTGTGTGTGAGAGAGAGAGGAGAAATAAACTAAGAATAGAAAGCCACTATATAGTCTCAAGAGAGATGGTAATTATGAGACCTTAAGAAAAAAATGCCTGAAGAAATCTCTTGGATTGGGTGGTGGCTGAGCAAAGTTTGGAGCTATGAGCTGTTTCTGTCATCTGAATCCTCCTGCGCTGAGAGAAATTTGTGGATTCTTTTAAATAAAATGACTCTGATTACACTGCCCATGTCTCTTCCCGACTAATACAACTTGCAAAACTCACTTTTGCTAGCCACTGAGGCTGAAGGAGCGGCTCACACAGTAAATGCGAAGAACTCTACAGCTTTAAATAATGCCAAATTTGACGCAGCCTTCAGTGAACTGCACCTACAATGCCACAGTCTTTCATTCCCCTAGGTCATTTAAGATTTTTACCAAGTATTTTCAGTGTTGCTGGTTACTAAAACTTCTCCTGTGATACCGAACAGTACAATGACATACCAGTCCTCTCACAGTTATTTCAGACATACTTTTTTTTTAAATATATATCGGTAAATTAAAAAAAAAAAATATCTGTCTACCTTCTATGGAGAGGTCTAATGAACAAAGCATATGCAAGGAATACAACAGATTTAAGACCTACAGTTACTTAATTAATTTCCTGCATATGAAATTATGAATGTGTTTTGTTTGTGACATTATAGCAGCTTCATAGACTTATATTGAGGGTATTAGTTGAATGCTGGGAAACACTAAACATTTTATTAGATGTTCTTGCATAGTATAGATATCTGTTAGATCCATATACTCTGAAACAACTGAAATCAAAGCTACTCTTGAAATTTTTGAGAACCTATGAGTGTAGCTTTGTTATTAGCACTCACACACGTATATGTATTCATAACATATGGATACTTGAGGTTTGTGCAAATTTTTCTCCCCATTTACAATTCAGAAACCGAGCCCTGGCTATTCGAAGGCAAATCAACTCAGCCATAACTAACACTGGTTGTTTTTCTTCCTGCTATATACAAGTATGATTGGCATAGTACTCATCTTGGGGTAAAAAAGAATTGGATGCAACTCAACTATGAAAGCCCAAGTTATCTCTTTGAACACTTTACCGTACAGTTGTTTGATACGTTTAAAATGTTTTGAACTCCTAAGAGGAAAAGGTATTTTCTGTAAATGCACTCTCACCACATTGCAGAAGTACCAGAACACTGCTCTAATAGCTCTTTAGTGGTGAAGGTAACAAGAACTGAATATGGCCCTTCATTTAGAAACAGCTCTTCAAATTTTATCCCTTTTATTATTACTTACATATAGATTTTTTATTTCTTGCTATTGGCAAGAACCAACCAACATGTTAAACTGTTAAGTGGAAATGTTTAATATATTCCAAATTTATCTCAGCTGTCCAACGTTTAATGAGAGGAGGGAGAAATCGAGCTGTTATGCTATTTAACACTAAACTATAATGGGACTTTAAATAGAAATTTCAGCATCTAACACTTTACATTTCTTTTCCGTTCAATAAAAATAAATGATCCTCAGGGAAGACCAAAGATGGCATACAGGTAGGCGGAATGTAATGTCACAAAAAGAGAAGAGACAAACATTTTGGTGTAAAGTTTGCTATTCCCTATAGACCATTGACCTACATGATGATGAAACCCCTGAGCTGAGAACAACGTGCATGATACTCAGGGAATGCTGGAAGGTGCAAAACTTCAAGTGATGACAAGAATGTGAAGAAACTCACTGATGTGCTGTGAAGTGGTTGTGTGACATCGGCTTTTTTGAAAGTCATGGTGTATGTGCGGACATTGCGTTGCCCTGTTGTGGAGAGAAAAACTGCTTTGCCTTGTTGAGGAAAGAAAATGCAAATCTACGTTACCACGTTTTCAAAAATATTTGAAGGGAAGATCAACCCTGTGGAGTTTTCTTTTAAATGCTGACAGGGAACAGAGCGTGTAACAGCAACACGAGGCACTTAAAGCACTTTCCTGAAATGTTGTGTCCGATAGACTGAAACCAGTGGTGTTCCCTGACAGCGAGCCCAAAGGAAAGCTTGCTTGTTTCTATGCAAACGTACTATTATTTCCATGTACTTCCCCCCCCCTATTTTTTACTTTGATACCTGTGCTAGCTATTTTAGAAATAATTAAGCAATCAGACAATCTCGGTAGGAAGGCTCCCAGGAGTCAACACCTGCATTCTGTTTTCTAATTTCGACAACTGTGTATTCTTTTTCATATTCCTACCTCTACTTTAGTTGTTAATAACGAACAGCAGGCTAGATTTTTCAAAAGCCTCTTTCACATTGCTAAAGATCACCGCAGTACACGTCTGAACAGTCATAAAAATACCATTTTTGCACTTCACTATTCCCAGGGCTTAACGAAACTGGCATTAGCCCTATCGTTTGTCATCCTGGACCTTTTAAGTGAAGAATTCAGAACTTCTATTCAGCATTTTTTACGGTGAAGTGCGATGCTTGGCTGGTGCTTGCCAGGGGGAGGACAGGAGCTGCTCCTTAGCCCCCCTGCCACCTTGCCCTGCGTTTGCAGCCACCTTCTCCTCACCCTTTTTAGCCTTCCCTCCTAGAGAAGCGGCGCCAGGCCGGTTTATCACAACCTCCTCCGCTCTTTTGTTCCCCTCCAGCCACCTCTCCCCTCAGCCCGGCCGCTGCCCCTCGCGTCCCGCCCTCAGCGGCTGCCGGGCAGGGCCGGGGCCTCGCCGCCATCCCCCCGCGGGCCGGGGGCGGGCCAGGCGGCCGGAGCCCGCCTCCGAGGCAGTGATGGAGGCCGAGGGAGGAGGAAGAGCCGCCGCTGGTAAGAGGGGAGGGAGAGCGCTCGCCGCCCGGGCCCGCACTCCCCCGCGGCTTCGCCTCCTTCCCCCGCCGGCCCCTCGTCCCGTCTCTCCCCTCACGCCGCCCTCTCCTCCTGCTCCTCCTCAGGGCGGCGGCTTCGCCTCCCTCCTGCCGCCCTCGATGTCCCCCCGGGCCGGCTGCTCACCCGCGGGAGGCAGGACGCGGTGCCTCGCAGCCCCGCCGGGCGCCTCCTCCTGTGAGGGGCCGCCGGGCGCCCCCCGCCGCCGCGAAATGGCGGCGTCTCCTCAGCGCCCGCCTCGGGGCGCTGCCGAAGCGCCCAACGTGCCGCCCTGCCCTCGTCGCGAACACTTCTGTGCTCTCGCCTGCGCTCACGGCAGGGCGAGCCCAGGCTCTTCGTGGCCGTGTTCCCAACCCGCAGTTTTCCACGGGGTGGCTGAGGTGAGGAGGTGCCCCTGGGGTGGTCCCGTCTGACGCCCTCCTCAAAGCGGGCCTACCAGAGCAAGTCGCTGAAGTTTTTCTTTTCTCCCTTTCCCGAGCACACAAGTAGCTTCTCCAGGTTTTTTAGGGTAGCCCAAACCCGCCCTGAAGCAGAGAGGAGCTGGCCCCAGAATTTCTGTCAGCTTTGGTTCAGCGGGTGGCGCTGGTAAAATGGCGCATCTTGTGTACGTGTAGAGGCACAGGTGCATCGGGCTGTGACTTTAACGGTGAAGTACTTGAGAACTAATAAAGAGCAGAGGCAATACTTTGTAAACATACTTTTACATCTGTAAGGCCCAATTGCAGAGGACATGTTAAAGTGTTTACTCAGACTGAGGTAGAACACGGTGTCGGGGACGGAAGGAGCAGTAAACACATTGTGTCTTGACCAGCAAGAAATAACTTGCCGCATTATTTTGGTGTAGAGAATAGGTATAAAAGGCTTTCTACGTTGCCCTTGGTTACTTAAGAAAGGGTATTCAGTAAGTACTTTCTTTGTTGATCGTGAGATGATTGTAGAACAAGAAATACATGGTTTGTAATGATTAATTTTTTGGGGGAGAGAAAAACCATCTGCTTTCAGCCCAAGTTAATCTACTGGTGTTTTTGGCCATAGCTAAAGAGCTTCTCTGCCTAGTGTGGGCCAACAGAGAGAACTCACAATTTGTTATGAGGTGGAACACCGCTTTGAAATGAATAGACACTGAGATCCCAAATGATAACACTCCTGGTGCTTGGTATGGGATCTTATTTTAGGACAGGTGAGTCTTCTGCACATGCTCTATCATGGATTTCCAAGGCAGTCTGGCATGTGTAGTGTTCCTGGTTTATATTTGACTAGGAGCACTTCCAAGAATCTCTGTTCATGCACTTGTTTGGATAAGGGCCCGTTGCATCACCTCAGTTAGCTTTTGCACTGCTTTCCCTCCTGCTCTGTTTTTATGCTCTCCTTTCTTAATTTGTCACGCTAGCAGGTAAATGGAGAGAAAGTGAATTTATCTTCTGAAACGCATTTTAAGTTGCTGCCATTTATCTAAAGCACCTACTTCATCCCCTTCAGTAAAATAATGATGTTGTTCATTAGTTCCTCTAACTGCTGATGGCTAAATGCACTGTAGTCAGATGGCTCTATTTTTTCCCTCTTATCAGCCACTTCTGAAAGTCAAACATTGGTAATAATCCTTTTTTTTTTTTTTTTTTTGATACTCTTAATTCTGCTGATGTTTTTAAATAAAATGTCTCTAGATGAATGAGCCTTGGTTTTTCATGTTCAGGCAAATGTGCTGTTGGGCACTTCAGGTTCTGTCAACACTTTTTTCCCCAATTTTTTTCATTATTCTCGAATGTTTAAAATAGTTCTTCTTCCATTCCCTTCCTCTTTTGGAATGGATGTCATTGTTTCTAGGTGTTGTCTGAATTTTGACAGTTAAATAATTGAATATTGTTTAAAGTAATTATGTAACCATTGGTAACAGGTTGAGTATATAACATGTTAAGAAAATACTGGAGTCAGCCATTAGCTCTTCTTGTGCAAGTGGTACTTTTCAGTTCATGCCCTGCTGTAATTGAGGTGCCGCAACTCTACTTGTTCCTGAGGTCTGTTCCTGTAACTGTTTTTCACAAGCCTTGCCATTGAAAAGCAGGCCAGATGTTGACATAGAAGTTGAGGTTCTTGTTTTAAATTCAGCCTTGCCACAAGACATTTTTGATTTCAGAGCGTTTTGAGAGTCGGACTTGTATGTGCTAACCATCTAACAACAAGGCTGCAAAAGACATTCAGTGAGTAACAAAATACATATGATGCTGGCGCCTGGGAAATAGTTGCCACATGACAAACCTGTACATCTAGTTTAACAGTTGCACTAATGAAGCTTTAAATTTCCATCTGCTTCTCTAGGTAGATGGAAAATTCCCTGCCCTCAATGAAATCCATGTCAATCAGTTAAAGTTTACAGGCAGGAAGTCAGCACCCTGAAAGGTGGAAACTCAAAATTCTGGTAGTGTAGATGCGCTATGTATCACGAATGCGGTCCCTACATCTAGAGAAAGCTACTTGAAGCTCAAAGATGAGTCTGATCCACAACCATATTTCTTCAGTATAACTAAATTCTCATCTATGAAACAAGCAGACTTTTCCTCAGAGTGAGGCGTGTGTATCTCTAAGAGGTAAGGATTTTCATAACCTCCTCGCTTTCCCTGCCACAGGCAAAGCAGATTACTGTAACCTTGCTTTAACATAAATACATAGTTATGTCCTAGAAGGAAAGGAAGCAGGAAACAAAATCCTACCTCCTTCAAAATACTTCTCTCAAAGAAAAAATACAGTCCAAAACCCAGCAAACAAACCTGAGTCCCTACCCATAATAGCATTGCAGTGAACTTTCTCCTTCCCTTGGGAGGAGAGTGTGAGAGAACAAACAACACGAGGGAAAGTCTAGCCTGTTTAAATTCCGAGTGGGAGGTGTGCAGCCATTATGCTTATGAGTATGTTATAAGAACTGATGTAGAACAGGCTGGTGTATTTTCTGCATTGTATAAGGGTTGCACACCAAGAGACTCCCAAACTTTTGTGGTGGCAATTCACGGTTTTGCTGTCTTTGCAAAATGATTGGCAAACCCTCAGGTCACACATATCGAAAGTAAACTGGGTCCTGCTCTGTTATGGAGCGGACTGCGGATGCTTAAAAATGTTGTGTTTGTAACCTTCGAAACTGCTGTCTGGTGGCTGGTCTTTATAGTATTACCAACAACAGATGGCAAATGGCTCCGCTGATGTAATTCTTGCTAGTGTTTCATTCCTGTGAAGTTCCACAGTCTCAAAATCTCAGAAAGTGCCTCCATATTTTTTCTGTGTAATGATTTCAAGCCAAACTAAATAAAAACATCTTATATTATTCAAATTCCCATGGTGTCATGTGACATTTTTGTAATGATTGCCTTGCAGCAGTTTCAGATAAGTGCACGTTTGGTAGCAATTTAAGGCCTGTGTCCTTTAAGTAATGCTTATTAGTACGCAACAGATGCTGTTTAGAAACATTATGCCTTTTAATAGGCTCTGCTTTTAGACTACATGTTCTCATTCCAGGCAGGCTGTGGATCAGGCAAGCTTTGAGGTATGCTGTCGTTTATGCAAAGCCTAAGTCAATTTTCTGCTCTGAAGTCAGGCCATGTGTTTTTCCTTGTTTCCTCCATTCTGGTCATAGCTGTCTTGCTGTGTTTTTCCCCCTAGTCATATCTTTGGCTGATTGTCAAGCCCTTACAATCAAAACCTTTTGCATTTTTAACCACCAGCAGTGGTTTCTTTTGTCCTTACAGAAGAGTTTGTGTAAACTGAATTTAAACAATCTCAGCTTTACTGTGAAGAGCACAGAGGTAGCCCTTAATTGCCAGTCTGTCCTTCTGTCTCTGCTTCTTCCTCCTCCCAAAATGAAAAAGAAAAAAGAACAAAAAAGGAAAAAAAAAGAAAAAGAAAAAAGGGAAAAGCAGAGCCTTGCTGATTTTGGAGCACCTTCAAAGACATGTAGAATAGCTGACACAATGGCACAGAGAAACAAGAGAGATGTTTACATGTTTTCTCCACTACGTACAGCTGTTTATTTCTTGCCTTAGCAAGAAGTTCCAAGACAGGCTTGTGATAGCTAGTGAAGGTGATGTATTAATTTGCAGCTGCATAATAAATTTAGCAATGTGTAAATTGTTATGGAAAAGAGGGACTTTTTTGTTTTGTTTTGTTTCCTTTTTTTGCTCAAATTAATTGCTTTATTTTGAGATTAGTCTGGCTGTACAAATGGGTTTTGTAAGCAATTTGGGGAGGCTGCTGAGCTATCTTAGGTAGACTTATGCACTCTACTGGTGGGAGCAGTAGATTTTTCAGATGCAAAACATTTACAACTTAAATTATTGGGGATCTGAGGTTGGTAACACTGGAAATCAAGCTAGTTGTCTCATATTTTCATTGCTGCATCATTTGTTTGGAGAATGTCCTTTCTGACAGCAAAGTGTGGCTTTCAGGTGCCTTCGGTATGCCGCACATATTTGTGTAGTTTGCATGAGACGAAGATAAGGGTTGTGCGTAGCCCCTGTGGCCTTCGGTTCCCCGCACATGCTTTGAATGATGGTAGTAACAAGGAAATGTATTTAATGTGGTGCTTAAATGTTAGTCCTGGTGCCAGTTTTTGAGGTTGGGTGTTTTAGTAATCACTTTAAATGCTCCTTCGTGTTAAAATACAAATATTTTCTGAAACCGGCCTAACTGGCAGTCTGTCTGGCTTGTCCCCATGGGATGAAATCGTCTTCATGTCAGTCCATTTTCCGACTCAGTTGTCATTTCCTACCATTTCACTGCTCCTTGTTTACCATTATGGGAGACATTGTCTTCTTCTTTTCCCTTATGTTACGGGATGACTTTTAGCCAATTTGTGTCCTTCTTTCTACCGTTCATCTTTGTAAAGGCTTGAATTAATTACATCACATTTGAACTTGTGATTCCTAAAAGCTCTGCTGCTGTTTACTGAACCTTTTCTGTCGTTTTTCTTTCTAGTCAGGCTCTTTGAATGATGAAAATACTTCAGTGATACATCTCCTTGTCATTTGGGGCCTCCCATTCCTTCTTTGCGTAGATTTTTGAGAGTCAGACTCTACTTTGAGGTCAGGCCTGGAAATAGGAATTTCTGCTGGCATAGCTGTTTTGGCTATGGGTATGATGAAGTGAGATGTAGCACTGACAGAGTTGTGCTGGAAGAAGCCCCTGATGTGGATGCAGTTGTTTTGGAAAAGTTCATTTTCGCTTGCATATTCTATTTTGTTTAGGTGTAGACAAATAATCGAGTTAGCAAATTTAAAGATTTTTCTTACATAGCCAAAAGAATCCTTACTACTGTTACCTCCCCTGTCTTCAGTAGCTGCAACTAGAGTTATATTAAGAACCTAGTTGTGATGTTCACAGATTCAGACCTATTAGCAGCAATCGCATGGAGTCAATGAAATTTCATTGATGAAAGCCTGATGTAAACTGGAACCTTCAAGCCTGTATGGATTATGGCCCTGAAGGTCACTTCTCTTCAGGACTACCTTCCCTGAGTTGTTCTCCCTACCTCTTTCTAGCATCTATGCGATGTGAAGAAGGGAGTTACATGTGTAGGAGGACGAATTCCTGATATGTCATAGTTACAGCTGGTAGCATTTCCATGTTTGCACAGTACGCTACAGTATTTATTTATAAAGTCTGTTTCTGGGCCGTAATATCTCAGCTTTTTTCAATTACATTAGGTTAGAGCTTTGTGCAAAGCATGCCAGCCCAGATGTGCAGTTTGTGTATAATGTGGCAGGGGGAGCCTGTTTACACAGATGTATTTCAATTTATCTGTACTATGAGCTGGGCGCGGCTTTATTTATTTTTTTTAAGTGTAACACTGCTGAATATCCATGTGAAGGAAAATACATGCAGTTGAAAGCTGTTTGTAGCACAGGACTACTGCAGGTTTGGGTCGATTAATGCCATTATGTGACCCCTTCAATGTACTCTTGCTTTCCTAGATTTGAAAACATTTTAAATAACATGGTTTCATCTGGGCAGTTTTCCAAAATGAGCTAAATAATTAAATCAGTTATTTAATTCCATTGTCTATTTTTTTCCATTTCTTAAGTTGCAGAATTTGTAATAATGACATGTAGAGCTACAGCTGAACTCATATCTAAACTGTTTGGTTTCTTAATTGGGGATGGGATTAGGATTATTTCCCTTCACTTCTGCCTTAATTTATTGATTCCGCAGCAGAAAATTATCTACAGTCAGAAACTTATAGTTAGTTAGTCTCTTGAGACCCTTTTCACCATTTGAATTATGATAGAATTACATTTAAAACATAAATGGCATTTTTGGCTCAAGGCATAGCGCGATGCTGATGCCAACGCATTTTTTTCATCCTTTACCTTCCAAGAGTGATTGCTCTGTTAGTAATGGTGAAAAGTAATGCAGTGGGGCAGAACATTGTTTTCATTAATGATGTACAGCGTGTGGTTAAAGGCTGCCTTGCCAGGTTGGACAGATATCACACCGCAGCCTTTGCCCATAGCTCCATTGCCACCACACATTGTTACGGTGCCGAAGTTTCACTTACACTCCAGCTCAGGCTTTTGACGTGAAGTTGCTCAATTAAATTCAGGATATGAGAGTTAGGTTCCGCGTGTACTCCCGGGAACATGCCAAAGACCTCTTCCTTCCTTTGAAAGGTTAAACAAATATGGTTGTCTAATGATAACCACATGCACGGAGCTGTTCAAGCCCCTTGGAAGGAAGGGAGAAGTTGGTGTTAAGCGCTGCCGTTTAGCGCAGAGCTCCCGCTCCTGTGCGAGGGTAATGGAAAGTACTTCTGTTACGTGTACTCAATTTACGGGAGCAAAAAATGTTATCTTCAGATCCTAGACGATGTCGTGGGTTTGCTGCCGTAGCGTGGCAGCGACAGGCCACGGGAGAACAGAGAACAATTTATGCTACATGATTTCTTTGTCTTTTCATGTTGTGACTTCAGAGGGACTGATATGAAAAACGTCACGCCCTTTTGAAGTGGTAGATAAGGCATACACTTACGTGATAACAACCACAGCCGAGACAGAAGATAAAGTGGTTTGTTGGGGGCCACAAAAACACACCTGTGGTAAGAATAAATCCTACTTGCCTCGTTTAATTACAAGAACATTCCCTCCTAAATATTGATTTGATACACAGACTTTTTGCGTTGGTGTACGTATGTTTGTTACGTATTGCAAAATGTTTTTTGATTACAAAAAAAGTGGAAAATAGTTCTTGGACAGCCCATGATACCGTCAGAAACGCTTAAAATCTGCTGAAGTTGTTTTTTTTTTTTTTAGTTGTGAAATATATTGGTATGCAAATAAAGCCAATAAATAAATGAAACCAGTGTTGCTATTCCAAGCATTACAAATGGCAAAACTGAATAAAAACTAATGAGACTTAGAAGTTAGAACTGCTAGATTATTTTTGTCTATCCTTTACCATTAATAATCCCATTCGAGTATTTTTCATGCTTTTACGTATAAATGCAATGCACATTTACACAACCACATACACTAAGATGCACGGTCCAGATACTAATCATGCGGTGACTGATAGCTCTTCTGTAAACACACACTTCTTAATGGATGCATGTACTATCGTTCCTTGTGTTTGTAGAACATGAAAAAGTAGTTGTAGGATAAATGATTAATTCACTTCAGACATAACACTTTTTTAACGCTTCACCTACAGTGAGGTTGATGTATTTTGCTTTACAAATCCAGCAGCATCCTAAATGCTCTTACAAATTTCTGAAATACTCTTTTCAACAACTAACACTTTCTTGGAAGTGTCAGCACACCTTAACGGATCTTTGCCAACTCGGTGGTGTGTCAGGTCCCAAATATCTACGTCACCAACGTGTTGGCTTAGGGACCCAGTCCTGATAAGCTACGTATGAACGCAGGAATAGAAAATTCTTAACTACTAAAGCGAGTATCTCTCGTTTAATAAATCGTGTATTGGGTTCATGATCAATGGGACTAAGTATATTAGCAGTGCATACTAATTTGAAATATAAATGAATATTTTAAGCAGTTTTATGAAGAGATGGAGTTGATTGTGCCAAGTTGTAACTGATTTGTTAAATAGTCACAAAACAGTAAAACTAATCCATAGGTACTGAAGTGACTAGTCAAAAAGAGCTCGAGGAACGTGATAGTGATTTAAACTGCTCTAGCATCCCATTCATGTTAGCCTACAGTTATCTATATTCTAGCTAAATTATTTCTATTATGATGTAGGGTTTAGCTGCAGAGGATGTAGAAGAATTGTCAAAAAGAATCAGTCGAGGCATTTCATTTACCTTCGGGCATTCCTGCACTCTGCAGTCTCACTTGTGGAATTTCACATCCAAGTGTGTGCACCATGTGTTTTCTGTTGTATCGAGAATACATTCTTTTACCCATGGAAAAATATTTCCTGCTTACTTCAACTGATCAAATGACATTCTTGCTGGGTCTGTAACGATGGGGTCTGTCTATAGTCCAGAAAAATCAATTTCTAGCTCAAGATAGAGTATTGCCTTCTATTTTGTGATTCCAGTCCTTATATATCTGCCTGATGCAGGACGTCAGAATGCCAGGCAGATCTGTCTGGATTCACGCGTATTGATCTTCTTGGATCCTAAGCGAACTGCTCTTTGTCTGACTTTTACCTCTACAAGAACAGTATTTGCGCACTTCATGAAGCACCCGTAAAATCCAGCTCTCTGTTCTGGAGAAAATCAGAGGTGGATTACAAGAGGGGTTAGACAAAAACTGAGTTTAAGGATCAGGACTGGAACGGGGGCCTTGGTTTATGTCGATCAGCAGAGGAGCATGGTGGTGTAGGCTGAGGTACCTCTCAGTGCTGGAGGTGAGCGTCCCCTAAGGAGGACGGAGCACGGGCAGTGCCTGACTGCCTGTATAGCTGCAGCTTTTCCCTTCGGGTACCAGATTCTTAGCGCAAATTGATGGCACATCACCAGAGTGAGCAGATGCACTTACACGTAGTAGCTTGAGTACGTGGCCCAGCCTGCTCCATGGAAACAAACGAGAGCAGAAGCAGAATTACCACGTTAGTTTGGGCTTTAAAATCCATTTTGTATGCTTGAGATGGAAACATGGCCATCAGATTTCTATGTCAATTCATTCGTTTATCTCTGGATGAGTCTTTTTTTTTCCAGTGGAGCTGCGTACACTTCCTCCCCTCTTTCCCTGAATGCTGGAGCTCCCTAAAATCCCGGACTCGGACCTGTCTGTTGGAAACCCTTCCTCACACCGCTGTTGCATCAGTCCTTATGATGTGCTGACCAGGTTTACGTGGCTACGTAAGATGGCAGCCACCACAGTATGAACGCCTGGAAGCCCTCTAACGCAGTAGGCCTCCCATTCTACATTTACTCTGCTTCTGGTTCACGGCCCTTCCCCTGTGGCTGCAGCAGGAGGCCCCTTTTTTATGACTCACCCCCTCTGCCCCCCTCCGCTCCCCTGCTCCTTCCCCGCCCAGACGTAACCCTTTGTGCTCGGGGCTGTTTCTCGCTGGCTGTCAGGCTGCTACAATGGGCTCTTTTGTTGTCGTTACCTAAGATCAAATTCATATGAAATCCTTTAATTCAAATTGGGGTAAAGGGCTGTCCTCGGAAAATTGCGAGTTTGGGATCCCTAGATGCTGGTAGGGGCCTCAGACCGAAGCACTCACAGGAGAATAGCTGCTTTCCTTTTAAAGCAAAGTTAAATTATTTTGCAATTGATTTTGGAACCTTTATAATGTCTTGCTAGCCAGCAATAATTACTGCTGTAGTCAAATGCCTAATAATTATAGTTACGGTTAGACTTTGTCTTTTTTTTTTTTTAATAGACAAAATGCATATGAAAGGGGCATACATGGAAGAGGAAATACTTCTTCACTTTGTACTGGGGAAAACTTTAGTTAACATAAACAGATTGAAGCTACCTCAGTGATCTTTCTCCTTCCTCTGGCAGCTGAACAGTCCTAGTGGTTGTGCTCGTGTGTGCAGGTTTTGGGGGATGTTCACAAAACCCAGCCTTAGCACAACTGACTTCTTGAGGGCACTCCAGGGCACCAAATTTAGACACCTGCTCCATATTGCCCTGAAGGATCCCCCCCCTTGTATACAGAAGTTGGGACAGATTTGTTTAATTCATGACAGTTTTTTTGATCTTCCCTTTATGGGAACACATACTCCTAACATACTTAGGCATTTTCAGAATATTACACAGGAAAGACAAGTTAAAGGAAAGTCTAAAAGCAATTTTCAGAGAAAAAATAATTCTGTGGAAAGCTGTATTAAGGCAGTGTTGATTGGAAGCTTTCTCTAATTCCTCATTATTTAATTTGTGATAATAATTCATTCTTCAAATGGATCTCCATTACCTTAGAATATAGATATATTAGGTACCAGAAAGTTAGTGTAAATTTGAAGGTGCTGGTTGTTTTGTTCAGTGAGGAGACAGCTTTGAAGTGCTTATTAAGTTGCTTTGGCCTAGCAGTGGCAGGATATAGCCTCGTAAACAGCTTCTCATGAACGGTATTTATCTGCATGATCAATATTTTTCTTTGTGCTAAACTTAAGTCTTACATGTTGCTCTTTTGTTAAAAAAATTCCCAGGAAGTTTACTTCAGTAAATTACTGACGTTTTAAATAATAATCTTTAATTTCTGCCTTATTTCTTCCTTCCCTTATATGGCTTCTTTGCTTGGTGGTGTTACACAGTACGGTAGAGAAGGTCGCTGCAGAAAAAAACAGCCGCTAGTGCTAAATACTGGCTGGGATTTTATAAAGTGACTCAACTTGCCGGTGTTGCAATGCTTCTTTCTCCCATCTTGTGACAGCGGAGTAGCTTCTGTTCAGCAGTCTGACTACAGAGCTTTGCTATCAAGCCTTATCAGGATGTAAGCTGAGTGCCTGCAAAGGGCAGGGAAATGGTGTTTAAAGTATTTTTAGCTGTGCTGGGTCGTGGTGAATTATCGGTTGTAGTTTCTTACCTTTTGGTAAGGAATCAGTTACTGAGCGGTGCCAGGGGGAGAATGGTGGGGCAGTGGATGAAGTCTGACCTGGTACTGCACATCCCATGCTCCCGTTTTTACACGGAAAGGTGTAGTTTTCAATATTGTACTTTCATGATCCGTAGTTTCTGAATCTTGATATAAGCAGCTCCTACAGTGGCCCTCAGAAGACTGTTCGTTGTCTCAGCCATTTACTTTGCACTATCAGATTAGTTATTTCACATTAAACTTGGGTCACAGGAACTGCCATATGAAAGCAAACCTTGATTAAAAATGGAGGATTTAGAGCTAAGACTCAAACTATAGTTGTGTGGTAGAAGATTTTGTCCTCAGTTTGGGCCTTACAAGAGTTGCAGGCATGGGTTTTTGACTGAAAGGATCTTCAATTGAAAATATTTCCTTCCTGTGGCAGAAGGCTGGCAGAATACTATTTTGACTGCTAACCCATTGCCTCTAATGTTCTTCAGCTGGTGAGGAACCACCAATCAGTATGATTTGTTGTATCAGAAAGAGGGTGCTTGGCTTCTCAGAAGCACTGCTTTGGAATTTGCATTTACGTAGCAGGCATCAGATGTATGTAATTTTTGTTTGCATGCAATTAACAAATACCTTGCATGAATATCCTACAGCGTTGAGTCACGTGGATTGAAAGTTATGTTGCATAAAAGATTGTGGTTGTTATTTTGGGAGCCCTTCTGTGGATAAATATTTTGGTATTTTTTCCTATTACTTAATTGTTGTAAAAGTGCCCAATTGAAATGACTAAAAAAAAAAAAAAAGAGGAGGAGATAACTAACAATATACTACAGACCATGGACTGGCACATAAAGGGGCAGCCTTCCAAGAAACTGTGGAAGCTTTGGAATTCTGTTCCTGTTGTATTTGTGGACAGTACTAAAATTCAGGCTGTGTTTTGAAGAATTTTCTTCTTATAGCTTTAAAGCTATTTACTTACACCTAGAGAAATTTAAGACTGTGCTTGTTGAATTCAGAGGAGGCAAATGTGATTTGATGCTGTCATGGTTGTACTTTGTAAAATTGCATGTCAAGAGGTAGATAGCAAATAGATAGGATTTTACCAGACTTCTTGTTTCAGATTACGATTACAAAAGGCTCCAATGGGAATGATGAGGGCCCGTTTACAAAAATCAACTGCTGGGAAAACTGTGGTTTTAAAATTCATATTTATTAGCTCACTTTAAAAGTAAAAAATATCATGTGTTTTATTTTAACTGCAGGTTGCCTTTACTTGGTAGATACAGTAGTGGGAGATCCAGAGGCTCTGCAAGCAGATGCTGAGACATATTATGAAAAACTCTTGAAGCAGTCATCATCCACTCGTGATGTTTTCTCTGTCCCTGGAAGAGAGAAGGTAATAGCCTGATGTTTTTTATTTGACAAGTAGGGTACTTGCAAACTAGTTTGTTGGTTGTGTTCATAATGTGTCTGTGAATAGAGGTAAACTGGTATGGCCAGATTACAAATCACTTAAAATCAGCAAATTCTGCGTTATTTCAAACAGTTTGTGTGCTGCAAATTAGAGATAAGCTTAAACTACAAGCCCTAACACCCTCCAAGTGTGGGTGAGGCTTTGAAGTACTTAGCGGAACTTTACACTTCGACCTGCCTCCTTACAGGGCTGAATCAAAAGTGAATTTGGTAAAGGTTTACATCATGTCTCTGCTCTGTATTCTGCCTCTACTATGCAGTTTACACAGGTATTGTCGTATAGTCTATTTTCTGTTTCCATCCTTTCTAATAATTGTATTGATAAGGTTGAATGTGGGTTTTCCCAGTTCAGTCCAGCTGTAACTGACAAATGGTATAAATGCTGTAGGTGCCAGTGCTTTAGATTCCATTCCTGAGGCACCTGAAGAATGGACTGGAGATGAGAGAATTGGCATGTTAAAAATTCTGACTTCAGTCCACATGTGAAACCTTCCACTCTGGGCGTTTTCTAGATGATAAAAGGTGTACTGGACTACCTGATTTTGTACTATCAAAACAATAAGTGTGTTAGTTGAAATAAATGGTTGGGATATGGTGGCTTTTCCACAGTCTAGGAAAATAATATGTAGTAGATTCCAGAAAAATGCTATTTCAGGTGGGCAGCTTCATCTTTGAGCAGGGAATGTAACTAGCTTTAAATATTCTTTTAATGCCCTCTAGTGGACCATGTAGGGTTAAATAGAAACAAACCCCCAAATGCAAAGAGAACACAGTTGAGGGCTTCTCTGTCCTTAGCTCAGCCTTTCATGCCTGGTTTTACTTGTAGAAGCTTATTTGCTCTTCCATTAGAAAGGAGGGTAAGATAAAATCCCAAGCAGTGCTGTATATATTCCTGCACTAATTAGACACAGTGAGATCAGTTAAAGGAGGACTTCTGGCTTTTGATTCAGAACTGTCTGGATTCTGTGGCTTGTCATCAGACCTTAAATTTGTCACATGACTGATTTGAGTCTCATAGCAACACATTTCTCTTTGCATTCATTTAATTCAGGTCTAATCTAATCTGCAGTCAGACAGCTAGTCAAGGGCATAAATAATGGTAATGTTCATGCTGTATTGTTTTTCCCTTATACTCTATAATAAATATTTCAATGAATGTTGATATTTTGTAATTAAAAATGAATTAAATGTAATACAGTTAAGCCCCCGTTCCCAGAGAACATCAGAGCTAACAATCTCTGCTATGTACCTACAGCCTGAAGGATGAGGATTTCAGTGGTTGAATAATTGGCTGTAGTTACCAGCTTTTTTTTTTTTTTTTTTTTTTTTTTTTTTCTTTCCCCTCTCTGTGTGCATCTGAATTAAAGCAGGTTTCAAATGGCAGGACAGGCAACCGTGCATAATTAGTGTCTGTCAGCCCACTTGCTCAGGTCACAGAACTTCTTTTTGGTATGTCATGGTCTTTGGTCAAGCATTCAGTGCAAAAATAACAAGGATTATTGCAAGTCAGGAAGGAAGCACATTGGCAGAGTTCAAAAAGAGAAAGCTATGCTTGGCTCATCCTGGTGTTATTAGCACCCGTGAAAGTGCACATTACCTTGCAAAACAAAATAACAATCATAGCAGTATTGGAAATAGTACTGGCCTTTTCATTATAGTAATGCTCCCGGTTGCCATAATGATACCCGTACTGTTGTTATATTTGTAGTATGCAAAGAAAGGCTGAATCCCCTGAACATGCTGAGATTTCAGAGAGCTCATGAATACAGATTTCAGGCAGTTCTCAGTTACTTCCAGGAGTCCAGTGTTTGCACAGATGATCCCGGGATTCTGCCACTGACAAACGAGTGAACATTGGTTTCAGCTGAACGCTGTTATCTCGAGTAATCATATTCATACTACTTCTTCCATGCACCAAGAAATATTAAACGTATCACATGACTGATTTGAGTTTCATAGCAAACTGACAAATGGGTGCAATTAGAGAGAGAGGCACACCCACACATACACAATGGACCAGATTTTTGAAAGTACAGTACATACTGTGCTAAATTATGCACGCTCTTTGCCTGTACCTAAACTTCCATGGGAGCATTTGCAATATTCATATGGAAATCGTCATCTCTATGCATATAGAGCTGTTTGAGCATAGTAATTTGGTGTTTATGTGTCACATCATTTAGAAGTTTAGTCTAAGAATGAAAGGTTGAGAGCTGCATTTTGATCTGAGCTTTCCCTGCAACAAAACCACCTTGTGCCAATTATCTGCCCTCCCTGTGCCTCACAGATAAACTGCCCAGGCACTGCCCTAGTGCTTTGATACTCCCTATACCCTGAGGCTTAATTCATTGTTTGCAAAACACCACAAGTGCTCAGCTGGACAATGCTGTGAGAAGTGCAAGTTATATTTGTTTTCATTTGATACAAATGTGTCTGGTCTTTCATAACACCATTTGTCCGCATGTAACAGGGTTCAAAGCCATGTTAGGTACTAATTGTAGTGAGTCAGTATGAAGGTCTTCACTAACTTTAGCTGATTTCTTGTAAATTGCGTACTGATAATATTACGTGTGTATCACTTAGTGGCTTAGTTCACGACTGAGAGGATGTTATGCTAAGCATATACCATGCATGTTAGTAAAACATACCATAAATGCATCTAATACTTGAAGTACTTGCCAGCTTTGCAGTACAAACAGCTACAGGGCTTGTTTATTTTTTAGGTTAAACTTGAAGATTCCTGTGTGTGTTTTGTCCCTCTCTACCGAAATAATCCTACTTGCAAAATGTTGCTGTTAACTGATCCACAGGATAAAGAGACAGGTTAGAATTGGTCAAAATATTTTGAAATTCGAGTAGTTGTACTTTCTTTTACTTTTAAAATGGTCTATACTTAAATATTTTGGATTTTGTTTTGAATATGAAGCAGATTCAGTTTACCTGTCAGGGGTTTGTTTCGGTGGGCTAATAATTAAAAGGATTGACAGTCAGAGCTTTTGGATTCTATGCAAAGCTCTGCTAGTAGCTGAAAAATGACCCCGGGTAAATCTGTTATTCTTTCTGAATTTGTTTTTTTCTAATTCAGGATGATGTGAAATGTAATGTGTTATAGTTTGCATAGAATTCTGAAATGTTTAAATGAACAAATATATATCACAGAATCTTAGAATGGTTTGAGTTGGAAGGGACCTTAAAGATCATTTGGTTCCAACCCCCCTGCCATGGCAGGGACACCTCCCACTGGATCAGGTTGCCCAGGCCCCATCCAGCCTGGCCTTGAGCACTTCCAGGGATGGGGCGTCCACAGCTTCCCTGGGCAACCTGTTCCGGTGCCTCACCACTCTAATTGTGAAGAATTTCTTTCTAATGTCTAATCTAAATCTGCCCTCTTTTAGTTTAAAACCATTACCCCTTGTCCTATCACTATGATCCTGGATAAAGAGTCTCTTCCCCATCTTTCTTGTAGGCCCCCTTTAAGAGGTATAAGGCTGAAATTGTATCAGGTCTTACTGACCCTTATTCATATTGTTTTTCTTTTGTAATATCTTCTTCATTTCTAGGTTTAATTACCTTCTATTTTTGGTACTGATGTGCGAGGAGTAAATTGGAGTAAAACCATGCTGAGCAATTGAGTTAAATCCGTTTTATTTGGCAGTTTTCCCAATATTTCCTTTAAACTCTACCAGCTTTGTGTTACTTACTACTAGTAGTGCTGGTGTTTTCCTGTTGCAGCCATGTGATAGGGATACACTACAACCAAGTTACAGGTGGTAGAAGTCAACATGTGCTTCCTGGTGCTTCTGTTTCATGAATCACTGCTTAGAGTATCAACAGGTTCTTAAGAACTGAACAATCATTGTATCTAAGCTCTCTCTTACCACTGTCAGGGTTTCAGTGTCTTCAGACACAGGCTGCTTTCTTCCTACTTACTCTCTTAGGCAAGCATCTTTGACTATAGGATTTGAAAAACTGCAAATGCAGAAAAATTACCAGCCCTTGATAACTCGTCATTAACTGAAAACTTGACTCCAAGTTGCGTTGTACCAAAAGCACAGGTTGTGACCCACCCAGCTTAAAGAGTTTTGGAGCTGTTGTGAAGTGACAGGCTACGCAATTTTTGGAACAACTACAACGAAGTCATGAACCTGTGTGTTGACTCTTTGTGTCACTTAGATAAGGGAATCCACACGAAGCCCTTTCAGCTCCCAAATGTGGCAGCAAACTAATGACATCTTTCACTAAAAACACACATACGTATTTCTGGAAGGGTAGCCTATAACTTATGCCTGAAAGGCTTTGTCAGCCAGTATTTTTAATAATACTACAAAGGCAAGGCAAACAAGTTCAGCATTCTGTGTTCAGTTTTAAAGAGTGTCAGGTAATGATCAGTCCTAGAGCAGGCGCTATTGGTGTAACTTAAGTATTCATTGCTCAGTCCAAACAAAGTAATCAGGGCACTTCTTCATAAGAACAAAAATCAGATTAAAATCATCTGTGGTTAGAGGTGAACTCTGCAAAGCTTTCCAGCTCCTTTTACATATGCTTTCAATTGGAGCTTCACTGATGGTCTGTGATTCACATAGTTGAAGGTGGGAGACTTCTCAAAGATGAAAGTGTAGTCAAAAGACTTTATGGTTCCTCTAAGACTGCTGAGATCGAAGTACTTTCCTGACATGAATTTATCTATTCCATTAACATTTTTCTGAGGAGAGATAGGCACTGGTGTGGTAAAGGAGAGAAGCGGCTACACCAGAGGCCAAACTTACACTGAGTGCAGTTGTGCATACTTACTGATTCGTGTTCAAAGGAATAAAGTTGAAAACAGCATTAAGACAGTTTAGGCTGCCCAAGAGGAGTGGGTTCATATAACAACTACAACATGAAAATAAAGAATTATTAAATAAATGCAAGTGAAAGCGATTCACTGAGCACAAATTTTCAGTTGAATAATAGTAATGGGAACAACATGTATTAATGAGATACTTGTCCACAGAGAAGTAAAGATTTCCCACAAGGAACAAGTCAAACAAGTCCGCGCTGGAGACTAAATTATATGACAGTTATCTACATTAAAAGCTTAAACCTAGCAGAATAAACACTTTATTGTGTTATAAACAACGGGCTGACTGATGAGTGTGTCCACCTTGCAAAACTTAAGCTTGTGTCACCCACAGTCCCAGAAACAGTCCCAGAGAATGGTAAGTCTAGATATTTAAGGCCTATACCATCTGGCTTCAACTATTTCCTTTTAAAAGTATGATTTAAAGGATATTACTGGAAGTTCTTTGTTTCTGGATTTTATATGCCATAAACATGTGGCCAACCTTCCTACGCATATCAAATTGGATTGACTTGACTTTTTTCTTTAGGTGAATGTTAATACAGTTTCATTAGTTCTCTAAAGTTTGTTGGGGGGTGTGGGTGTGCATACCTACACATATGGGTATATCCATTTTAAGGTATTTTGTCCAAATATTTTCCCCACTGTTCAGCAGATTAAGTATTGACCTAAAGCAGCAGATTCTGTTAACATGACAAGTCCATCTGGATTTGCTTACCTCTAGAACCTTTTGTGCTGTCCAGTGAACAGGTCAAATTGTTTCAAATCCAATTTCTTCAGAAAAAAAGCACTATTTATGAATTCAGTCACCACTAGTTAAGGACATGGGCAGTGAGTTAAAATGCTAAGCAGGTTGCAAGGTTCTTTTTCCTCCCTTGAACTTCACAGTTTTCTTGTGAACTGTGCTTTCATCCAGGTGGGGGAGAGAAATTCTTTCAGCTTTACTCCAACATCCCCAGCTTTGCTCTTGGCAGCTCCCTGACTTCCCTCACCCCCTGTGATGAATTCTTCACCGAGCCTTCACAATTGTTGGGGTTAATCACATGCCTGGACAGTACCTTAATGAGAGAGCTGTGTATCTTATGTGTCTTATGCTCATATGAGATGGGATTTCCTCTTTCAGATTCCTTTGTGTTTAAATCTATAATGGATTAGTACTGCATAGATAAAAATGATGTATATGATTATGAAATAATATCCTCTATAATATACGTACCTCCCACAGTTATTCCAGTGAGTCCCAAAAATTAGATTATTTTCAATCTAATAATTTGTTTGAAATTCTAATAATTTAGACTGGAAAACACAGAATATAACAGCCTAGCTCTAAGTTTGCCAGTGGAGGGCTGCACAGTTTGATGACATTTAATTTCTGGACACAGGTTAAAGAGGGGTTGATTTGAACACTGAGATTTATATCTGATCATCTGGATCAGATAGGTTATCCAGAAGTGATGCGTAACATATCTGGAATGACCTGCATATTTCAAAGAGAAAATGAGTGTGGCAGCCTTTCTACAGGACTTGGTCTTGGTTGGGAGCATTTTTAATTTATTTGTGATGGGTTGAGTGTTCTGTTCTGTTAGTATATCTGCGCAGATATTTTTATGAGAATGTAAATTGTGTTGTAAGGGCTTACAGAGCATAGTATGGGTGATTAACATCTTTATAACACTAAATAAACATATCCTATTGTGGCACTTCCTGTATGCTGTATATAATAACTTACAATAACTGCTAGATGCCACGGAACATTTATCACAAGACATTTGCAACAAATCATTGAGTAAAACTTGAATTGTAGAAGAAAATGTAATTGGTTGCAGGAAAGATATTTATCTTAGATACTTGAATAGCTGCCATTACTGCAGCATCTGCATGCCTCCCAAGCTTTCATGTATTTATTTCGATAATACTCAGAGAAAAATGCTCTTATTCCATTTTAAAGATATTTAGACAGCTTTCATGGTATGTCCGCATTGCAGAATGCAGTTTAATGTAGTATCTCTGAGCATGCTGTGTTATTGGAGCTGACCTGGGCTTGAGTGCACGGGAATCCTTGTTGGGATAATTCACCGATCTCCTTCCAAGGTGGAAGTCTGGCACCAGCAACCTCAGTAATCTGAAGTGTGCCATCAGTCTGAATTACTTTCAAAATTAAGGGAAAGATGTCTTCAGCAGAACTTTTAGATTCAATATTTATTAAATAAACTCAAATTCCATCTCTTACGTAGACCCTTGCCTTTAATTTGGATTGTGACTGGGGGATGGGTTTCAGTGACTTGGATGAAGGCTGAGGGAAAAATATATCAAACTGGATGATGCTTTATTTTTTTCTGCTTTACTTTGTAGAGTTTTGACCTGCACATTTCATTCAAATAATTGCCCACTAGTATGGGAATATTTGGCCAGCAGAGCCTAGAAAGTAAAAATATAATCCAGACCTGGATTGAGAAAGAGTCCATGTTTGCCTAGCAAAAGGAGACATTTCATAACCCCAACGGCATTGTACTTAGTGCCTAGCTCAGTTCAGTGTTGTTCAGTTATCCTTTCCAAATACCCACAGTGGTAAGGAACCGTACACTTCACAGGCTCTCAGCTTCTTGCAACACCCTGAATCTGTTTGATTGCAAGTCATCAAAGCCCTGAGGTTTTAGCAAGCTGGTGCTTACAGGGCAAGCCATGCAACTGAGCATGTCTATACTCCATTAATTGTGAACTGAAATGTATTGGACTTAGCCATTTTACCTCATCTTGCAACTGCAAGATGATTTTAATCACATATGTCATGATTCACAGTGTGCAGGTGATGTGTGTAGCTCGCTGATTGGCAATGACTTGATCTCATGATCAGGTGAATGTAACCCAATGCCTTGGAAAGGACGCTAAGGCTGGGAAAGGGAAGCGAAGGAACGTGTGCTTGCTGCAGAACTTGCATTTGAAGTAGTGCTCCTCTAAGTTGCCTATAAAATGAAAATGAGAATATGAGGAAGCATAGATGGATTTAACTGAGGACCAGATGTTGACTTGAGAAATGATAACAAAAAGCAAAGTACATATGTTTGTGAGAAATCTGGAGAAATGTTTTTCCTTTAAGAAAGGCATCCATATAGATAAGGTTGTTCAAGTAATGCGGTGTGACAGTTGCTATGTCAACTAGTGTTCCCCCTCCACACATTTAAATTATTGAATAGCACAGTAAATGCTCTATAAAAGTAGCTCTATAGAACATGGTAATGCATCTCCCTATTTTCATCAAAGCCTTTTCAAACTTTTCTGACCTTTACCATGTGTTGTATGTGTCTGGACCGTGTGCCAAACCTCTGTGCAGCTCCCATTAAAGTCAGCGTTTGGTCCATTCTGTCTCCTTTGTCCGACTCAGCTGCCTTTGTAGCTCCATGTAGCAGGGATGTGTAATGGAGCAGTGGCTGTCTGCGTTTGAAAGCAGAGTGAAGGGACTGAGGGAACAGATTGAATCCATCACAGAAGGAATATGAAACTGCCATGCAAGTAAGCACATAATATTTAATGAATTGGATCTGGTGCTGTAAACAGGCATCTGCCCTTGCGTGCAATACTTTCTTCATTGTTAACCCAGGATACAAAGTGTAATGCTTTTTGGCACATGCTTTAATAATTTATTTAAAATACAAGCTAGCTAAGCAGAATCTCCAGCCTGAAAGCCAGTGGGAGCTGGTAAAGGCTGAAGCAAAAAGGGAAACTAACCTGTGCACATCAGAGACATTTGTATAACCTGAGGCTAGAACAGGTAATTGATGAATCCTATTAAAGCCATTTCACTTCATTATGTGTAAATTTGTCTCTGGCTGGCACATGGTTTTTAACTTTCTCGTTTGTCCTTATTTGGATAGCTTTGAGAGCCAGCGGAGACTGCTCTCTCTTAGGACTTGCAAGGTGTGAACTCCACATGGTTCTGTGCAGCATAATTCCTATGTTGTATTTTTTTTGGCTAAAAACTGGGATGTGAGCTGTCCTATTTGAAGACAATAAAGACACTGGTGTTCTTGAACCCCCCTGGAAATGTGACTGTGTAGTTTCTGTAGGTGGATGTCACTGATGTACAGATAGTATTGCTTTCTGCTGAAATACCTGTTGCTTGATGTGTTGGTGGTCAGAAATGATTAAATTTCTGTCTTTATTCTAAAAACTAATCTAAACCCTATATGCTTTGAAATGACCCTGTTGTATTTTTTTTTTTCTTTCTGAACAGGGCTTGGGAACAATTTCTATGTCACTCTTGCTGTTTCAGGCTTTCTCTTGTAAACCTAATTGTAGATAATGAATTCTATAGACAAACACGAAGGATAGGGTTTAAATACTTGATTCTGCATATGTGAAAAATCAGGAAGAGCAGAATGAAGTAGACCGCAAATTCTACATAGAACTTACACATGGACCTGAGTTATGTAGAGGTTGGCCATACATGTTTGCTCCAAGTGTGCGTTTGAACTTTTGTGATTACCTGTCCATCCAGAGATTTAGGAGTCTGTACTCTAAAGATATGGATACGTGGAAATTCAGCCACATGTGTAGCTGAAAAGGTGTTTGATACAGTGGATATGAAAACTTTTGGGCTTTACTTGCATGGCTGCCAATATGGCCATGAATGTGTGTGGGCTGGAGAAAAAATCTGAAAAAAACTTAAAGCATGTAACCTTTAGCCGGGTAGCTTTCTTTGGCCCAAATACCACTCCATATGCTACAGAACATATACTATAGAAAGTACTTTATTTGTATGGCATAGAGGTTGTTATTCCCAAAGTCACATTAATTCCTAAGAAATACCTTTACTTGATGCCTCGTGCAGTACTGAAAACCGGATATCAAGGGACATGGGGATGAAATTGAAATATTGTCATTGTTCTGTTGTCTCACAGAAGATCGGACTGGAGTCAGCTGGCGGGAGAAGTAGATCTGGGGCTGCTTGTAGAGAGGTTCAGAACCAGATTTGTATTTGTTTGCAGTTAACGTGTTCCTGTCTTTCTTTTTGTAGTTTTGGCACTTTATTTGAACCAGTGTTGGTGGCCTCTTGAAGATGTTGTAAAGACGGCTGATCCTTCTAGAGATGGGTTAATTTCGGTAAGGATGCTACTTTAAACATTTGACTTTGCCCTGGAACTTCCCAGTTAGAATAATCGTCAGTAATTGTCTCTGGTCTCCTGTAGCTCATGCTGTATAACCTGTGGGATCCGGGCTATGTGGCTCACCAAGTACTTCAAATGTCTCCCAGTACAGAGTGACATACACATTAACCCTCTCTAAACAATTTTCTGCATGCAGTTTTATGATTCATCTGCGGTATTATTCATGTTTGGTTTTAGTTTACCCTCACTGCCAATTAAAGGAATAATGAAATAAACTGGATTATTGCATTAGTAATAACTCTTCACATTAGAGTTGGTCGACTGACTGTCTGATGGGAGGTATTAGTACCCTTTGGAACAGTCTTATAAAACTATTTGTGAAACTGTTTTGCCTTGGATAATGCTTATAATGAATTCGTTTTATAAAGCAAGTTATTTAATAGTTTTTTATGCATATATTTCTTCCAAACAAATGATCTTTGTATGATACAACTATTCTTTTCATAATTTGAGAGATTTGAATATCCCGTATTCTGTTTTCAACTAAGAAGTCATTGCCTGCTGTATGTGAGCCTTGTGTTGCCATAAGTCTGTTAAGTCAGTTCTATTTCGTACACAACTCTCTATGTCCAGTTTTGGTCCTTAATGATTCTGTTCCTTTGTCTCCTTCCCCTAATAATCTGCCATACGTAGAGTTTAATTATTCAGTGAATCAAATAGCTTTTTTTGTGGGTAACTGAAGTGGATGGATTTTGTGATACAAATCCTTGTAAGATAGAACTTGGGTCAAAACCACAACCATTCAGTTTTTTGAGCATCTGCTGTATCAAGAGAGTGAAAAAATATCTGAAAACGGAAAAAAAAAATCTGAAAATAGAAAACTTGCCCCTTTATGCTCATTGTTAAATTGTCCTTGTTTGTGGAAGCTCTCATTTTCTTTTTAAACGTTCCTGTAAATGTTGTTGGCACCACTTTTTGCCTTGATGACCAATATGCTGTCCTTTGTATTCCTCCATCTGCCTGTCTTGTTGGTCGTCTAATAAGAAGCATGTCATAAAAGCTAATTGTTTCTGTTATTATGCCTAGATTATAAGGAACAGGCTCTGCATTTATGCTGTTTTGTATAGTGTCTAGCTCAGTAAGGTCATGGCCCACTGAAGTTCTTTGATGCTGTGGCAAGACATAAAATGGTGAAGAGGTGATCAGGATAGCACAGTGAATCCTGTCTGTATTTCTCCTTTGGGTAGGATTAGATTTCCTTCATCTTGTGTCCAAATCCGGGACTAGTTCATTGTGACTACAAGCAAGAGACTTCTTTTCCTAGTGCTTTATAATCCCTATGTGTGACAACAGAGGAGATATGTCAAACTTTATAAATTGTTTGTAAATTACTCTATGCCTTCTGGATGGAGGGTGGAATGCTGGGAAAATTATATTTAGTATTCTATCTGAACCAATTTATGAGGTATTTTCCCCAAATTAAGTGTACCGTTTTCCTCACCTTTCTTCCCAGAGTCTTTAATTTTGAAGATCTTCATGAAAGGCAAAATACTACTCTCTTCTTCATTTTTCTTTGGTCTGTTTTTGTTTGTTCTCTAAGGTCCAGACGTTTGGAGAAAGGATTGTCCTCTTTGTTCTGAACTATATTATTTTTGGAATGCTGGAAGGGAGTTCAGCTAATGATGCATTCTTTCTACCTCACTCTGCCACTGAGTGTGCCAAGATACTCTGGAGAAATGGCGAGGCCGTTGCCTTTTACTCGGTCAAGATGAAAGGTAAGGTCAATTTAAAGACACATTCCCATTGGCTTCTGAAAGCTAGAAATGTAATACTTCTGTTTATCTTTTAGTATAAATAATCCTGGCTCTCATTTACATTTTTATATCAAATCTCTCTCAGAATGAATCTGGGGAACAAGCCTTCCCAGAATTTGGAAGCCATCCATATTACTTTCATTTAAACATGATGGCTCCAAACTCTATTCTCAGTTACAGTGAGTGATCTGAGGTACTGTCGTATTCAAATAAAATATGCTTTAATGCAGCCAAGTAGAAGGTCGTACATCTAAGAACAAAGAATGCAAGGCCTACTCACAGAAAGGAGAACTGCATTTTGGAAAGAACGAAATCTGAAAAAACGAGTACAGTTCATCGTGGAAAAACAGTGTATCAGAAGTGGCTAGTGGCAAGGATATCCTTGGATGTGTATGGAGCAGTGGTTGGGTAGTGTAGAGAAGAACATGTATACATTAGATTGGTCCTGGAATGCTTTATCCAGTTGTGGTACTTCCAGTTTAAAGGATGATTTATTGGTAATGTAATTAAGCGTATTGCTAACTAGTGTGGAAAAGGCTTCATTAAAATAGTTCCAGGTGTGCAGTTGAGTATGTACCTTCATCCAAGAGTTGTTTGCCTGTCTGTGTTTAGGATTCATCTTGTCATCTTGACACTATCAGCTTAAATGTAGAGTAGTTGGTATCTTTGGATGTGAATGTGTTGTTCAGGTCAGCAGTCATCTGTCAAAAGGAGGAGAGTAAGAAACAAGTTGAGAGCTGTGCAAGTGTTGACTGCTTGAGATTCCAGAGGACAGTCTGAAGGTACCTTCCCTGACAGTGCCTCAAAGGGCAGCAGCAATAAGAGATGTTCTGTTCTTCTGCTGCCTCAAGATGTGCAAATTGCTTCTTCACGCTGAGGTGTAGCTTGTACACCAACTGTTCTGGTACGGTGCTACTGCACTATCAATGATGAATCGTGTCTCAGCCTATGATAAGGGAATCTGGTATATATTTGTGAATATGTTGTTAAGCTGCTTCATAATTTGCAAACACTTCAACTGCCATTGTGCATTTTCCTTTAAGTCCCTAAATATTTCTGAGCAAAGGTTTTGGAAAGAAACATTTGTATGGTCTGTAATGATTGATGCTTCAGTAAAATAAATTTACACAGTAGTCTGTTATGGGTGGAGTATTAGTCAAGTTGAAACTGTTTCTGAGTAAATTGAGAGTCACAGTTTGGTTTTAAACCAGGTCCACATAATATACAAGTTTTTTGAGTCCAGCTTTGTCAGCATCTGTCTTTTGTTGCCAGTGCTTTTTTCCTCTGGGCTGCTATATTTGTAAGCTTTTGGCCTGTGTCACAAAATACTGCAGTCTTTTGCCAAAGCATTTTCGGGAAGCTTGAAACTGATTGTATTTGCCCCTTTTTGCTATTTGCTGTGTGTATAAAAATAATTCTGCTTTCTGAAGTTCTGTGATTTCAGTTTCACATCATCCATGCTCTGGCTGATTCTGTTCCCTGTGTTTTATAGAAGAGCCAGGGATTTATTAGGCCCCAAACAGGCTAAGCTTAATATCTGCTCTCAGAAGTCATACTTCACAAAGTTGTTTTAGATTTTTTTTAAAAAACTTTGTTTTTAATCATAATTTAAGTTCTTTATCCTCTTAATGTCCTGATCAGAACATTTAGTAGGGGCAGCTTTCAGTACTAGACATTACATTTTGCTGGACCCCTGTTACAGTTTCTGGTCCTAGAAAGAAATGATCTTCCTCTGTGCCCACCATGTGGTTCTGATTCACATTCTTTTCATGCTGTGTAGCTACCTGGATATTTGGTATAATTTTATTTTCTTCAGCAGGTAATTGAGACTCTCATGCTGATGTTATATTCAACTGCATTTCTCATTTGTGGATTTTCCAATATCTACATTATTCTTCAAAAAAGCATTCTTCAGTGGAGCCAAATAAGCCAGAACAGATCTGTGCAGCATAGCTATTTGAAACATGAATAATCTGTGTGAATCATAGAAATGGTGACTAAGGAGGAGAGAGTCTGTTCTATCTTTGCTATGAATTTAGCATGCCTTTATGCAAACTAAATTTTTCAATGGACATCAGTGATTCCAATTAACCAGGTTGGCAATATTGTGCAGTCACTTTCATTTGCCAGTTCCTAGGTGGCCTGTACAAAGGGAACTTGGTAATTTTGGTCCAGTTCCACACATCCATCCATTTTATGAACATTCTTAACTGGATCTCTTTTTGTAGTCTAGCTAAAGAGGGGCAGATGGTTTCGAGCACTCGCCTTGCTCAGAGGCGCAGTAACTTTAAGTCAGTGTCCTGAGACAATTTGGCAACTGTTGACGCTGGTCATCCTGCACCTGTTGTGTAGATAAACAGAAGACTCATTCTTCAAGGCTATCACTTTTCACGAGCATTAGACACCTTTATTAAAACAAAATTTATTCATGACTACACAGATCATCACCCTAACCTCTCTGGTATGTGCCTATTCCTGTCCAATGACAGGCATGCAGCATTTACCACTGGGTAAACTAAAGATTGATGAGACGTACTAAGCCACTAATGAGGCTGATAAGACACTTTGTCACGTGCCAAGATAAATGTCTCCAATTTTATCTATGTCAGCGGCTTCCATATTAGACAGCTGAAGAGTTAGACCTTACTGAACGTAGCTACTTAAAGGTACAACAGGAAATTAGTTTCCTGTCCCTTACTTTGCAGAGGACAACCTGCAACACCTGAGATAATTTGCAGAGAGCCTTCATATAGATACTTCAGTTTTGAGATCTGTTTTATATTTTTTTTTTTAAGTATTCCTTTCAGATTTTTTTCTTGGCATCCTCTACATTTGTGTGAAAACCTGAAAAAGAATGTGTTTTGTGTAGTGGTTAGGGTTAATGACCATGGTTATTGACAGTGTTTTTTGTACAATGAGACCAGGTAATTCTCTGAAAGTTGGTTGCTTTTTATTTTTGTTTATTGAAGGTTAGTAATTACTGAAAATGGATTTTTACAACCTTCACATCATTATCCAACAGTCAGGAGAATGTAGAAGATTGATCATGCAAATAAATCAGTGAGGAAGTTGGAGGATGCTGTGAGCCAGGAGTGTCTTAGTTGATTTAAGAATAAAAAATAACAAAAACCCTTTGTGGTACACACGTAAAAGACTTCATCTTTTCTTATATTCTTACATATTACTGTTTCTATAACACATAGGGGTTGCCCAGTCATGCACCAAGCTGTTTCGCACAGCTTTTTTGCTGTACAAAAAGCAAAGGAGTTAGGTTGCTTGCCCTTCCCAAGCTCACTATGTGCCTTTTGTCAAACCTTTGTGCTAAAAGCGTAGAGAAAGATTGTATTCTCTCTGACGTGAGTCAAACCAGCCTCAACAAAATTGGGCCCTCTGAGAAGGCTGTAAAACATACAATTGAACCAGGACTAAATGTATTGGTGGCTTCTCATTCATTCTTTAGAGATGCTCCACAGATCACTGTTTGGGAACACCTGACCACAAAAACTCCGAGCTGATAGAAAGCAGACAACAAAACATCCCTGACCCAGTCTCTGCTTTTTGCGTTCCCCAGAGCCTCAGAGAGTGTAGAGGGTTGAGGTAACTGCTTTTGCGGTGGAAAATGGAGGTGTGTGTAAGTGCTGTTTGGTGTGGGGTCATTCACTGGCCATTCCCATTTTCTACACCTCCATCTCAGTAGCATGAGAGCCTACAAACCTAACTTTGCAACATCTTCAGTTTGCTCTCAGTTTTGCTATTTTCTGTGGGCAAGAACAGCACAAGCACGGCCCTGTGCCCTGTGAGAAGCCTTGAGCCAGGTCTTATTTTGGGAAGGAAGAGGCAGATGCTTTTTCTTGACTGGTTTTTCAGTTAACACAGTGTAATGCAACCTTGTAGGCTGTTTATTGAAAAGGAATATCTGACCTTTAAACAGATAACATCAGAATACTTCAAAAATGATGGTAACTTTTCTTTCAGACTGTTCTTGGAAGTGTTTACGTGAGCTAAAATCTGTTTCACACCTTTCTTTATACAAGCGTTTGCAGATTTTTTTTTTTAATACTTCGGCGGCCTAGATGGCATTCTGTAGAAATAAATCCCGAAAAAAAATATGATTTCATTTTTCACTGGTTACATACATTTCTTATAGGGGAAAAAAAACCCACAAACAAAAACCAAAACAACAACAACAAAAAACACAAAACCAACAACACAGAATTGAAGCTAACCTGACAGACAATTAGCTGAAATCTTGTTGGATGATTGCTTTTCTCTCCCTCTGTTTTCTAGCAATAATATTTTTAATGTGCATTTCTGAGGCAGACTGAAGGTTCTGGCTGTAATAAAAATTAAATGACTACATACCAGTCAAGACATGAATTAATTTAATTTTATTGAAGCCAGAACCTTTGTTCCCCTTCTCACATACAAATTCACACAATGGATTGACCTTGGGTTCTATTCAGCAGAAATATTCCCCACCCTTCACACAAGCACTCAGGCTGCAGAAGGCCTGTCCAAACATGTGTGTGCCAAGCCAACTTGTTCAGCAGGGAAACAGTCAGTATGCACAACCCTGTTTTGTTTGGGTCTGTTGGATGTGGGGACTGGCTTGGTTTTTTTCTGGTTTGTGGCTCTTTGGGAATGCTAATGGCTGTCTGCTTTCCTGCCCTTATAATATCTGTTTTTTGCTGGCTCATAAGTTGGTCGTTTGGCATTTTGTGATCTAACCAAACAGATCAAAGGCTCCCAAAGGGTAGACTGTATGACTACTTCCACCCCATCGCCAGTGTTCATATTTTTCCTGTCTCCTCCCTCACCTCAAAACTCATTCTTTGTGTTTCAACAATGAAACAAACCTCTAAATAAAATGCATGAGAGCCTAGTGGTCACCTCTGGGCCACCGTTAGCTTATGAGATCCTCCTTGCTGATGGACCAGAACTAGAGGTAAAATGGCCTTAATTCCAGAGGTTTTTGTTTGTTTGTTTTATTTTATTTTATTTCAAATGGCTGTAGGCTATGACTCTCCTAATATGCTTCCCAGGGACAAGGTGAAAAATGGCTTCATGGTTTCTTTATTTACAATGCCTTTAGACATTACAAGTTTTTGTCATCTTCTCAACACAGAATTAGTTGCACAGACATAAATCACTCAGCTCCTGGGATTGCTACCACAGCAGTCTCATAAGGATTTATAGAGACAGACTATATGAGTTAATAATAAACTTATAAGGTCACTTGCAACATGCAGGAATTCTTAAAGCTATTGACTTCCTGAGGAAAAGTTTGTCCCTTTCTTAGAATGTATGGTGCAATACTGCTGGAATACATCATCTCTGCTGGGCTTGCAGCTAACAATGGGACTGGGGATATACTCAATTTCTTGGCTTCTGAAAAAAGAATAACTACCCGTCATGTGTTACAAATATTGAAAGGTTATAAACACCACCACAAACCATCCCTTTCCAACAATGCTTTTGAACATGTGTTTGAAGTTAAGCATGCACTTTGATTAAGCAGGGGTGGACCGAGCCTGGATGTGAATGGGTTGGTTATGTAGCTACATACTCTTGTCGTATGGCTGAGGGTGTGCGACACGGATTCCTGCTAAATGAAGGGCTACAGTCTTGACAAATCAGAGTCTAGAATTAAATATATTTATGTGTGCTTTGCTGAATTGGTATCCTGGAAAACAGAGTAATCAAAGGCAGGCCTTGCGTGTAGCAGCAAAAGGTACTACACGCGATCTCAAGGAACTGAAATAGACCTCAGTGTAAGTTAGCTATGTGGTTGTGATAAAGAAAAAGTGTATTGTAGTAAAAGCCTTATACTGGAATTTAGGAACAGCCATTCCAGCATTTCGTTCTCTGAAACTGTGAAATAGGTCTCAGTGAATTAATGAAAGTTTCACGACTTGAGACACTGAAAACTAGACTGGATGGTACACTAATAAGTGGTTATAAAGAAAAGCAAAGAGGTCTTGATGAGATTTAACCAAGAAAATAGAATGTCATATTTTTTTGGTATAAAGGCATGGGTATCCATTTCTATTTAAGCTGTCACATAGCCAGATAGAAGAAGCATAAAATCTTTATAAATATTTTCTAACAATGAAGATAAATCAGTGTAACGTTTCTGTGGTGACCTTATCCAGTACGTAGGTAGATGGTGAATTGATGCTGGTCATTCATTTCAGGGTTGAATGCTTGTGTTGTCAAATAGTTTGAGGCTCATTCATTTCAGGGTTGAATGCTTGTGTTGTCAAATAGTTTGAGGCCAAGAGAGTCTCTGTTCTCTTCCTGCAATCATTAAATTGTTTGCTTAAGCAGTATTAGGGAAATTTCTCTGGAAGCCTTCTACGCTGTTGAGCTACATCAGGCAATATGGGCCTTCTGAGCATTTAGATCATGCTGTGCTGTGTGGCTTAATGTATTTCATGAAAAGAGTTTGTGGGGTGATTTAGTAGGATAGCCAAAAGCTAAAGGAACATATTGAGATTTTGGAAATATTTACGCCTTTAAGCCCAGTTATATATTTTCAGTTAACTTATTTTCATACATAGCTGGTGTATCGTATCTAGGTGGTCTGATTATGAAGAGTCCAATTCTGGTAAATGCTGTGGTGACACCTATCAACCACATGTTAAGCATGTGCTCTCAGTTTAATGGCACAAATCTTCCTCTTGGAAAGTGTTTTACTTCTCTTTGGAATCACTACTGTCTACGCAAATGCACTTTAGTAGGTGGCAGCCTTATAGCCTGTGGTGAGGTATCAAAGCAATGTTTGTGGTTAGAATCACACAGCAGTTAGTTACTGCAGCAATACTAGTTTTGTTTTCAAATTAATGTATTTTTTTTCCATGTCTATTTTACAGGGAGCCTATGTGATGGTACTACCAGTCAATGTTACTTGCTGCCCGTTTTGGATACTATATTTGTCCAGAGAAAATACAGAAGAGGTGGCCTGGGGATGAAAATGCTGCACGATTTCTGTCAGTCTTTCAAGGCTGAGGATGCCTTGGGGATCAGTTGCCCTATTTCTGCTGCCATGTATCAAGGTAAATTGTTTGATGTGGAAACGTTAGGTAAGGGTCATGCATAATGTATAAATTTCAATATGGTCATGGTAGGATTTTCTTAACTGTATGAGAGTGTTCAGTGCACTTGTCTGAACTTAACTGTTTTTAGTATGCAACTGATTACTTTTCTTGAGACATCTGGAATTTCGTGTAGAAAGGTAGGCCAGTATTTATTTAAGTCAATTAGAAGAGTAAAACCCATACCAGTTATATGAAAGTTTGCCTTCTTATCTCACCGTGTCTTAGAAATAGAACTATGTCATTGCCCTCAACAGTGACTTACACATTGTTTAACACCAGAGAGAAGAGTCATAAGATGTTGTCAAGCCTACACTATGCACGTAATGCTCTTGTAGATACTGCATTTGTAAGAAATTATATTTAACAAACTGCATACCTGGGTTCTGCTCATTCATCCAGTCTCATCAGTACTTTTTTCATTATTGTCCGTCTTTGAACATTTGCCCCTTTCAAAAGATTGCTAAGTAGTTATATATCTTCTCTGTGTTCAGGTTGGAGTTTTTGCTAGTAAAATTTACAGAAAATATCACTGATAACATTATTTGTAAAACTTTGTTCTTTGGAGGAACGCTTTTCTAAAAAAGTTAGTTTCTCTCTTTGTGGTACAGAGTCTACGTATTGAGTACATTGAAGTTGTTGCCTATTTTTCCTTTCACTGGCACTGCGATCTCATACTTGGACAAAAGATCGCAACCTTTGCTCTAAAACTGTGTATAAAATGTGCACACTTTTCACTAGTATGCTATGTATAATTGTATAATAATATATTGTATAGTAAATGTATAATAAAAATATTCTATAGATGCCTGAAATGAGGCAAAGAGACATTTAGCAAACATCTATATCTTTATATATATGTTACTTTCAGTAGCTTTTATTGAAATGAGTAATTTAGCATGGATATCTTTGGATAAAATTAATGACAGTGATCTGTTCATTACTGTAAAACAGATGTTATGTTAACAGAGATTGGGTTTTGGTTTCAACATCCCACTGTTAAACTCAACTGAACGTTGAAGGTAAATGACCCATTTAAATTCATACTGCAGTGTGATGGACTGCAGCGGACTGAGGAGAGCGCAGAAATCATCTTCCTGTTTTACAAATGATAGAACTGATAGAGTCCTGGTTAAGGGAAGTTTTAAAATCTGCATTAAATTTTTCGAACTATTTATCTTGCAAAATATTCCTCCTCTTGGTTCTGCAGACTTCCTAGGGAAACTGCTAAATGGGACAGATTTCAATTTGATAAGATAACCAAACCGAAAGTTGATTGTATACTCAAATGTTAATATTCAGTGTACAAGCAGTGGTGGGAATCTGTGGGAATATGGTTTCTAAAGGTGACCATGCATCTGACACAGGTAGCCTTGTTATTTCTGTATTAGTTCTTCCTATTTCCTGTTTTCGCAATCCAAAGAAGTAAATGAACCCTAGCAATGAAGCATAAGTAGCAGTAATAAAATGGAGGGTGGTATTGATGCAAGAACAATCTGATATGATTTTTTTTATATATAAATAGAAAATAAAGTAGCATTCATAACCATTAAAGCTGGAAGATACTGAAGCACTATTCATTTCAGAGTAGTGAGGGCAAAAAACCCCACACTGCTGCTAATCTCAAACCTGCTAAGTGTCTGGAGGTAGTTCTGCGATGCAAGGCCTCCAGAAGCATTGTATTTCTGTGCTCACAAGGAAGTAATCTAGACTGAAGCTGATGGACAGAATTCAGTCATTCATGTCTGGGCCATTCCACATACATTTTTCCTAAAAGCTCCACCTAAAAGGAAAGAAAGGAAGATGCGAAGAGGGAAGAAAAGATTTCCAAAGGAACTAATCCAAGTAGGTCTCAGAGAATTTCCAGGATAGAATAGACTCCCTCTTCCGCTGTACTTTTCATCCATTCATGCTTTTACCCTTTGGTTTCTCCTGTTCAGTTTGCCAGAAATTCTTGCAGACTTATCCTGAGGAGCAGAAGCGACTGTGGGAGGTGGAAGCACCAGGAGATTGGAGCCAGCGAGTGAATATCTGGTTAAAAATTCAGATGGAGTCATCCCCTTCAGGAAGTGAGTTAAATAGTGTGAACTTGGCCACTTTAGTTATATAAAGATATGAATTAAAATCAAGGATTAGGCAGTGATAATATAAAGATGGTTTTTCTGTTGTTTGCACTTGGAGAAACTACCGAGTGTGTAGTCGAGTTCACTGGTGTTTTCCCAATAAACAGGACAATTCTTAGAAATTATGAGGTAATGAAATTGAACTACAGAGCATCTGAGAGATACTGAACAAAGCACAGTCTTGGCATAGAGTGTCTGTAACTCCCATTACAGTGCATTTACAGCAGGGTAGAAGTTAGCCCAAAAAATTCCTGTTGCACAACACAATGTCTGGGTTATGGAGAGGGGGTTGTTCCTCTGCAATTATTACAAAGGATAAATTTATATTGTCAGTGGGCAATGTGTTTAATTACCTTCAATTTGCTGCCAGTACCATTCTTGGATGGAAACACAAACATTTTCATTACGGCTTTTGGAAGATTCAAATACTCTCCTACAGGGTAAATCCTTCTTGCTGGGAGCGTTTCTTGCCTGCTTCATAAAAGATAGTGACAGAGTAGGAAACCCTTTTGACAGTTCATATGGGGATCTTGTTGATGTAGTCTGTTCAGCTGGCCTGGGGATCCAGCCAGGCCCCCTCTGCTGCCTGCACACAAGCTGTGATCAGCGGTAGATTCCAAAAGAAGGGCACACATTGTCTCTTTCTGGAAGTGCAGCAAGGAGTGCTGCAGAGCAAATTGCTCCCATCCCTTCCCACATCTATCCTACTTTGTGCTGGCTTGGGGACCTTCAGCTGAGACATTGCATTTCATCTTGTCTGCAGAACCCCACAGGAGAGTTAAGCCAGAATTTTGCCTTAGGCTGGATTTTCTCTGAAGCCGTTAAATTTATGTTCCTCATGCTTTAAACCAACAAAATCTGGTGTTGCTTTTTCCTTTAATCCATCTTGCTCAGTTCAGTTTATTAATGGCAATTGAAGAGAACTGTGATCAGATCATCAAAAAGAAAGCAGATCCTGGAGGAGAGCATAATTTCATTTTTCATTTTGCCATCTTCTACAAAAACAAACAAACAAAGAGAAACAACCCAAAACATAGGTAAATGTAATTCCATCAGGGTGGCTGTCAGTAAAAAATGCACGTGAGGCCTGGGAACTGCCTTGAGGGGATAGAAGTTAGGTATTTTTATCTACAAAAAGAGGAAGGAGGAGAAGTCTAAACTAGAAATGTTAGAATGGGAGAGTAAGGGGTGGGGGATGGCAGGGGGCTGTCTGATATATAGATTGTGAACTGCAGCGTGATCTTGATAGTGGAAGAGAGGAGAAGCCAAGTGAACTTGGCACTAAAATATATAATAAAAATCTGCTTTTTAAATGTTACTCTGCACTCTGGTGCACAGCTCACTGGGCAGCACTTCCCTTTGCACAGAATGTGCTGAACAGGCTTTATTTCCACTGTCCTCAGTGGAAAATCAACCCTCTACACAAATAGTATTTAAAACTGTAATATAGGTATCACATATATTTTACCTATGGAATTTACTTGCGTGTTTGTACCGTGAATATTATGTACCCAGGAAATTACCAAGGGAGAGCACAGGACAGGTAACACCTGCTAAGACTAGGGGAGGGTTTCCTTGGTTTTGCTTTGTCTTAAAAGAAATGTAAAGCCTGCATAGCTTTGTCTGATAGCTGGTGAGGAAATAATGAGAATTTTCCAGGGCTTCCTGCTGTCTGATAGCAGATAGTAGATAAAGCAGAAATATTTCCTGATTGCAGGAATCATGTGCTATGCAGGAGGACCTGTCATGCTGCTTACTGTATACCCGAAGAGAAATTTGTGTTTCTAGAGATGCGGTGTAGAGTCACAGAGAGGAAAGTGATGTGGCGTAGAATGGAAACTGAGTTGTACCCTTACCTGTTGTTTCATATGGGCACACTCATTTGAATATGGGGTCACTTGGGAACATAGTGTTTCATTCCAATGTGCTCTTTATGTAGAAAGAAAAACGCAATGTAATTCAACATCGTCAGCTCCAATCCGAATCTATGGCAACAACCCCAAAAATAGATGGGCCTTATTCTGCTGTGATTTCTTAGATCCCTGTCAACATTTGCAATGCTATCTTTTGGAACAAAATTATTGGGGAAAAAAAAGAAAAAAAAAATCTCTTTATATTATATTGTGTCTTTCGAGAGGAATGAATACAGTTAATGCTGTTGTAAGAATTTTACAATCAAAGGTATTCCAGAAAGGTTTCTGCAACCTTGAGGTCATAATTTTTAATTTTGCAAGGTTATGTGGCTGCATCTAGTGGCTGTACAGGTAAACTGCAGCGCTCTTGGTACTTCAATTTGGATGTGTGCAGATACATAGTGATATTTATACAGATATCTCTGCCTGCTTGTATACACATATCTATAGAGTTCCTTAGTGTTTTATCACCCATAGCTGCAATCATTCATACTGAGTTAATTCTTACTGTTTGAAAAATGGAGAGATTTATTTACAGCAAATAGCCCCAGTAATAGGAACATAGTGACTTTTTTCTCCTGGGGCTGATTGGAGGAACAGGAATCATTTACCATGATTATCTGTTTGATTTCTAGCTGCAGAATCTATAAGGAAGTGAGTTGAGCTGTTTTAAAATAGTTTAGGAGTACATATAAAGCATGTAAATGTGAAACTAATGCAAAAAAAATAAGCAGACTGAGCAAGAATTTAATCGATTTCAGATGATTGCTTATAATCCTTTATCTCAGTTGGTCAGACTATCTGCATTTTCTGGAAGGGAAGAAGGATAGGACTATTCTGGCAATGAATGGATTATCAATTTAGCAGAACTTTGAAGTTAAGACCCAGGGTCATTTTGTTTCTAGTATAGATGTTCACCTTAAGAAGTAAAAAATAAGATTACGATGTTTAAATACTCACTTGGAACAGAGCAATAGCACTGGTTTGGCCGTGCATGTAAAGTCTGTGCAGTTTAGTATTGTCTGGTCTTTCTCCCTTTCTCTTCAAATAATCAAAATCAGATCTACTTAGTGCTACTTGGCTGTTCTTTGCTAATTGTGGACAATATACCTCATTATTAATCATTAAGATTATTCTGAAACAGTGGAAAAATGGCCTACAGGCTCTCTTTGATTTGTTAATGTGATACTTTAATCTGTGAGGCTGATGAAAGCTAGGAAAAGACAAATACAGTCAAAAACGTATTTTGAACAATTTATAGATAGGAAATTCTTATACAGTAACTGAAGAAGTGTTCAGGTTGCATCTACAAAACACACCTCTGTGTGATAAGATTAGTTGGTTGGTTTAGGAATACTTTCAAAAATGGAGCTTTAAATATTTAAGTGCCAGTCAAGAAGCTGTTAAATTTGTTTCTTGATCAAACAGATTTAAGTTGTCTTTCGTGGTAGTGTCGTCATGCACCCTTGTTTGCTTAATTAGCAAAAGCAAGGAGGGTTGAAGGTAGCATTCACATGAAGGTAGCATTCACATTCACAGCAACAACTATTTTTCTGTTGTTTTTTACATGAAAATTTACATGGAAGTCTGCTAACATTTTTTTTCACTTTTATCTCTTTGTGGGGCAAAACTATTCATCTCATTTCTCCAGAGGATGAAGAAGTCTCTTATGGAGAATATTCAACCTAGTAAACAAAGACAATCAGATGCAAACCAGATGAATAAGGTACAGTGATTAATTTGCCATTTTATGACTTGCTTTTTCATTGGTGGCCTTTTCCCTTTTTACTGAAGTAGTGAGTTTTAATACGAGAAAACATCACAAATAACTATAGATGTTTTTTTACTGCTGGCCCATTGATTTATATAGCTAATCAGTAGTGGTTTGAGATAGTATAAATAGTGAAGTCCAGTTCTCACTAAATGTTTTAGTGTGATGAACTGTAACCAAGCTGGCATACAGCAGATTGCAAGGTTTGCATATATGATGGCTTTCTGAATTGAACTGTTTTTTTTTTTTCCCTTTGCCTCTACAGTGGCTTGTAGTGGCTCGAGCCTTTAGAATGAGGAAGACAAGTTCCTTACAGTCCTAATTGCTTTATGCCACTACTGAGCTGCACAACTGACTGTTCTTAGCTTTTTGCAGGATAGAGGACTAAGACAGGCCAAAAGGTCTGAATGGAGCCTCAGCCTAGATAGGGGAACGTACAAGAAATCACAGTAGTGAAGCTTTTTCACATAATAAAGAAAAAGGAGAGAGGAAATGGAAGCAAAACAAAGTGCTGTAGGAGTTGTTTCCCCAGCACATTCTGGCTGCCGCACAACAATTAAATCAGTTTGTTTTCTCGAGATATGTGTCTCCTGGGGGAGCTATGGCAGTGCTTGCCCCTGTGGTGCACGTTCTTGTGTTATGTTTTGTGGTCATGGCTTCAGAGCCCACCCAGTCAGATCAAGGCTCTGTGCACTTCCAGTTTTCTTTACACTGACACTTTTGGAAACACAGGCAGAGCAGCAGGAGTGAAACTGTTCTATACAAACAGTGCATCTAAGTTTTTTGCCTTGCTTGCTTGTGGTGGCTTTGGTTGACAAAGGCATTTCATACTGATATCAAGTTGCTGCTTATGTTGCTTGTGTATTATTTGGTTTTCCCTGTGTTTTTGTTCTAATTTCAGGGCGTCGAATGGATTCTTGATCTTGGGAAAGTGGCAGGAGATGCCACAGGAAAAAAAAGATGACACAGCAATAGCAAGGACTCTGAACTCTCAGGGACCTGAATGACAGGACATAGAACAAGGTGGAAGCAATAGTCAGCAATGCAAAGGATTCAGAAAGGATTCAGGTCCTGGGGACTTAGTTGGAGACAAGGCCACCAAACAATTCAGAATTATGCCATAATTGCACTCTCAAAAATCAGCAAAATCTCAGTATGGTCTTCAAAAGTTGTAATTGACTATTCATAATTTGTAACGCCAGAGAGATTTCTTCAGGTAAGATACAATTTTTTTTTGCAAGACATTCTCCATCTTGTGTTTTGTCTTAATAAAGCTTTTGTTTACTAGTTGTCTTTTCTTTTTCTTCTTACCAAGAAATTAAGTAGCAGTTGAGCCTATTTATTTCCCCGCTCTGAAAAGATTTTAATGGATTGCATGAGATGTCCAAAAGGGAATAATTGGAGGGCTTGTAGATACTGATGTAAGAAGATATTTCTATGGAAACCACATCTTGCATTATGGAAGAGAGATACTGTAACACTCGTTGGTATCAGAATGAAAACTGTAACCTTCCTTTCAAAGAGAACAATAGGTGTTTCATTTGATTTCATGTGAGCTTTTCTAGCAGAAAAATCTGCCTAAAACTCTGCGGTGGACAGGAGGTTATGCAAACTCTGTTAATGCAGAAAAAGTTTGGTACACAGAAGAGTGAGTAAGATATAGGCCTTAAATGGCCTTTAAATTCAGGCACTGTGATCATACTACAAGTAATTTTAGGGCTTAGCAGTTTGTGTAGATTACATATTGTGTGTTGTATTTCTTGTAGGATCTTTCCTAATTTTTTAGATTTAATTAATGTGGAAGTATGACATATTTTTCCAGATTACTCCGGTTATGGCTTGATAAAGAAATTTTATTCACCACAAACTGATTCTGTATTAGATTTTTTTTTTTTTAGTGAGGAATTTCTAATGCTTGATTATTGTATTTATGGTTAAGGATGACGCTCCTAAGGATCAGATCTTTAGTCCATTGGAGGAGAAGTCTTTGCAAAGACGTGGGCCCAGTGATGAACAGTAGAATCTTTGTGAACCTGAATGGATTCAGCAGCCTGAATTCTTACATTGGAAGAAGGAACTAATTCAACATTTTGAGGAAGGCAGTTCTCTAGGCAGACATTGTAGGTATATTGTAGGGATGTATATTTTTTCCTCCATCTATTGCATAATTCCTCACATGTATCCCTGTCACCCTGATTTTATTTAAGAACCATAGGTTGTGATTCAATATATCAGTTAATCCTATATCCAAGTAACTCCTCCCATGTTCAGCTGCTCTGTAAACCATATACCTGAAATGCAATGAAATCAGATCTTTCTAGATATCCCTTCAAAAAGAAAACAAAAACAACAAACAACAAACCAAAACAAAAACCTATGCTTAGAAACTACAAGTTTCTGTCAAGAAAACATATAACTGATAACATAAACTGATAACATATAGCCTTAATCATGTTGCTATGGTTCTTTTGTCTCAAAGAGAATCAGTTAGGACTGACTTCACAGTTCATCTTCTGGTTGTTGATTCATCACATCACAAAGGGAATGTTATAAAGACTGCTAGAAACCAAATGTCCTCCTGCATAGCAGCCTACTTTCTTACTCAATGTGTGGTTTAATACATACAGATTTTTTTAATACAATATTAATCAAGAATTGTAATGCTCGTTGCTCATAAGTTCGCATCTTATACAGAGAGACTTCAAAGCTACAACTTCTAAGGTCCTCCTTAACAGTACTAAACTCCTGGGCTACAGGCTGCAGGAGAGCAAAAAAATTCTATGATTGTATGATTCTTGCCCTGTATTCTTTCAGAAATGCTGACTTGCAGAATTTACAGCCTGAATATTGATTTTGTTTCTTTTTTGTTTTTCTTTGTCGTTGTTATATTAGTGCTTTAAGGTATCTGATTCATTTAGAAGCTTGGATCTGCAGCTTGGTCTTGGCAGTCTGAAGCGCTTCTTAGTGAGATCACAAGAACCCTAAGAGGGCCTGGAGCAGAAATAGATCTAATACCTTCACTGTCATAAGAGAATGTAATAGAAAAAGCAGTACAAATTTCTCACAGTGAAAATTCTTGTGTCTAAAAGAAACCTGTGTTTTTTCATGGGTATGACTTCAGAGTGCTGATAGAGTTGGCAAAGGTTTGAATGAGCATTCAGATTTTTGGACTTACATTTTCAAAACCTTGTATTTAAATTATTTTTGAATCTGGTGGTTGTGAGTTGATGTGGTGGCATTTCTCCTTATGAGGCAAGGTAAGTGTGTGTGTGAGAGAGGGATGGCAGTACTTATCTTATGGGCATAGATGCTTAAGTCTGGCCTACGAGTAAGAAGTTAAACATCAGTGTTAGTGTTAGCAGTGATCTGGGTGGGTGGGTGCCAACTAAACAAAGTACTTGAGTCACTCTCCAAAAAAGTAAACATGAACTTTAATGCTAGAAATTTCATTATGTTCATCCATCACGGTGCTTTATGTAATGTAAGCCAGACAATTTCATGCATTGTTGCTGTATCAGAAATCATTGGTTTTGGTTGAAATGCAACTTTTTTTTTTTTTAATCCACGAGGATTCTTTCTGTGAGGGGATAGATTGTGATTTAGTCATGACATCAGTGAACAGCACTGAGATTTTTGGATCTGTCTCTGAGGCACATTTTCCAGTCCTTGATTCATTCTTTTTGTCTTTTCAGGTAGGTTTTCTAATTTTTGAAATTCCTTTTAGAAGCCTGAACATCGTAAGAGACCCATTTCCAGTTAAGATCACCCTGACAGTTATAGGCGAGCATTTCCCAGCTGCTGACTCCTCTGGTTGTAAATCATCACAGGATTCTTTCATGCTGGTGGGTGTCTTAGTGGTGAACATGCACTGTAAAAATTATACGACACAGGTATTAAGATGTATTTATTTTAATGTGTTGTCTTTAATAGACACACTTTATTACTGAAATGTGGAGTCGATCTAGCATCATTTTAATGTTACCACGAGATGGCACCATTACATAGCTTAACAGTGTCACCATGTCTTAGATGCTTGAGACAGTGCCCAGGATTTAAATACATTGTGGGTTGGCTTGACTTCTTCAGAGGAAGGTTACTTGTTCAGAGAGAGGAGGATTAGGGTGCAGTAAAGCTTGTCGTGTGTTTGCCATTCAGTCTCATTGTATCTGTGGAGATTGTCCTGAGTTGGGACGGTGTTAAAGGTTTTCAAATAGTTGTGAAGCCAAGATGAAATCACAGAGTAGCACAAATTGAAACTGCACCCAGATGGTGTCCCTTCATACTCTTGTCTCATCAGAAGCCTGGGTAGGACTTTTTCATTTCATGGATTCCCAGCACTAGATAATTCTGTCTCCATTGTTTGACAAATAATTTAAGAATTTATTTTTCTGTTTCTGACCCTCCTCTATCACATACTTTGCTTCAGAGTACTACTGAGTGCTTTCTGTGCCTTTCTTTTCATGTAATAACAGCTGCCATGTAATAGGCTGTGAACGTTTCAGCATTAGAAAAGCAAAGACGTTCTACTTGCCATAAAGGCTAAGTTTCTTCCTTTGCTACTATTTTCTATGTGACCATTCCAAAGGAGAGAAGAGCAGATGAAGAAAGCAGAAGATTATTTATTCATTTATTTATTTTAATTTTTGAAATTTTTAAAGTTTAGTTGAATTGATATAGTAAAACTTAGGTGCAAAGACAAAGTTGTCCATTAAAGGCAGTTCACCGTCTTAATCAAAGGCTAATGCAGACATTTCAAAGTAAGTCACTCTCTGTTCTTTCACTTGCTCTGTGTAAGCCCAAAGCTAACTCTGTCTTTGGAGTGATTTCCCAGTTCCACAGGCCTGTACTATCCCACTCCATGATCAGTGTGGCATGATGCATCTGTCTGCTAAAAGATAGGAGCTCTCTCCAAGTCTTAGAGTTTATCACATCAGTAAGTTGGGCTAAAGTCCTTCCCTCCCATCTCCATGATGACATTAATGTATTATGGGGTCTGTTTGACCGTTCATAAACTGTTCTTGAAGGATGTGCTTGAGATCGTCTTAAAAATTCTGGAACCTTTCTGCTGTGTTTTTTTTTTGTTTTTGGAAAACTTTTAGAGTTTTAGAAATACAAATTAAACGCTTCTAAAGAACCACTTTTCAGCAGTATTACTTGAGCATTAGAAGTGACCCATCCAAGACTGTCTTATAAGTAGGAGGCAAAATTAGGGGAAAAAAGGGCTAGCTTGTCTGAAAGATAGACTAACCTGGCACCGTTGCATTGGATGTGTCCAAATAAAGGTTCAGTGACATCCTTAGAGCTGAGTGCCTGGCTGATGTAATTGGGATTGATTCTGTCTAAATGACCCATGTTCCTAAAGAAAGTCTGGTCAGTTGCATTGGAATCATTTAGGGGTGTTCAAATCACATTTTAGCATCCTTCATTACCTAATTATGACCTTCTTAACATTGGCATATCACAGATGTTGCAGAAAAGAGAGAGACAAAATTAATATGTACAAATAGAATTTCTGTTTTGCAAACCTGTCACTCAACTGCATAAACAAAGAGTGTATCCATATATAGATAGTTGCTTGGTATTAACTTAGGCTTTCCTTCATGTATTTCTTGCTACAGATGAGCATGCAATAAAATTTTAAGTACACAGGAGACAAAATTAGGAGTTTGTAATTAGCCTGCTTTTCAATTTTTCCTCTTGCAATCCAACTTGATGGTAAAGTCCCTGCTTAATCTTCCCTATTCGCCTTAGACTTTATCCTTGCCTTATTGAATTTTTGTGCCTTGAAGGTGTTTTGTCTTTTTTTTTTTTTTGGTGGTGGTGTGTTTTTGAAGCAGTCTTTTTGGTTTTAATTGAAAATGGAGGGTTCATTTTTTTGGAAGATCAGTAACCTCCATCTTTTCTTGCAGCCACTTGACATGTAGATGAAGTTGAACTTCTTTTTTAATTCTCAGGGAGGAGATCAGAGGTTGCATTCACCATACATTTGGGGATGTCAGTATTCATTCAACAACATCTGATTTGTAAATTAATAGCTCAGCCTCTCTGGACTGTGGTATGTTAAAGGTCAGTGACCATGAGCGGAGAAACACTTTGGAGCTATTTGTGCCCTCTGGTAAACAGAGCGGCCCTGGCTTAATGGCATTAGTTCCATGCTGCTTTTAGAAGATAAAGATGTGCAGCATACCTTCAATCCCCCTACCTAGAACCAGTAATCCCCTCCCAGCTTTCTGCAGGGAGGGAGAAGAAGAAACCTGTTCCTAAAAGGATTAGTTCAACTGACTCACTTTCGAAGTTTCTTCCTCCTTGGCATGTCCCTTCTCTTCCGAGCCTTTGATAGCTATCTTAACTAAGATGCATTTTAGGTAAATGACATCTTCAAGCTGCACAATACAAAGGAGCCTTCTGATTTCCCCATCCTCTCTAGATCCTGGGGCTGGCTCAGTCTTTTTTTAAAGCTGTTTCTCTTGTGCTGCATGCAGAGCCCATCTGCTGTAATGCAGACTGAAATGCTGCTTTTATCCTTGTTTGCGTAGAAGGTTGGTGGGTAAATCAATTGGAGTGAAAGATATATTGTCCCTCTTTGCTCCATGTCACAGGCACAAATATCTTCCTTTTAAAGTGTCTCTTGGTAGAAGCCAAAGCCTTTGGCACAAGCCACCTCTGCTAGTTTGACCCCTTTTGTGCATCTGGAATGGAGGAGCACCTCTGAGAAGCACAGAACAAAACCAGCAAAATAGCAAGAGAAGAGGTCACGAAGGTGTCTTGCTCCCTGTAGACATCAGAAGTTTCTGCAAGATGATACTTAGCATGTCCTGCCTGAACGGTTAAGGCATCAAAGACACCGGCACTTCGATAGGTAATATCCTTGGGATAGATCGCAAAGCACATTGCTCTGCCATGCTGGGGGTGGGAGGGAGGGACCTTATGCCTTTCTACTCATTGAGGTGAGTGAGACTGAGAGCTTCAGAGGGCCTTTGGCTTCCAACAGATGGATGTACCATGCTGTGCTCTGGCCTTGCCTGGCTTCTGACTTACAGGCCTAAGCATGCAGAGTGATGTTGCAGTCCTGCAGAGGGATGGGAAGGCAGGTTTCTACCAAAGACAGAGCTGACATCAGTTGCAAGCAATAGAAGTGCTTGATTTTTCCTCTGTACTTTTGCCTGGTCACAGCCTTGCAGTGGCACACTCTCAGATCAGCCAGTCTCTTTGATGCAACGTAATTACAATGACAGAGGTGATTCCCTGTCCCCTGCCATTCCAGCGATGGTGTCTGAAGGGGAGGTAAGACATTCTGTTAATTCACCTCTCAACTTAGCAGGGTCAGGACAAACAACCATGCCAAGGGGAAAACCCACTGGTATTAGAAATCCAGGAGGCAGGCAGTATTCTGCTGTTCAGAGACCAGAAGTGCGGGGTGACACAACCCTGGCAGCTTAGATGCTGGGTTATTCTGTGTATTTGTAGCAGTGGATTGGTTTAACACAGATCAGAAAGAATCATCTTTGCCAAATCTCATGGTTGAACCCCTGCCCAGGACAATAAGCTCATACAGTGATGACATGAGCTGAGTTGTGTTCTTCATTGTTGTTATAGATTATACACGGTCCCTTGATTTCATCTGCAATTTTTCATGCGCAGACGCAGTTCTGCTTCTCTACTTTTGTATCCTGCCCAGGAGTAGCGTGGAGCCTCAGACGAGTGTGTTTACCTTCACAAAACCCTGCCAATAACTGCAATTGATTCAAAATGACTTACCCCAGATTCACTTCCCTTATTTAAAAATAAACATGGACTGCCAGTTTTTATATATAATGCCTTAGAAAAGAAAAGTAAGAAAACAACTGAAAATAGGACTCAGCTGATATACAGGCACATGATATAATGCCATTTTGGCTAAAATCTCTCCTGGAACTCAACCAGGGTGAGACTCACTGTGTTGCTGCTTTCTGATGCTGACCTTATTTGTACAACAACCGTATCAGTGTGCATCAGACCTGGCTGTCCAGCCACAGCCTCTGGGTAGATCGACCCCACTGAGTCCTGTTGGTGGATTATTTGTGAGAGCCAGCATCCCACCCTGCACTGCTGCTAAGGGTGCAGTTTGAACCCAAGGATGCTCACACTAAACTTAGTAACCGACCCATAGTACCACTTGTTGAGAAATGCTATGTGAATCTGTGGCTTCCGGTGCTGAGGAGTGAACTCACTGTGAGCAAAAATTAGCGAGGATGTATGATAGGCTTTATTAAATTCCCTTAAAGCTTTCCAAGTCATTTGCAGAGGCACAGATGTGCCTCAGTGAGATGATAGGTTTGGGAAGAGAATGAGTATGTTGGCTTGGAGAATGGAGGGCGATGAATTAGAGCTCCTTTGTGGAAGTACGTCTCTTTCTGTACCAAACAGTGGTTTCAACTTTACTAATTAATGTTGTTGTTTTTCTTCTTACTGTAGTGTAAGCTGTCCTAGCCTGACCTATTGGTTCATGAGATAAAAGGGGTTAGCTAATCAGAATGGAGATCCCCTCTACAGGCTTATCCAAATCTTTACTAAAAGTATAATATCCATGAACACAAATAGAACAACACATCTAAGAATTATGTATCTGGGAGTTTAAAGGGGGTGGTGGTGTTTAAAAAAAAAAAAAAAAAGTCCGTGTTGCTTTGAGGTTATTTTAAAAACTGAAACTGAATAGGTCAATACCCCTTAAGCTTTTTGGTCTTTAATTGTCTTAATGGTATAGCAAAAATCGTTAATTGTATTATTAAAAAAGCTTTGAAGACTGTATTAATGTAATGTGACCTCGGATCAGTCAAGAACACATTTTCATTATGATTAAAAGATTCCTTGTCCTGAAACATTGATCTCATCTTCAGCTAGTATGTCAGATGGAGAGGGGATGCTACTGGGTCTGGACAGTAGATGGCAATATTGCATTTCTTTCTGCAGCGTGCTCAGCTGTAAATGCTCACCTCAGAAATGGGCCATGAACTTTTTCCCTCAGTTTCCAAGAGCAGCTTTACACTCGCAGTGTATTAAAAATTCCAGAAGGAAAATAATTCAAAATTAAATTGTGAAGCCGAATTTCTTCAGTTACTGCTGTCAGGTGCCTGAGCTGCAGGACCCAAACTGCCCTGATCCTGTGCATCAGCTCTGAGAACGGGCATTGACATGTTAGGGACCATCAGCATTGTCCGTCTTGTAGCAGGGATTCCTGGAGGCAGGATACGACCCGTGCGAGTAACATCACCCACTTGGTTGCTGAGATTTTTGTAGCATTTTGGTGGATTTCCCACCCGTGATTGCATCAGCAGAGTGAAAGCTCTATCAACTAGTTTAATTAATTTAAGGATTAGGGAAGTTCAGAGAGGAACCCAGCTAGCGTGTCCTCCTTTGTACTGCGGTATTTGGACAGACCTTAGAGCAGGTCGTATGAGAAAGACTTTACGAAGAGGTAGGGATGAGGATGGGGTGTGGTACAGGGTCTTACACACATCGGCTGTGCTGTGCCCTGACGTGCTATGCTGCTGAGTAGGCGGACAAGGATTTTGGAATGAAAGTGACATCTGAGGTCAGCAATTTATGAAAATGAAATAAACTGTGGCAGCTCCAAGATACCATGCATGTACAGTACTACCCCTTCATTGTCCTGTGGGCATATGCCATGTGTCTCCACAGCTTTGTGAGGTACCAAGGTAATTGCCTTAAAACGCCTTGCTACACAGGATGTTGCAGGATGCTAGTGTACGCACTAGGTGATGGGAAGCAGAGGGGTGCACTGGCTGGTGTTAAAGCTTCAGTGCTGCTGACTTTTCTATAAATAACTGCTGTCTGCTGTAATTGGTCACGTCACAGTCCATGGTGATCTTTTTTATTATTGCTGGCTGCTGGAAAACTCCCGGAGGCATAGAATAGATACCATGAAGATCCTGCACCCAGCAATGTTTCCCCATGTGACACAACAGGGTAAAGCAGAAATAGTGTTTACAAGGAGATGGAGAAGAATTTTCTGCAGCAGGAAGGATGGAAAAAAAAAAAAAGAGATTGCACCTCTGAAATGATAGCAGCAGGCCATCTCTCATGCAGGATATTGCTGGTCTTGTGGAAAGAGAAAATCTTCATAGGGTTTCTAGTGATGCACTGAATGGGTATTATTTGCCTCTGACTTACTTACGGATATTTTTCAGCTCTCCATAAAATAACAGTGTCTTGCAAGAAATTGAAAACTAGAGAAAAAGAAGTAGGTAGTTGGCTTTTGTGAGATGTGTGTGGCTAAAATATATGGTATGCTCCATCCCGAAGGATTCAGAACAATTCACAGACCAAGAGTGCTCAAAGCTACACGCTGCCCACCCTTAAATGGAGCACAGCACCAAGGGGAAGCTGCCCAGCATCAGGAATCAACACGTCTATTGAGGAAGGGCAGAACAGCACTGCAGTTAGATGCTCAGGAGGGGATCTGAGTGGAAAGGGTTGAATTGCCAAGCTTTGCTTGGAGGTGAGCATCTGAAATCCTTACCGTTCTGAGAAGTGAGAGCTGTAGTGAACCACTAAAGAACTGTAGTGGCTTTAAGGCCACCAGGTGGGTGCGGGTCATCCTCCTGTCCTTAATTTCTACCTCCGTCTGAAGCAGCATTCGCCCCTCTACAACGCAGTGTGGCATGGTGCATGCATTAGGGAATGCGTGTTTCACTGGCCTAATAAAAACTTTGCTCGTGTTGACAAAGAATTTATTAGAACTGAAATCTTTCCAGCATGACAAAGCAGCTGGCACAGGGAACAGGACTGTGGAGGGACTTGTCAACAGGCTCTCAATTGACTTTTGCTGACTGATATCTCAAGATTAGGTGCTTTGGAGGACAGTTAATATAAGAAAGGATTGCAATCAGATCTGGGTTTCTGTCCTGGATATTTGCTCTCGGTGGGAACTGTCTGGTTCTAGCAGTGTGTTTCTGTGCATTTTGGAAGGAACACTGGAAGCCCATGTAGCTTTGGGTCAGAAATATATTCTCCTTCAAAACATGCCAGGGAAGTGTCAATGGGACAGAAGTGGCCTGAAAAGTCCCCATGGAAAAGAACAGCAGTGTGCCTTCCGTGGCCTCACACAGCCCCACCAAGTGCTTCCCAGGGCCGGGTTTGGCAGCAAGCTGTAGTGCTGTGAAAAGGCAGGTACTGTATGAAAGCCATTGCTTGCTTATGAAAAAAGTCTGTTTTTTTCTGGCATGGATTTGCTCCTCCAGGAGAGAATTAACTTGCCATGATTGGGAAGGTGCCTAGCAGTAGTTGGACTTTATCTGCTTAATATAGTGAGTTATCCAAAGCAATGAAATACCTGTCCCTTAGACGCACAGCACTCCAGTAGCAGGAGGCTAGCCTGAGACTCCCACCTGCTGATCTTCAGCCTGTGCCATCCCTGCTGTATGTCAGTTTCTGTGGGTGAAGATGAATACCCAGAGCCGTATGCAGACCACCTGATGACGTGGTGCTTTCCGTGGTCTCCCGGCTTTCTCCAGCCAGGATTCCCTAACTCTAATGAGTGCTTTCAGTCGTTTGTTGTGCTCATGAAGTTAAATGCCTGCATTTATCTTAGGTGCCAACAGAAGCAGCCTGCTTATGTCCAATGTATCGCAACAACAATGTGATGATTAATGTATAGTATTTGCCCCTCAGACAGTAAAAGGAAACAAAACCACAAACAAACTGGAAGCAAATTGTGGGGGTGGTGGGCAACTGATAGAATAAGCTGGAGAAAAGGGAGGAAGAACAGTAATGTCTGAAAATCCAGATGGAGAAGTTCAGATCTTTGCCTTCATTTGAAGTCTTCATAAATGGGAATTCAGCACTGAGACTGCTCAAACCAAAAGGGAACAGTATTGAGAGAAGATAATAACTATTCAGAAACAGTAAAGATAGTCACCTGAGAGAAGAAAGCAAGCTCTGGGAGTGTAAAATCCCAGCCAAAAACAGTGTTACAGGCAAGGAAATGAGCACATCTGAAGTAGCTCCTGAGACCCAGGAGTAATCCTGAGTGACCTGTTTGGATTCGGTGAAGACAATGATGAGACAAATAATTATGTCTGGAGGAGGCTGTGGTGTTCTGCAAACTGGTGAGAGAGAAAGCTCGTCTCCCCATCTGGCTTTGAGGACCGGGCACCAGAAAAGAGCCCCTCTGATCTGATGTCGAACTTGTGTTTTCCACGCTAATTTGCGCTGCTCTGGCACCCTGCATAAAGATGAAGGTAAGTTCTCCTATTCAAGCAGTTCTTTCTCCTTCAGATGACTAGTTCTCATTGTGAGTAACTAATTTAGTGAGGGAAGGGAGCGTCAGCTCCTAGGTTGCTGATGTAGAGTTTGATTTTTGTTTCACTGACAGTTATTATTGTTGCTCTTGTCTTCAGGTACCAGGAGAAGAAATGAGCAAACTCCTCTGACACCAGTTTTCACCATGACAGTAATTTGAGTAGAAACAGCTTTGCCTGCAAATAAATAAATAAATATTATATGAAAAGCTTCGGATGGAGCTGCCATGTTCATTCTTGTTTCTAAAGCCCCCACAGGCCATGTCACATATGTGGGTCATGAGGTCTATCGATTATGTGTCAGACCCTTAGGTGTCAGTAATCAATAACACTAACCTGCAGAAAATGCAGCAGAGATTTGCTAAACCAACTCTTTGCATTGTTCTTATTCTTGTATTTACATTTTCTGTGCCTCACTAACAATAACAGAATACATACCAGCAAAGGCAGGGGAGACAAAACCATCATTTGGCTACCAACTCATTTACTGTCCATATTCCTGTGATTTTACATGGCTCTGGGCGAGATGGCAGGATGAGGAGGGGCAAGACAGGAAAGGGTATTTCCAATTGAATGGCTTCTGAGAAGTAGAAATGAAAGTGATTGAGTTGGGAGGACCTAAACATTTTGACCTTGACAGCTTATTAATATTTAACAAGGTGCCAGATTTTTCTTTGACACTGGAAATTGTTGCGACTGCCTGTCTCCAGCAGCCTGAGTCTACTTTTGCAGTCCACCATATCTAATGTACCTGCTTCCAGTCTCAAATAGTTCTTATTCACAAATGCTTTCCTTTATTTGCTATTTCGGAGAATAAGGAAGGTAGTTTGGCAGATTAAGTTATGAATTTTTTCATTCAAACTTCATATCTCTTTATGTTCGCAGTGGGTCACTGGGCAGACTGTGGTTTTCTTGTGTTGATTGTGGTTTTTCGAATCATTCCTCAAACAACTTTTAACAAAACATTGTATTTATTTTTCCTTTTTAGTTTGCAGGTTGTTTGTGAGCTGTTCACTGTGACAGTTAAGTCTTTTAAATGTAAGCAGCTCTGATGAGATAAATATAACAATTTGGAATTTGTATTTTTATTTGAATTAATGCAATACTTCAAGACTGTGTATGAAATTGGGATCCTATTGGGGGTGGGAGAAAAGTCTATGCCATAAAGATAATGTAGCATCGAACGAGCAATACTCAATAGAGGAGATGAAGAGTAGGAGAAAGTAATATCTTTATGTATAATTTAGGTGGTCTGCCTCCCCACTCTTTTGGTGCCTGTCTCTCTCTCTGCATTATCTAGGTGGATTAGCTTCCTAATGTAGATGAGTAGACCTAAATGACTTTACCAAGGTCACACAAAAAGTTTGTGGCGGGGCTGGATATTGAACTGGTTCAGCAAATACCAGTCCAGTGTCCTGAATACGTTAAAACAAACAAAACCATTCAGACATCCATGGGCATTTCTCTTTCTGTACTCTTAATTAAATTAATGAAAAACTCAAAAACTCCTTTATCTAAAGAGTTAGTTCTGTGTTAAACTGACAGAGAGGATCCCTAGATTAGAGAACTGTTGGGTTTGGATTTAGAAATTTCCAATCAAGACCATGAACGAATTCTCAAGGCCGTTTCTATTAATGCTCCACAACATAGGTGTAAACTTTGAGATCTCTGAGGTTAATTATTTAGGGTTTTCACTTGGAGATACTTGTCAATCTACTAGGGTAATTTTTTCATTGCACCTCAAGACTTACGTCAAGGCACTTCTGTCTTTTTAGTTGTTTTGAAGAGTAGTCCAGAAGATCTTTAAGAATTTCATATTATTTTTTACTGCTCCAGCTGTGCTGTAAAGTCTGATTCTGATAATTCATCTGTTCCCCTTAATAGAACTAGGCAAACATTCGGTGATTTGAGTTTACAGTGTGTATTTATGCCTTGCCATTGGGGAATAGGCTTCCATTTTGTATTTAGAAAGTTTTAAAATGAAACCTGAAAATATTTTCACTCTCTTTACAATGTTTAAATTGCAAAGCACCCTGTTGCTGCCTTGAGCTTTCTGCATTGTGAAAAATCAGTCATTTCAATGATAATCCACTTACAACTGTGCTCAATTACCCACTTGCACTGTGAGTTGCCAAGTATTTGCCTAATTGCAGAGGATAAAACCTCTTTGGAAAAATTGGGTAAAAAGTGACTGCCAGGAGGGATAAGGTTGGAGGGAAAGACTGCCAGGGAAGGAGGAATGCTTGGAGTTGGGGGCTGGAAGAGAGAAGGATGTAAAGAAGAGACATGGAAAATGCAGAGAAGTCAGAGAACCTGAAAGAAAAAAAATCAAGACAAGAAAATATGAAAGCACTGTGGCTTGGTGGAGGAGGTCTAACAGATGGAAGAGAAGAAGATTTATGTACAGCTTTGCAAGTGAACTTTTGGGTGACCATGGACCATTTACATCACCTCCATGGCCTCAGTTTCACCTTCTGTGAAATAGGTCCTGTGGTACTTGCCCTCCTCTGAGATGCACGGATGGGAAAGGCTAGACGAGAGCTTCTCTAACACTGGTTATTCTGATTTATTGTTTTTCCTTTGCTAAGCCAGCATTTAGCCAATGGCACTCTGCCCTTTCACTTGTAGGAGAACTAAAAACCTAAAGAAAGAAAAACACACTGCTCCTCAGCTCTCTTTCGGGAAAGGAGGGAGGCTTTTAATTATTTAAGCATCTCCTTTTCATGTTGCTTCTGGTTTTTGAATCGTTATCGTTATAGTTGTTAAGGCTATAGGCTCTGCATAAATCATTTAAATAAATAATAAATAAGTCATATCATTAAGTAATACACTGGTATTATTTATGGCTGTAGGGAGAGGGTAGGATGTGGAGAAGATTGTGTTTAAAATGGAAAGAAGCCTTTGTTAGGCTCCTCATATGAAACCCTGCCTTTTTTGGGGTTGAGGCGTTCGCTTTTGGAAGCTGTCCTGGGAGGTGGGCATCCTCGGAGAGAATTACCCACCAGCTGCCTGCCCCTGACACTGCCTCTGACACTGCTGTCGCTGGGCACACCGTGTGTCCCATGGCATGGTTTCTGCTGAGGGCAACTGTCCTCAGACCTCTTGTCGCTCTCCTTGTTGCTTTTCTCTCAAAAAGGACTTGAGGTTTTGCGTCAGGCAGCGCTCAGTGGTGCGGTGTTTTGTTTTGGGCAGGCTTTATGACTGCTCAGGTCCGGTGGCAGCACACGTAGAGCGTTGCCTCCGAGGCATTCCTTTGTGTAAACGGATGAAGGCGTAATATTTAGTGGGCTGCTCTCAAAGTCTTTTCTCACAGCCTCATCACTGAAGTCTTTTCTTCCTCAGTAAAAGCAGAACCAGTCATTTCAAGTCAGAATACATATTCTTATTATACATATTTGTGATTTAAAGATAGGATGGTATTACTTTAAAATCTTATTTTTGAAAGAAGAAAAATAATTATGAAAATATTTTAGTTAGAGTGTTGCACTCCACTCTTACTGTTGCTCTGAATTTTTGTTTGTCTGATTATTTTTCCTTGGCTGAATTTTCCACACAATTTAAGTATTCAAAAGGAAAAAATTGCCCCAGCTAGTCCTGCTTCCTGGATGTGGCTCATCATTGCCAAGTGGCTGGGGACACGTCAGTTCTGTAATTTGGTGAAAATAAGCAAGACAATTATAAAAGAATTATCAGTGGGTGATGAGAAGAAGTACAATTTTATCAATAATTATGTCTCTGTGCAGGGTGATAAGTGTGTTTACTGAACTGTTATCTATAAATGCTTAACTGTTTTTCAGAAGGACTTCCTAAATCCAGATAAGTAACTCCTTGGGGCCTGCCGTGTGCTGCTGGTTGTGCTGCTGTGCACAGGAAGACCGGTGCATGACATTAGTGCCATCCACGCTGCGTCAAAGAGCGTGAGCCTCTGCTGAAACCTTACGATGCCTCCCAGACACAGAGCCAGACAGCATCCCCACAAGGCTTCCCAGTTGCATAGGTAAAATTGAACTTGGGTGCCTTTTAGGGTGTTGGGGACGAGACTAGGGGAAGGGGCCAGGCAGGCACTGGTTGCTCTGGAGGGTTTGAGAGGGGAGAGAAGTGGACCAGCATGGAAAGCAGAAGGAGGCTTTTGCTTCTGTTGAGTGGAATGGGACTGAGCACAGTTTGTGTTGCTGGGAGAAATTCTGCTGTTTCTCTGAGACGGATTAGCCTTGTATTTTGACCTTCTTCTCAACCCCAAAAGTCACAGCTGCAGGTAGGTCTCATGCTGCTGCCTCCTCTTACTGCACCTTGGGACAGCTTTGGTGGGAGCCATACCCACCGATTTATTCTCTGGAAGCACTGGGTTTTCTCTTCCTGGGGGATACTGACGTTGTTTCAGTGACTGGATTTTCAGGGTGTACAGGACTCAGATACACAGACAGTGAAAATACGTGAGGCTGATGAGCCCGTTGCTTCTGCTCTCACGATGAACATGCAAGCGCTTAATCCACAGCACTCTCCCACCATTCCATGCTGTATTTTAATACCACATACCACCTGCTGAAACCCAGCTCCTTGAGGCCATGTAATGTTGCTGTAAGGGGTGTCCTGGATGAGCAGGAAGTGAGGAGCAGTGGTGCTTGTTATGAAGCAGGTAGCTGGCTGTATGACCCGTGAGTTCTCTAGCCCTAAGCACAGATCTGTGTTTACTTTCTGAGGTGCTGTGTTCCACTTGTCCTGTCTTGCAGAGGATACAATAGTTGTTTTTTTATTGTCACCACTTCCCTGAATTCACTGATGTTGATCTTGTTTACGCCTCATTTATTGCTGTGCATGCCATTTTCACAGGATTTTTTTTTTTTTTTTTAAATTGCATTTCAAATTCAACTTCCAAGCACTGGCTTGAAGTTCTAGAATAACTACTTTTGCAGGACTTCCCTTCCCCTATATAACCAAGGATTGCAGTTTTCCACTGGTAAGTCCAATGTCTCGAGGATGTATAAATACGATTTCCTGGCCTTTGCCTGCTTTTGAATCAGCTAAGTGAACCTGGCTCCAGCGAGGTGGAAAACCTCAGAAGTTTCTTTTCCCCTGGGGCAGGATCCATCCAACTCTTCGCCAGTGAGAAATACCACCAAGTCAGCATAACTAATATTCGGAAACTTACTGCTGTCCTTACCCTTAGTGCAAGTCCCCAGCTGGGACTTGAGCTCACTGAGGTTCGGTGCACTGAAGCAGCTGGTGCATGTAGCCAGCACACCTTGTGATCCCCTCACCCGGTCCCACCAATCACCGGTGGAGTTTTTTGCTGCTTATTTTGAATTGGCTTTAATATTCTTTTAAATAATTCTTAAGTGTGACTTTTTCAGTGCAAGACTGGGAACTATGACTAATTATAAAATCATTACATGATTAAACTCAATTAACTTCAAATAACCCTTGAAATTTGCTTAATGTCAGCCCTTGGCCCTGCTCGAACCAATAAATATTGCTCACCTTTTGTAATGGCTATGAAGAGAGGTGGTTGCAGAGCATGATTGTTCAGAGTCGGCTGAACCAGAGATCAGCCTTACAGAGCAGGGTTAAACTGGTCCCAAAGAGCTGAACGCTACCATAGCAAGAAGGGGAATGGAGTCTTCTGCTCCTAGCTGGGATATTTTTCCCCATATTTTTCTCTCCGGTAATAAAGCTTTGAAAATTCTTTTCAGCCTTCCATTCAGTGGTCCCGATCTGCTTTGCAAATGTTAATAAGGGTTAAACGTCACAAAACCACCAAGGCAGGGGAAAGTACTGTCATCCCCCTTTAGACACGGGAAGCCAAAGCATAGATGATAGATGAGTGAAGTGAATCGCACAAGGATCAGTAGCAGGAACAAAATCCTAAAACTTCTGTCCCATTATATGTTTTAGCTAGGGCTGTTTCTTGCATAATGCTCCCAGTTTCTTATAGCTGTATCAAAGAAAAGGTCTCCTTTCTCAATTATTGGGCACCTCTGGTTGTTCTGGGGTGTTTTCTTTTTTCCCCTCCTTTATGAAGCCATCTCTGGTTCCAGTCTGTCATACAGCTAGATCCTGGCAACAGAGCTGGCAAAAGCGTGCAGAAGAATCCCAGCAGCTCTGTTTCTGCGTTCAGTTCCTGTGAGGACAGAAGGGGATGTCATTATTGCTACTGTTCCTGGCAATCTGCTCTGACTGGGAAACTGGAGCGGACAGTAGCATTGTTCTCACTGGAGGTAGGCAGTAGATGATGGATAGAATTTTCCCAGTAGGTGATTAGATGGGCATGGTAACTAGACAGTCATAAAGATGCCTGATCATCTATTCTCAGATGTCCCATGTATGCTGTGCTGGCCATGAAATGTTCTCAGCATCTTGCTGACTTCCAGCCCTTCTCCATTACGAATCCTACTTTTCTTGATGAGTCCTGCCTGAGAGTGGGTTTCGAGGCTCCTTGAGGAAAAAAAAATTTTCAACCCCCTGCCCTGCCCCTTTTTTTTTCTTTTTTCCTTTTTTTTTTTTTTTTTTTTTCTTTTCCTGGAGACAGCACATAGCTCTGCTATCACCGTTGAAATAACTGTATTTGGGAGCTGACTCTTAAAGTAAGCGGGAGAATGGTTGATTAATGTACCTATGTGCAATAGAGCAGTGTATTTGAGTCTTCAGATTTTGGAGACTATATTTTGTCTATCAACGATGAATGTGAATGGATCATCAGTGTTGACTATTAACAGAGTCTTCTTTTTCCTTTGTTTGCTGGAACTCATGTAGGTCTTTATAGACTTTTATAGTCCTCTTTATAGAGGACATCACATGAGGTCTCAACCCATCTGTTAAACAATAGAAGTAGTGAGAGAGACAGGATGTAACCACTCCTCCCCAAACATGAGCCCTGTATCTCCAGCTCACTGTTTGAGTCTGGTTTTGTGGCTGGGAGTGCCCTAGGGTCATCGCTGAGCAGCTCGTTCAACTGTGACTTGTGAATGATGAATGCCCCCACTCAAATTACAGATCGCTATCCCATGACAAAAATCACCACTATTGTTGGCCTCCTCAGGGGCAGCAGGGGGTGACTGGACCATGGTGGAGGGCTTCACTTGCTGCAACGCTGCGCTTTCCCTGCTGGTAAATGGAAATCTGACAGCGATCCGTCCTGCAGGACGTGTGGCGGGGAAGTTTGGCTCACCACGTGCCGTTCTGTCCCTTCGCTGTAGACAGAGTTTTCCTGTCTGTGGCACTGCCAGGCAGATTAGTTAGGGTCAAAAGCTGACTACATGGATATTTAACCTTTGAATGAACCTCGCTAAAATAAAGACAAGAAATGTGTTCTGCAGTGCTCTCTCCAGTACTTGAGGATGGATCTGAACATCAAAGGAGGGGTAGCTCAGAAAGACAGAGCCTCAGTTGTGTTCTTGAAATCAGAAGAGTGTACAAATTCCCCTCTTCTCTTTGGGGGGAAAAAACTCCCCAGTGAGTCTGGCCTATGCTTGCTGTTTGTATTATGTTGCTCCATTTGCCATGACAAGTCCTCATAAAAAATAGTTTAAAGAAACAAGTTGGGGTCTGAGATGTTAATGAAATGAAGGGACCATTACGTTTAACTACTTGCATTAAAATAGTTCCTGTACTAGAACAAGTTTGGGCAATGTCTGTCCCTCTGTTTAGATAGACAGAAAGTCTATCAGTTCATCGTCTGCTTTCTGGGGACAAAGTAAAGTCCTGGGAAGTCCTCTCTTCCCCTCAGAAAGGAGTGAGCATAGCAGAACCAGCAGTGATGAACGTGCAGTAAAAGTTTGGGCTGTTCTAAAGCGCCCTGCAGCCAGCAGAGTTGGGACAAACGTTTGGCAGCGATTTCTTCCCAGCTGCATGCGGGCCTCCTGCGATGGGAAGTCAGGAGCCAGTGGCGATGGTAATACCTCCTCGCTGCCCTCTCACAGATTGATTTTGACCCTTTATTTCCCCTTTCACCTGCTAATTACTTGATCATGTTCTCTTCTAATGCCCTTCCACCTGATGCTGGCCTCCTTTTGTCACTCGCCCATCCCGTGGCTGCCCGCCCCACCTTCTGGCTTAAAACCCTCTCCTTGCTGCCTTCTTCCTCCTGCTGCCCATCGTAAGAACCACCGATAATATCCAAAATATTTAAGGCAGCTAGTCTCTAATGCCTCCTTGTTGGTGGGGTGGGGGAGAGGGAGTGAAATCAGGGGTTTCCCTTTTAATTTGTTCTTTGTTGCTGCTGGCATGACCTTTAGTCAGGTGCCTGGCTGTTGTTTGCTCGCTGATGGGTTTTACAGAGTGGTCCCTTGTAAATCTATACAGAAAGGGTGGGAGAGTAACTGGGGATGCTACACCACTGTTTTGTTTCCTGGGAGCCTATTAAAGGCAGTTTCCAGTTTATCTATCTGTCTCTTTGTCAATTTGCCTCCTGTGTCCGTGCACTTGTGCATTTATTTAGTGGTAATATTAGCTACTGTATCATCCTCTTGGATTGTGACATTGTGTTTCAGAATAAAGCCAGAGATGCAAAGTGCGCTGAACCCATTATGAAAAAATAAAAGGGCTTTCCTTGATGGCATTTAGCTCAATAAACACAGTTTGTCAGAGATGTCTTTATCTCCTTACATTTAAGCGATTAAATGTTGGTAAAAATAGCTTCAGAAATAAAACATGAAGAGAGCTTCTGGCAAAGCCCTGTCCAGTTTAATTCATACATTAAATATTTGCTAGTAGGGTCAAAAGCTGAATGCTTAGATATTTTGCCCTTTGAATGAACCTAGCTAAAATAAAGACAAGGAAATCAGTTCTGCAGAAGCTGTCTCCAGAATACTAGGATCAATTTAAACATCAAAGGATGGAAAGATCATACAGATGGACAGCCATATTATTCTGCACAATTAATACCCAGAGAGGTGTTTCCTGAATTCTGAGTCTTGTGCAGGGAAGATAATATTAAAATTTCAGAGTTTTAATTATGTAAAAGACAGTCCTTGATCCTTAGCTCCTGAAAAACAGAACAGTTGATTTTGCATTAATGAATGTAGAAAACATCCCCCAGCCTGAATCTCTGCATTGATGCAATCTTTTTACGGTCAAATTAGCATTTATATTTCTAAAGGTAATTTTTAGACAACACAATAAATAAATGATATGCCGGTAACCTCCAGATGGATAAAGTGGTGCTCGTGCAGCATTTACAATGCAAATTGGCTCGGCGGGTCCTGGGCAGGGTGGGCAGGGAGGGCCACGCTGTGCTCGGGGTCTAACGCTCTGCTTCACGTCCCGCAGGCTCTGTCTGTCCCTCGGCAGGAACCCTTCTCTTGGCAGGAGTTTGGCTGGGGGCACTGCTGATCCTATTCACACGGCAGGCAGGATCCGTCGTGAGTCCGGGTTCCCTAGGAGCATCTGTCCCTCGAGCCTCTAGGTTCAGAGTGTGCTATCACCACATGGTGTAGAGGTGACTTCTGGGAAGGTTTCTCCACGTTGGATCTTTCACGTTTTGGGGTCGAGCTCTTTGATATTGAGGTGTTGAGGAGAAGGGAGAGAGCAACAGGCAGTTGCTGTCACCAGCGGGAGCTGAGGTTTGCCCGATGTCTGCTCTAAGTCTGGGCAGCTCTGCTAGGCTCCGAGTCACACTTGTGCTTCAGGTTTCAGGGGCAGCTGTATCCTGGTAATAATCCCCCTGTGTGCCTTATTTTAATAAGATTCTGGCCAGGATTTCAGGTTCGAGGTGAATGATTTTTGTAGTTCAGAAGTATCACTTTCATGCTGAGGTTTTTTGATAGCTACTAAAACTTCACTTTTAACTGGAATTTTCTTTAGGCACCTAAATAAATGTTCTTATTTTTGTTATGTGATTTCAAGAGCTTCTGTGCTCTCAAAGACCGTACCACTACCTTTTAAGTTACCTAGCTTAGATGTCAGTCCTTTGAAAATCTTAGCCATGATTATTTTCTCATTGTATGTTACCAAAATTCAGTTTATTTTTTTAATAGAGGACTAGATTACATCATAGAGATTACACCATACCATTTAGTTTTGGAGTGTAAATGCTGTTAAGAATAGATTAAAATAAATAAAATTAGGCCCAAGGTCCTGACCTTTGTCCACTGAAAGGAAAAGCAAATTTTGTCATTTACATCCATCAACTCTATCAGAGCAATTCTGCATGGTGATGAAAGTACACAGTATTTGCTTAGTTTGGCTCATGTGGTAGTCAATGGAGTGACTCGACTTCAGAAGCAGAGCGTTGCCTTGCTGTACGTAATTAACATTACAGTGCGGTCGGTTCTGCATATGAAAATCCAGGCTATTGTAAATTGTGGTTTCCTTGCCAACCATATCTCAGCTCTCACACTTCTGTAGTTGTCTCTATGATGCTTTGTGCATACCACTCACCTAATACTGGAGCTGGGGGGATCTGCAAAATCTAGCTGTTTTTCTTTCTGTTTGAAGTATTTTAATATAAAAACAAAAATAAAATTTAAGATGGTTCACTTCCCAAATAATTCTCTTCCAGAAACATTCTACTGAACAGACTTGACATTGGGAATGTTTCAAAAACTCATTTATTTTTTTTTTGGCAAATGCATGTAGCTAATAAATTTGCATTCATAAATGTAAGCATTTATATCTGAATTGTGATTAAAGCATTAGATTTGACTCTTCTGCCAAACTGTAGGTCATATAGCATGAATTTTGTGTTTTGAATATTTCATACTTAGAGCAGACTGCTTGCCAGCAAATTATAGACCAAGACTTATTCCCAGAAATTACTTTCTGGTGAAGTTCAAATAATGAATATATGTTTGTGTCTGGAGAGAGGGAGGAAGTTAATTTCACTGGTAGTGTTGTTCGCAGCACATTATTTGGGCAAGTAGCCACAGCAAAAACTTTCGTGAATTTCTTCTTTCTCTCTTTGATTTGTCCCCAGAACACACTGAACTGGCTGGGTCTTCAGTTAAGGTGCAATTGCACCTTAAAGCTTGAGGCAAGAGAGCAGGATCTGGCACCACCCCATGGTGGAAGCTGCTTTGTTTTATTCCTAAATCTCTGTACTGCTAATACACACAAGGTAATAGTGCCAGAACAACAGCAGCTGTAATTTGGTGGCCTTGTCATGTTCAGTGGACAGTGCTGTGGGGTCCTGCTCAGTGACCTGCCCTCACGATCTCCTTACGTAGCATTTACAGCCAGGCTACCTGTGGAACATGGAGTGTGATTTGATGCACTGCCCTTCATGGCAATAACGCGATGTTGTTCTGTTTACCTTGCAAATTAGAGATCCTCGCCGTTCTTCTGATTCCCTCACAATGCAGACTTGATAAGAAGAGGCTTCAGGCAAGCTGTGGAAGCCGATCAGTTCCTGGACTGCAGTGCAATCCTTAGTCAGGTGGGTGTAAAGGAGAGGACAGTGCGTTGTGCTGGGAGGACAGGCTTGGGTGCCAAAGCAAACTCTTAGGCTTGCACCTTAGGCTGGTCCTGCTGCCAGAGGTGATGCGTTGTCAAACTACAGCCTCGTTTCCTTACCTAGGGTGTGTATAAAGAGGGATTGGCATCAGGAACAGGCCATTAAGCAATTGAAACTCTAATAGAAAAACATAACCTTATCACAGATTTTTTTTAAAAAACCCTTGGAAAATAGCTCAAATATAAGGTTAATTGGAGCCAGAAATGTCAAACTAATGTAGCAATTTACCCTGGGAGACTGCCCTGGCCTTTGAGTATAGCAATAGTACAGACTACTGAGTAGGATAGTGGAGAAATATAATAGGATTTTATGTAGTCCCCTGTCATATTAAACGTTCTTTGCAATTAATTTCTTGTTGCAATGTTATTTTCACTGACCTATTTTTTTTGACCTCCTACAATCTTTAAGCTACCAAAGTAGGGCGTACGGGAATTCACATTTCTTAAAAAAAAATAAAATCTTAACTTATAACACTATCAATATACATGTTGCAGTGTAGACTGATATTAACTCAGAGTGATAAAAAATGCCATTGGCTCATTCTAGAATAGCCTTTAGTCTGTGAGCTGTACTGATCCATTCAGGAAAAATGCTTCTTTTTGAACAGCTCGTTCAGAAACAAGTGGGAGTTCTCTTGGACTGAGAGTTTGAGGATGTCTGCCCTGTGAATGAAATATGATAGATGGTCTTCTTTTGCGCCTTCTGGTTCCTGGCTCTTTTTCTTCTTCTGTTATCTGGACTTCAGACTAAGCTAGCTTCGTATCGTAACCTAGCCTGGTTAGTCCAAAGCTACTGGACTGGAAATTAACAAAAATAAATTCCCTAAGTTTTGGAGTAGCCAGGGAATCCTGGTAAATTCTGACTCTTCCGACTCTCACTCAATCCCTTCCACCTTAGCTGGATCAAACATCCATTTTCATTTTTAAGCAAACATTACTGAAGTGCTTTGCTCTCTGTATTTTTATACAACTTCCACAGTTTACTGCAGAAGCAGCTGTATTTCTCCAGAGGCCTTACGTTTCCCGAAGGCATCTCTTTGTCTGAAGGTACGCATGGGTGGGATAGTTAAATCCTAAAATAGCTCACTCCGGGGCAGAGTGAAACTTCCATCACAGAGGCAGATAGATGTCTGCTAGAAACAATGCAGGTGGTTTGGGAGGAAAGGGAAGCTACATGATCTCTGGAAGTCCCTTTCACTGCTGTGTTTCTACCATTCTAAATGATGTAAAGTGCTACCCTAGGATAGTACACCTGGTGCCCACCTTTGCAGTCAAGGAGACAGCTCAAAAGAGAGAGCAGTAGAGGCAGCAAAACTTTCCAATCTTGAATAAGAACTCTTAACGTAAGCCCAAGTGTTTTCCAAGCAAGTGTCCTTAATATTTTCCCCTGTGGTGGTAAGGATATATCTATATTTTTTAAGTAGAACTGGAACCAAATATCATTGAATCAAAGAAGCCTGCATTAATCAAAGCACATCAAAGAGGTTCCTCATCGGTTGCCTGGAGCAACAGAATCTACAGTGTATCATCTTTTTTATGCTAAGCTGGAGGAATTCAGAGGAAATAAATTTGTCTCTTTGCTCTCAAATGAACACAGAAATAGTATTTTCAAGGCTTCTTTAATAGTTCAGTGGATTGGTCTGTTTAGCCATCATAATTTCTGAGTCCCAGACCTACAGTTCTTGGGAATGTTTTTCAAATGAAAATCAATCAGACCAAAGTTTAAAACTAAATACGTGGTGGATGTGCCCCTCTTGACAAAGTTACATAGGTGCTTCCCACTCTTACCTTGTCTCTTTCTTTACTCTCTTCCTAGGATATTAAAATGGTACCCCTGTGACTCCTCGTTGCCTCACTACAGATGCATAATATTCTTGGCTAACAAAAGGAGGAAACAAGTCAGCTAAACAAAGGTGAGTCCCTGGTCAAGTAAAAAAACCCTGCCATCAGATCAATATTTTCTAATGTTCCCCAATACAGAAGTTAGGGGTGCTTATAGTTACTGCCTGTTTCTAGCAGATCAGTTTCTTACCTAAAACTTGCGGACACTCAGTGCAACCAAGTGGTTACTCAGGCACAGAAAGGCCTGAAGTTTGAATCTCAACTGGATTCATTCTTACACTTGCTTGAGCAGTTCGCTCACCAGCAAAACCTCTTTGTCCAGGCTGGGGGGTTTCAGGGTAGCATTGACAGATACCCAGACATTTCATGTTGATTGCATCTGCCAGAAATAAAATCCAGCACCACATGAGCGTAGCGATCAACCTGCAGTAACGCTGAGGTTGGAGCTATGTTTTTATGGTTTTCTAGGTCACACGTTCTACACCTCCTTCCTAATGAGTCCCAGAGCATTTGGCAGAATGTGTACCCATGGGCTGAGTCCCCTTCCCCAGCTCAGGGATGGAACGTGTTGGCAATTCAGCACGAGCAACACTTCACTCCGGTTGTTAAAACAGGAAGTGAAGAACAGGAGTTCTTCAATTGAAACTGCAGGGGGAATTTTAGTGCGGTAGAATTTAATTATCCCAACTGGAATATGGCCAGGATCTTGGAGTTTATAATACCCTCTGCTCTTGCAAAAAACGCCATAGGATCTTTAATGATCACTAGTGGTCAGTGGGCTTCACATCACATCTCAAAGATGGATATTAATCAGAAGTGGAGGTATTTCAGTTCAGATATAACACAAATATATTTGTATGGCCACTGGCTGCAGCCTTCAGGTTCAGGAGGGAATTAAACAGCCAGGGAGGAGACATTAGTCTTAATGAAAATGGTCCCATTTAAATCAATTGACATGCAGTGGGTGAAGAACAGCTGAGACATACACTGAAGTACCCATAAGGTAATATTTTGGTACACCAAATCACCAGCCATCTTCGCTGACCGTCAGTATCATATAGTTCTGAAGATGGGATGGAAAAGGTTAACAGCATCCTTTGTACAATAAGGTCAACTCCTGTGGAAATCTGTTTTATGAATTTACCCTGATTTCTGTAATAGTGGAAGCTATGTGCAAATGAGTTGGGAAATGGGTGTAAGTGGCAATATTACATTGTGTTAATTAGCCTGGCATTGACGAACTGTACAAAGCCTGGGAACTTCCACAGCAGGAAAGAGAGCACATCACAGAGAATCCCTTTCGTCACAACTGACTTGTGCCATGGGACTTCAATTAAAAACCAGACCAGGCCACTTTTAATCGCTTTAATGAGAAATTAGTTTTGAAAAAAAAAATCTTTGTTAAACTGTCTGTCTACTTTTCTACAGTGCACTTCATCATGATGGTAGATGAGGTGCTAATTATCTGTCTTGGCTGCTTTTCTGAGCGCAAGGTTTGTTATTCCATACTGCACCTGTCACCATAGGCTCTGATGTTTGGGATCAGTGGGCATTACTGTACTACCAGCTGTAATAAAGAGTAGAGGGCCAATGATCCTGTATGTCTATTGTTAAAACGAAGAAAGACTTGCACAGTTCTCCCCATTGGTACATCCCAGTGCGTTGGTACTTAGACCATAACGGTATTATCTCAGGGAATATAGGTCTGCTACAGGATATTGCCACTTTAACCACCTGAACTGCCTTTTAGTTCCAGTTTCAACTCAGTGTCAAAAATATTACCCCTGTTTAAGATTAATTTGTGACAAAATGTCATATTAATACAGCTATATTTCCCAGGGGATAAATATGGCCTTTTGAAGAGCAGCCATGGCAGAGTGCTATATAGGACTATGGAGAATTATCAACAGGCTTTTGCTTTAGCAAATGTCATGCTACCAGAAGAATGGTGCAGTTTGCAGGTAAGTATAGTGTACGGACTGTTTTATTATAAGAGTGAGGTTATGATATTTTCTTCCTATTAATCCATATCTCATCCCTAATTATATTAGCGCCTCTCAGTGACACCTGATTAAGAATCTGAGGAGGAAACTGTCAGTTGCCTATAAATCCATCAGCATTGTATCATGTTTATTTTTGGCATTTTAGCTATTTTGGAAGGCTGATGTTTACCTGGAGGTTTGCACATCATTGGTAGAATTCCTTTTGGTTTACACCAACGGGTGTGCACAGTTGAGCCCTATGTGATGCTGAGGAGTTTGCTTTTAAGCAGCTAAATCCAGCACTAGTAGTAAGCAACTATAATTCCAGTGAAACCAATAACAGCTGCACCTGCATGTGCTAAGGCTGACTTTGGAACAGTACATCAGGTATTCTCTTTGTACCGAAGTAGAATAAACTTTGTATTTCATTGCACCTTCGGTACCTGTAGTATGCCTTGGATATGTCTGAGCTATTGAAAACAAACTTCTTAACAGCCCTCAGATGTAAAGAAAGGGAAGATGAAAAAAAGTCCTAAAACTAATCTCTTGCCTCACAGCATTCCACCAAGATGACTCAGAAAATGACAAGGGAACCAAGCTGCAAATTAGGCTCTAGTGTTTGTTGAAGACATTTGCCACTGGTAAAAATGAGTTATTGAAACAGTAAAGCTGAGGACTTCAGAGAAACTTTGATTGACAACAATAATTACAGCTATTCTTGTTCCTGTAAGAAATGCAGCACAGGCTAGGCGTAATAAATGTATGAAAATGATATTCTAAATCTGAGCAGAAGAAGATATAGGTCCAAACTGTTTGTGTCTTCTGTACAAATGTCTGTGCATTTTTATGTGTTAAAAGTAGCAGGAGCTACCAGGCAGGTGTGTAAATGTGCTTTGCATGACTAGCCAGCTAATTACTGAATGTTTTCTAAACAAGCCTCTGTGAATTCAGGCTGTCTTGCCTTGGTGGTGTTCAGTCCAGTGAAAGATTTTGGGTTTGTCACCCAAGCCACGCTGTGTAGCAGCAAGGTCAGGCTGGGGGCTTGGCAGGGCGGATGCAGTTCATGGGCTTCTGCCTTCCTTCTGCGTCCTGTCTCTGGAAGAGACACCTAATGATTGTTTGAGCCTCATACAGGCACTTCCAGAGTGGTCAAATGATTTCTTTTATACCTGAGGATAACGCAGTGCTTGGAGCTTGAGCTTTGTCCTAGGCAAAGAGGGGAGAGAGCTGAAGAGCGCTGTCTTCTGTATCTGCATGCAGCCTGTGGCCTCAGGCGGGGAAGTGCTGCAGCGACCTAGAGCTAGGAGCTCTTCTTTGTGGCTACCTGGGCCTGCCAACATCTGACATGTGCGTGTTTCTGAACATTAGACTATTCTAGACTGTATAGGGATAGGTGCAAAAGGGCCAGGAGTACTTCAGGCTCTGATGCTCTTAGGTGTCTGTTGTTGTCTAATGCTATGGAAGTCTAGCATATGAGAATATAAAACAAGTGTTTTGTAGCCACTACCTTTTGTTTTTATCTCTCTAACTTGATGACTGCCTACTATTTCCTTCTCCTGCTGTTGCAGTTGTTTGTTACCAGAAGACCCCGTATCCCTCCCAACTCTCTCACACAGTGAAAGCAGGCTTGCAGCTGCACTTTGCTAGCAAGCAGCTCCAATTGCTCCACCAGATGTTTCTTCTTCGAGGAGATCGCTTTCCCACTTCCCACTCCTGGTCTGAGATCTGGATTCATTTTATGACACCAGGCAAAGTGTGGAAGAAGGCAGCACTGTACTAACCCTTCTTTCAAGGCTGCAGCAGTGCAAAGAAAGGGACTAGAGCACTGGTTGGTTTTATTGAACCCATTAGAACAGGTTGCCAGGAATTATTTAGTAGGGTTCACATTTACAGGAAAAGGAGAAATATGAAGTTAGTCAATCCACAAGTGCAGAGAAAGAGTTAAATTAGTGGGGGAAAAGAAAAAAAAAAAAAGAAAAAAATCCTTAATGCTGAAGAAAGATTATGCTGGCTTACTTATCAGGTTCATGCTGAGCCCAGTCGTAATTGGAATGTACCCTTTGTAAAGTTTATTGGGTCCTGGGGCAGCTTGTTACTGAACCGGTCAATTAATCTATTTTTTTTTTAATGAGTTAGGGGATTTCCTTTTGTGGAAAATCACCAGGAAACCTGACCAAATGCCCACAGCTTGGGGAAAGCGTGGCCTTAACATATAGAAAACCCTTCCTCCACAATTAGGAGAGGAAATAGACACCTCCCCTTATGGGCAGCACATTTGACCAATCCAGGGACAAAATAGATGTGATTTCACCATTGACTTACAGGTTGTCGAGGGAGGATCACCATGAAACAAGATTACTTGAATGCAGCTTGGTGTTGAAGGAAATAAAACTGTTGAGTCTCCCTGCTGAGAGACAAATGATTTCCATTTAAAAACCTGTTTGTTCCATGCTGTAACTCCCAATGTAGCAATAATTAATGATATCAGAAGGTTACGAAAGACATTCTGTTGTGCTTGCTCTGTTCTAGGCATGAAATTGGATTAACATGAAGATAAACTTAGACTTTAAATCTGTTGAGGAAATCAGTAATTATGTCAAAATTCACAAATATTAATCTTTTTAAGTGTGTCAGGATGCTGTTCATCTATCACCAAAACATCCTGCCTTGTCAGAATTCTGTTGAAAGGTTAATTTCTTAAAATACTTGGATTTTCAATAACAGAATATTGTGAAGATGCAGCTTATCAAATAAAGAAAAACAACCTCACCTCCGGAAACATGGTTATTTCTGTTTCGGTGGCATCCAGCCAGTACCCTCTCATGAGGAAGAATCAATTTGCAAGGTATTGAGTAAACCCTGGGGCTCTGCCTTGGAGAGGTGACCACCCATGAAAACAACTGACATGAAAAGACTGCAAGGTATGATAGTGAATACTTATTAAAAGCGTACCTTTGCTGCAAATGAGCACATGGAAACACTGTTGGCTTTCGGGGCAAGCAACGGGGGCGATTATAAAGTGTCTGAAATTAAGTTTGGTAGAAGTTCACTGGGTGATTGGAAGGGGAAGAGAATCCATGTTTTATCTTAAACATTTAATGAGTCCAATGCTGGCTCTGGTTCTACTGTAGCAAGTTTTAATCTAGCTGTTTTAGTAATTACAGAGGTGAAACAGTTGTGTGAATGTGTGCTTTGGTACAGCCTGCAATGAAGCCTGCTCAGTTGATGCTTTGTTGCTACTGATTCTCATGAGATGGAAACTCAGCTGGGTATGTCTATGTAAGTTGCAGTCATACCTTCCCATTGCAATTTAGCTATACCCTAAGGGAACGTGTTAGCTTTGAGTGCCCATTTAATTAAGTAGCCTGGTAGTACGATTGTAGTAGAAGTAGAAAAAATAACCGTCAGTGATGGGTTCCATTCTCAGTGGAAATGGAGTTAGTGAGCACCTTGTATAAATCTATTCAGAGTGGTCCTCAATACCTCCTACCATGAAACTTGCATCTAAAACACTTCGAGATTTAGAGATACGTGGTCCAAGAATTACAGTAATTTCATTCTTGCTTAATTCATTTGAAAATGCAGGCTGGACATACCTTAGAGAAAATGGGTTTTTCAGATCGGGAAGATGGTTAGGAAGCTGAGAAATTGGCTCCTATAGACATGTGTTGTTGGGGCATCACAGAGATGGCATCATCCAAAAGATTGACAAGTCTTTCATCAAAATGTAGTTTGTTTTTGTGCACAATGCTGGCAAAAAGAGAGGGTGTGTGTAGCAGCAAGTGTGCATCACATGAGAAAGGCGTTTTCCAGTTGCTGAATGTCAGGCAGACCTAAGGGGAAGGCTAACAGAAAACTTCAGTATTTTCCTGAGCAGGTCTCAAAGCAGATGTGATAACAGTATTCCAAAAATCTGGATTTTTTTTGACGTTAGGTAGAAAAAACGACATAAGGAAATATGTTTACAAATATTGACAATTTTTAATGTGTTTCATAAATTAAGGGCTTTTAATGTATATGCTGCCTTTTAAGAAAAGTCAACGGTGAAAAAGAGTATGTAACCTCCATAGGTGTCTCTTATTGGCTGGAAATGGTTTCTTAGCGCTTCCAAATTTCATACTCTGCTTTACTGCACATAAAGTTAACTCCATCTAGGAGTTACAGAGGGGTACATCTAATTGCTCTAGTCTTTTTTAAAAAAAAAAAGACCTTTCACTTTTTGGAAAATGGTCGTCAAATCATGTGCTTCCCTTTTCTAGATGAGCTGTCATCTTATTAAATTGGAAGGAGAAGGGCGTGAAGGCAGAGAGTGGCCGTGGATGTATTTTCAAGACGACTATGGAGACAAGCAGCTCCCATTCAGCAGGATGGTCTTTGTGTCTGGCTGACCTATGGACACAATGTGTCTCTTGCATTTCCCGACCCGAGGTGTTAAACCAGCGCAGCTCGGTGCTATGGCATGTGGTCTTACTGGTAAGTTGGGGATTCTGCACTGTGCCCTCTGTAGACATGTCCTAAGTGTCTCGGCTAAGATTATATGGGTAGTGTGTGATTGGAAGGAAAATTAAACACAGGCTTAACCTTTGGTGATAACCACAAAACATTCCTTGCTGTTGTTGACTTTAGTGAGAGCTACAAAGTGTTTGTGTGGGGGGATAATTAAGTCCCTAATGTTTATGAAATATCCAATCCGTTTTATATAAAAAGGTTTCTATGATGACCAAGTCAGACATAAAGAGGTTGTCTCATTATTTTTCATTTTATTATTATCTACTTCTCTTTACCAATTTCTTTTTATTTTTTTCCTATGCCTCTCTTTTCTTTATCATAGGCTGCTTGCATGGGCTTAGCCATAAAATCATCTCTCTGTGAAAGAAACATCTTTCTATTTATTGTGTCTATTTTTTATGATGACTTTTACTTTGAATTTATTTAACAATACTCTACTTCTTTCCTTTCACTACATTGTAACTGCTCCTTCCTGTGTCATTTGGAACTGGCCAAAGTTGGCAGATCTCAAATTTCTTTTTCCTCTTTGAAATGTGCAGATTCTTTCTCCTTCAGTGATAATGGGCATTGTGTTTCCTTAGAAATATTTTTGGGGGCCTATTATTTCTCAGCCACTTCAGTTGGCAAACTGAAGGCTTGGAAACAAATTAGCTTGGATGGCAGCCCAAGCTGTCAAAATGAGCCTTCCATTCATTACTGAATCATCCACCTCCTGCATTTAGATCTTCAGTCCCACTTTTCCAGTAAGCTTCTCAGTTGAGTTCTTGGAATTCTTTTTTTCTGTCACTTTTGAACTCAGTACTCCAGTCTACTTCACTTACGACCACACAGCAAAGCTACTTCCCCATTATCTGGAAGTAATGAACTAATAATGCCAGTATAGAGGGCACAGCTGGGCATCATTTTTGGTAGAAGACATTAAAATTGTATTTTCCTCACATATTATTTCTCTATGAGTTCCCTGAGTCTGAGGCCTTGATCACTTTGTCAGGCAAGAAATTCCAGGTAGGAAAACTGATTCCTACATGGTTATCGTTAAAATCCTATTATTAGTCTTGCTCTGAAAAGTTCTGGGGATGAGGTAGGAAGATCTAACATCCTTTACATAGTTATGTCCCGTAAGTATTGTCCCCCGCTTTTCTGTTTTTTTTTTTTTTTGGTGTTTTTCTGCTTTTTTTCTCCTTTTTATCAACAAATGTTTTTTTTTTTTCAGAAGAATAAATCTCTTGGAAATATCGTGTAGCATCTTTTAATGTCTTTTCACTTTGCGTAAGTGGTGACTTTGATTGTTGAGGGGATTTTCAGAACACCATGTTTTGGTTTCAGACATTAAATTTTTTTCCCACCGTTTTAGTCAACTTTTTGATACTATTATTTGAGAGATATTTTCAGGGGAAAGGTCAGGGCTTTCCTGCTTACTTCTTTCTAGAAAAATGTATGCCCCTCTGGTCTGAATACCTAACAGCATCATTTAGGACTTGGACAATGAAAGCCTTGGCCAAAGATCACAAGGACTTGCATACCTGGAGAAATGTGAAGAGAGCGGAGGAGGATTATTAGGCTGTGTAACAGGTAGCCTAAAGAAGGTACCTCTTCCCTTGGCCGCTACAATCTTGTTTTGCTCTTAGGCAACCTATTTCTGTACCCTTTATTCAGGCACTCCTGATAACTCTTTTTATTCTGCTTGAGTAAAAGCAGATCATGAAGAAACAGCTTTTTCAGATACATATAACATGTGTCTTCACCAATGGTATAGGAAGAATTTCTAGCATGTAGAAATTCAAGGGACAGCACCCTTGAACTGAGTTGAAACGATGATTTTTTTCAAGGACATCCATGGGCCTCTTACTACCAATAAGTATAGAGCTGTTCATAGCTGTTCATGCAGCCTCCAACAACCTGTTATTCTGCTTTCTTATTCTACAGTTAGGTAGAAAACAGTGCGTTAACCATCAGATTGGTAAGAGGAAGAAAAGCATGCCATGGCACACGTGTTTTTTTCTTTAATGTATTGTGTAAACTGGAGTAATTTTCTAAGACATTTTCTGTGATGCCCACATAAAGATGGTTGCTCACGAGCTATGTGTTAGCAAGGAAAACTTGATCGCTGTTGCACTTACTGTGATGAAACTTTAAATTTTTTTTATCAACTTCTCTGGAGTTCTGACACAGTTATAATTCTGTTAGAAAAAAAAAAAGGGAAAAATTTATAGGATTTTTCTTCTAAGCAAGGTAAGACTATTTCCCTTTTTGGTACACAAGAATATTCCCTCCCAAATTAAATAAACATTTAGCATAAAATACACTGTGGTGATTATTGCAATTCAGGGACTAATGATTTCCTTTTTCTCTGGCTTTCCTGTTATGCAGTCGGCTGTGTTTCCACACTTACGCTGGTGAATTAACTCCCTGTGGATAATGTAGCTTCACTTGAGGCAGATGTCAAGACTCTTAATCAGAATTTAAGTAGCCTCAATTACATTCACCTTAATTCACTTTGGAAGTGAAGTAAGTTAAATTGAATTAGGGCTACTTTAATTCTGAATACAGAAGTCCACACAGATATTCAATGCATTTTAGCTAATTTCTTCTAAAAATTAATTCAGATTCTCTTTGCAACTGCTCTCTGAAGTACAGATGTAGAGTCTGTGGATGCTGGAGATGAGGAATAGGGGGGAATAGACAATGCCGGGTATGAAAGTAGTAGCTGAGAACTATTGGGTGTAAAGGATTTAATCTTGGCCCACTAAGATGCTTGATCTGAACTTGAGACACAGTGCTTGGCCAGAGTGTGCTGATCAGGAAGTGGAAGAGAATTATTGCCCTGAGGAGTGCAATTCCATAGCAAACAAGAAATGTATTTGGCCCCAGTGCACAAAAATCTGGATCTTTTTGTGCCTCCTTTGAATGAAATCTTTTCAGATAGGAACTGCCTTATGTGGGTTTGCAAAGCAGTCGGCTCTATGAGCTGCAACTGCAATTAAATGGTTGCAAATATACATGTGAAGAGAGACATGCTGAATGAAACAAAGAATGTATGTATTCCATTGTTATGAAGAGTGACCAACAGCAGAGCTTCTGAGGATAGAACTTAGGGCACTAATTTTCTCAGGCATTCACTGGCATAAATTAGCAAAGGCTTAGGATTTCATGAGACAGAAATAGAGGTTTTGAGTGATTATTAATTTCTCATAATGGATTTTTTTCCATTCATTGTTGAGCACTTTACTAAAACTGAAGTGTTTACTATTGTCTCTCTAATCTATATCATTATCTACTACCTCTCTACCGTTTGTATATGGAATGCAGCGGAATGCTTAACCCCACAGGTGCGTGGCCCACGCGACCATATCCTGTGTCTGGATTGTGTTCTCAACTTGCACTGTTACCAGCAGCAAGCAGTGGCGTTAGCTAACGTGTTTGTCTTGCAACCTGCATATAAATTGGTTACCAATGCTTAGCTTCAGAAAGTCTCTGTTTTGTAGCCCCCTATCGTGCAGTAGGCCCTGTACAAACTCAGGATCAGAAAACAGCTTTACTCCGAAGAGCTTACAGCATAAACTGTCAAAAGAGAAACAACCTGCCTGCAGCCAGAGTACAAAGGGCACAATACAGTGTTAGGATGATTAGGTAAAGAGTAGACAAGAAAACAGAACAGGAGCTTATGCAGCTTGCAGACTTATGATCCACCCGTGTCCAGAACAAGAGTACAGTCCTGTCCTCGTAAAAAGGATACGATAGAAAACGAGAAGAAGGTACAGAGGAGGGCAGCAGGGATGAGTAGAGTCATTTAATGACTTTCATTGGAGAAATTAAATAAAATAGGGCGGTTCAGCTTGGAAGAGAGACAAGTAATACAGGTGTGTGTAAATTCAGAAATGGCATGGGAAAAGTGAATTGGAAATGACTATCCCCTCGTAACACAAGATTAAAGGGTTAACGAAAGGAATTTTCAGGCAGCTATGTTAGAACACAACAAATAGAAGTGCTTTTTCACACAGTGCATAATTCAGTTGTGGAACTTAATGCTGACAGATATAGATTCAAGAAGCAATTAGACAAATTCATGGAAAATAGGTCCAGCAGGGGCTATTAAACACACTGGTGCAGATGCAACCTCTGGCTCAGGAAATCCCTAAATGGCAGGCTGCCAGAAGCTGGAAGAAGCATCACTCTAGGCCTGACATGCCTTTCTGTTCTTTCTCTGAGTGACCACTCCAGGTTTGCTACATAGTGTGGGTTTGAGGCCTAGATGGAAGATGGTGTCTCTTAGGCTTCTGTTTATCCTTTGGCATTGCTCATATTCCTTGTATTATTTCATTGAATTCCCTCTTTTTACAGAGCTGTATTATATTGTGTGGATTTGATGTTTGACAATAGTTGAATTACACAGTACAAAGAATAAAGTATCAGCCTGCTCTCATGACAGTACAGAAATGCATAAGCACCATAATTAACCCTGTGGCAGACCACACAGGCTCCCGATCCCATCCCTTCCTAATGGCTGAATGGGAAAGATTAGCATTTCAGCACTTCTAGAAAGTTACACAATCAAGGGTTTGGCAGAAAAAGGGAGGGAATGAATTCCAAAGTACCTACCAGTAGACCTTCATCCTTTCAAACCGCTTTTAGATTAACAGTCACTGGTGAGACTGTGTCCAACCTGCTTAGCATGGTTTATTAGCATTTTTATAAACAAAAATGCTGTATTTCTAGGCTGGACTTTGACCCTCATAATCTCCAGATGTAGAAACCCATGGAGTACATTAATTCATTTGTACAGGCTGAATTCAGCCAGAGAGATTGGTTTGCTGCAATAATGTCCCTGCGCAGCATAGAACACCAGGAGCCCACTGCCTCAACACTAACTTGTGCAATGTTGGGCAAATCCTTGCCCCTCCAACAAACTGTTTTCCGAGAGTGGGTCTGCAGGGAGCTGCAGTATGGCCACAGCTTCATCCTTTTCTCTGCAACTTTCTTTCTTTTGGATTAGGGCTTCACAGGGGTCCACAAACCCACCAGCTATGAACCAAGGTACCAAATAGACTGTTAATGCTGTTCAGGTTCTGGTTCTACATTGAATGATACCCTACTGGTTCTGGGGGAGAGCTTTTGTCTTTTTCCTTCTGTGACAAAGAAACAGCTCATGTTATATTTAGCTCCTAGATTCTCTTTGATTTTAAGTCTAACCTTTCATTGTGAGGCTGCTGGTGCAAGTGAAATCAAAACGCCTTTGTGAAAGTGTCTTAACAAGACAGTGTCGTGGTTGTGTAAACTCTCATCTTGCTCCCAGTCAGTGCAAGCTTGGTTCAGGCTCTTATGTATTCCAGAAGACCACTAAAAGGTGATTTCAGGCATATTGTGCTTTCTGTTTATTTGCCACAAAATAATTAAACATTGTTTTTGCATTTCCAGAGTGTTTGTCCCTAACACTGCCTAAATGAATCACACACTGTTCTTTTCTTAACCCAAATGGGATAGATTTGGAGTCAAGCTGTGATAATCCCAGAGTACAATATATAGAATTAATTTATAGAGATGTGTCTTTGTTGTATTAAGTACTTCATAACTGAGAGGCTGTAGGGAAACAGACCGCAGGGTATGCAGAAGACCGCAACAAATACTTCCAGTCTCACCAATCCCAGTGCCACTCAAACTTGTGAGCCAGCCTGCTTGTGCTGCTGTTGCCTCATCCTCAGGCTCGCCTGGCTTCCTGCCCAAAGGGACCCTCTTTCTGTTCAAGGCAGCATATGTGTTGCTCATCATGGTGGTCTAGTGCTGTTTATATGCAAGTAATTTTCCCAAGGACTCGGATGGTACTGTGCCCAACGGAGGGGCTACCACACCTTGGAATATTCTGCTGGGCAGCACTGTGCTGCACTTCAGCCTGTCTTTTTTGAGTTTCTGCATATTAATGGGTCAAAAGCTAGGTCTGCAAAATGGGCAAAGTGTGTTTTTTCCCCTCACAAGACAGTCAGCAAAACTAGTTTGGATAAAAAAAGGAAATGCCTTAAACATTGCAGAACTAAAGCAGCAGAGTGAGGGTGAAGCTGCCCTTCCTGAGGTAAGCCCTTTTCTCATCATAGCCTCCTGAAAGGAGAAACTACAGGTGCTCAGTAAACTCTGCAAAATAAAAACAGGTGATGCCCAGAGCTTGTTCTAAGTGTGACAAAATAGAAGAACTATATCCAGGATAAATAAAGGTGAGAGACATGATATATACACGAGTCTGTTCCTCAGGGAGGCAGTAGCCACCCCACTGCATCTGTGCCTGTATGTTCTTCCCTGCCTTTACCCCTGAATGCTGTCTGCATTTGCATTCTCGTCGTCTAAAAGCAGTTGCTCTTTCCTCTGAGCAACGTGGCGATGTCTGCCTAGCACTAAGGAAGAATGAAAAGCTGTAACTATGTAAGTGCCTAACTCAATCAATAAATATTGGTTTAAATAAATGTTAGGTGCTACACAAGTGGTTGTGATGTGAACTGGGCAGAAAACCAGAAACCTTGGGAGATGCAGGTCTGTTCCCCCAGGAGGTGGCCCAGTATGCTTTTTTCCCCTACTTTTAGCTTCTATGGTGGAAATAAACACCTGTGTTCCTTTGAAGAGCTGAGCTTCTGTTCATTTAATAGAAGGAGATGTTAGGGCCCGTATGAGGCTGCTGCTACAACCTCATTAATGATTTACCATTTTTGAGCTGATCTTCCATTTTTTCAGGTCATAAAATGGTGATTGTGAGTCAGTGGCTTTCCAAGAACCACACAGCGGGTTAGCGGCAGAACTGTAGGAAGAACCCAGGCCCAGCAGCTCTGAGGTCTGAGCAGACTGTTTCCTTTCAGGCTGGTTGTTGATTTGAGGTATAATATTTAGCAATAACCAGGCCATCTTCATGTGGCATCTTACAGGACACTGAGCGACATAAAAGCAATCTGTAATGCATTCTGCCCAGTTCAAATGGATTCACCTGCTGTGTTGTTTGCAGAAGTGCGTATTTTCTGTCCTTACATGAACCCTGTCAGGTTCCAAAGGGGCATCCTGAGAAGGAGGGAGGATCGAGCTATCAGCTACAGGCTCTTTTGCAGTGTAGGAGAGGGAAGTAGCAGATATGTGCAGTGCATGTGCAGGAGTGAAAGTGCTTGTTAAATTAATTATTAAGGCCAAAATGACATTGTCTTCCCTGTCCTGAAAGGAAGTGCCTGGGGAAGGTGACGTAGGAAAAAAGCTTGGTTCTTGTGGGCATAGAGGGACAGGGAAGAGAGGAGGCACGGGTCGTGTAGTGAGGACAGGGGCGTTTCAGAGAAGGCTACCTCCAGGAGAGTTACCAGTTGTGAGGCTCTGTTCTCAGTAGATCATCACGTCAGCACACTGCAATAATAGTTACTATTTATTAGGAGCCTATCCATCAACTGATGCCTCAGGTGCCTCTTGTGATTAGAATATAAAACAGAATGGGTTGCTGCACACAGTACGGAATATTTTTAATCTGTTTCTTTCAGAGCAACTACCTGACACCAAAGTCATTCAAAGGTTAGGTGGGAGGGAGTTCCTGGGAACTGAGGTTGTAGGAGTAACATATATACAAACAGCATCTTTCTCCAAACGTTACCAGTTTGAGGGTTATGCCTGGGCTTATTAAGGCAGAATGGCAGGAAAAGAGTTTGAAGATGAGAAGCATATCTTAGTGCCGGCCCATTAAATGCCTGAGATGTGAGAACCAACTTTTTAAACTCTACTTTTATGAACATCAAGTCTGTGACAGGTCAGTGTTTAGTCTATTATCTTATCAGCTAGTGGCTACATATTCAATGGAGAGAGATGAGCTGTCCATTATATGTATTTTGTACTTTTATGATGAAAGATAATTTGTGTAAAAGCATCCAGAGCGTAGGCATTTTGGGATGCTTTTAACATATCAAAAGAATCTGATCTTTATCTGTCTTTTTCCTCTAGCCAAATTATTCACCAGGAATACTGATTCTTTTATTTCCTTTCCATTCTCTCTCCACACATCCTGTATTAAACACTTGCATTTTATTTTCTATTTTTTTGTATACAGGCAGCAGAACAGGGAGTGGAAGTAAAGACACAAAGAAATAGCAATAACAGCCCCTTGGATTATTATTATTATTATTATTATTATTATTATTTTAAATATTCCAATTATTTCTTGCATTAAAAGAAAATAAGGATTTTCTTGTATACAGTTTTCCACTAGTGTTGCCTTATATTGCCAGATTGGGAAAATTTAAAGGAGCAAAACAATGTGGCAGAGACCTCTTTAGGAAATAAACCTCTGCTTTGTTATTAGGCTCATTTTGAATGAATTAACCCTAGTATGGGTCTCCAGTTATCCATCAGAGAGAATACTTCTCTACCTTCCAGATAGGAAGCAGTGTTAAGTAGCCAAGCGGGCTGGGTCTTGTGGTTGCAAATCTCATTTTTCTGGAGATGTTTTTGGTGAAGCTAGTGCAGTTTGGATTTATGTTCTGTTTTCTGAGTCATGTGAGATGTTGGAGATAAACCACAAAGCATTCTTTGACCAGAAAAAAAGATACTATTTGACTAAGATGTCTTCCACCATTCCTTCTTTTCCATGTGTGCTGCAGTCATACACCACACGTGTTGTCATGGAGTTGTAGTGGACTGGTCTACTCACTTTTGCAAGTATCTCAAACTTTCAGCTCTTTTCAGTTTGCAGAGCCTCCCCTCCCACTTTTTTGTCTTGGACAGGAGCTCCTGAATTTAAGCCTCTTGACTGCTCTCCTGCATTTTTCTCTTTCTTTTTTCCTTTTTTCTTTTTTTTCTTTTTTCTTTTCTGTTAAATTTCCTAGACATGTTTTCAAGGGAGTCACGGGCACCCAGGGCTCTGAAGGCAAGAGATTAAAACCACCAAAAAAGCTTAATACATTTAATTGAATGTGTTTTACAGAGTGCATGCAATGTGTATAATTTATATTTTTTGAAACAAACAAGTGACTTGCTCCCATCAACCCTAGGAATGGCTGATAAATGGCTTTATATAGCAAGGGAATTCATAGCCATGAGTGTCAAGTGTTTGATTGCGTTCAGGGTCTTTTCTTTGTTTTAAGAAAATGTTTCATGCTCCTGTAGCACCTTTCACTTCCAAGGGCTTGCTCCTGATCTATCAAGATGAGGAGTAACTAGTTGATTTAGGTCAGAGATTTATGGCAGTGTAAATCCATGGTGAGATCAGTAGCTGGCTCAAATAGCTGAGTTTCCCCAACAAACTTTAGCTGCAGTCTGCAGTCAGGCAGACAAAATAATTTCAGTAGAAAAAAGGAGAATAATGAACCTCCTCTTCTCTGGGTCCTTCCCTCTCGTTTTGTCTGCCCTTTCCCCCTAATTTGGGTTGACAGTCACAGTGTTCTTCCTTAGTCTCATCTTCCCACCGTGGCACTTCCCTTGCTTTGTGATCACCTCTTCTGCTATTTGAGCATTTCTTGACATCTACCTTTGCAGCTCAGTTTGCCTGGTTTCTCTTGTCCCTTCACAAACTTATCTTTGTCCAAGACGGTCATGTTGCTTGGACTACCACCTAAACCTTGTGCTCTTCCCCAGTGTGCACGCAGCCTACGGTCCATTACATGGTTCTTCATATGCTCCTTTTAACTCCCTGTATAGCTCTTCTCTTCTTTCAATCTCAGTCATTGGCCTTATGGGTTCAAACGAGGTTTTGGATTGGCTTCTCCAATTATTCCCTTTTTTCTGAGAGTCATCCATCCACCAGCACAATTAAACCAACCCCCCCGTCCCATTCCAGGCAGGAGGAAAGGTGTTCCTCTCGTTCAATAAGTGCTTGCTTTGCATGCAAAAGTGCATGTCTGCGTTTCGCCTTCAGTAAATAGTGCTGCATTTTTAATGAGCTTGTCCCTAAGTAACAGATTGTGCCGCCAAATGCTTTAACTTTTTCTCTCTTCAGATTCTAAAATAAGTTTTTGCTGACTTTTTGCTGTTAATGGCTGGAGGGGATGGTTTTCAAAATATGCTTGGCCGGCACCAGCTGAAGATTGCTTTTTATTTTACTCATGCTGAGTGTGCTGGCTCTTTTCTCTCATTTATCCTGGGGAAGCTTGTTTTAAATGTCCCTTGCATACTGTAATTGAATCCACTGCAGGAACTGAAGCTTGTAGCATCTTTCTCTGGGCTTCTGGAACTTCCTGAGGGTGATAATCTGCGTTTAATGATGAACTTTGCATTCTGAAGCCTTCTGTGAGAGACTATCCAAGGAGTAAGACAGGAAATGTGTTGATATGCTCCATTTTAATTCAAGAGGTAAATGAGGGCACCATGGGTCATGGCGATAGGTGTCAGCTTCAGGCTGAAATGCTCAGCGCATTGGCTCAGCCGTGTAAACGACAGCATTGTGCAGAGCGTCTGCCTACTGCTTGCTCTGAACGGAAACATTGGAATGTAGAGAAAACGTGGTTTTTCCTCTTTAGACTCTAAGAGAGATTTGTCAGCGTGAAATCCCAAGAGTTCGATGGTGATATTTGAATTAAACTCAGAATCACTGACTTGATAGTGTTTGGATTTTAGGTTGTGGAGCCTACTTTCCAGCTGATGCTACTCGACACACTTTAATAGAGCCATTTATATTTCATGGATATCAGTAACACCATAGTGGTTTATGCTTTTTAAGAATCCAACCCCACACCCCATAAAACATTTCATAATAAGTGTTGTGATACAGAAAGATATTTTAAGATATGATTTTGAAATAGGATGCTTTCGAGTTAAATAAGAGAGGAAGGAGTTTTCAGGAAGATTGTGCATTACCACGTGGTACCACGTACAGCCCTAATGTTTTGCCCTAAAGATGTAAGGCTGGTGGACAGCTTGTCATCTGAAGCCAGTGTGAGCGCATGGGAATGGGACGTAACTGAAGGAAGCAGAAAAGTGTAGCATTAGTTTTGTTTTTCAAAGTGGAAATGGTTATTGCAATGTTTCAAAGTGAGGAAGGACTGAACTTACTCAAAGACTTGTGCTATATGGATCTGACCTGGTAGAGGACTGATCAGGGAAAAGACGTTTGTGGCATATACAAGAAACTCTGGTATGAAATTGGAAGAAAACGATGAATAAATTGCCTCCTGGGAGAGCCAAGGAGGGCCAGGATGAAAATGAAGAGAGAGGGAAGTGGAGAGAGAGAAAAAAACACAGTTGTGCAAGGTGCTGAATGTGAAAACAGTAAGCTTTGCTGCGATGAGCAGTGGCTGGGAAGCAGAAGCATCTGAGGATGGCAGAGAAGGTAGCTGGCTGGGTAAATGGACTGGAGGGGATGAGGGCAGAAGCCTGGAGGGGAGAAAGCTGCAGTGAGATGAGGCGTGAGATGACTCAGACGTGGCTGAAAGGCTTCAGCAGTATACAGTGGGCAGGCAGTTTTAATGGCAGCTTGGACGTTGGGGAGAAGAGGGAGGAAGAGCTAAAAATGCCCCTAAGAACGCAAGCCTGCGAGAAGGATATCGCCACGGGCAATGTAGAAAGGAAGCAGAAAATGCATTAACCCCTCCCGGAGGCGAGCAGTTCAGAGGCTGAAACTGTGAGTGCACACAAGTGGATGGGGGGAGCGAGCACCGACTGCCCCGTGACGTCCCTTGGGATGTGGTGCAGCGTGTGGGAGGCACAGAGCCCTTCCTTCAGCGCGAGGAAGGGGTCACAGCTCTGTCAATTCGGCGTGCCAGCCGTGGAGCTTGCTGGAGAGGTGGGAAGTGGGTATTTTAAGGCTGAGGTGAATTACTGCTCCCAGAGCCAAAGGGGATGTCAGGGAAATAACGTGGCTCTCTGTGATACCGACTTACTGGGCAGTAGTCCTGAAGTGTTGTAGCTCATCCGTTGCCCTTATCTCGTGCACGGCTCTGCCCTGGAGCTCTTGCTAGCCTGGGCAACGCCTGCTCCCTGTAGGGGCAGGCTGCTTGCTTTTGGGGCTGGAGGCGGCTGCGGCGCTCCCGGGGAAGCTGTGCCAAGCCATGGCCTTTCCTCTATTGTGTGATAATGCTCATGAAGGCTGCGGTCCCTCGAGTCCCTCCTTCCCTTTCTCTTCACCCCTCCCCATTAAATCTGGTCCTCGTTTTCAAGCCCTAAATCTCTGGGATTCGCTTCGCTGAGAGCAATCCTCATATCCTCATGGCCGTGCTGCAGCGCATTGTGCTGCGCGGCCCCATCGGCGTGCACGCAGGAAGGATGTTCTCCAGAGAGGCCTGGGAGCTCTCTGCCCCCCTTCTGGCACCACCCAGAATTTCTGTCTTCTGGGTACACCGCAACCCCCATGCTTCTCTTTGTGGGGTGTTTTTTCTATTTTTTTAAGGGTTTTGCGGCTCTTTTTAGGCCACATGCAATGCATAGTTTAGGATGGCAGCTGTGAGGTTGACCTGATGTGAACTGAAACTTCGCGTGCTGTGCTTTTTGGTATGGATTCCCAGGCTGGGATTGTGAAGAAGCCATGGGCTCCTCTTCCCTGCTTCTTCCCCAGATCCAGCATGTTGTTGTGGTTCGCACTGGCCAGAGGCTGCTCCTCGACTATTTCCAAAACGCACTGAGCACCTGCGTCTTGTCCTGCCCAACCTGACACACCTCTGCCGGGCTCTAATTTTCATGAGGATCTTGCAGCATTGTCAGTCCGGGGTCTTTAAAACTCTGAAGTGGCATGCCCACAATTTGTCAGTGCTTTTGAAAATCTTAGCCAGATGGCTTTATAAATGCAAGGAAATAAAATGATAAATGTCAATATGGCAGAAATGTGGCTGCTCAGGGATATTAAAAGGATGGCATTTCTCCCTCACTCCTTTTTTCTTTTCTGAGAATGCCCAATTTTTTTTCAAGGAGCCACTTTCAAATATGCAGACATTGAAAGATCCTGGGTTAAATTTATCCCTTCCACAACTCCATGGACTTCAATAGAGTTGCACCAACACTTGTCCCGTCTTTTGTAGCTGATTAATTTATGTTCATTTTACTTCTCCGGTGCCAATGAAAGAATTTAATAGACCCCTATTGTTCCCTGCAGATACCCCCCCTCTGTGCGGAGAGGCATCCAGCTCTTCTGTGAGTTGGCATTGTTGTTCCTTCTCTTTTTGATTTCCTTCATGTAGCAGAAAGAGATTACACTAGGGGAGCTAACTGTGTACTTGGCTCTCCGGGGAATTCAATACACGCCTGCAATTAACCTGCATTTAACTGGCCATTGGATGTTGCTATTCCTCTACAATAAACACAGATGGTAGGCAGTTTTGACTGAGTATTTGTATACTGCAGGTTGGCACAGCTCAAGTCAAAATAAATACAATTTCCAGACGGCAATCCTTGCCTCTCCTTTTTGCTTTTTGACAGAGGAGGGGAAAATCTGAACAGTATCCAAGAAAGCTACTTCTTTGGCCCCCAAAATAAATATTTCGCCTAAAAGCTGGAGTTGATTTCAGATCTCAGCCCCATCAGTCTGTCAGAGAGACAAAAAAGGGGGAGAAAATTTTTAATCAGGATTTAGCAGGGAAAGTAATTTGGTGGGAGGGAAAGTACATTTTGAATTACACTTAATATCACAAGCTCTCATCTTGCGAGTGCTCGGAATGTTACACAGCTTTGCTTCTGTCATGGGCTGCTCGAGTTCTGTGGATTAAAATAAGATTTTGGAGGTTTGTGGGCGAAAATGCATCTTTATGCATTTCTCAGTCCAGAAAGCGAGGAGAATATGTTCCAACTGGAATAGCTTTTTCTTTGCTTGTTTGGGGAGGGAAGGTTGTGGGCTGGAATGAGCACCTCATTAGCTATTAATTATTTTCCTCATTCACAAAACCAAAATAGTTCCTTTGTTGCCAAAAAAGGGTTGTCTGCAGGAAAATCTGAGCTCTGGGAAGATTTAAAAAAAAATAATAAAATAATAATAAAAAAAAGCACAGTTGTTAAGTTTAAAGAAATTGAGCTAAGCATATAAAAAATCTGCCACCAGGGTCAAACTGGATGCCATGTGTATTTTTTTTTTCATTAAAGGAGTGCAGATTTTGAGCCCGAGCTATTATTTCCGGTGACTTGAGGCCCTCCGGGGGCAGCAGTGAAATGGAAAAGAGCACGGCAGCCTGCTCTTGGAACTGATGCTCACTGAATCTGAAAGGTCATGTCATGTTTTCTGGCAATTGACTCAATGGGTTTGGATTCTACAACATAAGGTCGGGCCGTTTTCACTCAGCACATGTTTACTGGGGAATGTGCCTTCCAGTTGTTTTCACATTGACCTTATTACCCTGCCACACTGATGAGCCTGGCACAAAAACTACTTTTTGTATTGCTGCGTGTACCACACTCCCTCTCCTGCTCCCCGTTGTTACTTTGGGCTGCAGATGGAGGATTTAGCGTATGCATTGCCCCTGCTCCGAGCCCCTGCTTTCCAGGCCCTTTGCACAATGTGGCTGGGCAGAAGCCCACCTACTGCACGCTTCCCACTGAGGGTGCAGTGGGACCGCCTGATGGTCTTGTGTGGGAGATAGGAAGGGCTGTGAGATGGGGAGGAGAGGACACACAGGCTCCGGATTGTAAACTCGAGCAGGAGGGTTTATAGCACCCGGTGAAATGGCTTTTCTCCGTGCTCCTGCGGTAGATGTGGCCACGAGGTGGGGAGCTGCTGAGAGGGCAGGGCTCGCAGCCTGGGGCTGGGACGTGCTCTGCACTGAGCAGTGTTAAAAGGGATGGAGGCAGCAGTTCCTCGTAGTAAATCTGCTCCTTCGGTGCAAAATATACTGGCCAAGCTTTGCCGGGATAAATAAAATACTGCTGCTATTTCTGCAAGCGCATTGGCAGCTCTCCTTGCAGCCACAGAAGTTCTTGTGCTGAGAACACAATATGCGTCTCTGCCACCTTTTCAGGCTTAAAAAAGTGTTTTGGGCTTCTGTCAATTTTAGGAGTTATAAATTAAAGACGAGGAGTTTATTATTACTTGGAACGCTCCCATGTTTTAAGCAGTTTGAGCCAAAAAGGAGCTAAGACATTTGCCAAAAGTCATTGACAGAGACAAGGAAACAAACCTAGGAGTGCTTTCTTCTACGAATGCATTGCTTAACGTTGTCTTGCCACCTGTTTGTCGACCCTTGCTGCCCCAATAAGAAAAGAAATGTTGCATTGCTTTGTCGTTGTTTGAATATTGCTCTTTCAGTAGGGTCAGAGGAGTATGGAAATTGATAGTCATCTTACGTAGGGGATCAAGGCAAGGCTTGAGAGACGCGTGTCCACTTCAACCTGAAATAGGGAGTGAGTGATACTATGGCTTTGTGTGAAATTCCCTCATTTTACAATCATATTGATTAGACAATTTGTATTGATTCATACAGTTTGAACATTTTTCCTAACATTTTTGTAGTGCCGCATAGATACTCACTTTGTCTGGAAGCCATTTTAGTGAATTAGACTGCTGATTTCACAAGTTCATAACCCTGAAGGGTAAAATTCTTTGGAAGAATGTTCAAAATTCGGGTAGTTTGTCTTGCAAGGCAGCATCCAGTTTAAACTGTATGATACCCTTTCTTAACAGAGATTGCAAATGCCCTATGGCTGGCTGTTCTGTTCTCACTTAAGATGATGGCTATGGATTAGGAGCCCGAGGCTTTGGCTAACATCTATAGTCAAGGCAGTGAATCCCCAGGGTCTAATTCAAGGAAACTTGTGCAGGTGTCATAATTAGCAGTTTCCTGTTAAAGCTCCACAAATAAGCTGTAATCCTCAAGGCACTAGTCTCCAAAACCCCTTGCAGATTTGTTTTCAGACCAAATAATATTCATCTGTAACCTTTTTTTTTTTTTTTAATTGCCCAAGCTACACATTTAACTAACACTGGTTTAGATTTTGCCGAAAATCAGATGTGAACAGGGATTAATGGTTCCAGTTGCTCACACTATCTAGCCACCATGCCGAGTGCAACCTGCCCTTAAATGAGGCAGGGGTGCACAATAGGTGAGTCAGAGCTGAACGGAGGACTCTGGTTTCCTATGTTATCCCTCCTCGCCCTTCAAGGCCAATAAACGTGTCACAAAGGGAGGAAAAAATGTGAAAAGTTAGGAAGCAAAACACAGCCCTTAATGGTCTCTACATGTGCTGCTGCCACCTTCGAGTGAAAGTTGAGGTACCAGATTTTTTAGCACTCGGACAAAGAACGCCTCCCCCTCCCAAATGCAGCAGCACACCGACTCCAACACAAGTGTTCTTGGGCTAAATAACGTTGGTGTTGCACACAAAATAATACTGGTGGTGCACACGTGCATGTGTACATCTGCAGCGAGGGAAAATGAAAGAGAGGGAGGAGTGTGTTAATTGCAGTGTGAGTCCATGTCAGGCAGATAGAGGAAAGTTTCTGAGATCCCATGATCAGCAGGGCATCTGAGGACTTTAATGTTTTTCACAGTACAATAAAACTACCAGTGCCAGCTGGAGTCTTCAGCCAAACTGTATGCCTTAGAGCTTATATGTTTCACATCACTGAAGGCTACATAATACTTTCAGCTGGCATTGCATTCCATTTGATATGTCTGGGGATGGAGATAGTTAGTTAAATAAGCACATCACTGATGTGTTAGCTCAAACAATGGCTCCTTCCCCCTCTCTCTAAACACATTTTGGGAGTATTAGTTTGGGAAGAGGGGCACAAAAGCTTTTTATCTCTGTTTTCTTGATCTATTTCTTTCTTTGTTTAGCCTCTAAGTGTTGACAGGTTGTGATGATGTTACTTCTCTTGGCATGAATTTTTGTGAGACGAAAAGAAGGATCTGGTCAGGTTTTTAAAACAGATCAGAGATAAGTCAGAGAGAAATGAAAGCTTCAAGGTTTGTTTATTCTGAAGGGGAGAATTTAGCCTCAGTCCTGGATACTGTGGGTTGGGGTGGTTGAAGAGGAAACCATTTAAAATAAACTCAGAATGTGCTATCTCTTCAAGTTGCAAGTAAAAAACCCACAAGTTACAGTCATGCAAAGCACATGGGGACAGAATCATAATTTTACTGTTCAAATGTAAATAAAACATACTTTGGCCAGCCAAGAAAAATCCTTAGTCTTCAAAAGCGTTTTTAAACAATGAAAACAGCACCTGGGGTACCGAGGTGTTTAAGGAAATGCAAACCTGGTGTTGTGACTCTGTAGTGGGTGTGATAATGAGCGTGCCATCGTCTGTTTGATCATAAACTGTGCAGAACGGAGAGCGAGCTGCTGTAGGGAAGTATGGCTAATCATCACAAGTAGTTTTGTTGCATTTTCTTTACCTGAGCCTTTGCTGTAGTTTAAGATACATTTTTCAATGATTCAAGTGTGCACATATGAGACTTTGGAACCAATTAGATACTTGCACCTCTCACATTCGGTGTATGGATCCAGAGGCATGGGAAGGATTAAAATAATATAAACTTTTTATTCAGTTCATTATGGAAGGGAAGTCGGTATTACCAATCAGATTTTAGGAATACATTCTGGTTATGGTTTGTTTAGGAGGCTGATCTTGCACTGCAAAGATTTCTAGATCTGAGAGAGGCTCATCTGACTTCTGAATCACCTTTGTTGGCATGTGGAGCTCCAGTGATGCAGCTGGAAGAGAAGTCCGAGGTTCAAAGAGAGTCATAGAAACAAGGCTCAAGGATGCCCCTAAAAGGCCCAGCTGCATTCATCTGTGTGCCTTCATGAAAAACAGTGAGGCTGACTTATTCCAAAGCAGGGTTTTTCACTATATGCAAAGAACAGCCGTCATCTAAACATTTTTCTTAATGGAGAAAAAAATTGCATGTTTTTTTTTTGAGGAACCTACCAGCACCAGAACCTTAAAAGCAAGAGAAAAACAGAGAACCTTTAGTGAGCTACAGGAAAAGAAAAGAGAAATGCTGTTGGGACATAATGAATCCCACTTTGAATTTCCAAATACAAAGTTGTTTTGCTTCCTAGTTCTGACAGAGTTGTCTGTGCTTGCCTGCAGAGGTTCCTAACGGCCTGATACCTTTTGCTCCCTGTGTTCCCAACCAACATCTTCTGCCATAGAAAAAGATTACATGGTCTTTAATCTTGTAACCTTATGCCTTATGTGTCACGTACAGCAAAAAAATGGGCAGATGTACAGTAACAGATTCCAGCTCAGCTGGGCACCTGCAGGGCAAATGTAACACCTTGTGTTCATTTCCTCTTCACACACTTCGGGAAGTAGCAGTACGAATGCTTGGGTGATGGAGAAGTTTTTTATATGGATGTAAAAGAATGAAGATGAGGGACAAGTTGGGATTTGAGTACCTGGTTTCATTCTTGTGTGTTACAAATGAGTAGGCAAGAGATTCAGGTTCTCTTTTGTTGTTAGAGTGCTAAAATTGTGGAGTTATGTCTGGTTTAATTCTGGGACCAGAAACCATAAGGAGGGCAGACTACCAGCATTTGCTTTGCATGTGGTAAGGAAGGAAGGGTAAGACATGTGAAATGAAATGGTCCCTTTACTCTCCTGGTTACCTGGAGATTGAAAGGGATTTAACATAATGGGTTTCATCCTGCTATATGGAGCCTTTGCTTTCAGAAGTATTGAAGTATCTAGTTTATCTTCTGCATTAGTAGGAATGTTTGACACATTGTCTAGCTGTGTCTTTTTCTTCTTTCAAAGTTTTCATATGAGGATCTTCTAGGAATGTTGTCAACATAGTTTCTTGGCAAATCTATACATATGACACAAAAGAAACTAACTTAGTATGTTCTTGAACTTTCTATTTATTTCTTTCATGACTCCAGGCTTAAACATAAGTTGTAAGTTGTGTGGAAGGTGTAAACTTTTGTCTGACAGCCAGAGAACTTGCAAATTTTCTTGTAAACTTGTGTCAAGGTGAAAAACCTGTCATACATTGTAATGCTGTGATGTGGGAGTGCATGCAGCCAATGCTAATCCCTTGCAATCTGTAAACCTATGTTATGCACACTGCTTGTTTCTTTTCTCTACAGAATATAACCTTTGTAAACAAAGACTGATTGTTACTATAAACAGTTCCTCACTCCTCCCTATATCATCAGTGGAGAAAGCTGAACTCCTCCACAACGTAGGTCTCTGAGTCCTTCCTTGGAGAAGCTCCTCTCCTTCCACTGGCTATGTCATGAATATGCTCTCCCAAGTAAGAAACCTACATTCATGCTAAATTGAAATGGAGTTCATGTCCACGTTGTTTTTGATTTTAACTATCCCCTCCACATCTGTCTGAAGCAACTGAAACATTCATCTAATTATGAAGAGGATTCTGTGAAAAGAATTAGGCGTTTCAGTGAAGAAAGGGCATCAGGCTTTGTGGGAAGTTCTCCCAGTGGCCTAGCACAGCAGTGTGCTTCTCAGCATCTGCATTGCTGAGTACTTTGTGTCAAATAATGAAGTCACCTTTGCACATGCAATCACAAGCTCTCTTGAGCTGTGTGTATGACATGCTGCTGGATGATGATACTTAAGAAAAGCATTAAGCGTTATGAGTGCAAGATGGGATCTTATTTCCTGGAAGGCTTTCAAATCTTGACCTCGTTCCAGGTCAAGCAACCTGTGAAAACATCAGCTTCTGTCAGCAGCTGTAACTCAGAGGGAGAGTCATGTGCTCCATTTGCTGGAGGAGTTGTGAAAATTCATTGAGCATCGTGTGCTTGTGCTCAAAAACCAGCTGTCCTTGTACCTCCACTCTGACAGCAATGTAAATGTTTACTCCAGCACCTTTGTGTGGGCACCATGAATGCCACAGGTGCAAAGTTGGGTGTAAACTTTGGACTGTTGTAACTTCCCCACCACAGGTTTTCAGCAGGAGTGTGCGCCCTCAAAGACCTTCTCATTCAAGGTGAATATTGAAGTGGTAAATAGCTTCATTCATCTCACACCTGAAAGCCACTGGTACTGAAGGACAAAGGAGGGAGATGGGTTGACAGGATGGTGCTCCATCACAGAGGTGTGAGCGGAGGACCTCAGATTGTCTCAGTTCACCCTTGATATCCGGCTGGAATTGGAATATCTTCTCCTTCAGACTTCAGCAGCTTGTCACATTAGGCTATATTATGTCAAGTTATGTCACTCCGGAACCCTATCAGATGCCCTTTATATTTTTACAGTGACTGATTTAGAGGGGGTCAATCAATGAAATCAATGGCAATGAATATGGGGTAGAAAAAAGAAATGCTTTCTCACTCAGCACAGGAACTTGCTGTCATAGGAGGTTACAGAAGCAAATGTTGTGGGTGAATATCAAGGCCTGAACCATTTAATGAGATTGCTGATCTTTGGAGAAACATACAGGAATCTCTCTCTTGCTCATGTTCTGCCTTTGCTTCTTGGTCATGTCTCTTTTCTTAATACATTTTCTCTATTGTGTAGCACAACATATTGTAGGAGTAATTAACATTGTTCTGAAACTCGAGGCGTAGATTGCTGTATGAACCAGGTTAACAAGCTTCATGGCCCCCAGAGCATGAAGTGGGGGAAATGTGGTATACTTGCCCAAAACTTACTGTTTTTTTTTAGTGATAGAATTTTTCTTTTTCCCCCTCCATGATCTATACTAAATATTCCCCTTACTTTTCTCTTGAAAATCTATACTGTGCTGGAAACGGTTGACAATTTTGAGTTAATCAGTACCTCTCTGCATCTAGTTCCACTTTTCCAAAGTTCATGAAACTGTTGTGGTAGACTGGAAGTTATCCTGCCACAACCTAGACACTGTTTTGCCCAGGCTCAGTATGCTCCTTGTTATTAAGCATATCATAGAAAGTCTTGAATAACCTGCCTTGAGTCTCCCAGTGATGAACAGTACTGTGAACCATTTTGGTCATGAACTCTTGTACATGAAAATACCCTGGGTCTTCTTTGAGTATGCATATGTACAGACCTACAAGACGGATAGTTTCTGCCTTCTGGACCTGTGGGGAGAATACTTAAGTTTATCAGAGAATTCTACCTATTTGCTTTGTTAACTGAATTACCTTCTAGCTAGTTAAAAAAAAAAAAAAAAGAAAAAGTCTTTCATTAGGAAGAGACAATTATTAGACTTTAGAATTCCTTCTCTCTAATATCTGTGTGTTGCTACATAAACATGCTACCCCAATGCATTTCTGTCAAGTGACATTTCTGTAGGACTTGTTTCTAATTTCCTTTCAATGAGTTTATGGTTTCAGAGAACAATTAGCTCTTCTCTCAGGTAAATTTTTTTTTTTTTTTTTTTTTTGCTGAAGCCTCCTTCTTGTGCTTGAATACTGGTAATCTACTGATAGTTGCTGAAATCCAGTTTGGAATCCTTAATTATTATATCAGCATGTGACTTCTTCCTATGTTATACTTATGGAGGTTGCTATATAGGTCAAAGTTGAAAAAAAGAAACTTCATCTGATCCCTCTCCTTGATAACCACAGGCTCTGGGATTTTGGGTAGTCAGGAGACAGAGGTACCACTTAAAAGTGAGAACGAGGAAAGCTACTTGGATTCAGATGATATGCTTCTTACTGGGAAGAATGAAGTGGCAGGCTGTAGATCTGAAGAGTCACGGAAAGAGGTGGATGAAATGAGAATGTCTGAACTTGGATCTTTCTTCCCAATCCTGGCCCAGCCTCCCTTTGAAGTCACGTAAATTCTTTGCATTCACAATACCTTTGGCAGAGTTCCACGTCTGTTTTCTCTTATGTGAAGAACAACCTCCTTTTGCTTATTTGAAAATAGCTCTCACAGTCTTTAATGGCTTCTAATTCTTATTTTGGAAGGGGTGGTGAACTGTCCATTTCTGTCCAACCTCTCACTCGTGATTTGATGTACCCCTAAAATAAGTTCTAAGTAATTTCTTTTCCAAGCTGGAGCCCTAAGGAGTCCGTCTGAGCCTCCCTTACACGGAAGTTTTCCATAATGTCTCCCTGAATCTTTTCCAAATCTAATATATCCTTTTTGACATGAACGGTCCTCACTGGGGAAAAGTGGGATTAGAATCTGGATCTTCTGCTTGTGCCTTATAATTCTAAGGACATATGATAGTCCTCTCTAATATCTGCATTTCAGCATTTGTATTCTCAGGAGCGTAATATGTTGTGAGAGTGAGCTGCCCCCTCTCTTGCTAGGTTACTCTTCATCTGTATTTTAAAAAACAGAAGCAACTGGAAGGAAGATGAAGGCAAAAGCTCTAATTACATCAAGATCACAAGTCCTTGAAAATGAGCAGGGACTGATGATGTTTTTAAAAGGGAATATACTAATGATCTTAGCAGGTTGCATCTCCAAGCCAGCTTTTACAGGCAATCCTTTCTGAATTGTTTCAGCAGGACCTGCTAACCAAGCAAACATCTGTGGCGTAGATATGCAAAGCACTAGGTAAACTTGATTTGTTTTCTGAAGTGTAGCTTCAACCATCTGCAACCATTTGTCTTGGTTCCATCACTTTGCATACAAAAAAATATAAAAATGCAGAAGCCTACAACTGGCACAATGTAGGTCTGCTGCCAGTACATCCCCAGAATGTGGACTCAATGCCCTGGTGGGTTTGTTTGTTTGTTTTTGTTTTTCCCTCCTATGGGAGACTTCATTCCATAGCAACCAAAACACAACTGGGTCCCAAAGAACATCCTAAATATTAAATGACTCTGGCTTGTCTGGTACTAATGGAACCCCCCAGCCCCTATACTACTTGTTAAAACCCTGAAGCTAATAAGGCACTCATCCAAATTCTGACCTTGGGCTGATAAATACAAAAAGCCATCCAAACCCAATCAAACTAATTTTAAACATTGAATTTTGGAACAATTAAAAAAATAAAGAAAGAGCTGAAGCTTGAAAATAAAGACATCGCCTAAGGTAATGTTCACTATTTAAAACTGATTTGAAAACAAAGTTTTCATGGCAAAGACAATTCTTTAGTTCTACAACTAGCCCTGGAAATTAGTCTCACTGTTACTGAGCTGAATAAGATGACTTGCATAGTAGCATCTCTTCAATAATTTTAAGAATCAACTCTGGCATTAAGGGCCAGTAAAACATAGGGTTGTTTCCATTAATAACCTTCACTGATTAAATGAGAGCAATAAGGAATAAAGGGATTCAGGAATGGAGGTCACTGTAAATGGGCTACTCAGACTACTTTTTCTCTACTTTTCTCTACTGAATTTTCCTTGGGTGTATGAAATGTTACTACAGTTTTCAGATTTACAGACAAAACATCAACAAACGATGACTGAGAATGCTTCCTGCAATTCTAATCAGCCATGTGCCACTGGGCTTACAAAAGGAATCCGACTTTTTCCTCAAATCTGGCTTATTTTTCCTGTCTCAGTTGGGAGACAATCCACTGACTGGTGATGTAGGCTGCTCTGTGAGCCACCTGATCTTGATTCTTCTCAATTCTTTTCAGTGCTAGCTAGATAATGCTTGTACTGAGTTACAGGAGTTGTACCTACTCACAGGAGTGCCTTCTTCTTCGGAGCTTGCCCCTCTCAATTATCTCACCAGCCTAGCTCTAAGTTCCTCAGTTGTTCCCTGCGTGTTGGCTTGGATATGTGTATGTCTTCCGAAGTATCTTCACCTTGTATCACAGCTTTGTGTTTCCATTGCATCATTTCACTGACTTGCCCAGCAATCCTCACTGGAACGTCTCTACCGTATATTCATTTCAGATCCAAAATGGCTGGGGAGGATTAGGCCACTCCGTGACAATATTGGTGCACCCTATTTCTGTAGAAATAGTAATAGCAATAAGGCAATTTCTTTTATTAAAACCCAAATCTCCACAAGGAGCTCTTCCTCTTCCAGACAACATGGAATCATGTAGCCAGTCCTACTTTTGCTTTATCTATTTCTGTAATCCTTATTAACCCTGCTCATATTTGTTGCCATGTGTGATGTTTTAGTCCTATTTACGTCAAATTGTAATGAAGGCACTTGAGTGACTCGGCCTCAACTCCAAGTTTTGCCAGAAATTTTGAGTACTTTCAGCTTTTGTCCTTCAAAACGGGTGACAGAAACACTTCCTTTGTCATCTTGTGTGGCTGGAGCATAATTTCACAAGGTTTTATAACTCCCGTATCTTTCATTACATGTCAGCATGGTGCCAAACATAATAGGGGCTCTGTTGGTACCTCTGGGTGCTATTGGAACCCGAATGATGCTTAGATAAGGTAGGACATGGTGTGTCTTCAGTAGAGGATGAAAGTGAAGACAGCTCTTACCTTTCCTTGAGACCGTCCCCCTGATTAATGCTGACAAGCTTTCTGCAGTTGGGATTCTAGCAATCTTCTCTCACAAGTGGCATAAATTAGGTGCAAGAGATGGCAATGCATCGCACAGCCCCCTGCTAGGAGAGTGGGAAGAAGTTTGGCATCGCAGTTCAGTTTATAGTATTTATTTCACTGCAAAATAGTTTCACGGCAAGTAGTTTCTTACTGTCAAAGGCACTTTCCATTCACTTCATAAATTACTATAAGCTTTGACAAGTCCTTCAAATTTGTTTTCCCCTTTCCTTGCCCCAATGTGTTACAAAAATGGCTTGATGGATATTTTGAAAGTTGACAGGCCAGTAGATCTTTCTGAACTAAAATACTCTTTCTGTTTAGGGGCATCACAGAAACTAAAAGGAAGAAAAAGGAATAACATGAAATTATATTAAAAGATATTTTTTTCTACAGCAACAAACTGTGAGCTTTTACATATTATCAAAAGCTTTGAAGAGTGGGGAAGTCTGGGTTTAAAAACACACTTCTTCCAATCCTATCAGTGAAGATCTGGTGAAAATATAACTTGTTCTGTCCTTACTACACATTCTTGTTCTATGGCATTGTTTCATTTTATTCATATTTAGTTTATTAAAAGCAGAGCGATTCTCATTCATTGCCTTTTAACTGTTACTTCCCGGTTGCCTTTCAGTCTTTGGCTGTAGAGCGTGCACAGTCTCAAAGAGGGTCAGATTGGACTTTGGTTTTCATTTTCCAATCTTTCCTCCTTTTGGTCGTTGTGGCGGTTTATGTTGTTGTTGTTGTAGTGTTTGTGTGTGTTGTTGTTTTTTTCACGTCTAATTTGGTTGGTTCATTGTTGCACATCAGGAAGATGCCTGAGCTCTTGATTTTCTTTTTTTTTAATCAAGCGAGAGCACACATGATCTTCTTACACATCTGTGCTTGATGTCATCAAAACTGCATTTACCCCTTAGAAAAAGATTTTTTTTCAGTTACTACTTACTTTTGACATAAATTTAATACATTAGACATCACTTTATTAATGCAGCTGGATGCAGTGTATAACATAATGCAGTGAGGTCAATGCCTAATGAAGAGTTTTATGAGAGAAGGAATTTACAAAGTGATTTTAAAAAGTATCTATTTATTTCCTTACCAGGGTTTCTAATAAATCTTTGGCCCAGCTGACAAGCTTGAGTAGACTCCTGAACTTAAATCTTTGTCGTAATATCTTGTGGTCTTCTTTCTGATTCAGCTGCTTTCCTGTTGAAGGTAGTACTTGGACATGTTCTGGCTGTGACAGCCTCCAGAAATGGGGCTTTTAGTAAGATAATGAATCAGATAAAGGCGAAAGGAAATCCTCGGCTTTTACTGGGAGTTTCACTTGAGCAGAATCTGAGTAGGAACATCTGGATGTGTCCCATGATCCAGATTAATAACGTTAATAATGCTTTAGAGGAAATCAGAGTCTATTTTATAACTATTCACTGTCTAGGACATAAAGCCCTGCTGTTTTGAGTAGGAAATACTGGTCAAGACACTGGAGTTGGCCCCCATGCTTTGTGAAGGGTGTCGTGCTATCTTAAGTATCCATCTGGATGATTAGGAGAAACGCAGATTGGATGAGTGTTAATTTCTCATTTGAAGGGTGTCATTTCCAGTATCAGCCTCACACATCATAATGCTGCGCCACATAATGCTGGGCATCTGTGTACTTCTAACCGTGAGATGTGGGATACATTGCTTCTTGACCCACAGGCAAGATATTAAATAGAAACAATGAGAGCAGTAAATTATTTTTATGATTTTTTTTTTTTTAGTTCTATAGATACAGTGTTCTGGAGCTGATTTTAAAGGGGGTAAAGGGTTACCAGTCAGCAATATCAAAACTTTGTTTCCAGATTATCTTCCTTAGTTATTCGTTTGAATTTCTAATGTGTGGAAATATGAATATGAAACATTACTTAGGTAAGAGGAGATACTTCTGTTGAAGTTAGTGGACTAGAGCGTCAGCAGATGGAGAAGAGAAGCCAGTCACTGGTGTCTGCCTGCTGAGAATCCAGCCCATTTGTCCTTTGCCACTCTTTTGTTCTATAAATCTAAATTGAGGCTTTTCTTTTTTTTTTTCTTTCTTGATTTCATTTGTTACCTTGGCACAGCAGACAATATGACTGTACATCTTTCATAAAGTGCCTTGAGATGTCTCAGCATGATAAGGTGCTAATTAAATTGAAGCTGTTGTCAAACTGGGAGAGGGAGTAAGAGTTCAGGGCTACCTAGTTTATACACTAGTTTAGGTGATGACTTTAGTGAAACTAAACAGGAAGGCTTCAGGCACTTAGGAAATGACAAAACGTATGCTAACTCAGATAGCTCTCAAAACTTTATTGATTCAGTCTGTATGCATATACACAAATGCCTGGGATGAATCTTAGGTAAAATCTCTTCAGTCTATAAGAGGGTGTCAAAAATAGCACTTCCAAGGTCTTAGGGATATAGCTAGGTTTTCCTGCCTTCAGCACAGTGACAAATTTCACCCAAACTATCCTCATCTTAACTCACTTGTTTTGTAGCATTGCATATTTTATACAGCTATTAGGACTCTTCATAATAAAAAGGATTTTGTGATTGGCTGTTATTGAGATCCAGCTGAAATTCTGAGGTCCAAGAAAGGCGTTCATTCAACAAATAGTTCTGTTCATATCTCTAATTTCCTAAGAGTTCTTGGAATCATATTTTATACTTGTCCTTTGCATAACAATTTAAAGTTATGTAGAATGTATCACTAAATATCATGCTCCTCAAACTGTAATTGCAATCAAAAAAGTGTTCTTTGTCCTGAAAACCATAAGGAGGAGCCACTGTTATTTACCTAGAGCTTTATAAACAATACTTTACCCTTGGGACATAGTGTCTTTGGGTCAATACAAATATCAGAACTCACTAGGTAGGAAGAGGATGAGGTAAACACCAGAGACTCTGAAGGCTTTATGTGACAGCCTTATGTTAATTTTTTTTTAATTAATGTCTTTGTTAAAGTTGAGTTATACAACAATACAAATATAGGTGGAGTAAGAAGGCTAGCTTTGCAAATTGCTTGAAGGACATGAATTTATCACTGAGGTGAAAAGAGAGAAAGAAAATGGTAATCAGATGACTTTGGATCTTTTGTTGGCTTTGCTTTGAACACTAGAGAGATTTTGTCCATTTCTGAGTCAGTTTTTGCCATGCTACATATAAATAAATCCAACAGGTTAATATTTAGTTCTATATCTCAGTAGTACTGGGTGCACTGATTCTGTAACAACCCCAGATTTGAAGGGAGATTGCCATCTGAAGGGAGGTGCTGCTTTGGTTAAGGCTGCCTACTCCAGCAGCCAGCTATCTGTGGTAGCTGTATGCAAATAAAAGGGCTCGTTCAGCTATTGCTAACAAGCTGCACCTGAGGTCTTCAGCTCCAAGAGCAGTGACTCTGAAAAAGAAGGGTGTAATCAAAGGTTTTCAAAGCAATGATGTAGTCAGAAACAATTTTTTGAAACTGCTATCCAGAAAAAAATCTATGCAGAAAGGCATTTAAATGTTTATCATAAAATGAAATTTTTTGTATTTCTATTTGTGCCTGTTGCCTCTTGTCCTGAGAAGAGTTTGGCTTTATCTTCTCTACTCCCCCTGTCAGATATTTCTACTCATGGGTAAGATTCCCCCTGAGATTTCCCTCCTCCAGGCTGAACAAACACAGCTCTCCCAGCCTCCTTGTACGACAGATGCTCCAGTTCATTAATCATCTTTGGGGCCCTTCACTGGACTTGCTCCTGTCTATGCTTGGCTGTGCATGGCTGAGATGGTTTTAGCTGTGCCCTTAATGCCCGGACAAAGGAGACTTCACTTGGTGTGGCCAAGCTGGAGAAAGTGGCTCTACCAGGTGGAACTGTGCCTTGCAGGGTGCTGGCTGAGAAGGGTCTCTCCCCTTTGTGTGCATCAGCTAGAGACTGAGGAGTTTTCTTCTGGCATGCTGGAAAGAGCAATGTAAGTGATAGCTTGAAATGACACAGTGGCAGCATGTCATGTTGAAATCCAAGAACAAAAATCAAATGGAAATTTGGGAGTCTGTTTTGTTACCACTTTGTGTCGCTGTTACCAGAGTTTGGTCCTGCTTTAGTATTTTCGCTGCTCCCTACAGGATACTCACCTTTCCATCACCTCATCTTCTTAGTGATGGATATTGTGTTTGCAAAAAGAAAAAACACACAACATTGTAGTGAGAGAACAAGGCTTGTTACAGTTTTTTCTTCAGCAGTGTTTTCAGGACCTGAAATATCCTGGATACAGGGGCCCAGAGCTGTTACACGAGGACAGGATCGATTCAGTCAATCAGACGGAAAACCTACTGTCAGACTCGCAGACCTTTAACCTGCTCCTCAGAATTATTAGAACTCCCAAATCTCTTTGCAAGCCTTTTCTATTAGACAGATATTCCCATGTTTTGATTTTTTTGCTCCAGAAGTAATTTTTTTTTATAATTACCTTCATTGAACTGCACTTACCATCTGTGAAGTGAGAGGCACTTAAATGATTTATTAGCCTGGGTTCCTAAAATGTGCTGAACAGCGTGGGATTGATCTGGGTAGTGACAAATACAGGGGGCATGACAATGGATAGGTGGCCAGTGTTTGATGGAGCATCGTGCTGTCCTGGTGGGGGCTTACTCTGTGGGGCTCTGTTGGCTCTTCCAGTTGTACAACAGATCGATAAAAGACAGGTATGCTGTGCCTCAGAAATATAAAGAAATATCTTCAAGCACAGCTCTCCTCTTGAAAAAAAATCATGTGCCTCTTGTTTCTGAAATAACTCTCCGTAAAAGGCTCTAAGGAGTTTTCTGGCAGCCAAGAAAATCTTTCTAGAGTCCACAAGTTTATTCCGATTCTTTTTTGCCTGTGCACTGATTGAAATTCAGCAGGCTGATGTTGGCCCTCACTTTGTTTCTCCCCTTGCAAGTTGTATCCATGATGTCTAAGTGCCTTTCCACGCTCTTTCCTCAACCCTGTACAACAAGGCTAATGTTCAGTAGGGCTCAGTAGAGGCAGCGCAGTACGGAGCAGAAATCTGAGCGGTGCAGATACAGCTACAAGCATAATTAGCGGTAGTGAAAGGCTGCAGGTATCAACACTACTTATAGAGGGAAATGTGGTTCCGAGCTAAGCAGGAGGTGGGAAGGCGGAGCACATGCCTTTCATGCAAGCAAAATCCTGCCTCTGGTAATAGGCAGGGGCTCCAGGCTTACATCTCCAGCTGCATTCTCATCTGAGCAGAGGCTGTGAAACCTTGCTACTTGCAGAGCAGCGTTTTGCTTCCCCATGTAGCAGACGCTCACAACTTCTGCTGACCTCAGAACTCAGCAGGAGCCGAGATGAAGCAGCTCCAGCCCTTCACAGCGATGAGGTGCCACCAAGCAGCTGATCTCACAGATGCAAGGGACTGCAGGTGAGCCAGAGTCTGCTCTGTGCAGATTGCCTGGAGGATCATCACAGGAACATTGGCAAGGAAGAGGAGGCTGCAGAGCTAACATCAGTGGTGCGCTCCTGCTGGGGGTTAAGCATCTGCCTTCCCCCTTCTCTCAGCAAAAACAGACAGATGAGAAAAACCCAGTGCAGACACTGCATTAATCTTTCTCTTCCCCCAACCCAGTTTAATGTATGCAGAGAAGCACAGGACTGAGCTTAGAAAGGATAACAAGAAGGATTTGCATGGTTTACTCCGCGCCATGGAACAGCTTGGACCAACGCTGTGATTTAACAAGCTGGGTTCCAGACCTGCCTGCACGGTGCAGTAGTACACAGAAACGGTGCCACGTCTGGCGGCTGGAGCGGGGCTCTCTGAGCGCTGCGTGCAGCAGCAGCTGACTCACTCAGTGGCCAAAGCAATGCAAGTTGGCAGTCAGCGGCTCCAAAGCCACACCACGGCTTTTTTTGTGCCCCCAGTGCTCCCGTGCTGCCTTGGGCAGTATGGACCACCTGGGTGATGTCCTGCTGGCGTAGGGTGGGCACAGCCAGTGCAAAACCAGGGAGCAAATAAGCCAAGAAGGAACTGAAGGAGGTGTGAGGTGTTGGAGGGCTGCGTGGGGAGGGTGGCATCGGTAGGGACTTCTCTCTGTGTCTTCAGCTCAGCCTTACCCTTGCGTGATGATTGATGGGCTAGAAAGGCCAGCAGGAGTAAGAGGAAAGCCCCACCATGGGGAAGTTGTGGAGTATGTAGGGAACTTTGGGTCTGGTCTGAGCTCCTGAAATTTCAGGGATTCAGCTGTCATTCAAAGCTGCACAAACCAGCATAGCTGTTACTGTGTTTGTACTCTGTACTTAGATGACCTTGAGTTAAATTTGGAGTCTGGACATTCATGTCTACCTAAGTCCTGGGTATTTCTCTGCCTTCTAATCGTGATTGTCCTTAACAGCCTAGTTGTACCACTCTTGAAGAAATATCCACTTCACCTGCTGTATATATCCTAAACTGTAGACATTGTTGATGAATTTGTCTTTCATTTTTTTCTCATTGTTATCTCTCCTAAAGCAAAGGTTCTCTTGTCTAACACTATTTGCACTGTAGTTTTTTTCTCCTCTTTCTGTTCTCTTTCTTTCTCACACCCGGTTTTCATGGCGCCCACGAGACATCAGTAAAATCGAATCAGACCTACATACTGAACTACCCTGGTCTTGGAGTCAAGCTCAGGGTCTGGTTCATTGGTGGGGTAGGGGTGGTGGTGGAGGAAAAGATCAAAGGAGAGGAATCCTCAGGTGATGTTCCTGTTTACTGGCTGATTCATCCATATGTCCTAAAGAGCAGCACGTGGCCAAATGGAGCTGGTGAGAAGCAGAGACAGATGGCACCATGTGGTCTGGAAGGAACACAAGGTTTTACACCCAGTCAGAGATGCAAAATCAGAGCCCTGAATGCTCATGATTCTTTTGGTGTAGTTGATATCTAACCCATTATCCAAATACCAGGATTTAGGCTGGCCTGTATTCCAAGGATTTATTTTGATTTCCTCTTTCTTTTGAATCTGGATTTCTTCAATAAAGTGCTATTCCTTCTGGCCTCCAAGTGTGTGGGCAGGTCTGTTCATGGTGGACAAGCAGCCCCGAGGAGCTGGGTGGAGGAGGAGAGGACAGACCCTTGCAGGTGCCAGCCCTGGGCATTGGACTTGGGGCATTATGCTGAACTGAAAACTTTAAAGGATCTTTCAGCCAAATCTCACGTCTTGTCCTTTTCATTTCACAGGTCCTCCCCTGGCTCTTTTGGGGCCTGCAGCCTGTGCTGCAGAAGCTGGTTTTGTGCGTTTGCTGGAGTAGCAGTTAGTGAGCAGCAGTGTCCTGAGCAGCCTGATACATTCCAGCTCCCGGAGGGTGAAGGGCCCCAACTCGCTGCGGCAGCGCCATCCCTTCCTCTGAGCCGTGTCAGCGCTGAACTTGGATGGGAGGAGGCTTAGTGACCTGTCCCCAGGTGAGTGCCCGAGCTCTGCTGGGAGGACTGGGCAGGTGGAGCCAGGGCTCCCTGCTGGCAGGAGGGTAAGGGTGAGGCAGGATAGCTGCCAGCTTTGCAACGAGTTCACGCCTGGTGCTTCCTCGCCTCCGATTCAGAAGGCTTGGGAGTCCAAGGAAGAGAAATAAATGAACAAAGGACTGGGAAAGAGCTAGAGGAACAGCAAAATATTTTTAAAGCTCATCAACGTCAGCCCACAAGTGATGAATCTGCAGGGCACAATCCAGTTTAAACTGGCGTTGGGAAACTGAGGATATCCCACTTAGGCTTAATAATTAAAGGAGTGATACACGTTCCTACTTGCTGCGCTAAAGATGAGTGGGGTTTTATCTCTGTACTGCTAACAGTGCCAGTGACATGTTCATAATGCTGTAACACGTTGCTCTGCACATACAGCAGAGAAGAGGGCTTGTGGCAATGGGCCAGAATCACTTAGATCATTTTACCAGGGGCACATCAGAGACCAGGGGACCCCATCAAGGAGCTGCTTTTTCCAGTCCGTAGCACCCCATGTTGTGACATTTCTCGTATTGTTGTCCCCCGGCATTACTTCTGACGACACAAAAAATGATTGTTGTCTTTAGATATAAAAATCAGTTTAACTCTAGCCAGGGTCAAACTGCTGTCACTGTATTCAGATACAGGTTTCAACTTAGTTTTGTCACCCTGTGAGTTGGAAAATTGCAGCTCTGGGTAGGGTCAAACCAGGGTTATAAACTTTCTTTGTGAGCAATTGAGTATGAAACAAAATCTGATTTGCTCAGATACAGGTAATGTTTTTTTTTTTTTTAATCCTCCTTTTTAAAGCGCAGTCCTGCTTCTCCATGTTGGTTTTAAATAATTCAGCTTTGTGAAACCGGAGGGCTTGAGAAATTTCAGAAATAATGCATGCAAAAGTCTGGCTTTTATACTCGTGATGTCTACGGGATTCTGCAGCATCCTGGCGTGCTGTGTGGGTGTATGTGTACATGTGCTTTTTTTGTACTCGCATGCATACTCAGACACCCGCTCACTCCGTATGAATTGATTATGTTACCCAAATACCTCCTAGGGATCTCTCTCTCTCTTTCCGTGGATCTGGTACAATTTGTTCTTGAAATTACTCTAGGAATTGTACAATGTCGCGTTAAACACACCCACACTGATACGGATACAGATTGAAAGCAGATAGGCATTAAAATGAAGTGGTGTTTAAGTAACTGCTTTTCTGCTCTCAGAATATTTTCTCCTGATAATTCATTTCTCGGGAGTGATGTAGGTTGTGCCTTGGGCCAGGAGGAAGAACTAGATGACAATTTTAAGGAAAAATCCGAGGTGTGCAGACAGAGGCCAGGTTATCACTTCCCAGTTCCGTGCCTCTGAGACACAGGTCAGCCTCAGCTTGTGGCACAGGTGCTATCAGAGAGGTTAACACAGAGGTTGCCACGTTTCATCCCAGAGGAACCAAACAGGGGCAGCACGGCTCCAAATGGGGGAGCCCCTGGACAGAAAAGAACGCAGAAATCAAGGAAACAAAGTGGAGGAACTCCACAAAAGAGAACAGCTTTTAACTGTGCATGCAGAACACGACTCAAACGGGGCCCAAAAAAAGGTGGCAGTATCACCCAAGGGAGGTGCTGAGTGCACCCAGGCACAAACCCTGCTTTTGTGCCTTAACACTGGTGCCGGAACACTGCTGATGCATCTAGCATAGAATAAACACCAGCCGTTGGGCATTCCTCCCTGAACGTCTCCTCTTGCAGGTAGTGGAAACCACCCCGTGTTTGTCTGTTTCCTTTTGGTGGTTGTCTCAGCACAAAAGGGGTGGTGTGGGGGAGCTCACAAGTTGCCACCAAGTGTCTGAGCTATGTATTTAGTTGATGTTCTCACCTGATGGAGGCATTCCAGTTCTCTTCTTGCTTAGATTTTTGGGATTTTGTGTCATTGGTTTGGTTCTCCTGGCACTTTACTCAAGTGGCACTTAGTCTGTTTGCTTTTTTCTGTCTGACTTGTTCCATCCCCTGCTGTGTTCCCTGCATAAGGATACATGGTTTCCATGGCTTTGTTCTTAAAGAAGTGTCAGCCAAAGCTGTTTGTGCCTCTGCACCTAATTGCCTTCTGCTGTGCCTGGGTTTAAAAGCCTGCTCACAACCTGCTTGGTTTTAAGTGCCGTAAGGCTGTTCTGCGGTGAGTCAGAGATGTCTGCCCCTCTGCCGTGGGTCCCCTTGCCTCCAGAAGCGTCCCCAGTTCCCGGTGAGTCTGCTCTTTAACCGTCTTCTCAGCCAGGTATTAAACCTTGGTGTTTTTGCCTCTCTTTTCAGTCCTGTGTAGGGTTACTGGGAATGTTTCAGAGAATATTTCTTGTTTGCAGTTTCCTTCCCAAGAGCCTAAATTTTGCTTCCAGAATGTCTTTCCTTCCCTTACATATGTAAATTGTGCCAAAATGGACTAGATTTTTCCCCAGTACCTCCTAAAAGCCAGTTCAGAGTCCTGTGAGGTCTGCCACCTTAGGCTTGGCAGTCACGTTGCCGTGTAATCCTCTCGGGGGTCACAGCCCCACCTGCCTGCTGGTAGGAATCAGCTTCAGGCCTGAATTTCAGTTTTGCAGAGGTGCCTAATTGTTGGCAGCAGACCCTGTCTGAGTGTGTGAAGAGGCCAGGTTTCGGATGTGTGCTTTTTCTTGGTGTCCCCTATTGTACAGGCTCGTGTGCTTCTCCATCAAGTCCTCGCCAGCAGAGCACAGACAGCACAGGCCCTCGCTCAGTATTGTTCTTTCTAGTCCAAGGGTGGATATCCCAGAGGCCAAGGCCCTTTCTTGAGTGCTGGCCTGACTTGTTTGGAACCAGAACTAAGGTTTGTTGTAGTGCTTCCTTATTTCTTTTGGCAGAAGGCTTTGGATTTAACAGCCATCCACTGTATGCTCTGTCTCCTAGGTGTCTGACAGCACTCCTGGAACAGTAGCTCTTGCAAGATCGCTCTACGAGTAGAAACCTCCAGCAAATGAGCAGTAGGATCTCATGGACAGACTCCACCTCACGTGCTCTTGGGAGGTATCATGGCTTTACATCATCAGCTCTGCGCGGCTGATGCCTGACACCTCGTGTGCAGCATGACTGAGCTGTGAACGGAGCAAGAACTGGAATGGAGGCATTCCAGTTCTCTTCTTTCTTAGATTTTTGGGAATCGTGAACATGTCCAAGACAGCTCGCGCATTCTGGTAGTCATTGGTTTGCTGTGTGATTCAGTTGTCCAGCGCGTGTGCTGCGGGCTGGACACTGCACGTGGGCTCTGTTTTGGGATTTCTGATGATATCCTATTGGGATGTCAGGACTGTTGGTTTCTATAATGAGCTGATCTGCAGTCAGACATATCTAAGTCAGAAGATCCTCTTAATCTTGACTCTAATATGGTTTTCTCTAATTTATAGTCACTTCTAGGCCTGAAGGGTCCTCTATTTTCTGCGACTAATCTATGTCAGTGTGCAATTGTAGATTTTTACACTTTTGTTCCCTTCTTTAGCTGTATTTTCTTCTCTTCCTCCGAGCAGCAGATTATGTATGAAGCACCTAGTACAGTCCTACCAGCTATGATTCTCATTTGAATTCAGCACATCCCACTGTCCTGCTAAGTGTTCTATCAATGTGCCAGCTTTGCTGTATTAACCCAGGAGCAAGGGAAACTACAAGTCACTCAATCCTTGGGCTACAGCAGCTTTATTTTATTTAATGAAGTTTGAGTCATTTTATGGCAGAACTGGGCTGCAATTCCAGCTGAGCCCTTTTGAGCCTGCATATTCTTCTCTGCTGCACACCTCTGGAGTGTGCAGCCAAAATGTAAGTTAATGAAGACAAAGAGGAGAGATGTTCCTGATATGGCTATTTTTCTCTCTTGTTGGGGCATTGATGCTCAGGCAATGCTGGGAGAAGCTGCAATACTATCACTTCACTCATCACAATAACGTTAATCTTTTCCTTGGGGAGACATGTAGCAAGTAGCTGTTGACCACTTTAAAATTTTCTAGAATTTCTGTTTCAAAAAAAAAACACCACCCCTTTCTGCAGGTCTTTGGTATGGACAACTCACTCATAAGTCTCACATGATTTATTGTTTATTTTTTACTTCTAACTGTATCTAAAGCATCTAAGGTATTTCACTGGAAAAATAAGGCAAGAACCAACGGGTCAAAAATAGAGAGGTCCACAACTGGCGTATGTCTGTGATGACTATGGCCCAAGCATATTTCTTTTTTAACTTTTCCATCCTTCTGTCTTCTATAATCAAAAATAAGTTGAGTGTTTTGCAATCTGTGGAATGTGTTTTTTCGCATGACCACCATCTGGGCTGCTATTCCTCTGGCCTTTTGTACCTCTCTTTGTTGTTTGGGTTACTGATAGTTGTCTGTCTGGTGGTGTTTGATTTTAGCTTTCTCCCCGGACTCCTCAACAAGTTACACCTAGAAACTTTCCCTAATTTTATCTTTGAGGCTTACACTTCTCTTGGCCTTAACAAACATATCTGAATTTGACAGTTTATTCCTGTCAATACACTGTGCTTCACTTTTAACAAGTGAGTGTTTGTCTACAGGAGGAGATATCAGTCAGGAATAACTCTGGATTATCACTCTGTGGAAGCTCACATTTGGGGTCCATTGCCCTTTGAAAATGGATGCAGATTATTTTACTGTTATTCCAGAATCTGTGTCTTGTCAGGGAGTCTTCAGGCATCCTTTAATTTTTCTCCCTCCTATGTGAACTCTGTGTCTTGAGTATAACAAGCCTTAATTTCAGCTGTCATCGAACCTACTTTCTTTCAGATGAGATTTCTTCTTGGTGCAGTGGTACTCAAGGTGTTCTGGAGATAGGTCTGTCAGATGGGGGGTGAGTTAAATGCTCACTGAAATTGATGGAAACCACTTCAGTGACTCCAAGGACTATTGGGCCAGTCCCTGAGAACACTGAACCGAACAAAATCCAGATATATTCCAGGCTGCCACTTCCTTAACCCTTTTATCGCATTCTTCCATTCCTGTATGTTACCAGAATATCTTTTTTTTTCTTTTTTTTTTTTTTTTCTTTTCTGAATAGTGAGTTCTTTTTCTGGCTTTTATGATTCTGAAATGAGAACAGGTAATTTTGAACACAGAGTCACTCTCTCATGCCTAACCTACAATATTTCTTTCTTTCCCCCAGCTGAGGACAGGGATTTCTGAGGCTTCCTGCAAGCCTTGGTTTGGTGTATGTCAGTGTGATGTGCTGCTCCACTTGGCTTGCTCTGCTCATGGGTAATTTAATAAGTGATAATCATGGCCTGCAAGGAATGCCAGCCCTGTTGTTCACACTGTTCCGGTTCATGTCTTCATTTCGTCTGGAAAAGCCACTGTGCCTGCACTAGTGGACTTTCTAGCCTCCCCTGCCGAAAATAGGCACTTGTCTTTTCAACTCTTTTGTGTAGGTGAATGACATCTTCTGATGCTTTTAAATTGAGTATTTTATTTTATTTATTAAATCTTAGGCAATGTTCTCTTAGTTCCATGGGGGGAAGGGAAAGGCTTTCTCAAAGGCTGGTTTTGGTCTGTGAATGGTGAAATCCTGCCCATGAAATACAGGAGCATGTCAGAATGTAGAGTGCTCTGAGTTGTGCTTATAGATGAGGGTAAAAAAGAGAGAAAAGGAAATAAGTAAAAGTACAGAGGAATCAGAAATACCAGTGAAGCATCTGTAAAACACTGACTTCAATCCAGTGGTGAAAATCTGCTTATCTCAGTCCTGGATCCATGTCAAAATACTCGCGTTAAGTTTAAATACAGGGAAGACTGAAGTTGGGAGATTACCTGATCACAGTAACAGCTCATCCAGGCTGGTGCTTCTATGGAAGATGTGAATATCATCAGATTGAAGCCACAGGGGAGAGATGAACTCTTCTTAAAACAACTGAAGGTCTTGTGCTAGACTTACACCCCTGGAATATGTGGGGGTTCTTCAGGTGCCTCTACTGACAGTGAACTGAGGTGGTCTATAAAAATGATTTTCTGGTCATTCAGTAAGACCTGATTGAACTTTGCTTATGCTATGTAGTTCTACGTTATGATTATGACCCTACTGAAAAGATCTGGAGGGTTTGTCTCCAGAGCAGTTTTGACCCTTCGCTATAGATGTCCACTATGCATGGTTACTGTGGGCAGTGGTGGATAAGCAGAAACATTCAAAACAATTTTTTTGTTTTCTAATCTGAAGTAGAGCCCCAGCCCAAAGGAATCTGTGGGGAAAAGAAAATACCTCACTGCGCGGATGACTGTCAGAAGTTGAAGTGTACAAATGATCACGTCTCAGCGTTTTTCGCAGCGCGGTGATGCGTTTGCCTTCACGCCTTGGTTGCTTTGATTTGAATGTGCCAGGTGCTCCTCCAGACCTGAATGGAAACCAGTTTAAGAGGTGTCAGGAGCCTGTCCCCTCCTGGCGGGGTGCTAGAGCTCCTGCTTTCCAGACAGGAGCTGGAAAGGTACAGGAGTAAGTAGCCGTCAGAGGCTGGTGCTGGTTCAGCATCCTGTCACACAGCAGGCCTGGTTAGCTGCTCCCAGCCACCTGAGCTCTGTAGCAAATGGATTCGAACCTCTCTTCACTCAGCTCTCCTTCTTTTGCCTTTCCACACAAACATTTGTCAGGGTTTCAAAATATTCATTTAAAGCTTCGTGTGCCGGTTAGCAAGAGCAGCAGCCTGCTCTCACGAGTGGGAAGACACGGGAAGGACCGAGGCCTTCGGGCTTGTGGGTGCTTCTTTTCCGCGAAGGGCAGCAGGGCTGGGAAGGCCCGGAGGAGGGATGCCACCACCGGCCTGCAACCAGCAGCGCCCAGAACAGCCAGGAGAAGGTACCAGCATAACCCCGGCTGGGAACAGGCCTCACCTGGCCTCTGGGCACGACCTGAGCCTCGCTGCCCCTTTCAAGCTGTGTGCACGGACAGAAATGAGGAGAAAGCAGGAGCGAAGCAGGATCACCGTGTGGGTGATGCTCTCTGGGCTAACCTCTTGCCAAGTGACTGAAGGGGAGCGCCGGGAGCACGCCACTTGTGGCGACACTAGAGGTCACTCTGGGACCAAGGATGGAGGCTGGCTGCCATTGGGGCCTGGCGAAGGTCAGCGGCTGCTAATCCGTAGAAATTGCTGAACTACAAGCGAAATTTGTACCTAATTATGAACCGCTTTGATGCGGCATTGCTCCTATCCTAACTTGAGTGGCAATTTCCTAAAGGGAAAAAAAAAAAAAAACCACAACCCGCGGCCTTAAGTGGCGTGTCCCTAAGTGTTCCCAGAGCAAGGCCGGTGTTTTCGGCACAAGCTCAGGACATCTCTGCACGCAGGGCTCTGGGCAGCGTTCCCCAGGGCGGCTGACTTGGTTCTACCTGCCTCCTGCCTCCCCTCGGCACAACTCTCAGCTCCTTATCGGCATGGGCAGGGATTCATTTACGTGGTGCTGCCTAGCAAGCCTAGGGGGAAAGATGGATTTAACGCAGCCACGAGACATCTGTGTGCTAAACTCACTGGCTGCGGAACCTATATCGAAAGGATTTAATTTTATTCCCTAATAATCCCTTTTCTCTCAAACAGGTCAGACTAGAGAGGCTGCTGCTACTGCTGCTGCTTTCAGCCTCGTTGGCGCTGCTGTTATGGGTTCCAGGGCTGGTCAGTCATGCATGACATCTGCTTCATCCCGGTGAAAAGTTTTCCTTTTAATATTATTTTTTGAACTCATTTACTCTGGCTGCTCAAAAAAAAGAAGGTATGTCTGCTTTTCGGTTCCCTGAAGTACCTTTGTAGAAGTTAATCTGAGTAAAAGATTTCAGTGATTTCTCCCCCTACCCCTGAAGAGACAGACTGATAGTTTTGGGTCAGCTGAATCTATTTGGAAGTTGGTTAGCAATTAATTCTGGATGAAAAACAAAGAATAAGAAAAATAGTTAAAAAAATCATTTTAACATTTCCTTTTTTTTTTTTCATTGCAAAATGTGCCCAATAATAAAGCATGTTCTCACCCTTCCCCCAGTCTCCCAAAGGATGAAAGGTGACGTGCCTGATATGAGGCTGAACAAAATATTTTAGTTGACCTAAAGCATTTTTGCTAAGTTTATTTTTTCACTTTGGCCATAAAAGGCAAAGCCAGCTATTTGCACAGCTTTATTTGTAAGCCTTTTCTTAGCTCCTGTGGAGGCCAGGTGCCTGCTGGCAGGGGAGGGAATATGCCCGGCGTCCCTTTTTCTCCGTGGAACATACCATTAATGACCCAATTTTGCTGGAGATTTCTAATGCTCTCACAAGGGTTTTGTGGCATGAGGAGGCTTTGCACTTCCCCCATTAGGGCAGGTACCTGGTTGTGGCTGGATTCCATGGCAGTGCAAACATCTCACAAATCTAGCCAGAAATAATTGGGATAACAGGGACTCCTTAGTCTTCGTTCACTCGAGGGTCACAGGACGTCAGATTTGACTTTGTTATTGAAGTCAGCTAATGTACTGGAAATGCCTTCATTTTCTCCCTCTGGAGGCATAGGTTCAAATCTGCCATAAATTACAAGTGACACAGGTTCAGTAGTCTTAATTAAATCCCATGAGGTTATTTTTGTGTGTCAACACTCCCCTTCTCCTCCCTTCTGCACCACTCGGAGCAGCCGAAGGGCAGGGAGGACTCCAGGTAGGTCCAAGTTCTCAGCGTAGCACTGAGCTGCGGGAATCAGCTCGGGGCTGGGTTACAGCCAGGCTCTGGCTGTCCTGGTATCAATCTGCCATTGAACTTGTAATGTAGTGTATATTCTTCGTACATTTAAAGCATTCAATTCTGTGCTAGATCGTTATTCCTTGTAGGGAGATAACCGACTATAGAGGATTTCTGTTATCTACAGCATCTCTCCAGCCTGGAATTCATTGATTTCCGATCTACCGTCTAAAGGTGCAGAATAGGGGTGATCAATGCTACAGTGCTGATGTGAATAAAGCATGCCCCCTAATCTGCATTATCAACGGCCCACTTCCTGATATCCTGAGCTGACCTGGTCATGACTGTCTCTTACACAGATAAATACGCTGGCTGTTGCTAACGTGGCTTGAAAGCCTTTAAAATAGGAACGAATCAGCTTCCGCCTAGCTCTCCCAGGGAGTGGCTAGGCTGACTCAAACCTCCTTTAAGCTAATGCTTTTGTAAGGGCGATATGCACTGCTAGCATCTCTCTTAGCCTGGATTTAAATTAAAAGCTTTAATTGATCTCCTGATTTTCCTAGCAGTTTTTATTAAAAAGAAAAAGAAAATCTAGGGGAAAAAAAGAGCCCCCAAACATGCCACTTAAAGAAGAACTGTTTAGAGAGCAGGTTTTTATTTAATAAACAGTGATCAATTGAATTGATTAACCATGAACACATTACAGCAGGGTTTGTTGTTGCTGCTGCTGATAATTGCAGTTCATGTGCATGAGAATATTAAATGGCTGTTTGCAGGATCATTTTCATGCTCTTTTCATTTAACAGAATGGAGAAAACAACAACTGTTGACAGTGATTTTGGTTAGGACTTGAGTGCTGCAGACTGTGCCCTCAGGATGCCTGTGCAATAACTCTATCAATTGTGGCCATTTACTCTGCACTTCCAGACATTTCTGCAAACCTTGCAGCTGTTTTTTTACTAATTCGCTTGGTAATTAGATCTTATCATGCTGGCTCCATGGCTTTACATAAACTGTAAGCATTTGGAGCTGCCATATAAGACATTTTAGAGTTGTCTGTGTTGGTTTGCACTACTCTGCAAAGACCAAGGTGCTCTCAAAAAGCAGTAGAAATGGGGAAGCAGTTGTGACATGAATTCCTGCAGATTTATGAAGATTTCTGTAAAGAAAAGGGGTTTCTTCACTTAAATTAACCACTGAAAGCCAAGCAGCATTGATGGGTTTCATCCTGCCAGATGCTGAGCATAAACTGGGAGCTCTGTTTCTGCCCTCACCTTCACCCTCCAATATGCATCTTTGTCTCCGATAGGAGCTGAGGGCTTCAGTAGAAGTATTTTGTTTTAGGTGTCTCATTGATGTTAAGGAGAGCAATACCATGATCCTGTGAGCTCAAGGTCAGGAGTTGGTATTGATCATGCCCAAACGTATGGATGAAAAGACAGTGAGCCCTTTTGTGGCAGCAAGTCACCTTGAGATGGCTTTATGCAGTGGTATGACTAGCACAACTTGGGATCTGGGTGCCAGTACTGGTGGAGTGGCTTTAGTTAGGCAGATCTCAAAGGACAAAGTGCTCTGCTAGTAACTCCACAGGTGGGCCTGGTTCAGACATTGCAGTGTCTGATGAACTTCCCATAGCAAACCCAAAAGATAAGTCACTCCCGTGCAACAATTTGCAGTGAAACAGTGCTGTTCCATTGCTAAATACATCAGGGTCTCTAAAATCTTTTCCAGTGCCACCTCCCAAGTGTGGTGGGGACAGAGTTTCTCTATGGGTATGTCTCTGCTGCCCACTGGGTGCAGGCACACCAAAGCTCAGCGCAGCAAAGACGGGCAGAAATATCTCCGGAACAAGACGCAAGCCATTGCAGAGCCCAATGCAATATTTGCCATGCTAAGAAATTCTGCAGTAACTCCTGGGCTAACATGGCTAAACATTGTGGTGTTTCACTAGTCTCGTGGTGGTGTTTTGAGCCCCGTGAGCTTCCTGATGTAACCATTTCCTAGCATCGTCCCCCAGCACTCAGCTCGTGGTGTGCTGCTGGGCACCTGCAGGCCAGAAGAGGGACACACGTGCCCTTGGTGACTGTGTGCTAGCTATGAATTCAGACACTTTATTTTCAGATCCCAAATTTGTTCAGTCAGTTCTATGCTGTGCCAGGGAAAGGCAGAATATGGGTTATTTTCAGGATTATTGTTTGCTGTCTATAGATTACTTAAGTCACCGTATGGTTTTCTGTTTTGTACTCGCCATAATTTGCACTTCCCCTGGGAGTATAAGCTAAGCTGTGTGTGCTGCAGAAAGGTGTCTTTGCTGCTAGGAATGGAGAGACGTGGCCTGTAACCTCAGCAAAGGTCCTATAAATGACAAAGCTGCAAGGTCTGGAGGCCTGGAGTTCCATCTAGTTACTGATGAAACTCGACTAACAGGACCCAGAAGAGAGTTTGGCTGCAGTAGATGTCAGAGTAACACATAACTCTTGAGTTTTTTGTGTGTAAATAAATTATTACAAAGTTTTGCTATAAAATCTCACAAAAGATGCAAAGATATTATGGGAAGAGGCAACATTTCCAGATGGACTTTGGTGGTTTTATCTGTCAGGTGATGCTGGCAGATGTCATCGTAAAGGTACTTGTGCTGCTTGTAAAGGCTGGTGTGGTAATACAATAGCTGTGAGGGTCTGAAGAGGTATGTGAGGAGACATCTATAGGGAGAGGGAATAACTTTTATTAGATAACTGATATGTTGGGAAGAAAACATAAGCTTTTGGGCTCGTGAGCCCTACTTTCTGGAAAATTTCTGGAGTTCTTGAAAGTCACAACCCAAGGGATATACAGGCCCTCCAGAATTCACCTTTGATAGGGCACTGAGACTTTCAAAAGGATGCCAAGTCTGCGTGCATGGTGTGAAGCAGAACTGAACTCCTGTACCCTGCAGTGCTCACATCGGGACTTCGGCTGAGCTGAGCTCTGAGGACTGAGACCTGTCTGGGGCCCAGAGAGAGAGCACCTTCAGGACCCCTAGGGCCGATCCCTTCAGGGGAACTTTTGCCTTGACTCCCTGCTCACTACGAGGGATACTAGTCAAACTGGCAGAGGTGATTCCGTTGGAAGAATTGGAGAAGTCTGCATGGGTGATCTTTACTCCTCCAGCGCTTCAAAAAAGTTGCTATGGCATGTTTTGTGCCGTATTGTTATCTCAATGAATATCATTACTATGTCTTAGTTGTGCTTGTGCCAAAAATGATATTGTGGGCCCTAGGGTGAATTCATTGGGTTTACACTGTAAAGTGTAATAATTTCAGAAAAGGACAAATCTGGCCCAAGTGAATATGCTCTGTGTCCATTTGTGTTACAGGCCTTGGTGCTTGCCAGCAGCTGATCCACTAATGCATGCCCTAGGAATTTCGGTGTGCCCGGTAGATATGCATTTAGTATCACATGAAGACCCTCAGGCCCAGTGCAGTAGAAATCTAAATGCCTTTGCCACCTTAGATAAATGCAATAACTGGAAGAAAGAATGTGTGTATAGATAGATCCAGGTGTATTGGGCATTTGAAGCTTTTTTCAGTAATAAACTCTCGGGAAAAGTTTAGCTTCAGCATCAAGCTTTGATCCAAATATATAAGAACTTCCAAAAAGTTTAGTTAGAAATCTTTAAAATACCTGACAGAGAAATCCTCCAGCCCACTAAGGGCTGATGTGCTGGTAAGTTTCAGTGGTGGTGGTGAAAGAGGCACTGCAGGTAGATGGATCTCTGGACAACTGAAGGGTGACAGCAGCATATGCCATAGGGATTTTAACAATAACAGCAATAATAACAACAACAGTCTCAGGTTTTTAAATTTAAATACGTGGGTTCAGACATGTGGGGTGTATGTGCACTTCAGAATACAGAGATAGCTACCCCAGCTCTGGACAAAGGAGGTTGAAAGCTGGATGCAGTATGGTCAGATCTGCCCAACAATTTAATTACCCGAGAAAGCAAGGGCTTTAATTTGAAGGTAATACTGTGCTAATACGGGACAGGGCTGCTTCCCTGTGAGTGCTGCACGGTGCCCTATGAGATGTAGATATCCTGGATCATTTGAAGTGACCTGGGACGTGTGTACACGTCAGGTCATGTCCTGTGGATACTGTCCTCGGGTCCCAGCCTGGCACTTTAATCAGCCGTGCCCACATCTCCCCCTGGCTGCACGGTACGGGCTCTGGTGGGGAGGGGGCTCTCTTTCCTATTATATGGGAGCATGCAGAGAGAGAATTTACTCCTCAGGTTCTGAAAGCTCTGTGTGAACTTCAATATGACGGTGCCAATTTTAATCAAAGAAATGTACTGCGGATGTCACCTGCATTTTTATCCGGTCCTCTTTGACAGAAATAGAATTTAGTGTTCTGCTAGAGATAGAAAGGGCAGAAAAACTCACTCCGAGATTCATTTTGCTTGCTGTTATTCTACTACCATAATTACCGCTAAACACAATTACGGGCAAGACAAATGACATTTTTAGCTTTGGTCTTTAAAGACAAGAGTTAATTTCAGGCTTTGACCAGAACTATGTTAATTAGCCTCTACTCACTCTCTTTGTATGGAAGTACATCACCCAGGACTTAGCATAGGTTGCCTTTCCTGTATCTTTGAGTAATGAAAGGACACGGCATGGCAACCAAATCAAGGGTTGCTGCATTAACAAGGCCACTTTTCTGCCCATTTATCATCTATTAAAGGTGCACTAGTTTGTAAAGTAACACCACCTTCAGCGGGGCCGCCAAGAACGGCTCCTCATTTATTTTCTGCATGGTTTAAGTTGGAGTTAGACCCACCTTGTAGCTCAGAGGTGACAGCCAGTAAGAAAAAGTACACTAATTGAGACATCTCAAGGGAGAAATAGAAGAAAACTGAAAAGGTAATTAGAATGAGAGGGTTTCAAGCTGGGTAAGTAAAATCGAATGGAGGTGCATATTAGGGGCTGTTACAGATGGGAAAGAAAGTACTTGCAGAATAAAAAAAAAAGAAGTGAATATTAGAGAACAGAGCACCCTTTTCACACTTGAAAAATAGAGGACAGAGATGAAAAATAATGTAACAGTGGAGATACAGGCTGGGAAAAAAAAAAGCTCCAGAAATATGAAGGACATATTTAAATGTAAGAGAGAAAGAATGGGGAAAAATAATAGAGCAGATCAATTACTAGAGCTGTAGCCTAGGAAGGAGAAACTGTCAAATGAATATTTCTGGAGCTGTGGAAAAGTCTCCTTCCTTTGTGGGGGATGCAGTGTGTTTGGGCTGTGTAGGACGGGTTTCTTTTGGGGGCTAATGCAATATTTGAATTTGCTGCAGTGTCTAATGGAGACAAATAGCCCAAAGGGAGAGCTGGGCTGAAGGCTTACCTGGGCAGGAATGGATTAATTAGACTTTATTTGGCATAGCTGAAAGCTAATACCAGACCTTTTTTCTAGTGGTTGAAGGTTTAGCCCCTCTCTTATGCTTTAATTTCAATAGTTAGGGACATGCTGAGGTCCAACTTTTCCCATTTCAAACCTTCCCTTAGCTGGCAGAAAAGAATCACAAGGGCTACCCTGAAGCCATTTCCATCTCACCCCCAGGGAAGCTGATGTCGGACTCCATTCCCTCGGGCAGATGTACACCCAGATCAAAGCAGGCAGACACCTGAAGAGGAACACACTTCTACAAGTGGGAAATGGCAATTGCTTTCCGTTGTGGCCACAGCTGATTAGGCAGGATCGCCCCTTTTGGCCCCTCTTGGAGGCAGGAGGCTGGAAGTGAAGACCATCGGTGGTGCAGATGGGACATGGTGTCCTCTAGGTGCAAGGCTGGAAGGTGGGACCCCAGAGCTGTGGCAGGCACGGTATATATAACCCTAAAATGGTGACGACCCCAATAGCTGGAAGGACCAAAGCATATCTCTGTATCAGAAGGCAGCGCTGTGCAGAGGTTCCTCATCTAGCTCTGAGCAAGCAAATTGTGCTTGCACCCTCGAGTGAAATGGTTCAGGGGAAATCAGTAGGGGTTATGTGTCTGGAAGTCTTTGAGGGACTGGACCGGCGGTATTTGTTCTCATTAGAAGTAGTTTGTACAATGTAATGTACAACATATGATGTATGTAACGCTGCAGCAACTAAGTTATATCCTTGAAATTAATATTTGCTTACCATGGAAATGGCCTGATCCAAGTGCAGTATTTGTAGTTTTAATTGTTAGTCTCACTAGAGTATTTTTCCTATTCATTTATTAGATTTTTCTTTAAATAAGCTTCACTGATAAAACAGTCAGAAAAGGGTTTGCTGTTTCAAAAAATATTGTACCAGCTTCTGGTTAAACATGTTTGAAATTGTTAATAACACACTAGCATTCTTTAGCCACTGAAATTTTTGAGCACTTGATCAAACCTTATTTTCATGTTTCCATTTTGTTTTATTTATTTGTTTGTATTTAGGAAAAGTTGCCTTGAAACTGGAAACTATAAACATTTTAATTACATTTCATCTCTGTTCTTCCCAAGAGATAATGAAACCCAGCTGAAAATTTACTAAAACTGAAAGAGAAGAAGCACCCCAAAACTTTAGAAAAGTTAAAAATAAAAAAAGAAAAAAAAAAAAAAGACATTTCAAAGAGAACATGTACGAGCACGTACTGAAAACCAGTGCATGAAGGCAGGCAGGCATACCTTGGCTACTTCACATTATTATAAAGTTGTTTGTGTGGCTGAAGTGTTCATGGACAGTCAGGGTTGCTGCATTTGGTACTAGATGCTATCCGAAGAAATAAAATGTAGCTGTGGACCCCAAGTTAATTACTGTAGATAGGGAAATACTCTCAACATATATTTCCAGGATAACAAATGAATGTGTACTTTTCTTTTTCAAGACATTCAGCCTTCTGCATAAGAAAACAGTGGCAAGTTCAGTGGAAAGTGACAGTGCTCCTAGTACTGGGATTTCGGAGATCACAAACTCACTCTAAGGACTTGAAAAACAAAGAAAACTCTGCAACAGAGAATGTTTTTCTTCATTCATCGTTTGAAAGCTGCCTCAAATAGTGCTAAGAACAGATTATTTTCGATATGAGTTAGCCCCAGGGGTTTGATAAAAGGGGCTTTTCCTTTCCAGCTAGCTAACGAGACGTGCTCTGCAGAAGACCTGAGTGGGTGGGATGGCAGCTCTGGAATTCCCCAGACCCAGCGAGCTTTTCTGATCCAGGGAGCCAAAAGACAAAGATGGGTCCCAGGCCTGGATGAATACGGGATCTGCACAGACAGTGCTCATTCATCAGCTCTGTAAGCCTGGAAATCTTCTGAGGAAAGGTGGAAAACAAATTAATGTCCCATCTCCAAACTCCTGTAAGTTCTCCAAAGCTGAACTGTTCCAAGGGAAGCAGCTTCCTAGCTGGGAGAGATGTGTCTGGCTTCCACTGCAGGTAGAGTTACCCAGATGGTTCTCTGGAGAAGAGAGCTAGCGAGGAGCTAAACACTTTGTTGCTTATGCAGAGTGTATTTTACCAGTTCTAACTGAGCATTTACCAGAGCCTTCTTCAGAAGTTCAGGCAGAAAACCAGAAACCAGGATTTACAAAGTTGGCTTTCACTCCTTGGAAGGGAACACAGACCTCCTTTGTCACCTCCTTTAAAAAATGCCCCGTTCTGTGCCTTAATGGATATTGCCTCCTGGCACCTGCTGGTGGTCTGCTTGCAAGCAGCAAGAGTATTAGCTCTGAGAAAAGGCAGCAACCAGCAGGCCTGTCAGTGACTGGTTTTCAAATGAAGCAGTCCTAAATGAAGAAATCATTTTCTCTTATGCAAAAAGTTTTGTAAGTTGCCTTCTTATGCTGCTCTGGAGTGGCCCCTTAAACTATTTGGCCAGCCAGTGCATGGGATTCATTTGAATATAGCCCATTTTCCTTCAGTATTAGGCCATTCAGTTAAACAACTAATATAACTGTGGGTGGCAATGGACATAAAGAAACCAATTCGGATTAGCTGCATTATCAATAATGACCAAGCCGTGTGATTCCATTTTCAAAAATCATTGCCTGGTTACACTCACAAAAACCTGAATGGGAACAACATGCTTCAGAATAGACTCAAAATATTTCAAGGTTCAGTTATGGTCCAATTTCTATCTAATAATCAGGAAGTTGCTAAATGAACTTCACTGTTCTTAAGGAAGCGTTTGCCTGGCAGGGACTGCAACCCTGCCACCAGCCTGTCCCTGTTAACGTTCATTTTACATAGAATCTGTGAGCCATATTCATCGAAAGTACCTCATTTTTCCAGCCTCTTTTTGCTCTCTTTGTTTCTGGTAAGAAATTTCAGCAGTTATTTCCTGAGAGTTGAATTCTGCTTCCTATGTGGGTTTAATTTCTCATGTATGATTGGTTATGGCATACGTATAAAGTGCATATGTTCTGTTTAAGTATTTATTTTCTCCATGCAATGATATTGTTGTCTCTGTCGGTGTCTAGATCTAGGCAGACAAATGAGTTGAACAAATGGAAACCAGAGTCACAAAACATCCCCAAAAGCTTCACCCAAATTTCTAAATAGCTAGAGAGAACAGACAACACCTGCCCTCCCTGACTTCACTGCTGAGGGAGGGGAATACCTGCAATAAGAGTTTGATGTCCTTCAGCAGACAATCTCTGTGATTTCTCATCACCCACCTGGTTTTAGAAATTCAACTTGCCATTCAGGAAAAAAAAAAATACCTTAAGCATCATCATTAATTGGGCTTTACAGCCCAATAATAATTATTAATACTGGGCACAACTGCATGACAGCCTGTTTATTCCTAGGTACCTATGAAGAGCCTGCCTTAGCTTTTCTGTCTGTCTCTCTCCTTTTTTTTTCTTTCCCTTTTTTTTTTTTTTTGAAGCAGTGGGAAAAACACCTGAATAATTCAGCAAGAACCTTTTACATTATGAAAAATATAATCAGCTGGCAAGGGTGAGATATCTTATTTCTACAGGATGCTAACTGGAGTCTTACAAGTGACTGCAAAATTAATGCCAAGGCGCAGTAGGTGTGGATACACACTTCCCTCATTGTTCAAGGCAGCCTCACCCCGCTCAGCGGGCTAAGAGAAGACCGTGTATTCCTCACCATGCCTACCTAATGCCAGTTAATAATTTAAATCCATTAATCGCTTAAGATGAAGACTTAGTGTTGCTTGACTCACCACCACCAAGCAGGGTGTTTTTCCGGGCTAAATAAAAGATCTTAAAATATCGTCTTGCTGCAAGGGAACGGGCAGTGCCACAGCTTTCCTCTTAAGAGGCTTCCCCTTTTGTTGGGGGTGGGGGCTTACTATGCCAAAAGCGCTTAAGTAAACAATAATATCAGTACATCATAAGTAGATGTCTGAGAATATTAGCTGTTTATTTCACTGACATACTCTGAAGAGTCTACAGGGGGCTCTTTCAAGAGTCAGGACCTCAATGTAATATACAAGCTCTGATTCTGATATTTCCCTTGATAACTGTGCTCTACCATATTGGGGTCGGAAGTCAGCAAAGGTTCATTGGCTGTTGTAATGCTCACTGTCACCAGTAATAAGTACAAAGGACTCGCTTTAAAAGCTGGCTTATAAAACTTTAAGGAAACTTGGATTGCTTAAGTGAACTTCCAAGGCTCTTCAGGGGCCAAGTGCACTTTGGTTGTCTACTTATATTAATTTCACAGAGTTGAAAGGGTCAAGCAATGCAGTTGGTGATGCTTATTAATTTATGAAACACAGAATCTTGCACTAGCTTGCTTTGACCACTTTCGCTCTCCTTTTAGAAAATTTAATATACATTAAAGCTTGCTAGACAAGGACGCCCTAAAGGATTAAGCCCAAAGTTCACAGCTGGACTAAAAGGTTCAAAGACGTTGTATCCGCAACACTGATTTGATTCCAAGTGACATTCAGACAACGGGACCGAATTGTGGATGTTTGAATGTGTAAGGAAACAGCAATTAGAGGAATACCACAGAAAGGCAAAGGATTAGGATTTATTTTCCTTAAAATGGTAAAACTGATAACGGTCTTACTCTTTCTTTCATGGAGGGATGCATTTGATCACATCAGCTTTTGGGGTCAGTGGCTGTCAAGAACGTATTTTGGTGTTACGATAGAGCTTGCCGAGCTTTAAATGTTCCTGCAGCCCTAGAAACTTTACAGAATATATCACATTGTTGTGGCAATACTGAGCTGAGTTCTGGGTAGGAAAATATTAGCCAGAAGGGAAGAAGGAAAAGAGAAATGGATAGCTGCTGAAGTAACAGGATTAGGATTTAGAAACCTGAGTAATCCTATTCAGGGGTATTTCTGCATTCTGTTTACTTGCTTTTGAATTGCTTTGGTGTCTTGTCCAGGGGAGATAATTCCAGAAGTCATTCACACCCAGGCTGCAAATTCGATACTGCATTCAGGTGACAAATGGAGTGTGATTGCAAAGCTGCCCAGAAAATTGGAAATCAAATTGGCTGTGATGGTTGGTCTATGTGGTCTCCTTTTGGAATCAACAAGAGGGAGAAGAAAATGAAGGACAGGAAAATGAAGTGTGTCCTACTGTACAGAAGATGAGTTTATTTAGCCAGAGTTGGTAAAGGGGGAAGCAAATTTCACATTATGTCAGTGCTGATTCCCGAGGCCTTAGGGAACACTCACCTCGTGGAAGCAGCTGTACTGCACTGGAAATTTTCTATTGCAAAGAGAGACTCTAAACCCTGTAAGGGAGTCGCAGTAGTGCAGAAAGTTTACTTTGCACCTGGGCACAAAAAGCTTCAGATAAGATTGTGGGGCCCTGTTGTGCGTCACATGCTGGGAGGAAGTCTGGGGCTGGAGAGGATTCGTAGCTTTCACGAGGGAAAATGGAGACAAATGTGGGGAGGCAAAACAGCTTGGAAGAATTTTGTGTGATTTGTAACACTTAGTTTCCATCCAGAGAACAAAACTCGCACGTTCAGGACTTCAGCAGCGTTACCCTTGCATTTTAAACCATTTTAACAGAGAGAACAATGCCGGAAATCCCACAGGACACATGAGAAAGGGGTTTGTGCCGAATCCCCATTACCATTTTTTTTGCATTTACTTGCTGACAGAAAATATTTTTTCTTATAAAATGACCTCAGAGATCGTATACTATGGGGTATTTGGTTTAAAATGTACTGTAACCTTCTTTTTTTTTAATTGATCAGATCAGCCTTGAACACTCAAAGAAAAATCTGCCTGCTCTGAATATTGCCTGAGGATTTAGAAAGGTCTTTCTTGGAAACAGAAGAATGAGATGAAACAATCATCTGTAAAGCATGGTAAGAGAGAAAAAGAATAAAGGAATGAGTTATGTTTGGCTTGTCTTCATCCAAGAGAGGATTTTATTTTCTGGAGTAGGCTTTAGATGTGGGAGATGTTGTGGGAGCTGCTCTTTACAGTTGTAAGATGCAGATTTATCATGGTGCCAATGCAGGCCATGGACTTTGTCCAAGGAGTAGCTGTGTTTGGAGGTATAATTGTCTTCTTGGTGCTCCGCTAATGCTGATTGTTTTGTTGTGGGAAGGAGCTGTGAAATACTACAATTGCCACTCATTCTGTTAGGAGCTGGAAGCTGGTTATTTGAGATCAGCAATGAATGACTGCCTAGAGGTTCTCCTACTGCTCTCTGCAGTTCCAGTGTTTCACTAGAAGTTTCAGAATGTGGATTTTTTCTCCTGCTTTGGTAACTTGTAAACCACAGCCATTTTGGTTTGCAGTAAGACTGCATTATTTACCACCTCAGTTGTTTGAGAAAACTTGCTAATGACAGGTGTCAATCAGGTAAATGTCTGCCATCTCCCACCTGAGCAGAAGCAATGCTACAATTTCAGCTGTGTCATTAATAAACAAGGAGCCAATGGATTTGAGAGCACTGGAAAACCTATGATCACTCACTCTGTCAGTCACACCTTGATGACATCTACTTGCAGATATAATGAAGAAAGATTATCATTGCTCTATGTGGCTGCAGCAGCTCTGGTCAGCAAATAATGACGACGTTGTCTCACTGGTCAGACCTGCCTCCCAGAGACCAACAACATGTTAAGTGATGTCTTGGTGGTATTTTGGGCCCTCATTTATGTGATGGCAATAGAAATCTAGAAGGAAAAGGCCTTTCTTTTTTGTGACACAATGAATTTCATGCCATTCTCTGCAAATTCTGTTAGTCATGACCAAAATCAGCTTACTTATGCACTGATGACTCTGAGAAGAAGCAGTGAAAGACCTTTCTTTTAAGCAAAGACCTTGGCTTAGTGTGATACACCTCCATAAAATGTTGGCTATATGAGTATCCTCCAGTGCCTCTTGTGATGGGGCAGGGGAAGTAAGCCATTAGCTGTGCCCTGTGGAAATGTATAAATAAAATATTTTGTCAGTATTCTAGCACCTTTGATCAGGACAGGCTGTTCCCAGGGTGCTAGCGGCTATTGGGAATTGTACACCGAGTCCTTCTCTGCTTGTCCTTCCTTGCCTTAATTTGTGTCTGCAATTAAAGGTGTTTGAAAGGTATAGATATATGGCCCCATGTTCATAGAAAGGGACAAATGTGAATAATAAAAAGGACCAGCTGAGTTCTGCTGGAACATAGATAAAGTGAAAAGCAAGGGGATGTCAAGACGTTTCTTTTTTACAGATGTAATCAAGCATCACAAAGACTGCCTTGTTTAGCTGGTGTTACCCCATCCTGAGTAGGGTGGCTTGGGTAGTGGGCTGGAAAATATAAAAGGAGCCATAGCAAGAGAAGCCTTTTTAAATCCGCTTAGCATCCCCAAATTTCTGTTGTGTTCAAAGATGACCCAGTGCAGAGCTGACACATTCACCTGCTCTAATATCAGGCAAGTGCAAACGCTCTGGGTTTTGCTTTCGATGTCTTGCATTACTTGGGAAGCATATTCCAGCTCAGTCCAGAACAAAGAGCTAAATCCTGCTGAAACAATCGGTCCCTGGGGGCTTGAGGCTATTCTCTCTAATGTACATATAAAAGTCACTAATACCAGCTGCAGATGAAATCACAGATGAAATCTTACTAATTAATTGCATGAACTTTGTTTCTGCCTGGTTTGCCATTCTCTCAGCCCTGCATGAATATCTGGGCATCCATACTGTACACCTCAATGGGGCTGTTGATTTTCCAAGGAAGACTAACAATTTCTGTGCCTAAAATAGCCATGCAATTACTTCTGCTCACATGGTCTTGCAGTAACAAAATGGTTTCTGAAAACTGGTTTTGTTTGCACGTGATTGAAAAGTCGCCCTATGTTGTTCTGCCAAGTTAGGCACTGATTCAGGTTTATGACCATATCATTAATATTTTAGTACCGCATCAGTAACTGGTTGCTATTAATATGTAGTGAGACAGTGATATAAAAAGGGAGATGTTCCCACTCATTTGGCAGAATTTGCATTACAGCTGGATGAAATTTATAACACATCTTCTGCAACCTACTGGTCTGAACTCCTGTTATTAATTTCTGCTGTGTTTATTTCTCCTTTATGTTCACTTTGGGCAATATTCTATCAAGTTTCCTGGCAGGCACAACAGTGGATATAGCTAATTTCAGCTGACTGCAGGAGGACTTTGTAGAAAGTGAATTTCGAATTAGCACTAGTATTTGCAGCAAAAATCTCCCCCTGAGAAGCCTATTCCCCTCAGCCTGGTGTCTGCAGCACTTAAGTTCATGTGAATAGCCCTATTGACTTCAGGTGGGCAGCTGTTTAATTACCTTCCTGAATCGAGGCCAGGACCAGGAATCAAGCCCCCGGCAGCCGACCTGGGTGCCTAGTCAAACTGCTTGTCTCCTGAATGCCAAACTTCTGCGAGTGACCCACGGACTGTTTGAATAGGTAATTTGGCAAGTACTTTTCAGTCAAGAATAAATTCGAGGAAATCATCATTCAGTGCACAAAGAGATGAAATTTGTGCAGTATATTTTTTCATGATGAGGCAGCTATTGGCCGGATTTATTCAGCCTGCCTGCCTCTTCCTGTTCCAATACGCCCAGCAATCACATTTTTCCCCCACGTTTTATTTAAGAACTCTGAAATGACAAGTCTCCTGCTTTTCTACTGGGAGAGCAGCGTGCTGTACGCAGCATGCTGTACGCGGGTGGAGGAGGATAAAGAATGACATGCTACTCTGTAAGCTACAACTATTTTTTTTTCCAGATCTGCATCTGCTCCTGTCCCTCTTCCGTTCTCAGATCACCCTTTGGCTTCCCTTAGGAATCCAGCTGTGTCATCACGTTGTGTGGCATCCTAATATTTCATACTAAGCTGTAAGCCAATTAGGAATGACTACTTACCATGCTGAATCATAGGAAAAGTATGTGTCCTTCATATAACGAACCTCCTCTTTTTTGGCAAGACAGATAACCTACACATTATATTTATAAGCCCTATGGCTTTTCACGATACCCAATTAGGACGCAGCTTCCTTTCACACTGCTGCAGTATTTTAAGGGACTTGTTTACAGATGGATGCTTATTGAAAGTGCTGACCTACCACCATTATACCTTATAACATCTTTCATCTGCAGAGACTGAAGCACTGGACAAAACTTGATGTTGTAATCACCTTTAACAGGATGAGAACGTGAGTGCAGCAAAATATAAACACCTTATCCCGAGTTCCTAAACGAACCGCTGACCCTGGATGAGGGTGCAAACATGATCGTGTGCCACCCAGAACTGAGGGAAGTGTCAATTAAAGTCAGACTGTAAAATAAAGCCTGTTGTATCTAAAAAGAAGAAGGATGAACCACTGATGTGGGTATTTGCTTGAGGTACTGAAGAGGCAGTTGGAGAATCAGTGTATGGATGTGCGAAGTGGTTAGTAATTAGCATCAAAGAGAAAGATATTAAAATTTATTTCCCATGCTGAAGTAATTAATGGGCTCTTATGCCAGGTGTCTAAGCTGCCCGGAGGTCTGGGATAAATAGCATTACAGCAGAAGATGCAAAATATGATTTAAGGTGAAATGGAAGGATGTTCTAGCAGAGCACTCAGGATGCCCCCCTTCTCCAAATGCTGTTGCTTTTTCCTAAGTTGCTAAGTAGCCGCTGATGGTATTTATTACCTGGGAAGAGACGTGCTGCTTTACATTTGTCTTTGGATCCTAGCAGTGTTGCAAACCGAAGGCTCCCGCGACCTGTGCCTGACACCTGCATCTTTCACGTCTCATCTAATCTTGTCAGGCTGCACTGCCGGGCGAGCAGGGCAGCACCCGAGTGGCGGCACCCTGTCCCCACAGAGGCCAGGTAGCTACCTACCACCCTCGGGCGACAGATTTGACTTCCAGAGTTAAGGACTGCATTCAGATAACAACCCCGGCTGCGGATATGTCTAGGAAGAAAGGATAACCTCAGATTCAGCTTCCTTAAAGCATCTCCCAAACCAAGCCCAGCCATTTTTGTTGTTTCTGCTGCTACAGAGATTGGGGCTGAACAAAGCGTGGGAGTCGCTGGGTTAAGGCTTCTTCAGCAAGGTCTGGCCATCCATTGCTAGGGTTCAATTTGCTGCTTCACTGATCACATCCCCTTTGCATTCCCTCCCAAATACCTCGGGGACAAACAAGGTTTCCCTCAACCTGCCAGGAGAGAGCCGTGGTGATTCACAGCACTAACATCTGTGGCCGAAAGCGTAACTGCGGGCAGCTGTGGGGGATCGGGGAGGTTCTGCCATGCTGAGGAGTCCCACCTGGGCTCAGCAAGGCCGAGGACTCAGGTGTTTGTAGTGAACTCTGATGGTAAGGTAGAACAAAGGAAGCAATGGTGTAATTCTCTCTTCACATGGAGGATAAAGCGTAGGATATTTTTCTTGCTAAGAGAAGCCTTTGGTAAGTTAAAGAGAAGTTAGTTCTGCTGTAAAGGTTTTATGTTTTCTCTGTAGTAATGTTTCCTTTATAAATGTAGGGGTTTAGAAACCTGTTGGCCTTCAAGAGAAAATTGTTCGTTTAGGAGCTGTACCTTTCCGTGTTATTCAGATGTGTCTCAGTTAATCGCTGCTGAAGACCTTGCTGGTCTCTGTTGCAAAAATATTATTATTTTAAATGCAGCACGTATGTAATTCATGGGGCTCTTCTCTGAGTAGATAAGGACTCATCTCAAATGTCAGGGTAGGGGAAGAAAGGATACCTGACCTAGAGGGTGAGAATATTGAATGTCGGACTTGACATTCCCCTAGTATTCGCTGTGATAACATCAATCTCAAGGAACCTTCCTGGTATGAATACAGAGCTGCTGCATTTAATATATATTTCCCAAGGAATTTCATAGTAATTGAGCATTAAATGATGTCCACTTATCATAAAGCGTTACCATTTTTATTAAAAATTATAAATGGTCTTCAGGAGAAGAGAATATCCCAGAATCGTAGTACCATCTCTATCACTCCTTGTGCTGTAATTGTCATTGACCGCCTTTACTGTATTAGAGCGAGACAGTTCATAATTTTCTCAGCTGAACAAATGAAGATTTGTGAGCAAAGGAAGGCACTGACTGGATTATGTAGTGTCATTGATTTTTATTCTCCTTGTTTCACAGAATACGCTTAAAATCTCGCTGTCCCTGTGACGGGCCTTATTAGCACTCAGAGGAGGCGGCGTGGGTTGGATGGCGGTAACATGTGCTGTTCTGCTGCACACAGAATTGTGCCTGGTGGAGGAGACGTCAGAGCTGACCTTGGCATACAGCTGCTGGATGTCCAGGTACGAGCCAGGCAGTCTGAATCTGGCTGGGGGTCTTTGCCCAGTGTGTGGGTTGGAGTGAAACGCTTCTGCAAAGGTGAAAATCTACTGAAACAGTGACCCGAGGACTGCTCAAAGGGGACTGGGTTGCCTGTTTTGCAGATGGGGAAAATTGTGTCTCGTTCATTAACGTTTAATTCTCAGAAAGATGATGGCAAATGTTGGCATTTCCCTTCTATAAAGATGATGGCTGTTACGCAGGCTGTCAAAGCACCTACCCACAGAGCCTCTCTTTGCTGGGGCTTTCAGAGCTTTTCAGATTTGAAGAACAAAAACCCACGTGAATGATGACTTCCCCCCAGTTTGTGTGGAATGTTGGTTATTTCACCTTGCTGTTTTGTGCCATTTGGGGATGTTTGTGCATTAAAAATTCCTGAAAGGTACATTAACTGTAAAACACTTCTTAAGATTGAAAAAGGGTAAGATTTGAAAATTGAAAACTGATATTTATTTGCAAAATTTTACCCAAATCTATTAATTTTTACTCCTACTGGGACTAAAAAAGGTAATTAGATGTTCACAGCAGAAATAATCTTACAGAACATTGCTATTCTATTTTATTGTCATTAAACAACGAGTAACGAGCCATTGAGAAATAGGAGGGGAGCAGCTAACAGAAGTTATGGCAAGATCCGTTATTTCTCTGTATGTTCTTGAAGCTTGTATGAAATCAAGTGTGTGGGCTAAAAATACCTGGCTTCCCATCCTTGGCTGAATCAATCAGGTCTGGTATGACATAGTACTTATAGTATTTAGCTTTTGGGTGCCTGTATCTTTTATTGGATCTTGGTGCATCATCTAGCTCAGATTAGCAATTTGGTTTTTTAATTAGCAGGACTTTACTGAGACCTCTTTGTCTCTCCTGTTGATCTCTGCGTTATCTCTAGGAACACAGCCCCATAGGAAGATAACGAGGAATGCCTAAGACTGAACAAAGCACTAACTGCTGTTTCGGTATCAGGAGGAAGTGAACAATTCCTCTGAGACCAATCCATGAATTTCTGGGAACTCTCTGGTTTCCAGAAAAAAAAAAATAAAAATCCACTACAACTAAAAAGGGGAAGTACCTGACTAGTTAAAATGAAAGGAGAACACATCTGAAAATTGTCTTCTACAAACAAGTAGCTCTTCCCTCTGTATGCAACCTTTGTTTGAATAAAGTGGCTGTTTAGCATTCCCGTGCAGCAGAATTCACCAAATTCAATATAAAAGCATTTCTGATGATGCGAGTAAGGAGAGGTACAAAAGCAGCCGTATCTTTGCTCTTCCTGTTTATGAATGCAGCCAGTGCTCACACAGCCCCTGCTCTTTCTGAAAGCCGTAACTGGCCTGTGTGTTCAGGTTTGTATATGAAGTGACAGAAATTACACACTCTCACTCCACAGACCAAACTTTTAACGTAGCTCTGATGGAAATGAGCCCCTGGGGACTTGCAGGATGCTGCCTTTGCTCTGTGAGACTCTGATGGCAAAGCCAGCTATCAGTTGTTAATCCCAACGTGTCGTACAAGACACTTTCTATCTCCTCCTGTAATGTTAATGCAGCTGGAATTCCATAAATCAAATCTCAGCAGTAAAAAGGTTAATAAGTTTACACTATATAATTGAAAGCCATATTGGTGATTAAAAGGATTTTATATATCAGTTTTCTGGGTCACCAGCTAATTATTTCTGGTGGCCTGTAATAAAACATAGCACCATAGGCAGATAGAGGCTGTAATCACATAATATATGGAAAAATGCATTTACATTTATTTGAGATGAAGTTGCATATGCCGGCTTGTTGAACAGCCTTTGAGGTATGCCTTCACTAGTGCAGGGACAGCGGGAAAGCTGAATGCTCCTTGTAGTTGGTCAGGTTTGTACAAAGTTACTGGATTAAGTTTTGAGGTCTGGTGCTCTCTCTCCACAGCGAAACCCAAGGGAACCAGCTGTCACCTGTGACAGAAAGGTTCTGCCAAAGCACTGGGGATCGGACTGCTATTATAATTCATTTTAATGTATTCTGCGTGTACCAATCATTTATTGGAACAGGATCTTCTGTAATAGGGACATGACTAGGAAGAGACAGAGACAGATTTTCCTTGCGTAGAAAGGATAGCTTAAATATATATATATATATATATATATATATTTATGTATGAAAAAGAAACCTGGACAAGGGGCTGGTGTGTGTATGTGCATGAGGGTTTGGGAATGTGGTGTTAGAGAAAAAATGAACTCAAAGCCTGAATTGAAATTCTTACAGTTCTAACAGGCTGAAATACCCTTTGGAGCCAAACTCCCAGACACAGGGATGTTTCAAAATCAGACCTCTGTTTTGCAGGTTGTGTGTTTTAGAATATTTCTGTGATTGCATCAAGAGCGAGCTAAGAGCAAGGCAGGTGCTGGGTGTGCATGTGGATTTGCAGGGCGGTGCTGCACAGGGGGTGTGTGCATGCACAAACAGCACAGCCTCACAGGTTGCTTTCATAGTCTCTGGAACCTCCTGAGGTTCCAAGCGTTATGGTAAAGCAGCCCACTGCTGACCTTGGTTGTTCTGTCTGTTAAGCATGGGACAAATCCCAGCTGGCAAACTGCAGGATGCAGCGAGCGATGGGCACGTTCTTCCCACCGTCGGGGCAGGGGCTGAGATGTGATCAGAAATAAGGTGACCTAGTATGCAAATCACTCGGGGACCATGCCTGCAGAGCCCCTTGGAACAGGAGGACCTCCTGTGGCAAATACGTTGCTGTAATATTGCATAGATTGCTTGGCTGCATCTCTTTTGTTGGCTAATCGTTAACCCCTAAATGGCACAGAACTGCCATGTTGTACTGTAATGAGTGAGGGTTAAAGGCATTTGCCATTAAATTTACTTGTCGTGTTCTCCTATATCTAGATAAGACCTCTTCCATGCCAAAAATAACATCTTTTTTTTTTGAATTAAGTTTTCAAAGTGGTCCTTAGCAAGATAGCAAAGGGGATATTTGGTTTTTAAACCCGGGCTGGGGAGGTTAAAAGGGGAATGGCAGTCATGTGAGTAATGGCCTGTGAATCAGCTGCTGAACGTGACATCACAACCTCTGGATCACCACCAAAGTCAGAAGGCATTCATGTGACAGTTTGAGGGTAAAGAAATAAAAAATAAACTGCTGGTTTCCACTGGTATCGGGGCTTTCTGAGCAAAGAGAAGGAGAAAAGTTAAGAAGTAATAGTGTAAATGAGGAAAGAGTGTGGCTGTGTCCCTGGATTAGCGAGGTGGATGCGATGCATCAGGTGTGCTTGTCTGAAGTTCAAAGGAAAAGCAATCTGGTTGGAGAGCCGGACTGCTGGAGGGGCTGCTGCTGAGCGAGCCTCTCTCCCAGTGGTCTGTGCAGCTATAACTTGGGTAGATTTGATTTGAACAATTTGGGGCTAAGAAAGAGCCAAATAACACTCCTGCAATCTGCTGTTGTTACAGACTGGCGCAGCAGAATTGCTTGCCTTTCTGTCACTTTCTTCAGTCTCTCTCTTTGGGGAAATTTTTGTCACCAGATTGGTAATAACAGAAAGTTGTTATTTTTTTCACACATAATCAGCAGTGGAAAGAGCGAAGTCTCGTTTCAACATCTAGATGCTTAAAGACAACTTGGTTAATGTCAGCAAGGAGCTGGGAAGCGAGTGGAGAGGGATCACAAGGTGCCTTAGACAAGGCTTAGTGGCAAGGTGATCGCAGTGGGAAAGGACTTCTGCCAGTTGTGCTGCTAACCCAGTTCTTCTGAGCAATAAAATCACAACAATCTTTAAACAGCAGGAAATGATGTGTTCTGCATAAGCATTCCCATTCTATAACACTATTAGGTATATCAAAGAAAATAAATTTGAGCGTCTGCTGTGTTTAGCTCACTTCTTGGAACGTGTTTAATAGTGGTCTCTGGGCAGAGCTTCTCCCCTATGTATTTTTGATAGCGTTGGCAAGGTACGGGAGCAGCCCGAGCGCTATTCTCTGTGTGTGCCCTAGAACCTGAGGTCAGGACCGTGATATGGCCTCTCGTACTCCTTGTCGCTGAAATCCTGTCACTTCACGCCTTCTTGCAGAAGTTCAATATACTTTTCAAGCTAAAGCTCTCCCGAGCACTTAGGTCTTTAAACTCCCCACTCAGCAGGTGGCTTATTTAAATGTGGCTGGCAGGCTGGCTAGTGGCCAGAAGCGAGGGGCTCAGTGTGCGAACCGCGCTCTTTGGGTCTAATTCTGCTCTCATCCACACCAGCAAAATCCTCCTGGCTCCGGCGGGGTTGTGTGGGGTACGAGTGAGTGCGGCATAGGGCTGTCTGCTCAACTGTTTGTCAAATAAATCTGCGGCCGATCGTTTGCATTATGTCAGCTAAACATTTGCCTAGCACTTTAGCATGTGTGAGCCAACGAGGGATTCGGGATTGTTTGAAACCTAAACCATCATTGTCAGCTCGCACTTACCCGAGGAGCATTTCTTCTGCAGCGTGTAAATAACTTATTTTGCAACCCGTGGCCTTGAAGAGGAAATGTAAAGTTTCTCTAAACATTCAGTGCAAATAGGGATATTAGCTGCTGAAGCGACTTTTCAACATTCAAGCCTTATGGCTGAACAAGTGAGATTGGGGGGGGGGGGGAGGCACATGGTTTAAATTAAATATATGGGAAATAATTGCTGAATGATACAAATAGACTTTAAAAGTAAGCAAACCTGTTTTCCCTCTGCCTCCCCATTACGTGTGTCAGGAAAGGGCCTTCACAACTAGGTGGTAATTAGGGAGGAAAAAGCAGTGCTGGCAGAGCAGTCAATCTATCACATCATGCGGAGCCTAAATGTTACCAGCAATTAAACAAGTGAGTAGGGGACAAACTTGACAAGCAAGTTTTATCACAAAATCAGCTTGGTGGCAAAGTACGTGGGGCGCTCTTATTAGATTCCCTCATGCAACCCCGCGATTTAAATTACAAAACCATGAATACACGTTCAGACTGAAGCGACGATTTTCCTTCCCCGACGATCCAGGCGCACGGAAGATTAGAATGCTAAAAATAAAACCACCTTTCCCACCTCCCCCTTCCTCACCCCTCCAAAGTCAAATCTGTCCAGGTTGACTGCTCCATTAAATTCAAGAACAAAAAGTTATAAATTGAACATACGGAGAGCAGTGCCTTTTCCTAAAGTGATGTTTCCTCGCCTTAATGGATTTAGCTATGGCAGGGAGTCAGAGAGAAGCTGTCTTAACTAAATCTTTGACTGATTATGCATTTTTTTTTCCCATTCATACAAGATAGATTCATCATTCCAATTTGTCAAGCTGGCGAGGTTCCAATTAATTACACCAGGAAAAGCTCAAGCTGCATTAGGCCTCTGTCAGGCCTAATCTAGTGCCTCATTTACTGGAGCCCCAAATGAAGAGATATCAGAGGTGTTGTTCCTCGTGGTACTTAATTTGATGAATGCCCTAGCAGCACGATTGGTGGCAGAGGTGTATATGTGTGTGTCTCTTCATCAGCCACCTCTGCTGAAGTCGTCATGCTTTCTCTACTAATTTGAGGGCTCATCTGTATACTGGATGTTTTTTTGGAAGGCCTATTCTTCATGGATATGCCAAAAGGTTTCTTCTGTGTGTGCATGTGTCTGGGTGTGTTTCCAGATTTACCGGGCCTGATTCTGAGCTCTGTTGTGTGATGACTCTGGATTCAAGAACTTGAATGGAAATGTAAAACCATACAAGTCAGGCTGGATGCTGTAAAGGACTGGTAAATTCTGACATCCTTATTGCTGTTTTTGTAGAGGAAGAACAGCTTTGTACGTTGCTTCGTATAGTGCACGTGAGAAACGTTGTGGGCTACCATTCAGATCCACTGGAAAGAAGTGCTCAAAATGTTCAAATAACATGGAAAAAAATTATTTGCTATATGGATTTGTATCTTTGCTATACACGTGCTCTGTCAGCACACTGAATGAGTACATGTAGGTGCAGATAGACTTTGACCACACCAATGGGTTACTATAGAATGTATACATCCAAGGATAATTCTTAAATATTTTATGGTAAAGTCACTCTGGACCAAGAACATATGTTTCTTTTCTACAGCACTTTACGTACGAATTATTCAGCATAAGGTGCCAGAATGCCAATATGTTTAGCTTACTTTTGGCTTTTAACCACTGCTGTGATTAAAGATGTAACTGCAGCAATGCTGTCACTTTGCACATAGGTTTAGGTGTCTCAGAAAGGATGCAGCATTAGCCAAGAGTAAAGTAGCTGTGTACTTTGGCTGAGTATAGCGCTAAAACTCTTCATTTGCCAGCAGTTACCATGCTGGGATTCTGAGTTTATTTTCCACTGACTGTATTTGAAGTTCTGGTGTGAGCAATGATGATTTTTAATGGCAGCTATCAGACATGCATATGGTGCTCAGTAAGGGACACTATTCCGAACAACCAAGGAGAGAATTGATGCACTGATGACTGTAGCATGACAAGTCCTCTGCAGACGGGTTGGACTGCAATTGCTGCCCACCTTGGGAAGAGAGGCTTTAGTTCTGAGAGTTTTGGTCTCCTAATACATCAAATTTGCATCTGCCATTAGTGTGTCAAAATGAGCTAAGCCCATGTGGGCACAGTTGTGCTGGAGTAGGGGTAGCAACCTAAATCTTCTCTTAGATGTGATTTTGTAAGCGTTCCCCATTTGTTTCATGGATAAAACAAATAAGGAAATACAAATCACCATGGGAAATGGTGAAGATGGAGGTGGACTGCAGTTGTGCTAATCTCTTTTGACTCTGCACAAGACGTTTAATGCTGGACACATACTATGAGGTTGGTTCTTAAATGTTCTGCTTAAAAAGTCATTGTGGACCAAAACCATATGTTTCTTTTCTGCAGTACCTTATGTATGAATTATTCAGCATAAGGTGCCAGAATGCCAATATGTTTAGCTTACTTGTGGTTTTTAGCCTTCTGTTTTATGTTAAACAGGTTGTTTAAACTCACCTGTTGAACTTAAAATAACTAAAAGCTTTTGTACGGTTGGTGACAGGCAACTCTCAGTGGATTGTGAGCTCTTGTGGTTTCTAGGCTGGGCATTTGGTTATTGCACTTGTACCCGTATGCCATAGGCTTGGTATTGCACCCAGAAGTTTTTTTACATTTGCTGGTGTTTGTCTTCGGCTTACAAGCCTGCTGGGGTGTTCTGTGAGTGGTTTCAACATATATTAATGCCACTAGGTACCTGAGGCTGTCCTAAGCTTTCCATTGCAACGTACTTGCTCTAGGTAGAAGTTGTCTCGGTTGGTTCTTTTTCATACGCACCACTGACACGGTGCTGGAGTGAGCTCTACTGTTCAGACAAAAGAGAAACGTGTGTTTGTCTTTCTGCTGAGGAGATACAACGTTGGAGGTGTGATGGATGTGTTTGTGGGCTGTCTTTTCTAATGGCGTGCTGATTTACCTAGGGGCTTAGCAGGAATGTGTCCCCAGAGCTATGTTTGACCCACGTCGCTACAGATGAAAACTAAGAGGCCAGAAAAGGAAATGTATGCAACGTGCCACCAAATGCACAAAGGTCTATATTCACCTTTGTTCTGGGCACCAAAACGAGGTCTATTCAGTGCTTAAGTCCCACTTAACCTTTCAAAATAGAGCTTACACAGTGCAATGATCACGCTCAGTGGCTTAAAGACTTCGATGGCTCCTGTCTGAGTCTTTTGGACAAGGCAGAAGTGATCTCTCACGGATGCAGGCAGTCTTGAAAAGACCATAATCCAACAGAAGTTTCTTTTTACAAGGACATGACCCAGAATCTGGAACTGCTCTTCCTCATATTCGCAGTGAATTTTCATCTGCATCCAAAGCTAAATTCAAACTCTGTAGTAGTTTGGGTCATCACACTAGCATCTATCTGAGGAGTGATTACAGATGATGAGTTATTACCCTTAAATAAGGGGTAATTAATGCTTCCCACTCTGATTTTAATGAAGGGATTTCCTGATGGGGGGGACAAGGAAGATACTGTATCACTAATATCCCTTTGGGAATTATTGGCAGAAAGTCTGCGGTTAATAATTTGGAGTAACAAATAAATGTGGGCAACTTGTGATATATGTGTGGAAAAAGAGGTGTCAAATTATTCATTATGAATTATTCTGCCAGTTCTAATAATAACCCAGCTGTTGAGGAGGGAAAGAAAGCTAGATCTGTTTGTGCAGACAGACCCTTTTGCAGTAATTCTATCCCTTTCGAATGAAAAAATATAAACTTCCTCTGGGAAAAGAAAATTAGATAAAACAAGAAGAATGGGATCCCTGCTCCAAATCCATTTTTTTTAGCTTAATGTACACTAATGGATAATAAAAAATGGTTATTAACGAAAGACCGGTATACCAACCAGCTGAAAAAACATGTTTTGGCAGTCAGCACTTGCAAAATCCATAGGTTAAAGACAAATTCAGCCTCTTTCACTGCTCTCAGTATGGTCAAGTGCCCTTATCCAGGTAGAAGCCTTTTTATGAAGAAAGGCAGACTCCGCGTGTGTATGTGTGTAATATATATGGATGTGGATATATATACGCGTATTGCTCGTGACATCTTTAGACAGACTTGGGGAGACTGTGTTTACAGGTAAAACCTGAGGAAAGTTGATTGAATGGCAGAACAACGTCTGGCAACAAGAGTGCAGGTGTGGGAGTCGAGAGAGGTCGGTCCCATTCCTGGCATGCCCCCAAGCTGCCATCTGACTGCAGGCAGGTTCTTGCTCTCCCCTAGAGCTTTTTCTTTTCCTTTCCTCAAAGGTGGTGGTGAAACATTGCCCATTAGTTGGACAAGGTGCTTTCTTACGTTATTGATAATGACAAGTGTAGCTGGCGCTTTTTCAGAAACGATGGTGTAATTAATGCCTATATATCACCCTCAGTGTCATTTGTGAGCAATGCTCCTCCTGAGCCGCCAAAGTAAAATGAAAATGAGCCAAGTCTCTTAACCCTTCTGGATTTGGGAACTTTGTCCTAAACTCTCTGAAGGCACCAAAGGAGATTTCACTCAGCTTTGCTAACTTTGAAGGTACAGTCAACGCAGCTTGAGTCAAAGCAGCTAATCTGAAGCCACGTGAGTTGAGAGAAAATAATTAGAAGATTTCTGTAGGGCTTTGTCATGTTTGAATATGTTCCCTTTAAATATATGGGGGAAAAAATCTTGTATGTTACAGAATGCTTGGTCAGGCTTAACGTTCTCATGTCTCAGAGTCTGAAAACACTAATACTCCTTCACTGAAGAACCCTTTTCTAAAATATTAATAAACTCACCTGGCAGCCTGTATGTCATCCCCACTCTCCGTCTTGCACACTGTGTTCACATCTGATTAAAATGTGAGCTGTCCAGGGCAGGACCAGTGCATTCAGTGCTGGCTTGCTTACTGGTGCTATTATAAATAATTAAGATAATTATCCAATATGTTTATGACAACTGACTGCTTTGGGTCAGCTTCTCTGAGGACTCCTGTCATCAATGAAAATTCTGCAAATGGAGGGCTTTGCAGACTCCGGTGCCAAAGATGGATTACCTAGAAGCTTTCAGAGCTATAAACAATGCACTTTCCATTTGCCTCTTCATAGTGCATGGACTTAATCAGAAACTGTAATTTTATAGTGTGAGTAAATGGGTGAGAGGCATCAAGAGCAGGAGTGAGCGAGAGAGAAGCATTGTATTTTGTGATGCCAAATCCCAGAATATTAAGAGTTTGCCAAAGGCGTTTCAGAGATAGGTTTCCTATCTTCATCAATAATTTAAAACATTCCCAAGTCTCTTCTGAGTAGCTCGGCATAAGAGCTGAAGGCACGAATGTCAGAAGGCAGAGTGACTCCCAATTAGTCAGGTAGAGTGCTTTCTTGTTGACTCAGCCAGGGCAAGGGTGGCTGTAAAACCCAGGCTTATGTCCTTATAGACTCCTTAATAGTTTTTCTTTTTTTTTAAATCTGTGGTAATTTGTAAGAGATGAGTGGGCAGTCCAGAACCTAATCCACCGGGGTACTCATTAGTGGCATTGAAAAAACACGTGGGCGATAGCGTAAGTTGGTGGATACGGTTGCTAACAGAAAACAGGGTTGGAGAGTCGGGAGCATATCACATGTGAGCGAGACCCGGCAAGAGGCAGCAGCTTTTAAAAGCTACTGCAAGCCGTGGCAGGGCTTCGGCGTGTTACAGCCGGGAGAGCTTGCAGCGATGCCTTCTAAATTGGGGCCGCTTTTTTTGAAAGCGTTGCCAGTAGGATTGCCGTACGTATGCGGAGTTACGAGGAAGCGACGCTGTTTTGATCCTCGCACGTGTGGCTCTTATTAAAATGTTTTGTTGTCATGTAGGAAACAGCTCGTGGGCCCCAAGGACCGGTCCCATGACGGCGTTACCCTAAGTCAGCTGATGCACAGCAGCTCTGCGGCCGCCTCTGTCCGGATGTGTCGCTGAACTCTTGAGCGCGCTATCCATTTCTGAGTGTGCTAACCCTGTTTATTTACTGCACAGCTTCTTGTGTGCTAAACTCATCCACATGGCAGGCAATTTTCTAGTGCGTAGGCCACTATTTGACCCAGCTGCCATGGGGAAGGCTGTATTAAGTCCAGCTGATCAGGGCTGTCTCCCCAACGGAACAGGAAATTAGCCTCTCCAGCTCTATGACTCTGTCAGCTTCTCTACACGGTTCGCACAACTGATTTCTTACGATGTGAAGCTTTTTCTACCATTTTTTTTTTTTTTGGGTAAGATTATTTTTATATCGCGTTCCCCGATGTGGTATTCAGATCTTAAGCCTGACACTAATTATGTATTATTATTTTTTTTACTTTCTCCTGACACTCCTTACTGCACCTGTTTATGCCTTTGTACTTTTAACTGCACGTGATTCCTTCCAAAACATGCTGGTTCCTTCCACTTGGGGTGGAATTGTGTTTTGCTGCACACTTCTACATCTTAATCACAGCTTTGCAGTGCTTGTCTGGCCCGGTGGCGGTGCTCGACTGTGAAGCTTTCTTCCTTTGGAAAACCTCCTATTTCTCAGAGCCGTCCCTTGTATTGTTGAGATCAGATTTAAATAGCTGGTTACTAAGGAAAGGTGCAAGTCCTGGGAAGACAGGAGAAGGTATAGAGTTTAGAGGAGCTCTGGAAAGCTGCAAGTTGAGAGGATGTTGCACGTGGGATTGCAGCGAAGTGGGGTTTTCTTTTCCCCACATAGGTTTGTGTTCCCACATGGCCTTGTACCATCGTGCCTATGCAGCGGCAGGAATCTCATTCCAAGAGGAACAGGTCTTCGGATCTAAACCACAGATTTTCAAGGAGCATGACATTCTCATCAGCGATGCAAGCTGTGATACGGTGTCTGTGCGCAGCCCGAGCTGCCTGTGGAGGCAAAGCCCCCTCCATGCATGCTCCCAGCTCACGACAAATAAAAGGCAATTCACGAGTCTCAGGTTAAAACTGCAGATCCTTGATGTTCCACTCTTGTCACTGTTTTGTTAATATGACAGAACTTAGTCAGCTGCAAAATGTGGTTTGACGTTCAATCCCTGTGTCCATAAACTCCCATGAAACTGTGTGATCCCTGGCAGGACCAAACTCTCATCTAAACTGCCCCGGTTAGAGCCTGAAACAACTCCACCACACTGCGGGTTTTGTCCCTGCTGCAGAGTGGCGGCTTGCCCGCGCTGTGTGCCTTGGGTTTTACTGACCGGGTGGCTGGAGAGCTGGTAATGTGCCGCTGGGCCAGGGGCTTAATGCAGGAATTACTGGAAGCAGCAATCTTGGAGTGCTTTTTATGAGGATAACAAGGCTTTTGCAGACATAAAAAGCAGGAGAAATGCTTATTAGTTATGGGGAAGGTGAAAGGCTTAGAAAACTGATTAGTGTAGCAGTGTGGTCAGATTGAAATGAAAGCTCAGTGGCATAATCGTTAATTGGGTGCTTACTTACCTACTAATTTGAGCTTGGATGTCAGCAGTACTGCACTTCATCTCAAACCAGAGGTCAGGCTTTAATGCTACATCATAAATTACGTAAAGGCACAACACTAACAATTAGATAATTATGGAGACCCATGCTGTTGCAATTTAACTGGGCAAGTTCAGGGCAATCATGACAGGAATAGTGCTTAACCCTGAATCTGCTGCCTTTCTTTCAACCTGACAGCCAAATATATGTGGCCACGGAGGTACCCAGCTGTCTGGCAGCCCACAGGTTAAAAGCATCTTCTCCTATTAGTCAGATTCATCAGATGGCCTGGGCGAACTCTGAGGCAATATTGCAAAAACGTTAATTATGGTTCAGAAAGAAAAGCCTGTATTTCAACCTACGGGAGATTCTGGCCAGGACACAACAGTCGGAACAGTTTCTGTGTGCAAGGCACCATTGTGTTCTTTTTTTTTTAATGTTTCTAGCCAAGCCTATGTATATGTTTAGTTTATTTACTTTGCTAAAATAAACCACTAAGCCAAAACTGGGTTATCCACAGGGATCTCATAGCATGTGTCTACGCTGCATGGGACAGACCCACAAAGCCTCACGTTTCAAACACTGGAGTCGTTCGGATGCCCACAGGTTTGTCCTTACATGTGCTCAGGCAGCCGTGTTGCTTCCTGGAGCCAGAAGCAGCCCAGGAGGCCAGAGGCGAGGCCACTACGGAGAGCGGCTCCTTGCAGCGGTGTCCCCACATCGCCCCGCTGCAGCCTGTGCCAAGTCCAGCCTGTCGGTCCCGAGAGCATTCAGTGCCACTCGCGCTGGTGCCCGGGCTGGCTTCAGTGAGGAAAGAGTTCAATCAGCGCTGGGCATCTCAAAAATTCAATCCCCAGAAGAGATATTGAAGATCAGGGTGGAAAATATCAGTTGGGTGGATTGGAAAGTGATTGACAGTGGGATGAAATTAATAAGTGTGGATCTTGGGTTGTTTCAGACATAACCAGTGCTCCGTCATCTAGAAGTGTGTAATGAACAGTGATTTCCGTGGGGTTTTAGGAGCCTACAGGCTTTATTGGATTTAGGCCTAGGAGTCTTTTTAGTGCTGTCCTTTTGCTTCTGGTCCTTCCAGCAGCCAGGTAAATTGCTCACACCGCAATAATTTATCACTGCTGTAAACACTGAGGTTTTGCTTGTGCTGGGTGGGGCTGAGTGAGCTGGGCACACAAAGTAAGAACAGCCCACTGGTGTTTTCGCACCTTTTTCCTTATTCAGGACGTTTTGTGTAATTCAAGAAGAAAAATGGTCTTTTAGAGGAAGTACGTCTTATTAATAGTAATGGTGTCTTGGAGTCTACCCTGCAATGTTGCCCTGTGCTGAAATTTTCATTCCTGGGTTGAGGAACTGTGTATGTGCAATAAGTTTAGCAATCTCTTGATTTAGCTTTGGTAGCTAAAATCCCTTCAGGTGCTAAGTTTGTTATAAAAGTGCAGGGAAACCCTTAGTTGTGGCACACTGCTTTGAAAAATAATATTATTGCCTTTATATACATGCTGCTATAGAGTATGGTCAAGTAATGACACATCTGGTTACCTATTATTACAGGTTGAGTTATGGTATACTTTTTGTTTTAATTAGTCTGCGATAAACAAAAACTCAGGGGCTGTTCTGCTCTGGTAGTTCTCATTTTTCCTGCAGCCTTTCCTGCCCTTATGGGTTTATTAGTGTAGAAAAAGTGGCACGTTGTACTTTGTGGGAGACCAAATGGCAGGCTGTAGGCTTGGTCTGAACCGAATGTCAGTTATACAGTGCTGGGGTGCTCTGGGTAGGTCCACATGCATCTTATTTGGTAGCTAGAAGCTATCCCCGTGCCCAAATTTCCTAATTTACTCACAGCCCTGCAGGACAAGCTGCAAACAGGACTTGAGCCAGGTTGTCCCTTTCGAGGTGCTCTACCAAGCGTGGGGAGAGGAGGTGGACTTCTTTGCTCAAGCTCCTTGAGAACTGGCATTTTTTTCTTCCCATTGCTGCTTTTTCAAAGGAGGAAAAGGCAAAAATAAAAATAAAAAACTGCACTCTAACATGGGCTGGGTTGCACCTGGCTGTGTGGGTCTGAAGAGCCCTGTGCAGAAGTTACCAGGCTCAGCGTTTAAGCATTTAAGTTACCCCATTCTTTGGCTGCTGTCCTCCATGTGCTGCCTGGGGCAAAGTTAAAGGGTGTTGGGAATGACCTACAAGTCATTACACAGGGTTTTGCTGGGTCTGGATCAGGGTCTTGAAAAGCCTTTATGGGTTGGAAACGAGCCTCAGTGCAGGGGACGTGCTGGAGTAGCCTAGCAGGCATTTTGACAGTTTTCCCCTCCTAATAAATTCTCCTGCAGCATTTGTGGCTATTTTTTGCCATACATCATGGCATGAATCCTTTTCCAAAGGGGCCTGGTGCCTTTGGTCCGTGCCAATCTGATCAGCGCTTTAGACCATGACATTGAAAAGACCAGCAACTCCTCCTGGCAGGCCTTACTGGCAAAAAGCATTTTATAAATAAACCGTGCTCTTATAGGGGTTGCAAAGAAAACTGTCCTTAAGACGGTGCAAACCCAAACGCCTTCCACTGCAGGCCAAAAGGAGTTGTTGATCCTGCACGTGCGGGTCCTGCAGAGCCCTGCATGGGCAGTGGTGCTCAGCCAACTGGAGGCTGTGGCCTGCACATTGGTGCTTGCCTGGACAGCCTCGGGCCAGGGAAAAACCCCTGCCAAGCGGGGAAATTTCCCTGCAATGTTTGTGCTTTCCCTTAAAGCAGTAGCTGCTGGAAGAGAAGAGAAGAATTGCAGTTTTCGTCTTAAATGCACTGGTTTCTAGAGCTGAAAAAGAAAGCTGAGAAACACAAAGCGCATGTGCCCTAAAGGTTCAGGAAGCAGAAGGTGCATGAAAGCGACCTGTGGTGATTTCTTTTAGAAGAATCTCTCGATGTTTGACCTATTCACGTGGCTTCCTGACGTTGGTGTCAGGACTTTTGCATCCCTGGGACAGGCACAAGCATTCACACGGCAAAGCACAGAGGCTGGCGCAGCGTTGTGCTCATCTGGGCATGATCCCGGGCAAATGTGACAGTGAAAAGCTGTGCCTGAAGCATATCAAGAATTGCACTGTGGGTTAAAGGCACAAGGCCGATGGAGCACTTCATACTCATGGAGTTGGTGCACTACAGCACTTGTGCCTGCTCACGGGGTTGGTTCTGTAGCAGTCATTATTAATCTTGTCCATATTTTAATTCTCTTTATCCCTTTCCACTCCCTATCCGCGCACACACACACATACACAAATATCCATAGAAAAATTGACTTTTGTTGGTCTTTGCCTTCAAAAACTTGAAGGGGCATGAGAACCATTCCTCCTCTGCTCTTGCACAGGCAAGATGATTCCAGCTGTTCAGCATAAGCTACTGCACTCACCTCCCATGCCAGGTAGTCATGCCCTTCCCTGAATATTGGAGAGAGGCACCAAAGCCTAAATCTTGTCCCCCTATCAGGCAAAGATCTGATTTCCACCCAGACTGGCTTAGCCCCGCTGTGCTCTGCTTTCCAGGTTACGCCACGTCTTGCTTGGTGCCTTTCCTTTGCTGCTGGGGCAGGGCAGCATTTCATGCCCTGTGCCAGATCCCATCCGTGCAAAGTCCTGGAGCTGGGGCCCCCAGAGATGTCCTGCACACAGAAGAGCCCTGATAGAAAGTACAGTAGTCCTTCCTGTAGCTGTGTTAGGCGTCCTCCTTTGTTACGGCATCAATTCTTGGGGCTCTGCAGAGCCTCACGCGATGTCTCATAAGCATGTTTAAAGTCCGTGTGCCAGTCTAACTTATTTACACAAGATCTAGGTACTTTAGAATGATCGTATGCTTGATATAGAGCTCTGCTTGATATGGACGTTTTCTCTCTCTTCTTTGGACATTTATTTACAATCAAATCTGAAACTTTAACTGCTTTTGTCTTTGGAAAACTGAAAATAATTTTTGCAGAACCAGAATCTCTGACTGCTGTATAATACAGAGAGGTACCACGGTACACCAGGACATGACTAAATATGCGTTCATTTTTCCATGTCAGTTTCCAGTAAGGAAATCCTATCACGCTACCACTTAGCCAACAAAAAATAATTACAGATACTATGCTTATGTGCTGAAAATGTAGTTATCTTTAGGAAATTTAGTACTACGTGATCTTGTCTGTAGCTGTAATCAGGAACAGCAGTGTTGTTGCTAACACTAATACTTCTCCATCTGCAAGAGGGAGGTGGCTAAATAAAAAACAACTTCAGTGGCAGCCAGTGGTGTCCCACTCCAGTAACTGCATGGTCTCCAGAAAGGACAAACTGTGGGTATTGGTGGTGTAGCCATCTTTAAGCAAAAGCTCCCGGCGGGTCTGTCCAGGCTGGGACTGGAAGGTGAACAGCAGTGTCAGAATCTGGGGTTTGAGTTTACTTCTTGGTGAAAAAGACTACAGGAATTCCTATTGCATTAACATTTCTTTCTGATCAGAATGGCAAAACAATTCAGCAAATGGAATCTTTACAGCTGAGAGATTGAGTAACCAGGGAAAGAAAATGTCAATGCAAGTTAAAGCAAATTTAATAAAGCAAATAAAAGCAATATACTGACACTGAAATATAATCTTAACGCTCCGACTACAACTAACTGAAGCCAGGAAATTCTCAGCTAAGTGTTCCCTCAGCCCTCTTAAATCAACCCATTTTGCTTAGGCATTGTTGCACATAAGCGCCTTTATGAGATGGCCCCAAAACACTGGATGATAATATGAACGCTAAGAAGATATTTATTTCATCAGCTGTGTGTTTGGATATATCCATGATGGATGTATTGGCCCCAATTCTGTAAGCCAGTTAAAAATCAGCTAAACTTTAAGTCTATGCTTACAGAGTTTGCAGGATCGAGGTCAGTGTGCTCCCGGAAAAATGCAATCCATAAGGTGGTACTAAGGACACAAGCAGCATTACTAAGGTCCCTTCGTAGATGCTCTAATGCTGCCTTTCACAGATACTAAAGAATTGATCTTCACAAAATCTTTAAGTTAAGGAACCTTCAGTTTCCAGATGAGGGACTGAAGTATTGAGAGATGAAGCAGTTTACCAGCAGTCTCTGAAGATGCTTGGGGCAGCGCAAAGACTTGAACTTAGTCGCGGTGCCTCCATTTAGCATTTTATCCGTGAGATGTCCCCTTAATGGACTTGGAAAAAAAAATTAAAAGGTTCAAAACTTGGGGAATCCAAGCTGCCCTGCAGGTATATTGTAATTTGATGGGTTTTAAATGGAGCTGAGAGGGGCCCGCTGTGCCCTGCTGTGGGTTGGCAATTGGTTTGGGGAACGGAGGGCCTCCAGAGCTAGGATTTCCTGGAGTCGTGCTGGAAGCAGAGATGTAGGGCTGGGTCAGGATGGAGCTGCTGCACAAGCCTGCTTTGGAGTTCAGAGAGAGGGCTTTGAGATGGTGATGAAAACTCCACGTAGCACGGTTTCCTCAATAGCGATTTTTTTTCCCCTTTAAAAAAATGTTGTCAAAGAAAATGCTGGCCTTGAAAACGGACATTGAGTGCAACTCGAATGTTTTCTCCTTTCACTAGAAATCTGGCCCTTGAAATTTATATGGAGATCAGATTCCTCATTCTCTGGAACAAAAAAAAAATAATATTGCTTTTTCACATAAATAATCCTGTGAAAGCCCTCAGAGTCTGCTTGAATTGTTAGGTGTACAGGTCTTCCGGGTGAGATCATATAGGCAATGTTCGTGCCAAGTGCTTGGACTTTTGTGCTGCCACCTCCAAGCAGTTAAACCAACCAAATCTGAGCCTCCCGATACTATTTGCGATTGAATAAGGAACCACTGATATCAGCTGAATATATGCCTTGGTTTTGCCTCCTGATTATGTTCAAAAAACACCCCTAGTATTTCCCTTCCAGACGCACGGCAGAAACAAAGCCATTTCTTGCCTGGATTTGCTGTTCTGCTGGATTCCGCATCCAGGAAGCTCTGACCTGCTCCTACCTCTTGAGCCCTCGCTGCTAGTCCTGGCTGTCTCTTTATTGAAGAGCCTTCACAGCCCATATCCATCCTGCTTATCACTCTTACTCGGTATTGACAAATCTATGCCCACTTCTGACAGGCCACAACTAATTGATTTGCTACCAGCGAAGTTTTCCAGCAAACGCTCCTGCAGTATCTGGCCGTATGAGCTCCCTGTGGACTGGGGGAAAGGTAGTGAATATCTCCACGAGCACCTATTTTTGTAATGCTTAAACCGTGCTTCTTCTCCTGCTTTCCCACTAAAAGCCTCCCAAAGACAGGAGCAGTGACGCGGTCCTGATCAAGCGCTCTTCGTTGCTTTTACTTTTTTTCCCGTTGTTTCCTGTGCTGCCATGTGCTAGTTATTGGGCTCACGCTGAGCAATCGTCAGGATTGGGGCTGTCATTTCGTGCAGTTTCCAGAGTACTGGGATCTTAATCTGGCCGTAGGACACCCAGAACCTGTGGTGGTACAAGCATTAAGTGGTCTCCTCTGCTTGTGTTTGGGTGCAGGAAAATCCAGTGAACACATCAGGATGTGGCTCAGCCCTGCTTTTAGTTCCTTCGTGGTGGCCTGTGCTGCCTGTCACTGGCTTCTTTGGAAAGGCTCTGAGCATGCCTTCTGCTGATCATTAGCAGTGATTTAATGAGGATGTGGTGGCCATGCTGGAAGGGTTGGATGCAAAGATAAATACCACCTTTGTGGGTTACAAGGCAATCTTGGCTTGTTCCTGTAATCGGAGGGTAGGAAGCTGTTTCCTTTCCTAAAATCCCCTTTATTCACTGTAGAAACTCAGGGCCTGACTTTCCTTAGCTTTTACCTTTCTGTGACTACAGGGCTGGGCCAAATCACAGCCTAGCCTGAGCTGTCAGTCATCTTAGTAATTATTATTAACCCCCTGCTGATGCTTTTCCACATGAAAGCAAGAGTCTCTCTGGCACTTTTCTTACTTTTCTTTAAAAGATGGAAGGTGGAATAACAAAGTTCTTAATTAGCTGAGCTGGTGTTGGAAAGCTCAGTGTCAGATTTCCAGGTCAGTGTTTGATGAAGGAATGATAGGGGGAAGTGATGCATCGACATTGATTAAAGAGCAGTGATGAAGCAAGATAAAATTGACATTTAATTCTTTCCAGCTAAAGTAGTGCGACTGACAATACTTAAAGGTGAACAGTCTTATTTCTTGATTCAACAATGCAACCTGTAAAAGCATCCATCAGAGCAGTCTTTTCTTAATTACTAACATCTAATTAGCCCCAAATCACTGTAGCACGCTGATTAAAATAAAAAGTGCATGCCACTCTTTCTATTTTGGGTATATCTGGGAAGGGCAGAGGATATGAAATTGACTGGCACTTACAATTGTTTCATCCACAGACCTTGCGAAGAGTCCTCAGCTTTTCTCTCTATTCTCTGCTGCTCATTTAAACGGAATAGTAATCCCAGATGAGTTTTTTTTTTTTTTTCTTGGATGCTGACCAGGGACATCTCACTGGAAACACAGAGAACCCCCTAGAGGGGTGTGGGAACACTGCAAAAAGCTGTGCAACTGCCTTTCCTGCTGCTAATAATGGGGGAATAATTAACATTTTGTAGGACGAAATTTATTATCATTTTGTTTTGAAATCTAATGCATCTTTAAGCTTAAACTAGCAATTAAATGTTCCCTCACTTTAGTAGAAGACCTTCCCAGCCTCCTTCCTCCAGGTTGACAAACGGCTTTTAATGATCATTTTCCATCCCTTGGCCTTTTTTTTTTTTCCCTTGAAAGAAACAAAGGAAGTACCAAATAGAAATTCCCCAATAACTTATTTTCTACGAGGGTTCCGGAGTGCAGCTGATTACTCTGTGAATATGTTTATATTGCAGAAAAGAGCATTCAGGTGATAACGCTCGATGTAGCAGTTAATGCTCATTTTTGAGCTCTGATTGAGTTGAAATATTGCTTGTTGCACCAAGGTGACTAAGACAGGAGATAAGATTCCAGCGAAGTAGCATCCTTTTATCAGTAGATGGTAGTATAACAACATGGAAGGAGTGTAGCTGCTCTAAGGTTGTCCCGAGATCCAAGCTGTTATACGTGAATCCAAAGTGAAAAACAAGACAAAGAGAGGCAAAGAATAAGTTTAGACTCCTGTTTTATTGTACTTTTCACAGTGGTAGTTTATGGCGGAGGGAATTAATGCATGCTTTTATTCATGATTTATGCATGGTTTATCTACAGCAGCGTGAATAATTGATTATTTTTGTTCTCTGGCAGTGCAAAAAAATTAAAATAAATATGTTTTTTTGAAGCAAAATAAAAAAAATCTAACTGTAAAAGGGAAGGAGCAGACTCTTTTGTGTCAAAATAAATGTTTTATTTCTCCCCAAAACAACTGCTTTGTTCCATAAATGCTTTGCTTTTAAGGATGGTTTGAATCATTTAACATAAAATTAAAAGAAATTGCCAAACAAAACAGTTGTAGTTCAGTTCTGGCTTGTACATATCAAAATAACGGGTTTTAAACACTTTTTCTTTTCCTGTATCAAAGACAAGGAGTTTGGTGAAACTGGGACAAGCTTCCCAAGAGATGGGTGCTGCCAAAACTAACATCTTTGTGATAACGTTCGGGCCGAGGCAGTGGCCATCCCAGCCCTTGGTTTGGCCACGCTGCGTGTTCCTGGTGGCACGGGTCTGTTCTGTGGGCAACACATGAATTTCCAGCTATGAAAATGCACGTAAAGCAGAGCAAAGCTGCAGAGAGGCCTAATGCAGTCTAGTAAGCCCACATTTGCAAAGCCTTTTATTTTATTTTTAATTAAAAGCAGACTTTTCCTGTATGTGAGCTCAAGGATCCCAGGGGCCGGATTCACAACGCAAATGCACTCAGGCTAAAGAGATCTGTATTGATTTATATCAGGAGAGGATCTGGCCCAGCAGGAACAAATGCCACTTTTCAATGTAGTATTGAATTTGTATGTGTTGAATTCTGTGCTTTGGAATTAAAATCTAGGATTTGATAGCCAAAAGAAAAAAAAGGGGGTGTGGGGGGGTGTGGGGAAAGCATTTGCAGGGATACTGGCATCCAGTGTTTTCAGTATCCGAGTACTTACTAGTGAAAGCAGTGTCATAGGAGCGATGTTGATGAAGATAAAGGGCTTCTTGGTTACAAATGAATTCTAGTCCAAACCCTACTTTATGTATTTGGTAAAGGTTGACAAGTGAGGGGACTGGGAGGGGGAGGAACTCATGGAAAAACTCAGATTTCAAGCATTTTCTGACCAGGTCTGTAGCTCACTGAGGAGCCATGCCATTTTTATTTGCCAGCATATTTTTTTTTTTGTCTCTCTCTCTCTTAATTCTTCACTGCTAAAAATATATTAGAAATTATATCTATTTTTAAGTTTACTCTAATAAATGTACCCATGAATTAAAATCAATGCTAGAATGGGAATGTATGAATGAGCAATAGAAGAGAAATGCTGAGGGTGCACCCGCAAGCAGGAAGGGTCCTGACTTCATCAGAAGTGTGATTTCCCATGTTGTTTTACGTGCTTATGTAATGCTTAAGTGCTTTTGCAACTTAAAGTGAGGTTAGGATGTTTGTGGTGAGGTGTTATCTGGGTTCAGAGGTCGCAGAAAAGAAGAGCCAGAAAATGCCATTTCCTCAGCACATCATGGGTTTGTGCATCCACCTCGGGCCTGGGATCCGTGCTGGGTGCCCTTGGGTGCTCCCAAGGGGGCCGTGACCTGTTCGCAGGAACACAACTTCTGTAGGGGGTTCAGAGTTTGTTGTTGAATTAAAACTGCAATTTTTGAAGTGTATGTGGTGGGGCCTGTGATTTCAGAGTAGGCAGAGCCCCTTCCTGTAATGTCTGGGGTTGGGGATGCTGTGACCAAAGGGAGATTTGGTGAATCTCCGGTAATGGTTTGGCTCTTTAGGGGGCACCCAGGCTTCCAGCTGCGGCTGTGTCCCTTCAGAGTCACAGCTGCTAGCACAGGCTGCTTTACAGTGGGATGTTTCTTTGTCTTGACCTGGTGAACATATCCTTGCACACAGCTAGTTCCGCTGCTGGAGGCTGTGATAAGAAGGGATGTGACGAGAAATGGCTCTTCATCCTCAGTTAGATAGGGGTTGAGGTTAATGTGTGTATATATGCATATATATACAAGTCCCTGAAAGAAGCTCTTTGAGGAAATCTTTGTACAAGCTCTCACTGCATTTATTTTGCTATATCGTCCCTTGTATTCTCGTCTTGCTTGTTCTGCCTTTCGGGGGCCGTGCTGAGGGTTTGCTACCGGACACGTGATGTGATTGCAGGAGCTGTGGAGAGCCGGGGGGGGAGGCAGGGGAGGCCCTTCACCGGCAGCATCTTTCTCCGTATCTAAGAGAACCCGTTTTGTGTTCTGCACAGGACTGCTGGCCATGGGTGCAAATCCTGCTCACCCGTTCACCTGCTCAGTGCCAGCGGGCCTGCCTGCGTACCTGTTATCAATACAGGAGCGTCACTCAGGAAGGGGCCTGGTAAACTCTGTGACTGAGTGAACTTTAGGCTGCAGAGGACAAAATCTATTAAAGTGCAGATATATTCAGAGCATGTGGAAAGGGAGAAGGACACATGAAGACATTTCAGAATACCAGAGTGCATAAGAAAGTCATTGCCTGGTACATGCACTACTTTTATGGGGATATTCAGGCTGCATAACTCACATAGTAACAGGGCAACTCACGCTGCAAATGCATTCTGGCTGTGCCACAGGAAAAGCTGTTATAGGAAACTTTCTCTTTATGCGTTTCCATCTAAAGGCAAAGCACAGAGGTGAGGGGTTTGACTGCCATATCTGAACGAGCACTCTGGTAACAGTCAGGTTAAACATTTTCTGAATGAATTGTCTTTATATTTTATATTAAAAAAAATATGTTAAAAGATATCCTGATGAAAAACAAAAGCATAACAAGCTGGCCCAGCTTATTCTGGGTGGTAGTAAACTGGTAGCACTGTGTGTGCTTGGAGAAGAGCTATTTCCCCAGCCTCATCTGGGTAGAGATGTACGTTGTACTTAAAGGAGAACCCCAAGAGATGGATGAGGTCTCTGTCTGTGTGGGAGCCTTACTGGATGGGTAGAGATGAATCCTGTGCAGAAAGAAAAACTGCAATTGAAGAAAAAGCCTCTCTGTAATTTCAGGTGCCTTTAGTTAAGGTGAGACTGGCGCTACCGTTCCTGAGTACCTGTTGTTTATATCTAGTGCTAGAAGGGCCCAGCTACAGGAAAACATAACATCATCTGCTAATGGATTAAATCCAGTGTGGCAGGAACTTTACCATTCATTTCCAAACAGAAATACACGTTTGTGCATGTATGTGAGACTGGCACAGCTTGGTGAACCTGTCTGCAGCTGAGGCTATGAAACCGCAGTGTGGTAGAAGGCATGATGGCCTACTTGCAGGAACTCAAGGAAAGGCAATAAATCTTGCTTCCTGTTCAGGCAGGGGAACCTTCAGATGATGGTATGCCTAAAATAATTTGATTCTCTTGTTTCTATGGGAAGGGATCGAGATGAGTGTCCAATCCTGTCACTGATGAGCGGTTCCCTGAGGAACTGCATGAAAGGTGTGCCTATGGATGTGCCAGACAGGAGAGAGCCCTGGCTTTGTGGCCTAGGCTGGAGAAGGTGCTTACAATGGTGCAGGAGAGCTTGCAGACCTCCAGGGAAGCTGGGCTTTGTGCATGAGGAACGAGAGCATGAGCAGGACGGTAACATTGCTGTGAATATATAAAAAGCCAGTCGCCAGCAGGGGATGGATGGCCAGGAGGGGCCTTCTGAGGCTTAATGCATCTGTGGGCTTGTCCGCACGGAGCGGACTGAGAACAGTGGGATCTCCTCAGCAGGTGGACTCCGGGCTTTTATATTTAACTCTTAAATTGATCTTGCTCCTTAATTTATCAGAAGTTACTGTATGAGTGCTTTGGAGACAGGTGATCAGAAGTGCAGGCTTTTACATCAGAGAGGGTAAGGAGGAAGAAAACCAATAAAAAGGATACTGTAGAGGGGGGAGAGGAGAGAGATACAGACTCTCCATAGCATGTGTGAAAGAAGAGGAGATTGCCCTGTTAACAGCAGTCTCACCTCAGGTCAAATATTACTCAACAGGCCTGAGGGAAATGACAAAAGAATACATCCTAGGAAGAAATAAGTCCGGGGTGACTGATAGTCTTTGTAGAGCTGGATACTTTTTGTCCTTGCTAGCGTAAAGAGATGTCTGTGCTGAGAGGCCTAGGGAAGAGGCCATTCCCAGGCCTAATGAGGTGGGGCCTGGCTCTGACAGCTCGTTTGCTGAGGGAGGAAAGGAGGGCTCCTGATTTTATTTTATTTTTTTTTCCCAGCTGTGGACCAGAGCTCTTCCAGTGATACAGCTCTTCCTGCAAAGAGGGAGAACACTGAAACTCAATAGGAGTTTCCATTTCCTTCATTTCTGAGCTAGGGCCACTGAGGGTTTTGCACAGCTCTTCTGTTTTACTCACTGACTGCAGTAATAAATAGAGATCACCCAGGTGTATCCAAAGCCAAACTTTTGTATCTTTGATACTAGGATCATTATTCACTTATATAGAGCTTAGACAAAAATGAGGAGCAGTTCAAATCCAGGGCAAAATTCCTGTCATGCAGGTGGATGCTGAAAAACAGGACTGACTTGTGTGTATGCTGTGTTCAATAACAGAAAGGCTGGGATGAAAGCATTTCACACACTTCCCTGCCTCACTGAAGGCTTGATTGAGAACATAAAACTCTATGTGTAGACAGAAGTTATTTAACATCACTTTTAGATACAGTCAAGTGAGCCATTTTCTTTGTAATTTTTCCAGCTGTTTATGTGCAAGTCACCTCTGGAGAGCACTTGCTGTGCTCTTAAAATCAGGAGTTAAGTTATATTGCTGAACCAGTGAAATCTAACTAAATATTTGCTTTTGCATCATAAAGGGCACCTGGTTTTTGTCTAATAATTGCTAGAACAGAAAAATATGACATCGTTATGCAGTCTCGTATTGGGAGAATTATCTACCATTATTGAATCGTTGATGGTTTGGGTGGTATTCTAGACAGACTCTGCTCAGAAACTTAAACAACTATTATTTGAGTTCTGTTTATCAGTAATCTGTGGCTGACTCCATTAATAACAAGATCAAGTATCAGAAGACTTACCTAAATTCTCCTCCCTGTAGTCATCTTTTCACCCTTAACATGGCAACTGAGTCTGATCTGTAATACCAGAAACAGTCTCCTTTCTTTTGGGGTGGAATTCCTCTTCTGGTGTCTTCTACAGCTTGAACAAGCCACGAGGACTCCTGTTCTGGTCTTCTGAGAGAAAAAGGCACTTCTAAGGTGTGATTAATCTCATCCAAAAATAGAGGTTTAAAGGAATGAGATGAATAGCATTCCAGGAGTGCTTATTTTGGTCTTGATGACTACCTTAGATGTAACATTCACAATGCCTAAATATAGATGTGATGAATTTGATCCTTGGTGTCATTCTGTTAGATCTGATGTAAAAACTGTTACAGTCGATGGAAGTACTCTCATGTAGGTGTAGTTATATACTGCATTGATCTTACTCTCGTGATCCCTTACTGTGCATTTTAATTTGAGCCAATACTGTTTCCTCTTTCAAGAGGTGGAGAGAAAACACAGTCAATTACACCATGAAAGCCACGAAGCTCTTTCAGTGATCCAAACTGACTGAGAAGTTACATTTGAAACCATTCACCCATTCCATTAAAAAAATACTAGGGAGCGTGCATCCCTGTAAAATAATGATGGGCAGAATAAACTGTCTGAAAGTATCTCGCCTACTCCATACCATTTAATCAAGAAGCAGTGAGTGGAACTGGCCTAACATTTACAAAGGGAGAACTGACACAATGCATATTTGAACACCATGAGAAATAGCATCACCGGGGACAGAGAGTGAGTTTAGTTAATAATGAATGGCACATCCTATAAAATACCATTACACAGTGTTCAAGGCCCAAGAATGATGACATAATTATTAGGAGACTGGGAGATTAAGATATAATTTAAAAAAACATGACAGGGGAGGGTGTAATTGGGGAGACAAAATACACAGGAAGTTTGTAATTTACATGTCAAAATACCTTTTTCATGTTTTGATTGGATTGGACGCCGCCTTTCCACTTCATTTATCTTGGCTTCAATTAGAGGCAGGAGAAATGACATCTCATGTTCATATTCTTGACACACACTGCTCATAGACACTTTCTAATTCTAACAGACAGTGAGGGGAAAAGGGAAACTCGATTCTGCCTCCGTCTTGGACTTCTTAGTTAACCCCTAATTTGTTTCTAAATGAGGCTGTCACTGTGGTTCAAATGAATATGCGCTTAGGAATCAGGGTGTGCATTTGGGTATTAGCTTGTAGGCAGGGCTTTGTGTATTGTAAGGCTGGTTGTACCCAAAAGCTGCTTAGCTGAGAGGGAAAAAAAAGCTAAGAGCGTTTTTCCCTCCAACAGAAAAACTTTCCTATATGAATGGTGAAGACTTTTTTTTTTTTTTTTTATCAGAACAGCCATATTCACAGCTCGCTTGTAATCAAACAGAGCCATCTCCAAAGCAGAGGATGTGAGTTGTGATTTTCCCCTTTGGCAGAAATTTTGCTCTTTTTATTTTCTGCCTGTCTCTTTTATCTGGTGTCACCATGTGTTTCCCATCGAGCTCTGAAGTCTGCCTCCATTTTTTACAGGAACTGTGCTCTGTTTTACACCCATCTCCACCCAAACACATACACTAGAAATGTCAAAGGTGTGTTTGAGATAAAGCCATGTGTTTCATCAGGACTGAAATATCTGTTCACCTGGAGGCGTGTGCTGAAGTCTTTCCCCTCTTGGCAACTATAATTACCATTTTAATTCTTCTCGTGCTACATCTCAAAATCTGAGTTTTAGATTTTTCTCAGAGGCTATTGGTTTTAGTTTCCTTTCCTTGCAGAGAGGAGTGCAGTTTAAAGTGCCTGCAAGAGGACAAAAGTTTGTCCCTCTGTCGGACTTCTGACCTCTAAAACTGGGGGCCTTTTAAAGCATCCCAAACTGGCCAGCTGCAAACAGAGGTACTCAAAATCATCAGTCACTGTTGAAAACACGGGAGGCAAGTTTCAGGCTTATCAGTAACTCTATTCATTGGATTTCCTTAGGAAGCAAAATTGCTCCTGGAAATGCTAATCAGGAAATATCAGAGAAATAACAGTCCTTGAGAGATCTCCTCTGAGAGGGACTTTGACTCACCAGACAGAAAGAGAAATCAGAGCAGCTGTATGAGGTCTCTGCGTATTCTGTATGTGTCCTGAACTCTATCAGAAACCCCAGAAGTGACGTGAAACCGGATGAAGTGGGCAGTGCTGCTAATGCTATTGCATTTTTGATTTTAAGCCACCAGCAGCCGTGCTTGGATCATTCACCACAAGGCTCCTGTAATACTGGCAGGAGCACGCTGCTCCTATTAACTGTAGTCAGATCTGAATGCCGTACTTGAAAGTGACTTCAGCTGCAAGGTGGGGAAAAAAAAAAGACTAAGAGATAAATAACTGATGGAAGAAGTACAGTTTGGGTCAGACCAATCATTCATCTAGGTTGGATGTCTCAGACTGCCCCCAAAAGATGTTGTCTAGGAGGAGCGTGTGACTTTAGCCACCTTCTGTGGCCCTTTCCCTTCATACTCCTTCAGCCTCCGTAATCATTGGATTAAAGATGTTAGAGGGCACATTCCTGCCTACCCTTCTGATAGACCTGTTGACCATGAATTTCTCTAATCCCTTTAAAACCTGCTCATACTATCTGCCTCCACAGCTGCCTGTGGCAGCAGATTCCAGAAGTTCTCTAATGGCATTGCATCACGCAGTGTTGCAAACTGCTTTTCAGCAAAGCAACCTAATGTGCATTGTAAAGCTTACTAGCCACACCTCGACAGGCCGCATTGAATGTCCTTGGGCTAAAATATTATGATGTTTTAAAATATATAGTAATTTGGGTCAGAGGAGTACCACACTCCTCTGAAAACTCCAGGATAATATAGTCTGACTCTCCTGGTGAGTATTGTTGTAAACCATGCAAATAGTCTGTAGGAAGGCAGTAGGACTGTGTGTAAAGTTATTAAGGTACTTATTTGCTAGTTGAGGTCTCTCTAACTTCTTCTGAAAGAATTGGTGTCCCCAACATTGACTGTGTTGTTGCAGCTGCTTACCAAAGAAAGAAAGTAAATAAGAAATTGTTACAGCTTTCCCTGTCAGGCAGAACTATGACATGGAAAAGGAAGATGTCTCAGGTGCCACAGTCTATCAGACACCTCAGTAGGTTATGGATTTTAGACGAGCAGCATTCAGATCATTTAGTACTGGATGGATGAATGCATGCGTAGGCAAAAGCAAGGAGAAGGAATGCAGATAACTGATGGGTTAGCCAAGGCACCATCTTGTTAGCTAAGTTGGGTGAACTCTGAATAGTCTCACCCAACCCCTCTGTTTGTATTTGAATAAAACCAAGGTTCTGGGTTTATGAAATGCAATGTCTTATTTTTTATCTGTGACATGAATTTTCCTCTGTATTGAGTCTGCAGTGTGCCCATCTGGTATCTGGACACCTAAAAAGACTTTCAGTATCTGTGCTGTTGCACGAGTGTTACATATTAGAAACTCACTTGTGCTAAGTGCAATACCTGGAATCACCAAAGTTAAAAATCGCTGGTACATGAGTTATTCACAGGGATTCATTCAATTCACTGACATACACAGCAAACCCTTTCGGTGAGAGTATTTCCTCTGGCTGATTTTTTTTTTTCTTGTATGCTGTTTGATGATACTTGAGAGACTAGTACAAACTTAATGTGGACTGTTCTAATAAGAGTTACACCAAAGAGAAGTACACACTGGCAATAGACTATCCTAAGGGACCTATAGTTTACTGTGAAGAGGCTTGTGGTAGCAAAATTTATGTTTGCCACTGTGTTGCATGACCCACTTTGAGCAGGGATAGAAAGCAATGCTTTTGATCATATGGAAAGAGCCCTGGACTGGCTAAAAGAAAGAATGTACAATAGCAATCTGTATGTCTTTATTTCAGTATTCAGCAGGAACAAGGACAAAATGGAAAATACAGGCCAAGGGCCCTAACTGGAGGCTGTAGCACTCCAAAGGCTCAGCCTAGCGCGTACATTGCATACATCATTAAGCCACTGGCAACAACACACTGAAGCCCTGCCCAAATTTCAATTCTTACACTTCAAATAGTCTCAGCTCTCACCAGACAAATTAATATTTAATGCACAAGTGAACGCTGTAATATTCCCAACTGTGCAATCTAATATTAACAGCTATTTCATAAACCAACAAGGCCCATTCAATTGGTGACCATTTAAACTATAACACGCCATTAAACCGTAAAAGCAGCCATGAAAACATGATTAAGATACATGTTTGTCAGTCTACTGCTAAAAGAGGGAATGTAGCAAGGTCAGTACAAAAAGTCAGCTTCAAGTTCCAAAAAGGCTGTTGAGAGCAGTAAAGGGAGTTGTGAAGCAAATTCCTTCTTGGTGTTGCAGTTTGGGTCTTGGAGCAAAGTAGATCCCATCCACAAGGTTATATACTTTTTGGTAACTTCACATGGAGCCAGCAGAATATATGGTACCATCTAGCTTTTTTTAGCTTGTGCTTCCCTGTGTATGTGTCTACAGAATCTGCAGTTTCTGTGCTAATTCTAGAAGGGCTTCGTGTTTCATGGATATTTAATCAGGGCAGCAGTGAAGAGGAGTGGGAAGGCAACTTACCTGTGTCTTTAGGAAGCCGGTAGTACTGCATTTTGTCTGATTCTTCCAGTGCTCACATTCTGAAAAAAATACTGGTAATTCAGAGAGAATACAGAAATTAATCACCTGGAGTAATACAAGAGACACTCTTGATCATTTTGGCTTATCACAAAGACCAAAGGATGACTTGTGTTCAGTGCCTCCACAGCAAGAAAACACTAGTTTGTAAGAGATTCTTTAATCTCTTAGTGAATATATAACTAGAATCAAGTGTTTGGATGTTGAAGTGCAATGACTTAGATATCTGCTTATCTCAACAAGAGTAAGTAAGTACTGGCAAATTAAGGGTAATGGTGGATTTTTTTTTTCTTGTCTCCTTATAAGGACTAGATGCTTTTCTGAAGATTATACTTATTCCTTGGTGTTTGCTTCTTGGGTATGGCAGAGAGGGGTCCTGTGCACTCTACAGGCCTGAGTAGTCCTTCTCCTCCCTGTTCTTTCACAGTCCAGGCTTTTGAGTGAGTTAGACCTGAATCCACGGAGGAATGTGGAACGTGATGTTTGAAACATATTTGAAGAGTTTGGCCCAAGCAATTAAACTGTTTTTATATCATTAAGCAATGTGTCATATGAAGTGCTTTCAGACAACTGAGTTGGCTTTTGTTATAGAAATAAAACGGATATAGTCTGAAAAGCATCCTGCTTTTTCTGTATTTTCAGTGTTTTTCCCCTGAGTTTATCAGTTCCAAACAGGAATAATATTTCTCAAATTATGTAACTGGATAACGCCATTTCTGCTTTCATCTCACGTTCATGACTGTTTATTGTGCACAAGGCACAGTCACTACGTGGGCAGTCGTTACATCTTTGCAAATATTCACCTTCTGTGCCCTGCTGCTCTTGATTCATGTATTTTGCACTTACTGAAGGAGCTGAAGGCAAGACCTTGGAAGCCTGTCTGTGCAAGCCCTTCTAATGAAGGGCCATATATATCATCCATCTGATAAGCAAGGGAAAACAGTTGCCTGAATTGCACTTCAGAATTATGTTACCAGGTATTGTTAGGTCTGACACGGAATTTTAGCATCCTTTTTGACATATAGTTTCCTTTTGGTTATATTAGTTAACTTTTAAATCTCTCCAGGGCAAATAAAATAAACTGATTTCTTGTGAAGTTTGTGAAGCAGTAGACTAATAAAAGGGGGAGGGCCTAAAAAGTTTCCTTAAATATCCTCCTTCATCTAACTAAATATTTTAAAATATAAAGGGGTTAGTCTGTGGTTTTCTACTTGTATTTTTTACCTTGGTGTTTTTGCTGGGAGGAGCAACCTCCTGATAGATGATTTGCAAGTGACAGGTTGTAGTCAAATCTGACCTGGGGCAGAAGTGACCAAAAGCTGGTCGAGTTTGATGTCTATCAGAAAAGACCTGTTTGTCGCACTGAAAGTCTGAGAAGTTATTCAAATCAGAAAAAACAGCACTGCAGATGGTACCAGCTGTCACTCCTTGTTGGCAATCGCATTAGGGAGGGCAAGAACTTGAGCAAAGCTTTCCAGATAGAGGATTGCAGCTGTCTGCTTGCCTCCTTGTTTGTTGGAGCTGGTATAGAAGGTAAACCTGGTTTGTGGAAAACAAACAAACAAACAAAAAGTAAAAAGTGTTCAAAACATACAGATTGCTTATTTAAAAAAAAAAAAAGTAATTTTGAATATAAAAGATACAACTTTTTGGACTGTTCTTCACTTCCTGTTTCCCCCCTTTCATTTCTTTTATTTTGATCCTGAACTAAGGATGGAGAGAGTAAGAGTGAAAAAATCCAGCTCAAATTGAATGAAATCAGATGTCTTCTTGCAGACTTTGTTTCTGTGTTAAAATAGATCTTTCTTGTGTTCCATTACACTGCATAATTATAAATGATCTAAAAAAATCTGGTTATGGTTTAAAGGTTTGTGCTCAGCTGTCTGCCCTTCTATCCACGACCCTTCTGCGGGAACCTACCCAGGCAGGGGATCGACCCTGGTGAGTCCATAGTCGTATGCTGATTTCTGTAGAACAGGTCTGTACCTTTTGTAAATGCATGCTGCAGCTTCAGTGAAAAAAAACGATAGTGTGGAGGGTCCTGTAGTGTTTGTTGATGCTCTGAGTTAATCTGTTCTTTTCTGGAAACTCCTCAGAGGAATCCCGTTGTGAGCTTTTTCACTCTTCTTGGACTGCTTACAATTGCCTTGGTGCCTCTTGATAGCCCAGCTGAGGATCAGTTCATGGAAATCTAGCCATTTTACGTGAAATCTGAAGCAACCTAGGAGCCACTGGATGGAGTGTGATGATGTTCATTGCATTGGAAATACAGTGATCATATTCCTCTTCATTCATCTGCAGACACAGCAAATTAGAATGATGCGGCTGGAAAAAAAAAAAAGAAAGTGTAGCTCGCTATGGACCAGTTCTTGCTGGGATGAAAGAACAATATTTCTTTACATGATAAGAGCTGTAATGCTGATACTGATATCACTGGCTGGAAACAGCCTAAATTTTCATTTCACTATGACAAGTAGGAGGAGAGATGCCTCAGGTAAAGCACACAGTGAGTCAGATGCCTCTTCAAATCAGCCAAGGCAGCTTGAGGGCTGTTGTGTTGGCTGGTGAGCTACACGGAAAATAGCTGAGGGGCATCAGCCAGACTGGGGGAACTGGGAGCGAAGCTGGGCTGCCAGACTGAGGTGTGCTTCCAGGCTGCATCTGGGGGCAAAATCAGGCTGTGCATCACTCCTCAGGTCTTCTTTCCCTACCTGTACTTTGCTTTTTACTGAGCAAAAGAAATGTGGGTGCATGAATTGGAAGCTATAAAGTATCCTAGTTGGGTGCCCTGTTTGGATGAGTGGGGACCAGAGCCCTACAGCGTGCTGCACTGCATTCACTGCTTGGTGTAGAGATGACCAGAAGAATTTGATCTGTCCCTGTGTTGCAGGTGGATGATCATTGGCAATTCACTTCATCTCTCCTTGCTCTGCTTTCTACACCCGTAAAGAGCAGACAAGATCTTCTTTCTTCTTTTGGGAGATTTTCGATTTTTTATTTATTTTTTGAAGTGCAAAGCAAGAAGTAGGAGCTATCACTCTAAAGGATTTTCTGCTTCTGATTGGCATTGCCTGGGTTAAATCTGAGCTGTCAGTCCTTTTGCTTGGGAGGTGAGCTTTTGCAGACATCATGATATTGCTGCAGGAAAAATGCTGTATTTTTGTACAGTATTGTTATTGGCTTGGAAATAACCAACACAAAGTGATTTCTTTAGGCTTTCTAGCAGGAATCCCAGTTATTCTCTTCTGCTGCATTGCACAAATATGCAACATGTGATGTTAGCCAGTGATGAGAGACAGCACTTTAATAAATAAATGCAAATGATAAACACAGGACATGTTCTGTAGCACTAAAAGGCACGCCTGTGAAAATATTAGTATTCGTAGGAACGGGCAGCTTTATTTTCATCTGTGTCTGAGAGTGATTGGAATTTGTGAAATATCGAAGAGAACGGGAATGGTTTGTATGGAGTTGGTTAGCTTTAGAAGTCATGTGTGAAAACTTGGCTTTGAGTTTTAAAGCCTGCAGTTTTAGGGGACTGTTTTTTATGGGCTAAAGAAAATATTTCCTCCTCTTGGCAGTTGAAGCTTTTCACTGTTCTTTGGTTACATCTCCGTGCTCAGCTCCAGACCCCAGTGTGCGGTCAATTATACACTCGTGCTGCTTTCAGATTCACTTACCCAGCGATGATGACTGTCTGTGAGCAAAATCCATCAGAGAGTTATTATCTCCGAAGCAAATGTTCAAGGCATCTAATCTGCCCCTGAAAATCAGTACCTGTTCTTGAAAACACGAGACCTCAAATGGCTTATTATTTTGGGTGCTTCAAGGCTGGAAACACTTCTGAAATCTTGTCTGTAGCTGAACAATTCAGAGTTGTCTGAAGCCTACTGGCCAGTGGTAGACAGCGTGAGAGGCACGATGTATTACCTGTGGTACAAAAGGTCACCTGGATCATGTTATAATTACATGACCCTCTTCTTTGTGCACTGTGATACCCACAGTAATGCCAGATAATGGGTTAGGTAGCATGCTAATTGGCTGTGTGAAATGAGTGGTTTAGGCAGTGAATCTCTAGCTAGCCCATTGTTTATGACATGCATACAATTAGCAGATGTGCTCCTTAGTTCTTCTAGACCTATGATTCTAGCCACAATTTAAAATCTGGTATTGGATTTCTTTCTTTCTTTCTTTCATTCTTTTTTTTCCCCCACTTCCAGGGCTTAGGGTGTCCAGGCTTAGGTTAATTCTATGTGGCTCGTTTGCCACCTTGCCTTCAGCATGTTCTTGTTCACATCATAGCCAAAAGGCAATTAAACCTAGTCATGGTGATCCCTATTGCAGGAGTGTCTCATTTAAATAGGTGGTGTGGCTGCTCATGTAGCATCATGGCAAAACTTTGGGTATTAAAGTTAAATTCTGTCTCAGACTACAGTCTGAAAAAGTGTAACAGCTATAAAACTCCTGATGAAGTAATAAGTTTTTGTAACTTGTGGTCCTAGGGCATCAACTAATAATCATAATTCATGAGTTTAAAAAGAACCGTGGTGTTGATGGAAATAGATATTTACTTGCCACAGTTCCCAGGTCCCACGGTACTTGGAAGTTGCTGGGTCACTGGGTTCAGCAGCCATACAAAACTTGTCTGAAAGTTGACATCAAGTTTGAACTAATCATCCAGGCTTTATCTATTGCTGAGAGAGAGAGCGAGCACAATCTGGAGGTGTATTTAGTTATTTAGGATGAATCGCCATGGCTGAGGCTATTAAATTTAGCTAAAGTTAAGTAAGATGAATCCCACCTATCAAGGAGAAAGGTCAACAGATCATCTTCAATTTGCCTCCATGCTCTACAGGCCAGAACATACTTCCCAGTACCTATTAACAAACTATACCTAGCAGCCAGGAGTTTCTATCCTATGCGGCAGGAAGATCGCTGGAAGGACTGAGCTTTGTGTGTCTGATATTCTTGAGAAGTTGGGGAATTTCACAAAGTACATCTTCAGGTGATTCAAGAAGTGGATTGTGCCGATTTTTCTAAGAAGTCAAAAAACCTTTGACAGTACTTGCCAGCCTAAGCTGAGAGGAACCTCTCATCTACCCCTCCAAATACCCTTCTCTTGACAGAGATGCCGAGGACCATACTCACAAATTGGACTACTCCTCTTCAGTTGGCCACCTTCCAGAATAATTGCTGCTCTGTTACTCTTTGTAAAACGACTGGGAAAGAGTTTGTCCTGAAATATCTTTGGCTTCTGTGACTGATTCTGTTATGGTGTAAGCTTTTAGGGCCAGAACGTCCTGACCTGAGAATATTACAGAAGGTCCTACAAAACAGTAAGATTTACTGCATGGAGAAGTTTGTGACAGCAAAATTAATATCTTGATGAAATGAAGGCTCAATTGTTTATCTTCATCCTTAAAATGTTACTGGCTTTTTGGGGCACCTTCTTGCGGTCCTTCAAGGTCCTGCAGCATCTTTGCACCAGTGGAAATGATTGTGCAAGTCGAGGGTGATGGAAAATAGTGTTGGAGGAATGTTAAAAAGGGTCTAGCGCTTGCTATCAGCTCAGGTTTTCTTGCTGCTGTTCTGCCCCTGCTGACTGCTTGCACGTCCCCTTCCACACACTAATGGCCTTTGGAGCACTGAAATGTGACAGTGAGCACAGCGAGGAGGGCTCTGATAGTCCTCCCATGCAGGACTCCAAAACACCTACTGGGACTCCCTGACAGTCCTTTTAGAAATCAGGACGGGATGGCACAAAACAAGGACATCTGGCAGGTTCAGCAGAATGGATCAACTGCAGATTCCCCTGTTGGTGAACTTGGCCAGCAAGCTATTTCAGCAGATGTTTGTCCTTAGGCATTGAATGCTTTCCGGATGCATCTTTCCTCTGCTTCTCAGGAGCAAGTGCCAGCACAATGGAAATTCACATAAGCTCACTGACCAACACTGGGAAGTGTTGACCTGGCTATGGGCTCCAGCTTGGGAACTGGGTTCCTTGAAAGAACAGAAGCTAATGCCTCCTCCAGGGAGTTATAGTGAAGAAATTCAGAGTATAAGGAGCATTCGCGTAGTATTTGTCAGTGGTTATTAGGTGCAGTCCTTTTTATTTTTGGAACAATTTCATCTTTCCCGACATCTTTGATTTGAATCCTATATTGACTCTGCTCAGTATACTTTCAAGCAGGTATATTAAATATGCAAGAGGAACTGCATTTTGAAGGGGGGTGGGAGAAAGGAAAGAAAATAATTATTGTTACACATTGGAGCATATTAATGAATACATTAATAATTGATCCACTGTTATGTTTCCCCCTAATAGTCATCAAAATCTGTATAAACCTGCACTACAATACATAACATCTCATTACAACGTTTGCTCAAAAAATCAATGCATATCTAAGTTATTTGTGTCAAAACTCATTTATTTCCACAATAACATGGACTGTCAAACCTTGACATCCTGTTAATAACATCCAGTGCATTTGCATATTATTCAAATATTTCCTTTTATGAAATGGGGGACTTTTACTTACACCGTCCTGCTTGCAGTGCTTCATATATTTGCACATTAGCTCAATTCACACAGTTATAGAAGGGTTACCTGTGGCAACTAATTATACTGCACTTTATGCATATTAATGAGCCTTGTGAGCAGCCGTCCTCTGTTCTATGGTGAGATGAGGGGGGGAAAAAATAACAGTGTAAGTGGGAGACCTATTACAGGCAAAATGCAGGCGAGTGGAAGATGGATATTTTATAATGTTTTCTCTTTGATGCCCACAGCCTTTTAGAACAGACCAACCTGGGTGGGAAAAATGCCTCACAGCAGTCCCAGCAGCTTTGAGGTCAGATGTGAAAAATATTACCTTTTCTTTCTTCTTTTTTTTTTCTTTCTTCTTTCTTTTCTTCCTCTCTCTCCCTCTCTTCCCTCTCTGCTGCTACCTTTATTTTCCGGATGCTGTCTTTGCGAGGTGCTGAGTGCTGCCCTCAGTCCCCGTTGAGATCAGCACCTCCCAATATCAGGCTTTAAATGCGTAGCCTAAAGCCACCGTCTGCGCTCTGATGAAGTCATCTTGCAAAAGGCCTTTTCACCCGCCTGGATGAGAGCGACATATTTTGTTTTGAAGGAGCGTTTCAGCAGCACATGCTAGCAGGAGCGGAGACCCAGCTGCAGGCTGTTCAAGCGATTCCCGTGACCAGGTGTCACAAGGACAACGGGAAACGTCGAGCCATGAGAACGGGAAGAGTTGGCAGCCCCAACTGCAATACAGAGAAGGGCCACATCCTGCGCATGCAAATGCGTGCACAGCAATCAAGCCTTGTTCCCCCCTGTACTCTCGAAGTGGGCAATCTGTCAGCCTAGAGGTCTTGCAAAGGGCAAAATCCGTCTGAGAGGTGTGCCAGAGTGTTCTCGGAGGGCACGTGGTGCCAAAGACTGAGCAACCTCCCAGGCCGGGGCGCTTCTTGAGAATGTCTCCACCTACTTCAAAAAAAGAGAAAAGCTCCCGCGTTGACACAATGGCAGGCAGAAAAGGAAGATTTGATTTTATGCAACAGCAGATGTCTCCTAAGCAGTAATCACAGTGTCAGATAGAAAAACTAATCATATTTCAGTAGCTTGTTCAGATCTCTGATTAAAATTCAGTGATACCATTCCTGGATCCTAAAATGCAGCAGTCATCAGAAACAAAAGAGAATGTATCATAATTAATGCAATTAAAAGAGCCCTTTTCTTTCTGTCTCTCTGGGTACGCTATGCTGACCTTATCAGAGAGTAAAACCACTCTCCTCAGCACTAAAATCTGACTCGGTGTGAGAGTAAGAAACCCCAGCCCCTTATAGCCCCCTTCAGGGCGTGTGTACGTGGGGTCTTGTGCACACGGGAAAATAAATAGGCTTGGTTGCTTCCTCCCTTCAGAAGAGGGGAGAAGGCAGATGGAGCCACGGATCCAGCCTCCCTTGTTTCCTGCCACATACAGCTCTATTGATTATTTTGCTCTTAAACTTTAGTCCCGTTTAGTGGTTGGCATCCCAACCTGCCCCTTCCAGGACAGGTCAAATCCCTAGATTCTGATTTTTTTCGCAGCCAGTCCCTGGGCCACCTGCCGTACAAATCAGCCAAAATTTGCTGGGTAAATCCTGACTAAAACCAGAGTAGGGCCCTTAGTTTGGGTGTCAGTGGGGTGCTCAGTCAATGTGGTGCTGGAGAGATTCCTACATGGACGGTGCTGGGTAGCCCTGGGACGATTCCCTTGTCATCAGCTGGCTTGGGCAGGGATCGGAATCGAGGCGCACAGATTGAAGAGTGAAATCAAGCCGTGCTATTTCATGCTGATTGCGGTTTCAGGTCTCATAATCAGTGAGTTTTCACAGGGAAAATGCACTTTCAGTGAGGATTTATTTGGCTTTGGATGTGAACTATTTTTGATCAGACCCAGAATGAAAATGATTTAAATGATGCACATTAAAAAGAAATATAAAATAGACAAATACGCAATAGCTTATGCTAGCTGAATATGGGAGAATATTTTTGTAGCAAAATAGCCATCTCGGTTTTCTGGTGGAGGGCTGGGGCAGAGGGTCCAGCTGCAAAGGGGATGTTTGACCTTCCTTTCCCTATTCATATGAACTGAAATGGCAGTGCCCACTTCATTTAAAATGACTGTTATCAATTCCTTTTACTTTACTATGGGACTTGAAGATTTTTGCGATCTGTATACGGTTTAATTCAGCATCCTGGGTAGGTGGAAAGGTACCTTTGCTTGCTGTTTGAGAGCTTTGCTCTAGTGGAGGTCTTCAGAGTAATTATTTGGTGCTGTATCCCATACCAATCTTGAAGAAAGGAGTATGAATGAAAGGCCAGTTAAGAGGTAGGAGCCTATATTTTACTTCAGAGCTTCTAAACTGTGAGTTGCTACTATTAAGTGCTTAAAAAAAAACCACACCTCTGGTACTTCACTAGGAGAGCTGACAACCTGCTGTCTTATTAATATAACTCTAACATGTCTGAGAGATCCGGCACAGCAGATTATGTTCATGTCTCAGCCACAGTACTGATGATGATATGCTGGTAAATGTATCAATGCATCACCGGCTTCGAGCGCAGAAGTCTTTCTGTGTCACTTTCTGAATGAGATATGAAAATGAGAATGGTTTGTGCATCTACTCTGCTCAAGTAGCGGAGTCAAGCAGGCTGCACTGCTAGGCAGAAGTGCACCTGGCAGCGCTGATTAACTGCGGGGGCTCGGTACTCTCTGCATTGTAGGGACGTCACTCACACAAGCAGTGCAATAGCTTGATGTGCAGATTCCCAGAATAAGAAGTCGATTTACAAAGACTGGTTTCTTCCTCAAGGAGCAATAAGCGAATCGTGCGCAAGCCATTCACCATTTCAAGTTCTCATCACCCGAGATTGGCCTCGCTGCTTCTGTTCCCTTTCTGGTGGAGGGGAGCAAGATAGGCCAGGAAAGGAAGTGGATAATTATTGCCTTGGGGCAGGTTAATTAGCACAGGTAAGGAGCATGGCTACAGTCAGAAATATGTCTTCACTTCCTTCTGTTATAGATTTTTCTATGTGACTAGACAAGTCATGTAGGTTTTTTGAACCTAGATGTGAAATGGGAATAATAGCTCTTCCTCCTTCTGTCATTTATCTGGCTACCCGTGTTCCGTCTAGCACAATGGAGCTCTGAGCTCAGTTGATCTCTCCACGTGCTAAAACAATAAACTGAAAAGGTACAGTCATAAGAGCAGTTTGGGAGATCACGCACAGGTTATTGTTAGAGGATAATCCTGGAATGAACTTTTCAGTTGGACAAAACTTGCCTCTGAGTTGTGAGGTTTGAAGTTCCAAGGGATTTTGTAACCCAGCGCTGGGCTTTGTACAAGGAGTAATGTGAAAGACACAGGTTGACTTAGGGCATCTAGTTATATACCAAATTTACAAGGCCAGTTTCTGTAGGGTCACGATACAACCAGAGAGCTCCCTCGCAGCACCTAGAAGTTCTCCTGGCTTGTCTTCAGGGGCGGCTTTTCCCTCCAGCATCTACCAGATCACCGGGACACCAGGCTTTTAACTTCACCCCACCGTTAGCAGATGTGAACTCTTCCAGAGTTTGTCCAATGACGGGCAGCTGCCTTCGGCCCCACGGAAATTTCTTAATGCAAATTCAGTGCAGCCAATGCAATAACCAGGTATCTGCACCTCTGGAGGAGGCCAGAACATTTTAGCTCTGAATTTCTTTTGGCACGGGAGCTGGTGTCTATGTCAGTGGCAGCGGGGAAGGAAATGAACTCTCTTCTCGCTGAGAAACATGGTCACCAAGACAGGAAATCAAAGGCGGATTAGACGCTGGGATCGTTGGAGGAGCCCATGTGTGGTCTGATCTGGCAGCATCTCACACGTGTCCTTGCAGAGTCCCCTCTCCGCTCGGACCTGTGCTGCCAACGCTGTGTCGGTGCTGCAGATGTTACTGCAGCCCTGGCTTTTAGAGGAGCCGAGCGCTCCTGCAAACAGCACCGCTGCAACGCTGACACGTAGGGGAGTTTATTACCCTTGGCAGCAGTTCTTTCTTAAGGTAACACCGAGCTACTGTATCTTACAGGAAGGGACCTAAACAATGATGTATTCAGGCTGATGGGACTGGATTAACCCATTAATAAATAGGAGGTGAAGAGAGCAATCTTGTTGAACGTAATGTATGCTAATGATGTGACCTGGCTAATGGAGCCCTTTTCTATATTCTGTCATTGCACACATCAATTATGCAGCCTCAATTATCATCCTGTTTTTGTATCATGTGGCTGAGAAATGAGAGACTTAATAGAGATGTTTCACCCAGTAAAATGCCTGATTAGGTTATGAAAGCAGAAACTCAAGGAAGAGAAAAAAAAAACTTTGTTACATTATATCCTGATTTAATTAGCCAAAAGATATTATTCTCAGTAAGGGCCTTTGAAGTTGTAGCAATATTGCTGTAGGCTCAGCAGCAGAGATGACTAACTGTCTTAATACCTACAGCAAATACACTGACATAGCACTTAAATGCAGACAGATCTTAGCTAAGCATTGCAAATTAGGCCAAGATCATTGTTTGCTCCATGTGGTTAAGGTTCCTGATTAAGGGGAAAGGAGGAGAGGGACTTCTGAGAGTCAGAGCTGCACTTCCACCTAGGAGAAAAGCAACAGCAGCCCATGCTACTGGTGGCACCTTGGTGCATGTGGCAGCTTGCACCAAGCAGCTCTTGGTAGCAGTTCTCAGATAAATATGTTTTCCCCTCTTTGCTGGGTGCTCATCACCCTACCTCTTCCCTTTTTTCCTCTTGTTTTCCTCCTTCCTTCCTGATTATTACATTGAGTTACTTTGATGAGTTTGGGTTTTACTGGCATTGGGATTCTGTGTCCCAATCACAACCTTGGTGACAAGGACGTGGCAGCATCATTGAAATCTGTCAGGTTCACCCCTTGCTGCCTCGGGAAGGTTGCAGGCACTTCTTGTGCTTCTGATATGGACGGAAGCGATAGTCAGCCCTTCAGGATAGGGGTGGACGTTGGAGACAGCCTAACATGTGATAAGAAGTTACCAGAGTGGAAATTTATTTTATTTTTCATTTTGCAGTAGCAGAACCACTCCTATAAGGTGAGCTGTGACCCTCCTACAGTCGGCTTGTGCTTGGTGGACAAAATCTGTAGCTTTGGACAAGGTAGGAAAAAATCAAGTGGAGAAGGAACTAAGCAGTGGGAGGAAGGTGGAGTGAGCTAAGTCACCTCCGCAGTCCTTAGGGCAGATCCAGCAGCTCAGTGGCGTGCTGACTTCGCAACAGGGACAGGTCTGTCCCTTCCAGACCCGGTCTGAAGGCAGCTTTGTGTTTTCTTCCACGGTGCCAGGATGACGACTATGAACTCCATGTTTTATTTTATTTTAGAATTAACCAGCCAGCTAGATCCCTGATAAAAATCAAGGGGCTGATTCACACTGTTTCCGATTGAATTGCAGTGGCACAGAAAGCTGGTGTAAAGTAAGGGTGAATCAGGTCCTTGGCGTGTGTCAGAGCTGTTACTTCTTTCCTTCCCTCGGGGTCTCGCCTGCCATGATAAGGAATGATGTCATGCTCATTGCAAACATGATCGGAATGACAAAACTCCCAGAGTGCTAAATTTATGCCTCCTAACCCATTCTTGGCCAGTCCATCTTCTGGTCTCGGTAAACAAAACTGGGAGGGCTGGGGAGAAATAAAGACCGGGGCCAACTACTCCAGCTGCAGCTGTTGGGTTTGAGTGCCTCCGCTTTTGGGTGCCCGTCTGGAGAAGTGCGTTCATGGCCTGTCTCCGAAGAGCTGAGTCTGCAGCTGAGGCTCCTCTTAACTGCGGATGTCTGGCGTTTCTAAAAACGGTTGGTATTGACCTAAGCTTTTAAATGCCTCCCTCCGCAGCAGCCAAATAAAATAACAATAATGCTGTGATTTGCTAACTCAGAGCAGCATGTTGTCACAAGCTGTACTTTATCACTGGTGCTAGCAGGCTACATAACTCAGCTGGAAGTTTCCTTATTACCATACACTTTGCGGGCAGTTAAGCCATCTTCAGATGCCCCGTTCATCCCATCCCAGTGCGAGGCACCTGCGATTTAATGTGCACGAGAGGTAGCTCCTAAGTGCAGGAGTCATGTAGTTTGGGTGGTTGAAATTGGTCAGGTCACTTGCCATCTGCCTAAGGAATGGCATTTAAACACTAAGGGCTATGTGCAATGAATTTCACTGGTTTTGTAGGGTGCCTTGAACTGCCCCAACACCCTGGTGGTCTGATTTTGTGCAGAATAGAGCTGGCTGCAAGTTTTAAGATGTCTGTAAGAATTTTAAATTCAAAAAAAAAAAAACACCAAAATTCAAGGGTTTTTGCACTGAGAAAGCACTTGTTAGAAGCAGTGAAGCGTGTTGATTCATTTCTCCCACCAGTTTTTGAATGGTGATGTTTTAATATTTGAAAATGAAGGTTTTGAATTTCTGCATCCCTCTCTTCTTGCACACCCACCCTTCTCACAGGCTTTCCTGCAAGCTTCGGTTTTAATTTTTGTACCTTTGTGGACAGGAGTGGGGTCGCGCTTTTGAAGTACATGCTTCGTTACTGCTTTGTGTACTATCCTGTTAGCTTCGGCATGGTATCAAGCTTATCATTGCTTGATCCTTCATGCATCTCAAATGCAACACTAACTGCTAGGCTGCCTGTGTTGCTTGACCTTCTTTTCATTTCTATACAGTGGCCATATGATCTGTCACAGCTTTGAAAATTCAACTGCAGGGTAGAGATTTCTTTGCCAGAATTGATCCTTCTCTTTTCCTCAGAAACCGTCAGATAAAGGAATACTTGTGACAAATAACCATGAGAAAGATCACCACATTAGAAATCTTTCTGCTTTGTGCTGGGCTAGCTGCGTGTAATTTGGATGGGTCCTCAGTTACTTGTCTTTCACCTTTGGGGTAATTATTTGCTTGCTAGTGATGAAGATTCTTGATCCTATTTTGACCTGCAGAACTTGTGTTAAGGAAAGATTTGCCTTCAGGCTTCATTTCACAAAAGGCTGATATTCCTTTTTTTTCACCACCATATTATATTAGTTGGAGAAGCTGTACAAGATGAGAAGCTCATTATAGCTTTAGGGTCATCACTGAATGACTTTATCCAATGGCCTTCAAGCACTTCCACAAGGGCTTTCATATCATCCCCATTATAATAATCTTGTATACATTGTTTTAATTTCTATATTCTTTTCATCTAGCTACTGAGGAAAGAGTGTTTTACAGTTATTAATGCATTTAGCCTTGAAGCTTGGGAGTTAGAGAAAACTTCATTATGCCCAGGGCAGGGGTGGGTGAATTGAGGAGCAGAGAAAGGAAAGGGTTTGCTAATGGTCCTGGAGCCTCACTCACACCTCACTTGCTCCCTGTGTGACTCAGTGATGAGTAAAATCAGGGCTAATATGGCTCCAAGCAGATCTTTTGTATGGTGTTTTGCTGCGTTATAATATCATTACCATTCGTTCAACTAAGGCGGAGTTGTTCTGTGCCTCTTGGCTAGAAGAGGTTGGGGTTTTTTCAACTCGGAGTTGAAAACAACTCCAACAATTTGGAATTTTCTAACAACAATGAAAATACATGTAATATTCAAGAGGAATGAACATTGGGGTACTTAAATGATTCAGACTGAACTTCAGAAGAGCTTCAGGCACCACACACTCCCGTGCCCTCCCCTGCTGGGCCCTGCTTTCCCGTGGCACTGCTGTCACGCTTCGGTCACCCAGCTCTGCTGGATCCTGGAGGTTGGGGCTGGGGTTGGAAATCTGGGCAGGTGGAAAAGGGAGCGAGCACGAGACCTGCTCGCTGGATCCCTGCTGAGGATCCTTGCACTGACGGCAGGCCCTTATTGTGCAAAACATTGCTCACTTAAAGCTGCTTTTCAGCGGAAACTTTTCACCAGCTCTACACTTGCTCTCATTTGCAGTTTCTTCTAACGTCTTACCCGTTGCGCAGACGAAAGCTCCCTCCTAATTCAGAGGTGGCTGTTAACAACGTGTGTTAACCAAGCAGCGCTGGTTGTAGGCAGAGCTGCAGCATCTGAACAAAAGTGCCTCGAGTGCGACCAATAACCGTCTGCGGTGGCTCTGACTGCAGCAGGGTAGGACATTTAAAATTCAGCCCATGCGCTTTCCGTTCCAGAGAGTTTTGTGGTTTGCACAAGAGTGGTTATTGATAGTTTACCCAAATGTTTTTTGACAGCCCCTTTCACACGTTCCTCCTAGGTGGTACGGCGCACAGGGCTGCTTTTTATCACTGTTGGTTGGATGTTACCCAAGGCAGCCGTTCTGCCCTTGTTCATCACAAAACGATCCATAAAGCAAATTGGGATATCTAAATGCACCAGGCTGTTCACAGATCCCACAGCAATTATTTCGGAATGTTGGATGTAGAAATGCTTGCCAGAGGTGGAAAGCAAGTTGCGAACCATATGAAATTCGCTCCCTGCGAGCAGTGGCTGGTCTCAGTCCACTCTCCCTTGCCTAGGGGGAAGGACGGTCTTGGCAAACCACCCCAGCACTAACCAGACGGCATATTTAGAGCTGAAATATTAAGTGCAGCCCACCATGGATGGTCTGTGTTGGAAGTTAGACTAAAGGACAAAACTGTTCTCTTTCATCCTCACCGTCTACTTATTCTTCAGCCTTTGACATCTGACATTAGGGCTGCTGCGCTGAGCCTCCTATGGCCACTTGTCATCACGCAGTGGTGGGGACGTGCTGCAGCCCTCATCGATGTGAAGGCAGACTTACCTCCTCCTTCTTCTTCGCTAGCATTAATTTATTTTCCCACGATCTTTCTCTCCTGGCCCTCAAGCTGAATTCAGCAAGGAGTTTAGGAAGAGGAGGAAGCTCTGGCTCACATGCAAGTCATGGGTTCCCCAGGCTGGAGCAATGGTAATGTACTGATGTGTTAGGGGGAATTTTGCCTGATAAAAAGACGTAGAAAGAGCCACAGGAAAGTGCCTGCATGTATCAGTAAGTGCCCAGTTTGTACAGGGCTAAACCAGAGGAGCAGCACACGGTGAGCTGGACAGCCAGTGCTGTGCACTGACAGAGCTGGGCACGTGGAAACCTCTGTTTCTGACCAAAAACGTCTGTCCTTGCCACTAAAAATAACAATAGAATTTATTAGAGACCAGATCTGGAAGGTATAAATCCGTTGTTTTATTGGTGACCTGAGGCAGTTGTACACATATGTATGAGAGTGTATATATATTTAATATATATATAGATCATGTGTGGGTGTACAGATGAGTATCTATACCTGTGCTTCCGAAGTCAATTGTATTCTATGAAATACTTGAAGTGGTTCTGACCTTTGCTAATTAACATTGCACTTACAGGTAAATGTTCATATACATAAACTGCACTTCCAAATCTGCTGATTTTTGCCTTAGAAAAGTAGCACCTGCCAATTTATTATATCACTTCTGAACCAGGAGGATGACCAGAGGCGCTCAGGGACTGTGTTGTAGGGAAGGTTGTTGGTTCAGTTGGGGTGGGCTGCACGGCCACAGCATTTGTGCCCCAGGTACCTCACAAGCAACGCTCGGAGCCCTGGACACCCTGGGTGCAGCAGAAGGAAAGCGAGAGGTGGCTTTTGGGGGAGAGCAAGGGCATCGTTCATGAAGAAATACTATGAAAAGGCTGTATTTCTTATATTTCAACCCCCTGTTTAATTCACTGAGTACTTCTGAAATGCGTTTCTGATTTTGCTATATTTTGCCTTTCCTGCACCTCTCTGGCCCCGTGTCTCTTTTATTTTTCATTTTTCCTAAGATTCCCCTGTCACCCGATCTATGATTCATGGCTTTGCTCTCTTGCTGACACCTTCCTCTTTTCTTCTTACACAGAGGAATCAACCCAGTGGCGAGCCAGCTTTCTGCAGGCCATGGCCAAGGACTTCTTGCTCAACATGGGACCTCCAGATCAGTCTGGGAACAGGGGATTAGGACCCTGTGAACGCCTAAGCAGATGGATATAGCTGCCTTGAACACATGGTCAGATGAGTATTTATAGTACGTGTCTCTGGGTGGATGCATGTTTTTGTGCATGTGTTGCATGTAGAGATGGTTATTTAATGACTGTCCTGCTGTTGACCACTCTGAACGATGTCTCCTCTGTTCCTGTGCCTGATGCGTACATGTGTGCACGGAGGATGCTCTGTCTTTGTGTCTGTGTATAATGGGATAGCCGGCTGAAATTTGGACCTTTGCTTTCATGTGAAGCATTATCAGATCATTCTTTTGCTGAACTGGTTGATCTGATTAGAGGTGGCTTAAAAAAAAAAAAAAAAGGAACAGGTGGCAGACATAAATACACAGCTGTGCATTATTGCTGATTTTATTGCTATTTTATAATGTTGTCCATGGTTATTTTACAACAATTTTCTCTATTCGTGACATTGCTGTAAATCTCACTGTAAAATGGCCCTAATGTGCAATGAATACCGTTAAGTAAAGTGGAGAAACTTAAGGAATCACTCTTTTGTGATGAGGAGAGAGACACAGAGAGAGATGCAGCTAGAGGAGCAGAGGAAAGCCATGGGGAAAGAATTAAGGGACTGAAAGGCTTGTTATGTAACAAGGGTAATTCTCTGCATGTGATGCCATAAAAGCATCTCAGGAGAAAGCAATAGCTCGTTTGACCCACTAGATGGAGATGGAAAGAAGCATTTTCTGCATGATGACATTCGTGGTAGCTGCCTGCTATGCTCTCTGCTTCCTTATTGAATGGCTTTTACTTACAGTATCTTAAGCCTATCCTTAAAGCAATTACAAGATTTCTCCAGAGTAACATTTGGCATGTGTAGGCTATATCTAGGCTTTTAGCACTGGCTAATTTGCCTGGCCTGATTATTTTTTTTTTTTCTATAAGTTCCCATTTATATTCATGGTCAGTATCTATTGTAGTTACAGGCTTTTCCACACAAAAGGCACCTCATTCTTTTCTTAATTTTATTGCAAATTAATACAGATTCTTGTATGTCAGCAGGATGAGGCTAGAGAATTGGAAATACTTTTCCCTCTGAAAATCAATACCTCGGTGCCTCTTTCCATCATGAACTTTGCTCACTTCTTTAGTACCTATAGAGCCTTTTGGGGTCAGGTCCTCTGGCTAGGACTGACTGAACTACAGAGTTCCCACCGCTTCGAGAAGTTCAGCACCAGTGTGTGCTCCAAGCCCAAAGCAAATCTTGGAGCTGCTGTTTGTGGAAGATGTCAAAACGTTTGAAACGTTTTTGTGATATCTTCACCCCCTTTTTCTAAAACAGGTGATTTTGTCACAGAACGAAGCCAAAATCTTACAAATGCCTCAAAACCATAAATCCTGGTATTGAGTCAAAAAAACAAAAGCTAACCCAGACCTCCTGACACGTGGTGTTTCTGAGAGAAGGTAGCAAGGATGCTCTGCAGCTGGGAGCGCGGGGATGCCCCTGCCATGGCAGTCTGCGTGCTGCTTTTCCAGATGTTCAGCTGCCCGCCATGGAGACTGGAATCCCAGCTTAGCTAGCAGAGCCTGAAGAAAACAGGATTCCTGTTCCTCTTGGAACCCATGCCTACAGACCCACCGCGGTGGAAGCTTACAAGATATTTCTGACAAAATTTTGGATTCAGCACAACGTCATCTTGCACTGGTGCATTGCCTTACAATTTCTGACCAGTTCTGCAGTGACTGCTATGGGATGTGGGGAATGCTTCACTGACTACCAGAAAGTCATGGAGTGTCTTCTGTGGTGGGAGCTGAGCGTCCTTGCACTGCTCAGGAGGTGAAACAGCCTTTGCCGTAGTTCATGAGAATCTCTTATGTTGAGATTTAGCTAACAGAAACCACCGTGCAGCTGGGGCAGGCTGAGAGCCTGCGGCGGTGAAGTTGAGGCAGCTCTGCTGAGGGATGGGGAAGCACAGAGCTGCTGCAATTCATTTGCCCCCTGCCTGCATGACCGTAACTTGAGCGCTAGGCTGGCTTACCGTGCCCTTCTGCTGTGCGGTAAGCTGTGTTCCTGCTCTGTACCTGCTCTCTGGCTTGTAAAGGCTGTGATGGCTGAGCACAGAAACATGCCTGAACATGGCCACGAGTACTACACAGACGTGTAAGAGGGAACACACTGCCCCACAGGGCCACACTCCAGCTGCTCAGGGTGTGTATCTCCTTGCGCTGTTTGCACTTGAAACGCTTGCTCTGGTCTCTTGCAACCCCCAAAGGACTGGCAGCTGCAGAGCAGCACTTACTCTTTCATTCTTTGCTCTTCTTTCTTCTCCTGCTTGTCGTGCACTGCATGGGGCAGGGATGGGTCCCAGGGCTCACCGTGTGCTGCATCTGCAGCTCCAGGGCCTTGTGGGGCAGTACTTGAGACACTTGTTCAGCTGTTTGCTCAGTGTTGTTGTCACATTTCTTCGAAGGAGCGAGATCAGAAAGCACTTCAGCAAACTTCCCTCTGTACACCTAACTTCGTGAATCGCTTTCCAGCCTGCCAAATGTCAGTAATGTGAATGGGAGCTGTAAGGCTCGGGGCTGCTCTTGCTGAGAAGCTTTCCCACACAGAAGGTTTGGCTTCCACAGAAGCCTATAGGTGATCTTTAGCAGGTGGTGATATACTGGATGTCAGAGTAAATGTTCTAACGGGCTGCTCTAGGGCTGAGCTGTGTAAGCTGCACGAAGGAGGGAAGTAAGGAAGTGCAAGCATCAGCCTTCCAACTAAATGGTGGCCACAGTTTAGCAAGGGTGGGGGATTTGTCCTGCCCATGATCAGGAAATCTCCATTAGGAGAGGAATGGGAATGGGGCTTATTAGGGGGAATTTCCTGTGGGCTGGAATGCTGCCGAGCTGCAGTTCGTGCAGCTACCCCTCCCTCCCCAGTGCCTGGCTCTTAGCGTGGCTTCGCAGCATTGTCCCATAGACCACAGCTCTGGGCAGCTGCCCTGGCTGCTTGTCCCCAAAACTGCCTCCGGAGCCTTTCTGCAGTTAGCAATCTGCTTTAATCCCCCAGGAGATTATTTATCCTCATAGCAGAGCTCTTGCAGCTGAGACTGTGCCTGGCCTCCGTTTCGGAGCTGCCCGAGTGCTTGCTGTAACAGCTGCCTTGGTGGAGGTGAATTTTCAGCTCTGCCAGAAGAGGCTTGCAAGGAAGTTTGTGTTATACTTAGTCATGCTGCTTGGTTCCAGCCGATGTTATTTGTCCCACAAGACCACAAATGCAAAAATCACTTACAAACGTGTAAAAGCCCCCAAACCACTGAGCACCAGACAGAAACACTCTTTTACAAGCCACTGATTGCTCTGAGGGTCCCTCTGGCATTGAAAGCCCTCCATTTGTTGGCCTTCTGTAACCAAATACACAAACTATGTCTCTCAGGTGGCAGGGGGAGTTTGTTTCCAAATCTAAGTGCTGTCGCCAAGAGTGTGTTAGAGCAATAGAAAATAAGTATTTGCTTAAAGAGGGATTACACTTTCCAACTCAGAAACGTGTAAGATTTTTCAAACTGATTGCAACTCTCTTTCTCTGGAGAGGACAAGTGTTGTGTGGCTGTAAGCTGGAGTGGTAGGAAATTGGAGTACGGGTTGTTTGACGATATTTGAACAATGTTTTTAGAAAACCCACCGATAGATAGCAGGTAGGTCACTGCAAGGGTTGGTCAGGGCTCCCCAGTTCTGCAACATCCCACGTCCCTGCTGGGAACCCAAAACTGCCCAGCATGGGGAACGTGCTGCCCCAGGGACCTTTCGGAGCATCTCTGAGGCGCACGGCTGCACGGCTGCTGTGGGTGAAAATGAGCAGTGCTCTTTTGCTGGTGCCTGTGCTTGCCCTGGGATGTCATCCCTGGCTTCTGCGGGAGGAGTAGGTGCCAATATACCAATAAGAATTGTGTCTGTGTAATAGGCATGAGGCTGCAAAAGGTGGATTGCTCAGCTCATTTTCTGCATGTGAAAGGCCATAGCTTGAATATGAACCTAATCTTTCTGTTTGTTGGTGGTCCAAATTCCCATTAACTAGTATTTTCTGCCTTTTATTTCTGTAATACAAATCAGTGGGTGCTGAGAGCGTTCTTGCCCCCGCAGTGAAGCCACGCTCCCTGTTCCCGGCACAGCAAAGCAGGGAGCACACGATCCTACGGGACTGGGATGAGGAGGGGAGTCCCTGTGTGACGAGAGCAGAGCCCAACGTCTCTCCTGTGGTTAAATGAGTGGTAGGACTCTAATGGGAAGAGTTTGGGACGGCTGGTATCATGTGTAGGAAGAATTGTGAGGGTGGAAAATGTTTTGTGAGATCGTGGAGGGGAGGGAATGATCCCTCGTGTGTGATGCAGCAGGATGGGAGCCGTGCTGTGGGCACTCCTCTGCGTGGGGCTGGCCTGAAGGAGGTCTTGAGCAGCAAAGCTTGCACCTGCTCTACTGAAGGAAAGGCATTAGGAAGGGGAACCTGGAGGTCTGTTTGACCTCCAGAAGTGGCACAAAGACACCGTGGTTTGTTCCTCTCCATGCGGTGACAGCTTTCTGAGCTGGGGGGCACATGACCCTGGCCACCTTTAACGTCCCCGGCTGCAACAGAGGCAGAGGTAACGTGTTTGTCAAAGGATCTGGCTTTCGCGTGTTGTACACCCATGTATCTATTTCAGGGTAGAGCAGCTTCATTGAAACTGCCTGTAAAGATTAAATTATATTATTCTCTTAACATGACAAGAGGGTGACAGACTCCGGTTTCCCTGCACAATGGCACACAGCGAAGCGGAACTCTGAACATGTACCTGCTCCCTCCCAGGGAGGAGCGTATCAATCGAAGAGCTGTGTAATGCATTAGAAGGATGAGGAAGCGTGGATTAATTTCGACAGCCTGATGTAAAACACGAACATCCCCTTCTCGAGCGAAATTGCAAAGGGGGGTTCTGGGCATGTCAGGTATCACAGAGCAGGCAGAGCAGGGGGGACTCTACAACACCAAGGGGGACAGAGGGCCAGTAGAGGACCAGCTTTAGGGTTTTTCAGCTTCGTTTTCTTGTCAGCTTCTGACCTTACAGAAAATTAACGCAACTTTGCATACATGGATTCAAATAATCCATTCTGTTTTCCAGATGGGAGCAAGAATAGTCCCTTGCTTGGGGACTAGCTGAGGGAATTAAAAGAAATTCGCTTTCCAAATTTTCTCCTTGCCCCTTGGCAGATCTGCATGGGTAAACTTAGATTTTGATGGGAGTTGGGAACTGAAGATCTCTGGGCCTCTTTTTCTTGCTTGCAAAGCAGCATTTCCCTGCCTTACAGAAGTGTGGTGAGAATTCGTGTGTTAAAGATTGTGGGATGCCCAGACCTGTGGGTAAAGAAAAGCCAGACTGCTTTGCAATGGGGGTTAGACAAGGTGAGCCAGGCAGGCTTGATTAAAAGACGGTTAGATGGACGTTCAGTGGCTGGTACTGTAAATGTCAAAGCTCAGGTAGAAGTACGTGTTTGGCTTGCATGTCTGTGTGTTCTCAGTTTTGGCAGGACCCGTAGGAACCAGAAACCCCTCAAGCGTTTCTCTAATAATATGGTAAAGTGTCTACTGTGCCAGTTTTCACGTGTGCTGCAGTAATATTTATTGCACTAGGAAGGAACCATGGAGTTGTGCTGATGGCTTAATCTCCTGAAGCATCGGTGCAGCAGGAAGATCAGGCACTAAGTTAGCTCTGACAGCAAATCCTACAGGTTCTCGTGGCTAATATCAGAGCTCCCACAGGCCTTCTTCTATCCTCTGCTGCTGACTGCTTACAGTTCCATACGTTACAGGAACCCCGATGGCTGGCTTGTACATGGTGACTGATGCTGGGAGAGGCTCTTGCTCAGCCCTGAAGGGAGCCAATTGCTCCGGGATGCCCTCTCACTAGATGTGTGTTTGATTTGCTCTCAGAAGGAGGGGGGATTCGTCAGGAGGGAAGATGACGTTGCTGCTGCTTTCACACCCAGCTTTAAATACGTTCTTGGGAACACCAGACCTTTGTAAGCTTTCTCCCAGGTGAACACATGAAGGTCTGACTGTTCTGCACAATAACCGTAAACCTCCAGAGCTTGGAGCATGAAGCATTTAGGAATAATGAGACCTCTTCCTGTATTTCCTTACACGGGGTCACATCGTGACATCAGGGGAATTCGGCTTCAGAACTGGCATCCCAAGGCTGCGCAGCAACTACTGGCTTGACTAAGTAGCTACCAGCAGTACCCGAGAAAGGCAGTTTGTTTCGGAAGGGTGAATTCCTGGGTGCTCAAATCATACACACAACTGCTTACACAAAGCATTAGTTATGCTTAGTTCGCTAACAAGATTTATGTGTGTGCTGTGCTAGAGGCAGGGAGGCCGTACTGAGCAACAACTGCTCGTCTCCGACAATGGCGACTCGTGCTTTAGGTTAGGTACTGGTAATTTATCACAAAGGCTCGACAAGTTTAACAATGCATCAGGTAGATTTACTCTCACTTTGCGCTTAATGTTCCTCATTCTCTTATGTTCTGGAAATGATCGTTCGGCGAGGTCCGGAGGCTGGGAAGCTGGCTTAGAGGTGTAATGGGACTCACTCGTGGCTATCGTTGGATCTAAAATTGTTCCTTTGAATATTGTCTGCAGCCTTTAAGATGCAGACTGTGAGACTTTAATGCCACCAAAGGGTTTTTCTTGGTAGAGAAAAATCTTCCTCTTGATATTCAGCAGTTTCTTTATGGGGTTGTTTGGTCTCTAGACATGAGAAAATCCTGGCAATTTTGATCATTTGAAGAGAATGAGTAATGCGTAGTGCCTAGTTACAGTGTGTCGCTCTTCAAATCCCTGATTATGCTTTATTTTCTATTATGTTGAATGGAGTGATTCTATTACAGACTATCATTTTCTCTTTTTACTGTGGTTTATTTCAAGGATTCCTGCTGGAGCCCTATCTACAGAACATTTCTAGATTACAATTGACTATCTAAGACTGTTTCAGGAATACTTAATGGGCCAACTCAAATTAGCCAATCTGAAGAAGTGAATTTTGGCCTTGAGAGCTATCTGAACACATGCCATTCTGCAAGCAAAGGGAAAAGGCTGCCTGCTGTCAGGATTTCAGTAGGTGTCAGTGTGGATTTTAAGCTGGATGCTCAGCCTGTGTATTAAGGTTCTTTTCTCCGTGACTTATCACAGTCCTGTGCTCAATTATCAGCCCGTGGTTCAATTTGACCTCCTCCTTCTGTACTCTGCCAGGAGATTGCTGGTGATAGGTGGTCACTAACTTAGAGAACAGACCCAGGACAAAAAAGGGGTCTTAAGCCTCTACAAATCCATGACCCAAATATCCTGCCTGTGTAGCTGGGGGCTGTAACAGCGTCAAACATCTGGCCGAGGCACACGGGGAGATACTGCATGCCCATCCCGGTGTAACCCTCGGTGTCCTTATCTGGCAGGAAAGGGCAGGCCGGCTTGGGGAGATCAAAAGAGCTCCTCTCATCCAGCCCATCAGCACTTGGGCTGGCTTTGATTGCCGTTGAGAGCATGTCAAAGGTAAACACGAGAACAAATAGGCAAATAACGACCGAGAAGAAAGGTGGGCTGCCAGTGGGTGGCCGGCTGATCTTCAGGGAATGATATCCAGGACCAGCCTTCACAGGGAGTGTTTTGACAGATGAGAGCAAATGCTGAGCAAGGGAGAAGGCAGCGAGGGGTCTGTTTATGGCAGGAGAGATAGGGCACAGTTGGTGGTGACGCCAGGGGACGAGACGTAGTGACCTAGAAGGTGCTGTGAGTTCCTCAGCTGGTCCTATGCAGGGAAATGGGGGTGGGAGTTTGAAGCAGAGTAGGGAAGTGATTGCGACTTCTTTGAAACTCTCAGCAAAACTAAGTGTGATTGCTACTTGTTTCCAGATTTTGGGCAACATTTCAGCACATTTCTCATTTGTTTGGCTTATCTGGCTCCAATTACTACATTTCCAAAACTTATGTGCTACATACGGTTAGGGAGTACGTGGTTTATTGATGGGGCTGGACTCCTGAGCATACGCTTCAAGCTACAGAATTATCTACTTTATTATATTCTTCCTCTGTAGCTTAAGGAAATTATAAAAAGGAAAAAAGCAAAATTATAGGCTGGAGGGATATCTTCCCCCCAAGTCTTTTTTTTTTTTTTTTGCTAGTTATTAAATCTTGCAAAGGTTTTAATTTCATAAACTGGATGGATACAGAAATACTGATCCAATAAGCTGTCTTTCATGAACAATCTTAAAATATCAAGGAATAATTTAATTTTCCCTCTGCATGGTTTTATTTTTCCTTCTGCCTGTGCGACCTGACTGTGTGTATGTGCGTAGCAGCTGAAGTGAAGGGTGCACTGAGTGTTCGGAGACTGGGGGAGAAAACAGTTGAAGTGGACCCAAGCCTTTCCCAGGTGGTGTTTGTTTGAGTGGCATTTCTCAACTACAGAGAGGACCAGGAAGACTGATATCCATGATAGCACCACGCGGAAACCCTCAAGAAATTAGGACAGCAACTGCAGAGAGCAAGGAGCAGGCTGGCCAGGGCTCTTTATATTAAGTCTGTTACAGAACAGCTTGTGTTAGGCTGGGGAGGATGGCAGGGTCTGCATAAACCTCTGCAGCTCCACCTTATGGCTCTGCCCCGTGAAAGGGCATCTGAACAGCAGCCTTGGGATGTTTCCCTCTCCCCACTGCTGGCCTGAGCTGCTCTGCATATGTTGGCTGATGCCTTTTGCTCCAGAGATGGTGGATTTAGGATTGGTTTTGGCACCGCATCCCCTTTCTGGTATGGCTTACGCTGCGTCTGAAGCGTGAGCTTGTTTGTTTGTTTATGTGCTTGTTTGAATGAAGATGGAGTTAAGTGCACGCTGAAGGGATTTCCTGATAGAGGATCCAAGTCAGAACTTTGTGATGCTAAGTAGGGAGCCGTTAGAAAAAATAATAATAAAAAAAGAAAGCCCGTATTTGATAGCCCACAGAACAATGTGAGTGCCCCTCTTACTATTAAAATATTCCAGTGCATTCCCCTGGTTGTGCTTTCATTGGGAAACAGCACTTCGCAGAGCGGCCTCGATATGTGTACCTGTAAAATCTCTCGTGATTGATGTTGGCACTTTTCTGAAGATGTGTTTTTCCAACACGAGCCTGAGTCAGTAACAGACAGCTCAGAGGAAAGGGTGGGCTCCAGGAACAAATACAGCTTTCGTCTCCTCTCTTTGAGGGCTTTGGATCACAAAAAGAAATGTAACCTGGCTGGTCGGCGTGTTTCTGTTCTGTGTTCAAAAGTCTGATGCGGAGGAGACCAAGAGCTGGTAATCAGTACTGAGTTAATTCCTGCCTTCATTGTGGCCGCCTTGTGAACTTCAAAGAAGAAAAGCTACTCTCTTTACACCTACAAGCATAATTTCCAGAGCTGAAGCAGGGTAATTTTCACATGCAAATTCAAGAGGCAAGCCTGCCTTATCTGAGCAGGTGGACACGCTGCTTAATGGGACAATGGCACCTCGCCTTTACTTCCCAGGCAGAGAGCAAGGCAGCAGAAATAAAAGGCTTTCTTTTGCTGTTGTTTTAGAGGAAAAGATGTGTACCTTAACAAAAGGGGAAAATGCCACCTTGCGCTTTGTTTTTATGCTTTGAATTGTGTTGAATGCTGGAAAAAAATAGAATTGAGTTTACCATCTAGAGCTTTATTTTACATTTCTCATAAGCTGTTGGAAGCATAATGAAGGATTCAAAGACTCGGCAGAAGAACGGGTCAGCTTTACAATTCCCCTCGTTCTCAGGCATTTGAAATACACAGATCTGTGGACGTTAATCCCAACATTATTAATGTAGTGGGAAAAGGGGGGAGCAAACCTATAGTATTTACAGTTCTCGCTGTTTTGTTTATTCATATTCTCATCGGCACAGTAATTTCTCCCATTTATTTCAAAAGCCACCTTGTTATCATATCATAGAACGGCTCGGGGCAGAAGGGACCTTGAAGCCCATCTGGTTCCAACCCCTGCCACAGTCAGGGATGCCACCCCCTAGATCAGGTTGCCCAGGGCCCCATCCAGCCTTGGTATTGAATATTGGTAGCTTTGAATATTGTTGTGTGTGTGTTTTTTTTTCTTTCTTAAGTTTGTCGTCAAGTGTAATGGAAGAATTATTCAGAAGGAATGTTATTTAAAGCAGAGAAGAGTGAGTGCCAGGGTGATAGCTGCCAGTGTGATTTAGGATGGTTGCTTTGCAAGCCTAGGTACCCCTATTAAGTCATCTCAGAAACCACCTGAGAGTTTGAGGTGCTCCACCTCCGAGGAACCGTTGGTAAAAGAAACCCTTAAGAAGGGAGGCTGGCAGAATTACCAAAGAGCTGATGAGATAATGATGCCTGTGCTCCAAATCTCCCTCCCCTTCCTGAAGCAGCCTCTTGGAGTATTTGGGGTCTGGGTCTGAAAGGTTTGCTTGACACCATTTACAAATCAGCCCAGATGCCTTGCTGATATGAACGACGGCTAGGAAACTTTCTGATGGACCTGTAATGCTGCATAACCCTTGGATGGATAAAAGAGAGCTCGGGAGAGGAGGCAGCACCTCTGGGTTAGTAATACTATCACATATACTTCTGTCACCTTGCTCTTGTCTCAGTGGGCAAGCAACATAGAAACTGCTTGATGCCTGGCTGGGGATGGCAATGCAATATCCATAAAAGCACTGCGTGGTACCTGGGTGGTCCATGGTCAAGTGAGGCTCTGTGGCCTTTGGTGGACCTGTGTGGTCCAGGAAGAAGCCTGACGAACTAGAAGGCATCTGACTTCCACGTGAGGAATGGTGAGCAGATGTCGTGCTTATGTACGAGGTGAGAGGGAGGCACATCTTGTCTGAAGGCAGAACAGGATGTTCCCTGCGAGCACACGCTAACCCCTGTCCTACCACAGTTTTCAGGGAGCTATTTTTTTCTCCTTAAATTGCAGATTGTGTCCGTGCTTGTGTTTCTGATGAGTATTAACTCACCTCTGGATGTCGGAGTATCTCAGAAAGTCCATTTAATGAAATGCCCATTTGAAAAATCCTGCTTCTGTTGCAATCAGTAACAAAACTCCCATTGATTTCTTGTAGGCTAAGTTTTGTTTCAAGTCACCGGACAGTGTGGTTGAGTCTCCTTGATTTGTGGACTGAAAGTTCAGGCTCTACAAAGGCAGTGGTCCGTCCCACATTTAGCTGTCCTGAAAATATCACAAAGACGACATTTTGTGAAGTATGTTATACTCGTTGTCTCTTGACTTTGGTCATGTGAGCAAAAATGAGTACTTGTGTGTAAGCAACAAAATTGAAATTAAATAATGCTTTGGGGGATTTATTTTAGGATTTAGAATAAATACAAGGGGTTTATTGTATATTCTGTCTCAGCAAGAGGAGACTAAATTTTCTTATGGTCACCTAAAGAGGATACAACAAAGATAAAAGGGTATAATTAAGAGAAGGTTGAACTTAGGCTGAACTCTTCACCAGATTCATTCCCAAGCGATGTGGTGGATGCCTCACTGTCTGAGTCACTTTTAATAGTGCTAGGCTGAACTTTTGTGCGCTAAAAAAATATGCAGTGGCAAAGAGCAACATTGCTCTTCCTCCAAGGGACAGATTCTGTATCCTCGTGGTCTTTTCTGCTCGTTTCTGAGAATGCCTGGCCTGTTTTGCCAACTGCCTTATCACAGAACGGCCTTGTCCTGCCTCTCAGGTCTTCTAACTCAGTAGGACAAGGAGGGTATGCTTGTACTATTAGCTCTTGCCAGGTTTTAGATCAAACCTTTCTACCATCTACGTGAAAAAAAATCTCCCTGAAATCTGCTTGAAGTCAGACTTCTACAGCCAAGCAAACTTGTTTGACAGTGAATTTAGGATGAAAACCGATTGCTTTTGGCAGAGATTAACAATAGTGAAGAAGCTCTGTGGTTGTGGAAGATACGTACCTCATAAATATAGACTAATAGTAATGTTTAAAAGCTTGGACTGATCACTCACCGGCTGATCAGAGAACAAACCACAAGTGTAGTGTGCAGTAACCAAAAAAGCCGAATGTCAGTAGTAAACAACGTGTTCATAGAGCAGAGAAGCTGCACACTGGGAAAACAAGGGAGGAATGTTTCCCCATCAGGGTTAGTAACCACCAAAACACAGGTCCATCCTTGTACGAGGTAACTGCTGCCACGTGAAGACCTCCCTCAGTTAGCTGGGCTGTTGGCTTCACCAGGTTTAGCATTAGAAATCTGTGAAAAGTTGAGTGAGAAAGGAACCCCCCCCTCAAAAACAAAGGAGAGGACTACGGGATATTCATTTTCAGTTCAAGTCTGTCTAAAATCTGCCCAGCCGTCAGGATGAATCACGTCAAGTTGTTTTGAAAGTGCCTGAACCCAACCCCAAATTATCCTGACAATCCTAATCGAGCCTACAGACCTTTATTGTGGTTATCGCCTACGTGGCTTCTAGTGATCATCTGTTGTACTTGGTAGCAGTATAACTTCATCACTGTCACAGGGCCTTTGAAATTAAGGGATTTTTACCAGATTGATTAATGAGTATGATCTTCTAACTCAGCTGGGTGCTCCAAAAATCCCAGCCAACGCACAGATACTTGTTTTAATTGCTGTCTTTGTTGCAATGCCTATATCCTAGCTTAAGGCATTCTGAGCTTCAATCGTGTGTGTAAAATGCCTTGCCTGGGCTGTCCCCCCTCTATTTTAATTTTTCCTTAACCTCACTAAATTTTGCTGGAAGAGGTAATTCATCAGCCTCCCATGCCTGTGAGGGAAAGCTCGGGTATCAGCAGAGCAATGCTGAGGAAGAAACTAGAGGCGGAGAGATTTGGGGAGAAAAAGGAGAACCGATCCGTAGTTTTCTTTGAGCAAGGAGCCAGACTTCAGCAGTAGTGGCTTGGATGGACTGGCACGCTGTCTTTCTCAGGAGTTCAAGAAAGGTAATTTATCCCAGTGGGGCTTTTGGATATTTGCTTGCAATTACGTTTGTTTTAGCGAAGTGAACAGAATTTGCTCTTTGGATTTTCATTTCTATGCCCGGAGTTTAGAGTTGCAGGTACCACCTGTTAACACTATGCAAACAAAATATAATTGACTCCCGCAGGAATCCCTCTGAAAGGCAGCACCTTGGGATTAAAGTTGCAGAGCCATCTATCTAAAATGATGTGGCAGATTTAATTAACGTGTCTAAAAATACACAGGCTGCAATCAAGCCTTTGCTTCTGCCCGTGTCTGTTCCCTGAAGGGGAATGCACGTAATTTTCAAAATCTTGGGTTCTGTCAGCCACCTGTGAGTTGAATTTATTGATGCATGAGATTATCATAAAATTAATTTGGACACTGCTGAATTATGAGGTTGAAAACAGGTTGAGAAGTGGTTTCTTACCCAGCTTAAGCAATATGCTGTCAATAATGTTCTTTCAAGCCCATATGTAGAGCATTACTAGACAGCTACAGTTACAAACTGTAAACGCATAGAGATTGGATGCGCGTAGCCCCTTGTGGCAGAGGAAGGTCTCTGTGGTGTGGGACTGGAAATGATTTGGAATGACTTGAATCGGAGCCGCAGATAACTACAGACATCAAACGTATTTCTCTGTTTGCCACTCAGGGGACAGCTTTTTGCTGCAGTCAGAAAATGGCACAGCACCGAAACAGCCGAGGCGCCTTCAGTCAATATGTCTACCTGTCTATCCATCGCTTGGGGTTTCAGGCTTTGTATCCACTTTTTAATTAAAATAACTTGTTTTTGTTAAAGCGGTAGTGGACAGTGATGAAATGCAATTTGCTCAGTGTGTAGTAAAGATTTTAAGGGAAAAAAAGGACAAATAGCACTTCTTAAAGTGCTAACATGGCCACACAGAAGTTGCTCCCTGTGAGCCTTCTTGTGTTGGCACGCAGGGTTGGGTGGTGCTCTTTACTGGCTGTTCACAGAGATCCTTGTAGGCTTTAGGGTGCAACAGGGGGCCTGAAGTCAGATATCCTGGGTCTGGCTGAATGAAGCTGTATTAGCGGCTTTACTCACCAGCCAAGGTAGGGGGTTTCAGGTCAGATTGTTCTTTGGTAGAGCTCCAATGAGCTCAGCGAAACTCCCAGAGCGTTGGGCTAACTAAGCTCCCGAGCAGTAACACCCCTTGGAACGGAGCTGATACTTTTCATCCAGAAATCTCAGACCTTGTAGAAATACCTGCGTGGGAATGGGGTGGGGAAATGGAGTGCAGATAACTCCAGGCACTGACATCCCTGGCCAGGTATTAGAAGCCACTCCTGACTTGCTGCATGTGGGGTCCTGTGTGATGGAGTGCCCCTCTGCTGGGAAGGGCGCAAGGGAATTTAGGTTTCGGAACTCGTAACTGAGGCTCTTGGCAGAACCAAGTAGATATTGCTGTCTCTGTTGTGCTTCAGTCATGTTTCAAGGTCATCTTACAATCTAGAGGTCTATAAAAGCCCTTCTGAGAAGCTGAAAATTGGGGATCTGCTGGATTGTGGTGCCTGTGACTCTTAGAAGAAGGGCTGTAGTGCACAGACCTTGTTTCAGCCAGGTTGTGATGCCTGCCTCAACTGCCCGCCGATTATCTGCCTTCATTAGCACAGCAGATGGCTGGCGGTGCCCTGGTGACTCGAGTGGCCTCCCCAGCCATTTTTATAACTACACTTCAGGGAATGGATGTAGGTGCCAAGGTGACTGTTCCAATTTTAAAGCCCAGCAAGATAAGATGATTGAGAAAGCTTTAAATAAAAGCTAACCTGTGGAAATCCCTTCACAAATCATCCGTTTGTGAACTTTTACTTCCTCTTGCATTGCCTTAATCTCCTCCATCAGACGGGCTAAAGAAAGTCCAAGGGTACAAGGAACTATTTTCATTTATACCACCAACCTCATCCACATTAACAGCCGGGGCTGTTTGTGAAGGCCTTCAGCTTGTGTGATGCACTGTGGTGCTGTTGGAGGGCTAAGAACTGAGCTTCCTTCAAAACAGAGTCAAAAATAATATAAAATAAAATGGGAAAATGTAGAATATTTCCTTATGATAAATAAAGGGGGTGGGGGGACAGAGGAGAGCCCTTGTGCAAGGCAAAATGCAGACTCATGCCTCTACCTTCAGGCTTCTTTGCAAAGGCCTGTGTTAAATTTTATGATTGTATTTTCCAAAGTACGTTTTTGTCTGTACCACTTTCAACAACTCGTGTTTTGTATTCCAGGTTGCAGTCGGCTTGCAGGGGTATTTGAGTGTGTCTGCGAGTCCGTGAACTGATCTACCGAGGTCTGGTGGACTGCTCGTGTGCTGGTACCAGGTCAGGGCTGTGCAGTCAGTATTGTGAGGCTTAATGACTTTGCACAATGTTAAATTGTGCATTATCTGGGAGTCCTGGCTCTTTTTCAAGACCTATAAATAGTCTGGAAGCTGGCCTGGTTTCTTGCTCAGGACTGTGGGCACGGTGCGTGTACACGTATGCTTTGCAGGAACTCCTCGCTTGGTCCAGGGTATGCCATCAGTCAGTCTGCTTTTCTGAAGTGATGGTGGAGAAACCACGGGTGCTTCCTTTGTGCAGAATGGTTTTATTTATTTATTTTTTTACTGATGAGCCATTACATAGCTCATCAGTATCCCCTGGGTGTCCTTCCCTCAGACCCACCGCGGTGTAAGCAAGCTGAGTCTTTCGGTGCAGGACTGGGGATGTAAAGATGAGGAAAGTATCCAGGATTGTGGCTCAAAGTTAGGAAGAGCTGTGAGATGGAACGGCAGAGCAGGCGCAGAGCTGTGGGCTGGCTGCTGGCCGGGCAGTGATCCAGCGGCCGTCTGTCCATCCATCCGTCTGTCTGCAGCAGCCTGAGGCACTGGGCAGTGTGCTAGGGCTACCGCCGGCCCCAGTAAATAGGTTCTCAAAACTGTTTTTCTAGCGGACACCGAAGAAATCTTTTAGACTCCAAAGGAAATGCTGCTTCTGGAGTTTCTCTGTGGATGTTTCTTCCAGCTGGCTGAGGCTGGAGGAAGGAGTCCCTCTGACATGGGCAGCTCTCTGCCGGGCTGTTTCCCTTTTTGTGCTGTGCTCCCTTGGGCACTGAAGGCATTTCCGTGACACAGCTGGTCAGCTGGGAGCTGGTTCATTCCTTTCTGCTCTGATTTAAAGCAGATAACAGTTCTTGCCTGTTGCCAATTATTAGAATGAGTTTTTTCTATTTTGGTCTAATTTCAGGCATCATTTGGAGTTTACGTCACTGACTATTTAGTTCTCTGGAGCATGAGCCATGGGCAGACCACGCTTCCCATAAATAAAGGGAGCTCAGGCGCTGAGCCGGGTCCGTTGCTGGAGGTACACGATCACCTTCCCTCTCCCATGTGCTGTGAAACGTGTGGCACTGCCTCTGCTGGCTCGAGGCCAGGCATTGGAGTCCGTTTAGCCGTGGCTGGACTTGTTGCGTGTGTTCTTCATCCATCACAGGCCCTGTCTGGACTTGGCAAGCGCCGCCTAGGCCACGGGCAGCAGCCCTGCCAGGTGAGCCGTTAGCGGCTGGTCTCGGCTGGAAGTCTTCTTCCTGCAGGTCTCGAACGCAATTCAGCCGTGCCAAGCAGCAAACTGCGGCTACGCTCACGTGCGTGCAGCAGCGGAAACAGTTTGACACGCAAATCAGAAATGTCACTTCGTTTAGCCAACGACTCTTGGCTGAGAAAGACCTGGACTTGTGCTCGGACCTGCAAGAGACCAGATGGCTAATGTGGTCATCAGCCACCGCACCGTAATCCCACAGCCAAACTTGGCTTTCCGCAGAGGTCTGTGAACGGGAGCGAAATGCAGAATGTTAAATACAAAGCAAAGCAGAACCACTCCATTATAACCTGCAGTGATGGGAATTCAGCGCTGCTTTTAAGCAGCGGGGTTCTTAACTCCAGGCTTTTTCTATTTGGTTTTATTTCCCAAACCCTGCATTATCTTGTTAGGAGAGACATTATTTCCCTTTGGTAATTTCTCTTCCCTTCCTCAAATCTCCCGCATTTTTTAAGCTCACAGTGGGGAGATTAGAATTTATAGTTGTTGCAGCTCTGTCTTTCTCTATTTTTCCCCTTTCCTAATTCTTCAACTCATCATGTTCAAATAGCGCTAATTAAATCTGTTCTCACTTAAAATGTGGCCATGCCTTCGGTAGGCAAAATTACAGCCGGACTCTCCCGAAGCTGTGCAACCTTGGCGGTATTTCAGCAGAAGGCAGTGGCTCTACGCTGGGGTAAGCTGGTCGATAGATCCGAGTCAGGCCTCTGGTTATTCGAGTTACGTGCTCTGCTGTCTGTCAGAGTTGGTTAGCTTGCGTGCGAGGTTACGTGAGCACCAGCACATCGCTCGTCTGGGTCACCTCGGAGCCCTTGGGATCCCCTGCACTGCCCCTCGATTTTGGGGAGGGTTTCGTAGTAGGGTCCAACCCATGGCGGCTGTGTGCTGCACCCAAAGGGGAGAGCCCGTGGATGTAAAAGAGCAAAGCCACTGGCAGAGCCAGCAGCCGGGGTCCCTGCATTATTGCTCTTTGCTGTCAGGTTTATCCCAACCTTTCAACACCTAGATAATGAAAAATTGCTGGCAGATTCCTGTGCAGGCCTTGCCTGGTCTGTATTAGGAGAAGAGGGAGCACAGCCTGGATCAAGTCTCCAGTGTGGATGCCTCCCTGGAGGTGATATCCCAGCCATCAGCAGGTGCTTCCAGCTGGCTGTGGCACTCTTTTGGATTTAGTGGCGTGGGATTTTTTCCCCATGGCAGAGGTTTTGGTACCAGCCTTTGCATTCCTTTCAAAAAGAGGAGCCAAAGACTCTGCAAAGTCCGCAGGAGACTTTGCTGTTGCAATCGACCCATGATACAGTAGCACTCTCAAATCCTGAGATAGATTTGTAATTTGAGAATTCTTTGGAATAAAAGATATATGTACTGTATAAATGCAATAGATGTCATTATTATTATTGCTATGTCTGTGCTGAGCAACACTGCTGGGAAAAGATCCCACGTTGCCTTTCTATTCCTCCTGGGATATAGAGTAGGAGACTTGCTTACACCCAAGAAAAACTGCTTCTGTGCCTGCATCTGATTCATGCTGCATAGTTAAATGCCATGGGAAAGCACTTGTAATACAAACATTTTTGTTTATAGGCAGACATTTAATTATCATATTACAGAATTCTCAGGCCCAGCTGCCACATGAGATTTCTGGCTAGGACATTTAACATAAAATTAAAACACAACGTCACACGCCCGTTTAGCTGGAAATCGGAGCAGAGTATTTGCACTTTCCTGTTCTCTGGAAAGAGCTTCCTGGATGGTATTTCTGTGCAGATTAGTCATGAGAAGTCGGTGTGCTCTAAGCTCGATGACGTCTTCGAGACGGGATCAGAGAACAAATATTGTGATCTGTTCAGTATGGGCTCCCTGTGAGTGATTAAATTTCTTCTGCAAGGAATTTGGTTGTTCACTAGGACTGGAGAACCGGGCATCTGCAGAAAGGAAAACTAAAGTGGATTGTTTTCATTCTTTGGAATCCAAAGTTTTCTTGATAGTCCTGAAAGCTTTGGGAAAATGTTAGCTGCCCCGGTAGGCGGTGGAAAACAGCGCTAGACGTTAACAACTTTCTGTAAAGGAAAGCCTTGGAAGCCTACTTCTAATCTCACGTGGTTTGCAAGATTAAATACTTTTCTCAGGCAAGTAAGGATTATATTTGTGATTAAATGTGTGCAAGGCTGGGTTTTCTCCCTCATCTCTCTTTGCTCTTTCCTGACTTGTCAGAGTCAGAAACCAGGAGCACTGCAGTGGTCTTCTGGTGCTCAGCTGCAAGGATGTCTGCACGAGTTAGGTGCCCAAACCTCTCTGAGGATCTGGCTTTTCAATGTGAGTTTCTGAAACACTTGCATTGGGAAATACAGGGATGATGACCAAAAGAATAAATTAAAAAAAAATCCTTTCCTAGGGCTATAATTGAAAAGAAGAAATCTACTGGTTTTCTGGTCCGTTTTAGTGTGCATTGTCAGGAAATTAGCCTCTGACATCTTCCTACATCATGAACAGGAGATGAACTGGCAGGAACATTTCAGTGACATTTTTGGAACATAAAATCCCCTCTCTTCTGCAGGGGGAGATTGTCTCAAATGTCATCTAAAAATTGCCAAGTGACACTCTGCCTTGCCAGCGTGCTGTGCTCTAGGATGGATGAAAATCAAATGCTCGTACTTATTTCAGGATCTTCCCTCCGTTCTTACCGCTCACATCTGTCTGCTCCTGCGGCACCAGTCTGCCTACGAAGCCATAAAGAAAACAGAAGAGCATCGTGTGTCTGTCTGATAACCCCATAGCTGTGGGACTCCCGGGAACAGGAGCTGATGTCCAGAACCCAGCGGGCTCTCTGGGACCGTGGCTGGTGAGTCAGCTCTCTTGAATGAAAACCAGAGTGATCTGCACTTGTGCACCGCTGTTCACACCCGGCACGAGCCATAAAGTGGGCTGCAACCCTTCAGTGCTGGCTCAGGGCTTTGCAGCAGCGTAGGTAAAATGAGGTCAAAGCAGCGCAGCCTTGAGGAGAGCCCTGGAGAGCTGCGCTGCTGGGAAGCTGCTGCTTCAGCTGGGCAGCATCTCCTCCCTGCAAACACAGCCACATTTCTATGTGCACCTCTCTCGTTTGGTGCCAGCACGTAGGAAAAGGAAAACTGCTTCTGGCTTTGTAGATACCTTGCTGGTCTCTTCTTTCTTTAGCATCTGTGAAGCTGCCCATCCCCAGGGTCAGTGGCCATCCTGGGCAGTGGTCTTCACATCTGCTGGGAGCTCTGTTAATATTCAGGCTGCAATTTATTTTTTCACATTTCCCTCCTCCTTACCCTGAAGTCGTAAAATTTTTTTTTGTTTGTTTGTTTGTTTTCAGGCAGTGCTGTAGTATGAAGAAATACAAACTCATGTCCTCCTGTTGCAATATAATCTGCTGGTGGAAACCACGTGGATGTTTTGAAAGACCGGGGGTTTCTTCACAGCTCAGACCGATTAGTGTGGCTGAAATGGGGCTCGAATCACAGAGCAACTGCCCTGCGTTGCCACACGAATGTGATGAAAAATGACCCCACAGTTCATCAGAAACACAACTCAGCCTTTAACACACTGGGGTAATGCCTTGGGATGCTGAAGGAAACATCTCAGAGTTGGGGGAGAGGGAAGGAAATTAAATCTAGAAAATAGCCAGCGTAGCAGCTGCAGAGCTTGTGATGGGCTTCCAGGTTGAAAAAAGGAGTCCTGGACAGTTTTTTGCAGCTGCAGTGTTGTGACCTTGAAGTTGCAATGACCTGGGCACGCATCTGAGCCTGTTATCTGAGGCTTTATCTGAGGAAAGAAACAGGCAGTGCTTACTCACGTTCGTATTTCTGGGATGCCACCCAAGCTGGGAGGGCTGTATCTCAGTGTGGTCAGCAGGCTTGGAAAGGTGGGGTTCACGCCACGCTGCTGGGAGTTGTCTCTTGGTGCCCTGGCTGTCTCCAGGAACGAAAACGTTGCATTTCCCAGAAGCGAGGCTTGTGTTCACGCAGCACGGAGATGGCTGCCTCGTGGGGCTGCCGAGATATCTGTCAGAGAAACTTTCTGTGGGCTGACCTAACCCTCACAGATGTGACTTGCAAAAAGGAAATATTTTTCTCCGAAAACCATCTCTGGTTCCTCTTTCACTCTCAGTGCCTGCAGCACCAAGCACTGGGGGGGCACAGCCAGGGCTGGACCAAACCCCCTGAGCTCTGGGGCCAGGCAGCAGTGAGCCTGGCCATGCCGCGGGGAGCGGCTGAGAGCCCGGCTGGGATGCAGCCCCGCACGGGCTGGCTGAATGAGTGGGGCATCCTCGACCCGTGAACACTCTCAGATTTTTTTTTTCCTGTAAATCTAATTTTTTCCCCTGTTTTTACAAGTTCTTTTGTTTCACAGCCTCGAGTTGCTGCAGCCTCACAAGGCAGATCGTTAGGAGCAGCCGTGTGAAACTGTGATCAAGTGGCACTGGGCAGGAGGTTGAAATATTGCTGTTGGCTTCCAGCAGAATTTTGTAAAATTGCACAAAATTGGAGGCTTATTTTTATTTTAAGGCATTATTTAACATAAAAGGAGGGTATTTTAATAATGATTAAAACTATTTAATGGAGTTTATCACATAATTAAGGACTTCTCTATAATTATATTTGAGCAAATCCTTGGCAAAATTGTATTTAAATTCCAAACAACTTGTTCTCAGCAGTATTATTTCTAGATTTCACATCTTTTCAAAATTTTTTTCTCAGTTGCATCAGCCAGTTAGAAAATGCTTAACACTTTAACCCCGTCAGATTTCCTGCAAGACTCGCTGTTCATTACACTGCTGTCAGGTCCTTGTGATTTCAGCTGACTGTGATTAATAATATTTGATTTTAATTACTCGAGGTACATTTCTTGTTTTTTTCAGAAGTGTGTTTGTCACTTGCAGAAAGCACCGTTGACTCTTTAATTTTCCCCTGGGGGGATTAATCCTGCCGGGTTCATATTTTAAGCTCTGTGGGACCAGAGAGGACTGGACTGCTTTGCTTTGCTTGCACCCAGCAATGACCACTTCAGCCTGTGCAGTATTTGTCTTCTCTGCTGGATTGTGTGATTCTCAAAGCATTAACGTGGTAGACAGTTAAACGATATTTAAACTACCTTAGGATTCGGATGACTGCAAAACCCGAAACCTCTGTGGGCTCACATATGCTTCGCTGCGTTTGCAGCACACAGCCTGCAATCTGTGAAACAGCCCATCGCCGATGGAAACACAAACAAGGGCTGTCAGAAAATTTCTGTTCAAAGGTCAGTGGTAAATGATAGACACTTAAACGCTGCTTTGTCTCTGTTCCACAAGCTGGAAAATAATAGGATTGGATTTTGATCAAGAACTCTGTTTTATTCCCTCCAGACATTAGCTTTGTGGTACTCTAAGATGTATGGTTGATAGTAAAGGAAGATTTTCGACAGTTCTTTTTTTTTTTTTTTTTTAAATCAACTATTTATATACAGCGAGCACTGTTGGTTTTGGCTGGGAGTCAGTGTGTTTCTCCCGATGCTTACCAAAGCCTGAAAGCTGAGATTGCTCCAGACCCTCTAATATCCCAGCTCCCTGTATGCTGCTGATACCGTCAGCTGGGGCAGATCAACACACCATCAGTGAACATGGGGATTTTGGTTTTCTTTTCAAACAAGGGCACTGCAAAGGTCCTTCCACAGTGAGCCCAGCAAGCCAGTTTCAGAGCAGGGAGCTGTGGACGGTGCTCGCACCTCTGAGCCATGCAGAGGAGTCTCCTGGCTGGCAGGACGGGAGCAGAGTCGTGTTAGCTGTGGGCTGGAGCTGCAGAAGTCTTCCGAACCTTTTTGACTCAGTTTCAGGTTATTTCCTAAGGGACCGTTTGAATGACCTGGAGTCTGTACCCCCAGAGAGGCACCTGCCCTGCTGCAGGAGGCTGAGCTGGGGCGTGTTGGTGCTCCCTTCTTTTCTTGTTCACAGGCTGCTTCACAGATTAGCTCCTGCTCTTGTAGGTTCCCATTCAATTTATGGCTCTGGTCACGGCTTTTAACACCCAAATAGCTGCCTCAGACACTTCTCACGCTGTCCAGCCCAGTTTCCATCAGTGCAAACTTTAGCTCTTAATCTGCCTGAAAACAGGGTTGTTTCCATCTGGATGGTCACATCCAAGAACAGTTTCAGCTTAAGAACACTGTTTCCATGTAGGGCCAGATTCTGCCACTATGTCTGAGACCTCAGAATTATTCCACGTTAGGGATCAGGACCCCATGTGCAAGGTGCTGTACCAAAATAAGACATACAGGTAGCTCCTGTTTCATGGACAGTGTGATATAAATTTAACAGCACATTTTTAGTGTATGTCCTTGCTCCTCTTCATTGACAAGATCAAGATGATCTTCAAGTGAGGAGTGAAATGATCCATATTCTGCAGAAGAGGAGGAAAATGTATTTTTTTTTTTTAATCCAGAAGAAAAATCCTTTTTGTTTTCAAGAGGTATTTCATTTTCAAGAAAGCCCATTCCTTCCTGTCCACCTGTACTGGGTCTTTCAGATCCATCTGTGTGCAGCACAGTATTGCACCCTGGCCTGATCCAGTAGTTGAAGTGAGTAATGAAGGCGTCGTGTTTGGAGGTAATTAAATGTTGCTGCTCTCAGCCCTTGCCCAACAGTGTACCCTGTACACGATGTGCCTTACCGGAGACTTCGCCCTGCGTTTTAGCGTCGTTTGGTCATTTCACTTCTAATAGGCCTTCCACTTCCATTACATCCCCTGAGTAATGCCTGCGTGGAGGACAGTGCAGTAAGTAACTTCTCCCTAATCTGATTTCTGATTCTTAGTGGCCTGGATAGACCAGCATTAGTTTGCTATTTCAATCTGATCCATCAGCCCTTTGCTGCACAGGGCCGCTCTTTTATATCACTTACGTGGTGAAATAAAACCAGCTTGATTCGGTTGGTCTGCAAAGCGAGGCCAACCAGGTCGTGTGTGTGCAGAGCAGAGATGATTAACAGCTTCCCGCTGTGCCAAACCGAGTGCAGGAGCTGAGCAAAGAGGTCTGCTGTAGGCCAGGAGCTGCTGGGGAGAAAAGGGGCCTCTGCAGGCTGCGAGCAGAGCGTGTGATGCAATGTGGTGGGAACTGCTGATGCGCTGAATTAATACTTTGTTGTCTGGCTGCTGGCAGGATTCTCTTGATCCCTTTATCACCAGTTCTGCAATTAATGGCTAATTTCTGAATGCACTTTGAAATAGAAATCTAAAGAAATGTGCTGCTTCTAATGTGTGTGATGGAAGCTAGTTAAGTCAGTTATTAGGTTGCAGCTGACAACAGAGTGCCAAGGTGGGGATTGGTATGGTTTTGGGGATGGAAGATCATTGCTCTCTCCTTTACAAAGAGATATTCTTCTCCCTACTGTCCTAGTCCTTGCTGGTGGATTGTAGTCTGGAAAGAGAGAAAACTGACAGAAGGAAGGCACAATAGTCTGTCCCGAATTAAAGGAACTGAGTTTGGTGGAAGGATGCTGCCATTCCATCAGAAGCTCCTTCCTGGGAATGAGGTGAGGTTGGTAATTCCTGGGAATTGGGTTAGTCTGGGCATGTGCCAGACTCGTGGGCTTCTGAGCCTGGAAGGATGTTGCAGACAGACACAGTCATTACCACCTACCTTTCCTTCAGAGCAGCTGGCTCAGGAAAGGCACAATGGAGCAAATCACAGCGCTGACAATATAATGAGACAAGGGTCGGGGTAAGAATAGCTTCGGGACCAGTGATTTGACTTGCTGGATGCTGGAAAAGACCTGCTTGAGTCTGATGGAGTTTGGATGCGTTCCCGATTCCCTTTGAGCTTCCCTTTTCTCATGGCTCCCTGTCAGATCTGCTCGTTGCTCAAACCCACTGAGATTTCTTTACTTGGCATTGCTGGACTGCATGTCCAAACCGAGACCTGAAATTCCTCCATCCTCCCTCGCTCTGTCCACCAGCCCCAACCTGCACGAGAGCACATGATCTCCTGAACTTCAGTGAATTTGCCTAGCAGGGCAGGAGGATGGAGAAAACAGCCTGTTTCTTCCACGTTCGACGTGTGTGGCTGACAGTGGTGATATTCTACTCGTCTTTTTTTGTCAGCAAACAAAAACCAGACACGTTTTGGAGTGATTTTTCAAGGGCTGTGATTTCAAAGGCCTCTCGCAGCTTTGCAACCTCTTTTGCAAAATTCAAGAGCTTTGACAGCTCCTGGGTAGGATTGCACAGAGCTTGGAGCAGCATGTGCCAAAGTCATCCTGCTGCTTGTGTCACCCGTTTCGATGCTCCAGCAGCTCTCAGCCTGCCTGCACAACCCAGGTCTGAAGTGAGGGCGGAGGTGCGCATGGGAAAAGTTGCAGGCTGGGGAAGGGTGGATTGTCCCACAAACTGCCTGTCTCCCTCTGTCATACGCCAGCATCAAAGGTCTCCGCCGTGACCTCTGAGGACAGCTGTGCTTAGCACGGGGATGAAACTGCCTGTGTGACAAATTCTTACGAGCTGCGCCTTGTCACTCTGACCGGACTTAGGATCTGGGAAGGTGGCTAGGTTCCTTTCCGGCAAAGTCACCAATAAGTTGGTGTGAGTCAGAAGCTTTATGAATACCTTGTTAACTGCACTTTTCTCTAGCTTGGCATCAGTCACAGAAACGTGACGGAGGTGGACACGGGGTGAAATGGTTCCTTCACTGCTCAGAAGCTAGTGCTGCTCGTGGCCCGTCCCTGTCCCTCTCAGCAGCCAGCGAGCAGGACAGGGATGTGGGAATTCCCTGACTTCCTCGTGGGCCGCGAGAAGTAACAACTGCTGTATTGGGATTGTGGGCTGACTCTAGGATTGGTGGATACGTGTTAGGAGGATTACTGTAGTGCTGTTCAAGTGTTTGGAGATTTGGGTATAAAGGCTTAAACCTTGGCTTTTATAAAGGGTTTGAACCTGGGTGTCTGAAGCTAAGAGCAGAAGAATTTAGTACCTGATAGAAAGAACTACGAGATGGGTAAAAGTGGTAGCAGACTGTGCGCAGTGAATTTGGTACAGAGCAGGACAATGTAACGAGGATCGATCAGTAAGCTGTATTTGGAGAGTTTTCCAGGACAGGCTTATGAGAAGGACAGAGAGCTGTTAAAATCGCTGCCCCCTTTTTGTGTCTGTCCCTGACACCAAAAGCTTTAGGGCAGGGTGCATGAATGTTGTGGTGCTTGCAAGGTCTGGAGCCAAGATCTGAGCTGGGGGGTGTTCACCCATCATATTCCACTTTTCTTCCCCAAAGCTCCTTTATCTGTTCCCTCATGTCACAGGTGAGGAGAAGACTATTCTGTAGCCTACACAGCAGCACAGTCTTACGCCTGTTCTCCATTTCCAAATCTTTGTCTCTGTTGCTCTACTTATGGGCGGATCACAAAAATAATTACCTAAATTAACCAAGCACCAAAACACCCTAAGTGATCGTCTCCTCCAGAGAATAACAACGATTAGGTCATCGTCTTTGCTTATCTCGGGTTCCCATCCTTACAATAAGGGCAGCAATATTTTTCCTTTTATAAGAGCAGGACAGACTTGTTCACGTTTGAAGCATTAATTGTTGTTGTTATTATTACTCACACGGATGACAGGGCAGCACCTGATGAACACTGGGTTTGGTACAATAGGCCGTGACTGCTTATTGTTGTGACTAAGGCTGCGTGAGGTGGCTGGGCTGCCTGTTTACACCGATGCCAGCCCCACCACCTAGCTGCGGTCCTTTTCCAGCTCTGCAGCCAGGAAGTTCTTCTGGTGCTGCTCGGTTTGTGTCACACCTCTGTCCTCTCAAAAGGCAGCAGCCCTGCTCGTGCTGGAGAGCATCTCGGAACCGGAGCCGCTCAGCGTGTTTTCCTACTGCCTGGCGATGGCAGAGGTTGTCTGCAGCATTTTCTTTTCCTTTCTGCTTTAAAAGACATAAAGGGGGAAGCGGCTCCGACTTCCAGCTGTTGATTTCAGATGTTTGCCGCAGCGTGGGTCCTTTGGGTTGTTAGAGAGCCAGCGCAGAAAAAACAAATTTCTTCCAGCGTGTCCTTGCTCTAAGACCAACCATTGCTCACTGTTTCGTTCTCAGACAACGTTTCTATTTATATTGCTTGATAATTCGCTAGGAGTGCCCTGGTGGGAGAGTGGGGTGACAAAATGGGACGCCACGTGTGTGTAGGTGGGGCAGTCGTAGTGGCATCTTCTCTGCTGTTTCCCCCAGCTGATTCCTCTTGCTGCTTCCCCCGGCCAAAGCCACCACACGGAGCAAGAGCAGCCTTACAGATGAGCCCTGCCCAGCCCCGACGGGCCGAGCCGCACGAACCACGCAGCCTTCTCCCTCCCTCTGGGGCCACCTCTTCCCGGCTGCCGCTGGCCCGCAGCCCACCCCTCCGCCCCCGCAGCCCCGCAGAGGGTTTTGGTGCTCCCCCCTCCCGCCTCCGTGTGAATTTTCCAGCCAAAGGCCACCTCGGAAAGCTGGCCGCGCGGCGCCTTGCGTCAGTCCCCGCACGGCTCGTGATTCAGCAGTCGTACGGGTTTTGTACCTGGGAGGGCCGTGCCAGAAACCACAAGCGTTCCTAAGCCAGGAACAGCAAAAGGAACTGGGAGTTTCCACGCAGAAAGCCAACAATGTCTGCAGCAGGTTTTCTTGTGAATTAGTTGCGTTACGTTGCCAAGAGACTGGATGAGAGGAAGAAAACGGGCATCTGGATTTGTAAAGCCCAGAACTCCCAAGATCTTCTGGAGAACAGAAGTGATGCGTTGCTGCTCTGAAGTCTGTTAAAAGGGAGCAAAACTCCTACTGGAAGTGAGGCTGCGAAACCATTAAGGACTTGGGGAAAATCCCAGGCTGTGAGATCAATTACAACACTCCTGAGGTGCATGGGAGCAAAATGCAAACATCTCTGCGGGCGTCAGCTTGGATATCATTACTCAAACAAGTGTTGGCACAGCAGCAGTCACCGCGGCGTGCGAGCCGCGTGTCCCGGTGCCAGAGCCCAGGCAGAAGGGCTGCCCGGCTGCTGCCGGGGCTCACCCGAGCAGGGGCATCTCCTGGCATCCCGCAATGCCTCCTGCCAGCCCTGGCTGCCGTCGAGCCAGGAACGCATGCCAGCCATGGCAAGATTGCTTCTCACTTAGCGTAGCAGGGGCTGGGACCCAGCCTTATTAATTTCATTCAGCCGTTGGCTCAAACGCGTAGAGCTGGCACGGAGAGCTGTGACAGCGAGTGCTTGTGCTGCGAGCACAGGAAGCCTTGTTCCCTGCCTGCATCCTGCTCGTTTGCCGCCCCCTGCTCTGTGCAGGGATTTAAGAGCAATACATTTCGGTGCAGGGAGGAAGGGAAGGACTGAACAGCTGAGGGCTGGCAAGAGAATAGCTGCTCTTTCACTCGGGGTTTGTAGCTGTGACGTAGGCAAGAGCAGTGGCTGGCGTGCAGCTGTTTGGGGAGAAGGGAGCTGTGAAATGGGATTGAAGGCGTGGGAGGGAGGACTGGCTGCTGCTGGGGCCATGGGCCGTGGTTTGCGCTCAGGCGAAGTGGCACCACCGTAAATGAATGGAGAGAGGGGCAGGGGATGGTAGAGAACCAAGCCTGGCCCATCCCCAAATGCCATCCTGCGTTAAATGAAAACATCCCAGGCCAAGGCTGATGTCGCTGACCTTCTGGCCAGGCTGTTCTCTCTCCTGCCTTTCTCCTCCCCTCCCAAAGCAAGGTTTTCTTGTGTATCCAGCAGTGTGGGTTGCAGGCAGAGGCGGGGATCCCCTTGAACTGTTAACTCTTACAGGCACAGGAATCCTCCCTAAATAGCCTTCAAGTTGTTCTCCCAGCATGCCTGGATTGTAAATGTTTGCCAGCTCCACAGAAGGGCTGCCTGGCTGTGATCAAACAGGAGGCTTAATGATGGGAGATGTAAATGACTGCCGTGGTTGCTGGTCAAGGAGGATCAGCACAGCAGTGGGAGGTGGATTCACGTGGAGCTGCTCTGTGCTAGAGGCAAGGGTTGGAGTGGGGCAGGGGGATCCAGCTGCGATGCGCACCAAGGCTTTTGGGGGTGATGTATCGGCTCTTCTGAGCCCGGGGCACAAAATGTGCCTGCATGGCTTCAGCAGAACTCTGAGCTCTGGCAGTATCTGGTGTGGCTTTGGAAAAGTTGCATTTGGTAAATAATTGGAAGCGTAAATTGTGTGCAGGAGTGAAGGATGGTGCTCTTGCCACTGCTGGGGCTTCCCTACCAGCTCCTGCAGTGCGTAGCCGAAGGATTACATCCTTTTCCCTCATGCCAGTACTCTCTGTTGTATGACACGTTTGATAGTGCAGTGTCGGGAAAAAAAATACATACCTGGCACCCATCCAAGAGCTATTTATAGTATGAGTTCCTAGAAGAAAGCGTGAAGACTTCAGAAAAGGAGGAACTGCCAAATGATCCTGTAGAGAGCAGCAAATTAACCCCTCCAACACCACCAGCTCCACATCCTAGTGAGAATCGGTACCACGTGGCTTCGTGAAGGAAACACCGCCAAGAATCAACGAGGACGGCTTAGGAGTCCTGCACGAAACCGCCACGTTACAGGCAGCAGCCTTGCAGAAGGTGATGCAAGCTTTTTGTTCTTCTGACAAATCCTCTAGAAATAAAGCCTGAGGAAACAAAGACTACGTTCTCCTGTGACATCGGCATTGACGCTGGCAGTGTCATTGAAGATGACTCCACTAAGTGAGTAGCGATCTGTCCTTCTGACTTTTTCAGTCCTCAGATCTTGCTTGGTTTTGCCACATGCCTTAAATAAAGGCTCTGCTGAAGAATCAATACCCCTCTCGAATGACACCTGAAATAGTCACCAGTGGAGCTGTTAGACTGGCTGCCCCAATCAGGTGGATGCAATTTTTGCATCAAATATGGTTTCCCCTTTCACAAATCAGACAGCAGATGTTTCTCCAGGTTTGCCAGGAGCAGGTGGACAGAGATCTGCAGGGAAACTCAAACTTTATTTTGCACTCTGCCCGGCCTGCTATTGCACCAGGGTGACCTCGGCCTCTCCTGGGCTAAGGGAGGTCAGTACGTAATTGAGCATTAAACCCAAATGTGTGAAACAACAACAACAACAAAACCCCAACCCCAAACCAGATGTTACGTAAGTTCTGCACGGAGCAGAGTCCCGTCCAGTGCACCGTACTGCCTGCCTCCCCGCACAGCTCTGTAAACACCACTTACGCTGCATGTTTATACAACCCATACTGCTCCTTGCAATACCTTCCCTTGTTCCACCCGCCCGACTAGTTGGAACAGGCACTAAATTGTTTTTTTTGTGTTGCTTGCTTACTTTATACACCTGCAATTTCCTGCTTTGTATGTCCAGAGATGTTTTGTAGCCTTTAATTCAATACTATTCATAGATTTTATTGAGTATTAGTTAACTTCACAAAACACCTTAATAGACAGTGTTGTCTTAATTATATATGGCAAAACCTAGAGAAACAAAGGAAAATTGACCCAATTTGTCCTAGCTGGTTTCCAGAAAGCCCTCAAGGTGGCTGAGTATCACTTTCCCTCTCTGTTGTGTTTCACGCATGTCCCAGCTCCTGTGGGTGCAGATCACACCTCCAGTTCCTAACTGCTTGCAGGAGGCTGCTCCTTCTCCCTCCAGCAGCGAGCCAAAAAGCAAGATTTTGCTTATTGTAGACAGAAGGAGAAAGTTTGACTATTTCTTCAAGTCATCTGAAACAAAAACTTTCTGTCCTGTTCAACTTGTAACGCTGTTGTGTTAGAAATGACCAAGAAGCATTTTCCGTAGCCGCACAGCTACGTCATGGCTCAGTGACCCGTACGGGTCAACGTGTTTCCTATACGCGAGAGCTGCCCCAGTCACTCAGATCCGTGCTGTTTTCAGGGAATCCATCAGGTGTTGGCGGGCACATTGGTGAGGTGTGAGATACGGCCCTGCTTCGTGTAGTCGGAGTGTGTTTGAATATCGGCTACGCCGTACCCTGGACGCAGCGGTAACTAACAGAGCATCCCTGCTTCAGGCCCCGGTGGACAAGCATCCGCATGGCAACTGTGAGTCTTGTCAGCAGCAAGAGATTAAGGAATTAATTGGCAGGGTTAATCTTCATGTCAGGGCTGGAAATGAATTGTTAATTTGTTTAGAGGAGCGTAAAGTCCTGTCCCAGCGATGGCAGGTGGGATCGCTTGAGAAAAAGCCTGCAAAGTTGCCCTTCCTGGGGGCCTCTCTGTTTACCACCTTGTGCCAACAGACGTCCCGAATCTTCGCCCCTGCTGTGCTCGCCTCCTTGCAGCCAACAGCACAGCGATGGGAGAGGGACCACAGGGCTGGCTGCACCTTGGCAGGGCCCTTTTGAGGTATGGCTTCTCATCCTGACCTTGCTCCTGTGTGCTGAGCAGGTCTGATCGCTGAATTGCAGGTAATGGATCAGGCCAACCTGCTCTAGGATCTCAGAGTGAGGGGCAGATATCATGATACCAAATGCCACTGCTGGGGCAAGTGGTACCCCTTGGACACAGCGTGCAAGACTTCGTATGTCTGTGTGGATACTAAAGCCTCTCCGACACTTGTTTCCTCCCCCAGGATGCTGTAGTGTGAGACTGTCAGATCAGCAGATGCTTTTCCCTTTCTGCTCTCGTTTACCACTCAAGACCACAGACTATTTTCTGTTTTAGTATCTTTCTTATCTGTTTAGGCTAATGCATTGGTCATATCATATTAAAATATATGATAAAAGCACTTCAGGGTTTAAATTATTTAAATGAAAATTTAACTTTTTGTCAGTTGTGATCTCTTTTGTGCATTGATTAATTTAATTAGTTCAGCAGTAAGAATCACTTTCTTCTCATGTTGTGGTCTGACCCGTTGTGACTGACACAACCTGATTCGAGACGTGACATCAAATAGGACCGGCCTATACATAGCCCTGGGCTCTTTCTGGGTGTGCAACAATCCTGTTTAAGACCTTGCAGTCAAAATTATTATTATTATTATTGGCTTGACTATTCTTCAATTCCCACCGACAGCTCTTATATCTGTTCTTTCATTTTCCCTGAACCAGGGCTGAAGAGGTGTGTGTTCATGTTTCCCCGAAGCTGAGGTCCCGCTGTTCACGATGTACAGGCACCGCAAGTTCCGACTGGAAGATGCCTACGACAGAAGGTCAGGTTGTGAATAGTGTTATATCTGATAAGTTGGTTTGTGAGAAGTCTCTGTTTATGCAAGATGTGCTCCTCATTTTTTCAAAAGGCCTTTGTGTGTGTAGTTAAGTATCGCACATCAGGGTACCGAAATGCAGGTACACCCACCTTCTGTTCTCTCTGGAAGTCAGTGTCAAGCATCTCTCTGTGTGCCCAATATCTGGTTTATCGGGAAACTGATGCTGTTCCAAGGCACTGTAAAACAACAGAGAGCTTTTTATAGCCAAAACTATTTGGCTGGGTTTAGCCTACGTGTCTGCATCCTGTCTGAGCACATTGTGTGTCACCACGTCTGATACCAAGTCTTGCCAGTAAAACTCCAGGCCCCAGGGGAGATTGGCTGTTTTTGGTGTTCAGGTGAAATCCCCTCCCAGAGGACTGCTCACTGCTTCACCAGTGTCCTCTGCCTGACACTGACAGCTTCTCCTTCCCATTCCTCCCCACTCACCCAGTTTCCATCCCACAGCCTCACAACGGACAGCTGCTTACCAGTTTAAACTCTGTCCCCCTTCTATTTATACGACTAGAAATGCCCTTATGCTGCTCTCCCCATCTCTGTGAGCGTACAGAGGCTTGCAGCTGAAACTTGCATTACAAGCAAAGTGCCAGTGAGCAGTTTTGCTGGAGATGGGAGTAGGGGAAAGGTGTCCATTAGAAGGCTGGGGTGCTGAATACAGCTAAAAGCAAAGCAGAAAGGCTGGTTCAGTGCTTGGGTGATGCTTTGTATTAGGCTGTAACATTTGCTGAGTGGTAAATACCTAAAAATCTGCCTTACATGACGCTTACTTAGGCATCCAACCCTTAATCTGACCACAGTTGTTACTTGAAACCACAAATAACAAAAAAAACAACTGTCATTAATTGACAGAGCAAATATCACGTGCATTTGTATGAAATCATTTGGGGCTTGTCTGCGTGCATCAGATGATTTGAGGAAATCTAGTTGTAGGTGTCTGTCAAGCACCAGCACTTGCTCCTACTTTCACCTTGCATTTCATGTTCTCCTCACCCTACAGGCAGCCAGATGGTTGGTTGTAAGCCAAAACTAAGAGGGATTTCCTCTTTTCTTTTGAAGGGATGGGTGCTCAGAGATTTATCAGTAATACAGTTGTACTTAATCAGATAGAGTCTGTCCTGTGTAACTAAGACAACCCACAGCACATTGCTGGCATAAGCAGCTACTCTAGTGAAGTCCCACTTGAATTACCATTTTGCATTCCATGTCAAACTGCTTTCCATTTTTTGACTTACTTTTGGTCAGTTGTCTTAAAATGCCAGTAATGAAATGATGCTACAGTACAACTTTTGTGTAATATCATTTTGTATTAATCATGAGTAAAAATGACGAACACTACATAATTTAGAGCAAGACTGTCATCCCATCTATGCTACATATGTGTAAAATTTGAGTATTAGAAGCAAATGACCAGGCTCATCGCAGACCTAATTAGTTCTTTAGAGAATCTACTTTACACAGTAGCCTGTACTGTCCCTATTGATGTTAAGATATTATATAATCAGCTTTAGGAAAATGCAGCAGTCTGAAAGGCTCTTTTTATGTCCCTGTGCTCATTCACTGCCTCCAAAGAGGGCACTGAAAAGCAGCCGAATTTTACTGGAAAGTAGGCATTTTCTGCTTATTTGGGTGGGAAAGTCGTAGGGCAATTGATTATCTTCAAATCAACTTTGGCTGGCAGCTGTGCTCTCCCCAGACTTCTTAATTGAGATCTGTAATACAGACTTAACAGGAGGAGCTAGATGTTCTCTTCGGATGTTCAAATTGGACGGTGAAGTAATGGAACATGCTATTTTAAGAGTTTGGAATATGCCCCAGTTCGGGAGTTAAGTGAGCTCTCTTACTCTGTATGTGAAGTATGTGTTTCCATTCAAATATCAGAAGTGCCTGAGCTGCAAGCACAAGCCTGCAGCATCTCCTCTACCCTTGTATGGAAGAGCACATCATTAACTACCTGTTTAAGCGCTAACCCTTTTAATAGACAATTACAGCGTGTCAAGAGAAATAGTCCCCTATAAAACTTAGCAGTGGATGAAGTAGAATTGCTACTGTGAACTTAGTGCTATGTTATGTTTGGTCTGGTGACCCTGAATATCATCTTCCCCTAGAATTTTTGAAGGTTTGAAGGAGTGGTTCATTGTCTTCCCTCAGAAGTAGAAATAGGACGAGAATTGTTTTGTTGTTCAAACCCTTGGGAAGCAGGAACCCGTCAGTGATTTCATCATCTCATTTATGGCTTAGGTGTACTATACATCAGATCAGTATCATTCAACGCAATTTGTCATCTTGTTTCCCCATGATAGGAGCTACTCGTTTAGTCAGTACTCTGGTTATGCACTACCACACTCAAGTTTTTTGTTTTGAAGATCCCCAAACTCACTGAGTAAACAATTTTCTCCAAAAGGAAACACAAACTATGTAGTAATAATATGAGTTTTTCCTTTCAAAAACACCCCAAACACTTACATCATGCATCCTGCATAATTAAGGGTAAGATATACACTATTAGTCTTGTATTATTGCATAATAGCTATGAGAGCAGGCCATGTTTGAAAAGTTTGTTCCAGTTGCTGTTTGGTAAAGCAGTGACAGATGAAGGCAAAGTTTCTGGCTCAGAGAAGTAGGAGACCTACATGTGTTCAAAGTTAGCAGAATAGAGGTAGTTCCAGACAGCACAGCTATTTGTCTTACAGACACTGAAACCACACCAAACAGCACTATGCAGGTTTTACACTTTTATTAACAAAAAAGAGCCCACAGGGCTCATACATTAGTACAAAATACAATCATGTTCCCATATGTTAAAGTTTAACAGCATTTTTTTTCTTTTGTCTCTTTTCAACTGTTTCACAGTTAAGTTATCAAAACAACCCCCCTGCATATTGAACTTATTGTTGTGCAAACAGTATTTAAAGGACCAGTTTCTGCACTAAGCCAAGTGTCAGAGAGCAGAATTTGATCTTGTTTTCAACCCCCCTTTGAAGGACTGTGTGTGCTTCCTCAGAAACACAGTTTTTTTATTTTTTTGCAGCAAACAATCTAAGGCCACAGTTTATCTGCAAATAATGAAAAACAATTCAAAGAAAAAAAAAGCACATCTTTACCCTTCATGCTTTTGTTTGCTTGACCATGTTTATACCAAACAACTAGCCAGGTAGCACACATCACCTATCAGGTATTAAAGTCAAAAAAAAGCACCTAATTTTCCTTAAGCTAGTATTTTGAATTGTTAACATGCAAATTAATACACAGCCATAGTGTTTTTCAAGTAGCCATAATGGTATCTGTTTAAGGACATTATGCTTGTTCCCTTTCCCAGGTGATGTAAATCCTGCATTGATTATATGGACTTGCCATCACTTAAATAAAAAGGCCTAAGGAGCTACATCTTGAGACTTAAGTGGAGAAATACTCATTTTTATAATGTCCTTTATAAAACATGCACTCAACTTTTGGTTAAAGCTGCATTTGCTATAGATGACAATACTTAAATTTGCAAATGAAAAAAAGTAACTGCAGTTTAGAAATGTGAATCTCCATCAGCATGTCTTTTACACTGATGTAAAAGTGACTTGAGGTGAAGTGCTAGAAATTAAACAATGTAAGGAAGTCATACCAAAAGAAGACTAAAAATATATATCCATATATGCCTGTAGAAAAAATCCCTGCTTCTTGAATGAAGACAGATTTCATAAAAAAAAGCATTCAAACTTTTAAAAACTGCAGTTATGGATGAAATGAAGGAAACTATTACTGTTCTCGTAGTTATCTGAAAGTATAATGTTTTAACCACGTGAAGCACTGGGTTTTAACCCCAAACCTTTCTGTAAGACACATGGAGTAATTCTAACAGTTCAAGACCCCCTGTTGTATAAAGACTTGACTGTAAACATGCATATTAAGAATGCTGTGTTTCTGCTCCTTTAAGTGATCTGTTCATGGTGGGTTACTTATTCCAACTGATGCTTGGCAGGAAGCAAACATTCTACTTTAAATGAAGGCAGCAAAGGGCCAAGTAAAATCATGTGCCTTCGTTCTTAGCAGCAACAAACTCACTGTTCTAAGTGACCTGAGGAAGAAAACATTAGAATATTGCACCAAAACAAAATTAAACAGCATAAACAAACAAGGAAACACAAAAAACAATATGGATAGCAAATGACCAGTGCAGCCCCTGACAATAGATCCATAGACAAAAATGCAGGAGTAATGAGAAGCGTTGTGCCATTATCAGAGGATTTTGTTCCCCTGATATCTGCTTCCACTTCAGTTATAAGCTGTATCTATTCTGGGTATATTTATGCTTCTCCCTATGCCTCCAATCTCATTCACTAACCACAGAAACCATTTAGGGTCCCTTTTAGAATCTTGAAGTATGTTGAAGCTTTAACAAGACTTTTTTTTTCTTGAGTCTCAGCTCTGAAAATAAGTGAATTTCCAAAACAGAGGTAGGTTTATAAAGGCTTCTGAATAAATTAAGTGTTGTCCATTTTGCTTAGTACACCTGTTGGCAGAAGGATCTTCCCTTGCCATGCTTCCCCTTATCATGCCATCCATAGATGCAAGATGCAGAAAAAGAACTACACAGTAGAAGAGGCCAGAATAATTCCCTTAAGAAACCCCTTGAAAGAGAGCATAGTGCATAAGCTTGTATCAAAGTTCAGTTTTCTTTTTACAGATTTGTATCTTTCATTCAGTAAATGGTTGCCTTCTTAATATTGCGTAACAGTTATTCTGTCATCCATGACATCTTTAGAATCAGTATAAATGATGAAAAAATTAACACTTGACAGTTAAAAGGGCAGGCTCTCATGAAACAAAGTTAAGCTAAAGTGAAGATTTTGCTCCACATTTTAGTAGCGTTCCGTTCTTGGATGCAGATAGTGTGAAGCTGAAGCCCCTTGAGCTCTGGGCAATCCTGGGCAATCTTTTGGAAATATTTTCTTACCCTACGTTCTGTTCTACTACAAAGTTCTGAACATCATTACTTGAATTCTTCCAGAGTGACAAAGTATTAATTCTCTTTCTCTTCAGAAGATCCTTACATTTCCACTGTGCACTTTACGCAGTACATTCACTTTTTAGAACACATTCAGTATTTTCCAGTACTTCTCATGTACCCCAATCATAATTGCTCCTACAACATCCTTTGTGCAGACTAATCCAGAAGATTCTCCTCCATCACCAAACGTGCTCATACCTCCGTCTCCATTTTCTTTTGCCTTTTTTGTACACAAACTTCAGTCTTGAGGAAGAAAACTGTCTCCTTTTTAGTTGCACTGTCAGCTGAAGCAGCAGAAAGGTAAGACATTCATCACAAATCCTCTTCAAAGCATGAATGAAACAGGCTGAACTTCTTCTACATCAGTTGGATGTGGATCAACCTACAGAGAGAATGTCAACAATTACTGCCTATAATTCTTGCACTTTGGAACATCTTTTTTTGGCCATCTGACAGTAAACACACTTAAGATTCGGCAGGGGCTTTTCAAAAAGCTTTTTTTTTGAAACCTTTTTGTTGTTTATTTTTTTACCTCTGAATAAAGAGGTGGAGGCTGAAACCGGAACTCTTGTATGTAAGCAAACACAGGACAACACAATTGTTCCTCACAGTCGATTGGTGGTGGATAAGCAGGAACATGTCTGGAAAACTCTTCCTCAGACACTACATCAGCATAATTTGGTGGTGCTGAAACACAAGAGATACTACTGTCAAATTTGGAAGTATTCACTCACAGCCAGACAGTATATGCATTACAGTTTCCAAGAGCACAAGGTCCTGTTTATTAAACACTGTACAGCGTCAAATTGTATGAAGTGCACTATATTCATAAATATTCTATCTAGAACTTTCTTTTTAGTAAGCATAAGTGATTCTGCAGACATACTACAGATGCGTTTAGGGCTACTCCAGCAACAAACCTATATTGTATCAAGATACACTCATTAAGTAACTTTAAGGTGCCTACTGCCAACGTAGAATTCTCACAATCAGAGGTTAGTTATTTCAAGATTCAGTTGCAAGTCAGATAGAGGTGGAGGCTTAGGGAAAGCTGGAGCAGGGTATCCTTACCAATACTTGTGGATTTTGAGTTAGATTTGTGTGCCTCACTTCTCCTGAGTCATACTTTAACTGTCTACATCCTTTATTGATCTAGTCCTTGAACTGCCACTGCTATCTTTCTGTTGTAAACAGTACTATGTTGTCTTATGTAAAGTTCAATACATGTTACCTTCAGGGTGTTCTGGTAGGGTTAACGCCAGCCAACTCATATCCACGCTAAACTGGCTGGTAATGCTGGAGTTTCTGCTTGAAAAGCTAATACATGGAATAGTGCCAATCACTAGAGGCATTTCAATCATCAATTTCTTAGCACCAGGAATATGAATGTACACCTGTGTGACAACAGAAAACAGAAGAGAAAGAGACAGCATTAGACCACATTGATGCTCCTGGAAGCTACAATTCTGCCAATGCATCAGGTTGTTTAAAAATTAGGAGTTTCCTCATCACAGGTATGTTTAGCGAATACTCTGACAGCTTTAGTTATTTTTTTGGCCATTTCCTTCTTTCTACACCTTGTCTAGGTGACATTAGGAAAAGTACTAAACATGTTCACAAAAGTAATTTTGCATTTGACTTTCAGTCCTACCTTCCCACTTCTGATGAGAATGACCAGAAGATCCCACTCAGTTTGAAATACTTTCCCCGTAATACCCTCTGCAGGCACAGAACTAGAAAATGTTTGAGGAAGCAGCAGCTTATTTTCCCCATCATTCCTATCCTTCAATTTCAGAGTCTCCTCAGTATCTTCAGTCTCTCTCCCGTATATGATATTTATTGGTATTTATTGTCATTCCCAAATTCAAAATGTAAAAGCTGCTCAGTAAGAAAGTTCTTCTACTCCCAAATTAATTTAGTATTCAAGAGTTACACAGGAGTTACATATTTGTAATGAAAATGCATACTTACAGCTAATGAATATTCTACTCGAATAATACAGCAGTCAAGGATAGAGGGGGACACAGGTGGGATTTTCAGAGTTTTCCCATTCCAGGTATCTGTACTCCCCGAGGCAATATGGTTTCCTCGCACATTGGCAACCATCTGACGGAAACTTTTTGTCTTCCCGCTGGCCAGGTAAGTTTGTGTTTGGAAAATGGCAGCTTTAGGAACAATCAAGCGGGAAGAGCAATTCTCAATTTCTGCATAGATTGGTATGGCTTCCCCTTAAAAACAGAAAAAAATCAATAAATAATTGGTATTTACCAGCTTTTCTTTGGGAATATCAAAGCATGTTATGCAGCACGTACATCATCCGCAATGTTATGAGAACAATACTTGTTAGTTTCCTCAAGCTAGTTTCTTTGCAGAGTGGTATTCAGGCAGAATTATAGCCACCTACTACATTTTATGTATAAACAATGATTCATTCATTTTGAAACATTAAGCATAACATGAACAAGCTATAAAAGCTTTATTTGCAAATTACGCACCAGTCTTCCTTTTATGTAGTGCTAACTCAATTCCAGAATATTTCATTTCCTCAATCTATCTGATGTTATCAAGATGCCAAAGAAGCTGCTAAAGCTCATTCTTACAGAAGTGTAAACCTACACAAATGGGACATTAAAAATAAACTATATCCCCAATTACGATTTTATCCCCACTAAAAGCATCTTGTTCTTCACATTCAGATGTACATGGCTTTTCCACGAGATTACTGTCTAACAGGACTTCCTTTCTCTTTATATTCATGAGGGGGGAGCGAGGGGTGGGGTTAGACAATTTTTCTTAGACGAATTCATATAGATCTTTATTACCTCCTTAGCACAGCTATTCTTTCAACTATAAAGTGTTGGCTTTACAGAGATGAAAAATCCTATTAGATGTTTAATATTCACATCTTGAAGGGTGAAGACAACTCCTCTTACCATTACAGTATCCCTTCCTCTCAATTTTGGCACTCAGAGACACTGGCCCAGAGGTGAAAAACCAACAACCAACCATCTTCTCCTGACTTCTTAGAACAGGTGTCTATAAAATAGAGGAGTTGTTTTTTTTTCATTTTATGGCATAAAGTTATCAATCACTTGCAGTTTAATATTAATGCACATCAATTATTGAAATTAATTCTGAAATCCACTTGGATTTGATAAACTTTGTACTATGCAATGGAACTGGCATTTTGCCACCATGTAAAATGGAAACAAATTTTAGCTATTTGAACACACGACTGTTTTTAAAGGGCAGCCAGGATTCAAGATACTTAAAATCATTTACTGGGCACTGCCCCCAGTTGCTATAATCATGATGTCTCAAATTTGTGTAGTTTTGCACTTTTTTGGTGGTAGTCTGGTAATCCACGAAAACAGACACTGCTTACTAGATGACCCATTGCCCTCTCCTATGCAATAACCCGTGGTCAACTCAACGCTGTCCTTGCAGTAACTACATACGCTGCCTTCACACTCGTAACGTGTTGCTGAATATAAGGACTACAATCTGGTTACAAATGTCACTGCCAAAACACTTCTGTAAGTTCTAGATCAAGAGAGATTAAAATGTGAGCCAATAAAGAGGAAAAAAGAGTGCTCAAAACATCTAACTACGCTCACATCATGATGAAATGTTAAAATTATCCTAGCATTTTAAATAAAATAGAAATTACTTATTCATATTTAAATGAATAACCATTTAGATCCAGTTGCTATCATGAAAGTGCAAGGTATAATTTTATATTATTTTCATAATATGGGTTGAGATAAAAGAATCCAGCTCATTAGCTTCTATCTAGCCTATTTTCTCATTACTTAATGCCCGATCTTTCTTATTACTCTACAGTATTTCCAGTGATTATTAGAAGCTCAATGGTTTAATGTGGCCAAATCTGTCATAAGGAAATAACTGAAAAGATCTCCGAAGCAGCTGCGTGCACACACTTAATGTTAGAAAACGACATGCAAAATGGAAGGATACGTAACATAATGGCCAGAGCATAAATGACAGGCTGGGCATGATTAATACTCTTCTATAATTACTGTTCCTCAACCTACTATTATTGACGAGTTTAGGACACTGCAGCCCTATGAATGTAGTGGCTCTGGTAAGAGTAACTACTTCATGCTCGTGCATTATTATTATTAAGCCTTATTTATGCATTTGAAGCCTGCATAACTTTTTGGCAAGAGCACCTAAGCCATCAGGGTTGTAATCAATGGTATTAAAAAAAAAAAGCCACTCTGTTTGCTATTCACACAACCTAAGATCATCTATTTATAGAGAAAAGCTTAGGGAGCTTATATGCTTTCAGAAGTCAGAAAATGACACTCCAGAATAACATGAAAATGGCTAGATGGCTGGATGGTAACTGTTCATTTTTAAATTAATTTTAATTTTTGCAGGTGGCCTTAAGGTAGGAAGGGGGAGTGGAGGACCTTCTTACCAATAAAGCTGGTGAGTTGACGTCGATATGGCTAATGACCTGAAGCTCTGTCTGTACACTTTGATCAGGTGCTGCAGGTCTTTCCAGAATTGCTTTCACATAGTACTGAATACTGCCATACTTCCCAGTGAAAGAGGTCACCAGAGGCCTGAAACAAGCAGTCATAAAACCATTACCATCAGTTTGTAACTCAGTTGCAAAGACGAACAGTTCCTGTATATACAAGTGTTTACCCATTTACTTCTTGTACTTTTAAGGCTTTAGGGAAACTGTAACAAACAAGGCCAATCTACGTGGTGGTTGATTAAGACAAATATATAAAGCTGAATTATCGGTTTGATATTAAAAAACTTGAGCCAAATTATACAGAGTTCGTTTTCCACAACAAGCAGTGTCCAGCACAGTCCCTTCAGGTTGCATTATTTAACTTACTCTTGTGGGAGTTGAAAGCTGAAGGGAAATTCATGTCTTCCATCTAAAAGAACTAAGCTTTCCTCACCTGCAGAATAAAAACCAATAGTATATTTTAGTTATTCCATAAATAGAACAAAGCAGAGGCTTTTATAAATTATTTATGACTGAAAGCACCCAGATGCAAGGGACTAGAAGAAACTTTTTACTGATCCCAGTGGGTTCTGGATGGGAGCCCACATTTTATTTATTCTGTGGTGTGATTTCAATGAAAAAAAATCAAGGAAGCACTGAGACCTTGAGTTTCAGTTCAGGATGCTGGCCAATTTCTAATCCAAAATGGCTTCTGGAAAGCATTATGTTTCTTTTTCTTTTTAACAGGACTGTGATAAAGGAAGTGATTTAGGGAAGTGATTGTCCCTCTGTACTCGGCACTGGTGAGACCGCACTTTGAGTACTACGTTCAGTGCTCGTTGTGGGCACCCCACTACAAGGAAGATACTGGTTTGCTGGGACGCATTTGAGAAGAGCGGTGAAACTGGAGAAGGGACTAGAAAACAAGACATACGAGGAATGGCTGCTGGAACTGGGGCTGCTGAGTCTGAAGAGGAGGCTGAGGGGAGACTTCATCGCTCTCTACCTGTAACCACCTGAATGGGAGGTTACAGCAAGGTGGGTGTTGGTCTCTTTTCTCAGAGAAAGAGTGATAGGACATGAGGAAATTGCCCCAAGTTGTGCCAGGATAGGTTTAGATTGGTTATCACAAAGAATTTCTTCAGAGAAAGGTTGGTCAGGCACTGAAATCAGCTGCCCAGGGAAGCGACAGAGTCGCCATCCCTAGCGGTATTTAAGAGAAGCACGGATTTGGCACCTAGGGAAATGGCTTAGCTGGGGACTTGGTTCTGCCACGTTGATGGCTGTACTTGATGATATTTAGGGTCTTTTCCAACTGAAATGATCCTATAATTCTATGACAGCAGCTGATCTACTTATTCAATTAACAATTCAGTACTAAAAAGCTGCAATTTAAGGCCAGCATTACTATTTTTATTACTAATATATATAATCATAATACATTTTTAGAGGGCCTACTGTAGTGGAGATTTAAGGCCTAATAGTTACTTTTCCTACAGATAGGCGTGAGAAGTATTTCACCATTACATGATGAAATGCCATTTTCCTTTAATTCTTCAGTACTGCCCTAATGCTGCAGCGTTTGCGTGATTGTTAAAGGTGTTCCTCTTAAGTCATTCCAAAAGCGAGCTGGCTGCTTGCAGAGTCTTTCACTGGTGACTTCAGGTGCTGCTTACAGCACATGAGGCACGCTCAGGTGCCTAAGGTAATTTGTGAAGAGCTAACCCCTGCGGGACACATTATGTAGGAGACCAACGTAACAAACCAAGTGAAAACTGCAGGCTGTGTTTCTGGACCTGTGGCTCACGGTGCAGCAGTCATCAGAGAACGGCTCGGGCTGGATGGGGCCTCCAAGCCCCCGCCATGGGCAGGGACACCACCCACTAGCTCAGGGCCTCATGTAACCTGCTGCCGACCACCTCCAGGGATGGGGCACCCACAGCTTCTCTGGGCAGCCTGTCCCAGCGCCTGACCACCCACAGAGCGAAGGATTTCCACCTCACCTCTAACCTAAACCTCTCCCCTTTTACCTTAAAACCCCTCCCTCGCCCTGCCATCCCGCCTGCCCAAACCACCCTGCCCGAGCCTCAGGACTCGACCAAACCGGGCCGAGCCCTCTCCTCGCGTACACTGCGGGCTGCGGCCGCCCCGGGGGCTGCTCCCCGCACCTCTGTGCCCCCCCCCAGCCGCCTCCCGGCCCCCCCAGGGGGCAGAGCTCCCCCCTCACCCCCCTCTCCCGCCCCCCACTCCCCTCACCTCCGCGCGGCTCCCGCAGCAGGCTCTGCCGGACGTCCAGGTACCGCACCTCCGCCTCCCTTCGCGGCCCCACCGGCCCCGCCGCCGCCCCGCAGGCTCCCCCGGGGGCCGCTGCTCCTCCTCCTCCGCCGCCGCCCGCCGCCGCCTCGCCCCACGCCACCCGGGCCCGGCCCGCGGCCTCCAGGCGCAGCCCGCGGAGCGCCAGCGGCCCCGCCAGCTCCAGCAGCACCCGGCCGCGCACCGTGTCCCCGCTGCAGTAGCCGCCGCCGCCCGGCCGCGCCTCGTCCTGCAGCACCAGGGCCAGCGCCCGCACCGCCCCGCCGCCGGGCCCGCAGCCGGCCGCCGCCATCTTGGCGCCCCGGCTCCCCCCCGGGCAGGCCGCGGCCGCCGCCGTCGGTGCCTTTAAAACCCGCCCGGCTCCGCCGGAGCCCGCAGCGCCGAGCCCCGCCCCTGCCGCCCGGCTCCGATTGGTCGCCCCGCGGCTCCCCGCCTCGCCGTTCGCTCGCCCCCCGCTTGGTTTCGGCGGAGGGGCGCGCGTCACGCGGCGTGATCGCCGCCCTCCAGCCAATGGGGTGGGGGGAGGAGGCGCGTGGACAGAGCGCCGATTGGCGGGGAGGCTGCAGGGCAGCGGAGGGGAGGCCAATGGCGGGGCGAGGCCGCCACGTGCGCGGCCCGTGGGTAAACAGGCGGGGAGGGGCCGGGACAGGCCGCGGGGAGGGGTGAGGGCGGGCGCGGGGAGGGGCGAGGGCGGGTGCGGGGAGGGGCCTCCTGGGCGGGGGGGGGGCTGGGTGAGGGGTGAGGGTTGGGGACTGGGGCAGGGGAATGGGGATAGGGGAATGGGGATAGGGGAATGGGGGTGGAGGCTGGAGATTGGGGGCCGGGGACAGAGGCTTGGGGTTGAGGACTAGGGAATGGAGGCTGGGGGCTGGAGGCCTGAGGGAGGCCCAAGGCCATCAGCAGGCCTCCGTTCCTGTCAGCAGGGCCAGGGGCAGGAGCTCGGGGCAGGCGTTGCGTTGCCATCAGGCTCAGCCTCGCCCCGCAGGCGGTGGGACTCACGGAATACAAAATAAAGCAAAGATTGGCGACGTGGTGGTACCCCCTCAGTTTACCTCAGGGAGGCTGTGCCCTGCCCTCGCTGTACACGCACCTGCTGGATTTCCTCCGCTCCGTCACCAGCGGGTGCCCCACTGGGGAGCTCGTGCCTTCGGGGTGCGAAGCGGCCATGCAGGGCCGCGTGCCGCTAGGCCTCAGCAGCACGGCCGAAGCCTTTCCGTACAAACTCTGCAGGTCATACTTGACAAATCAGCCCACAAGCATAAAAGCAAGGTTGGTTATTCCCAATTCTTAGCAGTACAAATTTAGGAAAGCCCCCGGCGCCTGTAGGAAGAGCGGGAAGGCTGTCTGTGTCCATAGGGGAACAGGTCCGGACCCAGCAGCCTGGTGGCCGTGCGGCTCTGAGCCATGGCCAGCCTGATACGCGTTACAAAACCAAACGGTGCGCCTGCACCAGAGGGTTGCTGAAGTTAATTTTGTTTAGGAAGTGTCACACTTTGTCATCGCCTGAGTCTGCAGCAGGGCCTCTCCCTGAAGGTGTGTGCGGGGAACGACCTGCTGCGTTCCCCTCGCTGACAGGAGGCATTGCCCTGCCCGAGTCACCCGCGTGCCCGACGCTTCCAGCAGCTGCTGCTTCCTGCATTTTTCTATCCCTCGTGAGCACTGGAAAGGAGCAGCCTGGTGCTTCCCTGCTGACTCAGGTAATTACCGGAATTAGTAAAAAATGGCTTCCACACTCAGAGCCTCGGCTTTTAACTACCTGACGTGATAACCTCAGGGTTCCTCAGGATTCGTGGCATACCTCTGTGATATCCGGTCCCCTGAAACGTACGCTGATGTTCAGAATTACTTCTGAGATGAAGAACTTGGCCTTGCTGAGAGCCACGTAGGCCTTTGGAACACCTTTCATTGGCTACGTGTTAACGCACACCTCAGCGTTAATCAGTAATAACGTGGGGAAAAGTAATGTGATTCCAGATGGGCTGAATTCACGGACTTTATCTGGACTGTTGGCCACAGGTTTCCCAGCTCATGGTGAAGAATTATGTAACTAAAGAAAAAAATGCTGTGATGATTCATTGAGTATTTAAACAATTTTTGGATATTCAAGTTCCTTTGTGCTTTCTGAATTAGTTTTCACAGGAACTAACAAATGTTTTTATCATATTTGGGAACAGAGGTATATTAACATATTGCTATCTTTGGTATTTTTAGTTAATTAAACTAACACTGCTTGATTGTCCTGTTCCATATAAACCTTTTTCCATATATTAGCAAGTGTCAGGTTAGTTTTGTAGCAAGCCAACAGAATGTGCTTGGACAGATATGCACGCAGACTATTTATTTGCTAAATTTGCTTATGTACAATGTATGCAATTTCTTGTAACTGATTTTGAAAGTATTATGAATATAAGAGGTAAAAAATCGAAATTCCACATCTCCATTTTTTCCCATATGAGTTATATCCTGTATAAAAACAATTCTCTTACAGGTATTACATGACCATTCAAATTTTGCCTTCTGTTATTTCTTTGCAAGTGCAAACGAGCTAGATAGGGAAAGGAGTGAATGTGGACAATTGTGTATAAAAAACAACAACACAGAATTAGTGAGAGTTTAGAAGTTTGTATGACTTGAACAATTAGATCACAGAGGATTCAGAGAGTAGGAACATTCAGTCACAGTCAGATGCTACTTGTTCCAGATGTTTGTTTCCCCTTTGATAGGCTTTTTTCAGCACAACTCAAAGACCGAAACTTCCTTGTTGAAATTATCATGCAGTGATTGACTGTTTTCTCATCCACCCTTCTTGAGAATACTTTCTTGTGCATGAGACGTTTCAACTGACCGACACAGTGAAGTCATAGCATGAATGATGGAAACTACCACATCACTATTTTAGTATCTGATAAGCCAGAAGGAAGGAAGGAACAGCAGATGAACACTCAGACAGTATGGGTGTATGTGTGTGACTGGATGCATGTGTGTGGGTGTATGTGAGAAAGAGCAAGAGATATTCAAGTGCTTGATTATCCTTTCTATTCTTTTATTTTGCCACTTTATTCAGGACTACGTAAGAACTAGCTGCCTTAGCAAGCTAATTAATGCACAAGTTCTCATGTAAGAGTAAAGAATGCAGAAAGAAAGGTCTCACTTGAGCGTGCCCTCAAAGCTGTGATCAGCTCTAGCAATGAGGCTGTGATCAGCTCTTATCGTGAAGGTGAAGGAACTAGAAGAACATCTTTCTGCAGCAGCTGGTAATATCCTAGCTCTGATGGTTAATTGACTCTTGTAGTCAGATCACTGAATTTAGAGGGATCTGGCAGCTTAAGTTTCTAGATGTAATCGTTAGTTGCAAATCACCTCAGTACGCACACTGAAAATAGGCTATCAGGGCTTCAGCCTGGCAGAGGAATTTTTGAAGGTATCGTATGGATCCCAAGTCTGCACACAGAGGAGGATGCCTGATTAATAAGTAATCATACTTTGTGGAAGATACAAGAGGAGAAGTGGTCTCAGCCAGAGTGACTTCTGCCAGGAACATCTCTTATTTTTCAGGGATCCAAACTGTGAGTGGGAAGGAAGTGGAAAACGTGGTCAGCATTTGCTGTCCTCTTCCTACTAAAGACAACTTCTTACTTACGCTGAGCCAACACTCCTAATCATGAGTCATGCACCAGCACTAGGAGGTTGCCAGTTAAACCTTTCTGATCTTAATCAACAGCCTGGCAATTCAGAGAGCGAACAGTTATTTCTGCTCCTAGAAGAGGGCTTTGAGAAGTGTCTGCTAACAGCTAGATTACAAACTGTGGATTTATGTGAGATGGCTGTACTATAACATCCATTCAGGTGTCTTTCTTATCCAGTACCAAACGTGACAGACACCACTAGTGACTACACGCAGTATAGTTCAGTGGGAGAGCCATGAGAAAGGCATTACCTTAATGAGGGTCTCACAAACGCCCTCAACAACGGTTGTGTAAACCGTTGTCTAAACCATATATACTGGCCCAGGTCTCAAAAACAGTGAGTAAACCCCATACTGACCTTTGTTCTGCATGGTCAGGAGGGTTTGCCCACGTACCTGGACATCTATCTGTAAACAGTCAACCACCTTTGTGGGTCTGACAGGCATTAGAAAGCAGTTATGGAAGAGAGCAATGTCTACACCTGAAAGCAAGTATTATGGGCTCTTTCAGGTTCCACAAAAGCCCTCAGAACATAAGGCCTTTTTGCAGATATTCAGAAATCCTCTTTCTGGGTTTGTTTAAAGAGTCAGGACAGGGAAGGATGAGGGACTGTTCCTTTCATTTCCTAGTTCCTGGCCTTTTACCAGTGAGTTCCTTTATCAGTGCTGTGCCAAAAATGCAGCCCTGGAATGGAGTGTGAATTCTCTGTGGCGCTGCCAATCAGCACAGGAAGGTGACAACTGGGTGTTGGTGACACTCACTGTCACGTACAGTCTTCTATTGCTTTTATTCTATTACCAGTAATTGAAAGGTCAGCCAAATTTTTCTTAGACAATTAAGTGACATTTACACATAGGAGATTGCAAGAAGCCAGAGATGCTTTTCCAAATGCTGCTGCAAGCACAGTCTGATATGTCACCACTGCCAAAGCGTTAACACCAGTGAGTGTATTTTTAAGTCAGGCTGGACGTGGCACATTTAGAAAAGCCAGTACTGCTACGCTGGCCAAGGACTCCATAAATGCGTGCATTTTATCTTGGTAGGTGTTTCTTCATACAGTCCTTCAGGCAAAGCAGAATCCCCTTGAAGGCCAAAAGACTGGTCTTACTTAATACAAGATTACGTCTGGAAATGGAAAATCATACGTGACTAGAGGACGGCCAAGGTTGGAAATCTGGCCAAGGGGCAGAGTAGGTTGCGTTCGTGGTGGCTGAGACCCAGCATGTCCAGGCTCATGCACTGGGTGCTTGCCTCATGTAGCCCCTTCCTGCCATTACCTTCAGGATGTGGGAGAAGTGCATCTCATCCCTGGTTCGAGGGGCTGGGCTTAGAGAAGAGTTGTGCAAACTTCAAAGAACTGTCTCCTCCTTGAGTGGCAGCACAGCGCCAGCATGTTCCCCCTCGCCGGCAGGTGAACAGTTTGGGGGACTCCCAGGACAAGGATTTCTGTCCCAGTTCCTAGCCTAACACACTGGGGCTGCAGTCTGGCATGTCACCAACCATCGTGCTGTTTCATGCACACGTAAAGAAAACACTGGAGTGACCTGTTGTTTGCTTAGATATTTGTGTAATGGGTCAGATTGCAGGATCTGTTATGGCTGGTTCCCTTACATAAAAGGGATCTGAACCCAGCACTCTTGGGGCAGCATAGGGCTGCTTGAGGGTGGCTTTGAATGTTTACAACTACTACAGGCTCTGCAAGGAGTATGAGAAGAGAAAAATGGATGTGGTTAGAACATCCCTTCATCCTGCTGTCCCCTGAGGACAGAAGGATTTATAGGGCTTATTGGCGCCAGCACGATTAGAGTGGCCTTCTGGAAGTGCTTCTCTGGAGGAAGAGCTTCCTACAATTGTAAAGTGTACCCCTCTGCATTTCAGTGACTCTGACTTCAAAGCAAGGTGTTCAGAAATACTCCTATAAATATGTGACAAAGAGGGAGGATACAGATTTCTCCTGTTGAACCAACTCTGAAGCAGCAACTGCATTATTCATGTGCGGTTCACGGTTTGATGTTTAGGCTCGATGGAATGAATAACCAGAAAGTGAAAGGGGAATTAACAAACTAATTTGTGTTCTTATTTATGTGCTGCTTTAGCTGTTTCCTACTGTTGGCTGTAACTTGAGGGTTTTGATGGCTTGTAAAGTGCATTTTTTTTTTTATACTTTGAAAAAAACTTGAACTTGAGATGAACCCAAATCTCATACCAGAGTACCTCACGCTGAAGGGAAATGCAAGTCTGGATCTGAACTCATCTTTTGTTAGAGCACTCTTGTAAACAGGAATGTGTGTGTTGTGGTGACTCCTCAGCCCTAGCAATTTGCACCAAGCAATGACGTGGGTTCATATCGCTGCAGAAACACAGAAGCCATATCCAGCGCCTAGAAGACGGTTCCCAGCGTGCTGTTTGCTGGACGGTGGCTGGCTGAAGAAGCCTCCCTTGAGGCTATCCGTGGCTCTCAGTGTGGTCCCGCAGTGCAGCCATTAACGACTGCGGATGTGTTCGTGCGAAGCAGATTTTTTTCACAACACCCTTTCTGATTGCTGCGGTTGGTGCCCAGGCTTAGGAAAGGGATGACTTCAGCAGAAAATGGAGATAATGGAATGCTTTATGCCAAGAGGGAATGTAGGGTAAGAGCTACCATGGATGGGAAGTGGTGTCGGCAGCCTGAGATAACACGAGTGGTCGGCAGGACAAGAAGCAGCTTGGGATCACAGTTGAGCTCTGCTAACGGGAACGCATGCTTTAACTTACAACAGCGTCACTTGGCTTTTCCTGCTCTTTCAGCATGATTTGCCATGTAGACCCACACACGTCCTTAATAGATACATGTGTCACGAGGTGTTTATGCTTGATGTCAGACTGTTGGATGTTACAAGAGAAAGGATGATGTCAGGGGTGTTGTAGAAACACATTCAGATACTCTACCTCCTAACCCTGGAGTAGCTTGGAGTTCCATGACATGGAACCTTTTTCCTTGTAACACCAAGGAAAGGTTTGGAGTTTTGTAGGAACTGCCCAGAATTCAGTCCATCTAGTCAAGCCTACCCATAGCACAAGCTACTAAGTTTTCCTTGAGTACCTGAGATCAAACTTAAAGGCCAAGCCAGTGTTTCCTTCATCGTGTACTTTGAGTGCCTAGCACAGGAAGGGAATGGAGGTAAGCACGGCATTGTCACTGGTAAGGTCTGGGGAGGTGGGTTTTCCCCATGTGGTCCTACCAAGAAATCAGCCCTGGATGGCAGAAGGCAGAAAACCAAGAGTACTCTGAAACACCTTCTTTCCCTAAAACCTGGTGACCAAAACAACCTTGAACCTGTAAGCATATTCTTGGTGCCACAAGAGAGGACATGGAGCTCCTGCCTCCCCTTCAAAAAGGCAGGTAGAACACCCCCACTGATGGAAGCTGACTGACAAACCTGGGGGAAAAAAATCCTCTTACATTTACCGGTAACCAGCTGATGCTGCAGGGCACGAAATCTAATTATTGTCTTAGGGCAGAGCCGCACCTTTTATGAGCGTGTCCCATTATGGAAGGGAATCTGAATCTCTCAATTCATTTCACAGGCCCTGGGGAGACCGGGATGATTGGAGTCACATCGTGCTCCCCCTTCATGTGCATGCAAGCAAAGACTGTCACAAACACTGGATCAGAGCACGTAGCCTAGAAAGACACTGAATTTCATCTTAAAGGTACCGGGAGATGGCAACACCATTATTCTTTCTAGTCACCTCTGATTTTTATTCAGCTAGCTGCAAGGAAATTATGTCTCAATTCAAACTAGAAATTATTAATGCTATATTCTAAATAGCAAATCGTTGTTTTGCCTCTTTGTATGAGATCAGATCAAATCACTCACACTGCTGAATGTGGACTTTTCTAGAGATCTAATTTTTCTACCTATTTTTCTTGCTATTTTTTTCTAGCTACCCTCACAAACCTTTCCTTTGAAAAGCTGAAAAAGTTGAATCTTTTATGTTGCTTATCACGAGGCCCATTTCCCTAAACCTGGAATTCTGTGTTTAAACTTTACCAGGTGTCTTTTTTAAAGCCATCAGTGGGCTAACCACATTTTAAAAATATTTAAACATTTATTGGAGAAATTTCTTGTTAACTAGTTCAAGCTGTGATTAAAACAGCAGTGAAAAAGCTTGGCTGACAATACCTGGTTAAGCTTGCCTTTTCTTTTAAAAAAAGCACATGAATTCTTAAATGTTAGGACTTATTATCATTTCAGTTATTGCATGTGTATGCATTATCTGTGTGTTATAGACACATGTATATATATGCAGCTATGCATATATGCATAAATATAAAAGAAGAGCACACATAAAACTCACTTGCTACAGTAACTATTGTTGTGGAAGCCAATAATGGTCTGCTAGCGGTGAAAAGCATAAGAGATAAGAACACACTTACTATTAATACTGTTCATTTTTAGAAATGCTCACAATGGGGCTCCTATTTTGACATTTTCTTCTGAAATATGAAGTATTAGGCATTGTCAGAGCCAGGATACCGGTCTAGACAGACTTTTAACTGCCTGCTGTAGTGATTCTTATCTTCCTCTGTGGGGCGAATTAGAATTCTTTGGATCAATGGATGTACACAGTCTTTTCTTGTATCAGAATAACATTACACATCCTCTTGTCATTATAACACACTGGAAGATTATTTTCAATGATAATGACAAGACCACGTCAATCACGGGTCTTTCGTAGTGGGAATTTGCCACTTACTGCATCTTTCACATGGCAAAAATTTCCCTTTTTTGTTCTTGAATTACCATGCAGAAGTTGGTAGCCAAATGTTTGGAATTTAAAAATGAGAAAAAGAAAATGTCTCATTTCTGCTGCCAGCAACGCTATAAGTTATACAGGCATTAACTTCTCCTGTGCATCCATGATTATAAAAGTGGCATAGGCGAAGCCTACATTTTGTTCTGCTTAAATATCTGTACAGATCAAAGCTTTTCGCAGATAGACACTATTGTTGAACAACATTAGTATGCGCTACCTGTATTTTTCCATGTTCAAAGAAAGCAATCACAGAGCACTTCATTTATTTTACCAAGAGCTCAGTAAATGCTGTGCTGTTGCCATTCTGCAAGGAAGGTATTTTCATGTAGAGGTATTATCATTAACAGATTCTTTTCAAATTCTAGGAAAAGTGTCATATTTTTATTTGGCATTCAGAAGACTGAGCACTTAAAAAATTTGATTGTTTTAAGGCCTTTCATTTCTTTCATGCTTTATTTTATTTTTTTTTACTTAATTAAGCGAACTGGAAATTGCTTCCTTGTAGACAAGTTCTTCCAGGCCCACTGTTAGACCCTGGACTCAATATATAACCAATAAAGATGCTGACTAATGGTGTCCGCAGGATCTGAAAAAAAGTGGAAATGGATTACAGAAGATGCCAAATGTAAAAAAAAAAAAAAAAAAAAGAAAAAGAAAAAAAGAAAGTGCACCAAGAAGTTCTCTCTTATAAAGAGCAAAGACTTAGCTCAAATATTGATAGAGCAACCAAGTGTAGGTGGCTGAAGTTAGACAATCTGAATCATCTTAGTGTCTCTGGAGGGAAGGGAGCATTTTCAAATGTCTCGGACACTGCCATGCATTTAGAGGTCAATCTCACTCTGAAATTTTAGGAAATTAACCCACATTTTCTAATATTAGGGACAGGAGCACAAGTCTTCCTGACACTCTGTGCAATTTAAGTGCCTAAGTTGGGACGATGCTTTAGAATCGGACTCATCACCTCTGCTTTGTGCATTTTCTTTATCTTCATTTTGGTCATTTTGGGCATTTTTTTCTTGGGACTATTTATCCTTCTAACAAATAACCAATTTAAAAATAATTACAATTGATTTGTCTCTTCTAAGTCTCCAGTTTTCATACTTTGCTAATCTGTAAAACTTCCCAAGAAAAATGGTGTCTTAATTGCAGCATTTTGCACCTTGACATTAACTGTATATTTCACTCATGGCCAATTTAAAAATCAAAATAGAAACTTTGTAATAGTCTCCCTTTACAGTTTGGGTTATGAGAAGCTGAGAATTCCCTTAGGCTTGATTGATAAAACATGGCATTTATCCTATTCCTAGGATGATGTTCGGCAAACTTTATGACAGAGGGAAACAGCTGGTAAAGTGGGTTCATGGAAAGGTGAAGGTAATATAGACATAAAAAACAAGAGGATAATGATTTTAAAAGGGATAATAGTTGTAATAACACCATTAACCTTTTGCTTCAAATTATTGAATGTGTGGTCTCTTCAGCAGGCTAATCAAAGGTTTGCATTAACTGCAATGCAAGAGGAAGTGGCAATATACAACCTCAGGTGATTTTTTTCCCTCTTACAATTATTCACTATCAAACTCTTACCAAAAAAAAAAAAAAAAAGAAAAGAAAAACCAGCCCTTTGGCTGTTGAAGACCCCTTTCAGTTTTGAAATGAAGATGACTTACTTTCAGAGGAAACAAACTCCAGCTTCCTTCCTGCCTTGTAAGGGCTGGATTTTACAAGGGGAAAAGAAAAGAAATAAATGTAATTTGTTATGGATACATAAAAAATTCAAGTCAGAGATGTAAACAGGCAGCATAATGCTATAGGGCAGACTGTCAGTAAGAGCTGTCTGCGAGCTGGCTTTGCCTGTGTGGTGGGACTGCACGGAGGAGGGTCAGCAGCACGGAATCAGCTCAGCGAAGCTGTGCCCGGTAGCGTGGTGGGCATCCCCTCATAAACCAGGCGTGTTACTGCACAGGTTGGTGGTGGCTCACCTGGGACATGGGGAGCTCCATGCTAGGTCACTCTAGGTGTCTGAACAGTTAATTATGCCTCGATCAGTGAAAAGCTGCCTTTTTCGCTTTCATTTTACACGCATGCAGGGTTGGCTAGCAGAGGCAGGCTATGCTCTGACAGTTTATTCAAATGCTAAAAGGCAAATGCATTGATGGTGGAAAATTGCCATAGATGATGGAAAAGCTCCTGGTGACTCGATGGGATTATTCAGGAATATGTCCAGTTAGGCAAATCTGCTCTGTCATGTCATTTCCCAGGTGATGGTCTTTATTGTTCACGTAAGGCCTCTGAGGTGTGCATCAGAGCACCTTTGGTTGGAAAACTGTGTTCTGTGTGCAGTCACAGAGAGAGAATCGCCCAAGTTAGACACCTACAGCAAGACTGTCTGACTAGCTTGCAATGTGTTGTGTCAATCTAGTATGAAAGGAATAAGTGTAAAAGGAAGTTTGCGCCGCTCCTCACTGACAAAACCCCATACTATTAACAGCCCCCTTCTGTGGAATCAAGGGACGGTGAAAGACTTCAGGAGCAGTGTGCCTTGAATTTGAATTAGCCAGATTGAATTTAAAATCAACAAGCTGAAAGGGCCTGAGATAAGAAGTCAGAACATTCAGAGGAAATGAGAACTGTTCCGGGAACTAAAGGTGAAAGAAACACTAAGTCACATTAAAATTATTCAGCAAGAAAAGAGACACCTTTTCTTTTCCTCGACACCTTTTCTTAGAAGTCATCTATATTCAGTAACCTTTCCCAGACACTTTGCCGGGCTGTTTTTAGTAGCTCAATCCTTTGTTTCAAAACCACCCATTGATTCAGTGCCATAAGTGAGAAGTAATTAAGGTGGACAGAAATCTTGCCTGCTATATGGATGTATGAGGTGTAGAAGAGCGAAGGACAAAAGGGAGTGAATGCATTTTTCCAAAAAAATAGCTTCTGCAACACGTGAGTCCGCTGTAGTATGTTGTTAAATACATGTGCATGTAGATAGAAGCTGTATTCGTCTTCCTGTCTATTGATCTGCCATATAACACATGCTGATATACATACGTGTGTATTCCTGGAAGATAATGAACTGTTTAGGCAGTACTTTGTCAGAATATCATTTAAAGAGTTACATCCTTTTAATGCACAGTAGTTTAAGCAAACTCCAAGGTTCTTTCTCGGCAATAAACCCATTAAATCATCTTAAATACCATGTCATAATGACAATTTGATGCCACCAGATGTGGCACTAGGGATTTTTTTTTAAACGCTTTCCTGCAGATATAGCTTCCTGAATTTTAAATTCTCTAGCCTGTTTGCACAGCTGTTAGATCACAGAGCTCTGCCATCTTTTTGCCTTGCATCAGTTATTCACTAAATCATGTGTGGTGTGACTACAAACTCACTACATCTCTAGCGTTTAGGCTCATATCCACTTCCGTCTCATAAAGGCTGAATAGTTGGGCCGTATGGGAAAGGCTGCGTGAGCATTAAAACCCAGGAGCAGGATCCGTTCCAGCTGTGGAGCTCCCTCGTGGGGACATTTCCGAGATGCAGTCAGAACGCTGCCCCTCACATACCCTTTTTCTCTGGCTACTTAGCATCCTGGGTCTGTGAAAAATACGAACGCATGACCCTTTCCTCATCTTTTCTCATGTTGTCAGCCAAAAAGGCAACTGGAGTGGTAGTACAGCACCACTTTGACACCAGAGAGACTTGGGAGAGGGAGCACATTAACAGGATACTAGTAGAGTCCAAAAAAAATCACACACAAAGAAATATTATTTCATGCAAGTGCATATTTAAATAGTGGAGAAAGCCACAGGAGGCTGTGGAAAACTTGGAGGCCAACAACAAAAATATGGTAAATGAACAGCAGAACGCATGGGTGATAGATTCTTTCCAGAAACAACCCCTAGCCCACAAAGTCCCATGGTTCTGGTTCACAGAAAAAGGCAGGGTGTGAGAGAGGTGCGTTGGCAAGGACTTGGCGTGAGGTCATGAGTTTTGTGCAGGTAGAGTGCTCCGAAGTGTGATCCCATTTCAGGCAGAAGCATTGATGGTGGATTTGGTGCTGTTCTTTAGCAGGTCAAGATCTTTGGCTGTGACCTGGGGAGATTGCTGAGCACTTTTCCTGAGAGTGAGAAAAATCATCAGAAAGCACAGAAAGCCTGGCTACCCGTGTGAGCCAAGCAGCCCTGAACTCAGCCTGAATGTGATTCCGTGCTGCGACAACCCTGAGCTCCTGTCACTGCCAAAGGATTATTCAATCCTGATTTAACGTGAATTAGAAATACTCTCAAAAAGGCTGATTCAAAGCCTGGTGGAAAGATTCCCATTGACTTGCACAGGGTTTTGGTTTGATTCGCTGTTTGGCTTTGGGGCTGACACACGAATGTTTGAGCAGCTCTGTACTGAAGAGGGCATGCAATGCTGTCTAGATTACCCTCCAGTGAAGTGTAATATTTGATAACATCAGTAAATACAAAACAGAAACAAAATGACAACAGCATTTGAGCAGCTTGTGATAGCAAATGAGGTGGAAAAGTTAAATGGATATAGAAAAGGATCCCCAGAGGTTGGATCGCAGCACGCTGCTGGTGGGAGCCCGGTTGTTTCTATACTGCTATCAACATGTGGAGCTCTAAATCTTTTTGAATCGTGGCTGAACGGAGATTTGCTCATAGCTACCTTTTCTCTTATTCATATTGTATCGGCTGTCCTCCTCTCCTACCAGCAAACAAATAAAACCTTTGTGCCAGCTATAGCAGCAGTTTACATGGAAAACAATGAAGCAATTTCAGGCAAGTATTAAATGTAATTTTGGCTTTTTTTGCTGTCACTTAGCAGCTCGGAAGAGGCTCTGCACTGATGTGCAGAGACCGGCGTGCGTTACGCAAACTCCTATCACAATCTCATTGACTGTTTGTGGACCCCCATATCTCTCTGTTTCCATCTGTTGTTTTATGTTTTAAGACGATAAGTTGTTTGGAGGATGTCCAAATTCCTCTCCCTTCCCCAACTTGGGTGAAGTACCTGCCTGCCTTAGGCTGCTTGTATAGACAGTAGAGAGAGAAGCTTCTCCAAGGAGCGACTCGCTGATGGCTGGGGTGCTTCTTTCTCTCCCTCTCCTCCCCTCCCTCCTTCCACCCTCTCCCTCTGACTGCTCAGGGGTTTTGTAGGGTGCCTGAGTACATTGCCCCAGCAAAGGGCCAAGGTTTGACAGGGTGAATTTGGGCTGTGCTGCTTTCTTGAGCTGGTGATGATTCAGAATTAAGATAACACAGACTGTAAGGAGTACAAATGTGTGATCCGCCAGTTTCCTGCAGCCCAAGAGTGGGCAACAGCAGAGGCTGCCATGTCTCAGTCTAGAAAGTAGCTCATGGCTGACACAATATTTCAAGAGATAACAAGGGAATTTCGAGCTTATCCAAGAAAATAGAAATGACACAGAATATAAATAAGCAAAACATATGAACCATAAACCCAATCCTATTAAAATTAACTATGTTTTAATTTCTGAAAAGGATGACATGTTGGTGTTAGATGTACTGAGCAGGAAAAGATTACATGCATCATTAAAAGAAAATGTTTTCAAGGGCCCTTTTAAAAAATTGTATCTATGTTTGCAATTGCCATGTGCAAAATATAAAAATCAGAGAAGGGAAAAAAAACAGCAAGCAGTGGAAATAGCCCATTTTGTGAATTATAGGAAAAAATATACCATCTGTGATTTAGTGCAGTTCCCAAGATCCCATCTGTGATCGAAGCACAGTCCTCGTTGAAGGCTGAATCCCTGAGCCGTTCCATATGATAAAACATTTCTCTTGGAAGATGCTTGGGCTAATGGGTTTGTTTTTCTGGAATATGGCTCTTCTAGATGAGACATAAAACCCTAGACACCTAAATCTGCCTCCAGTGGCCAACTACAGCTCACATAAGCAGAAGCAGGAGTGAAAGGAGGTCAATGATCTAAGCACCTTTTCTATCAGAATTTCCATACTACTTTTTGTCAGGTTGGGTTACTGGCTCTAAGAGGTCTAGATGGTGATTTCATATTCTCTAGCGTAAGACGTCATTTCACAGTGCAGCATCTTAAAAAACAACACCACTTCTGGCTGCCTCTCTTTTACCCACTATTGCCATGCTTTAAGTCAAGGAGGTAGGCAGCTAGCTGAGGCCTGTGGCTGAACTAGGAAGAAAAGCCCTTTCTCCTCTGACTTCCCAGCGCAGTTCTTTGTGTTTCAGAGGAGTTTGTGTAATCCCATTTCTCCGTGTGGGCAGATGGAGTCGCTGGTCTCTGTGCACGATGAGGCCTCGCTGTGCACGTGCAGCTGCAAAGCAGAAGCTATACCTATTTCCTTTTATTATTGCTGTTAAATTTTCAGCGGAGTGAGAAGGAGACATCCCTCATGCTGGCGGCAGGCCTCAAATGCAGCTGCATGGCTCGAGTCTTCTGATGCCTCTGTAAGCAGCAGCACTGCAATCTGTCTTAGAGCAAAGGTGGCCGTAGCTCTATCAGGTAGTTACATAAATACAACATCTTTCATTGCAGTGCTCTATTAATTACACACACGTACACAGTGGCGTGATTTCAGTTACCACTGAAATTTATATCTGAATAATAAATGCATTCACCTATTTAATTTATGTTTATATTTTCTGCTCTATATAATTATATGCTGATTATACAATTATAGAAAATACTTACCTATTTTGCACAATTATGCTGTTAATGAAATAATGCCCGCAATAGAGCTCTGTGTGTGTGTGTGTTTGCATGTTTATGAAAATACAGCCGCAGTTGGTTGGTTCAGAGTTGTCCGGAGCTAGTTTGGCTCCAGCTGCAGTGAGGTTGCTGCCTGAACAGATGCGGTGCAGTGGAGGAGCGTGTCTGTTATTACTCTTATCACCTGAATCTCGTTGTATTACAAAATGGTTTCAGCTTTATTCTAAAACACCTGCAATAAGGATGTTCATCCACCTATTACATGCGTGGCTGACCCGGCTCCTGTCCCCCTCTGCTTGGATGCACCACACGAGGTGCACGGACCTCCCAAACAGGACACCCCAGAGCCACCGACCCCCTTATGCTGTGCAGCGTGGGTTGAGCCACCGAGCCCATGTCTGCAGTTGCCTCTGTTGGTTTCAGGACAGACGTTTCATTGTGTGAGTGCAGCCTCAGAGCGATTTAGGCATCCTTCCAAGCTAGCACAACCCGCCGCTGCGTGAGCCTGTGAGGGATGGGGCAGATTCATGTCACGGCATGCGATGTTGTGGCACTCGGCTGCAAACTCGCAGAGTACAATTGCAGTTGGCTCTCATACAGCGCTCTGGTCTGGGTGCTCTCATGCTTGCTGGGGCTTCCTAGTCACTGGTTTTAGTACAGATGAATAAACAAACAAGCAGCAGCCACTGATAGCATCAGCATCTGTGTTTGTACCGATGGCAAGCGGAACGATTCACGCAAGCTAACACAACAAAGCCGCGTCAGAGCTGGGGGCAGGCCGCCTGCCTCCCACCTGCCTTTCCTGGGGATCAGCTGGCTGCCTCCCCAGCACCTCGAGGGAGAAAACAGTTCTGTTCAGCTCAACAAATGCACCGTGGCTTTGCCTCTTCCGTACCGTACGGGCCTTGCAGCCAAAGGGTTAAAAAGAAGTGAGTGTGTTTGGCATGCTCTGTGGAGTGCCCGAAGTCTGAACATGAATGACCAAATTGCTTTTTACTTTTTAAATTAAGCCCTCTGTCTGTATGCATGCAGCTAACACTGCTGTTCCATTAAATAAAAGAATTTGTTCCCACTTCTGTTTTTAATAGGTAAGACCCTGCAGTTCCATCTCACAACTTTACTGACACAAGATCTTATTAAAAGCAATCCTCCCCCTCTCCTCCTTTAAATCCGAGCTTGTGATAGCTTCATCCACATTGTGTTTATTTTATATACACAGCTCTGCAGCTGCTGCTTCCTTCTTCTCCGATAAATGACAGCGTAACTGTTGCATCCACTAAAAAAAAGTAAATAAAATTAAATGGGGAAGAACAATACATCTCTGGCAGACAATAATAACTCTTTTAAGGCACATCTAAATTGTACAGCCTGATCTTAATTGTAAGGATAATTCTTTGTTGTTTCAAGCAACTTGGAACACGATAGAAAATGCACGCTCTTGGCAGTACATCCAGAAAGAATTCTTTGGAAACAATGGAGAGAATTCTCCTGAACTGAAAAGAGATTGAAGCTTCTTTATTAGGTTAATAGGGCTATACTCTGTGATGAGGGAAGAATGGAAGAATATGCTGCAATCTGTTGTCTGGTTGGTTTGGAAGCTTTTTCAGCGCAGACAATACTGGATGAGGCCGGGAATGCTGGGTGCCAGTGTTAGCAGCGAGGCATCCCGTGCCCAGCCACCTTGGGCCCTCTGTGGCTCGCTCCTCAGGAGGACCGCGAGCAGGAGCTTTCCCTCACCCTTCCTGCCCCTGAGCCAGACTGAGCCCGTGCTGGACTGGTGCCACTGGTGTGTGGCCCCCTCTGGGCCATAGGCACTGCCTTTCTGGTATCACAGCCTCTGTTTCATTGTCTGTGCTGTCGCTGCTGCAGCCACCACCAACAGTGGAGGCCAGCAGCAGCATGGTGGTAGCTACCAGTGCTGTTCAGCCGTGGCTGTGGGACTGGGATACAATTTCAGGTCTCTATTCAGTCCTTTGACAGACATCCGCTTGAATTTGCCCACAGTTTGTTGGAGGAGCTGGGAAACAATATTAACCAGAGGCAGAACAAAACAAGGGTGAGTAATGTAAAATCAAACCACTGAGTTAGAGCAGGGCAGTACTTGCTGGAATCAATTCCTGCATCAGAGGCTGGAATTGTTTTTGAGAATCGTTCAGCTCTTCCTGGAATAAGGGGAAGCTGTGCAGATGTGCAGTCTGCTCTTGACTGGTTCACAGACTGCAGCAAGTCGCTGGAAGAGAGCTAGGGACTGGAGACCATCAGGTAGCTGTGGAAAAAAGAGGTACAGTGATCTGATGGAGGAAAGGCTAAGAAATACTTCCAAACAATGAAGCACTGACCTTGGTGAGGAGACAGGAAAGGATAAAGAAATAATCCAGGTGATGTCTTAAAAATGTAGATATCTTTTATTTAAAAGAAAGAAAAGAGAGAGAAAGCCACAAAAGGTGGGAGGTGCATGTCTGTTTTGAAAGCAGCTAAGAAAGACCTTGGGAAAGATCAAGCCGGGCCAAGCGCTGCAGCTCCGTGTGAGTAACAGCAGCTGACAGTCAGCCGAGGTGGAAGCCCTATCAAAAGGATGAAGGAATAATGGCTATACAAGGCACAAAAAAGGTTTCCAAAACAGGTGAAGCAGCACCAGTGGGAGATCTCCCCTGGATCTCATCTGGGAGATGTCTGGAGGAAGGGGTGAAGGAGGGCATGGGCTCAGGAGAGCACACGGTGTGAGTGTTTCCATGCAGCCCAGCAGGACGCAGCCGTTCTGCCTGCCCAGAGGTAGGGCTGCGCTCACCAGCTCTGCCCTGCCTGCCCTGAACGCAATGCCCTGCCCCAAGTGTGGCAGCGCAGCCTGCACAGCTCCCCAGGAAGGTGCCGTGGGGCAGAGCTCAGCAGAGGGCCCCAAATGCCGGGAGGGTGGGCTCCAGCTGTGCTTGCTGCTCCCCACGGGTAACCTGAGTGCTGAAGGCAATCTTAAGCCTCCTGTGCGTCACGTTTGCCATGTATTCAGTGGCAGTTTACCCTTGCACCTAAATAGATAGCAGCAAGATGTTTACCGTGGCCTCAGCCTGCTTTCTTGCCCTGCTTGCAGGGCACTCACTGGGCTCGGTGCTGCCCGGAGGCCTGACTGGGCAGAGGGTGGGGTAAACCTCAGCTTCCTGGAGAGGAGGAGGATGCTCCGGACCACGTTCAGGTACCGGCTCTGCAAGGCAGGCTGAGGCTGGCTGTGGGTTACTATTCCAGAGTAGCCTCAGGGGTAAATAAAAGAGGCCACGTTCCCATGAGTGCTGGCCCTCGAACCAGCTACAGCAGTCAGCAGGGAAAAGGGCAGCTCCTTGTCCTCAGCCAACCTGGGGAGAAGCGTCTGAGATACCTGCGTGTCTCCCTGTCAGTGTTTCAATATGGCAAAAGGAAAACGCTTGTCCCCTGTGCTGCCTGGACCTGCCCCTTTACTTGCCTTTTTATCACAGTGTCTTAGAAGGTGAGTGGTCCCACTGCTGAGCTCTCCGCCTGGTCCTCCTGAGACTGAACATGGCAGAGCCTGGAGCTCAGCCCTGGGATTCGGAGTGGGCTGAAGTAAAATAAGAGCTTGCACCCCCCTCCCAAAAGCCATTTGTCCTCTTCCCAGTTTGTCTGAAGCAGTGGCTGCATTTTCTTGAGGCCTGAGGACACTTGTGCACAAACACGCGGGGTATGTTTGCTCTCAGGGAGGGCTGAGCCTGGAGAAGCGTGCTCTGTGGGGGCTGGACCATTTTTTCTCTCCTCTGTTGTGGCGTGGATGTGAGGAACACCATCATGCTCTGCTCCCTTGTGCCATTGCCTGGCGAATCCCAGGCATGAACTGAGGGCAACATCTGGCCTTTTGAAATTATCCATGCAGCACCAGACACAACCCTATAGGAGAGGCAGGAAGAATCTATACGCCTGAAGTGGCACCCTCGTGTCCTGATGCTGCACTTTGGTATGTGGCAGCAAGGTCATTGCTGGGTCCGGCTTTGTCTTTTCACTGGGAGGAAGATTTTACAGCTTTTGGAGTATCTGGCCCAGCAATTATCGTACTGAGGCTCCGTGCATATGCTGCAACTTGAGGCAGAGCACGAAGTGGTCTGACTGATATTAATGTAAGCTAGAGTTCATCATGAACTAATCATGCCACCAGAGATTTATCCTTTGGTGAAGGTGAGAATTTGTCTGGGAACTGGTCGGGTTTTTCTCTGCGGACTAAACGCTGAATTAGGACCAATGAGGCGGTGAGGACACGGTGAGCAAAAAGTCTTGCCCTGTGAATGAGGGCAATAAATGAGGTTTTCATTTAGTTGCGTAAGCTGTTAACCTTCCTTGCTGCAAAGTGCCACCTAGTGTTCGCAGCCAGGCCTGCTGGCCTCCAGTCCCCGAGAAATGTGTCAGGCAAACAGTTTAAAAAGCCTGCAAAGGAGGCAGACAAAGGGCTCTAAAGGAGGCAGACAAACCTTAATTTTTAAAAACCAGATAGCATTGGTCTCTAACCCAGGATTGTCCTCAGCGTCTTTATTACGTGATAGGAAATGTTTCAGCTGGGTTAAAAAATGAATCTAGCTCTCGGAAAGCAAAGCAGAGACCATGTTGCAGGAGCACGTTATCTTCAAGCCGCCTGTGGAATTTCATGCACAAAATATGTGCCCAATGATGTGTCAAATTTTCACGTGTAGCAAGCATTATGGCATTATGAACGTTGTTTGCATTGCAGCGGTGCCTCTGTGTGCTGCTGAGGGAAGAAGATTAAGCACTGCACGCACACATGGGTGCAAGGAGGGCCCCTTCTTGCAAGGTTACAAACCAGCTGCAACGAGTAGGTGAATCCAGGGACAGGAGAGCTTGTTAATAACCATCAGCCTCTGTGTGTAGGTGCATGGAAGTTAATTTTGTATGCAAATCAGTCATGCAATAGCAAATGTACTTCATAAGCCTTAAACCAGACCTAGCGAAGATGCAGTTTAGCATTTAAAGTCTAAAAACCGGGGAGGGATGATCCACGAGAACGGTTAGAAATTGGAGGCAGAGTGGAGGTAAAAAAGGGCACAAAAATAACTCTGCATTCAGGATTGTATCTGGGGCATCTTTCACACTGGGCTGGGGCTGTCCTGATTGGCTTGGAAATCCTCCTGCCAGATCTGATCACCCCTGAAACCACCCCGAGCGCAGACCTCAAACACAAAGGTTGTTATTATTATTTGTTGTTATCTGCAAAATGCTGACAGCACTTAGAAGTGCCAGAGGATTCATGCCTTGGGTTTTGCTCTTGCAATGGCCAGGAGCACAGTCTAATTAGCCCAAACAATGTCCATGATAGAGAACAGCCCTACTGACAGGGAGCAAATTAGGTCTCTGACCTAGCAAAGCATTTAACCATGTGCCACAATTTTTAGTATGTGTATATCTGGATTAAGACCTGGATGATGTAACCTTTTGCTGCCTCTAATTTCTTTGATTGCAGTATGAAGCACAGCCCAATGTGCTGGCTCAGAAATCCCTCCATACAGCATTAATCTGATTTCTAAACTGACTCCTTGCATCTGAACAGAGCACTAGGGTTTCCATCCAAACCGGAGGACCTTTGCCATTTACCCTCCGAGAATTTCTGTAGGAAACCAAGCCCTATAGCCAGCCATGCACAGCAGCTGGCTCTGAACTGGTGCTGGCAAGCAACATCTGTGCAGGAACTCAGAGTAGCTTCAGCACATCTGTGCCATGACCGCTGGCCTGACATCTCAGCAGTAATGCAGGCCTTTTCTTGACAGCTGCTCACCTATGGGACTCTCGCTCCCTCTGTCCAGTTACACACAAACACATACAAACAATTTTAAAGCTGTCTCTGCAAGAACGACAACAGTTCCTCCTTTCTTTTTGCTCCTTAGTGATCTGCTGAATCACTCTTGTGTTCCTTGTCTCACTTCAGTAATAAATGACAAAGCAAATACAACAGCAATGAAGAACCTGGGCAGTTGTGCAAGCTACAGGGCATGGGGAGAAATACCCAGATTTACCTTCTTGGAGCTTGGGAAGCAGGAGTTGACTCTGAGCAAGGAGTCACCTCGCTGTCTGACCTGTATGAATTTCTGAGATGACTCCGTGGCGATGTGGATGTCGTGAAGAGCTGCATGTCCCTCAAGGGAGTTTTGAGTTTAAGGTTTTACTCTGGATCTTCTCCTGTGATTGTAGAGGCTTATGCTCTGTGGAACAGACTAGGAGCACGTCTCCTTTCTTCCCAAGCCTCATGATAACCTTCAGTGGTTTCAGGGTGGATGGAATAAGAGGCTTAAGAAGGAGACTCCAGCTGGAAGTTGGTGGGTGTTACACTTGATGATCTACTTGCATCCTTTGGTTTAGAAAGCCTCTGGGAATGTGTGCCACAAAATACTCTCCTATACTAGCTCTGTCCCCATACTCGTCACTGGACCTCTGAAATCACTGGGCTGGATGGTGTGACCCCGCGTCACTGCTCTTATCTCCTACGTCCTACAGTAATTACAGCCTCTTCAGACCTGCTGTGTGGTTTCCACTGCTTTGACAGGGCATGGTGCCATGGGGGACAAGCCCACGTCTCTGACCCTGCCCCGCTGTGATCGTAAAGGTCCTGAAGTTGTACCTGCAGAGAGCACTGCGTGAAGCTGATGATACCTGCCTGCAGAGCCTCTGCACCCCTCTCCGTGTGCATCCACGTTGCCTCTCCTACTGAGCTGGGCAGGATATGGTTATAACACATGCTGAGTCACAGACTGCTTGGAGCAGATTAGGGTCACCTTAGATTCTGGTGCAGAGTTAGAACAATGAGGAACTTCATCAGCTCGTGCTATAAATGACTGTTTCTTCTTTGTTCAAGCCAGAAGTGTCTGGTGATCCCATTCCTGAGTAAACATCTGAACACAGATTTTCACACAATTCTCAATTAGCAGCGCAAGAGAAAAACAGATAAAAGAACATTTCTGAGTTATCGAGAGGCAACCTCAGAGGTTCGCACTTCAGCGTGACAGCTCCCCTTGCAAGTGGAACCATCAGTTCTTTATTAAAGTCCAAGTGCGATTCAGCATATGCCCAAACAGTACAGAGCGTGCCGAGAAACTTGAACTGGGATTTGTTTATTGTCATGTGCTCAGTGCAGCAACATTTGTGCAGATTAGTTCTGAAGATGGGGGAAAAAAAAAAACGCCCCTCTCTTAATTAGTTACAGCACAGTGTGTTTCGTTAGTGCCACCTCTTGGCCAGCAGACTATAGGTTTCATACGAAGACGAGCATCTTGTGTGATGTAAACGTGTTAAACCTGCTCTGCTCCATGCTGGTGCTTCATGGAAGGAGGGAAGCAAATATTGGAAATTGGCATAGAAGAATAGCCTGAAATATTTGTATTTCTTCCTTCCTTTTTTAACAGGCTTATGCTGTAATGGGCATGGTTGTGATGTAGAATCCTACCAGCTGGTGTGTGCTCAGGCTTTGAATATGATCACACACAGACAAAAAAAATCGAGCATTTTCAAGTATAAAAATACCACAGTATTTTTCCCAACACAGAAATAAACTATTAAAGGAAAAGGTTATCCAATATATGCTCAGTTTAGCTCCTCTAGACTACAGTCCCAACATATCTTTATGGATTTAGAGACCGTATGGTCAGAAACCAGGGAATTTTTTCAGTAATCCTTCTGTCAACTTCAGAACTTTGGGTTGCACAAATTATTATTTCCTTTTTTCAGACTGTGGTCTACAAATCTCAGGGCTCACGACTTACTTGTGCAGAGTCAGGAAAAGGTAACGAGTACAAACAAGGCATTCCTAAGATTTGCTACCTAAGAGCTGGAACCTCCACAGGAGTATTTTCAAGAATCTGCAGATTAAGACAAGTTACACACAACTGCACAGGAGGATGCTCTCCAGATAGGTGCTTACCCTCAAGGTGAGGTTTTCAAGTGACAGATCATCCATTATATCCTGAGGTAATTGGTCAGAATAGTTAATTGCCTTCTCCTGAACTAAAACATCTGTATCTGATTTGTAGCTTCCATTTCTATCCAGAGGTTTTTGCTCCATCTCAATGGTAAACTCTGCTAACCAGAAATACCTGATTTTTATTTATTTTTATTTTTTTGAAAGCATGGATGCTATCTTAATTGCCAATTACTGATTAATAAAAGGAACTCAATAATACATCATATAAATACCTTCTAATATGAATTACATGTGGCCCAGCTTTACTGTTTAAGTCCTGCCTCAGTCACTGATTGGAATGGTTTATCCAAGCGCTTATCTTTAAGCCCCAAAATAATCCCACTGAACTCAGCTGTAGAAGGCACCCCTCAGTATTAAAACCAAATCTCCGGCCATTGCATTTTACAATTTTAAGACCCAGCAACCTGAGTGTTTGCCAACTGCAATCTTTCTTTTCATTTTGGCTTTTCTTGGCCATATTATGTGACTCTAGTTTTACTCATTAAAGTCTGAAATTGTGCTTGTTTTGTTAACAACCATTAGGGCAGGGGTTCTTACTTTTAATTGGCACCATCTGGAAATGAGAAGGAAATGGCTCAGGATGGACGCAAAGACAAGGAAAGGCCTTGCACTTATTCACATTTGCAGAACTTGTCCCATTTGGAACAGCCACATCTGACCTGGGAACCTGCTTACCCTTTATTTCTGCTGGGGGCTGGAGTGGGGGAGTGTTTTCATTCAGGAAATCGACAATCCACACTTTGCCAGCAGAACTAGAAAATAACCATTTTAAAGCAGAAAGTTGCACAATTCAGGCTGCTCGCGAACTAGGCCTTTTTATGCAAATTGAATATCTTTGTTCCCAGTTTTTTCCAATCTTGCACCACTTGTTCAGCATTTCCTCATTTTCTGGCACTGGTTTCCATAGCTGCATGCAATCACACTCTCACACAGATGCCATTCTGTGTTCAAAGCACTGAATGCTACAGGGCATATTAGTGTTTTTATGCTTTAGATCTATCTTTATGTAACTTCAGAGCTCATTAATATATACCATTTTGTGTGATTAAAAACCAACAACCTGGCACATGAGAAGCTTTGAACAGGAGAATGGATTGCAAGGAAAATGGCTTTCTTCTCATTATGCAGATTTCAAGCTAGACATGAGATGGGCCCAAAGAGTCGGTGGACTAGGTACCAACTACTGCGAGGCAGTAATTTCCCGACTGCAGCCGTGCAGACTGTCAAAAGAAACAGAAAGAGTCAAACGCTATTTGAAATGTGAAGATTTTTGCATTAGGATTTCATGATAGTGGACACAAATGAGTGAAAAATCCCACGGCATTCATCGTAATGCTTTCTCCAATCTCAGCGAAAGGCACACTCTTCTGCTGTGTGAAAAGCTAGAGACTGGACCGAGATGTGCAGGTACAGGAACGATGGCCTCACTCTCAATATCTAATGAGCACAGAGTAGAAGGGTGTAAAAACAGGCCGTTAGTGAAGCAGGTTCTCCCAGCTGAAGTTGCAGCCTGAGCTGCTGACTCTAAAACTGCTGTGCCAAAAAGTATTCAGATTATGGGGGCCAGAGCATAGTTCTTTTCTAGCTGTGGATGCTGGTTTGAAGGAATGATGCTGGCTTTTTTCTGACCATCAGCTCTGACTTTCCAAGCTGCTTTCTGTCTAATGACAGCAGCTTGTCACCTGCTAGCCAAAGCACAGGCTGCTTTAGCAGTAAAAGCCAGAAGCGATTGCCCCTTTCAGGTCCCTCTCCTTCCAGGACCCCCATGACCTCTCCCAAGGAAGATCACACAGCACAAGCCCACGTTCTCCTAATTCACCTAATGCCGTAGGTGCATGTGATTGAGATGGCATCACTCAGCAAAGCAGCGAGACATTCTCCCCATCCCATTTAGGAGTCCATATTTCTAAGAAGCAGCTTTCCAGAAAAAAACGTGTGCATTAGGATGGCTGGGAATCTGCTGTTGTTGCAGCTTGGGCAGTGGTAATGATGTAAAATCTGGTATATAATCCACCCAGTGTTCACTAAAACCCTCCAGGAATGGGCATGCAAATACATTTTTCCTGTCTTAATCCCTGACTTTGTGTTAAGAGGTATGTGACTCGAGTAGCAATGTAGCCTCTGGTCATCTGGAGAGGTAACAGAGAGCGCCACACAAGATGCAGAATTCGGCTTCCAAACAGCAGCTCCACATATTTCCCCAGCTCTGGGCAGCTTTTTGTTCCCCTTTCCTCCTCCCCCTTTTCCTTCTACACATTAAAAGGAATGTACTGATTATATGGAGCTATGACAGCAAATTGTGACTAATGTATGAAATGAAAATCCGTGCCTGATGGCACGGAGATCTTAGACAGATACTCTGCAATTACTGCCTTGCTACAATTTCTGCTGGGTGTTACTTGCTCAAACACAATACTGAGCACAGGCAATTTACTGCAGAGGTCATAAAAAAAAAGTATCTCATTAAACCCACAGCATTTAAGACCAGGTAGTTTCCCAGCTCACGTTTCTGCTTGGCGCAAAGCCATGGAGGCTGGCTGGGCAGCTGCCCATGGGGAAGATCCCTCTCTGGTGTGAAGGAAAGCAGTGAGAGCGGGCAGGGCGAGCGGTGTGCTGTACGGGAGGGAGCAGAGGCTGGTGAGCTGCAGCCTGCACCTCTCAGTGCCCCGCAGAAGCAGGGGGATGTAACCAGCTGCTGAGAGCGCAGGGAGATGTGGCAAGGCTTGGAGCTGAGCAAGTCTCTCAAGTAGCCAGTGGTCTTAACGTACCAGCCATTTCTCTCCAGGGAATTGCAACCCCCCGGGGACTTGGCACACTCTCCCTTGTGATGATCTGTTGAATACTCTGCAAGATGCTGGCCCGAATTCTCTCTGCAGCAGCATCAGGTGCTCGCAACTGCTGCTCGGAGCAGGCAGGGCCAGTTGGCAGCGGTGCGGGCGTCTCGCAAATGTGCTGATGTAGCACTGACACGGGAGCGGCTGCCAGGGCCCTGCCTGCAGACGGGTGGGCAGGAATCAGAGCTGTCTTTGTGCAGTGTAATTTACTGACAGGCCCAGCTGTCCCCGTCTCCTGGTTTTAGGTGGTAAATGCCCCACGCAGAGGTGCCACAACTGTGCCAGTCAGGGTGAATCAGCCTCTCCAAACAGCCCCCACTAAGGCATGTTGCCTACACAGCCAGTGAACCAAGCAGGTAGAGAGGCCTGGTGTCAGCTGGTTGATACAGAAGAGCGAAAAGACATTTCCCATCACCAGAGGCTTTTACAGCCCAGCTGACGCTTCTGCATCCCAGCGAGGTGCCAGCCCAAGAAGAAGTGCAGGCTCCAAACCTGCCTCCTTGACGCTGAAGATGGCTGGCGGCAGCCTCTGCAGGGGATGGCAGCTGTGCCTCACCGCCTTTGGCCAGCACGTGGGGCTGTGTGCGGGCAGTGTGGGGCTGGGAGCGGAGCTGAGAGCCACTGCTCCATGGGCAAGCCCTGAGCCTGGCGGGGCTCCAGCACGGCAGGGAAGAAACACACCTGGGCGACTCCGGGGAAGGTGGCTCAGTCCAAGAGATCATAAAGGTAACTATGGATGTTGAAAAAGCCTGACAGCAACAAAATCACATCAGTTTACTGGTTTTTCTTCCAAGGAACTGACAATAAATACTTAAAATGAGTTAATTTTCTTCCCACAACACCCTAGCTCATCCTTTTTATTTTTTATTTTGCCTATAAAGCTTTGCTTTCCATTGGAATACTGCAACTGAAAGAAAATATTTGATATTGATGGGGAAACAACACAGTAATATCAGTTACCCAAGGAGAGATATTTGTATATATAGAGAGAATTTAACCTCAAAGACTCAGTTCACCTATTCATGTGTGATTTATATTGCCCCAGGCTCCTAGGCAGAGCGAACATTGACACCCTTTGATGTTGAAAGAAGCCTAGTGACTGGCCTTTGGAGAGATTTGTGATGTCTCTATCAGCCTGTCAATGGAAAACCAGACAGCAAAGCCAGACCCCCTAAAGATTTCAAGGCCTTGTAGGCAGAGGAATCATGTAAGCATTTTACTTTCACCGAGTGCTTGAGAGGCTGAGCGCAAGCGGACAGACTAATTGAGCGGTTACCGCACGGCACGCTGCAGTCGGCATCTGCACGGCTCTCCTCGACCGATGCCCTTTTGGCCAGGAAAAGGGGCCAGTGTCAGCAGTGGGTGCATTTAGCTAATTGCTCACCCCTGGGTGAGCACTCACCCCTGGGTGAGTCACCCCTGACTTTGGGATCTGTGGCAGCCTGGTAGTGATGTGAGAACACATGGCCAGGGCTTTAAAGTGAGGAATAAACCTCGTTTATTTGAAATGGAAAACATTTTCTTGCAATTGTAGCTGGGCAGATAAGCTCTAACTGTAATTACTGCTCGTGTCTGTGGTATCAAGTGTCAATGGTTTTTCATGGAGCAAAAGAGCCTTGAATAGGTTGGATACTCTATGTAGAAAAGGGCAGCACCACAACAAAGAAGAGGTGCCAGCAGTGCAATATGTGCTGCACATCCCTGGCACGGCACCAGGCCGTGCACCAAGGTCAGTGACGGGAAGCAGGGGGCAGGAGGGACCAGGAACTGATGCTCCCTCTGAGTCGAATTCCCAGACAGTGTGTTGAGTAACACTTTGGAAGACAGGATTAAAATTCAATGCAATGCTGATAGATTGGGGTAATGACTTGAAAACAGCAACACGTGATATAATAAAGACAGCTGTAGAATGGTTTACATAGAATTAAGGACTGCTGGCTAGGCACAGCGGGATGTGAGGATTACTGGGGATTATAAACCGAAGATGCATCTAAAATATGATGCTATTGCAAAAACAAAGGACCAGTGCTCTGTGCTTATATTGAGGCTGAGAGCTCATTTGAATCAGGCATGTCCAAGGTTGCAGTACATGAGGAAAAGTACAGAAACTGTCCAAGCATTTGGAGACGAGGTGCAAGGGGAAGCCGGTACTTGGCAAAGAAAGACCAAGGAATTGCCTGTGAGAGAGAGGCTGCAGCATCCAGAGGCTGAATCTTCTTACTGGACACTGAGAACTGAGAAGTGAAGCTGTAGGTAATTCAGGTACAATATCGTCCTTAACTTGCTCTTGTCCCTTAGCAAAGTCCAACACTGGCATCATCCTTTCCTGTCTCTTTCTGTGTGCCCTTCAAATGAAAGGACTGTAAAGTCACAGGTAAAAGGCTGTGAACGGGACATCTGACGCAGGAGATCAGGTATCCATAAATTTGCCTCAGTGAGAAAGTAGAGAGCAATTGTGGGTTCTGATTTCCAGGGAGCCTCTGTGGGGAACTAATAGTCTAGACTTGTCCTTTCTGAGGCCTAATTATGTCTCTCTGTCAAACTATAAAAACAAGAGTCTGTAGCATCACAAGGGAAAATGAAAGCTATTGGCCTGTGTTCTGCATTTAATAGGATGTCAAAATCTAAAGCACAGTCTGACTGGTTTTTGACTGAGGTTAGAAAAGAAAGTACAACTAATTAGGGTGTTCCTGAATATCCCTCTCTGTCTAACAGCTGTAGACTTGCAAATTGTAGCATACTGGGAGTCCCAAACTCTCTGATCAGTGCCACTGTCTGTCTGGATGGGAGGGGTCTTTCCTGCTGATGGGATTTGGGCTCCACTTGAGCAATGTCACTGTAAGTGGGGACAGTTCCCTGGGAAATGCCTTGTGCCATCGTACATCTCTGTGTCAAGGAGAGAGAGGAAAAGAGCTAGGATTTCAGGCGTACGGAAGAGTAGCAGGAGAGGAGTGTTCCACGTCACGTGCTGTTGATGAACTAGTCCTTTTCAGCTTTCTCTTAAGATTAATTTCCAAAGTCTTTAAACATTTGTGTATGGAATGCAGGTTTTATTCTTCAAGTATCATGGTCCCTGAATCAAAGTAACACACAGCGGTCTTTAACATATACAGAGAAGTATGAGCACTAGAATTCACCCTCAAAATCTGCCCTATGTGTTAGGTGCTAACTACAGCAGTTGGTCCCAACCTTCGTAGAGTCAGGCTGCTCTTCCATGTTTGCCTCTTCCACCTGCACCCATGTCCTGACCATTAACTCTTCTCCCAGGCTTTAGAGCAGCTTCCTTCTTGTTTGCAATCCTTCATACTCAGATAACAGAAGACAACATGATCATATATGTCTAGAAAGTCTGAGACAGCAAGAGATGATGCCCTATATATGAACAATTAATGAAGTAATTATACCTTAGAGTCTGTTGTGTCAAGGAGTGTTAGATGATGTCCTAGTGCCTTCTTCTATCCTTCAGAAGTTGGCTTGAGGGTTTTTCGCATTGAAATAATTTCTTGGAGAGAACTGCAGCAGTTACAAGTTCCCTTTACCTTTCCCTTGTCGGCTGCCCTCATTCTGAACCAACGCTACGCTCAGCTGGCTCCTCATGTTTTACAGATGAACTGAAATAAAAGTGGAATTTGTCCCACTGTGAAAGAAAGGAAGAGGAAAAATAACTGTCTGCAAGGTTTTTCATGCCAGTCCCACATCCTTGGTTTTGCCCTCTTTCTGACACAGAAATTTGATTGTCTTCTGCTTAGAAATGCTGGGGCACCTTTCTGGTTTTCATTCATCTTCTCTGATCCAACTTTGGGTTAGTCGTGAAACTGTCAACGTTGCCTCACAGTCAAAATTAAACACTGCAATTCAAACTCAGAGGACCATCAATGGGCAGAAAAAAAATGTGGTCTTAAAATGGTGATTTTTTTAATGTCATGTCTGCAAGGTCTTGCACAGGGATTTGAGTCAGGAAAGCAGAGTCAGTGAGTCCACAAAAGGGAAGGTCTTTCCTGCAGTCAGCCTATAAAGAAAGAATAAGGGTGGAAAAGAGCATAAAAGGAGAATGACTTGCACAACCCAAAGGAACTTAGGAAGCGGAGAGAAACAAGAGCACCTGGATCTTTTTGGAGACTGCCAAAACATGGTGTGAAAGGGCCTCGACACTTACACAGAGATTTATAGCTGTATTTTCCAATAACTGCACAGTGATTTCACCCACAAATAACAGTTTCTGCAGACGCAGCTAAACCATGCTGTACGGTGTGCCTTTTCCCAGGCTGCAGCAGTGAAAGAGGCTCGAAGCAGCTTGGGCCCAGTGCTGGAAGCAGAAAACAACTGCTCACTAGAAAGCCTTGTCGAGGCAGACTGTCCTTCTCTGGCTATGCATGAAGACACCTCACTTGGATGGACGTGTACAGGGCACAGAACAAGATCCACTGTGGCAGTGACAAGAACGCAGTGGGATTTGGCCACCATTTGAAAAACTCTTTAGCCCTGGCTCTGTCCTATTTCCAATCGCACGACTGAGATAACTGAAAGTGAAGGTGGCAAAATTGTGGCTTTTCTACGGATTATTTCTGATGGCCCCAGAAAGTCTGGGCAGGAGGCAGTGGCTTCATTTTGGTCCAACCCCAAGATAGGTCCATGAAGGTTTCCCACCTGGTGCCAGGTGCTCCGGTCTGGGCAGGGACCAGTCACACACAATTTCCATGGCCCTTGAGCAGAAGCTACTTAGGTAAGACCTATAGCTGTATTTTTAGGAAAGCCTTTGAGAATGGTCTTAACCCAAATGCCCATTTAAGTCTTACTGAATCGTGGTGGAGGTGGATTTAAACATGTGCTTAAATAATTTCCTGACTGCGAGCTGAAGCCCTCGGCTGTGTGCTGTTTCCAGTTTAGCGATGCTAGCCCTCTCTCAGCGTGAGTAATGTGCAAGTTAGGCAGCATAGGGTGAACGAAATGATAAATTACCACTTCTGAGAGGATGGTCAGTTTGTTTGCTGTCCCCCTCCAGCTCCTTTCTTCTGCAGCCGTTCATTGTGTTTTTTCCAATCAGCACAAAAGCCCCCCGACTGCCCCACACTTAGCACAGTTTGTCAGGAGCTACCAAAATCCCACATCTGAGCACAAAGGTGTGGGGCATTTCAAAGTTCTGGCAGTGACCAAAGCAATTGGAAACTGCAATTAAAATATAGGCCACTTACAAATGGAGGGGGGAATGATAACCACACAGCTCAATGTTAGCATAAAAAGTTAAAAAACAAGAATCATGGGGGAGGGAGGGCCTGCTTTTTTCTCCTCTATCTTCATCTGCACAGTTTAAAGGGTTGGAGGGGATGTGCTGCTCAAATAAAGGATTATTTTTGCCTTTTAATCTGCAGCATAAAGATGACATCAAATCTACCCCTGTGAGTTGCCATGTAAATAAGTCCAAGTCAAATAATACACAGGGAGCAACAAAGCAACCCAGCCCGGTCTGCTCTGCAATATGGGCGTTTAATTTGTGCACGGAAATCCTGAAAAAAAGCTGGGGCCATTTCAAATGCACAGCCCCACGCGAGCCTCCCTCCTGCAGAAACCGATTTTTTTGGGGGGAAGGTGGGCAAGGGAGGAAGAAAGGTCGGCAAATCCATGTTCGATGACGGCACAGATTCCTCGGCTACAAAACGCAAGGGCCGAGCAGAACAAAGAGATTTGCATTCTAAGTGATGCAAAGCAGCCAGCAGCGTTTTAATGTTGTGTTTGCTCTGTGATGTCTTCATCAGGCGCTCAAAGGCAGCGGCTCTGGCAGCCGCGGGTCCCTGCGAGCCTGTCAAACTCCGTTTCCATGGTTTTCCTTCAGGCAGCACCATCGGCAGACAGCGCGGAAACGGACCCCTGCAACCTGTTTTGAACAATGTCTCTGATGTAGGGCCCCAGAGCGGGCATCAAACTAGCAACAAGCAGCAAGAAAATAACAATTTTGCTTTTCGCAGGTGTCAGAACGGCAAACAAAAGGCTGTTTATAAAAGATGCAACATCCCCTTTTTGTCGGTGTTGGCAGTTTAAAGTCAGCCGGGCAGCCATCGAGTCGAGGAGGTTTTGGAGGGGGTGTGCTGCGGGAGAGGGAGCTCGTCTTGAGGAATTCAACATAGTTTCCTCTCGAATCCTTTAGCCTCACTAAATAGGGCCTTCTTATCTCTGAACTAATGGCTATTAATGGCGTTTCAATTATTCCATTTGAGTCAATGAGGAGGGCTATTTTATTCAAACAATTACAGGTTTTCTCCAGACAAAGAGAGCGTAAGGGTCTTGCTCTTCCTTCACCTTGAAGAGCACTCTTTCATTTAAACAAAAAGTTAGAGCATTTAAAGCACTTGAAGCTATATTTCAGCATTGATAGGGAATAGACAAGAAGTGAGAAAGACAAGTCCATGGTCTTTTGCAATCACAGCTGCCTGTGTGCAGTGATGGCTCTGAAACAAGCCTGCACTAAAAGAAGTCAGGAGAGCTGCCTACCAGACCCAGCTGGACCAGTGAATTTCTGAACACCACTGGTTAGGGAAGGACGTAGAGTTTCTTGGCACAAACACGCTAATCAAGCTCACTGTTACTCCTGTGGTTGTAGATGCCATTATCATAACACTAGTGACTTGCAACGAATTGCAATTCCCTTGGAAGTGACGCAACTCCCTTGTGGAACAGTTTACCATTAAAGAAAATTGAAGGGTCAGATGCTGACCAAGTTTCAAGAGAATCTGTTTTTTCCTACCAGTTAGCCAACTTTCTCACAGCTGCCTGGGGAGGTACTGGGAGCCACCAGCCTTCCTGGCTCCTGTATCCTTTGCAGTTTACCGGCCAAACCAGGGAGAAGCCAGGAGTCGGGAAGCCTTGGGATGATCAGCTCCCAGGCTGACTTTTTTTTTTCTTCCCTCTAGTGGAAAGACTTGAGAGGACATTTGGTGTTCTGAGGCCCTCAGCTTCTGTCCAGGAGCTGCAGATGGTCATCTGGGAGCTTACAACACATAACCTTCACACACAGCTGGGGCTTCCACAGCAGGGCTTGTTCTTCATACAGCCTTATGTTGGAATTCAGCAAGCTCAAATGATGGTGGTCCAAGAGTCCTGGCTCTTCTGACCTTTGATGTTCCCAGCTCAGATTCAGTTTTCAATTAAGAAGCCATAACATTGTAATTCCAGCTCCTGATTTCATGGTTCCCACTCTTTCACGGAAACGGTCTTTTCAATGGAAAAGATCCAAATGTTTGTGGTTTTCTTCCAAATGAGGGTGGAAACAAATAAACACATGACCAAAAAAAAAAGGGGGGGAAAAAAAAAAAGAAGCCAAGGCTCATGTAAAATAGAAATGTATTTTTCTGCAGAGATCTCAGCCCAAAGCCATCCAGTTCATGGTCTGCCTAAAGTTATCCAAAGTACATTCAGAAAATAATGCTCCTGTCCTCACAAAACTCACTGGAAGTTTTGTTTCCTCCTACACTTTCCGAATAGACAGGTTTATTATTAATCTGTTCGTTAGTAGCTAGTGAATTATTGCGCAGTACCTGCATATGAAGCAGCCTGAAGTCACTACATGTGCTTGGAGATGCTGAGAGTGTTGGGGAGCAGATACAGGTGATATAACACTGCGACCAAAATCCTCCCCTTTCTGTTTAAATGGATACTCACAGTACCTGTAGAGAAAATGAACTTGGAACTGAGAAAGCTTTCAAAGTGATTTTGACATATTGGCTATTTTTTTGGACTCTAATTGATCTGTTAAATAAAAGTTATGCACTTTTAAAATGACTACTGTTTGCATATGCAACACGGATTAGCACCAGAACAAGATCAGGTCCATCCATCCTGACAGTAAGGGCACTGGATTAACAGATCCTACTACTGCTAACAGCTGCATACAAGGTTCCCATGTCCCAGGAATAGTTAAATTCCTTTTCCACTAATAGAAACTACACATTCGTTCTAAATGCATTACTGTACAGTGCAGAATTTGCTCTGGCTTTCTCAAGAGCCAGCTGTACAGCAGAACGAACATTCAATGAAATGAACAGTGGCTGGCATGAAGGGAAGGGGTGAACAAGCTGCAGACTCTAGCAGAGATTTCTTTTGATCAGAGCAACTGTTCATGACTTTTGTTCAGTGTCTCACGATGAAAAAAATATGTCTGTGTCACAGTGGAGTCAGAAGCTGGCAGTCGTAGTGCCTAGACTATTTTTTTAATGAATGGTTTTGTTTGCAGGGTACTACATGATCATACGAAATGCGGGTTTGTATTGTTTCTCCGTTTTGAAAATAGCTGTGAGTGGTGTGGGTTAAAGCAAGCAAACAGGAAAAGCAGAACTGACTTCACTGAAGAATGGTTTGGAGCCATACGCTTGTGTAGCAGGGTAAAGGGGACGTGTCTGGGGAATTACTGGAAGTAACTGGGAACAGTTGCTTTAAAACTCAGGGCTTTTGAAAAAAATAAATATCTTCTCTGTATGACTACACTGGTACTGGGGACTGAGCTGGAGGGAGGAAAGGGTGCTTATGAGGTTCTCGCCTTGTATTCTCCCCATTGCTTAGTGAACGCTGTTCTAAAATCAGAAGATTTACAGATGCATTTATTTTGGAATAAGAATACTTTGTTCTGTTTTGGATTAATCCTCTCCAGAACTGGGCTTGTCACTGGTGTGGGCAAGATTTGCAGACTGCAATGACCAGTGTGGAGAAACAGGCTACCAGCGTAAAAGGGAAGAGTGTTTCTTCCCAGCCTTTGTCTGTGCCAAGGGGATAGGGGCCAGGGAAACGCCGCCTGCACCTGTGGGTTGAAACTACGGTGGGGGAAAAAAGCAGTGCTGTTCTGGAGTAAGGGTATACACAGAGTTACCCCAGGAGCTCGGCAGGGAGAAGTGCGTGAACTTCTTGTGGGCTGGAAACTGGGTAACACCCCTGAGCCCTTTAACAGTATTACTCCTTATTCTGTAGGGTGCATTCCTATTCCCATGCTTTTAGCAACACAGTTCTCATCATTACCATCACTAATTTTATTTGCTATTCTTACTTCTCAGGCTACCAGAGAAAAGTTTGTTGTAGGAGAAAAACAGCCTGAAGTCTTATTCTGCCAGTAAGCAGGGATTTATCATGTAAGAAGTCTTTCTAGGCTGTCAGATTTATATTATTCTTTGGAGTCTTGGTTGGGAAAGGTGAAAAATAAAATCAAAAAGGACAAAGAAGTTAGCACAGCACAGTCTGCAAGAGGTACCTTGAGCAGAGAAAGAACACTGGATGACACACTCAGGGTGAAACAGAAGTGGGAAAAAGTAATTTTATCTCAGCATTTGCTTTGGCTGACTTCTCAGTCGCCAACATATTAATGGCTCTTCCCCTAGCAACTACAGAGCTTCCAACATGCAACTATTCTTTGGTCATAAAGACAAAAAATTGAGTTTGCCAGAACAGAGCTACCCCATTCTGGGTTGCTGACAACAGTCCCAGACTGTCCATATGCTCTGCTGCTCTCAGAAGTGGTAAAGCAACATTTTTGCTCCTGCTGGTGCCGGTGGTGTCCCTGCGGTTGTTATTGTTTCCATCCAGACCCTCTCCTCTTCCCCGGGGCTCGTGCCCGCTCTGTTTCAGGCTGTACCGATAGCAATGTCACAGATCCCGAGTGCGGAGAAGAGCGAACAGATGTAGCTGTTGTCGCCTCCCTGCCTGTCCCACTTCATCCCTAGGCACAGCTCTTATGGGATGGCCGTGGGGCGGCTCAGAGGGAAGGAGGCAGGGTTGCTCCTATGGGGCAGGGCTGGCAGAGGTGGGTGGCTGGCCCCCGTCCTGCAGGGAGGGACAGGAGCTGATGCTTCGGGGGCTGTGGCGTCTGAGAGTCCTCTCCTTTTCTGATGGGTTGTGTGTAACAGATGAGGTGGGGAGTGAGGAGTGAGGCAGCAAAGGATGAGCAGGTCCCTAACTCCTGTTGGGGCCAGATGGGCAGTTCTCAGCTCCTACTGCAAGAATTCAAGGCTCCGAAGGCTTTGGTACAGATTGACTAAAACGTTCCCTCTCCCAGTGAGCACCGTAGGATTTGGCTCCTCTCTTTCTGCACGACTGTGTTTACTTCACAGAACAGTTCCCGATCAGCTCAAGCCTACGTTGCCGTTTAAAGGGGTGATCACATCTTCTCCTCCATCTCTCAGCTAGACACCCCCAGCATGCTCAAGCCCAGCCAAAAATCATGGAATGGACCACGTGGCTGAATAAATGAACGTTGTTCATATGTAGACTGAATGGGGAGGTAATGCTGGTGGCAACCTGAACACAGATCGCTTAAGCTGGCTGTGAAGCTGTACCCTTGGCTGGCACCATCTAATTCCCATGTTTAACTCTGCTTTAAGCATCCTGATGTGCTGTGGCTCCCAGCAGAAAGCTTTGATTTTACACTGTCCTGAGGGATCTTGATTCATTGGCCAAGCTCAGTTTGGCCAGCAGAAAAGATGAAGATGACTTTATATACTAATTTCTACCTTTACCCATTAGAAGTGGAGGGAGAAATTCATTGTTCTGATTCCCTTCCTCGAAAAACAATTGTGGGCAAAATCCCAGCTTCTTTCCACTATTAAATCTATCGTCTTCCAAAACCAACTCTTATCGCAACTTATTGTGCTTTCAGAAGACGAGATTCAGTGCTACGTGCCTTGTTTCGGGTAAGGATTTTTGTGTTTATCTGCACGCTCACTGCTGAGGCAGATAAGAGACTTTATTATCTACATTATCACTATTTTTCTCCTACCTAGAAGCCAGTCTGACTTTAAAAAGAGAGGTAAATATTTTAGCTCCTTTTGCAGACCTAAAGTGAGGCTCTGCTTGTTTTTGTACTTATTGATATCCACTAAAATAAGCAGCTTGAAGAGGCTCTTTCAGCTTCTTGGGCTAAAAACTTCCCTTTCACTAACAGTCACTTGCACTGTTCATTATTCCGTGCTAGACTCTTCCCTCCCCTGATTGCATGTTATCACCTTCAATGGAACAGCTGTGTCATTGCTAAAGGGTGTTAATCTTCCCCTATCTAACACCTTATTGACAGCCAGAGTCAGGGAGGCCCCCAGTCTTTTCTGACTTGGGTGACTTCTCAAAACATTCCTTTTTTAGCTTCCTTTTCATTTCCTACCAAAAAGCCTCCCGCCATAGTCTGACCTGCAGACATAGCCACAGCACAGCGCCGCGCACAATAGCAGCCTGGGCTGCTGCAGCAAGGTTTCTGCCTGTATCAGTCCTAGCGATTATAACCAGGAGAATATTCCCTAACAATGTCAAGGGACAATAAGCCACAGCTAATCAATGAGCACAATACCTACGGCACACCAGAGCCCAGAATAGAAACTGCTCCGGCAGGTGGGACAGCTGGCTTGAATTTTTATTTAGTGGTTGTGAAAGGCACGGTGGCTTTCAGCAAGACAAGAGCAGCGCTGACAGTGACAGATCCCCCATTACATTGTGCCACTGAACAGAACGAGCCACTTCAGCAGATACAGTTCATTTTTCCTGAGAGTTTTGTAATGGGTTGGAATTAGTCTAGAATTTCATTTGTTTGAATTCCCATTACCTACAAGCATTCTGGACTGTCCTTCAGCTTTGAAGGTCACCTTGACTTTCTGGATGCCTGGAGAGTTGCTCTGACTCTAGAAAAATCCAGGGCAAATTTGTGTGCTGAGCTGATTGCCTGTACAGTCTGCCTTAAAACAGCCAGCAGAGCAGTCGGTGCCCTGCTCAGGATTTCTATTATCCCTCACCAATGCTGGGTCCCAAGCGATATATTCCAGACACAACCTGTTGTGCAATGGAAGAGCTATAGGAAGCACCCTTCCTTTTATTTTTTATCCTCCTCAGCTGCTAAATAAATGAAGATACTCAGATTTACCCTGCCTGTGTTCAAACACAGCCCCAAAATGCTGAAGTTGAGAACAAATTGCCTTTTCCTCTGAAGTCAGTGGAAAGAGACTAAAACTGCTGAGCCCACGTAAGGCTTGTGCCCCTTTGTAGAGGTCTCCGCATGGGTGACACAGGAAACTTCGATGAGGGGTTCCTAATAGGAGGCAGTAAGCAGCTGATCAACAGCAGTTGTCCTGGCTTCCTCTTGCAGCCCCTATAGCAGAGTGGTGGCCATCAGAAGTTGGCTCTGAGCAGCCCACTGCTGATACAACCTTAATTTCCCACCAAGTCTAAGCATTTCTACAGTGAGAGGCATTTATCAGTGAACTGCCGAGCAGATCCAGATGGATACGGTTCTCTTTTTGTTTGGAATGGAAGGTAGGTCTAGAAAAAGGGGACAGATGGGGTCATAAAAGAAATGTAACATTTATTTTATAAGGCTATCTACTGGTCCTACTTCTCCGTTACTTAAAAAGGCAGGTGAGTGCACCTGAGAACTGAGTGCAGGAGATTTTGCAGGACTGGAACTGACCATCTAATTTTACTCTCAGTCTAAGTGGAGTTCACTAATTGACTATGATTATTACATTTTTAGATCAGTCAAAACTGGGGCAATGCTAACAGGCAATCTGTGCCCAGAAAAGGTTCACCTAACAGCCAGTGTCCAACCAAGTACTCACTTGATGATGTTACTGCCTAAGTTGAAGATAGATGTGCTGAGTATGGCTGTCAACCGCCTTCAGACTTGACTCTCACAAGTACTGCATTATCCCCCTTCCGACACACCTTCTGTAGGGCTGCAATTCCAAATACCCTGCTGCTTCTCCAGAGCCATCAGTGGATTTCTTCTGGGCATGAACTGGGCCAATGACATTTTCGGAGAGGCTTGGCCAGATGTAGTCATTAGAAGAACTAGGCCAACGCAGTGTGTTGTTAATGAAAGAAACACAGACCCCCAGGGGAAAATATGAACATCAGGTTAGTTGGCCACCAGCTGACTCCTTATCAATAAGTGATGCAGCAGAAGGCAGAGCTGTACCTACACATGCTGAGAGGCCACTGTCACACGGACAGGCACTGCACTTGGGATAAAACTCTAGAGCCATGTGAAAGCAGAACATGCCTGACACCCCCTAGTTTTTTTTTTCTTTCTTTTTTTTTTTTCTTTCCAGTTCTGCTTTTCCCATTACACAAAACTAACCTGCTCGGATAAACAGGCTTAGCTGAGTCCCACCCCGGTGAGTCCTGGGCCCTGGGAGGTGGCGCTGGCTGGCCAGAGCGGCTGCAGGAGCAGGGCTTTCGTGAAGTCCTAACTTGCTGGCCGGGTGTGCGTGCCCTGCGTTAGGTTGGTATGATCACAAATTACAAATGATTCTTTTTCCCATCTCATAAGAATGAAACCCATCAAAAACTGGCTGAATATTTGATCTAACATAAAATGAAAGAAAAATACACCCAGCCTAGTAATAAGTGTGCTTTGGGAAGTCTGCTTTGTTCGCTCTGACCAAACTCCGTGCCCGGAGCCCCCAGCTGGACAGCCAAGAGAAGTCTGACTGTTATTTAAAAGCTTGGTAAGGTCACAGTGGCCTGAGCCTCTCGGGTCTGAATTAATCTCCTTGGCGAAGCAGCGTGCTCGCACTCAGCCGCATGTGCTCGCAGGTACATTCGTGTAGAGCAATGCCATCCAGTGGTTGCTCAGATTCATCACAAAGCCAACGGCTCGTTCCTCAGGGACACTGCGTGAGCTGAAATGTTGCTGCTCTTGTTCCTAGCTAAGGTATTCCTTGGGTATTAAAAGACTGTGAAAGTGGCCAGCTTGATTGCTTCCAGCTTGTCCTTTGGCATGTAAAACTGAGGTATGTTTTAAATAGCAGCCACTTGAAAATGTTTAATAGATGTTTCAGGGGAAATGATGTTTTATATATGCAGCCCAAATACACAGTTAGCATCAGGCCTGGATTTTGGAGTGAGGAGTGGCTGCGTGCAGTCATGTGGCAAATTGTGCTGGATGCTGAGACAAAAACACAGTCTCTGAATGAAACTTTCTTGCTGGCCAAGGAGGTTGCTCAGTGGGACATTTTTGCTTGAGGATGATGCCCAGACGAAGGGATGGACCAGAGCGGAGCTATGCTGAGCCTTTCTCTATCGGTGTCACATTTTGAAGAGCCCTGGTGCTGCTGGCTACCCAAGGAGGTAGAACCTGGGGGGCCTTAAATCTGCCTGGCTGCATCTCCCAAGGACACACCATGGCACAGGTCAACACCCCACAGGGGCTAAATTAAGATGTCAACAGTTTTTGCCTGTTGCACTCCCCAGGCCAGACGTAATTGCATAGAAGAGGAGGATTTCTTATATCAAATGCTATGGCTGGGACTAGAGCAGCTGCTCAGCTTGCAGAGCATCGCCTGACCTGCTGGGCACAGCCCGTCCCCAGGGCGCTCAGCAACAACTTTCCGAAGGCTGGAAAGGTGTGCTACAGGAGACAGGCAGGCCTGCTCTCACCGAGGGGCTCCTCTTGCAGCTGGGCGGCCGCACCCCGTGGGTCTGACCCTCCTTTACGCTCGGGCCCCTTCGTGCTCCGCCAGGTGCCCACGTGCAGCCGCATTTCAGCACTGTGCCGCTCCTGCTCTGCAGTACAAATTCCAATCAGGCGCGGCAAAGCCCACCGGGTGCTGCTGACAACAGGTGTCTCATTAAACATCTCTCAACCTTACAGGCATTCGCATTGACAAGAACCAAACTCACACTCAATCACAGCTTAATCACAGCCAAACTCTATTAACAAGTCATACTAATTACCAACTTCTAACAATTTCTCAGGTTCAGAGGCAAAATATCCTTTCTTTATAGATGAAAACAGACTTGTGATACTCCAGCTCTGGCCATAATTAGGTCCTTTTAAACGAAACAAAACTAAAATAAAAATCCAGAAGGATCCCTTTGTGATAATAGTCCTGAAAGTACAGTTGTACAATGAGATGTTTGTTTGTTTTAATTTTGTATCTGCTATGTTGCCCACAAGGGTCCAATTAGCTTGTTACAGATGCTTGTATCAGTTTTATCCACTTGTCTTATTTTTTTTTTTTAAGAGGGGTAACTTGTAGCACAGATTGCTGGCCTGCAGGCATCCAGAGATCAACAATCAGCTTTCTGTGATACCAAGCCCCCTGTGAAACAGGCAGTCCTTCCCCACAGCATTCGTGATGCAAAGGGTAAAAGGAACAAAGGGGAGGGAGGGGTCTGCATTGGATTTTGGATTGTTGTGGGATAATCTGGTGTGTCAAAAGTGGCCGAAAGATGGCAATTCTGCCATGGCTAAGAATGGCCATGAGACACTTTGGTTGTTACACCTCAGAAATTAAAATGTACGTTTTATTTTTAATTGCATGAAGTGCTGCCTTGCAACAAAACAGTTCTTAAGATGCAGCTTGGAATTGTACATGTCAGTATTTATTCTTGTCCCTTGGTATGTTTAGCACATGTGTAATTCTGTGTTAACCTGGATGCTTTTCTCTATTGTGTGGCTGTATTGAGTGCCTGAGTACTTGAGAACTCACTTGTGTAATCGATACGCTTACAAAAGGGTACATATAAATAACAGGAAGAATCTGACTTGAGCTGACAGTGGGGGTATTGCAGTGAGGGCTAATGGTTCATCCTTAACTCATGCTGCTGCTGGAGAGGAAAAAAAACAACACAACACAACAGAGTGAGTGAAGGGCTAACATATGATTTCCTAGCATTTTCTGAGCAGTGTTGTTCAAGGGAGAAATTCTCCTCCCAGTATCTGCTGTGCCAAATCCAGTAGCCAGTTGTTTACCTGTTCTTGGGTTTAGCTGCTGTTTGCCTTTCCTCTCCTTAATTTTAAAAGGAAATTAACATTTGTCATGGAAGATTATAATGCCAGCTGAGCAGAGAATCACCAACTTGAGGCTTAGTATCAGCAATTATTTTTACCTTGGAGCAGGTAGTTTCATTTCTTCAGTGAGGTGATGCGGGATGAACACAGAATGCCTGAAGCTCCTGGGAAAAGGCTGCATGTCCCAGAGGTGGGTTGGCGTGATGTGGGATCCCAGTTCGGCTCACCCTGAGGGTCTCTACCTGATGTGGCAGCTCCACGGAGCCACAAGCATCCAAAAGCACCTGCAGAGAAGCAGAGTGGCATCAGGTTATGGAGCAGAAGACAGGAAATACACCCACATTTGCCCCCTCAGCACAGCCCCATGAGGTCTGTCCCTTGCTTGCCTGTGGTGCCAGAGCGCAGCTGAAACCCCAGGGGGATGAAGAGTAATGCAACGAGTAACATTAATGTAAGAGGGGAATTGGTTCAGAAATTGTTACCTGCCAAGAGCTGAATGGCTTGGGTTTAAGGTTCGGTGTTTGAAAGGCTTTGTTTTGTAAGGGCACAGCCCTCTCGTGCTGACACTGCTGCCCTGCTCCCTCCCAGGGCTGAGTGCACAGGATGAGGTGAGCGCTCCAGAGGATGGAGCACAGGAGACCAGGGAGCGAAGCAGCCCATTGCATTTCCAGGTGCCACGCATAATATAAAGCAAAGCTTTTTCTGCATTTTCCAGGCTGAAGATGGATCAGGCCAGCGTTTCCCTGCTCATCAGCTTCCTGCATGAGCTGGCAGAGGTTTCCCAAATGCAATTCAGCAAGGAGAGGTACCAGAGAGGGATGGGATACAGTTGAGTAAAGCTGCAGGTGAGTAACAGGAAAATCCTGGTAAGGCTCCACGTGGGTCCTTCTTCTACCTGACGGCACAGTGAATCTTTCATCATTACTGCTGGTGCAGCAGCGCTGGTACTGCAAAAGTGTCACCTCTAATGAGGGCACTCGTGTTTCTATGACCCTGATTAGACCTGCTTGGAGTGGCCAGACTACCGATGACAAGTGGCATCTGTCATCTCAGTGTAGGTGAGTTTCTGAGGCTCTCGAACAGGGAGAAATAGAAGGTTTTTTAAATTTGTCTGTTTGTTTATTTTTGGTGAAAATGCTTGTATTTGGTGTAAGGTTCAATCCAATGTCTGAGTAGCAGGAGGAAAAAAGAAAGGAAATATCCACAAGCACTGGAATAACCATGAGAACATACACGAAATGTTTCATCAGGGGAAAACAGGAGACTTTGCCTAGCTGTAGTCTCGTTCCTTTTCATAAAAGGCTTCAGACCAGAGCAAACCAGGCATTTTTACTTGCTTTTGCCACAGTTTCAGCGTGGAAGAGGCTAGCAGGGTTGATGCAGACTCCCCAGTTTGGTTCTGGTTCTGTGTTCTGGAGCGGCAGAGTGCAAACTCAGTCCGATGTCATCTGGCTCTTTGGGGAGTGCACACGACCTAGTTCTGAGCTTCTCTTCGGAGTAAGGATTTCTTTCTTCTTCATGGATTTTTAGTGTTCCTGAGGTAAAAAAAAAATAAGAAAGAAAAAATAAATCAGAACAATCGAAGCTGTACTGTTTAGTGGAACCATTGCTTCTGATCAGAAACTGAAATCCCACTTTGTGCTCTTCCAGTGTGGAAATCTGTCAGGTAAATAGAAATCACCTCGTAAAAGCCCCTAAACAGCTCTGTTTTATATTTTAATTGAGGAACAGAACATTTTAAGTACTTTTATTGGGTGGCGCCTGCTGAATGACAGATGTCCATGGCGGAGTAATGCTGAGCACACTTTCATAAAACACGGCAATTCCTTGCTTAAAACATTTACAATTAAAGGCTTGATTGAATAACAATGAGTTCTGTGCATGGAGCTCATTTCTGCACTTGTTTGTGCACCTGAATCAGGCTGTGATCATTCGGTAGGTTGGATATGAGGTGCCAGTTGCTTTGTTCAATGACCAAATAGTGCTCACGGGCACAGCTGGAAATGTGCCTTTGATTTTTCACCGGGATAGAGATAAGGTGCACTGTGCTGTGCTGTTAGACCTGCTAACACCCTCGTTTCAGCTGGAAGGCTGTTTTTTGTTGTTGTTATTTTTCTACTGCTTGTTAGTAACTTTCCCAATTTGTAAAGAGCCAGAGATTTAAAAATGAGCAGTAATCCTTAGCAGCTGAGAAGGTCTTAACTAGTTTCTGCTTTATTTTTCTATCTGCCTCCTGTGACCCCTATTACTGTGATACCACCTCTCTTCGTGCACTGATCCTCACAATATCTGAGGAAAGCAGGCTAGCATTACTGTTACTTTATCCAGCCATACATGGGGAACTGAGGCATGGAGAGATCAGGGATTTGCCCAAAGATATTCTGTGAAAAGGGGTCCCAGCACTCTCAACAGAAAACCAGTCTTTGGATGGTATTTAGAATTTTGCCTTGCGAATGTAGAAACAGGCTTAAAGAAAGCACGAAACAACCCGCAGCAAACGGGGTGGCAGGGCACAAAGCACAAACTTTCACAACTTATTGAAAAAGACCATGTCTAAACTGACATCAACATAAATCAGTGACGGCACAGAAAAATCCTAACAGGAGGCACCTGAACATGGGAAGAGCAGCCCCACTTTTCTTCAGAAAGATGACTCCACAAAGTAGCTCTTGCCACAGCATGAGGAATATATGACATGGGAACAGCAGAAGGCAAAATGTGTCACAGGAAAATCGTGCCACATTCAGCCCAGGAGGACACCGTGCAAACCGATGCAAAATTAAATGCAATCGGTAAGGCAACACATATACCATTTATTTAATTTATTAAATATTTAATAAATTTATGTTTAATTAATATAGTGCCTCAGAATTCTCTTGGTGTCCATCACAAGCTCTCTCTCTAGGGTCTTTCTCTGATAAAGTAAAGAGCTAGACACATTTTCACAGAAAATCCTGGTGGGTCTGTCCAACAGCAGCCAGAAAAGCAAGATGGCTCTTCAGAGCTGGGCTTCTCGTGGGGGACAGTCCCAGTGTACAAGAATCGGGCCCCACTCTGGCTCAGCTGCCTTCCCTGTGGAGGCATTAGCCCCTCTGCTACTGACAGAACTAATAACTTTCTACTTTTACATGGCAAATCCACCTCTCTGGATTCTTGGATCGCTCCAACACGTATCTCCAGTGCCAGGAAACTCCTGGTGCCGTTCCCAGCTGCTGGGGTGAGGGCCCCACAGCCTTGTGCCGGCTGCACTAAAGCACAGGCTGCCCCACTTCACCTGCAGAAGCAAACAGACATTTCCAGCTACTTCTAAACCCAGCACACGGTGGTAAAACATCATGTTTTGGGGCTGTAATTCTTGAAAGAAAACAGGTGGCCTGATCCTGCACCCACAGTCGCGACTGAGCTCAATGCAAGCAGAGGAGTTAGGCTAGAAACGTGCTGAGGGGGGTGCTGAGGACCCGGCTCGCAGGCCTGCCTCTGAAAAGGGTCAAGACAATCTCACACAGGGCACAACTCTGTTAGTTTTGTTCTTGTCTTTTATATATATATATATATATATTAGAAAAAGGACAGCATTGGCTCTTTTCTGAAATGATATTCTGCTATGTATGAGAAATGAGGACATGCCAGTGTGAAGGGAAAGAGTGCAATGCATCCACTACAAGCCTAAATAAATACCAAGCTCTGAAGATGCCTCACCCAGTTTTGCTTTTTACATATGTGTAAGGTGACTTCTACCAACAGTTTTATTTCACAAACCTCTCCCTTTCACTGTTACCCATTCACAGCTGCTACAGACTGAACAATAATGAATAATAATAAAAAATATTCATTATTCATAATAAAAAATATATTTATAGTAGCAAAGAGATATTTTTTGAGCAGGATGTATACTGCTTGTAAAAGTTACCAGGTCTTTCTAAGCGTAGTCCCCACATGCCCTTTACTCTGCAGGATGTGCTCTTTCAGCCCTGGTGGTGGCTGAGAGGTGTCCTCTGCCATCCTAACACATCGGCCTCAGCTGGGCCATTGGCATTCCCCAGAGGTGCCCCACTGAGTGCGATGTGGTTTTTCGTGAAGATGCAGCCAGGGTTTGAGTCAAAGCACAGCAAAGCCGAAGTGAATCTTTCCAGGGAAGCTGGGATGTGAAATGCTCCTGGGTTTCTTTGACAACGACAAAATGAGTCCTTTTGCCGTATTCCCCAGGCGCTCTCCTAGACGTCTACCAGCTACACCCTTCCTTCCCGCCTGCAATTAGCACTTACAGTGTTGCAGAGGGAGATGAGATTCGCTCTCCGCCATTCTCCTTCAGAAATCTCTCACACCTTCCCCACTGGGTGGGAACATGCGCTGTGGGTTAGGAAATATCCTAGTAGTGGAATTACATTTGCAGCCGTCCTACCCCCCACCTCCTCTTTTCCTCTGTTGGACTCTGGTCCTCATCGTGGTATAGGAGCATGTGAAGACAAAAGTCCAGAAGAGACTGGACTTTTGGTTCAGCAAAGCCCCAAATCTCCCTGACTTTGTTCACCCCCTGGAATTACGTATGCACAACTAGGGCCCTGTGTGTTTCGTGCAGCGTAACTGGAGCTGGATAAGTGCCTGCAATTTTGGTGGAAGAGCGGGGCGAGGAGAGAGGTGGGAGTATACGATCACTGACCTTAATTACAGGAGATAAAAACGTTGAAACGTGATTCCTACAAAAACCAAGGAAGGCCTTTATCGTCAAGTGTTTCCACATGGATGCCCCTGAGAAGAGGTCAAGTGTTTTCTATATACTTTAAGTAAACAGCAGATTGTGAGTTTGCAGTCTGGACTGGATTTGAGCAGCCTCTGTATTCTGCAGCATCATAATTGAGTCTTATGTACTTAAGATTTGATATCCACCAACATTATTACTTGAGATTTGCCAGGAAATACATTGGCGATTAAGAGTTATACAGTTTGCTAGTAAAGCTATGCCTAATGTCATATATGACTAACCTCAGGCTAGAACTGTCTTGGGCTCCCACTCTAATAGAGGAGCAAGGATGGTTTCCCTTAAGAGTCACTGCTGTTGGTGGCTTTCTGATAAAGACGGCTCCTCGTTTCTTCATCATCATGTAAAAAACGCACACGACCTCCACAATTAAATTTGCTAAATGAGAAGCGGGTTATCTGTCAGGAACAGAGTGCTCCAAATACGGTAGCGCATTTACATGCTGCTGTGACGCACATCAAGCCAGGTTAAAATGTTAGGAATAAAATTCTTCTGTTCATCTTTGCAGCTATCCAGGCTGAAGGTTAAGAAGACTGAAAGTGGTGGATTTGTATCAAAACCAGCTCAGTTTCCCTACCTGGAAGTGGGACAACAGTGAAATCAGAAATCACAGTCTTACTGTCTTCATATCTGCAGATGTAGCTCTGCTGTCACTGCGAGCTGTTCCAGTGTTAGCAGGTGGCAGCATTCACCACAGGTGCTCCACATCTCCTCCACGCCCTAACCAGAAGACCTGTTTACAGACAGGGAAACGGAGCCAACGAGCGACGATCCAAGTGCCACAAACCAGTGGCAGGCCATCCAGAGCCCCCGATTAGACCCAGCAGACCTAGTAACTTCTGCAGCTATTACAAGCAGGAAGAAAGGGCAGGAGTGCTCTTAGGGGCCTAATTGGAAACAGGTGAGTCACTGGAAACCTTTCCGTCCCTTCAGCAGGCTGTACATGACTGCAAATAGTCGGGGCCCAACTTCTCTGGGGTGTATTGCTGCGAGGAAGGAATGAGGCATGAAACTCAGGAATCAAAAATCCTTCTTTCCCCGTCTGCATCTGCCTGAGAAACAGAAAAAGAAAGGGCAGCTGGTCTGGGAATGCTTTCTTGCTAGAACTGTGGATTTGAAATCTCTGTCCTTGATTAAAGAGGAGAATGCAATTGCACATGCCATTAATTATTACTGATAAACCAAAGTAGTGGAGTCAAATAAAAATATCCTGCCCTATGATCAGATTCTGGCCAAGAGAAAGACCCAGGAGCCTCCAGCCTATTAGCATTTCCCTTTTTTTGTGAAATATGTGTCTGAATCGCTAGGTCTCCAAACCTTGCGTGTACTTAAGAGTACGTGATGTCTATAGGTGCAGATCAAGAGAGATGAACTTTAGCTACACAGACAGCAAAAAGCAGCTTACAGTTCCTTTAACATGTGACCAGTCCCAATTATGGCTTCTTCCACATGACATCAGTATGCAATGGAGGATCTCACTTTTTTTTTCTTGCCAGAGGCAAATGAATACATTATCCAGCAGTGAGGCGTGGGGCAAGCGGATGCGTAACTCTGGGGTGATTTGGATTCCGCGCTCGCGCGGGGGTGTGAGCCAACCTCAGAAGTCATTTTCACTGATGCTGACACATAAGGCATCCCTCAGAGACCTGTCTATCAAACTGCAACATGCTATGCAGAAAAATTAGATTACTCATGCTACAATAAAGAAGGGAAGATGACAATGATGAAAAAAAAAGGACTTCAAAATATAACAGCTATTTATGAAATGAATAAAAATCCTAACAATGGGAAAGTATCCTAGAGACTTTTTATTTATTTATTTTAGCTCTCACAAACCATTTCAACGAGAGCTAGTTGGAAAGACCCTATTAATTCAGACACTGCCTCTGGAAAAAACACCACTTCATCATGATTGTCACATTACTGTACTTGTGAAATATCATCTTAAATACTCATGATTTTGCTGCTGGTCTTGCTGCAGTCAGTAGCAGGGTTTCCTTTGGCTTTGGTAAATGCAGGATCAGGCCCTCTTCCTCTCTCTCTCTCCCTCTGAATTGCAAATGGATTGTTCACGTGTCAGCTCAGTAACTAGGCAAAGTTCACCGTGCTCAGTTCAAAGCATGCAAGATGAAGCTCAGGGCATTTCACTCACAGTATTTGCAGAGTTCCTCGGGTCTACAAAAGTGTTAAAGTGGTTTAATACAAAATCCATAAGACAAACATTATGCAGCTATGTGTGAACCCCTGTCCAATAAAATCTATTTCTTTGGGAAAAAAATACAAAGTAGTAAAACATACTTAGCAAAGAAAAGAAAAGGCTATGTGAAGCTTAGTAAAATCCCATAAAACAGAATGCCGAACAGCTTCAGGAAGGGAGATTTAAAATAAATCTGCAGAAGAACATGCACACACACACACACACAGAGCCTGTAGCTGGAAATGGATCTGGACAAGTGCCGAGGTTAGAACATCTCAGACAGCACTGTGGGACTGGTTTTACAATATCAGATAATGAAAGGTTTGGCTGAATGCTGGTTTTTCTTCTCTAGTAATAACAAACCTATGCTGAGGCTTCTGTGGTATTCCTTGAGTTATTCCCCAGGAATGCTATTTGGGAGAGCTAACAGATTTTAAACTCCACCTGCCCTGACTCATCTATTACCCGCACTACTCTCAGCTGCATATTCTGTTTTACTTATTGTTTCTGAAGGAGCCAGTTGTTGTATGTTGGTATGATTTGTGAAGCAGTTCCAGTCCATTTCCCATGGGGTTTACTTTCCTGTCTTGATTGTCTCCTCCAAATATTTCTTCCCAAAGATAAGTTTTGGTTCCTATCCAAACCAGAAGAGGAGTACCGTAAGCTCTTCTGTGGTCCTCCATCTTGTGCAGCCTCATTCTCCCAGCGTGTGACAGTGCTATGCCAAGTGGCGTGTATCAACCAGACTGCGGGCTTTATTCCTGCCTAGGAGTTTTGGAGGTTTCGTTTTTTTTGGCTATGGCTGCTTAATAGAGACATGCGATTTCAACATGACCACACATAGTGTAAGCACGCAGAAATATAGGTCTCTTTAAAATTGTCAGGAGCAAATATGATCAGATCTGGTTCTTGATCTCATTACTGTCTGAAAGATTTGGCTGGCATTTTTAAATGCCATGATTTATGTTCTTCACCTTAACACGGCCCTTGGTAGTGTAAACCCAGTAACTCTATTATTCTCCAGGGCAACTTCTAAGAATCTGATTGGAGAATTTTCACAACACTGTGTCTGTAAGAAAATATTAACATGGATTAAGACAAGTTGATAGATATTAAACCAGGCTATAGAATGAGAACCAGTGAGAATAAATCAAATAACTTTGCCTAACTACAGAAAGTATTTGTAAAGCCCTGTAAGGTTTCCATTTCCTAAAGCCACCTGCCATCTCAAATGCCCCTAATCAGTCACAGATGTTGGATACCAACCTGCTAACCCTATGGCTTTGAGAGAAAATATTGCACTTTGTAAACTCATTCTTGGGTATTTCCTTAATTTTTCTTAAACTAAACTTTCATCCCTTATTTTCCACTTAAATGTAATGAGTTACATCAACTCTGACATTTTGCCCTGCTTACTCTTACAGTTCTGTTTAGCTACCTCTCGAAGACCTTAGCTTCTTTTTTCTTTTTTTAATCATTAGGGTACGTTTTTACTCCACATCTCATGATTGCCTTCCTGGCACTGGGGAATCCAACAAAATGCAGAATTTAGACTTCTTCTGTAATCAATTCCCAACAGAAAAGTGCATGTTCTTCTGTTCTTAACTGATTTTTATCTCCATGATCAAGATACATCAAGTACGGAGCTTTTCTGAAGTAATTTGGAAACAACAACAAAAAAGTATCAAGAATGAAATAAAAATTCCACTCCTTAAGAAACAAGAGACATTTTAGGAGCCTCATCCAGCTGCCACTGGAATCAAAAGCAAGAATTTCACAGATGAGGGAAGGTACCAAAACGGGCCATGCTGCCAAAGACCGTTAGCTGCTGTTAGGATACACTGGTACTGAAGCACGACAGTGGGTTTGGCTTTGCTCTGGAAGGAGGCATTATTCCACTTCAGCTTGTGAAGACAGAATGGGAGTGAGAGTTGTAATGGAGGTAGGAAGCAGACTGGATTTTATTAGTCTTCCATCATCTTTAAGAGATCTCTAACCAGATCAGGTTTCAACCTCTCCCTCCACTCTTGTGTCAACCTTTGGTTCTGTTTTTGCTGGAGGATAAGTTTCATTATATTAATAAGCAGCACAAGTGGTTCCAATTGTGGAAGAACCACTCTGAGCTGTCAGAAATGATCAGAGGAGAAGTTTCAACCTTTCCATGATCACAGCCTCTTCTTCTGGTGCCTCAACTCAGCACCTCCCTGGTGCACTTCACATTGCTCAGCAACCATGACAGTAATAAAAGGTACATTTACATTTCAGTGAGTGTAGATTATTTTAAGGAACTTTATTCTCTAATCATAGTAGTACAGCAATGCTCATAAACCAGATGCTAATGGGAATAATTCGGCTAACATCCAATCTACTGGCTGGAAGACTAGATCTAGGCACGTACTTGGATGAAACTATTCATCTTCAACCTTCTACTGCAGTCACATTTCAAAGACAAACATCCGTAATCATGCCACTGAGTTTGCGTTTCTTATTACTAATACAGAGGTGATGAGAAAAACTCACAAAAAATACCCCAAAAGCTGAAACTGTTTGAACTGTATCGTGAAGTGATCCCTTACTGCTTACCAGCAATAATGCTCAGCATTTGTCTACCTCACATCTCAAGGAATGCATTTTAGTTAGACAAAGTAATTAAAGAATCCCTACGTGGGTGAAAATACTACCAGATTAACCTTGCAGATAGGAAAGCGAAGCTCAGAAAGTATTAAATTCATCGGAGCTCAACAAACTGGCAAGTAGAGAGGAGACGGTCTGGCTCATAGCCCTGTGCTCTGACCTCTAGGGCTATCCAGGCCTCGGGTTAACGGGAAGACAGACACCCGTGAGACAGGCAGTCCTCGTGGTGTGCCTGCTGAAGCTGTTCGGGCTCTGGGAAGGAGCACGTGCCCACCGGCATCCTCCAGGCTGCAGGGCTGGGGACTGGGTTCACGGATCCACCAGGAAATGACAGAGCCACGCTTCTCCTCAACAGGTTCCTCCACTGCCCTGGGAGGAACTGAGTGAAGTTTAGTTTTCAAATTAGACTCACCTGGGACTAGTCACTGAAATGTCATCCATGAGATGGAACAAAAAAAGAGGGGAGAAATGTAAAAGGGAATCTTTGTAGCCAGGACTACCTGACTCTCCCACAGTAGGAGACACAGGAATACCGTTTCATGTCATGGAGATGTAGTTAAAATGCGGACTGCATATCCTTGTTCTCAGAATTTGAGAGGTGTGGTTTATGCATGTGGACAAGCCACCGTTCCTCCCTTTGATCTATCACTTGATGTACAGAAAGGCTTTTATGTGCTAGTCCCATATAATGGATAATTTAGTCTGAAACCATTATGAAAAGTATTACACTTTGGGTACATATGCTTCAATTATTCTTGAAAGTACATGGAAATATTTTATGACATTCACATATATTTCAAGGTAAGAAAAAAAAAAACACAACAAACCCAAACCAGAATTTTTGTTTACCATCCAAACAAATTTGTTCTCCCAAGGCAAGTTTATATGTATTTTAAAAAGAATTCTGCCATTTTATGAAATATATTTTAAGGCAGAATGTAAGTAGTATTTTTGAATGTTAAACAGGAAAAATGTTAAAGTCATCATTCATTAAAACTACTAGTGGTACGTATTGCTCTTTAGCTGTGTATTTTTATTCTGTTTATGAATAAAACTACTTAACATAAAAAGTAATAAATACAAATTTAAACTCTCCTTGTTGAAGTACACTTCTAGCTGAACTTTCAAATTAATCCCACCACCCTTTTACAAACAGAATTGGCCAGAGGGAGTCCTGACAGAGTTTTCCATAAAACCACCTAAGACATGCCACCAGTGCGCAGGGCTGCAGTATCCCCCTTTTCCCACATGAACAGGAGGGCATCTGGGAAGTTTAATTTTTGCAGGAGGATGGCCTCCTTGTTTGTTTTCTTCCACAAACATGCTTCAAATGACAGATCTAGGAGATGGCGACAGCTGGACACCAGTCAGAGGCTAATGCTGACAGCAGTGTCAGGGCTGTGCTCATGCAGGTCACTGCGCCTTGTGCCTCAGTTTCCCTATCGCTAAATTCAGCATCTTCATATCAGATACTGTTTTTTCAACAAGGGAAATTATCTTAGTGTTTAATTTTATATCTATTTTCTTCTACTGAGTATAAGGATAATAGCTGTGGCCTTCACATAGTTAAAAGATGGGATCAACCCCATTTCATGGCAGACAGTGTTGGTGGGAGATACCGCCCTGTAACACCTATGAACTGATCCTCTATATGTGAGGCTGTTGGCATTGCTAATTCAAATAGTTCAACTAGAGGGGAAAAAGGTGTTTAGCATGGAGGTATTTTGAGCTTCACAGACAGCAGGGGACACTCTAAAGAGATGTCCTGCTAGCCACTCCATCCCTGCTCTCAGGACTGTGTAGTCCACACTGGTCCACTCGCACATCGCCCTTCTGCAGGTGGTGGGATCGTGGCACCCTCACGGCTGTGACCAGCAACTCCCTGAGCTCTGTTTTCTGGGTAGAAAATGCATCTGCAGCTCCTGGTTTCCAAACCTTGAGCCCTGGTGGGGACTGGACGAGCTGAATGGGTCTGTCCTCACTAGCCACCCTCACCCATCTTACAGCCAAAAACCAGCAGCAGTTGGTCACACACTGCAGTTCAGTGCAAGCTACTAGCCCCCAGTGCTTCCCGTGTTTCCTGAGGCCTGACTTTACTCGTGCACTGCTCTGCACAAGCCCTTTCCCACACGACATCTGAACTGAGCCTCAGCAGCAGTGCCCGGGCTCTGATCGCTGACCCAGCCTTTGCTGCAACCCCTCTGCCGAACTAACCCGAGATGAAAGGCGTCAAATGACAGGATACAGAGTGCTGAGAGCTGGCAGCAGAGGTTTCTTCTGCAGACATCTTGCTGGTTGTTTTAAGGTCTTCTGCCTCTAAGTGGCACCATGCTGAGTGATTGAACACTTGCTAGAATCTGTTCTACCTTTTATTGTAATGATTTCTTACAGAGCTCCCAGTTTCCAAACTCTGAACTTTCACGAGTACTGCCTGGATGTCAGAGCCCTTTCGTCAGAAACACCAGAGCCTTCTGGAGTGATGGTCCCACTACTACAAAATCCCTTTGGAAAGCCACAACTCTTAAACCATCACTGGGTAAGACTGAAGCTTAGTTTTCAGAGAAGGCTGTCACATCCCCAGGATCTGTAATGAGAGGTATTCAAAATACAGCCAGGCAAAGCTTTCTCTGGCATAAATTGCCAGAGGGTTACACTGAATCATAGCCATGCACTATCTGGTTTATGGATTTGTATTTGCTTAAAATAATTAGGCTCAAATGGCCTTATATGCAACTTCTGTTCAGAAAGCAGAAAAAAGCTTGGGATGGGGACAGAGGGTGCCCCAGATGGACGGGTCCAACCTATGTACACAGACAGACGGACAGACAGACACACTCATTCTGAAAGTCCTGAAACTGCTTAAGCAAACTGCACTCCTCCAACTCGCCGTCCGGTACAAGAACTGTTGTACTTCTTAAAACAGAAGAAGTAATCTCCCCTCAGTGCCTTAATGGGCTCATAATGCTGTAACATTCAGATATTCAACCAGCTACTATGAAATCTGACTTCAGTACTTAAAGACCCTCACACATTTTGCAGAGTTCAGGCCTGTTTGCTCTACTTGAAAATACAGTAACGTGTTCCTGTCCCTCCATAATAAAGCAAAACCCACACTTCAGATTCCTACAGCTCAGAACAACAACCAGCCACGTAGCTCAGGAAAATTATTGATACTTTGAGAGGGCTACAGCAATGTACACCAAGAGGAAAGTTTTCTGTACTTGAGGGAAGGCTGTCAGAACAGTAATATAGTAGAGTGAGCTGTGAAGAGTGGGAGATTTATGTGCCAATTCTGTGTATGATTTATTTAGATGAATCGTTTTTTATCAATATGTAAAAATCCAATAAATATAACTCCCTATACAAAGGGTTGCTCCAGTCCCAATGTTTCAGTGGACAGTTTTGGCAGAAAGTCAGGATGTGCATTAAAAACACACTTTTTGAGAAGTCTAATAAATAAAAGCTCTGAAATATGGTTTCCTACTGAGAAAGGCATTTTAAATCATTTTGATAAAGAACCTAAATTAGGCCTTAAAAGGAGGGGGAAGCTAGGTCCCTGTAACTAATTATTTATAGGTATTTTGAATATAAAAGTCTAAGAAAGCTGGCCTCCATCCCCCATTCTCTGCCACAATAAAGGGGAAAGAAAAAGCCATTCCCCTTCCCCCACCACTACCAAATTTAAAGTCCAAAGTGTTAGAAAGGGGAGGAGGAAAGCAGAATTAAAATGGGGAACAGGCACCTGAAGAAAACACGGAGCTTCAGAAGTCCTGAAAAAAAATCTGCACGTTTTGTACCAAAACAAGATACCGGTAGGGGACAGGCCTTCAGTTCTCCTCTGCATTACTCAGGAGAAGTGGGCTGTTACCCACTCCAGTCCCCTGAAGAGGGAATACACTGGTATTTGTTAAGCACCAGAGGGAATGGCTTTAGAAGCGAATAAACATCTGAATAGCCCTAGTCCTTCCGAAAGTCAAAGCAATTTAGAGCCTGCACAGAAGCTGAAACTGCTGGGGACTTGGGCTTCTAAGTCACTTAGGTGCTTCTGAGTATGTTGGCCTGAGAGCGCAGCTGACATTCTGCATGTGTACAGCCACTCACAGGCCCTGCCTTGGAGGATTTACAGATTGGAGACCTGAAACCCCTCGTGGCAGAACCAGTGGGGCTGAAGAAGTGCGGATGTGTTGGTGCAGGGGGTCTGTGGCTCCGCAGCAGTAACTGGCAGCACTCCGAACTGGATCTCAAGCCAAGGCCAGCGACTCAGGCCCAGCTCACAGGCACACAGCTCTGTGTGGAAAGGCTGAGGAATGAGAGACCAGTGCGCGAAAGCACAGTGTGTGAGAGATTTCTGCCACAGTGGTTGTGCCTATCAGGCGTCCTACCGAGGTTACTGAGTTACTAATCTAAAAGACATCTAGAATTTCCTTTGCTGCTCTCAGCAGATTGCTTCACCTCGTACTCCTTTCTGCCGCCATGCGTGGTCGTCTCTCAAGTCTCTGCACAAGGGCCATTCACTGTCCTCTGCTCCACCAGGAGTGCTTCCCTCTGAGTTCAGGTTCACCCCTCTCCTTAAATCTGACCTTCAGACTGTCTTTTTCATTGCAGGGCTTAGTAAGGTTTACTACAGCGCGGCCGGCGCTGCCCTTGCTGAAGCACGAGGTTGCAAACAGGTGGCACTTAGTGCTACACAAGGAAAATACAGGCCTCAACTTGTAGATAAACCCTTAAAGGTCAGAAATAACAAAACAGCTCAGCCACGCAGCACTAGCGTCCAGTTTTTAGCTCCAAAGCTGACACAGAAATATGTGGCCAGGTTTTCAAAAGAACTCAACAGCTTGAGGGCTTTGTTGAACGTCTGCCTGCAAGCACATCGGTAGGAACTGCAGGGTTCAGTTTGGAAAATCTGGTCTGGGCTCGGGGTACTCAAAGAAACTGGCCAAGAGCTCCTCTGCAAATATCCTAAATGACCAAAGGAGAAATAGCAACAGACAAGGTGACCTCACAAAAGCAGAAAGCGCTAGCTGCAATTAAAAACAACAAGATTGTGTCCTGAATTCACACTAGGCTTTAGTTTTCACCAACCCCCCAAAAATAAAAGTTCCTAGATGGTCTGAAAGTTCAAAAAAGTGGAAATTTGAATGTACATTGAAACTTAAGCATTAAAAAATTAAAAAAACATTCATTTGTGTCATGAAAACTTAAACTTGGGCTTCTGACATTTAAAACTCAATAACCCAAACCATCAGCCATAATGATTTCTCCATCCAATTCAGCATTAATATTCAGACAAACGTCAGGGGCTGTCGCTTCCCATATCAAAGCAATCCACATTCGTTTGCATCCAGAACACCTAAGGATGTTGTGCTTCTGATGAACTAGCTGTAATTTTTAAGCAGAAATGAAAGAAAGGAAAGAGGTAGAAGACGACGCCTGAGTGTCTTTTGAAAAACATCAAAATGCATTTTCTTTTAAATCCCTGAAAAAAGGATCTGATTATTTAGGGATCCTTTCCTCTTCACTTCATTATCATTATGTCGTCAGTGCTGGGTTATCTAATTACTCAGCTAGAGCTGGAAACTTCATTTTCATGTAATAAGGTGTAAGAGGACTACCCTGTGTAGCTTAGTAGTTAGTCCTTAAAGAACAGCTGTAAAGAGCGGAGTCAGGAAGGCTGCAGCACAAGAGGAAATCCTCAGTAGAATTCAAGTGCTTTACATCTGTCATAAACATGCTTCCAGATCAAATTAAAGGAATTTCTTTTAACTGTATTCACAGTCTCCAAATACTCTACACAACAAGCTGCCTGAGATCTTAGTCATTCTAAGAAATGAATCATATTCCCCTTGTCATCTGGGTGTTCTCCGCTGACTGCTAATTCATTGTATATTGATTTTAAGACTCTGTTAACACATTATATTTTTGTGTTGAGCCAGGAAGGCTTTTCTTGCTGAAAAATCATGTCCCATCCTCATTTCTCACAATATTCATTTTTTTCCCTTACCATTTATTTTGAATGATTGATCAACACAATTTAATCAGCTTTAAATGGTTCAATGAATTGTTCCACACTATCGTACCACCTACATTTTTTCTACCAGTATTTAATACCACAACATTAGGTCTGCATATTAGACTTCTGTGTTTGCCTATTAATGCAAAAATTCAGAAGACCAAATAATTGCCCGGCTAACACCCTGGGGTCTTGCAGAATTGTATCATTGCAGAGATTTTGGAAATCAACTGCTCAGAGAAATAACTTGTTATCTAAAAGGAGAAATTTAAAACAAAGATCATTGAAATGATATGAGTATTTTTTGTCACTGATTTAAAACAGGTCAAGACTTTAAAGCGTTCCTGTAAAAAATGTGCTATTACAGCTGGTGATTAAAATTTATAATGAATTAGATAATAAATATTTTGTTTGCTTCTTCTAAAACGTCATTAATGGTGAGGTCTCTCACTGGACTATTACAGAACTGCTGTTGGCAAAAATCTAAGTACAAAACACAAAGGCTTCATGTTTCAGATGCTTATAAAACTTAATTCCCCTGAATAACACTACTAATTTGGGTTGACTTGTATGTTTAAAGATTGTACATAAATATTTTTAGCATGTAGTTAGACCACAACTTTGCTTTTATTAAAATGTTTCTAGCAGGCATAAGGTCTTTGTCACTTCAAAATAAAATAGTCTTGGTTAAACAGAAGTTATTTAAACATTCAATAGATTTGCAACTCTTTGTGAATGTTTCAATTCATACCAAATTTTTCAAAAACAGGGATCAAAAGTATTTAGTTTCATAAAAATGGGTATAGAAACTTATTTTTCCACTCTATCCATACTCTATCGGATTATTCTGGAAACAGTATTTCGGTGTTTTTTCTGACTTGCAGACATTCAGCGTATCAGGTGTTGGTTGCAAATATCGTGCATGCAGCTTATCAGTTTTATGTCTGAGATACGCTTTTCTCAGAGGAAATACGTTCAAAAAAACAAACCAAACAGAACAAAACTTTTTAAGCATAGATGAACATCATAAATACAAAGTTTTAAAGCAGCAAGAAAATTTGATAGTGGGAGCTGAAACTACTGATGAGTAAATTACTGAAACAAGCACCAAACTAAGACTAAAAGAACCACAGAAAAGATAAAGTAACTAGCACACAAATAAACGAGCAATTTGAATTTAAATATATAATAATTATAAACAGTGTATGTATATATATTAACATTAAGATTACTTACGGTTCAAAAACTCACGTTATATATATTTAACCTATTCTGGCATGGAAGAAATGACATAAAATGTAAAAGTAGAACTTGTTATGTGTGGTACCAGACATTTAAAAAGCAGGTTTGAGTCAAGGTATGATTAAATGTCAAATATGTCTGGGACCTGAATGGAGCTGTACCAGACCCCTCGCAGAATCATAGGTTTGGGGAGATTCTTCTTCACATTACAGGAGCCTACACGCTGGATGATATGTATATGAAGCATATAAAAGAAAAAAAAAACACCACACTTCATTCATAATTTAGCATTAATATGTAAAACAAAGAAATAGCCAACATGAAAATGGAGGAAGCTGAGAAAATAACTGTAGTTACATAGCCTACCCAATTTGGTTTTACCTGGCAATGTATATGGTAGCACAAACCTACAATTAAGAGTAGTTTACTTAATAATTTTGGCTGAGAAATATGCTGGGGGGTAAGTCACCCTTACCATGTAGCTGTAGTTTATTAAACATTTTGTATCTGAGACGTGCGCTGAGTGGGGGGACTAAATTAGAGGATCGCTTCGCTGCTAAGACTTACACTTCACTCGCTGTAAGGTTCTGTCCATTCAACACACCTTACAAATAACAGACCGAATTCTGCTTTCAATTAGTGGGGTGCAACTTTGACTGAAGTCAACAGATGTTGTACCTAGGTAACTGTTAGCAGGACGGGATACTGAATAAAAGGCTGGGAGAAAAATTCTCTGATGCCAACGTTTCTGATGGAAAACTGATTTTTCAAATAAATGAAAGTTTTGTGAAAAGCGTGTTTCACTGAAAAAAAAACCCTATTTTTATCAATCACTTTTCTGTTCAAATCTTGAAACATTTCATTTTCATTGCTTTTTTAACGACAAGTCAGAATTATTTCGAGGAAATGTGTAATCATTTAACATGTTGCTGGAACAAAACTATCTATGGAGTGAAAAGATGACAACTTAGAGTAAAAAGAGAGGGAGATAAGGAAGGGAAATGAGAAGAGGGAAAGCTGGCATCCTTCAGAAAGCTCATTACAAATTCTCAGTTCAAAATTTTAATCCCTCTCAGTGAAGCATGATCCAGGCATTCGCTGGTGGTGGGCTTGTTACGTGGTCTCCAACCAAACAGTGGCTGGCAGCAACACACTGCAGTCATATCTCAGAACTTGTTCACAGGACAAAGCACAAAAATGGGGCTCCAAAAACGGGGGGGAATTAAGCCTCCATAAATACAGCAATTTCCCGGGGCGTAAATCCAAGCAGGGGTTTCAGGAAGCAGAACGTGTGAAATCAGACAGGTGTCTGTCCCTGAGCAAAGCGGTCTGGAAGTGTTTAGTGCATGCCGCAAGTGTTTGCAGTCCACTTCAGAGAGCTCGGGGAGAAGCAGGTACCACGAGAGGAAAAAAAAGAAAAAGAGAAAAAGCAACTGCTTCGGTCACCACCCTACAGAACCTCCTTGAAGGTCAGCTTGGTGCTCTGGGCCATAAAGGAGAAATGTGAGTCCCACGATAAACTTCACTTTCATGGGAAGTCCTGAGAGTCCCATGAAGTCAATAGGACTATTTTGAGGACGAAGAATTGCTTCCATCAAATAAAAATTTCAGGGTTAGGCCATAAAGCATGCAAAATATATTGTATCATGAAACGTGAGTCAACACCGCAATGATACAGACATTACTCATGTGTATGCTAGACATCTCTGCTACACGAACAAACCTGATCTATTCTTGGGGAAGATTATTGAAAACAGAACTCCTGCGGCGGGTAGTCGGGGCTGGGCTTTGACAGCTCAGATTCCTTTCCACCTAAGAGATCTGCAAAGTTATCTAGGGGAGCTGCTGTTCCTCTGGGGCCAGGCCCCCACGGGGAGTCCCACTTGAGCAGCATGTGATGGTGGGATGCACTTCAGGTGCTGTGTGAGGAGGCCAAGGGCTCTTGACTATTTGTGTAGATATGAGGAAGACGTGACAGAGCCCTAGGACTCTTGGCGTGCTGGGAGACTGTACCTTTAGGGACCTTCTAGCTAAGGCTGGGTGGTGAATCAAGAGCGTTACCTGGACAACTCCTTTTTGGTAGCTGCATTCGGAGATTTCTGGGAGAAAGGCACATTTTTGTTAACTCCTGTCCTTCTCGTATCCAAAAGCCTGAGAGAACAGAGCGCTGATTTTTGAGGCATTGTGAAGTATGTGCAAAATCCGAGTCGCCACTGCACAAACCTCGCCTGCTATTTTAAGGCTGGCTACTGAAGCGAGTGTGGGTTAGACAGGCTGTGAAAGAGGGGGAGGAAGGGAAGGAAGAAGGCTGAATAGCAGTAGGAAACATGGCTAGAAAGGACTAACTATTTGCACAACTGATGGTTCTGAGCTGTTAGATTATGCTGACAGTATATTAATCATATGTTACAGCCATATGCACACATACTGATAAATTTATATTTGTCTGCCTGTAAATGAACGTTAGATGTAAATTATGGAAAATATTGACAATTTTACATCAGGTTAATAGGATAAATATTTTAAATATTTTAAATATAAAAATATTTTTGCATTACACCATCAGATGAAATTACAAAAATATGTATGTGGGAGATGAGCTTATGGCCTACACAAGCTCTAAAGATTAGGCTTGAAATTCCAGATTGTCCACAGACTCCAGGAACTTAGCAAAAGCTTTCAAAAGCATCCCAATGAGCTAAGAGGATAGTTCCTATGACCTGCATTTTTAAAGTCACATAGGTTGCTGCACAATTTACTTGCTCTTGAAAGGCTTTCCCTTGGCCACTCTTGCTTTGTGTGTCTAAATCTGCTGCCCAGGTCTCTATATGTTTATACTGAGTTTAAGATCCTCACTTTTGCCTTGTTTTAGATGCTTGCCTGCCCACCAACGGGAGCGTACCCACCCAGTCTGTGGCCATATATGAAAATCCTAAGTCCTTTTCCATATTTCAAATAATTATTAATAGATGATGCCACATGGGTAACTTCTTGGCCTCTACTCCCATTTCAGTTTACAGCTCTAGGTGAACTCCAGGAGGGAAGTAACACAAAGGATTAGACTCCACCTATGCCACTTCTTTGTCCCCTGTACTTTTTACAGTGATCCTAGCTCCCCGTGTTTATGGGAGCAGTATGGGAGCATCTCAGGGCACCGTTTTGCCTGCTCTGTGTTACAGAGAGGATGGAAGAGCAGGTATCTCCCTGGACTCTGCTCCCAGACTGACCTGAGGCTGCAGGACCTCTACACACCCACAGGATGACCATGACCCCAGGCCAAGGCTTACGCAGTGCACAGGGCTGTGGCTGTCACTGTGCAGAAGGGGGCTTTTGACAGAGAGAATTAAGCACCGAGAGCTGAGCTCACTCTCTGCTTCATCCCTCTTTTGCTACAGGGAGATCTTTGTTATGAAGCTTGGGGAAAAGGAGTGGTTAAAAAATAAGTCTAAATCCCAGAATTTTTGAGTACGTGTACGTTGGGATTGCCTTGCTCTGAGACTATCTTCTAGATTCTTAAAATATTCTTCTTTTTTCCATTAGTTTCCTTCCATTATTTATTTATTTATTTATTTTTTTACATTTGCCATATGCTGCCCTGATGACAGTGCCTCCGGGAGGGAGTGTTTGGGCAATTTCCCTGACAGTGCTGAAAAGTCCCTTTGCATCCACCTCTCCCGTCCTGTTGCTCAACTCCTGCACTGCCCACTACGGATGAATTCCTGCAGCGTTTCGTGTAACCACCTCTCATATCCCTCGTCGGAGGCTTGTGTGCTCAGCTTACATCCAGTCTCATCAGGATGTCTTTTTGATTTAAGCTCTTGTCTTCTCCCTGCTAGGCCTAATACCTCATCTGTTAGCCGCTGCTGGTTTTTGCATTGTTTCCTTATCCCAGTCATATTGTGTGCTGTGCCTAGGCTGACATCTTCTCCCTCACACCATGACTCATTTGGTCCCTTTCTAGTCCTGGCATGCCAATAGCACCTCAAACTGGCCGTTAACTTCTACTCTGGAGCTGTCACTGATACGTCCTGGGAGAAATCTCCTGCATGGAAATAGCTCGCTTGTGTGTGTGCACGTGTGTGTGTGTGCGTGTGGTTTTATGGGACGTATCATGTCCCTGTCAGAAGATCAGAAGCCAGGAGATGGGTACGGGGCGAGCAGTGATGTTTTACTAGGAATTCACTGGCATATGGTCAGAAGTAAGTCAACTGTTTAGAGAAGGGGGTTTCTGTGGAACTGTCCTGTCACTGACTACAAGGTAAAAGGATTTAGGCTCCACTTCAAGATATAATGTGTCCTTTCTCTTATTTTGCTCTTCTCCCATCTCCTCCCATTTTATACCATATGCTTTATGAGTAGAGTCTTCCCCTGCTTTCCCTGTAGCCAATTAAAGAATCATTACAACAGAAGCAGAATTGGCTGTGCGTAGCAGAGATGCAGAAGAGACATCTAATGGATCTGCGCGAATACCAGCCTTGATCCCACAAAGACTTCTGCATTAAAGTCAATGAAATATTCAAGTGCGTAAAGTTAAGTGTGTGTGTCAGTCTTTGCCAGACAGAGACCTTGAAGCCTACTCAGACATCATGACTGGGTACAGACACAAACTTGACACTTCCAATGTTTCACTTAGCTCTGACAAAATGGTGTTCGGGGGGTTGCTTTAAAAATAAATACAAACAAATTCCCTAATAGTTACATTACTCTCTAAATAAGCTTTGAATATATATATATATATACATATACATATACATATATATATATATATATGTAGTTGTTGTTACATAGCCTTCTTGTTTGTAATTCTTCCTTAGGAAAAAATAGTTTAAATTAAAGGAGTAATTTTTAAAGAAACATGGTCAGATGTTACCGTTATATTAACCCTTTTGAACCAACAGACAGAATTAGGTAGACATGTAATGAAAGAAAGAGCTAAATAAAGATCAAACCCAAGAGAGAAAATGTTCCTAGAGCGGTTCTTGAAGATTTTCAAGGGTATTTGAGTAGCATTTCCCCCACTCAGAAATGCATCAAAAAGAAAAAGTGGACCTTTACAAAAGTAGCATGTCCTTACTTTTTATAGGCCAAGGTTACTGCTGGCTGGCTTAGGAAGAAAACGCTTCACCACTGTGCAGGTCTCTGTTTTTCACTAGGTCACTATCAACGTGCTTTGGAGACAGAAGACTGGACCGGTGTAGGCATTGGCTGTGCTCTGGACTTTCTTCATTCTCCCTTACTGTACATCTGAATAGACAGTGCATTTTTTCTATATAGCTGTAGAAGTTTTTTTATTTGGAAGGAGCAAACACAGGCTCCGAATTTAGTAGTTCAATTGATAGCTTTGCTCCAAGTTTATTTGCCAGCAATGATGCCACCTGAAATCTTTACTTAAAATTTAGCAAACATGTTCAAATGCTGACTGCTGGGAAAAGCCGAGCAGATACAGCATAACAGTTTCCACGAAAGCATTCCCATTACTATTTGATTTGCTTTCTACATCTACTCTATTGAACACAGTTAACAGTGGAAACGCTTGTAAAAACAGCTCAATGCAATTCTGAACAAACTCAGGAGGGTATTCATGGTAAAGGAACTGCCAACGCAAACGTACTGTCACTCAAAAACCTAAGTCCCATTGTCACCCTCATCTCCTCAAGAAAGAAAAAATATGTAGCAAGAGAAAACAGAAAAGCCAGCCTTCATGTACTTCACCTCTAAAAGGTGCAGATCAGGCACACAGATGTATACTTGCCCATTACATGTAAGCATGTTGAAGTTTTGCTTTACGATGTAAGCTTCGCTATTTGAAGTACTATTGTACTCCAAACATGTCCATGTTTGGATTCCCTTTGCAACTACTCAAGGATGTTGCTAATGATACTGGTCTTAATATAAAAGCCTGAAGAACAGCATAAACTAACATAATTTCTGCGGTGAATCGGAAATACCTCTTGCAATAGAAGAGAAAACCTTTTGTAACCTGTGATCAGTGGATCTAGTCAGAATGAAAAAAATAACAGTGCTTGGATTTCTGAATATCAAATACTTCTCTACGCAGTTTAGCTATGAACATATTTGACCATGAAAATATTTCAGTGATTCATTGTGAAGAGCAAATGAATCTCAGAAAGCTGCTCTCTATTCAGAGGTAATTAAATAACAGCGAGATGTTTCACAGGATCAGTTACTCACCCAATCTAGCACTGTCGAGAGAAGATCTGTGGCTCCGCAGTAGTACAGTGAACTTGCCTAAATGGTGCTTGCTCCATCATGGTTGTGTTCAGTTCTACCGGCAGCTTTTGTGCTTCTTGACTTTCCCGTTACTATGGTGAATGATTGTCACAGGAGTGTACAAAGATGTTTAGGACACAAATTGAGACAACAGCCAAAAATGGTGCTGGGACAATGCAAGTTACCAGCAGGTTCTTCTGCTTTTCTGTGCATGTGGGAAGGGTGAGTGAGAGCTGGCAGCTGATCTGTCTCTGTGCTCGTGAGAGACAACTGGTCATCTCTTGTCCCAGTCCAGCAGCTCAGTCATGGCCCTTGCTTAATGGCCTGGGAGAGAGAGACCAGCCCCCAGAACACAGGCAGCCTTGGATACTGCTGCTGGCATCTGTGCCTGTTACAGCAAGACGTCCTGATGTCTTCGTACACACGGTCTCTCCCTGGTACTACGTCCACAACCCCTGGTGAAGGTTCAGAGGAGTGGGTGGATCTGTGGATCCCTATTCTTTGTGATCCAGGGTATTCAGACAGGATAACCCAGCTGTGGACCTGTGCAAGCGCTGGCTACAAGGAGTTAACTAAGTTGTGACCTACCCTTGTCCATCTTCATTCACCTGCACGTTCTGATCAATAACGCTTATTGCTTTTTGGCTTCTCTTCCCACGTGAGAGGCAAAGCCAACAGAGCAGTGCCCACAGCACTACTACAGCCACATTTATATTTGCCGATGACCCAAAAGTAAGTAGACCTGTCTGCCCTTGTGCAACCTTACTCTTGGATAAGCCCCTCTGTTACTGCTGCTGAGCTCCGTTCCCAGATGAAGATTGTTTAAGTCTTAAAGTACTGAGTATCTCCAAGATGGGAGCAAATTAGGAGACACGTCAAAAGAACAACTACAACACGAACTCTTAAATGCCAGGTCTTAAATCATTCTGGCAAATTGTCAGTGTGCTTATATTTCAGCCGTACTCCCCCAAGTTTGGTGATGGATGACTACTGATAGGAGTGAGTTGGAACCTGTGATCTGGCGGCCGATCCCGGCATTCCCCTGCTGCCACAAGAACAGGCATTGGTTCTGATTCGGTTTAACAACTTAATGTAACCACATCTGAGAAACGACTAAAGCACTGATTTCTAGCACAAAGGAATATATTGTCAGGGTATGGTACAAAATGTCAGGACACTACTTTGCCAACTGCAGACAGCCAGTAGCTTTTTCTATCCCGCTATGGTGCTGACCACGGTTAGCATTAAAAAGCTCTTCCAAATGGATATTCCTGGGGTTTTATTTTTGGCAAGTTCTGCATATTAAGGTGTCCAAAGCAGTTGAACACACCAGCTTCTTAATGAGATATTTAACAGGAAGAAACGCATACTCTTCTCTAAAGCTTCATTTATACTGCGTTTAATAGCTCAGTAAACCGACAGAGATTAGGTAACTTGCTAAAGACCACATGGCAGGCAGGTGGCAGAACAGGAACTATAGCTTGGAAATGCCTCTTGCTCTTCTGTCTGCTGAGGAGTCAGACGAGGCTGACCTGTGTGAATGTAATGAGGGAGGGAGCGAGGGAGAGAGTGCATGAGAACTTCTCTCCTTTTATCACACCTTTGCATGCCCACGAGGGCCCTGACCTCTCCTGCGCTGAGCCCTCTGCAAGGGGGCAGGTTCAGGAAGGATCAGGGTGAAATGTGAACTCACTATTTATCACTCTGAGAGGTCAGACTGAGAGTCTGGACGTGAGGCAGAAGCAGCTTGGATTTCTTCCAAGGCTGGAGTAGCTGCTGCGGTATGTGCTGCCCAGGATTTTCCAGGGCAAATTCTGATTCAGCTGTAAGTCTTATTAGAAGCTCTGCCTGAAATTTCTTTCGTTCTTAGCCATTCAGCTGGGGGCACTCAGGGCATCCTGACCACCAGACAATATCCCTTCCTACTGCTGCGATCCTTATAGCTCAGCGCCTGCAACGAGGCAGCTTTGCAGCCAGTGGAAATCGCACAGCTCTGCTGACACGGGTTTATAGCTGCTAAGGATCTGGCCTCATATTTTGACTGTCACACAGCACAAGCAGGACTGCTCTTTCCTATTTTCATCATCACCAACAAGATTTTGTTTAGGACTGTGGTTTACAAAGATCTTATTATAGAGAAATGAAAAGAAAACTCATCTAAAATCTGGTTACATTGAAAAATTCCAGCTGTCTTGCAATTCAATGCAGCTGTGCTATCTAGTATCTTTTTCTCTTCCTTTTGCATCTCTTTATAGAACATTAGCTTCTATAGAAAAATGCATTTTTTTTTTTACACATGGCAATTTTTTCTCTCCCCTCTTCATTATTTGCTGGCTGTTATTTCCACCATTGAAACCTACAGACTCTAATAAGGAAAATGCAAAGATATTTTGAGACAGAGGAGCAGCAAGGAGGAAAAAAATAGCATTTGTGAACAGTTTCTACTGGCAGCCTCTTGCCCACGATTTTTTTTTCTTATAGAAACTGTAATATGATGATATTATGCAACTGCCTTCACATATTAGAATCATTATGAGCAGTAGCTTTGTGATATCATACAGCAGGTGCTAAGAACAGTTTTTGCTTTTTCCCCAAAGCAACTACAAAATTACTTACGATTTCATTATAGAACAATCAACACTTTGTGGGGAGAAGTTTGTGTTATTTTGTGATTGTGTTAGTGGGGAAAAAAAATATTTTTTCTGGGGAGTTTGCAGCATTCTCTGGGTGAAAACTAAGCTGAATTCATTTGTAGCCAAATGCCTGCGTCCTTAGCCAGGCAAAACTCAGATGAAACTGGAAGGGCTCCAATCCTCACTCAGCTACCTGCTTCCTTGTGCAAACTCAAGTCAGTAGGGCTCTCCGCATCTCACTCGAGGTCTGACTACTGCAATGCAGTGGGCAAAATTCAGTCCCTCAGCCAGGACTGGAAGGACCACGACAAGAGGAGGTCTTGTATTTATCTCCCCTTTAGGATAAAAATGATGTCAAAATGTTAAATCAAAAAACCTCAGGGTATGTGGGGTGTGGCAGGTTCACAAGCGGGCAGACGTGAGGCCCAGCCGAAGCCTTCCGAGAGGCACCAGCCACTTTCAAGCAACGTGTGTCTTTTATCCTCTCCCTGGTGGACCTCTGCAGCTTAAGAAAGCCTCACCTCTGGTCAGCTCACGTTACCCCAGCAGGAATAACTCCAGAGGCTTCCAGCGCCCAGAGGAAGAGCCGGGTGGGTCACGTTCTGGGAGGACCAGCAGGCTTACACAGAGCTGCGTTTGCTTCACAGCATTCCCCGCCAGGCTGCAATGCCCACACAGCACCTGGGTGCTGGCCCCAGAATTGCTTTATTCCCCTCAGAAACAGGGCAGGGAGGTAGCCCCACAGCTTCCTTTTTGGTCAGGGAATTGCAGGGCTGTGGTGGAAACCACGAGCCCCAGTTTCTCACCTCTTCATTTTAATACCTAGAAGACAGAAATTCTTTTGCCCCAAGTCTGTTGTCCTACCTGTCCCAAAATATAATTAATATATTATAAAGAACCTTTCTGCTAAAAAAGCAAAATATGTTCACTATATCATATTTTCTATTTCCAGAAAATGCTTTGCTCTTATTTTACAAATATTTACTACCAAACGTTCCCTTGAAAAGCTGAAAATAATTTAAACAACTCTTATTTATATGAATGCCAGGCAGCAGAAACACAAGCAAAGAAACACCCAGGCAGCAATGCGCGTGTGCATTTCTCATTAGCAAAAGCACGGTCAGGCATGGTCACCTAGTGCTAACCACACGACTGAACCACTTTGCCTAAATGTGAGCGCCTAAAGAGCAAATCACAACGTTCAAAGCTACAGCAAGACAGGGCAGCATTTCTTGCACCTGAAAACAGAGATATGGATCGGATCGATTCTACTCGAGAAAATACCTCAGTGTCATTCCTTGCAAAGGTACGGCTTGTAAAACACACCACGCTTTCAGAAGCAGTATTTTGAACACCAGACACAGCTGATCGTGGTTACGCTACCGGAGGAAAACCCAGGAATAATACTGTTTCGAAGCCCCGGTGTCCCCTTACTCAGCAGCAAGGCCCTGGCAGCTGCTGTGCCGCTGCTGTGCAGACACACACGCGTCAGAGCTGCTCACTTCGGCTGCAAGGCAAGAGCACGAAGCAAGCAAGCCAGGCGGTCTGTGAGCGCTGGGCAGGGGGCTCCCGGAGGTTTTGGTGATGCCATTTGGTAAGGAACTGATGTGAGGACCTGGCTGTTTTAGAGAGACTCCCTGGGGATTTCCAGCTGTGGCCAGAGTGCACGGTGGTGGCAGCAGGGCAGCCTGATGCCCCAGCGGCTGCTGGCTGTCAGGCCCGTCACCCTGGCCAACCAGATGCCCCAAACAGCTCTAAATTAAACCAACACCCAATAAATAGCTTGCCAAAATGAACACAGCGTGTAAAATGGCTTGTGTTGGTAGCTGTTCCATCACCCCCGCGCTCCGCAGGACCAAACCCAGACGGCCGATGCGTTGGTGCAAAGCAGGGGACATAACAAACGCTTTTTAGTCAGCACTATAGTCAGCGGGCAGACCTATGCTTGGATCTGCGGTCTCCCTTGTGCCCACCCAGCTGCCTGCCCGCAGGCAGGTGCAATTCCTCCACGCCCGCTGCACACCCAAGCTGCCCAGCCACGGAGCCTTGCCCTTCCTGAGCCCAGGTCTTGCTCCTTGCCAGACAAACACGCAGAAATTTTTAAACCGCCTGATCCCCGTCTTGTGGGACGGAGGTCAGCCGTACGAATAAGCACCGAGGAAGCGGGAGCTGCCCAAAGGGCTCTCCTTCAGGCAGCAAACAACCGCGTGCCACAAAAAAACCCCGACCTGAACGCGAGACCCGCACTCCTGAGACGGCGGGGGCAGGATGCAGGCAGCCCCCTGGAGGCGCCCGGGGTGCTGTGACCCCAGACCTCTGCACGCCGCGGGAAGGAGAGGGAGAAGAAGGGGAAGATGGAGAAGGAGGAGAAGGGGGAAAGAGAGAGGGTGGGGAAGGGGAAGGGGCCCGAGGCTGCCGGGCAGCCCCGCCGTGACGCCGCAGGCCGCGAGATGGCGCTGTGGCTCCGCGCTGTGGCTCCGCGCAGCTCCGCGCAGGGGCCTGGGGCTGCAGCGGCGGGGTGGTGGCGGGGGGGGGGGGGTAAAGGCTTCCGCGGGGAGCGGGCGCTTTCTTGCAATTAAACCTTTATTTTTTTCTTACCCCCCCCCCCTTTTTTTTTCTTTATTACAGCTCTGATTTTATTTATGCATCCTTTATTTATTTATTTATTTAAAGCATGAAAGAGCCGGCTTGCTGCAAAGCGCCCCCCCCCCCCAATCCCCAGAAACTCCGGGGAATTCCCCGCGCAGAGATGAATATGGATGAAAATCTATATTACCCCAGGCACCAACTTAGCACAGGATGTTTATGAAATATTCCTGAAATGTAGTTTATTTACAAATCAAGTTATCCACTTATGCGAGACACTTAAAACAGTTACGCGCTTAGTGGACAGTTATTATTATTACTTATCGCTTGTTAAGCACCAGGTGCTCCGCGCTGTACAAGCCACACGTGTAAGAAGTCAGCCCCTCCTGCCAAGCAGGTACAGCCGAGCAGCCAGGTCCAAAAGCTGGGCAAATTTTTTTTTCCCCTCCGTCAGGCCATGGCAGATGCCAAGATGCCCGAGGAAACCACGGAGCGAATAAAGGCTTTTGGGATTTTTTTGTTTCCTCCAGTGGGTTTGGTTTCGCTAGCTGTGTTTTTTCAGAGTACCCGCTGCATCAAAGTTCATTTCAAGGAATTCTGCTCATGAAATAACCTGATCAGACGCTGCTTCTTTCTTCCCTTCTTACGTATCTGCATCAGAGGCTTTTTCCTTCATTCCTTTGAGCACTGGGCAGAAGAGATCACGTACCCAGCCCTAACAAAACCCAGTTTCACACCATTAAAAGAAGGATAAATTGGAACACTCACGGAGGACTAGACGAGCTTCAAAAGAATATTTTTTAGTAAACCCCTGAGCCCTAACAATTTGTAAAATGAGAAAAATTCCTTAGCAGTCTCAGAGCTGTATGCCAGTACATGGAGCTGTATCTCTGCACTGGCACTGCACAATATGCAAATATTTTGCATTCTCTCTTTCTGTCTGTACGTGCATTTGAGCAAGGGCACCTAAGAGCACTATCCCTTTCTTGTACAGAAAGCTATAACTATGGTAACAGGATGTCATCTGTTGCAAAACGCTGGATTTTTTTTTTTTAACGGTGACTTTATGTCCACTTTCCCACACATGTTAAGATTTTGCATCTGTAGCAAACCTGTGCTCGCTGAGCTCAGGAGCCGAGCAGGAGAAAGCTCCATGGCCAGTAATCTATGCAGCGCGTGTCCTCGCTGGGCAGAGAGCTGTGTCATAGAACCGAGCACGCCGCAACTTTAGGGCAGAGGGTAGCAATTCTTTTCACGAAGAAGTATCTCTCTAACTCATCAAAAGAGATAGACGTTGCCCGTGCAGAGTTTAAAATCACAGCAAGAACTTGTTACCCTTTTGCAACCTCTCTGGACGGAGTCTGTTTCTCCATTTGGTGAAGAGGGAATCGCCCGAGGTACACGCACAGCCCTTTCCTTTCAGCTGCCTGGCCATCCCTGAGGAAGGGATGAACTTCTGTGCTTTAGAGCAGGGTTCTTCTTTGTTTGGTGATTTGCCTCCCGTTCAGTTTTAAGCAGGTATTTCAAACAGAAACCCTCTAATACAAATATCAGCTGCACAGCAAAACACCGTAAAACTATCAAACAAAATACGAAGCGCCTGTGCTGTGCACATCTTGCAGACAACGCGATTTATTTTTCTGTGCCATTTCCTCTCATAAAAATCATCTCCAAATAACCTCTTCCTGCCTATTAATCTTTTTTGTGTAAAAAGAGGTAAAAAATACACGCACAGTGGTTGAGTCTTTGTTACCGTGTGCTATTCCTCATCACAGGTTTGAGCTCTTTTCTCAGGTAATCTCGAATTATGCAAGTGCTCAGTTGTATGAGGGCAGCACAGGAGAGACGAGTGGCTGCTACCCCTGTCTCGGGAACGAGCTCCATCAGTGCAGTCCCGCGTTAGGTCCTAGCCTACCGAGCTACACAGCCTTCCTTCTCTACATCATTTTTCTTCTTGTTTATTGATTAATAAAATAATTTGCCAACGAAGAAAAAAAAAAAGGCAATTTTAGAAGGGAAGAGACTTCACAGCAAGCAACTCAGTTAAAGCTGACCAAGATATAGCAAAAAAAGAAACGCCCCGAAATTCAAAGGCAAATGTTCTGTCCTTAGCTCACCCCTTTCCAGTAGGGTATTACAGCCTATTTCACACTGTTTAGAGAGTCATGCTCTTTGCAGGCTGTTCTACTGTGTAAATACAAATGCGGAATAGAAGAGCCGTCATCCTTCTCGCTAAATGCCCTAAACTTCAGGGAATTTAAAGACAGACCTTTAGCAGCATTTTAAGCCCTTTGAATATAAAATTTGCCCTTTCTCTCTTGAATTAAAACCAAAAAGGAAAAGCCCCCAAAACCATCCCTGGGTGTTTTAAAGAAGCTCATTGATCAGATGAACACCGATACCAACAGGATGTGCATATTTTTTAAAAAAATATAATTTCTAAACATGCATGCTTTTCTTTCTGTAGGAACCAGGCAGAAACTGGCGGTAGGATTTGTGACCTCTTCTGTAGGAGGTCAGATGATACAGTCTCTCGAGGCCTTAAAATTTCTGAATTTAGGAACTGCTCCAGTTATCTAGGTAATCATTGTCCCTCTCAGTTCTGGGAGGCAAAAGTGAAGATAAATTAAAAGCTTTTAGAAAATATCTTTTATTTGGTAGTTATTTGGTAGGTGTCATAGTTCTTGGGGCCATATATGTGTGTGTATATATATGCAAGGCTGTTTTAAATGTGTCCTTATAACAGTAAAGATTCATCTCCTGTGAAGTTACATTATTACATAAATGACCTCCTGAGAGCTGATTTTACATGTGAAAACTGACGCAGCCCAGAATGCTCACAGAAGCCAGGAGCACACACACTAAACTTGTGTACTGACATGTTTGAATTTTTTTTTTAGGGCTCCTTAGCAAAAATAGCTACTATTTACAGTGAAATAAATCGCCTGCCTTTAATGTTCATTTTCCCAAAGCATCTGCTGAAAAGCTTTCGTCCACGTGCTGCACCTGCTAAAATCAGATTAAAGAAAAACCAAAGCTGTTTTTGAAAGGGTCCATGTCTGGGGGGAGGGTGAGGAATTCAAAAAGGAACTGCAATCGGGAAGATTTTTAAAAAAGTATTTTGTGGTTTTAAAATGGGAAACTAAAAAGGTATTTTTTTTTTTAATGAAACAAGTAGCTAAAATAAGACCAAGATAAAAGCCAGCAATAAAAACCAAGTTAAAAGCTCTCCCTTGTCTGAGGCTTAATTCAAAATATCGGAAAGTTTGTAATCAAATTAAAACTGTCACTATACCAGCAATCCTCCAGTGAGCACAGAGCATTTTGCTAAGGAGAGATATTTGCATTCTGCTATTTTTTCAGAGCAGAAACGCATCACCTTAGTTCAAAGAATAGGGATTTTAAGGATGTTACTAGGTAAATGATGCATTATAATGTTGTTTTACTGATTATTTGGTGCTTGAGTATTAGGGAACAAATGCTTTGCTCTCAGTATTTGTGCTGATTGAAGGGAAGAAATGAAGAGAAATAAAACCCTGATGGACAGAATGTTTGTTTGGGTAATTGCTAACAAAGCCAGCTGTGATGTACCTAAAAAGGACAGATCAGGTATCATTTCTGCTTTAAATACTACATCTGCTTTCAATATTGTGGTCATTCCAGGTCTTTGTGCAGAGTTATTTAACGCTGCCTTTTGTTGTGTAACACCAGTGTAGTCTGTGATACCGGAGTTCTGCCCGTTCAAAGGCGATGGCCCTATGGAGCATCTTTTTCATGTCATGGCTTTTGCTAGAGGCTTTTGTTTAAAGCCTGCTTCCAGCACACAGTTCTGCCTTTCCCACTCTCTCTCCTGCCTGTGTGTGTGATGTAGCGAAGTCATTTGCAATATAAATTACAGAATCAACTGTTGAGTTTACAAACTGAATATGCATGAAGACATTGGATAATGTTACTACCTTCCCCAGCCTAATAGAGGTAAATATGTCTGAAATTTGTGTTGGTGGAAGAGTGGATATTTATGTACTGTAGGTATTAATTACAGTTGGGCTAATTTAAAGTTTCTGTTATTAATTGCTTTATAGTTTCACTGCCATCAGGATTAACTGCAGCCACCTACAAGCACAATCATTTGGTAATGTTCTTAATTACATAGAGAAGACATTCTTCTTACAGTTAAAGCAGCGCTTCGACAAGCGCCTTGTAGTCTCTCTTGTTTATTCAAAATAAATATTAGCCCAGAAAAGGAAAAAAAAAAAAAAAGAGGCCAATACTATGAGAATAAAAATGGGCTGCAGGGACTTTAGACTAGCAATGATTTTGGTGAGTGCTTAATTTCTTGTTTGGTTGAAAAAAGACTGGATTGGCTATCGACAGGTCCCTATCAATAGGCAGACCCCGGAGGTCTGGCTATTTGCACATGGCCTGATTGACTTGTCCTTAATAGACATATAATTGTTGACAAATACCTTCCAATAGGCTGTGGCAGGCATGGCCAGGCAGACAAAAGAGGCTTCTCTACGACAGAGACTGGGGCAGAGCGATTCAAGAGACACGGCACCTTAACCAGGAAACAGCCGGCGTCCCCAAAGAAACTTCGGGGGTAAAACCTGTAAAATCGACCCGTTTTTCTTCCTCCCTCCAGCGGCTGACAGCCAGCTCTGCCATGAAAAGCAGCATTGCCTGTAGAGCGTGCGGGCTCCAGTCAGGGTGCCTCTTGTTCTACGCAACTTCAAAAAAAAGCTTAATCATAACAGTAAACCTATGCACTTAGGCCCCTATTTTTCCCAAGGCCTGAGGATTTTAAAAATGTGACTGCATTTTTTCCTGTTACTGCTCTCCCAGCACCCACTCCAGCTGTTATTAGGGACAGGATCCCAGGGTAGGTGGACCTTCAGCTGCTCTAAGTCCTGATGTTGCCACCAGCTCATTAAATAATAGTGCAATATTAATTTTACGACTAGATAAATGGAATGAAGTGGCTGGGGGTGCACAGTTTGGAAGCTTTTGAGTTTCCATTGATTCTTGCAGCCACCGTTGATGGTTGGTGCCTCTGAGAGCAAAATGCAGAAATGGATGCTTAATGCAAGTCACCTATTTCTGAAAATTTTGGCTGACCTTCCAGGGCACCTCAGGAAATCTGTGGTGGAGTTTGCACTCTATATCTAAGGATCTGGGACTAAACGCAGCTTCATTTTTTTTGTGCAGTGCCTTCACACACACACAATCCTAAACAAGAGTTAAATAATACATTTACTGTGCTATTATTTTCTGTGTTAAATAACAGTGTAGAAAAGAAAACGAAGAGGTGTAGGCAAAGAAAAAAAAGATAATAAACTGCATTTATCTGTCCTCAAGATAATAGTTCTATATTAGATATGTTGGGGAATTAATTACATGGATTTTTAGAATGTTTAGTACATTATAGGCATTGCAATACTTGTCACAAGACAAAAGGCCATTGAAATGATGCAGTACAGCCTTAGGCAGCCATAAAAGAACAAATTGTTCAAGTTTGTACATCAGTGTGAGATCCAAAGAACCCTGGCTCCAAGAAAAATACCAGTGAAATTTAGAGATGTACCTACTCTGTGGATTTACCCAGAAGTGAACTGAAAGCTGGACTCTGGCCTTTCAGTCCTGGGTTTGACGAGCTTGCCTTTCCCTTTCAGCAGCAAGCTGAGAAATGACTCTTGAACATTCGCCTCGCAGGATTTCTTCCCTTGGTCGTTTTGGATTTTGTAATTCCTTCCCCCCCCTTGGGACATGGTGCTTGGCAGGCAGAGGTAGCACCCTTATCCTGTGGCGCCAGCAACTCGCAGAGAGAAGGCAGCGACGGGGGAAGGTCAGGAGGGTGCTCCTTAAACCTCTAAGCTAACGTCTTCTGCCTCCCACCTCTGCGCTCCCCCACCTCTTTCCTTCCAAACTAATAAAAACAGCCATTAAAAAAGGAGACCGAGAAAAACACAGTGCAGACCGTGATCACAGAGGCAAGCAAAGTAGGTTACAAATTAGTGTGACACCATCAAGGTGACACTGCAGACAACCTCTGACACCCGGCACAAAGCTGAATGCCTTGTGCCAAAAAGACCTTGAGCCTTGTCTTTGATTCCTATTGATCAAATACATAGATTAAATACAGTATCAGATGGCAAGGCTGAAGCCTGGGATTCTGCATACAGCGAAGACCCTCAGACATGAAAGACCAGATATACAACAGAGATAGCAGACAGACAGATAGGGAGAGGGATACGGCGTGCTTCTATTGTGAATACACAGATGTGGGCTGAGGCAGACAATTTTATCCGGCAGATGGGCAGGGCTTTTTGCACTTGCTGCACTTCTTACAGGTCATGAAATCCAAATGTCAATAACACCAGGAATAAGGGACAGCGTTTTCAGCGGCGTTTTTGCGATCCCCGAACATTCCTACGCATGTGCATCCTGTGACCAGCTGCTTCAAAATGGTGCGGGCGCTCGTGTGTGTGTGTATATGTCCATTAATTCAGAATTACTCCAATTACGAGCTTTTGATGCTCCAAACCCCTCTTTCTAACCCAAAAGAGATGGAGAGCCCTCGGCCTGGCCAATCAGATCATTTTCCCTCCTGCCTGCAGCAGATGTAAGCAATTTACTTTTTTATTTCTGCATATTCAGTGCGAGCGGAGCTGCTGGTGACTTCTCACCCCGGAGCCTGCAGGATTCTAACCCTATCAAATTAAAGCATTTTGCTCACTTATTCCCAAGCGCTCGGCTGGTGCTTAGCAGGCCTCCCGCTGCATAGCAATGGCGGGCGTTCGTGTCCGCTCATACCCCGAGCCTAATCAGAGATTATTAAGGAAAATATACAGTGCTTTAATTTGATGAGACTGGTTATAGGTACTGCAGTTAAAGGTCACCCTCTTGCGTGTATCTCCCTCAGTCACTGTAATATTTTCCTCTCGCTTGACAATCCTCAGCTCCAAACAATAGGCCAAGAAGACACGTTTATTTTTGTCACGCTGTGATGAGCTCAATAGGGACAAAAATGAATTATTTAAAGTTCGCATAAACAAACAACCCCAGGCCAGGGTCCCCTTGGCCCGCTTACCCCCTCTGCATTTTTGCGCAGGCTTTGCCTGTCTCTTGCCTTTAGAGAACGTGCGATAAAAACCTCGCTCAGTTGGAAAGCGAAGCCATGGAGGTGTCAAAGCCCAGGGCCAGTGGTAGCCCGTAGCCACTGCCTGCTGCTGCCTGCTCGGCAGGAGCCTGCCTGCACAAGCCCTGCAGAAGCGTTGGGGTCCATCCCAGCAGCAGGTGCCTGGAAAGGACTTCCCAGCTTTCCTCAGCCACTAGGAGGTAGCGGAGCTATCCAGGGCAAAAAGAAAGCCCACAAGGCCTGATACGACGGGCTCTGAGCCCTCCTGCTGCAACTGTGGGAACCGAAGGGGTTCGGCTCAGTCCTGTGCCATTTAAAGGGTTGGGGGAGTGAGGGATGAGCAGCAACTCCAGCCTGCCCGCCTACGCCATCGTGCTCAGATCGTGGCCTCATCTAAATTCACACCGCTTCCAGCCAAGGCTCTGCAGGTGTGGCAAGGGCTGGGAGGAAGCCCCCGCAGCAATTTTCTTCACTCAGCCTTAATTCTGCTGCCATTCGTTAGAACAGCGCGGTGGTTTGGTCTGTTCAGGGCTGGGTGGTGGGGAGGGAAACAGCGAGCCGGTGAGAGACGGGTGGGTTAATTCTAACCTCCTGTCGAGCCTAATGGTTTGAGCATATGTGTCCATGCAGCAGACCAACAGCAGGCTTATTTACCTCCAGAATTTACATGAGAATTGCTTTATGCAGCTGTATGTAAAAATTCAAACCACACAGTGTCACTGTATCACACAGGTCAACCCAAAGCCCAGTGGCATTATAGCAAGAGACAAAAGCCTCACCACTTCGCCAGGGTTTCCTTTAGGACTGAAAGTTGTTCTATTAAAAACAAAAAACAACAACAAAAAGATGTGAGCCTGTCTCTACCGCTGCCCCCCTTCCAGATTCCCTTCACATTCCTCAAAGGCTGCCAAAATTATGAGGACCTGGAGCCTGATCCTGCTTTTGCCCCTCTCAGCAGGCTGCAGAGAGGGCTGCAAAGGATGCCAGGATCGGGCCAGCTTCATTCTGTGTCTGTGAATAATCCCGTTAGTTGATCCCCATGCACAGACTTTTTACATACACATTACTGATGGGCCAAGGCAGAAGAGTTCAGAGAGGTGGAATTTCAGTATTTATCCTCAACACAGGCAGACAGACTCAGGCTGCTTGGGATGCTACAGGCATCCTGGTCCGTCTGGTAAATCGCTTGTGTTTGCCTGGTTGTTGGTTTGTTTTTCTCCCTCCAATTTGAAGTGTCTGAGATATCTCCAGAAAAGCCACGGCTCGATGTGCTGTGGAAACACAGGCTGTGCGCATCTCATCAGAGACCTGAGGAATCCCGTGCTGCAGGAGAAATCGGGATCTTCCACCATCACCTCAATTATATTGTGTTACACTGATGGCATCCCACCTTCTGCCGAACAAAAAAGCCACTCTGCCTCAGGACCCCTGAAGTGTTTCTAAAGTAACCTGAAAAGCTTTGGCAAATTGGATCAGTATTTCCAGCAACTCATCGATATGAGCGCGGCCAGATACAGCGGTAGCCGTCTCTGCAGCGGAACGCCCTCAGAAAATGCAGAAGTATATCAAGGGGAAAAAAGTTACCTGCACTTTTTTTTTTTTAAACTTTACAAAAAGTTTTTCTGCAGAGGCTTGGGACAGTTCTTATTTTAGTCTGAACCAATTATTCAGCCTTAATACCTGGACCCTGGTATGCTTCTGTCTTTGATCAGAAAGAACTTGCCTGAAGGCCAGCTCAAGAGAGGTTCAAAGTCAAATGCTTTGATTTAAACCACTCTGCTCCCATCCATGAAAGAAGATGAGAAGAAGCTCTCTAGTATGAAGACAGAGATAAGTGCAATGCAGCATGTCACATGCAGTATTACAATGCAAAGCATACAAAAAAAAGATATTTTGGGGAGCAGAGTGGTTAAACACAAATCACCCTAACAATCTGATGGCTTCGGCAGTGGTAAAGCACCCTAGGGATTACTGCAAAATTCTCTAACTAGTGAGAAACTTCACATATTCCACGGCAGTGCAAGAAATAGAGAGCTTCAGAAATAGAGATCTTCTGAGACCAGGACTCAGATGCTTGTGGTCTGAGAGCCTCTGCAACATTTGTATGGGTCTGCTAGTGACACATGGAGGATGATACACAGCTGGACCACTCCAGTGCTCTAAACAATTCTTTCCTTGAGACCTTTTGCTACATCACTGCAAATAACCATTTAGGTATGACTATAGGATCATGCCAGAGTTTATAAAACCTGAAGCACAGAAGAAACTCCTGTCCTAGTATTTTAGTAATTCATAGGGTGATCCTTGCTGCCTGTCATGGCAAGGGACAGGACTCAGGGCCAGAAGTCACCCGGATTCTGCGCACAGAAAGGAAGCACAGCTCCCTGATGGAGTTTGTTCTCCTCCTTCCCGCAAGTTCCTTGATGATTATTTCAGCCTTCGAAACCCCAACATGCACAAAAATAAAAAGTTCTCCCTAAGCTTCACGCAGGAAACGAACCACAGGAAACGCGGTATCAAAACACAGCCTTCCACTGGCAGCGTCACCATTTTATTGCTCGGGTTGTAATCGCTCTTCGGGGGAGTGATCATTTTCCTGCTTCATACAGCAACACACCAAGCAGGCTGCAGTGGCTGGAAATGTGGGGAAATGATTTTCCCCCCTTGCCATTCAGAACTTCACTTTGTTGACAAGAACTATGGGAATGTAAAGGAGAAAGGCTTTTTCACTTTTCTTTTTCTACTTCTGCTGAATGAAAATAACTTTCCCCTAGCTATCAGTGCTGTGGCGAATACATTCAGTCGCTACATCCTGCTGCGTCTTTTCACTGGGGAAGGTTTTGATGGCAGAGTCCTTTTTTTCCTTCGCTGACTGGCACCTTCAGCATTTTCCTGTCATCTTTTCATTAATTTGCCCCTGTATGTCCCTTCCAGTGTCCTGGTAATTCAAACACGAGAAGTGCAGAATTCATCGCAGCATAACACAACTCTATTAAAACAAACTGAATTTGATTTTTGCCTTGAGATGGGACCTGGAGCCTCTTTGGGAGTAGGGCTCTCCAAACCCCATCCCCATAATGGCACCAGAGATTTCACCAGGACTACCGCCGTGTGGGAGCTTCGCTGGCCAAGTCCTCCTTTCATGATGTACCCTGATAGGGAATTAGAAAATAACCACGGGACCACATTCCCAGGCTGCTACATCACCACACCTTGTGGTATCACACTGCTATCTATACACCATGCCCACAACACACTGGTAGCACTGTCATAAGCAAAGGAGGCAAGCTAGGAGTTTCTGATTTTGAAACAAACAACTCGGTCCAGAAAATGGGGCAAGTCTGAGGGCAAGGCTCTGAACACCCCCCTCCGTCTCCAGCAGGCAACTTGAGAGAACCTTTACTGGGAGAGAAAGTTTTCCTCATTCTGCCTATCAATGCATATTCCTTCTTTGCAGGCTCTGGAAAGGTCTGTTATAAATGTATAATCCCATAAGCAAAAGAAAATCAAAACCAACATGCAAAAGGCATGCTGGGACCGAGGAGCTGTAGTACAAAAGATCAAACCCTCAGAAGAGTAAAGCACAGGGGAGGATAAACAAGAGCAGGAAAGAGAAAGCAGAGGAGAAAGAGAATAATTAACAAACAGCATATTCTATACAGAGCAGAAGAGTCCAGCTCATAAAAAGCAAACAGTGGGCTCTCTTCTCTGCTTAAAGAGAAATTCTGGGCCCTGCTATGCCTTGATGGCTTGAGAGGAGAATGATGAGAAACTCGTTTCCAAGATGCACCTCTGATGTTTGGTGCACACCACCACGGAAGACCATAGCTTGCTGCCGTCATCCAAATTAACCCTTCAAGAAGTAAAATAATCCTTAAGACAACCTATTCTGTTAAACTCTCCAGCCAGGCCAGCTCATTTTCTGCTTACCGAATTCTAGCTCTGTGAACACTGCTCGCTGTGCTGCTTAGTCTTAACCATGGCTGGCTGAACTCCACACACTACTTCTGCACAAACCAGAAATGCTCCAGGTAAAATACAGAGGGAGATCTGACACCGCTTGAAATACACGTGGAAGGAAGAACTGCTGTTTTCTTGGTTCCAAAGTCCTTCCATGCCCTCTGTTAATGCCAGCTCTCTGCTTTTTTGGTGTGCTGTCAGCCTCCACTTTTTGAAATGAACAACTGCCATTTCAGTGCTATTCCCTATTTATTTAGGGGGCACCTCTTGCAGCCACTGCTTTTGGAAAACTTTTGGAAAAATGTTTTTTGGCTTCCATGGAGTAACCTGCCTCCAGAGAGAGGTAAATCTACTTTGACATGACAAGAGAGCTCTTAAAAGTTCCCCAAGCAGCTGTGAGTCAGAAAGTGAAGAAAAAGAAGAATCAGAGACCCTTAAGAACACATCAAGGTTCATTAAATGTCACGGTGAGCCTTATGGGGCTCTGATCACTTGTGTTTCTTACTGTAAAAGCCTAATGCAGTGTGTGCACGCACGCAGCTGTCAGGTTTTCTTCCACTGATAGGCAAGGAAGTCAGATTTTTGGTTGTGCCATGAAAGTGGAATTCAAACAGGGTTTCACAGCTCTTAAGGATGCTTCTAAAGAGAAGAGAGGAATGTGACCTTCAGAAAATTGATTAACTTTAAGAAGTCCAACCCAATCACGACATAATTTAAGCGAATGGACAGAGAACAAGGGAAGAAAAAAAAATTGCCATGGGGAAAAGGATGGGTTGAGAGTTCAGAAAAATTCCCAAGCCTAAATGAACATCTTGCTTTCATTTTCTCTACGAATGGCAACATCGAACATGGGCAGAAAAGGCAAAATACTGGGAACATGGGATAGGGAAAGACAAGGACATTGTCATTTTGATATAGGACCTATAGCTGAATAGAGTAGGAAACAATATTAAAATGCCAATGCATTTTGGCCAGGAGACTGGATGATCTCTAGCTGAGAACGAACACATGAAATTGCAGATCCAGCAGCAACTGCCAGTTTTGTAGCTACTGCTTGTACCTTGTGGTATCATTCTCCTCCCAGAGTTGATAAAGGGGATTTAGGGATGACCTGTCACTCATGCCTTAATAACTTACCAGGTTTTAAGAACAAATTTGGAGACAATCAAAGGGAGTAAAGGGCAAACGTTTATCATACAGGTTTCCTGAAGCTGGATTGTGCGAGGCTACCCTGAGAGTTTATATATATAATTTAAAATTCTTTAATATTTTAAAATTAAAATTCTTTAATGAAGACTGGTTCAGTCTTAGTTCCCACAGGGGAAAATAAAGAATTAGTCAGACCTAACAGATGATTAGTCTGGATGGGTGACAGGGAAGCGAAGAGGCAATACACTGCAGGGAGAAATACGGGGCTGGAGGGAAGATATTAGGGGAGTTCCTCAAAGAGCAGCCTTTGGACTGATCTCATATAATGGTTCATTAATAAACTTGGCACAAAAAGTAAGAGTGTTCAAATGAAATTTGAAGATTGTACAAAGTTGGGAGGCACCATCAACACAAACGAAAATCGCAATATCATACAGGAAGAATTGGATGACCTAGAGGACAGAAGTAATAGAAACGGGATGAAATTGAACAGTACAAAATGCAAGGTCATGCACTAAAGGACTAATAATGAGAATTTCTGCTAGAAGCTGTTGGGAATGACAAAGGAGGAGAAAGACCTGGGTTTGCTAGTTGATTACAGGATAAATATGTGCCATAATATAATGCAACTGAAAAGGCAGATGCAATCCTAGGATTCATCACCTGTAATAGTGCTAATAACGAGAGGAAAATATTAATGCTACTACACAAAGCACTGGTGAGACATTATCTGAAATATGGCGTAAATTCTAGTTACCCATGCTCAAGAAGGATGCATGCAAATTGGAGCGGAGGGTGCAAAGAGGACTATTACAGTGATCAAGGGACTGGAGAATTTCTAAGAGGAAACTGAACGAGCTCAGCTACCTAAATGATGCCTTAAAGAGACACAGTTACAATTCAGGAACTGGGGGTGTCCATACCAGCTATTTAAGGATATATATGTGTAGCGATGACCCAAGAAGAAATGGATATAAAACAGCTTTGAGCTCACATAACTGGGGAATTACCAGACATTTCTAACCACTGAAGTAAAAGTTCCTGAAACACCCTTCCAGTGAGTGTAGTGAGTAAAAAAACCACAAAATACAATGCATACTAAATCTTTAAAATTTAATCCGACCAGATTATAGCTGCAATGGAGCAGCAAAATGGATTGGATATTCCAGATACATGTTCTTAGATTTACAAGTGGTCTTCTGCTTTATTCTTTTAAGACCCAGGAAGGTGGGAGAAGAGATCACTATCACCCAAAAGGATGACACCAAAAAACAAGAGACTACAACACGGCAAGTCTTTTGGAGATAAGAGTTAGACAAGTTAGTATAGATAATGACAAACTTAGTTCATGGATATGTCGTAACCTGAACTCTTTTTTTTTTTTTTTAAAGCAGATTAGAACTGTGGATAAAAAAATTAATTTTTTCCTCTTTCTAAGAGCCCACTTGCTGGCAGGAACATATGCTCTTTGGTTTTCTCTGGAAATATGTCTTGACATCCATAATTTATTAGAAGTTCTAGATTTGGCAGTCCGTGGCATATATCAGCTATTGGTAACAATACAGCCTGCTGAAGTAGCGATTCTGTGGTCTATGCAGATTTATTTTCATGAGAAAGGAAATATGAATAAAATTGTAATACAATCTGGCAGTATCTAGGGGTCAAATCTCTGGGCTCTGTATTCCAAAACAAGGATTTGGTGACATAAAACTCTCTCATCTCCCTGACCACAGTTTTTTTTCCAGCTCTGCCCTTTTTATGTACAACAGGACACTTCCAAAACAAACAAAAAATACAGCACTGCAAAACAACAAAACCAACCAGGAAAACAAAACACCAGGAGAAACTGCAGGAGGAAACTAACAAGAAGACATCCATCTGAATGTTCACCCGGACAAACATTTTTGCAACAGTTTGTCAGAAAGGAAGAGCCAGGAAGGAGCGACTACAAAGACAGCACATCTTTTTTGCTGGCTGGCAGGATGAGTATCGAGCTGAGGGCTTTCAATACTTTACCTAACTACACCACATGATCTTTTCCACTTTATAAGGGCACAAGCACCAAAAACTTTCCCCACTGAGCAATGCAATAAGCCACTAAAAATGGAACGATTTAGCAACTGCTACTGTAGTATATAAGCACGGAACTAATGACATTTTCAAGGCCGGGGTAGGGCATGTTACTTGGTTCCTGCTCCTGCAGGGAATTTTTCAGGAAATTAGTTTCTTCATTGAAAAATCTAGCTTCAAATTGACCGCTGTTATCTATAAATTCTAATAAATCAGGCCAAAAAATGCAAAAATATTCAGAAAAATCTTAGGCACTGACTTTCAACATTTTTTAACCAAATACTTTGCTGTTTCTCTCTTGACAACATTTTCAGTCCAAATGTTATTAAAGTGCATTAAAAAAAAAAAAAAACATGGAAACAACCCAAGAATTTGTGACATAGGTCAAGCAAAATATTTTTGATAACCTAATGCACTTTATGGGGGGAGGACTGACTCTTGTGTGAAATGTCTTTTTTTTTTCCAAATGTCAGAAATGAATGTCAACTAAATCTTATTTTGTATTTTTTTCTTTAATCTTAGTTACTGAATGAGAAAAAAAAGAGTTATTCAGCTGCTCTAATGGCAACAGTTGGAGGGACAGAAGGGGAGATTTTACACTGCTGGAGTTTAGACACCCAAACTGGCCAATGCTGCTTATGCTGAGCAAATCATAATGCTAAGATGAATCTTCTGTTGTCTAATGGATGCCTGGGGCCGATCAAAAATGTCCACAATAGGAATGCTATCAGAGCTTCACTACAAAGCTATCAGGGAATAAGGCTATATTGAATATATAGGTATATATAAATAGGTATATAAATAGGTAAAAGATATATAAATGCAGTCAAATGATCTGAATATGTGAACATGTTACTACTTTGAAACGGTGTTCTTTATTATCAATATTCTTTCTGATTTGAAACCTCCTCTAAATATTACCTTAAGAAGCATGCTTTAATTACAAACATGGCATGCAGCGACAGCTATTTCTTTCTGCATTGACGTGATAAAATCATCTCACTGTAAATTCCTGATTCACTCTCTAAGGCAACTGGAATGGCCAGTGGTGTGTAAATAAGGACATGTGGAGGTATGCTGGAGAGCGCTGCTCCCTCCTGACTGCTGCACAAGAATAGCCTCACGTGGTGGAATTCAATTTGCCCATTTACATGGATGTTTCTTGGATGGGAAGTGTCACTGTTCTGCCCTGCCAAGCACTATAGCTCCTGCTATGGAAACACAATGAAACCAAACAATTAGTTAGAATTATTGCTCTTAAAGAAAACTGATTTGCTTGTCTGTCTTCTAAGAAAAACTCAGTTACCGTATACTATCAACCTTGGCTTGACTGGCAGTGATTTTCCTGGTCTAGTCTGCTGGGAACCTTAAATGAACACGAGCAATTATAAACCCAAAGTCTTCAGCAATTTGTAGGCATTATCTCAGGATAATTGCCCTGAAATGTTCACGTTGCAAAGCAAAGGTAGATAATTTAAAAATCCATCTTTCTCTGTCTGCACTACGAGTGGGTATAACACTCTTCCCTCCTGCGGGCCTTGTAGTAACACAATAAAGCTTGGAATTGGTCCTTTGAAAATGTCTGTTGCTGTCTTTTAGAAAGCAAGGAGGCCAAGCCTGAGTTTAACCTTTTCTGGCTTTATTATTTTCATAAAATGAAACTCAAGTCATATTTACCAGCACAAACAGAGAAAAACTGGAATGTTAAAAGTCAAGGGAACAAACCTGCCCTGAGGAGCTCTGGACAATAACATCCACTGCAAGAAAGCTCTCCTCTCCTGCTCCCGTGGTAAGATGAGTACCCCTCAGAAGGAAACTCTGGGTCCTGGCCTCCTCATGGCTGTCCGTGCTCTGTCTGAGCTTAATATTTTCTGGGAGTTTCACTACAAGCTTCTAAAAGCGCTCATAAGTGCTCAGCTCCCTCTCTACAAGTGGGAAAAACCTCCTGAGAAGTGCTGAACGTTTCTCTCTTCTCGTGACTCACACAACCGCCTCATCTGTAGGTGGTTTCCTCAGTTCCTTGCCCCCATCCCACTGAGCAAGCAACTGAAATGCATTCATTGCCTTACTGATTTATAACAGCTCTTCCCTCTGCTGCAAGGAAGGAGCACTGTTTGTCTTACAAGTGAAGGCAGTGATCTCTGAGCTCCTTCTGCAGAGAACTAGCAGGAAGAAGGATGTTTGGAGTGAGAAGGAACAGAAAGGCTCAAACTCCAAATAATTTTGGAGTCTTTCAGCAAAAGAAGTCATCACTGTGGATTTTGTTGATTTGACATAATCAAACCACGCAAGCAAACAAAAAAAGCCCAGCGGATTCAGACTTTTGCGAGACTACCAAGCTTGTTTCATGAGGAATAGAGTACTGACTCCTCAGAGCAAGAAGAGGCCCCCGGAGCAGGAACACATAATATGGTACAGCAGCCACCTAGTACCTCTGTAGTTTTGATAAAATGAAGTACGGGTAGAAGTCCAGCTCAGTATTTTTCCAGTGAATTAGTTATTAAAAAAACAGCAGAAATTACAGCTGGGTAAGCCTGAACAAAAGACTGCTTATCAGAAAGACTGTGTAATGAGAGCAGTTGGTAAACAAAAAATCGGTGAGGTAAACTGTAGTAACATTGCTAGAAATCAGCAGTGGAAATGTTGGGTATTCACCCAGTACCCTTCAGCTTCGAGTCCTTACTCTCCTACAGAGGGTAGAAGAAAATTCAAGGAGCAAGTGCTACTATCAAAGAAACCCTTGCAATATTCTAAGTTCCTATAAATGACACTGAATCCTTCCTTTGCTGGTCTGGCTGAACCTGACTTTGAAAGACTGATCCAGTTCACTCCACCACTCATGGCTCCTCCATGAACTCCACGAGAAGACTGGGACTTGAGTGCCTTCTGCCTGCATCCCTATCCTTTTTCTCTTCTTCTCATCGCTTCCACATTTTTCACGCTCCGCTTATTCTATAAAATTGCAAAGTACCAATGTCGACGTGCTTTGTCAAACCGTGTGGAGTCAGTAGCACAGCCGCTCCTGCTGCCAGTCATGTCTATTAGCTGTGCTTCCTTCTGAAACCGGCCTTGCTCGCCGGCAGAGCTCCACTGAGCGCAGTGCCGCAAGATGGCAGAGCTTGATGGGAGCACAGGGTACCACCAGGTCCGTGCCACATCAGACCCAAGGGCAGCGGATACATTTTCCCTTACTCCAGGCCAGCTGAGCGAGGTTGGCGACCTGATTTCAGGCATACAGGGGGTACTCTGTGACCCCTGTAATTTTACTGCCTCCTGAGTTATCGCTTGTGATTTTCACCGGAATGAAACGATGCATCAGGGAACAGTAAGGATTCCTGCAGCCCACAGACAGGCAGAATACAAAGTACCTACCAAAACAGCTGTCGGACCTCTGGCAAAGATATATTTTTAGTCCTTTTGAATGGAGACTCCAACTGCCAATCCACATCCCCTAAGGCTTGGCTAATTGAAAATGCTAGAGAAGGGGCTTTTTTTTTTTTTAAAAAAAAAAAAACAATCATGGGCCTAATTCACAGGCTCCACAGGCTCTACGTCTGTAACGTAGCTCCAAGGAGCTTAATCCAGACCCAGCCCCTCTTTGGAGCTGTGGGATGGAGCTTGTTCCCCATTAAGACTTGCCTTCCTTAATGTATGTACGAAAAAACCCTGCTTGCTCCAACAATGTCACACTCAGTGGAGTCCCCAAACAGGAAAGGCTCATGAACTCAGGAAGTTTAACAAGACAACCCATGTCAAGACTGGACTGGTTCAAAAAATAGTTTCAAGGAAAATATTCATCAAGAAAGAGCTAGCGTCAGAAAGGTTGATGTCAGAAGATATCCTTCCAGCAAAAGGAATGGAAACAAGATAGATGAACCTTCTGTTGGGTGGAATTCCAACTTGCACAAAAAAGTTTTCTGCAGTATTTGACCCAGTCTTTAAGTTCATCATGTCTATCTTAAAAAAGCAAAAGGAAACATGAAAATTAAAATATGCTCTACATTCCGCTTTCAAGTTAAAAAATGGCACCTTTTCAAAAAACTAGTGAAGTCCTATTTCATTTCTTTTTGGAAGGAAAAATAGTCTTTATTTCTCATCGGTTGAAAGAGCAAAAGGTAAAGTGACAGAACAGAGGGGCTTATACACACTTCCCTTTACACTGAGATAAATGCACTGAAAAACTTTAGCCAAGAGACTTCTGGCAAGATTTCTTGCTTGAATTGAAAATGCATTTTCTATTTTAAAAGTACAGGCAAGGAAGTTCTGAGTGCAGTATTCACCTACCTTTTAAGAACTGCTACAAGCTGAATATGTAATTCCAAATCCCTCTGGAAAAGTCCTATAAAATTATTATCAAATAAATAGAATTGTATAGTAATGACAGGAAACCATCTGTGAAATTGACTGGAGAATTAGTTCCCTGATAGCAAATGCGTACAGTAAGGCAAAAAGTGCTGTAGAAGTTTGTTCCCTCCAAAATATGAATATTTTTAATCATTCAGTGAAAGAGTTCTTCCTTTCTAGATTAGCGTGTGAAGAGTCTCTGCACCAGAAGTGTGTGCTGAATTCCTTATTCTTTTTAAAGATGAAATCCAATACGGATCGTAACAGCGACGGCTTCTTTCCTATTCATGTACTTGTACCAGAGAACTATTTGAATGCTGAGACTGCCTGCCTGCTTGCTAATCAATGTAGAGCACCTGTTTCACCCATTCCCCCTTTCAAACAACAGATCCATTTTGTTCCAGCCCATGGTTACCCACCACACGACAGCGTGTGCACTTCAAGCAGCATGGGCCAGGTCTGGTCTGCAGCTCACCTAACACAGGGAGGTGACTCTGATGGCCAAATGCTGCCAACAGGGTTTGAAGTGAAGGCAGAACAGGTTTCTTCACGTCCCAAACAAGATGACGATCAGATGCTACTCTGCAGAGCACAGGCAGTGGAAACCTGGACACGCTGTTATATTGCCTTAGTTGGTCCTCCAGATCTCATCTAAATCCAAGGTTTCTAAGTACAAATTTGTGTGGACTTTTCCTCCCTCCTGTCCCTTCTGTTGGCCCTGCAGAGCTTTTTGGCCATTTCAGGTTAGAGCCTTAGGGTTTCATTATTGGTATGACAAGTGGAAATTTCACAGAGGTGAAGGGGGAATGCAGAGGTGAAGAGGCTGGAGCCATCCTGCCTCGGTAGGGCCCAGGCAGGAATAACAATTCGCTGCATCCCCAGCTTTGCTGGCTACGCTTTCCCAAAACAGCTGGCTGGGGATACAGGGGGTGGCCATGGTCCTGATCATACCCTCAGTCTCTCAGCTCTCTTTGGAGGGTGCAAAGCTGCTTTTGGGCCAGAAACCCCAGTATGATCTGGATATAGGAACTCCTGTAACGTATGCAAGAACACTCTGAGGAGCAATAGGCAGGTTCTTATGTACATACATCCATATACAAGCACAAGTGTTCCCTGGGGCAAAAATCCCTCAATGTTCTTTAGATGTCCTAGCCCACCTTTACGTTGTGATCCTTTTGAAGTCTAGGGTTCGTGCTTTAGGTTTTGGCACAAGATGAGAAACAAAATAACCAACATCATTAATAGACATCTCTCCTCTGTGCCCCCCACTCTCATGCCATTTACATGCTTCTTGCCCTTGTAATATTACTGTACATATTAGACAAAACCCCACTATTTCATTGCCTTAAACAGGAAAATGTTTTCAACTCTCCTGTGCGCTCTTGCCTAGGTCATGGCTTGATTTAATTTTACAAGGCAAGAGCTGGAACAATTATCTGATTCTTCATGTACAGCAGGCTTTCAGTGGTCATTTCTGAAGTTTTACTGGTTCGTAACCTCTGTAATCAGAAGACCCAGTTAAAAAAAAAAGAAACTAAGTGAACAGGCAGGAATCTGTTCATATTATCCCTTCCTAGCTGTCCAGGCTTTCATCCTCTTTTCTCCCACACATGCCCTTATTGCTCTGCTACTCACCCACCAATGAGGGTCTGTCAATGGCAGTGAGAGGTCAACATCAAAGCACTTTTACAGCTAGCAGCTTGCAGCTAATGCTGGCATTATGGAGAGAAATAGAGAGAGAGAGAGAAGCATAGGGATTGAATGAATGGCCCTCTCATATAGAAAGAGACCGAAGAATAGAACAAAACCTCCTATTCTCCCACTCTTTATAATACTCCTGGGCCAAGTGCGCGTATGTGGTACACAGCTGAGTTTGAACTGCATTAGCACTCTTTCAGTTTACAAACAAGAGGCCTAATTTAGAAGAAAAATCTCCTATCTGATTATTTCTTTGTGTTCACCCATGTGCTAAAAAATGTCTGTACAGAGAAGGGAGGAAGGCTACATAGGTGGCTTATTAACTTCTCTGGCTGTACCATGATTGTGAAGGGCAATGGGGAGATTGTTATTCATCCATAATTTTCAAGGAAAATGTCATAAAACAGTCCCTCAAAAAAAGTGTGTCAACATGGACTACTAGGTGGAAAGACTGCGGGTCAGACTCACACCAACCGTATGACTGATTCTAGTCTCATTCCCATCCCACACAGAAACCCAGGAATTACTCTGTCCCATGCAAGTGACATGCAGATTGAATGCCTTCCTCTGAAGATGTTATGGCCTTGATACTGCAAACTTCACAATCTGGTGATTGTGAATACCGTCCTTCTAGGATTACCTGTGTCTATAATTTAACAAATATCCTGCTCCCACATGAAACCTCAGTCCTGGCAACATCTGCGATCTCTCCTGTGCTTTTCTGCACACTGGAGTTACTGTACTCATTTGCTACATGCCTTATTCTTACAATAAGGAGCTTCAGGTTAAAAAAAAGTGCAAAAGAAGTTACGTTTTACATTTCTGCAGGCTATTTTTTTCATCCTTGAATTTAGGATGCAGAGATCACAGAATGGCTGGAGAAGTTCAGAAGTGATAGGAAAAAAAAATCCTCATCTTGGAGACCAACCTGAAGGTATCAGTGATCTTGGAAAATGTCTGGAGTGGTTTGGGGAGTGCTGTGTTTGTCAAGGAATTTAAACTCTGTTCTCAGAGACAAAACCTCCACATCTGACATGTAATGAGTACTAGGACTTGACTTTAAAGCATAAATGTGACAGATCTTAACCATGCTATTATCCACTACTTATTGCTTAAAGAAAATTCACTGAGACCAAAAAAACAATAAACTCTAGCACAGATATGTGACACAACTGCAGAATGCCTTGATACCTTGAAGGCCTTTTGAATACGAAGCTTCCTACTTTATTACAGATATTTTCATGTTCATTTCTTTTCCCCTGTACCTTCCAGCAGGACAATATGTAACAGGGCACTTCTCTAGTACAAAGGCCTCTAGTATTTTATATTGTTCAAGATAATGAAAGTGCAACTTAGCTCATTATATACTGATTTATTTTAAACAGAAAGCACTCTCGGTAACCTCAGCGTTTGGTAAGTGGGAGAACTACAAGTCCAGAAATCAATAACCTAAGGACTGCCGGATCAAAATTGGTGTTAATTGAGGGATAAAAGAATGACGACACAGGGTATCCCACCTACCCTTTCTGGGACTGCACACACCTGTCCATAGAACATGAACTAAACAGGGCTGAAAGGATTAATGTCCGTGGGGGTTAACTGTATTGGCTCTTTGAGCTCAGCAGAAGAAAAGCAGATAAAAGATATTACTACTACTACTACTGCTTCGCACATGCAAGCGAGGCTAAGCCAGACAATATAAATCTAATGGTTTAAAGTCTTTGACATGACACTGATCTGTTTTGAAAATCTGTGTAGGAGCAGTGAGAAGCAGTTTGTGCAAGGAGTAACTTTGGGAGTCAGTACAGCAACTCGGAACGTTATTTATCTTCTTGAAGATGGCCGTGATGGTTTCATTAGTTAGTGCATGTTCAAAACTATAGACTGTTTCAGACAGAAAATAAGGACATAAATATTTAACCTTTGAAAAGGGAACTCATTTACTGAGAACCAACTTTATGAACTAAGGTTATAAATATCTCTCATGTACTGCAATCAGCATCGTATAATGAGATCACATGAATGGCTGAGTTGTCTTTAACCTTTGATTGTTTAAAAGTGCAGATATTCATTTGTACTACGGATTAGTGATGATGAACACTGAAATGAAGCTGAGTATCATCAGCCACAGGCTTGTGCAGAAGACGTCCCTGAAGTGAAAGCAGTCCCCTCCCTTCCAGTTTCCACCCCCAACATTTCTTTCATTCACGGTAATTCAGTTGCAGTCTGTCAAAACACTGAAAGGGACATATCTTTCAGATTTATCTACAGGGATTTTGTAATGCTAGAACAGGGCTTTTTCACTTTGCCAAAAGACATCTCCTGAGAGAAGCCTGTTCATGTTACACACTTTATAAGCAATTGTATTCAAATGCCATGTGTAAAATACATTTTTTAAAGTATATTCTCCCCCACAAAAATAACCGCTATATAGTAGATGGATATTAGTGGAACAAGCAGAGAAAATTGTAATGTTTCATCTTTACAGGGTCCTCCCTTAACATTGTTCTCGCAATTCAAAGACTCAAGATCATAAATGTCTCAACCATGCTCTTCAAGGAGAAGACGTGGGGTCATGCATTCCACATACTGTCACTTTGCACAGCTCTACTCCTCTTGCTCTGAAAATAGTTGCAGATTTTGCAGGCTACTCTAATATAGTTTACTGACAAATTTCATGATGAAACAACTACATTCTCAAAATTACTCTTGTGAGAGAGAGAGAGAGAGAGAGAGAGAATAAGCGGTGGCACCACCCCAAAGTACAGCAAGAAGTCGGAGACACAAAACAATTTTGACCAACCATATGAAGATCACTGCTGATGTGTTTGTCCCCACCCCCCCACCCCCCCCCCAGTTCTGCTCAATTTCATTTATATTTTGTGCTCAGGATTTGAAACCAGCTCTTCAGAGCTGGAAAGATTATTCAGTATCTAAGGATATTAAACTACCTAATGTAGGCTACAAACACTGAATTTTTTTGTCCATTAGGAACATCTGCCTATTCCAGGAGGGATATCAGGAAACATGTCCAGGCAGAAACACAAATTGAGAAAACGTCTGCTGCAGCATACAAAATTACCACAACAGGACAAATAATAAAATATTTACCATGACACAGTAAGTCTCCCTTACCATGGCAGCATACAGCAGTCTCTCCAACAACATACTTTCAGTGTTAAGTCATGGTGGTGTCAGAAAATGGTTTATTGTAAATTACAGCCTGGATTGCCATATATCCACTACACCTACAGGAATCTGAACTCTGAAGTCATTTAGAGGTAGGGTTACATCCAGAAGAAAGGATATCTTCCCTGGGAGATAAAACAACACAGCACTTCTATGTTTTACAGATGTAGTGAGAAGAATAAAAAACATTGGAAATGGACATCAAGCTGGGGGAAACTTTTCTGAAACCACACAGCTTTTTCCAGAAAAGGCAATTAAAAAGGCTTGTTTCTTGAGCATTAGTACGAAATCTGCCCCTCCTTTGGCCATTAAACCATAATAGAGTCGTCTTCTGATTTTAATTTAATCTGCTCTTATCACTTCGATTGAAAAAAGCAACATTTTTGCCATCTATTTGATCACCATGGCGTGTGTTACAGCTCACACAGAACATGCCAGCATGAATATGTCAACAAACAGTTAAATCACACAACTTTTGTGGCAGCATTTCATTGCTCTGAATATCTTTCCCTGGACTTTCTTCTTCTACTGAGCAGAGAATTTTGGGCCCCCAGAACAGCAACTATCCCTAAATCTTTATCTGAGCTGCCTCAATAGAAGTGTCCCACCAGCACCATGATTAAGCTGAAGGGTTGTGCTGCATTTAACAGCAAATAAATTAATGCCGTGGAGCAGTGAGAGCCAAACTGAAATTTTCAAAGAAAATTTGGTGTTCTTTTTAAAACAGAAAATATAATTTTTATACCCAGAAAGGGGGATTTCATTCACAAATACTCTTCTCTTTTTCAGATCTTGATAACTTTGATAAAGCTGATTATTGACTGGAGAAGGTAAAAAGCCCCATCCATACACAGCCTTAGATACGCCTCTAAAATATTAAGTGGCACCCCTGGGGCATGGTTGCATATCATTGTCCCCCCTTACAGAACACATGGAGAGATTGATTGGTTTCCTCAAAATTACACAGGCTATTGGCATCAAAACTTTTAGACAAATCCAAAATTACCGTATTAAGCTGCACCCCATTTTTCTGGAACAAAGCCACTATGTGTAATTTTCCCTGAGGAAATAAACCACAATTAAAGAAAAATTGAATGAATGAGGGAAGAGAAGCTTAAATATTAAACTATACGCGTTGGAAGAGAAGAACTTTTTGGCTGATTCACACTGTCTATAAATTACAGCATAACGTAATGTATCATGTCTCAGATACAAGAACAGTATTGAAAAGAATAATTTGGTTTCTTATACACAGTTAATGATGAATTACCATTTACATGTTTCATCATTCACTAGTACATATGGCTATAATTCAGGAATCGTGACAGTACAAAATCTATTACTCTAACAAAAGATTTGTATCATGCAATTATCTTGATGGTTCCTGTCTTGTTCTTGGAGTAGCAGTGTATTCAAAGAGCTCTGTGAGTTATCTGCCAGCTCTGGAAGTTTTTAGATACCAGTGAGCCTCCCTCCTCAATCGTAAAAATGCAGAAGAAAAACTAATGTTATTTTTATGTGTAACTTAAGAATGCTCACATTCCCCTTTCTCTCTGTTCAGAAAGGCTGCAGTAAACCACTCATCTAGCCTATTCTTTCCTCTCTTTTAAGAGGATTCCATGGGTTGGATTTTTACCTGTGTTTTACCTCAACTGTTATGTGTTATACAGTCAATTTCTGAGGACCTGGCAATTTTCTGCACAAACTATCTGACCTGTTTTTCCAAGAGCATATCACAAACTGGACCCCTAAGGTCATTAATTCATGATTTAATGTTGTATGGGATAGTAATTTTTTATTCCCCATACTTTATGTATAACTATAAACAAAAAGAAACCTTTAAATTAACTCTTTAAACCCTGAATATGATGTACATATTCATCAAGGCCCATATCAGAAGCCATTTCTTTCAGTAGAATACAAGCATGTTACGTACCGTAGGGATATGCGAATAAAGCCGTGAAACATTCTGATCTTGAATTAACTATTGACTCTTTGTGCAAGCTTTCCCATGCCATTTAGCCTCCATAAATCTAGCTATGAGACTGCAATGAACACAAAACAAATTATGCCCAAATCCAACTGGGCCTATCTGGTTTCTGTCATGGTTTGACATCACCTGCTTCATTTTATAGTTCAACTCACATTAGCAATCCATATCCAAACTCATGCAATCTCATCCATGCTAGAGTCCACAGAGAGAAGATGCATCTTCTTATTTACATTTTACAATAACTCGGTGAAGCTCTTCCTGGCCATAAATTTTCCCTCATACATCTCAGTATTTAATCCCCTACCCTACTCCATAAGGAAGAGATGAAGTTATCTTTGAATTTGGTCTCCACATCCATTTTGTGGAAAATCGTGCTTCTTGGACCAAGTAAGAGAATCAGATCTATTTACTGATGTCGTCTCTTATTTCCAATGTCTTATCTAAGAAGTTTTCAGTGAGCCTGTCAGGTTCCTTGATTAAATCATACGGCTCAGCTTTGAGCCTGTTCTTCCCTCAGTTGACATCTCACCCTAAATACAAGCTTCTGCTTAGGGCTACCTCTTCCTCATTCAACCTGTCAATCCTAAATTTATCAAAACTCAAGATGTGGATATCCTTTTAACCTATTTATCCACATTAGATAATTCTTGACTTCTCCCCAGGGAATACTTCTGGGAAGCTTTCCACTCTTTTGTCTGTTTATTAGGCTTCAAGGTTGTCACATTTATGCAATTCATTTGTACTTCTGACTTTCATTTCAGCAAATGACAATCCGTTTGCTGAGTTCTGACTCAGTTAAGCCACTGCCTGTTGGATTTGAAAGCTCTCCTGTACACAGTACACAGAGTCCATCTGTGAAGAGAGTTCGGCAGTCCTTCCCCATGTCTGAAGACTCTGCCTTTCCATTAACAGGCTTGATTCCCTTCTGACTTACAGTTGATTTTATTCAGTATTGTAGCCCTCCAATTTCAACAGACTGACAGTCAGGTGATGACAGGAGAACTGTCTCTAGATCTAGGCATTCACAGAAATCCCAGTCTCTACAGTTTTGGACACAATTTCATACTTGGAAAAGTACATTAAAACATCAGGTGGGCATGAATGGGCACTGGAGTCAGACGTCTACAGCTGAAAAAAGGTGAAGTTACTTTTTTATTGTGTAGTTACACACAGAGATAAAAGATGCAGAAAGGTCTCACCGCCATCCCCCTTTCCCCTATTATCATCATTTTCCTGCTCTGCCACTGGAAACATCCCCCAGTTCAAACCCAAACTTGGTCTGGTTCAGGTCTCAGCCTGCCTATCGTATATGCACAGATACCTGTAGTAATCCTACTGAATTATGTTTTAGTCTGATTTTTACATTAGACAATCTTACAGAGTGAAGTCGGGATGCACTTATCTGAAGAATAACTATACTGTTCCAAGGATATCACATGCATAGCATCAGGAATAAATCTGTACAAAGCTGTTCTGATGCAAAAGTTTTCCTTCTCACCTGGAAGTATCTGGGGTACTATCAGTCTTTCACAGAACATTCCCAAGATACAGCACTGTGTCACACTGTAAAAACAGTCCCCAGAGATTCTTAACTATAAACTTTTCTGTGTTACAGACAAATAAAAAAAGGTAAAAAATTGGATCAATACTCTTTAACATGCGACTCTTCCTTTCTCATCCGAACTTGCATAAAGAGTTACAATGAGCAGTTCAACAAGCTATTTGTACAAAAGCTACTGCCTACATTGCCCACTGAAGTGGTGGTTAATTGCTGTATATACTTTTATCAGTACAGAAACTACAGGACAAAGTAGGAAGTTATACAAAGTGAGCAGGAAAATAGGATTAGAAGGTAAGGCTTAAACTCAGGAAAAGGTTACAGCATGTTAAGTGACAGGCAGTCATGGTGATGTGCTGAGTTAGCCCAGGTCACTCTCATGGAATAAGATCACACACATACACAGTTATCATAGATCAGCAGCAGGAACTTGTTCTGGTGTGTAAAATCTGAGTTTTAATCCCCAAACAAATATGTCCATCATGCTAAGTGGAAGTAGGTATACGCCAGTACTCTTTTCCATTTTTTTCAAATTCATTTGAAAGGCTAAAAATAGCTTCTAGAATATATTAAAAATGTGTTTCTATGTTGTTCTTTGTGACACCCGTTATTTCACTTACAAGAATGTTGCAACACCGTCCATCTTTATGAGATTATAGACCAGAGAAAACACATGGGGCTGACTGACTCTTTACATGAAGGCTTCTCTACACCCATCTGGCAATATAAATAAAGCTTCCTAGTGAGGATAGATGACACTCAACTCCAGGCTCTTTACACTGCTAGACTGATGCAAAGCAACCTTTGTGTAGGCAAGAAGCCAGTGTCTAGTGTTCGTCTGACAAGAAGCAAATCTATTTTTGTTTATAAAACCCCGTGATAGATCATTAGAATAAGAAACCCCAAATCCCCAGTTACTTGTGCCTATTGGAGGAGAGCGAGCTGAAATAGTATTGAAGACTGTTGAATCTTCCAGGACATTAATAACCAAGAACCACTAGAAATAACCATGGTAACAAACAGTAGCTAAGTACAGTACAATCACCCTGATTACCATAGAATTAGCACAAAACAAATGTTTATTCTTCCTAAATACATGTATTATGACGATGATGATAATGTTAGTAACTACCCCAAATTACAGAGTATTTGCCCAAAATGCCAGTGGCATTGCATTAAATGCTTTGCTCTGCACTTGTTTTCAGACTTGCTCGTAGTAATTTGTGTAAGAAGTGTATTTATAACAGATTCTTTCCTCACTCTTTCTCCCTCCCCTCAACCAGCTCCATTAATTTGGATATCAGTTGGGTTCATTGATCACTTCACAGCTGACCGTGACGCCTTCCTGACATCAGTCATTGCACCATTAACCTTTCTATAATGCTTTTTCACCTAGGAGAGGACACAGGCTTGATTTTAATTTACATTCAGGGCTTGTGTATTCAGTAAATTACGTTTTAATAAATGAAAATATGAATTTAAAGCAATAGAGTATACACAGGTTTGGATTTAAGGATGTTGAGGAAAAACAAGGTACTAAGGTAAATGAAGCAGCAATGTTAGTGGTGCAATAGGAAGGATTTCTGTTTGCTTTTCTTGAGTCCTTATGTGTCTAATCTCACTTTTTGGCCTCAATGATCCTTCAGATGCTTCTAGGATGCCACCTGATTTCTGGTCTGGTCTGGGAAGTTAAAATGGAAAAAAAAATCCTAGTCACTGTTTTGGCTGGGCTAGTTCCCCTCCTCGGTTCAGCACAGTTCTAGTCAAACAAGCACTAGGAACCAAGGGCTAAGGCTGCACAACTGAATCACATCTTTGGCTAAGATACTGGTCTTTACCACTTAGCAAATTCCTGCCCATAACCCTGCACGCTTGCTTTTGTTGCTTATTTAAAAAAATATATATATATATCAAGACCAGCTCCCTAAACACTGAAAGAAATAAATTCTTTTAAGACAAGCAAAGTCTCTGACCCAGCTGAGATCTAGCTCCATGGCTTTACTGATGCACCCAGAAGCAAGCATGGGACCAGCAGCCAGGAATAGAAGAAAGCAGGACCTTTGTAAGCCATCCTTCCTGCTGAAGCAGAAGTATTTTGGAACTGTCCCCTTGCAGCCCTCTACTAAAGATATCCTTTGAAAATGACTTAAACTTCAGTATAAGAAAAATGTTCTTGGAAACTGCAAGAACCAGAAGGTAATTCTAGTAACACAGATCTACTGGTTTATCAGTGTCCTAGGGCTGGTATAACAGTTAATGTTTTACCTTATATGCATGCTGGATGGTCCCAAAACACTGCCAGGTACAAAGATGTCCCCACTATGAAAGCATTGAGCCCACAGCCACATGTGGTTCTGCCACCTGGGACAATGAACACCAGATGAAGCAGGGATTGACACTAAAACAATGCTGAAGAAAAAGCAGAGGACTGAGGCCAAGCAGTTGAGTCTGGCAACTAAGATCTAGGATGAGATTGCAGCACTGATTGACAGACATTTGATGGACCTGATGCCCTTGTCACATTCACCTTATGTCAGTGGAACTGCATTAAGTAAACCATAATGACTCCAAGTTTATACTGGTGTCAGGGAGAAAGGAAAAAAAACAGCCTAAGGAAATGCTCAGTTGGTGTAAGGGTCTGAAACTGCTGAAGTTAACAGAGCTCATCTGGTTTACACCAGCTGAGAGTATTTTATCTATATACATATGGACATTACACAGCATATATTCTATAGTTTTCATCATACAATACACATTTCTTTGCTATAAAGTGTATATGTACACGTACAGGCACATACATAGCAGACAAGAGTCCCATCATTAGCCACATCCACCGTATGTATTAAGATTCCCGGAAAGTTGAAGTTAAAATCTAGTCACAGACTATCAGGCTCACATCAATGTGAGGCGTAATGACAGCTGGCACTCGGCTGTTTTCAAAACCCCCTTTTACAGTATACAGCACCATGCTTCGACACGCGATTGAAGTAATTAGCTGCCGAGCGGCTGAATGTACCCCGCAGAGCACTGGTGTCTCGTCTGACACATCTGGGCACAGAAAGTAATTGAAACAGCTGCTTCTACCCATATGGCAGCAAAAGCTGGTGGTAGAGAGCCTGCTGGCTAGGCTGTACCAACCTCAGACAAATTAGCCATCATTAATCCCAGAATCTGACCAGCATACACGCAGCCACTAATCAAGACATCTGGGGGAGGGGTGCCATGTGGGAGCGGCAAGGAGGACTGCCAGGGAAGAAAGGGGCCATTTAAGATTATTCTTAATGGCAACAGTATAAAAAAGTCTTTTTTTTTTTCCCCTTCAGCAGAACACCACAGCCCTCCCTCACCAACACTTTTCTCAATCAGCTTGTCTAGGTGGCTTCGCCCACGCTGTTCATTAGAGGGCTGCTAAAATAGCAGCACTGCTTTCTGAAAGTGTCATACTGATATATGCACATGTCTGGCATCACACAAAGATTATAAATAGCAGAGTGTAAGCTAAGAACCCAGGGTATTTTTATGTCGTGGTGAATGCAACATTGAAGCTTAGGCTGTAGATGAAAACTGGACCTACTATTGGGGGTATGTGAGGTACAGCCCCCTGGCTAAAATGTGGGGCAAACAGATCCACGTGGGCTGTTTCCTGCTGTGCCTGTAATTTTTGGCTCTGAGCTTTGTCACCTGCAGCGAAGTTGTGCAAAACAACGCATCTCTTCTTGGCATTGTAAAACACAGCATGCAAGCAGGAGGACAGGGAAAACTTACACCTCATAACCACTGAAACAGACTGCAATGTAAGAAAGCAATTTGTTCTTAGAGGAAGGGATTGTGTGAAGCCTGTGGTATTGCGTCTCATGTTTGGATTGCTTTGTGTCTAATAAGGTGTGAGCCTTAATCAGAGTTCCTCCTGTTGCTGGGGTATTTATGCTGTCCCTATGGAGCCCCCGTGGTCTCCAGGGGCTCGACTTAACTCAATAGCTAAACTCCCCCTTCTGAAGGGTCACTGATAGGAGCTTGCCTTCCTACCCATCCATCCACTGGTGTTTTCCAAACTTCGGAACAAAGTGTCTGAGATCTCAGCTCCGATACCAAAAGTAGTTGAAATTAACCAGGAGACTGGAGAATTACTGAGGAAACACACAACGCACTAACCGCATACACCACACTGCTTTAGACATGGCACTGACAGACCTCTGAGTGATGCCAAGTGCATATACTTCAGCATTTTAGTTGGTTTCAGTAGTGCACTTCTGATTAATCCTGCTTACTGTGCTTTGGTTTGAACTGTGGGGACTTGTGCCATGCAAACTGGACCCCTTTTGGATGAATACAAGCAGAAGGTGTGTGCCACAAGTACACCTACCGTGCTCCAGCTGCTAATGGGACTAGAAAGAGCCAGGCCAAAAGCAGCCCCTCAAAATCTGAACGGTGTGGATGCAAAGTACTCTATTTTGCTCAACAGACACACTCCTAGCAGACTATTTGCTAAGACACATGCTGTCACCAACAGTATAAAGCTCTACTGGTGCAGTAGCATGAGCACACCGAATTGTTTCCGCGTACCACTTCGCTATCCATATTTATCCTGAAAGAAGCTGTGACATTCACTAACACTGGTTACACGCCGCAAGCTGTTGGCACTGACGCTCTCCTGTTTCAGCTGCTCTCTGCACAGCTTCGTAGCAGTGAGATCACTTGCACTTGATCCCAGTGTCCAAGCAGCAGCCTGTTCCGAACACTTACGAGATAAATCTCTTCCACTCTTGAGACAAATAGCACTACTGTTTGTGCTTTACAGCAACTATGTTCCCATTCCCACCCCCTGCCCCCAGCTCCTCAGCTTTCAGCTCTGGGCATGTAAACTGTGTTATTGTGCAGGGGGGGTGTCCCAAAGTGGGAGAGATTAGAATCAGTGCAGGGCATTACACGTACACTCCTTGTTAACCCAAATCAAGCTGTCTTACTCCACTGGTGCTTCACTGTGATATTTATGATGCACACCTCAGAGTGTCCAGGTGGGATGAAGAGTTTAAAACCAATCATACCTTCCAGTGGAAGGAGAGATTCTGCCCGGACATGCAAAATTAAGTAATATTTGCAAGGTTATCTACTGCCAGTTATTTCTCCTCTGCTTGCATCTTGCCCCCTCCTTGTTCCTTGAAATCTGTTTTGTGAAGTGAGCACTGTAAGCTTTTCCTTAAATGTTATTCTCTTGTAACACTCTGGTTCCCTTGATATCCTATCCTGTTAGGTTTTTTTTTTTTTTGAACTATGTTACATAAAAATCTGTCTGGAGAGCTCCTCTGACAGCACGTGTCTGTGGTAACAAAGGAGACCCATATACCCCGGCACACTGGAAAAAAAATAGCACTTCCAACATGACAGCTTTGTCTGCTTGTAGTGTCAATGCTCTGGTTCTGTCTTGCCTGGCTTCTAACACAGCTGAAGACATACGGCTTTGTGGGATGTGCCTGGTGAGAAGCGGTGAGGGGAGAGCAAGGTGGCCCCTTGTGATTTGTTTACAAGAATGCTGCTTCCATCAATCTACGTCTGCGAGGGATGGAAGTATGGTGTTAATGCTTCCCTTGACACACGGATCAGGTAACACTGCCAAACATATCCCACCCTCTCAGACATTCCATGGCTTCTGGATCCTGAAGGCAGATGTAAGCTGTGTCTTCTATCGAGGCATCTGCAATGTGGTCTTTTCTTTGGTTACAAATTCACTTTTCCTTTGAATTGCCTGGCTGACAGGCTAAGTCACCCTTTTATAATCAAGAAGGCTGTAAGAAGAGTCAGTCTGCAAACTCTTTCAAATGCTGCTGGCTATATACTGTCCACGTATTTCTTTTATTCTGTGGAGTTTTATCTCTGAGGTTGGGCTGTGCAAATACTCTGAATTAAGTTTGTTTCAGCAATATAAAAGTGCAGGTATTCTCCAAGAACTGGAGGTAGCATTTTCTTTAATTTTTCAGTAGTATTTCACAAGCTTTTTCATACATTTTTTTCATATATTGAAAATTCATGAGCTTATAGATGAGCATCAATACACAACAGGTGATCCACTACACAATACCTGGAGCAGTGACTACTTCACTAACTCCCCATCAAAAACTGATACAGCACTTCTGGGACCCATACATCGACACGTGTTTAGGTATCTTGGCTAAACATTTGAAGTAAATGAGATTTCTGTAATTTTGTGAATCAGCACCAAAAAAAAAAAAACCCTCAGAGGTAAGCTAACAAAGCTTATTGAAGTGAACAGCTGAAATCATTTCAAATGTTGGAACCAGTATTTAGATATTTCTTTTTTGTTTTTGGTAAGACTTTTTGCAGTTCAAACAAGCTGACGACACAAATAAGTTACATGTTAGTGTCAACCTGAGTCTGCAGTCTTCAGTGAGGTAGCTTTGCTGGAAAAAGCTTCAACCAATTTGACAAAAGAATTTGGAGGAAGTGATCAGGGGTGGATGCAGGAACAGAACTAACCAGAATTTAAATTCTGTAAGCCTGAAGCCTGTGCAAAATGCAAACAGGTGAAGCAGCGGTCAGACCAGCAGGAGATACAGTGATGCTGGGAAAACTACCCAAAGAAATTCACTGTGTCTGACTTGGCTAAGGGATGGGTAAGGTACAAGGAGTGCTTTGGAAGGAAGCCTGACAGAATTTGGGGAATTAATACTTTAAGCACGAGGAGAACTTGATAGCGGGATCTTTTAGCCTGTAGGGCAGTCTTTGAAAGAAATGTTTCGTAAAACTCAGCTTAGAATATCTCATTTAAATATGCCAGATCTTGGGGGGAAACAGGGTTTTAAGTATGGAGCAACAGTGAAATTGCAGAGGAAAATGTGGCACACTTACACTATTTCGCCTCTAATTTGTCCCTGAAAGAGGCTGGTTCAGAAAAAGGAATGCCTTTTGCTTTTTCTATGGGAGCTGGAGACTCCACTTCTCAACTCACATGATACTTACCTTTGTATTCCTTCAGGAAAAAAAGTGAAACAGCATTTTTTCCCAGGCAAGAACATGAGGAAAAAAAAGTGTTCTCCTTTTAAAGGAGGGCATTTTGGGATGTGGATTTGAAATGATGTCTTTTAGCATTGACATTAAATAACTCAGCATATGTGAGCACCTGCAATGATGCATTGGTAAACATTTAACAAAGGGATCTCTTTCCCCTCATTTGTCCACTACTACATTTATGAAACTAATTACACTTTTCAACAAGAGGATCACTGTTTTCCTTCCAATTCCCTTTCCAATTTGAGCCCCGGGCATATGTACCACACCACACAATTAAAACAGTTAGCACAACACCTGGATTACAACTCTGCAGTCAATTGGAGGCCATGTGTTACATTATTCAAAGTCTAACCCTAGCCATGCATATATTCTCACATAAATGCACCACCCCCCTGCCCCAACAGCATTTTTGAAAGCCTTTGTGCTTTATTTCTTTAGATATAAGTAGGTGTAACAAAATCATCTGGTATTTTCTTTTTCGCTGGGCTGTAGTGGACAGTGGCCCCAAATGCCCAGTTCTCATACAGACTTGCTTTCAGATATTTATAAAAACCAATTCAATTTGAAACATCTGGAGTTCTGCATAAGAGACCTATCCTGAGGGCACGTTCTACCTGCGCCTGAAGCTTCCTGTTTGAATAAAGCAGATTATGAATTAATTATTAATCCACATCTTGTGTGTGCGTTCACGAAGGCGTATGTGTTAAGAGTCTGCCCATGGAAAGAGAAGACTTCCCTGCTCAGATATTTTAAGTCATCTGCGACATCTGTATTACTAGCTTTGCTAAGAATGCGTAGGAATAGTTTAATTTGTCAACTCCATGGAATTATTTGCAATGACTATAAGATTCAAGATGCTATGATGTTTTTTAGCTATTTTAAATAGAATTATCCTTCAGTAATCTATCAAAATAGTTATGAGTGCATAACATTCAAATATGTTCCGGCTAAATAATATTTATCTGCATTTCACACTGAAACACCATCACATTGCAAGTATTATTCAAAACAATGAGCAAAGGGATGAAGCCAGCTCCAGAGAGCTGACAACTGCACACTTGCCTTTTGAAGAAAGCCCTACAGCTTCTAAGAACACGAACGCATTCACAAGAGTGACTCCTGCTCAGCGGGGTGCTGCTCCAGCTCTTCAAAACTTGCATGGCCACTCTTTAGCCTTGAGCAGACCATATATGATGCTGACCCTGAGGACATTCTGGTACTCTAGAATACCTACAATCCCAGCAACTCAAATCACTTCATCCATAAAGCCATAACCCCACCCAAGAGAGACAGAGAGATTGTAAGTGACATTTCATCTTTTCTGTCAAGTGTTTTTGCCCCAAATTGTTTCCTTTATTTCACATTCTGCTTTCCCCTGGTCCTTAAGATTCATCGCTTTTTGTGTTGGGCTTCCAGGGGTCTTTTTTTTTTTTTTTAATACTTCTGAGGGAGTGTTTTTAATTATAATTTGAGGAAGAAAATATATGATATTGGTGGAGACCCCCTTGGAGCATTCTCCGGGTGGTTTGCTTATAAATCAAGTTATTGAGGGCTTAATTGTGCAACCCCTCTGTCTTGCAAGCCCCTACCCATCTGAGCAAGTTCAGTGAGACTTCCCAGTGGGTATGTGCTCGCTAACATGTGTGCGCAATCTGGCATTACATGAATATCACTCACATATTTTGTGGTCCAATGTATTTCCAGTATTTGCAGTGTTAGATACAGTCTAATAGTAAACATCTGTTCAAAATGATTTATCAACATCATGGGCCAGTTTCAAACATCCTCACTCATACAGAGTGGTACCTAACTCCTTGAGGAGTCCCTCTGAAATGAGGAGGAATCACACACTGGAACTCATCAGAATCCAGCCCTACAAAGCCCAAGTCCACTGAACACTTAGGACTAATCCACTGAAATGTTCAAATACATGCCTAATTTTAAGCACATATATATATGCCATGTCTCCTCAAAGAAAACACTTTTTTTGGGAGAATTTCTGTGGGCTTAACCTTGCAGGGTGCTGATTTTAATAGAGATGTTAGCATCTAATTGAGTTACGTGTCTGCATAAGTATTTGGTGGGTTTTCTTGATTCTGCCTTGGTCACCAGCACCTTGCAGTATTGACCCTGCCCAGAAGAGACAACTGGAAAACATTCATCATCTGCAAGTTCAGTTTACTTGTTGTTTTTAAGCCTATCACAAGTAGAGTGTTGGCATAGGAGTAACAAAGCCTGCAGTTTGGGGACAGCATTCATCTAAATGGGTAGAGAAGCTTTTTCTTAATGAAACTAATATATATATATACATTATGTATCCATATATATGGCTATGTATATATGCACATAGAGACGGATATTTCTTTCCTGCATCTCTGCAAGCAAACCAAGGCCTTGCTTGCTCCTAACCCTATCTTGATCTCAGAGAAGTAGATACACTCTACCATGCCCCACATGCAGGGACAGATATACCTTCTGAATAAGATGGATATTTCTTACAGTGCAATCGGCTGCACAAGCAACTGCTCTCTTGCCCATGGATTCATGAAAATCTCTCACTTTCCTACTGCATGTTAACGGGAAAAAATAAATGTGGACTAAAAAAGACACAAAGAAGCTAACAGTTATGCAAGCCATTGCCAGCAAGCTCACTGAATGAACAGCTGTAATCTCATTCTATCTTTCTGTTGGTTTGCAGGTTAATGTCCCAAGCATACCCCTTCTTGTGTGCTTACTAATTGATTTCACAGTGTATGATTAATAAAACAAGTCTCTGGAAGTCAGGCAAGCACATTTGCCTGTTACGGAGAATATAGTTAACATGCTCTGTAATAACAGACCCATGCAGCCCCCAACAAAATACAGCAAGACGTATGAAAAAAATGAAAATTTAACTTTTAGTGATAGTGACTGCGTGTAGAGCCTGCAGCAGTCTCATCCCTCTGACCTTGCTTTGTGAACTACAAATGACCTCGCTGAAAAACAACAGAGACCTTTTCTTGCTCTAGGCTGTCTCTTGATTGTATCTCTTCCTTGAGGTTACTGTAACTGCTCTTTTCCAGGGGTTGGGAAGAAAAAAAAGAGAAGCAGAGTAGAAACACTTAGCTGAAGACCCAAAGGCCCCCCAGGCCTGCTTCTTCCTCAGTTCTACCATCACTCTATTAATAACAGACAACGTTTTCATTAAACGATGCACTTTCCCGCTCCAGGATAGACTTGAGTTTTCTGTACTGATCATTATAAGAGTCCCAAGAGGGCTCCTACAACCACACAGTCTTCACAACAGAGACAAGAACTATCTGTTCCTTCACAAACCATATACTGTATTGATCCCAAGAGTGAAAGAGCCCTAATCACCCACACGTGAAAGAGGTACGGAGCCTAGTTATCAAATTCCATCCTATAGGATAAAAGCATCCCCTCATTCAAACTTTTCACATAAAGTCTTTGTGGATAGAAGATTTCTCCGAGGTGCCCCCAAATGGAAAGAAGCCATTTCTCTCGCATGGCAATTACCCTTGCTTTATTTTATTTTAAATTGAGGAAACCTCCCTAATCATATTAAATCCTTTTCAGCTCTGAGTCAGTTGTTGCATTTAGGAAAGTTTCCCATTCAGTTTAGTATTTGAGGCAGCAACTTCTAAGTAGGGGCAAATTATTCTTTACGTGATTTTTCTCTCCCTTTATACAAAAGGAGATTGATAAATTTAACCCTATGTTAGAAAGGCCAGTACGCTGTGCAAGGGACTGTAAAGAACACATGGTGACACCACACTGTGCTCTGAGGAGTTTGCAATCCAAAGAGATGCTGCATGGTAACCACTGCAGTTACCACTTTTCCCATTCAGAATGGGTAGCACACCCTCTTCAAAAGATATAATAAATACTTGCAACTCCACCCCTCAGCCCCCACATTTTTTTTCTTATAAAAAACTGGATGAAGAAACTAAAAAGATAATTTAAAAGTAGAACTAAACTATCGTGAGTAACTGATTTTACAGGGAATTGCTCAAAGGGCTGCCTCAGAGTACTTGAAATAAGAGATTACCAAAACCATTTCTGGAATACTACCTGAAATCCAGCTAGGATACCGTTGGGTATTCACTTAAGATACTAGAGTTAGCATTGCTAGTATCACTTTAGTTCATACCTTAAAGAGTTCAAGTTCAAAAACTTTACAACTTAAACAAAACCTTGCATTTGCAAAAAACAACTGCTGAAAGTGTTCCATCAGCATCCAGAGACAGGTTATGTTGCCACCACTACAGCTAATGATGCATGGCACGCCAAACTCACAGCACTTCCAGTCAGATACCATGAAACGAGAATTCACTTTTTGGGTGGTCATGCCAAGACGGATTTTCAGAGTAGGCTTTTCTATTGTAGCATCAGCTAAAAAAATTGTAAGCCCTTGAAAAAGGGAGTTCCCTGTTTAATTGTACCTTCCAGGTCATGCAGTAAGAACGGCCCAGACAGTGCCCACAGGGAGCTTGCTACGAGCTGGTGCATGAGCAGTAAGTAAACCTCCCCTCCCAGACGACCATTTTTATGAAGTCCCAGTCTACAAATACATAGTGTAGATTTGTAAATGTCGGTATGCCTTGGAAATCTATATGACAAACTTTTGCCTAAAAATCAATTCTGAGTTATGATTTGATTAGCAGAGAATTGCTATCACATTTGTTTCTACATTTGTCTACCTCATGTCCTTTTCATTCATAGGCTGGCCGATTTAAGCTTTCTTTAAAAACTCCCCGAGAAAGTCTGTGACATTAAAATGTCCTTTGATGCTCTTTCACTAAGCAGTGAATATTAACAGTTATGGTGACCCTGTTCCCTAATGTGTCTCCATTGGATCAATAGCAGTTAAGTGCCACTGTTTTACAATTAAAAAGGGGAACATTTTAAATTTAAAAGCTCATAGCTAATTTTCTTCTTGGCACTTAATAGCATAATTCATTTTTGAAAAACCACATAGGGAGAGCATATACTTTAGTCTTCATCGGAACCTTGCTGGGGCTAGTTTTAGTCCTCATCGTTGCACTGTGTATCATTTGCAACCATGACCAGCTGAGATGGCCACGTGGCAGGAAGCATTGTATTGCTCCTAAATATGAGTTTGATCCACAGGCAGGAAGTAGAGGCAGACCCTGCAGCTTTTATACCTCAGTGAACAGTTTTTTTTCCATACGCATTTTGTGGCGAATCAGTACTGTGTGTGCACCTTCCTCTTAGACAAGGCCTCAGCTCCTTGCAGGCTGGCTGAGAGCTGTGCTCTGTTGGAAGAAGCCAACAGGTAGGCAGAAGTTTCTGAAGTCTGGGCAATCTGTTCTTGCATGCAAAGTACCACCAAGTAATATAACACTGCACTGCCCACCTGTCAAAAAAAGCACTTCATTATTTCATCATATGAGGTTTTTTTCTGATTATGCAGTTGGGAAAACCAAACAGAGGCATTAATGAAAAGCCTGCTCCCTCTTCCCCAACCTTCCCACAGGTAGTTTGAGCTGAACCAGAAGCAGCTGTTTGTCTGCACATTACATAGGCTTCAACTTGTTAGTGCTCTTATCCAGCCAATGCACATGAACAGTCCTTCCCAGTTTCGATTGCATGTCCTACAGCTGCATCAAAGTGGTTTGTATAGGGCTGATTTTTGAAGGGACAGAAGTTAGAAAGGGGGAATAGCGAGCTTTCTGGTGAGTAGAAGCTTTTCTGTCTTCACTGTTTCTGCCCTTAAGAGTCCTACGCATCCTGAAAATAAAAGAGGCAGCGAAAGACACTTGTCTTCATTCTCCCAGATTCTGCAAAGCCTCCTGAGATGACTGCCTACTCTTGGGAATCAGGTGGTTTCCAATACAGGCATGAAAATGGCTTGTGGCTGGGGGCTTTTGACTAATGCATTTTTGTGAGCTAGAGCAAACCTTTTGTCCAATGACCTTTAAGGAAATGAGCTTGTTGAGCACAGGTAGGGATGGGACATGGGCTGTGGCTTTGCCACGTCTGTAACGACTGTCAAAAGCCCACATCACAACTGAAAACTCAGGCAATACACTTGTTCTGCCTGAATTATGAGACCAAGAGCATAGGCACATTAGCACAGAACAATGAATCCATCAGTACTCAGTTATTCAATTATTTGCATTTCTCCTGGAGCAGGGCTGTTGTGCCTTGACCTGGGTTTACTGTTACACTTACACAGGCAGTCAGCTGTGACTACAGACAGCATCCCGTAAAGGAGCACAAGAAGTATAGCGTAGTTAAATTGGCTTAAGTGCAGATCCACAGTGATAGCATAGTCATGCTAGCATCTGCAAGGCCACAATTAGAACGCTCGCTCCCCATTCTGGGCTAAGGATTGCAATGCCTGGCCCCGATTCAAATTATTCCTAGGGGCCTTGAAGGAACTATTGGGCTTGGAAGCCACATCACCTGCCCTACAAAGAATACTTTGATTTTGAATATAATAAATCAATGAGAGCCTCAAATTATCCATTGCATCCACACAGAAAAATTCACATACACTTCTCTACTTGCCAACCCCAAAAAAGAAATCTACTACATTTCTAGTTCCTAAACATGAAGCAAGGTTGTTTTGGAACATGCTTCCCAAATATCAAAATAATCTGGATGCTTAATTATTAATGCCTACACCGTAAACAGACATACTAGTTTTCCTGGCCCTTTGTGAAATGTTGGGTAAGAGAAATGAGGATAATTAGGGACTTACGTGCAGTTCTCAAAACCTGCAAAGTTTCAGTTAGATCTTGTAGCTGGGGTTTTGTAATTCATAAAATCAGAAGGACCCCCCTACCCCAAACAATACCAACTTTTTTCAAAGTGGGAACACAAGCATGAAACCGAGGAAAGTTTTGGGCTACATTAGACTAAATGGTGGTATTTCCTGAACTTCAGAGATCAGTCTCATTTGACACAACGGCAGAGATGCATACAGACAGAGCTGACTGCATCAATAGTGGGTTTTGTATGCAATTACAGGTATTGCCGAAACAGTAACAGCAGCATTAATGCAGCCTACAGCGCTGGATAATCATTACCTGATTGTTTTAGTAAGTTTTTGAAGAAACCTGCTCTCCTGTTCCCCTTTTCCCCTGAATAATAAGTGAACTCTAAAAGATATTTACGGAAAACAGCACTTCTGGCCCCCAGCTGACACTGATGTTAGCAGACAAATAAGCCTCCCTCATTTACAGGTAAAGACTAGCTGGGGCTTTTAACGTAAAAGCCTATATTCATCCTGAATTAAATAAATTCTCTTCTAACAAATCACTGCTGTGCATTAGTAAAAAAAAAATAACTGGAGCCACCGAGCTGCTGCAGTATGATAAAGGCACATCAAACAGAGGAAATGTTCGGGTTAATGCAAGCTGGCTCCCCTGGGGACACTCTCACCCAAATGGTCATCTCTGTAACCCAAGTCTTCAAGGGAAGGAGGAGGATGGAAATGGCAGTATATCAGATGCTAACAAAGTGTGCTGGCCTAACACGCCACTGTACAACACAATTAACTGCTTACACCAGCCGTTGCCTTGTTTCTGCCGTGTTACACTTCTCACGTTTCATGTAATAGAGTTTGCAAAGTGCTCCCAGTTTTCAATTAGTCAGCCTTGCCCTCCCCTTACGCTCATCTGTGCCACTCGGACCGACTCCAATGGACTACTTGGAAGTTAAGTCTCACAGACAAACTCTCAAAGTATTTCAAAGACATTGGTAACAGTCAGGCTTTTTTATTTTATTCTTCAAAGCCAGTCATTAGATGTAATTTATCCTATACACTTCTGAGGAATCAAATCAGGGATATAACATACCTTTGCTTTCCTGCCCTAGGTGTACAAGAAATTTGTAACAAAATAAGCAATAACCTCTTCATCTACAGAATAACCTTTCCGTGAGCATCCTTCTAACTATTGATTTGCTGATCTCCATCACAAAATCTCAAACTACTGTTTCATACCCTGCTTTTCTTTGAAGTAGACTTATGTAATTGCATACAGATAAAAAAAATCAAAGACCCAGGAGTTTTCTCCCCTCTCTGTGCCCTGCAATGAATACCACAATCACTTTTAGCTTTTTTTTTTTTTTTTATAATTATCCTTTTATATCCCTCCATACCTCTGTGAAATGTATGCCTTTTAGGATAGGAGAAATGAGATGGAGCATTCTATAGACTTGGTTTTCATTAGGTACTGATTTCTTTTAAATATCTGCAAGACTGTCAACCATCACAGAAAATACACCATGTTATTCTGGGACTGCATTGCTGTATTTATGATCTAGATACTGCGCTGTAACTTGAAACAGGCTCGCGTAATACATGGTTTCAAACTTTCTAAAAGTTATGGAAGGTTCAGGTCTAAGGTCTGGTCCCTGACTGAGACAGTTTATTTGAAAGATACAGACTGTGCATTTGGTTCAACAGGTCATAGCATTGGCTCATAAGCTTCAGAGGATCAGAAATCTTGAAGTTTGTATTTGGAATCCCAGTTTAAACCAACTGTGAGAAGTCCCCAAATCAGCATCTTGCAAGACCTTGGTTGGTGTATTTTGAAAACCCTAGACTGTGGAACAAGAAACTATCACAAAAAAACACAGACGCAAATATAGTTTGTGTTCTCAGTTATTTTCAGAGCTGGATGAGAAACTGAGCTAAAATAACCTCATTAAAACTAACTTTATTACAAGACATTGGTTACTTCCAACTGCCTGATATAAAAATCAAAGAAGAGAGGATGTGTCTTTCTTGCTTTTTTCTTCCCCCTATTTCTGACAAAACATTAGATGAAGAGTGAAAATCACTATTTCTAAAATTTTCATGCCACAGAAGTATCAGTTTGGAATGCAGATTAAAACCTTATTTTAGCACATATCTAAATCCTGTTCTGTCTTTATAATAGTGATTGAAAAGATCGCTTCGAATCAGTGATACGCAGCACAACACAGGATCCCTCTTCTGACAACCCAAGAAACATAACACTTAAGAAGCAAACACAGGAGAAGCTTGGGTGTCTGCTCTGCTTCTGGAAAACCTCTGGTTCAAAATTCAGCCTTAGCTTGAAAAACCAATGAGCTGAAGCTGATTACCACTGGCAGGAGTCTGACTCCAGACTGAGAATGACTCCCTATGTACTGATATTTTACCAGACTTTTGTGCATGTTGAAGGTAACACTCTTCTCATGATACTTCCACCATCTGGAATTTCCCCAAATAGGTCTACGTAAGAGTCTGGTTATGACCAAACTGTACCTGGAAATCAACCCCCTTCTTGAATATGAATGGTAAACAAAATATCAGTTGGAGGAGTCTGACCTCTACTCTTTGCTAGCATTCCAATGTCTGGAGAAAGAATCATATTTTGGGCCCCATGCACTTTCAAAACACTCAAGAAGGTCTGAGATATCAACCAGGCTACAGACCTGATCTGGAGGCCAGAGGCCCCCCTGCTGACTTTGTGGATTTGGATCAGGGCCACAGAGAAACAGAAATTCTTACAGCTTGCATTAGAAGACAATTGCCATTTGTAGGCAACGTGCGAATATTCGGGGGCTTTACTGCAATGAATCCAGTAAAGTTTTACTCTGTATAAAGTTATTGCAATGTTTGAAACTGAGCTACAACATTTTAATTAAAATATCAGTAAATTCCATATGGCTCCCAGGTGTTCTTCAACCTGGTCCCCGGTCTCCCCTTTTCCCTTCATCAGAAAAAGAAAAAAAAGGGATCTGGATTTATACATGGAGATACCCTCCGTTCTGCCGCCATCCTGATATTATTGTATCCAGTGCTGCAGACAAAGGTTGGGACTTCCTGCACAGTATGGGCCCAAGTCTGCTTTCCCCTTAGACAGCATTTGCAGATGTTTCCAGGAAATTTGCTCCAGGCAGGTGAAGAAAAGGAGTAAATTTCTTGGCTTTCCTATACATTAATCTCTCCTCCCCATCTCAGCATCCTTGTGTAATTCATTCTCCATTCAACCTCAGGATGTCCACATTTCAAAACAGGCATGAAGTCAGCCAGGATTTTTTTTTTATTAAACCTTGTTAGGGTATTTTTAAAGCATGTTTATTGGTTTTCTTTCATTTAGTTCATCCAACCACACAAAGTGTTCAAGTAAAACCAAAACTTAGAGACACCAACTTAGAAATCATTTCCACTATTTTCTATTTATAGTGTTGTAAAATGCTGTAGGGCAGAAACAATCCTAAATCATTTCTTAGTTACTCTACTCATGCTCTATAGTATCTCTATAGAAGGAAAACAGATTTAAGTTGATTTAGAGATATTTGCCAGTTACAAACCAACAAAGACTGGGTCATTTTAGTCTGGCTCTTCTATGACACCAAAGCAAGCCTCTGAGCTTTCTCAGTCAGGTTTTTTTTCTTATTTGAACATAGAAACAATTCTCCTGTCTTCTACTTGACAGTCAGCTGGTGTTTGCGTCACTACATTTAAAACTGTGTTAAGCAGGTAAAACAATAAATCACTAAAAACATAAAAGATCACAATCCTATCTGTGATTCAAGAGAAGGTAAATCTACTTCACCACTTAGGGATTACTGGTTCTAAGATCTGCCAGCTCTTAAGACTAAGAGCTTTCCAAGCACCCACAGACATTACATGAGAAGTCAAGGAAAGGAAAGCAATACATATGTCAATAAAAAGAAAACACGTTTGTTTATTGCAGACTAATTTGTGACAAAGGAAAAGAACTAGCCTAACAAAAACAGTACAAGACTCAATTTCTAGGAATATATTTACTTGTTTTTAGTGGGGAAAAACAGCACACACCAATGCCCAACACTACTGAGCTCTGTTCAGTCTTTTTGTCTTTCATTGTTCTCTTCTTTCCCTTGGTGTGCTCCCTGCATTGTACTGCACTTTCTCACGTTGCACTCTTGAATTACCATTCGCTACAGTGCCCATTAAAACTTTTTAAATACATACAGGTAGGTGTTAGCTGTCAGAGGAGAAGTCCATTTCCTTCTTCTGGTCCTTTATGCTAGATTTGATGCCACACAATTCCCTAAATATGGATATTTGCCATGGCAACAACTGCAGCATAGTTTTGCAGAACTCACCCCTTAAGTGGCTTAATGGATATGGTATTTATTCCCTTTCTGAAGATTTAGCTTCAGTGACACATTAATACAAACATAAATGGAGCAAATATTTGTGTGCTTCTTGGGAATAACAAAGGCACGTTTATCTGATACACACAGAAAAGACATTTTTGAACCTCATTAATACATGAGTAGAAGTCAATGGAGGAAAATGGATCTTGTTAACTGGCTTCTTGGATACCAATAAGTATCTCATTTGCCTTAAACATATCAACCTAGCAACACTATTTATTCAATATAGAATAATCAGTGACATTAGAGAGCCCCGGCACTGCACACAGAGGAATGATTAATCTATTATTCATTCCACAATAAAGACTCTGAGGGATTTACCGTATGAAAAGTGATAGTCAGAAAAGGAGACAGTATTTTTTCCTGACCTGTATGGGAATTCCTGTCCTGTGGGATGAATTCCATTGAATAACATTGAATTATTTTTATTATTTTAAGTTCCTTTCCTTCCTGCAAGAGAGAAGACATTTCAAAAGACTAAGGTACTAATATAGAGTACGAAGAAAGAGGTTCTGAGATGCACACAGGCACACAGCTTCCTACAAACTGGATCACTTTTAGGCCTTCTGAAGAGATGGAATTGCGTTGATATGAGACAGAAGCATCTTCTTGCTACCTGGTGTCTACCTTGCCAAGAATACACATATGAATATGTTCTTATAATGTAAGAATACACATAAGAATATATGCACACAAATCTATGTACAGACATATCAGAAAAATATCTTTTGAAAAGTAACTGGAAACCTCATAATAGAGCTGTCTCCATAACTCTCACAGGCCTGCTCTCCTTACCAAGAGATAACCACAGTCTTACATTGCACCTAGGATCCAAGAACCTTGAAGGACATTTTCCTTGGACACTTCAACGTATGATAACATTGGACCACTAGCCCTCAAACTACACAGCCAACTACCTCCATGACAGTAAACTAGACTCTGCACCTGCTTCGGATAGTTTAGATACCATCACTAATTTCCTTCATTAACTGTTTAATAATTATTAAGAATCATTTTGCTTACTCTGCAGTAACATTGATGGCCTGCGTTACAACACATTAGTAATCTAGTTCTATACATGAACAGATGCACAGCTGTGTGTTTAATTGGTGTCAAGATGGCACCTGAAAAGCACTTATTTGAATATAGAATTAAATAACAGGACAGGTGACTTGCAACATCTACATGCGCATTTGTGTGGACAGCTTGGGATTCTGCTATTTCAAAGACCAAGACTTTTAGTTTCTTTTTTCAGTTAAGTTTCTTCCAGAAGCTGAGGCCATTAAAATCAAGCAGAAGTTCTGTCTAAGTAAGCAGTAAGTAAAAATTATAGAACTGGGATTTAGATCATGAAACTCTCTGAAAGGCAACTTGTTATTTGATTTTGAAATGTAATGGAAAGTAAGAATAATGAAGATAACTCCAATTACTTTGGAATGGCCTTCTGCTCCTTACAGAGTATGCAGTGATTAACTAGTCTTTTAAGCACTTCATTTTTTCCCCCAGTGATGCAAGACTTACCCAGGAATCCTTGGGTAAGAATAATTTGTTTTGGCAAAGGTATTTGTAATAGAGGGAAAGGAAGGTGCAAACCTCTCCCTCAGCTAACCCACCCACTCAGCTCATCAGCTTTTCTGTGGGCTGCTGGCAGAAAAGCCAAGGGAGAAACTTGCAGAGGAGGATACTTCACACCCGCTTTGAACAGGCTAGCACAGCAGACAATGAAGACAACTGCAACTTTTACCATTCTGGCTAGCATGACACTAACATTAGGGCCTACACAAGTGGCTGGCTTCAGCACACCTGTAAACACCACTGAACTGAGTAAAAACCAAGTCACACTTTTAAGAACCTCTGGTGAACAGTCTCACTTCACACTGCTGGGCTTTGAATAGGCAGACCTTGGCACATTTCTTTTCCTTTCCTGACTACTTTTGGAGAATACAGCTCTACCAACATCCTAATAGAGCTGTGAAGTTATCTGCTGTCTTCAAATACACTAGCAGTGATGACTGGACTCAAAACAATGGTAGTTTCGCTCCTCAGGAGCTCTGTATCATCTTACCAGTCATCACCCATATGCAACTTGACAGAACCCTAGAGATCATAAAAAGAAAACACTTATTTTTTGATGACTGAAATAAGGGTGCTGTTCTATGCTGGAGTGTAGTTTAAATTATGCAAAACTCTGAGATATGCAAGGCATAAAGAAAGGAAGAACAAGGCCTTTAATTGAATTCATGACCCATTTCAATTGAATTGCTAAAACCCTAACACAGAAGGACAATTTTGCATTCTGCTAACAAAATCCACCTCCATCCACGTTACTCTCCATGAGTCACTCACACACACACACTTACTACACAAGATGCAAGAAAGCACCACATAGCAAGTAGCTGAATTAGCATCTTCTTACATTTGACTATGAAAACAGTGAATATTGAGACAGGATTATTTCAACTATAATCTACAATTCATTGTTAACTGTAGGAAACAAAATGTCTTCACTTGGAAATTCCAGTTTTTGTGTGAACTAGCTGCATTTGTTCCTCTGCTGCTGTCAATAACTGCGTTTACTTTAGACCTTTCTAACACAGCATTTCAAAGACTGTAGAGTAATTTAATCTATTGGGCTATTGTTCCAGTAGGAGAAGGTATTGTCGTGTTATTGTCCTCCAAATTAGCTTACAACAGGAGCAAATGAAATGACAGGCACATTAAGAGGCAGAAACATGTATGCTATGATGAGAAATACCAATCCTCAAAGCATTAAGCTACAGATCCTATAGAACAAGGCAGAAAGCCAGTGCTAAAAGCAGCCCCCATAAAAACACTTCCTTGCTGAAGTGCTGATGGCAACAGCACCTCCTCACCAGGATGTGCTTTTCCTCAGCTGAGGGGGCTCTCACAACCTTACAGGATCACTCTCACCCCACCACCCATCTCTGATGCCATTTCCCTGCACAGGACCACAGCTCCATGTTCATTCCCCTCCCTTATCACCATTTCTTCACCCCCTACCTGCTTTTTCTTCTGATTTGCTGCTTCCCAGGGCTTTGCAAACTCTCACTGGCGAAGAATGGATTCCCTGGCTCTGCATACACACCTGTAGCTAAAATCTGGGCAACGCCCAGGAGCCACACAACTACGCTCGTTACCCCACCCCTGCCAACCATCATGGCACAAAATGGCCACCAGCACCACCAAGAGATGGCCATGTGCTGCAGGGATAATACTCAGTCAGGCTGGTCACGTGATGGCATGGCAGCCCTCTGATTGGCTGAGCCACTGAGCCCGAGCAGCTGCTGCAGAGCTTCACCCGCCATGGCGGCGTTACTTCAGTGCTCTGAGAGTGGGAGAGGGAGGCAGTGCATGGCCCAGCAGCCCCCTCAGATCAAACGGCAGGGAAACAAGATTCAAAAACATTTAATTGACCCCTGTGGAAACGGCAAATTTTAGCTGCAGCCCCCCAGTGCTGGAGGGTGTCTCTAATGTACAGGGATAGCTGGGGGACAGGAGAAAAGTCCCTCACAGAAGCTGGCGCTGCTGTTGCAGCTGCTGGTGGCGGTGGGAGGGGCAGAAAAGTTGCAAGGGGCCTCCATGAGCGAGATAGGGCCTATATCTCATTGTTCCCACGCACTAACGATCAATAGAAATGTAATTACTACTGTTCCTATTTGGCATAGCTAAAAAGGGTAGCACAGCTTTGGGCTGATTCTCCCATTGAGGATGCAGCTCCGCAAAACTACTCGTTTTATCTTTCTTTACATATTTATTACAACTCTTTAGACTGATCCATGCAAACTAAATGAAAGCAACCAATAGAAAGAGGCTGGCTTGTGCCAGCAATCCCCAGACTGTCAAGCGATCACTGAAGATTGGACAGGTCCTGATGAAATAAATGTTGGCTGCTGACTCTTCCAATTTTGCAACACTCCTCTGTGTCACTGGAGCAGCCTTGTCCAAGATTGAGATATTTGCAAACTGTCATCTTTCATAAATATCTGCCTTGAGTGACACTTTGCCCCCCTCCATTTCCCTTTGAAATGTACCTAGCTGGCACGGAGCCTGTGGGATTTCATTGCCTGTGATAGGTGATTAGCAAAGAGATGATTTCCTCCTCCCTCCCCCTCCTCCCCTCTGCCAAAGGGCTGAGTGACAGGTCCAAAAGGCGAAAGGCAGACTGGGGAAGCAAATCTGCCAGAGGCAGAAGTGATGACACTCCGAAAACACTTCATTCATCTTGCCAAATTACAGGCTGGGCTGGGGACTGATGGGGACTGGAAGGGGAGGGGGAGTAATCCTTTGCATTTGCCTTGTATGCTCTCAGCTTGAAAATATTGCAAAGTAGCTCCTGGCGCTTGAAGGATGCACCCCAAAACTCTTCAGTTTCTTGCTCTGTAATGCTAACAGGCAGGCTGCTACCTGGCTCCTGTTAGCAGTTTTCTGACGCAGCGTATTAACTCTCTCAGTCATAGACATCAGATCCCTTAAGCTCTCACAGTCTTCCTGCCCAGACGTCAATAACTGGGACTGAGAGGGAATTCCAAAAGGCAAAATTAAGTAGTAAGCATCTTACCCTCACAGACAGTGGAGCTGGAGCATGGCACTGTACGGCATGCCTTCCCCTCACTTATTTGGTAGGCAACCGTGCAGAGGGCAAACCAGGTATTGAGATGTTACCTGCTTATCTACTGGGAAGGCTCCAGCCCTGGAGTGGGTAATTTGGGAAGTAGTACAGGTGTGAACCAGCGATTATGCTGGTTCTCTGTGAGCTGTGATGTATTTGGAAAAACAGCTAAAATTAAGTGTGTGCTTGGACAAAGTTCTGCACAAAACTTTACTTATTTTTATTTTTTTTTTTCAGGAAGAATGGGGATTTGGCAATGCCAATTATGTTGGATTTTTTTTTTTTTTCATGAAAACATTTTCTAAAGAATGGCATGATTGGAGGTTTTTAATTTAGGGAATTTTTCAACTTCTTTTTTTTTGAAGTGGATGTCTGGCTTAAATGCAATTACATTTTTTTGATTTGCTGAAATGCTTCAGACTTGCCAATTAACTACTTCAACCCAAAGTATTTTACTTGAATTCTCAACATGTCCCAAGTTTATACTACTTACATTTTGAGACTTGACAATTCTTTTTAATAGTGAGATAACCAACAAAGGAAATTACCTGTTTCCTCCTACCTTTGCCTACAGCCTATGTAAGCTTTAATATATCATTGAATCTTAAACTCACTCTTGCAAGTGAAGAACAAGTCAGTTATTTCAGCTGGTGCAATTGGAAGTCTCTCATCTGTCATCTTGAAGTACTTCAACAGGCACACAAACTACTCCTGAAAAAAGATAGAGAATGATTTTATTTTTAATAATACATGAGTTCTTAGTTACATTTCCAAGACAGCAGACCAGATTCTTGTCTCTCCTACACTAGTCTAAGGTTTAACATGCACTCAAATACAGGCTTAATGCTAATGTAATAACTTACGTGAGTTTTATTATATCAGAACCTAAATCTCTAATTCTGATGTCACTTCTGATATTTGTTTGTGTAAATGAAGTCTTGGCTAGCTTTCTGTAGCATCATCTGCTGACTGTATCTCTCAGGATATAATGAAGATGAAGATCAAAGCATAATAAAGTGATTTCCTAATGACAAAAAGAGACTCCCTGTACAGGACAGAGTCAAATGTCTACTCTAGAGTGGAGAAATATAATCTAAAATGAGCTTATCTGATCATCACAGAATCAAAAATGTCACACATGAAATAGACTATCTGTCCTGGAACTGCTTGATACAAGGATGTTTACCAGATATTAATTTGACAACAGGACGTTTTTTAGCCATGCTGATTTTAAACTGTATGTCTTCTGTACTATGTTCTATTCAGCAGAATTAAATGTGAAGTACTTAAAAAAAATCCAACAGTTGAATTCAAATGTAACAGGGTTCCCTTTATCCCTTTAACACTAAAGATTTGCAAAACAGGGACTATTCATGTTCTCAAATGTTGAGTTTCCTGTATCTGAAAAGGTATTCAAATCAGCAAGTACTCAGTGTTGTCAGCTGGAAAAGAAATGCCAAGACAACACAATGATTAGATTTTTTTTATTATTATTATACGAGGTCTTGCTTATAAATTGGAAGTGCTGGAAATTGACCATCATTTGGTATTGGGAATGGGAAGAACCATCAAACATGAAAATAAAGCACAGTAAGGATCGAAGTCAGACAACCCTTTCTGGTAGATTTCAGTACTAAAAAGTGTGCAAAAAATACGATGCCAATTATTTTGAAAAGTTATGCTCTATCATCACTCAACAATTTACAACTTCAAACAGCTAATTGAATATCACATGCAGTGTGAGGTAGGCTAGCATAACAACATATTATCTCTCCCCCACACTTCAGACTGAGAAACCTGGAAAGAGAAATTAAAATGAGGTTCTCAAGGATGGTCTCAGGGACCGAGTTTGTGACAGAACAGAGATTAGAACTTGGAGGTCCTTTCTTTAGCTGAATGTCAGCACACGGACAAGTGAGGCAGTTTTGCAGCTAAAGAGGAGTCCATGTGAAGCTGAGGGACCCTGACTCATAACTGCAATTAAAAGTAAAAATGCTTCCCAGATAACTCTCCCTCTAGCTTAATTATTTTTCCCTGATAAATCAGAATTTAAAAAGGAGCAAAAAATTCCTCATCTGTGGTCATTTAGTGCTCTTGGGGGCTTTCCCTTGGGATATGTAGCTGTGATATGAACTCTGAACTCAGTTCAGGTGTCTGTGCCTGCCATCAGAAGAGCATTTAAGGTTGTTGCTTTCAACACAGATATCTGCATGGAGCCGTGGATGAGGTTCCCAGCCTGTAGAGGGGAAGAGGATTCTTGCATGTTTTAAAGATGTTCTCATCTCCAAGGGATTCTCACTGATACAGACTCTAGGTGGCTCTGCACTAAGCCGGTGGGTTGGCTAAGTATTTTAGTAGATGTAGCCCTATATCCAATTTTGGGTTAGAAAAAAGTGATAAATGCTACATATGTAGACATAGTGTAACCCATCTGTCCACCTCCAAACACATGCATTGTACACATGACAAGTTAATTGTGCATTAATCAGGATATAATCTCATACTGCTAATGCAAGTTATGATGTAATTTTACCTTTACTACTTATACAGCTCTGGCCATTATTATCATGTAATAAATTGTATCACTGTAGACTGATGAATGATACTAGTTAATGCATCTCCACCTAATTTGTGTATTTCACGTGGTGATGTAGCATTACTCTGATTTGTTTCTTACCTGGGGAAGCTGCCATATAATTGTCTTATGGCTTCACTAGACTTTTCAGAATGCCTGCAACAGAGGAGAAAATTTTTGGTGTTTGCTTTCATTAAAAAAGAAAAAAAGGGGGAGATTGTGCCATAGACAGTGATTGGTTTTTGTTAGGAGACTAATCCCCTCCCAGTGAGCCCAGCCCTATGTGAAAAAGGATATACTACAAGGAACAAAACCCCGAAATGCGGACTTGGAACTTAACAGTCCACATTTCGCCTTCTGTAATATTTAATGCAAGAGTGAATAGTTGCCACTCCTCCATGTCACTCCTACAGCATGTCCATAGGTCCACTTGTTAAAGTGAGTCACAATCAATATAGCTGGGGCTAAAAAGGAAAGTTTCTGTCAGAATTACACGTTCACATTTTTCCTAGCTTTTGCCGCTCATCTCTTTATATGTACAGCTGTGTGTCTGACCCTCACACCTCAAGCTTTTTAAAGTTCTGGATTTTTTTCTTTCTTAGAACACTTTTTGTGATAAATATGAAAATGAAGAGAGGGAACGTAGACGTAGACTGAGCTATTTTTCTAATGCTTTCCATTAAGCAGCAGCTGCTGTTACCAAGCTGTCATCTTTGTTGCTAGGGAGATTAGGTGTGCATGCCAGAATGGGACCGGTTGGATCAACGCGTCCACCCTACTGCCCGGGAATGTCAGCGCACTGATGAACTCCTGGATGTGGGGCTGAGCAAACTCCTTCCTCTGACTTCAGTAGGAAATGGGCTGCTGGAGCAGAATTCTTGGGAAAGGCCTTCGAAGCTCTGCAGGGCACTCAAAACTGCTTTCCCACACCATCATAGTCTCTTCCTCCTCCCTCCCCCCCACAAAGTGAAAAAGATGAAATGTTTCATTTTGACATTTTCAAAATTCAAAGCATCTTGATTTTTCGTTTCCAAAAGACACTTCAAATTTCACATACAGTCTTCTGCCTTCTCAAAGGAAACAAAAACAGGTAACCTAAGTAAGATATGAAATTGCAGTCAGTGCCCAGCAACGTATTCTGATTTGGACTCAGCCAGCAAACCAAAACCAATAATCAGCTGCCTGCGTAATGCTAATTAGGGTCTTCAATGAACTTCTCCTGCCTCTAAACACTGTGCAAGTGTTAAAGAGCTTTGCTGGCCTATACAGAAGGCATTAGAGTTGTTTTGCAAAAATAAGTGTTTACAATTAATGCCTTACAGTTACTGTCCTTCTCCTCCAAACAGAAACAAGGGCCTATATATATATATATATATATACATATACATATATATAATATATATTACAACTCAGTGAAGCCCTACAAAGCACATATCACCTTTCAAAGTGCAACATTTCTCCAGTCTACACAGTAGACAAAATACCAAGACAGAGGTCTCTTTTTCCTCAATTAGCACTCCATGATCAAGGTATGGTTTCTGAGTCTGCGATGAATGCAGTAAGAAGAGTACAATCTTCACAGTTCTCTAATATGCTGATAAGAAAACTTTATCACTTTATTAGTGAATCACAAATGGCAACAGGTCAGATCAAATTTCTCACGTGGCATAAAGATCATAAATGCAGTTCCCAGGGCTACCTCAGCTTTAATAAAATGAAGTCATCCATGTGTTGCTTTGTATTAATATTGCAAGTAGGTTTAAGCATATATAAGCCATGATTTTTCCTCAAGTGTTAAATCAAATCGAATCACAGATTTTTATGAGTGATAAAATGATAATAGACCAGATCTGGTCAGCTAGGATAATAACTTGATTCAGTACTTTGGATGTAAGTGTTTAAGGTTTCCATAATAAAACTGTAATGTTATATCCTAAAGTGTGTTAATAACATTAAGTGATGTAACAGTGAAAGCGAACTGACAGAATGTAATACCCATAGGGCCATCATAATAGAAATAATTTATAATGTAACAGCAATAAAATCTTTAATGTTATCTCAATCCAGTCCTGTCCCCATGTCTGGGGTTTCAGATTACATGTGATTTTTTTCTATGCATTTAAGTGTTAACTTAAAATAATTAAGAAAATGGTTTTCAAAGTAGAAGCGCCTTTCAAAGTTGCTGACCTGATAATCATATCATTAACTCTTTCCTTCCTGACCAATTCCCATGTGGCTGAAAGCTGATGTAAAAAGAAGTAAATCTTCTTTCTTCCAATATGAGATCATTTTTTCTTCCTTTAAAAGCAATTTACAGAAATGAAGGAATATGTAGGACCACCTTACTAATTAAAACAGAACCTCATTCTTATGATTCTCACACCTAAACACAAACACAAAATATGTTGTCTAAGTTTCAACAGCCCTGTAGTAAATGCCATCTCACTATAAACCCATAATGTTCATAAATAGGGCTATCTGCTAGAGGAATAGGAAGGCAATAATGTGTCCTCCATCATTGTGGTGGCAAAACAAAACATGACATGGAAGAGCCTGATTAGATATTAGAAAATGTCCTTAATAGCCAAGTGCTGGGGTAAGTTGCCTGGTGGGCCCATGGGATCTTCTGCACTGGAGATTTTTAAGAACAGAAAGGATCAAATGTCTGTGAGGTATGAACATAATGTAGTTCATCCAACCTCTTGATAGAGGGATGTACCAGAGAATGTCATATAGAGTCATAGAATATCATGAGTTGGAAGGGACCTACAAGGATTATCAAGTCCAACTCCACATATATGACACAGACAACCAGCTCCCTATTTTACAGCATAAATATCTTCCCTGGAATCTCAATATAGAGTGATTTTTAATATCTCTTAAGAGAGTTGTCTCCAGGAGGTAAAGAACTTCTTTGCTCTGTATTCTCTTCAAAGCATTTGAAAAGTAGTAACTGGACGGACATGTACACAGATATAGAAACATACACATAAAAACATTTTTTTAGAAGTAAATGGGGAACAATCTTTAGGCTTTCTTTGATTCAAGGTAAGGTATAGCTTTATTCCTTCTTCCTGGCAAAACTGCCTTCTGAGAATATTGGCTGTTTTAAGGCAGGCATACCAAGGGCTTACTGTAATGTATGCCATGGCTCAGAGGAGTGAAAATAGAATAAATTCAGCATTTGAATTCTCTTGCAAACCTGTCCAGCCTAGGACTAATAACCTGTATCTTTAGAAAATACTCCAGCATCAGACATACAAGGTAGCTATTGTGCAATTAAGAAAAATCCTCTGACTCTCAGGTTCGCTCTGGACCCACCAGGGAATCCAGAAAAAAATAACTGGAACTGAACAAAGAAGCAGCTTATCATCTTGAAATATGCAGGGTTAATCGTCCCTTTAAAAGCAAATATATTAGGAAAACATTAGATCCTTAGCCCTCTGTGACATAATTACACAGGCTTCTGATTAAACAGAGGCGCTCATTAAGTAAAACATTTTATTTTAGTTTCTTGTTGGTTGCTGGTATTATTGGGCTTCTTGCCCAATTCCAGCCAGGCTACCATATGAACAGTGAAAACAGCCAACATTGTTAATACAATAACAACAACAACACTTGGCACTTCCATCATTCCCTTGATCTCAACATCTTAAAGCAATTTACAGATATTACTTGGTTTCACCATGTGACAAAATTGCCGAGCACGTAAGATTGATCACCCTTATTTTACAGATGGATAAGGCAGGGCAGAAAGGTATTAAGTTGGCTTTCCCTGTCTGCTAGAAACTTAGTGGTAAGATCCAGAAGTCCTGAAGAGAAGCCATGTGGAATTCCTGCTTCAATAATGACTGAACTTTTTTCCTCCCTCCTTAATTGCCATTGTCCTTTATTGGTTCCATGTAGCAGAAGATGGCTTGTGCCATGAATAATCAAGGAGGGATGCAAATCTTACTGAAAAGGGAATTATAAGCATCACTTATTATTTGTCATTTTAGAAAAAGTGGTTCAATTTCTCTCCAAATAGATGTGTTGGTTTATGTAAAACAGTTAGGGCCTAGTTTTGGCCAGCTATAAAAGACATAAAGACATAAAGTTTGCAGTGGGGGATAAAGGCATAAGCAGGAGAGAGAAGGATATTTTAGTTCCTAGTTCACCAAATCTGGCTGTTCAAACACTTGTAATGAGGCTTCTTTGCAGAGCTCCCAGCAATGGGAATGTAAGTGGAACATTTGTGCCTAGGGTCTAGGAATGCATTTATACATGTGAAGCCTCTCTGAGTTGCCAATAGCACTTAGTCTCAAAACCCCTCCCATTCTCTTGATCCGTCTTTGGCAAAGATATTCTTCACTCAGGGCTTGCGGGGGGTGCTCTGGCAGACTAGAATCCAACTATGTATTTATGTAGCCAAACTTACAAAATAAAGCTCCCGTCTACAGATGTGCATACATATCTTCAGCCTGAGAAATAGTGAAACAACTTTTGTCTTGCATCTAAGAACACCTCATATGTTGAAAGCTGAGCAGAGCTCACATTTGCTGCTCATGGTATTGCTTCAGCAGAAAAAATATGCAGAATATAGAATTTCACTTCACACAGGGATGGTTTCATCCCAGAGCTCATCTTGATAAATTTCTCAGTGGTGTGCTGGATAGTAAGGAGACTCGCTGGTCATCTGCCAGATTTCTGCCATAGCAAAATAGTTCTTTTTCTGTCTTTAGCCTAAAAGAGAGAACTTTACTAAGAGCCTGATGTGTTACACTCACCTTAGGCACTAAGCTTTAGAAACAAAGTCTCACACAATGCATATAAATGCTATCTGTATCCAGATTCCATCAATGTTGATTGTAATTGGCCTTGCTGCAAACTATCTGCTACAGATACACACCAGCATCCTCTAATTTGTAAGCTCAGGTGCTCCACCCTGGCTACAAAAATAAAAACATAATACCTCCAAGTAAACCTAATGGGGTTACTATTAGAACAAGCTCTTAGGTCTAGGTGAATGTGTTACAAGAGTAAAAGAGGTGGGAACCGTCTTGTCACTTATTCAGCTGGATATGAATGACTGGCTTCAAAAGAAACTCAGGAGTAAAAGATTAAAGGGAAGATGACCATGAACTCTCCTTTCCCAAAGGAAGTTCAAAGCTTCCTGATTTAGGTTCTTATCACACTATAAAGAGGGGAGCGAGGGAGATAAAAATTTAAAAATAAATGATCTTTAAGAAATTATTCTCATCTGAGTGTCCTCCAATATGTCTGGTCCTCTAAGTGTTAAGTGAATTGTAACTAGATCCTAGAGAGACAGTTGCAACCTGGTTATCAGTGGCAGTAAATGGAAGATAATAGCCCCACTAGAGAGTTATGAAATGGCTTGTCTTTGAGCTGCCAAAGTGTTTAGGCTCTCTTTTATTATATTCACAGCAGTAATCCGATATGTCCTGACTTCTGTCATCTGTATGTAATGCTTATCAACTCTCTGCCAGTGATTCACCCCCTTGTCAGGGACAATTATTCCTCAAAGTGCTGAGGTTACGACTGAAGCAATATTATGACTAGAAAGAAAATATGAAAGGTGCAGCACATCACAGCAAGCAATCTTGAAACTGACGTCAAAGTGAAGGAGAACATTGTTGATAAAAAAATAAGGCATAATGGGAGTGTTGCACTATTGCTCCCAAGGCAGTCCTGGGCATCACTAAGGTCATACATACACATGACTATGGTAATGGAAGATTTTCCCATTATTTTATCAGAGTTACATTGTCATACTTCTCTGGTTAGGTGTCCATCTCCGTTTCCATTTTAAGCCCCCCATTTAAAGACATTTAAAACTACACAGGCAGAGTCTGTCCTGTCCCTGTAAATTTGCAGACAGGAACTCAGATCAGGAAATTCATTTTCCTCCAAAGAATCATGAAATGAAAACTATAATCTAAGGGACTGAGGGTCCAATTTGCAGTTTTCAAGTAGCCTGAAATTACAGTAACACCTGTGGTAAAGTTCTGATCCAAGCATGTTCAGACCAACCTGTTTCATCACTCTCTTAGATGCCTCAGGCAAAACTTAAATAAGTTTTGTCATTCCTTGTATTGCTTATGGTTTCATTAATTTGTGGAAGCAGAATAGATTATTTTGGGCTTGTGGCCAGGAGAACTTGTGGCAGTAAGGAAGCTAAAGTCAGTGTCCCAGCTACTGTGAGAACAGTGGTGAAGAGCAGAAGGCAATCTGCAAAGCATGGCAGGGGCCTCGGGGCGCCAGAAGCTGAAGACCACTGGGAGAGGGTGAAAGGCTGTAGTATTTCTTTGTCTTCTCTGGAAGCAAGGGGAAATTGTGGCTTGGGAAGCTGTGTCAATGGCAATGAGCAAAAGCAGCTGGTCAGTGGACATAATGGTGGAGACAGAGAGGCCAAAAGGGGTGCCAGATGGTCCCAGGGGCAGTCCAGCTGACCAACAGCAGCACCTATGCCCTGCATGCATATGTGGCTTCAATCCAGTATGAGTTAGATGTCAGTCAGCACATAATTCACTCGACTAAGGGTTTCAGCCTACAGGGTAGCAGAAGTGGGGGAAAACAATACCTCTCTGTGGTATTTTTATAGTTCTCAGGCTCTAAAAGTATAGCACAATCTCTGTTCTTTGGTTCTCATTTTGCAAACAAGTGCTCAAGGAGTGCCACTTCCCAGCTCAGAGGGTCACAGGTCCTACTGAGAGGCCGAGAAGGGCCCAACGCGCAGGTGAAACAAGTGGGGTAAGAGCACAGAAGGAGGGAGGAGGCAGTCAGGGTTGAAAAAAATTAAGTTACAAATCAGCTGGCCAGTCAGAAAGTAGAGCCACTTAAGCATAGGCATCTCTGTTCACAGAGATTAATGCAAGCCAGGTCTTTCTGTAATGTTTGGTGCTGTTATTTGGCTGGTCTTCCTGACTGTGCTTCAGAGAGGCCTACATGCACCAACAAGGAGCCTACATTGGTCTCAAGGGTCATGAGCAGCAGGGTCAGCTGTGCTTCCACTGGGAGAGAAAAGGAGCCTCCTAAAGCAATGAGGAAAGAGAATGAATCACTGCACCTTGTCTAATATATCGCAGTAATGTAATATAACAGCAATAACCCCCAGAGTAGCATCTGGTGAACTTGTGACTAAACACAGCTTGTTTTGCTCAATGCACACAAGTGATGAGGATATATTTCACTCCTTTGCCTCACCCTGCCCAAGCGCAAGTGGTAACAAAGCTGTTTCTGGGAAACTTAGACCATCTACAAATCAGAACTGCAAGCAGTCATTTCTTCCCCATGAAGCACGTAGGTAGCTCACTCTGCAGGAGAGTGCTCAGCAGCATAAACTCCTGAGTCTCGGTTATGGCCACCAAAGTAGACAGAGATCTGATCTCAGCTACTCACCATGCATGTCTGACACTGCAAAATTCCCCGTTAAACTCCTGCGTGTAGGTGGCTATTTCAGGTGATATTTCCCGGGGATGCAGGAGGCCCGACTCTCCCATGAAGAATATTGGTGACTAGTTGCTCTGACCTTGGTCAGAGTTAATCCTGCAGGAATGAAAAGGTTCAGATTTCAGTACTCGCTGGAAGAGAAGAGAAGGGAGGAGGGGTAGCCCCCTACTAACATAACGACATGACCGGTGGCTCTGCCGTCAGTTATAGCATTGCTTGCATTTGGCATTATATTACGAAAATACCTATTCAGAGTTGAAAATAAGATCAAAGACAACATTTCCGTAGTGATGACTTTAGCTCCACTTCACTCTGCTCTCTCTCCTCCTCCTGTCCTTCGTGTTTCAAGGCTCTTGCTCTATTCATCCGCTCTATGCCACCCCAGGTTTATAACATCACATCAGCAGCAGCACTAATAACCCGTGATTCTTTTCCCCCATTGTGTTTGTCAGAGTCAGTAATCTGGGCACTACAGTAGCGCAGCACTGAAAAGCTACAGTGTGTTCCTATAGCAACCAACTAATCCGCAGGTGGAAGGTGATTGGGCACCTTTTGCACCGGAACAATAATTTGAAAGATCTTTTTCAGTGTGCTGTTCTGCGGCATGAGTTCATTGTATTGCAACCCACCACGAATCATTATAAGCCGTCATGAAAATGCAGCCACGGCTGCACAAATCATAGCAAAGAGAGATGCGTCTTCCAGCAACAAGCCCTTGAAATATTTCACAGCAGGTTAAGAGGCCAAATTGCGTATAGTGAACTGTATTGTACAGGATAAAACAAAGGGCTTGTATAATAAGCCCATGCTGACAGTCTCCAAGTCAGGGAATCCCAGTGAAGTGTAAGTGTGTGCATGAATATGAGTTTTCCTAAGTGGTGGAAGGAAAACAGGCATAATAAAAGAAAGTGCTGGGCAGAGCTCCCACATAAAACTCTTCCAAAACCAATTACTCCCACCTGGTTATTCCCATTTCTCCGTAAACTTCTCCTTTTACAGAAGAGAATTTAATATTCTCTAATTGAAACCTCCAATTTAAGGCATTTGCTTGCTATCCTCAAAGTCTGAAATCCTGGCCTGGATTTTCAAAAGGTGACCAGAGATTATAGAAGCCTCAATTTTTCTTCAAATGAAGAAATGCCTTTTCTTCAAATGAAGAAACCTTCAAGAAACACAGAATGCTTTTCTTCTGAAAGTCAGTTTTTTATCTTTCTAATAGTAAGCAGTCTGAATTTGAGGTAGGGAGCGATCTTTCAAAATAAACCATCTTAATCCACGGAGTATGCACAGCATAGACGATGACAGAACAAACATCTCCATATCAACTTCAAGAAAGGATCACTGTCATTTGCAGCCAACACCTAACTTCTACTCATTTTTTCTTTGAAATGCTGGACTGGAAATACCTCTTTAATGATAAGATGTACAAGCACAAGCATTTCCCATACAGTGACTGCAATGCAAAGGGAGGGCAGATAGTGTAAGTAATGTAACAGGCCTTGTCAGAAAGACAAAAAGGAGATCTGTAAAAGTCTTCAGTTAAAAAAAAAAAAAAGTAAATAATACAACTACTTCTCTACATCAGTTTAATCACATTGTAAAGAGAATGTCTGCATTAAGCTCCTGTGCTTAATAAAAATGTCAAAAACTCTCATTGCATAAAAGATCTCTTTCAACATTTGCTGGGGTGATGGAAGAGAAACCTTTAAAAGAGAGGGCAAACAGAAGTTTAATTACTCAGATATGACTTCTAAAATTGCAGCTTAAAAGTTTCCCTTCATTTACAGGCCAAAGATTCCAAGCTGGGACACTTCCATCTCAAACAAATGTCCTAACTATGAGACAATGAAATCAGTGTCTCATTTACAGCTGAAGAGTTTTATAAAGCAGAAGGTCTCCACTAGAAGCTGAACCAACAGACAGACAAAACAGAACAGATACTGCTTTCATGATCTAATTCTTTTACTCATCCCAAAGTGGGATGAGTAAAATGGATGAGGCAGGTTCACATACTCAGTTTATATCAGGTAGAAAAAAGCTTGAATGAGGTCTAGGGAGATCTCCTAGAGCTGTTATTAGGTTATTGAATATTCTACAGCTAATATCAGTTTCTTCCTCCTATTTCATTCTGCCTTTCCCCTACCACACAACTCAGAAAGTTTTCTCAAGTAAAGTCTGAAAATTTCTTAATCGATTTTTTTTCCCAGCAAAATATTTAAAAATCCTTGACCATCTCTAATTGTGAAATACATTGAGTGTTCTTCTCAAGTGATTCATGCCTTAAAATGACATGTTTTTATTCCTTTCAGAGAGCTTGGATAGATAGCATTGTTTTTCTTTCCAAAGCACATCAAAGAGTCCAAATTTTGGCAGGCTTTCTGTTTCCTTTAAAAAAGGAGAAAAAGAAAGAAAAACTGAAGGAAAACAAAGCTAAGAATAGCTGTTCTCTTGTGAAGAGTTGTGGGTTTCTTCACTTCTAGATTCACAGTCATGGTGCTCTCTTTAGGGAGCTGCTGAAACAGAAAGCCTGGAGGTGGGGAGGTGGAGAGGGAAGGAAAGATCAGAGAACTGGCAGGGGATGTACAGCCTTTTGCCTCTTGATGTTCAGGCTGAATCTAGCCAAAGTCATGATTCACCAGATGAACCAAAGTCATCATTACTGTTAAGCACTTTCATGGGCTACGCAAAGTCAGATGTAGTCTCTAACTATTCCTAGGGGACAAGTTTCTACATAAGTGCAGCTGGTAATTCACTGACAGCTCTGGTGATGGTTTTAGTCTCCAGTTCATATCTCACTTTTGTAAGTTGTATAAATTCTATAAAGGGCCTGAATTTGGGTTAATCAGGGCCTTTTCCTTTCAAGATAAACAGGTACAGGATGTACATACCTTCTTTTGCTGGAAAAACGTTGGTACTCTGAGTAGCTCTCCCTTCTGCTGAAGCCTTTGGAGGAAATCAATTGGTAGTTTTCCAGGAAGGTCTTCAGTTTTGAATGCGTTAGGGACCCATATCCATTTTTCTTGATTTCATTTCTCCTTCTCAACCAGAAGCACGTTTTTTAATCATCATAGACTGGTACTCCTGTGGCAGGGTCTGTAGCCTGTATTCTTTGTAAAATATCAAGAAATATCGCTCAATATGAATAAATGACATCAGAAAAATGCAACAGAAATACCATAATCTGGTATTCTGTGTGAAGCGTTTATCTTGGTTTACTGTATAACTGGTGTCTATTGGTACTAGAATCAGATTATTTTAAGGCTTTAAAATCTCCTCACAGATTAGAGAGATCTAATCTGTGCTACAAGTTTATGGAGAGTGGTTGAGTTTCCACAGCTTCCTGAGCAGAGACGCTTTGCTCCGTATTGGGGATAAGATACGAGGAAGGACTATGAAAAGAAATCACACTGGAGGTAGTCTGAGGAAGATGCCAGGACTGACCGCTACATCAGCCGAACTACTGTGCCACACAAAGCTGAAATGTGCAGTCCTTCCCCATGATGACCTGTTCTGGGGTAAAAGTTCTTTTGACTTTAATGGGACCTTTAATAGGACTTTTGTTATTTAACAGCCAATATATCATTAAAGAACATGGCAACATTGCAGGAACTTTCAGTGAACGGCACTTGTGCAAAAAGGTATGGAATACCTGGCATATGGATACTGTTCAGAGGGATAAACAAAAAGTGCATCACATAGGTAACTTGTAAATAACTGGGGTAAAGAATATGCACTCTGGATAAAGATGACAGGGTTCATTGCTAGAACAAATCAGACAATATGTGAAGTTAGGCTGTGCCCTATTGCTCGGTACAATTATGTGACCTTGTAACAAAGCATGGTCAAGATGGCAGTGATACTGCATATAAAACAGAGCCTGGTGGAAAGTTGCTATTCTTCAAACTCTCTTGCATCTAGACATCTTTCAAGTGATTTCAGAATTTAGGGTGAAAGTGGATCTTAGGCCTTTTTTTAAAAAGCCATTTCAAATCCTCATTCATATCATAAATGCTTTTTTCTCCTTTTTTCTGCAGGCCACTTAAATCTCCGGGGCCATGACATTGTCTGGCACTGAATGCAGCCCCTTTTTATCATTATAAAGAAATAATGAAAGCATATGGTGGAGAGGCGCTCATATTTCAGTGTATGGTGCCTTCCTCATTCTCCATAACTAAGCACTGAAGAATATATAGTATGATGAGAACATTAATTATTTCCAATATACTAACAGAAAATTCCTAACAATTCAAAGTCATCCCTTCTGCCTAGCATGAATGTAAGTTCAAAGTAAAAGAAACCAAACATATTCCCACTTTTGAGCATTAAACATCAGCAAGCGACCTGTATTTTATTACAGTACACAGCTGTTTTATCACAAAAGTAAATAAATCACCATTGAACCAACTTTGGGAACGAAGATTTTGAATAATAACACAATTAACTTTTCCCACAAAGTCCAAATAGCCCACTTGCTCATAGTTGCTACAAGCTGTGATTCCCACGTGAAAGATATCAACTTATTTCCTTTTCCTGTCAATCATCGGTACCAAGTGGGGCCATGGTATGTCAGGTCATGACCTTTCACTCTGGGCATGAGCCTGAAAGCCACTAGTGAATCAACTGGTTTAATTATTTAGGCTGTTTCTAATAAATATAAAAATGTGGCCTTAAATATTTCACATGCTTGTTCAGTTTGGGTTTTCAAGCACCTCTTATCAAGCCCACCAGCCTGGAAGTATGCTCGTATTGGTAGGAAATCAGTCAATTAATAACCAAATCCATGTTTTGGAATAAAGTTTTGATTGTTGATTTTCAGATGGCTAGCTTGGGTATCACTTGCTTTTTGGTTTAGAGGATGAGATTTTTATTATTCTATTTCTTTACATAAGATTGGACTGTTTTTAAGCATCACCAAAAAAGTGAAGGTGATTTTCTTACCTCCCACAAAGTGGTCCTTTAACACAAACGCCACTGTAGGATGCACACTTTACCATATGTGATGTATTTTCTATATCCTCTTCAACTAAGGAGGAAAAAAAAAAAAGAAAGAAGAAATCCAATATAGTAAACTCCTTATAATACGATTCTTCTAAAAATATTCTTGAGTAATGTTGACAGCTTTGCTATTAGGTCTCTTGGCAATGGGCAGAGTTTTATTCCATTTCAGGTCAAAATGTGATGACAACCCACCTTTGCTAAAAATGCCAAGTTTTTCCTGCTTCTAACTCCCAATCTAAAATCCTGAACCTGAACCAAGCTGCTGACTTCAGCTAGTATTTACCAGTATTACAGAAGGAGTTTGCAGCATCCATACAACCATTTAAATAGAAAACAAGTAGTAATGCTTTTGGTGGATGGTGAGCTAGTCATGTACAACGATTAATATTCTACAAACATTTACACTTATTGCACAACAAGCTTTCCATCTGGTAAACTCAGGGCAGAATTAAACCTGAGAAAATAATTGATGGTGCCTTTCAAAAGACTGTGGGTCTAAATCTGAACTGCCAGAGCCAATTCTTAGTTTGGAACATTCCTGAAATGTACAGAACTTTCCCAATATTTTGTAGATTTATTTTGTTCTTCCTGGCCCTAGTGCTCTCAGAATACTCAAGAAAGTGAGTGTGAAGGACTGTCTCTATTTATAGATGATAAACCAAACTCTTATCCCCCTCCCTTCCCTTCACCCCACACTTCTGCATCAAAGAGAGGTCTCGAGGAAAGGAAAGCGAGCTGCTATTGCTGTTACTTTTCCATTCATTCTCATGAGCTGCTGAGGAGGACAGTTGCTTGCTGGTTCTGTAGGAAATATCAGCATTTCCAAATTTGTTTTTCTTTTGAACAAAAGGAAAAATCTAAATGACAAAGTGTGCCGGAAAAAAAAAAAGAAAAGGAAATTGCCCCAATGTAGAGACCATCAATGTTACCTTAATTGAAATGTTTTTGCTATGAAAACATTTCATTTTGATAATGTTTGTTTTTTTAAGACTTCAAATCATGCAAAATAGTATGTTATAATTTACAATATTATCAAACAAAAGTCAAATGAAACATTCCACCTTTACTGAAGAAAAGTGTCCCCAACTTATTATGCTGCTTCTCAACAATTTCAAGAAAATTGCTGTCATCCTGAGAAATCTTTCAAATTCATCTAAGTCAACATTTGCTGATAAAAAAACCAGCTGTCTTCTAAGAAGTTTTCAATAAGATTTTCTCAAGATGCATCAGGAAGAGCACATGTTTATAACATGTGAGCAACCCCCTGAATCTCCTGGTGGATGAGAGATCAAAATCAAAGTATTGATCCAAGGATCTACCACTTTGAAATCAGATATGGAAAAATGCTAAGGAGCAGCAGTGATTCTTAGGGGTTTCAAGTGCATTTAGAGTACACGGTATCGCCTGGAACATGCTTCAGCTTGCACTTACCTTATTTAGCGTTTCAAAGGCTGACCTTTCATGCACTAAGTTCAGCGACATAGCAGTCAACCTATTAATGTCCAAGGAAGCTGTGGACCAAATCAGACAGTTTAAATAACTCAGCTGTGAACACAGAACCCCATTATCATTTCTGTGAGGATAATCTGAACAGCTGATTCATCTTGAGCAGTTTACTATGGACGATAGGTCTTCACAGCGTCCATTTAAAGTTTTAAATCAGATGAGGGTGAAGAACTTTGCACTCAGACACTATGTTGGGAGGTGCCATATAAAAGGACAGACAGGCAGAGAGGATCATATAAAGGGCCTTATTTCACATCGTGTTTTGATAGCTGTATTCTGATATGATTACTCATTTTAGTGGAATAAAAGCATGTAACGAAGTGGAGAGTTAGGAAACTGTATAACCTTTCTTCCCCTCCAACACACATCACCCTATTAAACACTGTATAGTCTTTGCATTTATCTCATGGTTTTAGTCAGAGAAAGCTGTATTTACCATAAATATCTCTGTTAGCAGTACAGAGCCTAAACAACTGATGAGAGGAACTAGCCTGTCTTGTAGAAGAGCATGGGAATTTATTGATCTCTACATACTTTTTCCTTCCTTCTCTAGTAGTGCTTCACAACTTTCATTACATGGACTTAGTGGTTGTTGAGAAGAAATAATCCTTTGACCACATCTTCAGCATTGTCTGATACATCACACCTTTTGAATACTACCAAAATGTACACCAGAAGAAGGAAACCCATGTGTGTTCTGAAAACAGGTTGGAAGATGACAGAAACAATTACATCTCACAGTTTTTTGCCTCTCTTTCAATATATACATAGAAGGAAAAGGCCATTATAAATGAAGAATGATCTAATTATATTGCTCCTTTTCCCTTGGTCTATTATTTTGTCAAGTAGGCTGTTGATTTTAGACATTATCTCTGTATTCAGCAATTCCATAAATAATATTTTCATTGTCAACATTGAAATCCCAAACAGTTTTGAGCTCATAATGAGGTTTTCACCATTCTCAGACAATGCTTGAAAGAGTCTTTTATATGTTAAGCTGAAGATGTGAGACAATCTGAGCACGGTATATGTGTTGCCAAAGGCATTACTTTCAAACAGTCCTCTGTTTCTTCACTCCAACAGGTGGTGATCAGGTTCTAGTAAAAATAGACGTCAGATTAATTCAGTTATCCTGTCACTGGAAAAGCAAGAAGAACTGAAGGGGGAAAAAAAAGAGAGAGAGTTGTTTCTATAAGCTCCTTTATGACCTCGAAAGAGTTCAACAAAACATATCTATTTAGAAAAAAATTTCGAGTCTTTCATTGATAAATTATGGCTTCCTGTAGGATATTTTTAATAGCTCCTCCAAGAAGCTTAAAAGTGCTAATGTTTAGGAATCTTGAAAAAAGAAGGCCTTTGAAATGACATAAAAAATGAATATATACAAAGAGTGGGCCCCAACATACACTTGCACAAATCCAAGTAAGGGTAAAGACTGAGGGAGTCCCCAGAGTGCTAAGAAAAGGTAAAAGACAGACTAAAACCATACCACAGTAGATGAATGGATTATTTGAGATGAGGAAGTAAATGTGGGTTCAGATTTGACAACTGCTTCTTTGCCACACAGTGACAACTTGCTGGATTCATATACTAACAGAGATTTTGGTCCAAATTTTGCAGAGGGAGCTGATATATAACTGAGGAGGAAAAGAGAATTCAAAGTTAAGCTGAAGCTACATGTCTAAAAGCTTTATGAGAATTGGAAGATCACAAGAGATACAGGAACCTCATGTGACACAAGTCAGTAGAACGGGCAGACCTTCTCCAGTTGAAATTGAGATGTATTTGTATCACTCACATTTTACATTTAGAAGCAGAGACTTGGACTGGTTCCAGAAGCGGAGGTACTACTACCAAGGTCCCTTCTACATCTGACTTATTTTGAGGTGCCAAAATAACCACGGGGGTGGGAAGAGATGAAGGGGCTTAGCAGCTAGTGAAGGGCAAAGTGATTGCTAGACTGCTCTAACTAACCAGACACCGAATGCACGGAGCGCCCAGACTCAAAAGAGCATTCTTGTGGCCGGCCCTGAAGACTTACAATAACCGTATAGGGCAGTGTGATTCTGGCATTGGTACTGTTTTTGAATTTCTAAAGTCACAGTGAGTTTTATGGCTAAATACCACGATGTTCTTTGAAGATTTAAGAAGCATTATATTTCATTTGAGATAACTTGCTTTTGGAGTTGAATGGTGAGTTCCATAAATTCCTCTTGGATAAAATCTGAAGTAAACATCACAAAATTTTGCATGGGTTTCTTGCAATTTGTTTAGGAGCTTTTGTGTCAAAGGGTGGTGGGAAATGCCTGGCAATGTTTTATTTAAATTATTAAGAATAGTTTTTGAGTATGCAAGTCTAAGCAAGAAACATTTGGAGAGTGCAACTGTGCTGCAGTTTTGCTGGATTAAGTGGCAGTTTTAATTAAAACAATTATACATTTCTTTGTTTTCTTCAGCTTGTTTGATTTAGTTGGTTTCTTTAGCAACAAACAAAGCTTTCATGGCTTCTTCACATTTGCACAGAATATTAATGTTGCTGCCTTTGATTTCAGAGTCTTGTAGACTTAAACAGTCTCAGCATTTAAGTCTCAAGTCACTGTTAAGATTACATGAGCAGCAGAGATTAGGATGTGGGTATCTGTATCTTGATACCATTAGGTTACAAGTGAAAAATACAGGAAATGGCTAAAATATGTTTGACCGAGAGGACTTGCAGAACAACTGCATCACATTACAATTATGCAAAAGAGTCAGACTTACTAGTTTCAGCTCTATTCTCCCCTCCTTCCTTCTCCTAAATTCCTTCCTTAAAAATAGTAGGACAATGACATATAGACCGACAGTATTTGCATACAGTATTCACAGTTTCAGCTACGACACAAACAGAGACAAAGCATAAAGTCCCTGGGCAGGGTGGTGTTTAATACAGTGCTGTCACGCTGTGTCAGGTAAGCTAAGGCTGGAATAGCACCTGCAGGGTTACATGAGCTATCATTAAACAAAATTAAATAGTTTGGGAAGCTACCAAGCCTCTAAATGAAATTAAAGAGATCAACTTTAAATAAAAATCACCCTGAATGCCTTTTTTTTTTTTTCCCCAGACAGTGACAATGTCAAAAGGTTTTTGAAAACTAAAATGGCCCAACTCATAAGAAGTAATTCTCAAGAATTGATTTTGCTTATATTTTCTTCTGCTGAAGTTACTCCTTACACCTGAACCCAGGTACACCCCTCTCCTGAGCTGGCCCCTCGAGTGAGAGCACAGAGCTGTAACTGTCTCTCAGCTCCTGGGCAGAGAATTAAAGCTCTTACTGCCAACCACAGTGCCATCCTAGACATGTTTATATAAAAGCACCTCTCTCTTGAAAGGATGAAGGGTTGTCTCTGTCAGTGTGCGTGCAGAGGCTTTATCAAGGCATATGTGATGCTTAGTAACACAGCTGGACAAAAAGGAAAAAGAAAAGGTGACCTAATATTGAAAAAGGCTACCTCTGTCTGAGAATTTCAAAATTTGAAATGTCAATAACTTTCAAAACCTTCTGATCCACTTTATAGTTGGCCCAAAGTTATGGGAAAAAAAAAAAAGTTTATAGTGGTGATTTGGGGTTTTTCTGTAAAGCTTCTCATTTTCTTCTTTTTTGAACATTTTTGATCAGCACTACTATGGCTGATTGTGTTTTCCATAGACTTTTGTGGCTTCAGCACATGTGTATGTTTATGTTTAAAATATCAATTCATTCATCTTCACCAATGTTGACAAAAAAGATAAGAATCAGAAAAAAAAAAAAAAACCTGCTTTAATTTGGATATTTTTTGAAAGGAAAGTGAGTTAAAAATGCATTTCTCTCTGGAAACTGGGTTCAGAGCTCCAAAGAACCAGGGTGGTATTTTGTTTCGCATCACCAGTTTGTATTGGTGCCTGGTTTATCCCAACAGAAAGAAAAAAAATAAATTTAAACTGCTGGGCAGCGTGGCTGCCTCAGAGGTGCCATTTGGGGTGCAGTTGGCAGAGCCAGGCAGCCAGGGACGAGCAGCAGAAGTGCTGCAGGTGATGGTGCACTGCTGGCAATGGTCCAGGCCGTGCTGGGAGCACCAGGGTTTGACCAGCACAGAGGGTTCAAATCCATCGTGTGCCAGGAAAGGGGGCTAAGAGATAAATCTTTTGCTACTTAAAGCGTGCCTTCCCTTAAATTCACTGTGAATTCGTTTCAAATATTTCATTTCGTTTATGCTTGTTGCTGTTTTTTAACATATGCAGCGCTCTCTCTCTCTGCTCTTTTTAAACTGCTTATCCTGAAATCAGTACATTTTCCTTTCTTGGAGCTGTAACTTAATAAAAACCAAACCGTTTCTTTCCAAAGAGTTACAGCTCCTCCCAGATGAGTACATCTAGGTCAGGTTTCAGCCTGGCATAAATATTTTATGTTTGAGAACTAAAGGTCTCCAGAAATCGGGGTTCACACTGGAATGCCTGACGTAGCCTTAACCATACCAGCACATGCGGGTGCTTGCTTTAATAAAAAAGCCCTTAATCTCATTTGGCTCTACCTCACTGGCAGCTTGAAGCACTTGAATCAAACAGTACAGCTGTGAATTGTGACACTGGCTGGACGGAAGCCCAGAAAACTTTTCCCAGAGAAAACCCTTGAGGGAAGAAAAAAAGAAAAAAAAGAAAGAGAAAAAGAAGAAGGAGGAGGAAAAAGGTTCAACAACCGAAATACAATACAGTGGAGAGGGAAAAAAAAACACAACCAAAATTTGCCCCCCCACTAAGAACCTGAGACAAACCAGAAAACCGAAAGATAGATGGAATATGCCTTAAAAAGATTACTTTGTGAGGTAGAAGGGTGGTAGTGAGGTAGAAGGTAGTACTGGTCCCAGTCCATATTTTCTGCACAGAAGCAAATAACCAAACTCAAGCAAAGGAATATGAAAGCTGAATTATACCACTCCTTCAAAATCTATTTAAAAGAAAAGGCAGAAAAAGAAGGCAGCTTTGATTTTTTGTGAGGAAGAAGAAAAATATCCAACTGAGGAGATTAAGAGAGGGCTTGGAAGCACAAGTGGCATAAACAGACCTAGCACAAGTGTGCTTGGCAGTATTTACAATTTTATTTTTCTTTTATCCTGAGGATGATACCTCCCCTAAAGCAGATAACTGAGCAATGTGAAAAAAACAAAAACAAAACAAAAGCAATGAAACCATAGAAAGCACATCTGAATGGGAGCAAATGTTCGTTTTTAGAAGGCAGCAGCCGTACTCTGGAGTCATAAGGTCAAGAGGTGAATTTCTACTGAAGGAAAACATTAGAGCTAGATATTTCTCATCTGTCAGTCCCATTAAATACCATTTTTTAAGGATTCAGGACTTTGCATTGCGCCTTTTTTCAAGTTAGCAGGATAATAAAGATTCTGTTGCCTTTTGCAGATGTTTAAAGACATGATGTGAAAGACAAATTCTTCAACTAAAACCCTCAAGAAATGTCACTTCTGTGTCTTAGTGAAGGAGTTCCAGCACATTCTCTACATAAACATCTGCCGGAAACATTTTAAAAAGGAGGCTGTTTAAATAATGGCTCTTGTAGGCTTTTTGTGTTTTTTCCCCCCTTCTTTAAAGAAAAGAAAATGAATTTGTGGAAAGTTCCCTCTTCCAAAGCAACTTGCCTTTGCAAACATGCCTCAGCTAGGATGATCTGAGGAAGCAGGCTGTACAACGAAGGAGAGAAGAAATGTCGAAAATGTTCCTTCAGAACATTCTATATCAATCACACCTCAGAGACAGTCATAAATCAGCACTTTCTTTGACTTCAGAAAGTTGTTGCTTTTCATTGTTATGCTAACTTGTTTGTGACAATTATAGCGAGGCTCTATTTACATAATAATTGGATTTTTCTATTAAATTTAACAGGCAAGGGAAAAAAAGGAAAAATAATAACCAACATTGTGTCACAAAGTGGTAAATTTGTGGCACAAACTGAGAAAAGGGAAAATAATGAAAAGAAACTCAGTGCATAGTCTACTGTAATTTGGCCTTTCCCTCAGCCTTTGCTCTGCAGAACTACTGCAAGTTTACCTTGACTTCCCCACCATTAAATGTCCTCCACAGTGCTGGTCTCTGCAGTAATTCATACTGTGTACCGAAGCAGGGTAAAATCGTGAAAACATTTATCTTACTTTTGGTTTATGAGAAGAAACTCCATATTCTGAGATCCAGTATTTCTATATCAAGCTGGCAGAAATTAGAGATGGAAATTAAATCCCTCTTAGAAAGTCCACCTTTTGCCACATTGAATGGTGTCTTGTCTAATGATGTCTATATATCCATTTTATAGGGTGGAGGCTTTTAATGCAGTAGATTAAAAGTGTCATTAAACCTAGCAAATTCCATGTAAGGTTCAGGAAAAGTTCTACTCCTTCCCTTCCCAAGGATTTTGGAAATGACACTCAAGGTGTTCAAATCCTATTAGATTACTACTATTGTCATCCCTACACATAATTAGTAGGGAGAGTTTTCACAAGAAATTGTATTGCATAGAATCAAGTATTAAGATAAGCATTAGATGTGTGACCGCTTGTAAAGGACAATGGGAAGAGAGAGGAGGTAAAAAAAACTCTTGTAGTATTAGCAAGTAGACTCATACAGAAAATTTTATACATAGGTGAGAGTCAGGAGCACAAATCAGGTATCATCTGGCTCTATTAGCACAGCTCAAGCAAGTGATGAGGGAAGAAAAGTGTCTTCCACTTATGCAGGGCTCAGAAGATCCCTTCTGTTGCTAATGCCACTTCCTCAGCATTATCTTTATCTCTCGATTCATGCACATTACACAACAAATTTACTTTCAGAAAGGCCTCGATACTTCCTTGGCTTTGGTAAGGTACTCAAAAGTAAATGGAACTATTTTGGCAGTGATATCTCTGAGGGGACAGCAATCCAAGAGGCCACATATTCATTTATATCCCCTGGCTCTGGCCTCTCCTGGTGCTTGACAGTGATGGCATCATTACTTACCTCCGGATTTCTTGTACTGTGCAGAAAAGGTCCTAAAGTGTTAACCACATACTCTTTCCTTTCTTTCTAGAATCAAAGAGAGGTGAAGACCTGATTTCCTTATGGTTTAACACCCTTGATTGTCTCATAAAGCTTACTGAAGAAAGCTGCTTTCCAAGCTTAAGTAACGTAGGTACAGAAAAGCAGTAATATTTTCCAATTGTTTCTTATCTGTTGGAGCTTTCTTTCGTGAGTCACTAACAATTGTCTTTCTTGATGATTAGTTGTTATTGTATATCAGCTTGATTTTTGTATTCATATGCTTTCACAGAAAAGGTTGAAAGTTCAGTCTTTCCCAGTTTTCCCATCATGTAATAAAGCATCTTCGGTGTGATCTTAGCTCCCAGAATCCCTCGTGACTTTGATTTCACTGTTGGACACAACCTTGTAAAATTTCAAGTTCGCTGGGTTTGTGAAAAAATACATCTCTTTCTTTGTGAATCCCTTAAAGATGCATCAAAAGTCTGTGTGAGGCTAAGAGTCAAGCTAATTCCTCTGCATGTAAATTATAAACATTTCATTAACACTTCCTTTAATTATTTATTTGCTTTTGTAGCATATGTATACTTATATGTTTGGTGATATAAAAAATGAAATTAACTATCTGGTATAAGGTTTCAGAACACATTCTCTGATTTAAATGGAAAGACACACATAAAAATCTATGTAGGGGTAACTTAAAGGATAGGGAAATTGAGCCTTTCATCCATTCCTACAAAGGAGCAACAAAGGACTTGGCTTACTTCTGATTTTACTCAAATGGTGATTGCTGATATTTACTCTACACTTTTTCTAAAAAAAAACCACTCTAATCTGTACAAATCTCCCTGCACCCACGTAACACAGCTGATAGACACCAGCTGTACTGTAAAACAAGAAGTTTCTGAACGGACAACGATTATCTGTCAGCAGCTTATACCCTGTTTTGAATCACTAATGCCCCTCTGTAGGTTCAACAATGGGGTACCAGAATATGCTTAAACATGGACTTAAATACTTGCATGCAATAAAAGCTGTGTGAGAGAGCAGTATGTATTAGAAAGTTTCTGATGATTTTTTTTTTTTGTTTTTTTTTCAGGGACAGTTCTGCAGAGTTTAAGACCCAACCATTTTGTGGAACATTTTACTATTGTGTAAGATCTTACTAAGTACTTATGTGTGCAAACGAGGCAATGAATGTACCTTTTTATTAACAGAGTGGGTGTGATCTAAACAGGTGTAGCTTGATCTTTTCCATACTGCCCTTCATGTAACTTCATACCTGATCTGAATGAAGCACTGTCTCAGGGGTAAGAGACATCTTGCTCTTGGAGAAGAAAATGATAATGCTGCTCAGTTATGTGATGTGGCTTTATAAAATTGAGTTCATTTTGGGTATATGACCACAAAGCCTCATGTTTTGACAATTATGCAGCATATGTGAAGGCCCATTTCATTTATTGAAACCCAGCATTACTGTAGAAAGCTTTCTATATAACCATGGGTTACATCCTTTTCAAAAAGGTGCTGCATTGTTTCTGTTGTTTCATTAACTGTCACATTCTAATTGTTACTTTGTGGCTTCAATGCAAATCACAGCATTTAATCTCACTAAGAAAATTAGAATAGCTTTATATTTGCGCTTTATACTGTGAGGAGATGCCAAAACCCAAGTGCAACGGTGTTGTGTTTTTTTTCTTTTCTTTAATGTTTTTGATTTTTATAGATCTTTTTGAGTTAGAAATGTTTGCATGTCCCCAGATATTCAAGGTTTATAGATTTATTTTACTATAAACTTGTTTGTTCCCCAGTCACAACTTTGTGAACTGAGGATATTCACTTTTCCTAAAAGGCAGAAGTTGGGACCTCCAGCCTGCATAATTTCTCTGGGCAAAGGATGCTGCACCTTTGTAGCTGCAGTCTCAGACCTCAAATGCTCTCTTCTGTTTATGACATCCGTCTAATATAAGCTCAAATGAAAGGGCTGCCACTACTGCAAGCGAGAGCTTTACAGTTGGAGGCAAAGGGCTGGGCTCTGGTGCAGGGCTATTAGAGACTTATCAAAGGACAAAACCTCTCCTGGCCTTTGGGCTCCTTCTGCATTTCAGTCAATATGAAGTTTCTCCTACATACACAGATACCACAGTGACAGCTGCATCATTTTTTTAATTGACAAATGTTTCAAAAGCTCTTTGAAGGAGGAGGTAGAGAAGGAAGAAGACTGAGAGTTTAAAAAGAGGAAAAGAAAAGCCCTCGAACTTTCTCAATGTATTGATATTCTTCAAGGCAATGAGGGTGCAATGAAGGAGAGGGATGGAAGAAAAGCCATTACCATGCTTAGTTCAAGAAATTCTCCAATTATTGCTAGAAAAGCCATCTACAAAGCACTTGAAATTGGTGATGTATGCTGTTTACATGCTTTGGGAGGGGAAAAAAAAAAATCACAACAACAAAAAAAAAAAAAACAAAAATACCAAATGTTCTCTCAAAGAGGGGAAAGGTTAGAAATTATTTGTGCTGCATTGATCAATTTACCCGAGTTGTCTTTCGATGGATTGTATTAATGGAACTTCATTTTCTTTTATTCAGCTGCTGGCCAATTTCTTCTCAACTCTTAAAAAGATCAATGAACACATCTCAGTATCTTTGTACAAAATGAGCCTCTATTTTTCCTTAAAGTTTAAGAGACTTTATTATTTTCATTTGTAATGGATTTTTCTGTCCTCTTTTTTTTTCTTTCAGCCCCTGTTGTGATTTATGTGATGGCTATCTATTCTTTCTTTTCATGGATTTTGTCTAAACAACTCAGGTTTGCCTTTCTGTACTGTACCTGCCAGGTAGGAAGTTATATTTAGGTCAAGTAATGTACAAACATTTAAGATTAAGCACAGCTCCTTTAATGCTGGTGTGAACAGGGGAACCATCACTAAAATAAGACTGAAATGAGAGTGTGTTGTTTGATGAAATTCAACCAGCAATGTCAGTGAATTGTACTTGTACAACATCCCAGTAAAATCAATCAAGTATTACTCAACAGGAGAAAGGCTAACAAGTTATGGCCGTAGAGGATTAATTTAAACCAGCAAGTTTTTTGTTGTTGTTGTTGTTTTTTGTCTAGTTTTGGTTGATCTTAACT